>NC_079399.1:14936036-16238536 GCF_029220125.1 Pseudoliparis swirei | reverse complement strand
TGTTTATTAAAAAACGACATGATTATTATCGATTCATTTGTGGATTATTCATTGCCGATGTGTAGATTAGGTGGCTCAGGACTCACGCTGAGGTCGGGGTCAGTCAGAGCTGCAGAGAGATTCCTGCGCAGGCTGCTCCAGCTCTCACAGCTCAGCACATCAGACGGATTGGCGGAGCAGAGAGCCTGAAGAGCCTCCCACCGCACCTACGCACAGTGATGTCACTTCACCTGGACAATTCACATTAAGAAGCGCTGATTTACAGACCGTGTGAATCGTGAACCCTTTGAGCGGACAGGTCTGGTTTCCCCATTGAGGGCCATTTACAACAGTTAGCGACACGATCAACCACTTTATCAGCAGGGTGAAGAAAGGGGACGCCGTCTTCTTTCAAAGCTAGCTGGCTACCTAGTCATAACCGCTATGTCACTACTTCATAACCTATCTCATTGATCTGTGAATGGAGAATGACTTTGGCAAACGGATACTTCGCTACTGATGCCTTCCCAAAAGGCTGACTGAATGAAGTGAAACAAAATGGCAAATTCAGCCGGATTATTACGCCAATGTCTACTAAACAATAACATGTTCAACCCAAGTGATCATTACCTTCGCATTGAAAATGCGGAAGGTTATGTTTTGATCGCCGTGTATTTATTTATTTGTATGCGTGTTCCTCGCATAACTAAAAAAGTATTAAACCGAATCGCATGAAATTTGGTGGGATGATTGGTTATTATCCGGGGACCATTTGATTAGATTTTGGGATCGATCGGGTCAAAGGTCAAGGTCATGAAAAGGTCAAAATCTTCTTGAAGCGCATGACATTTGGTGGGATGATTGGTTATTATCCGGGGACCATTTGATTAGATTTCTGGATCGATCTGGTCAAAGGTCGAGGTCAAGGTCATGAAAAGGTCAAAATCTTCTTTTTACCAGAGCGCGGTCAATTTCTATCCAATTGGCATGCAACTAATGCCAAAATGTTCATAATTCAATGCCCAATCTTGTGATATGTGAAGGTATGCGCTCTACCGAGTGCCCGTGCTAGTTTTATAAATGTTTTGTTTAGGAGCCTACATTATGATGTATGTGTAAGTGAGACTTCTACCTCTTTGGGCCTGCTGGAGTCCAGTTGTTCAGCCAAAGCTTGCAGCTGCTCTTGTCTGATGAACGCATAACTCTACAGAGGGCAACGGAGATGAAACACAAAGTATGATAAACCATCGAAAACTAAAGGCTCTCAGTCGCCAGTCTACATAAGAACAAACTCCCAGAGGACACCAATTGTGACAAATGTCATCCAGAAATTGAGATACCATCTTGACAATGTATGCAAGTAATTTACAGAAATATAGAAAAATGCAATAAATAAATCAAATGTAACTATGTATTGCCCCTCGAGACACAGACAGCAGAAAAAAAAAAAATAAGAATGAATATAAAATACAATATCCACACAAAAAAAAGAAAGTATTAATAATATATATATATATAAATGTGTAAGAATATATCATGGCAATATATATATATAAAACAATGTAATAAAATATACAGGGTGCCTGGATGCTGCATCTCTCACCTGATTGAAGGAGGAGTCGCTGTCAGAGCAGTTGTCAGTGTTCTGGCTGTTGGACTGACTGTTCATCTCTTCCTTTCTCATCTGGTCTTCCTCAAATTTGTTGATTAAAGACTCCACCACCGTGATCATGGTGTTTTTCAAGGTCTGCGTCATCTGCTGGTACCTAGCATAAAGCGTGTGTCAATCAGTGTATGATTAGTAGAGTAAACTCATTCCATAAAAGCTGCTCTATTGCACCTGCTACGCGATAGTTTGAGGTGTATGATTCAGATATTTAACCCTCCTGTTACCTTTACATTTACCAACATATTTTACCCTCGAGGTCAATTTGACCCCAGCAATTAAAACCTCCAGAAAATTATTAGAATTAATATTGTTTCCCAAGTTTAAGTGTGAGGTATTTTATGTTTGTTTGTTGACTACCTAAATAGCCCTTTAAATATATAAAAAAGTTGATATTTCTTATATGTTTGACACAGTGAAAAACAGCCTGGGGTCAAATTGACCCCAAAGAACACCGACATTAAACATTGAATGGGGTCAAATTGACCCGAAAGGTAACAGGAGGGATAAGAAATGTTTTGTTATGCCCTCCAAACATAGATAGGCAACTGTTAGTAATGATAACATAGCATCATTTCAGTATTACAATTTGGGGGGAAAAGCAAGAAACATACTGACATTTTGTAGATACCAACAAGATTCGGACCACAGCTGAGACTATGTCAAAAGCACTTCTAATCAAAAAATACTCTCTCTCTCTTTCTGACTCCACAATAGATTAATCCTAAACGTCTGGAGACCACCGAGGAGCCAGAAGTACACTCACTCAGCTGAGTCCCGGGTCCTTTGGGTGACGGCATGGATCAGGGTGTCGTGACCTGAGCCGACAGCATGTTGTCCATCTCCTCTGGTGAAGTTCTTGGTCTCCTCCTCCACCACAGTCCCCAATGAACTCTCCACATACTGACGGAGATACTTGACAAACTCGTAACTGAAAGGAGAGCAACGACGGAGTCAGACCTTCTGGATATATAAACTGTGCGTTCAATTTGAACAGAAACAGCGTTTGAACAAGTCCATTGAAGTAAATGTTATACTATCCGAGTCTGGTGGACTTACTTGTGGAAGTTCTTGTCAGTCTCCTCCAGGTGGAAGAGGATCTCTTCGGCACACTCGGTTGACGGAGCACCAGTGATCCTGTCGTTGATGCTTCTCAGAAGCTGCTTGAGCAGGGATTGCAACTCGGCTTCATCTTCAGCTGACAACTGCGACATCTCGACTGCTGGTCCCTAACGTGGGACAGAATAGAGCGAGAGAGATTCTCGGATTCAAATGTGTGGTAGCGAGGGGCAGCCATGAATTAGCAAACCAATGTGAAGAAAAATGCAAAAATGTGTAAATCGTTCATTTGTTTTATCGGTGGAAAATAAAACTACATCCTCAAACAAAGATTTTGAAAAAGAGAGCTGGGTGTAAAACCAGTCAAGTTACAGCAAGTACAGATGTACAAACATCTTCATATCTAAACAATTTAAATGAAATATGTAAAATATAAATAAACATACATGTTTATCATGAATAACTCTTTGAATAAAATGAATCTCTATCATCTTTTATCCTTCACCATCTGCAAGTTGTCATGCTAGAAAAATAAACATATCAGATTATTGCAAACTAACCCCCACTCTATTTGTAACTCCATACTTGTATGCAGAGGTTGTTTGAAGAAAGCAGGCTCATGTTGTTTTTTTAAACAACAAAGGTGAAGACAAATATAAATAATGGATGTCTATCTGTCATAGGGGTGAATTTAAGGAATGTGTGTGACAGGGAATTGAGAATGTGTAGCGGTTAGTTTATTCTGCAAATTTTAATACAAAATAATGCAGTAAAAACATAAAACTGAGGTATGATTAGTATTGTGTATAAACTATTGGTTTTGTTTTTGGCCATGAGAATATACCAAGTAAAAATGGAAGGATTAAAAAGCTTAAGCTCCAGTCTATACAGGACTGTCTCAGAAAATTAGAATATTGTGATAAAGTTCTTTATTTTCTGTAATGCAATTAAAAAAACAAAAATGTCATGCATTCTGGATTCATTACAAATCAACTGAAATATTGCAAGCCTTTTATTATTTTAATATTGCTGATTATGGCTTACAGCTTAAGAAAACTCTAAAATCTTATCTCATAAAATTTGAATATTTCCTCAGACCAAGTTAAAAAAAAGATTTATAACAGCAAAACAAAATCAAACATTTGAAAATGTGTTTCCAGGTGTTTCGAGTTAATTAGACGATTCAAGTGATTTGTTTAATACCCTACTAGTATACTTTTTCATGATATTCTAATATTTAGAAATAGGATATTTGAGTTTTCTTAAGCTGTAAGCCATAATCAGCAATATTAAAAGAATAAAAGGCTTGCAATATTTCAGTTGATTTGTAATGAATCCAGAATGCATGACATTTGTTTTTTTAATTGCATTACAGAAAATAAAGAACTTCATCACAATATTCTAATTTTCTGAGACAGTCCTGTATATGTCGTGTCCCCGTTAATGTAATGTTAAATTGTTATTCATGCATTTTCATGTGCATGGACCTTCTTGAAACAAAGTATTTCTACACTCTCATATTGACATTGTTTCCTAAAGTATAAGACCTAAATACCTCCTCGCTCAGCGCAGGGAAGTGAAACGCTCATCTAACAGGTGTGATGTCAGCGAACTCACCTTAGTCGTGACAATAACCCATCTGCAGACTAACGGTTTACACAGCAGTTTCCTCTCAAATGTACAAATGAATATATAACAGAAAGACACATATTGGTATTTGTGTTACACCCAACCTGACGATTTGATGTGTTATTGTTTTTAATTTAGAGCCTAAACCAGTGAATTGTTTCTATCTGGTTAGCTTGGTGTTGACTGTAACACTAGCTAGCCCGATGCAACTGAAACCAACGACGACCGCGCGGCACGAGACAGCCGTCCAAAAGGAAAGACGTCGCGTGCGGTATATTTTAAAGCGGTCACCTCTGTGTTGGACTTGTAAAAGGTTTTATCCAGGTAGCATGTTGGGAGCACTTGCAACCAGGTTATGGGTCTCTATGGAAACGTCCAGTGGTGTAAACTGCGGTGCATTGTGGGATGTCCAAAGAAACTGCACGCTGCCTTTTTGAGCGTCGGAAATATGTGTTTCACGAGTAAGATAAACATAATCGGAAAATTTGTATTTTTCGAAACAATAAAGAGCATTAAAGATCTAGCAGGACATACATATCACATGTATACTAACTTACTGTAAATTATACATACATATATATAAATATACACACATGGGGATTTATATAAAATTATACATGGGCATATATATGTTTATATACAATTATAGATGGAAATATATAAATAAACAGCCATTTCTTTATGACTAGGCATATACAAGAACGTAAATATAACAAGGATGTACATCAAATAATAATAAGAAACAATATACTTCCCCACAAATCTTCCTCACTAGGCTATACTCGACTAGAGTCAATTTGTGAAGGTGATGAGAATAATAATTTGAAATAATGTGTAAACCAAACAAGGAATGGCTCGTTGTTTGTAAAAAAATACAATTTAACCAGAAGAATGACGATCATATTAATAATTTTAGAAGTAGAGAGGTAACTTATCCACATAAAAAAACAGAAATGTCAACAGACGGAGGTTCACTTCGAATTGTAACCTTTTTAAAGAAATTATGCAACCGTGTAAACCTTATGAAGTATTTTCAAGGAGAGTTTCAATATTAGTGTCTGTTATCCAGAAATTGTCGCAAAAAAAAATCAACCACAACCGGTTTGAATGCTTCTAAATCGGGGTTTCTCGCGTGGTCTCGAATGCAGCACCAGAGAAACACGCAGTCACGTGACTCAATGTTTTGCTGCGTCTACCGGGTGCCGCACAGTCAACGTCTCTGCGTGCTCACGCGTTTTGTCGGATCTGCTACCCTTAATCCTTATCCTAAATTGTAGGAACGGCGACACGTTTGGTTCCCCCAATTCGGTGGAATACGTTTTTAAGGCAGCTCGCATCAGCATCACTAGAGTCGACGATGGCGGCGGTTGACAGCTTTCAGCTTCTTTATGGAGAAATTTCTCGATCGTGCAATCCTTACATTGAAACGCTGGCCTTGGTCGGTGCTTTGTACGCGGCCAGGAGGGCAGTGATCCTGCTGGGCGGCTGCTGCAAGTTGGTCCGGGTGCACTTCCTGCCAAGACTTATCCCGAGTAAGAAGCTCACGCAAAGATTTGGAGACTGGGCTGTGGTTTATGGTAAGAACGCAGCAAGTAATCGGATCGAGCAACGAGAGTGCATCGTGTCGTAGGTGCTGTAGCTGTTATTTTAATTCATCTATCAAGTAAAGAAGGCCAAATATTTAGCCTCTTAGATTTGACACTGCTGGTTTTATACTTATCATTTTGAGATTTGCCTTTCATAATCTGAACATGTCGTCCTCGACTTTGAGACACTACACTTCTTCTTACTGTTTACTTACACTTCCTAGATAAAATAAAGCAAGACCATAATTGGCAGATTGTTAAACTAAATATAACACCTTACAATGAGATGTGGCTATCACATCTCACATATATATACATATATATAAATCAGTTATTCATTTGATCTATACAATTTTACAAATGCCTGGGGAGGGACATTTGCAAATTGCATTGGGTTTTTTTCAACCAGCAGTCCATAATCTTAAAATATTCAGATTCCATTATGTAAAACAGTGACAAAAAGGATATTTATTTTACAATTGAGAAGCTGGAACCAGCAAATGTTTGGCAGTTCCCCCCCATGAATAGAAACAAAATGTGTTTAATGTATTGGCAATCGATTAGTCATCTTATTATTTTGGTAACAAGAATACACTTTGTCTCAGGTGTCGAGGTCCTAGTGCTGTTACTCTGTGCAGTAGTTATCTTTACTATATCCTTATTCCTTCCATGACTTTCATTGATACCTGTTGTTCTCTGTCCCGTCAGGTGCAGCAGAGCCTGTAGCCAAAGCCTATGTAGAGGAGCTGGCCAGGCATGGAGTCAGCATTATCTTTGTCTCTCAGGACCTCGCCTCTGTCAGAGACACGGCTGCTACCCTCTCCCAAAGCTACGGAGTGGAAACTCTCGTAGTCCCGGCTGACTTCTCTCTGAACCAGGCCGCCGGCAACCCCATCAAAGAAGCCATGAAGGGCAAAGATATCGGCTTCCTGGTGAACTGTGTGGAGTCCGGGGCTTCCCCTCAGAGCCTGATGGAAATACCCGAGCAGAGCCTGTTGGATTTGGTGAATAGGAACGTCGCGGTCGCCACTCTGATGACCCGGTTGGTGCTGCCGGGCATGCTGGAGCGCAGCCGAGGCGCTGTGGTCAACATCTCATCGGGGGCTTGCGCCAGACCGCTGCCTGGAAGAGTGACCCTCACTGCCGCCACCGTGAGACCCAACACCGACGAGATCTGCCTCTCGCAGATCCAGTAGAGATCTTTTTCACAGAGTGCGATTTTTCATAGGATATAAAAGGCCATTTGTAAATAAATATTCCCGAAAATGCCTATTGATGCTGGTATTTCTAAGCAGAGAAAACTTTTTATTCCTAAAGTTAAGTCCAGCTAAACTTTGAGGGTACTGTGGGTGACACGAGCAAAGCAAACTGCACCCCTGGCTGTTGTTTATTTCCGTTGTTTATTTGTCTTCTGCCCACCCAGTAATTATACACATTATTATTATCACTACACATATTTCTGTCCCGACAATGATCCTCTTTCCATTTCAGGGCTACATGGATCATTTCTCCAGAGCTCTTCACCTCGAGTACAGCGGCAACGGGATCTTTGTCCAAAGCCTGACTCCTTTCCAGGTAGAAGACGCCTTATGTAACCACGAACCGGTGTGGCCGTCGACTGAACCCACATATAAATGATCCTTGCCGACCAAAATATGTGTTTTTATTATCGTACAAGTCATGACATCATTGGTGAGTGACGTACCGCGTGTGTGTACGTGTGACCAGATCGCCTCGAGTAAGCGGCAACCATTCTCATCGACGCCGTCATCGAGGCCGGGCTTGTTTGTACCGAAGCCGGAGGTGTACGCCCGCCACGCCGTGTCTACCCTGGGGGTCTCTAATCGGACCACCGGCTACTGGCCTCACACACTGCAGGTGGGCACTCAATAAGTCACGATTGTTTCTCATGTGTAACCTTTTGTGAGGACAGGATCTAAAAGATGCAGCGCATTGGTGGATGCTGATCTCTTTCTCTTGTGTTTCTTCCCAGTATGGACTGATGACACTTATTCCAGAGTGGATTTGGGTTCTCGGCTCGCGGATGCTCGTCGGTTCTGAGCTCACCTCTCCTCACGAAAGACTTCACCCAGAGACTGTTACTGGAGTCATGTAGAGTTTTAGTTTCTTAAGCCATTCGGGTTAAATGTGTTACACCTTCAGGCTCCGTGGAGGTCGGTAGTTAGGATATTTTTATTTATTTATTTGATGTCAATTTCAAGGAAAGCTGCAGTGGAGTTTGCCTGAAATAGTGAATCAATATTCATTTATTAATCCTGTATTCGTGTATGCTCTGACAAATCTGTGGCATCTTAAATGGTCTCTACATATCTTAGTGAAGGCCAGACATGAGGCTGGAAACCGGGTTTGAGTTTGGATTGTAAACAACAATATAATCAACATAACTGACTTCATTTTGTTTGGTGCTTGGACTTAAACATCAGCCTCCATGTAGTTTCAACACTTTAAACTGTTGGATAACAAAATATTTCAAACCAACATGGACCATAAAGGCCAGGTAAATATGAAACTATTATATTTTTCTATGTATTTAAAAAACACCAGTGGGTCATAATTAATGAGTGAGGGGGATTATTTTTCTCGGAGTCTATACATTAGTTTCAGGGTCACATCATACTCATTGTTTATTTAAAGAGACAGATGTATTTCATAATGTGGAACAAGTTGACAAAATGTACTTTTTGTAAGAAAAGCTGCATTACGCAATATAACCGAATCTAAAGGTAAGAAACGTGTTAACTAAATTATTTGTTATTACTTATTTGGCTTCTTGGTAGGATCGAAGGCTCTGAGTTCAGATACAACCTGTGTGTGTGTGTGTGTGTTTCAAGATAAGTATTTATATTAAAGGCGTATGACGAGATTCCGATATCGTGCAGAGAGGTTGCTAACGCATACAATACAACGTATACAATGTTGAATTAATTATGATACGTGTCGTCATTGCACCTAATTAGAACAATAAAACTCTTTTCTCCGTTCCCATACAGTCCTGTCTTTTGTTTCACTGAATGTAAGTGTGCCAACGTGTCTTCTCGTTGAAGTTCAGTCCGGTTATCTGACTGCGAGGTGTTTCATCTATATGACATGTTGACCTGTATGTTCAAGGCCACAAACGTTGGATTTTCTCTCGAAAAACATCAGCGTGGTCTAAATCATTGACGTTACCAGACATCGTGTCGACTGCCAGAGTTTATCCTGCGACCCTTCAGATCTGCCAGGACACACACACACACACACACACACACACGTGAGGTGCAGTGTGCCCGTAAACCCTCGTGCTGCACAACATGGACTGTTTTGGGAGGGTTTAAACACAATACTAGAATATTTTTTCGGAGGCATTTATTAAATGGTGAAGTTGAGAAGGCTTTTTTTGTGGTTTTTGGTCAGAAAATGCTGAAAAACATATGAAATAAAGGAAATATGGTGACAGGCGTCATAATAAATTTTTATATCGCTCTTTTTTATACAAACAATGTTTCCTTAAGTGCTATAAAGATCATAATAGTCAACAAATAAAGTAACACCTGCTGTAAAGAAGCAGTGTAAAACAATGAATAAGTCCAAAATACCATCATAAATGGCAATGCAATGATATTCTAACTAGTGGTAGAGATACAGAAATAACAATGTAAAGATTTAAAGCTAAATTTACGAGGAACAAGATTATAAGATTGAGTATCCATTGCAGATGGTAATCCGCAACAGTTATTAGCATAGTATATAATGACTTACTTATACAGACAGATTGGTGAAGCGGGAAATGGAAAAGGTCTTTGTGAGGTAAACAATGTAAGAACACTTGCAGAACATGTTTAACCCTCCTGTTACCTTCACATTTACTAACATATTTTACCCTCTGGGTCAATTTGACCCCAGCAATTAAAACCTCCAGAAAATTATTAGAATTGATATTGTTTCCCAAGTTTAAGTGTGAGGTACTTTATGTTTGTTTGTTGACTACCTAAATAGCCCTTTAAATATATAAAAAAGTTGATATTTCTTATGTTTGACAGTGAAAAACAGCCTGGGGTCAAATTGACCCCAAAGAACACCGACATTAAACATTGAATGGGGTCAAATTGACCCGAAAGGTATCAGGAGGGTTAAATGAACGGGAAGAACCGACTTTATGGTTATAAGCATTTCCATGATCAAGGTCAACTTGAGCATCTACAGTTCCATGGCAACATGGCAAACTTCATCTAAAGAGGTAGTCTTACAATATTAACGGTTATTAAATTCACCTTGTGTTATCAAACAGACGTTTTTTAGCAACCTGTTTAGCGGGGACATTTTAACCCCTGAGCTTCAGGAGCGTCCCACAGCAAGACGCTTTTTTACTGTGTGGAAAGTCTCTTTCAGAACGGCTCCTGTGATGCTTCTCCATGTGGAAACGTTTGCCGAGTGGACAAAAACTGCCATTCTTCCACACGGTACAGGGTGGAGATCTGCAGGGACTGTCGAGGGCCCACAAACTGAATCACGACGCTTGCATTCTCGTCAAACCTCGAAACATCTGCATTTGTCTCCCCACTTATTTATTCAGGTGTGAAGCCGAATGGATACAAGCGATACAAGCGACGGGACAAAACAAGGTTTTTACCAGCCACTCAAATTCAGTGTTAGTGCTGTAGGATTGTTGTTGTGGTTAGGATGGTGTCCTTCCAGATAAGGTGCCAAGGAACCATGAAAGAACTGCTTCTTCCACTCTTTCTGTCCTCCCGAGAACTCGCTCTCTTCCTCCACCCGTTTCCTCCGTCGGTTTGCTTGACTGGTAAGTTGATTCTTTCTTTTTTACAAATCTATTCTGATTTGACGTTGTCAAAAGTAAAAAATCTAATATATTGTCCTGTGCATGGACTGAAAATAATTTCAAAGTTGGATGGATTTAATTTTGGATCATGTTGGTGTTTTACAACACTACTGTAAAACTATACAATATTTATACGGTGCGCAATTTGATAAAAGCTAAACGTGCATACGTAGTTCAACAAATGTGATTCTTGGCAGAAGAACACATCCAATAGCGACCAAACAGTCTTGCGTTTGATCGTGTAAGGATGTGAGGCGACGCGATACAAGTACTTTGATTAAATAAATGCAACATAAGGCAAAACAGGCTTCATTAAAGAACCATAGAAGGTCAAATTCTGAATATAATAATTAATGATGTGAATGAAACTCCAATAAATGTAACACTTGCACCAGCCTTATCTCCTCAGGCTGGTGAATCTGCATGAAGAGAGGTTGAGCTCACATTGTTTGATTTAAGATTTGCGCCGGTCGGCGATAACCAAGGTGAAGGTCCTGCTGCAGCCGATAAGTCAGAGTCAGCAGCCGTGGCGTCTGTCAAGCCTGCGAGAAAGGACAAAAGTCTGGCCCCGTCCGGACCTTCACGCCTCGGATGATTTCAGAAGCACATTTCTGTAAAACTGAAAACAACTCGGCGTGCTTCTCAATTGGGAACCGGGACGCCGAACCGTTCTCTTCTGGCCGAGCCGTAATCGTGCGTCTGCTTCCCAAAGGGTTGCGAGTACATCTTCGGAGCCCCTCTGTCGGCCGGCCGCGGATCCTCTTCACCTCCTACCCGCAAGACAGCCGGTGACTGAAATGGGCGAATGGGATGTGCTGGGCCGCCTGCTGGATAAAGTGCAGAGTCACTCCACGGTGATCGGCAAGGTCTGGCTCACCGTGCTGTTCGTCTTCCGCATCCTGGTCCTGCGCACCAGCGCCGACAAGGTCTGGTCCCCCCCCCCCCCCCTCCACAATTTCAAAACAGACTTCACAGCAGTAGCCACAATGTCGGGACTGGTGGGTGTCTTCAAACAGCTCCCTCCTCCCAGCTAAAAAGCCAGAAATGCAACGTAGCACTTTATTTTGTCTGATCGTTCCGAGGTAAAGGGCAGTGCACTCGGTCCCGACTTAAGTTAAACTCCCTCCAGTGTGCGGTCGCACTTACGTCATCTCATTTCTCTCGTCTTCCTCTAGGTGTGGGGCGACGAGCAGTCCGACTTTGTGTGCAACACCCTGCAGCCCGGCTGCGAGATCGTCTGCTACGACGTCGCCTTCCCCATCTCTCACGTTCGCTTTTGGGTCTTTCAGATTATCGCCGTGGCGACTCCAAAGTTGCTCTACCTGGGTCACGTGCTCCACGTGCTCCACCTCGAGAAGAAGGTGTGTCGCTGCACTGGGCGTAGTGGGACCGGAGAGACTGGCGAATGCGGTTTGACACACCTGCGGTGGCAGAAGCCAGCGGCGTAGAAGTGTTGTGCCACTGAGGATTATCAACTAAATATGCGACTATCTAAGCTCACATAGTTACTGTCTAAGTGAGCTGCTCTCATCGAACCCCTCTGGCAGATGTTTCCACTTTGTCTGCCTGCGAGGGGCCGATATTTTATTAATACAGCTTTAAAGCGATACCTAAACCAAATCTATATTTTCAGAGCCCCAAACTCACTTAGTGTCTGTTGGTAGTCAGGAAAAGTTGATGGGTCAATTATCAGAGGGGATCCAAGCAGAAAAAAGTATCAATACTTTTGTTTTAAACTGCAAACGCTTCAAGGGGGAGATGGCACGACTCGCCATTAGTGTTTTAATAATTTATTTGGCAATGTCATCAATTTCCCAAAGGTCATACTCAACGATGGCATCCATGTTTCATCTTTCTCCATTGTTTCCAATGCATCTGCAAGTCTTTTTTCCAATACCTCAACCTTATCTAACTCTTTTTATCCGTGTTCTTCCAACCCGAGATGAAGGAGAGAATCAAGAAGCGGGCCGAGTTGGGCGACCAGGGCAGTCTGTTCCTCCGAAGGGCCTTCGAAGTCCCCAAGTACACCAAGAGCACCGGCAAGATCAGCATCCGCGGCAGTCTCCTCTGCAGTTACGCCCTCCATCTCGTGGCCAAGATAGTCCTGGAGGTTCTGTTCATCGCGGGTCAGTACTTCCTGTACGGCTTCACCCTCCAGACTCGCTATGTCTGCGAGAGCTTCCCGTGCCCCCACAAGGTGGACTGCTTCCTGTCCCGGCCGACGGAGAAGTCGGTCATCATCTGGTTCATGCTGGTGTCGGCGCTCGTCTCCCTCCTCCTCAGCGTGGCGGAGCTGCTCTACCTGTGCGTGAAAGCGACGAAGGAGTGCATGGCGAGGAGGCAGGGCTACACCGTGACGCCGGTGACGCCGCCGCACTCGGAAACTAAAGCGTTTCACTGCCGCGACGAGATGCTCCAGAACTGTGTCAACCTGGAGCTGGAGCTCCAGGGGCGGAAGTTGGGGGCGGACGAGGACGCCGTGCCGGAGAGCAACGGCACGGGAGGGGAGGTCCGCATCTGAAGGGGGGGGGTCTGGTGTTTCTGTGTTTCTGTGCTCTGGCTTCGGGCGGCAAAGAGAAAAAGGATGTTTGTGTGCAGGAAGCTAAGAAAGAGTGAGGGAGAGTCGGCAGCTTCTGTAAACAGTGCTAGTCACACGCTACTTGTTGCCTAAAGCTACTGTGACATAATACAAATACATGTTTGTTTGTTTTTAATCTCTTACACTGACATTTCTTTGGAATTTTTTGGGAATAATTTTAGACAATGTTGATTTAGTAAACCTCTATATATATATATATATATATATATATGCATGCCTGTCTGGATAAGTCTTTTTATTATTATTTGAGAACAACCAACATCCAATCAGAATATATATACTTTATACAAAGAGCTCCACTTACTATAATGCTTTTCTTTTTAATGCTGTAAACTGAGAATATATAAAAGGGCAGACCTTATTTTGGTAAATATGTTGTTCCTTTATTTTAAGTGCTGCAATCACATTCACCTTTTATTCCTCACAGCAACAGAAACATAGAACAACCAGAGCAAATAGACTGGCTTTGATAGTTTTTGGAGTACATTTAAATAAATAGTTTTTTGATATAGACATTTTGGGAAATACATCTATCTTTGACTGTTAGCTTAGCATACTGGGAACAAGATGGACGGCCAGCAGGGCTCTGTCGAAATAAGAGAAGTTAATTCATTATGTCTCAGTTGTTTGATCCCATATTTCTTGTCATGTGACTTCCAACTCAACTTTGTACAACTCTGAAGTTTCTTATTATTCACAACCTCTATCCCACTTTTATCATATTTAAATATGAGCAGCAGTTCGATTTAGTCTTGTTTTAGTGATTATACATTGTCCCTGTTTATTTTCAAATAGGCACGGCCTAACACCTGTCAATTATTACACCTGTCCTCGACTTGCTGACAACGCACATCTAGCCAGATGTGCGTTGCCCAATATCCTCATCGGTGCTCGGCCTCATGCTCCAAGGTCCAACCTGAAAGTTAGCGATCCGTCCCAGCCAGAGACAGTTCTATCTGACCAGGTCAGCAGGTAAGATGCAACATTATTGTTCTACGCTACGGATCAAACTAATCATTTTCAAGTTTAAATAAAAGAAACTTAGGAGGAAATATTTGTAAAGAGTGTTAAATGTAGAATAGTCTTTATTTTATTTATATATATATATTTATATATATATATATACATACATGTAATTGTAAGAAAGAGCAGTTTTTGTGTGTGTTTGAGTGTTAATTTCTTAACCAGTATTAAAATGATATAACAGTTCACGAATACTTGCATGAGATTACTTTTTGTTTTACCATCCAGCTTTGCCAACAAGACACATTTAAAATGTTTGTATATAATATGTAATATTATAAAGCACAAAAGCTTTAAAGTTATATTGACACTTTGTTTTCCCTTCTTCATCGTGTCTCTTTAACTTTGCCGTCGTAGTATTAATGCCGCCGAGTCTTCCGTTCAAATTTATGATTCTTTTTTTTCCCAGGAAAATAATAACAAACTAGCGGAGTTTACGGGGCTTTGATATCTTCTTCCATCTCAAGTTGCCAGATTCAAGAGCAGAACATTAAATACAACGAGTGCCTTTCTTCCAGCAGCAGCGTATTGATCCTACACCAAGTCATGGTTAATGATTCAGTTATTCTAACCGAATTAGAAGTTTGTTCTTGTATTTTTTTTTTTATCACAGATCGGTAACTGAAGATCGCTGATAAAGATGGGTGACTGGGGATTCCTGTCGGGCCTGCTGGACAAGGTCCAGTCCCACTCCACGGTCATTGGGAAGATCTGGATGAGCGTGCTCTTCCTGTTCCGGATCATGGTTCTGGGCGCCGGCGCCGAGAGCGTCTGGGGCGACGAGCAGTCGGGCTTCCTCTGCAACACGCAGCAGCCCGGTTGCGAGAACGTCTGCTACGATTGGACCTTCCCCATCTCGCACATTCGCTTCTGGGTGCTCCAGATCCTCTTCGTCTCCACGCCGACGCTGATCTACCTGGGCCACGCCGTGCACATCATCCAAAAGGAGAACAAGATGAGGGAGCAGCTGCTGAGCCCCGGTGGGTCCCGGGTGCTCAAGCAGCCCAAGTACACGGACGAGAAGGGGAAGGTGAAGATCAAGGGGAACCTGCTGGGGAGCTACCTGACCCAGCTGGTGTTCAAGATCATCATCGAGTCCGGCTTCATCATCGGCCAGTACTACCTGTACGGCTTCGTCATGGTGCCCATGTTCCCCTGCTCCAAGAAGCCCTGTCCCTTCACGGTGGAGTGCTACATGTCCCGGCCCACGGAGAAGACCATCTTCATCATCTTCATGCTGGTGGTGGCCTGCGTCTCCCTGTTTCTCAACTTCGTGGAGGTGTTCTACCTGATCTGCACCAGGGTCCGATGCGGGTCCAAGCCCCGGACTCACAAGATCACTTCGGCGGAGAACCCCGCCAGCCTGTCGTCGCCCAGGTGGCCGGTGAGGGAAGACGTGCTGAAGCAGAACAAGATGAACATGGAGCTCGAAGGCAGCCAGAGTATCGGCGGGAGCCTGGATGGAGCCAAGGAGGAGAAGCGACTACTGAGCGGTCATTAAAAAACACTTTGATGTCCGAAATGTCCGTGGTCAGATACATCTGAGAGACTGAAGTAAAGAGTTCATGCAATATGCTTCAAACACAAATGATGAAAGAATATTAAAGGTGGAGCTTCATCGCCATGTATTAACCATGTTTTTAAGTCATGCATAAATCTGATTTTTATTCTCTTTTTTTAGGGCCACATTGTTGGAACTTTACATATATTTTGTATTATTTAACAGGAAATAATAATAAAAATGGAAAGCGTGCAATATTGATGACGCATTTTTGTTCTTCAAGACTCTTTTTTAATCTCGGCCTAGTTTTTGAATGTGTCCTTCAAGTTATTGCCGTCTTCATTATAAAAGGACGTGAAATATTTGTGCTCACTGAGCAGTGAAGGTGATGATGATGATTGTGGTGGAACAGTTTCTATTGTGTCCGGTCGATATTTGTATGTGCTGCATTGTTGTTAATAAATTATTCAAATTTAAGATAAAAGTGTTTCGTGACTATGATTATTTCTACATTTCAAAGAACATGATTTACACTTATTTGATAAATCTGTCGAGCAACTAATGATTATGTTCATCACTGATGAGTCTTTCAAGATATTCGGTCTATGAAATGTTGGCAAATTGTGAAATACGTCCATCACACGGTGACATTTTCAAATCTATATAATATAAATGTAATACCACTGGAATGTGATGAATAAACATAGTTCACATTTGAGAAGAACTTCTTTAATCATTAAAAAAATGAGCCAATGTGTTGCCAATTTATGTCTGGTGCGTGACAGATTAATAACTTTATGATAGCGTCTGCTTGATATTGCTCCAGAGCAGGGAGCGGTTGATGGATCGACATTTATTATCCACCACGCTGATTCATTTGAGTGATTTCCTGAGGACACGTACATGAGGTGCATGCGAGACATCAAGGGGACAAAACCTGCCGCGATCACGAGGAACCTGATCAACGTTTTGAAATTCAAATACAAAGTCCCTCAAACAAAAACGTCTTTGTGGAGCGTATTTCAGATGCTCCGATTGTTCTGAGAAAAAAGAAAAAAAACACACAAAAAACAAAACTTGAGTGGCTGGTCAATCCTCACGTAGCACTCATTGCAAGGTCAAAGTGGATTGCATCAGCTTGTGCTGGTGCTCTTGTTATTGGGCCAATTTCCTTCGGCCCCTGCAATTACATCACAAATACAACATGCAAAAAAAAGAGGATTTTGTCCTCAAATTATTGTGCCGGTGTGTGAGATTCAACTATAAAATCCCACCTTGGTATTTGTGAACAAAATCACAAAGCGGTTGTAGAAAAACCACGAGCACAATAATTTGATTTATAGCACTGCCAATTATTAACCCGTACAATCTTATGAGTCTTCTCTGCCCAAAATTGTCCACTCGGTGACGGCGCACATGTTGCGCAGTGTCATCTAATCTAAAGTTCAAAGTAGGGAGGACAGGCTCTGGTTCACTGGGCTCTCTATCATTCATCTCCACAGCTGGTGACCGCTCGGCAGTCGGCACGCAGGCCTTTTAAATCACAGGTAAGGCAGTTACATCTTTTCTTCCGTTTCCTTTGCTGCACACGATACACAATGTCATGAATTCAAACTGCAATGTATTTGTATTACTTTTGGAATACAATACACAACCTCAAAGCTATATTATGATGGATCTATTATTATGAGTATGTTCTAAGCACAGTGCTGCAAGAGTGTTATTATACGTGTGTGTGTGTGTGTGTGTGTGTGTGTGTGTGTGTGTGTACAGAGCAGTGCTGGAAGAACTGCTGAGTACTAAGTGAGTACATTAAAAGTAGCAATATAAATACTTTGTTAGAAATAAAACAAATGTACATATGCACAAGTACCAAAGTATGACCTTCAATATATGCTTAAGGCATAAAAAGTAACAGTTCCATTCCAGAATAATAGGGTATATATTATATTACTAGATTATAATCATTAATGCATGTGATGTGTTTATCACTACAATGAAGCAGTCGGTTAAGGTAGAGCTCTTTGTTTTACTATATGCCACATGGTTTATTGATATTAATACAGATTTCCATAAATGTTATATTACATACTTGCAACCTATTATAATTAGGGCTGTCAGCGTTAAAAACAATCATTTCTCCGCATGCAAAAGACTCACTGAAGAAACAATTTATCATCAATTAAAACCTCAAGAAAATTATTAGAATTAGTTTGTTGACTAAATGAGCCCAGCCTCCAGAGGGTTAACGTGACATATTTGAATGTCAGTCAGTTATCAGTGTTAAAGAATCTGATGTTTCACTGAAGAAACAATTTATCATCCATATATTAAATGTATATGCAGGAGCCTCTTTGAAACACAGCTCTGTGTGAAGTTTTGTCTTGCGATTAATTAGTTAATTTTTTTTAATCGATTGACAGCCCTAATTATAATACATAGTCATTTACCCCCTTATTAGATTAGATTTGATATTCCTTTAATAGTCCCACAGTGGGGAAATTTCTGATTTATTGTATTTTGTATTATGAATCTGAATATGCAAAGTAACTAAAGCTGTCAAATAAATGTAGTGGAGAAAAAAGTACAATATTTCCCACTGAAATTGAGTAGCATCAAATGGAAATACGCAAGTAGAAGTAGCTCAAACTGACCCTCAAGAGAGCGCCTGACCATCCAGACTGACGTCCATAAACCATGAGGATACACACATCTATTTTATGTTCATATTTAATTGGAGTTTAAAGCTCTAGGCAATGATTCCATACACCATATTATATTTGTGGCTCGATAAAATCATGATGTGTAGTGAGGATACACCAACCAAATGGCTTTTCTTCTAATCCACAATATATACAGTATGTACATATTTAAAGCAGTTCAAAGGCACACAGAAACCTCTTTGGAATATAATCATTATCTATATAATTCCATAGAGTGAGATAACAAATAGTTTTTTATGGCTCCCCTTATACGTTCCGATCATGCTGCACTTCAGATGAGGGTTTTTACAATGTGGGATTGTGTCGACTCTGCAAAACATACGGCTGTTGTTGACAATGTTTTACTCTCAAAGTCAATCAATAACCACAACGTGTTAAAAAACCCAGAGATGCTATCGGGTCAGATCAGTCTCGATAATTACAAATGCACACAGAAGAATTTACAAATAAATTAGACTCACAAATGCACGAGGACGATTCACAAATTACGATGTGTTTGTTTGTGGATCTCACTGCATTGTTTTGTGGATACACACGTGTGCGGGATTTTTGAGACTCCGCTGCCTGGGCTCGATTCGCAAATGCGTTTTTTCAACATAGACCTACCTGTAGCTAATCTGACGTCGCTCTAGTTTTTCAACCAATCACATGAGCGCATCTCTCCCCTCCCCACGAGGCTCCCAGCGTCCCATAAATGTGCTATAATATGTAGAGAATATGAGACTAAAATATTGAAAATGATGCTTTTTTTCTCAAACACTTGATACAAGCCAGTTTTCACTCTATGCCTGGAATATTATAACTCTCTTGGTCAATGACAGAACAAGGGATTTACAATGTCAAGAATGCTTTTATTGTCTAAAATATTATTTTCTTTTCTTCAGCCCATCAGATCAGAGACCATGGGAGAGTGGGGTTTTCTGTCCTCTCTGCTGGACAAGGTCCAGTCCCACTCCACCGTCATCGGGAAGGTCTGGCTCAGTGTGCTCTTCATCTTCAGGATCATGATCCTTGGAGCTGGAGCAGAGAAGGTCTCTTTCTTTTGGTTCATACTGTGTGTGTGTGTGCGTGTGTGTGTGTGTGTGTGTGTGTGTGTGTGTGTGTGCGCGCGCACTTTGCCTCCCTGATAGACGTCTGAGATACTTGTCGGAGACGTTCAGAGCTTTCCTGTGAGATGACGCCCTCTGGTGGTCGCATCGAATATAACGTGCAAATAATAAAACAGTTTTATACTATTGTACTGTTTATGATACAAAGAGTCGCAGGGCCTGGAAGCTATCCCAGCATGCATTTGGGAAAGAGAGTAAAAACCCAATCTGCTTAAAACATGTTTTTCTTCATTTTAATTTGCTCTTTTTCTTATAGATTTAGATTAAAAGAAACACAACACACAACAAAGTCTCTTCAGACTTTGTTTATCGTTTAGACGTGATGAAGACATTTGTCAATGTGGGTTCAGCAAGAGTTGTGCTGCAAGCTAAATTAAACGCCTTCATGTTTCTAAAAGTGACCGAGCACTCGTTTTATTTGAAGTATACTGATATTAACTCCTCATCTGAACATCACAGGTGTGGGGAGACGAACAGTCGAATATGATCTGCAACACCAAACAGCCCGGTTGCAAGAACGTCTGCTACGACCAGGCCTTCCCCATCTCACACATCCGGTTCTGGGTCCTCCAGATTATCTTCGTGTCGACTCCAACTCTGATCTACCTCGGCCACGTGCTCCACATCATCCACAAGGAAAATAAGATGAGGGAACACATGGCGACACACGGGGAAGTCCTCAAAGTTCCCAAGTACTCCGACGACAAGGGCCACATCATGATTAAAGGCGACCTGCTGGGAAACTACATGACCTCTATATTCTTCAGGATCCTCCTGGAGGTGGGGTTCATCGTGGGGCAGTATTACCTGTACGGGTTCATCATGGACCCGCGAGTCGTCTGCACGCGAGCCCCCTGTCCCTTCACCGTGGAGTGCTACATGTCTCGCCCCACGGAGAAGACCATCTTCATCATCTTCATGCTCGTCGTGTCCTGCGTCTCCCTCGTCCTCAACGTGGTGGAGATGCTCTACCTGACGTACTCCTGGATGTCCAGGCGAAAGGCAAAAAAAGCGCCGTCGGCGGCCATTGCTCTTCAACTGCGTTCAAACGGCGAGAAGCCCCGCCACCATGACGTCAGCCAGAGCGCCGCCTGAAGGAGGCGCGAGAGGGGCGGATACACGTGTAACTGAAGTGAGAACTATTGCACCAAGAGTTATTTATTTATGTGACGCAACAACAACAACAATCCTGAAAGTGATGTACATTTGGAAAAATGTAGACTATTTATGGAAATTTAAAAGAAATGCACAAGAAAAAATAGAATATATAAAGGCAATGTATCACTGAAGCAAACTGTTAAAGATTGTACAACATGTGAGCTTTTGTGATTTATATTTTGTTTTTTTTGTGTGTTTTGTACTTACCACCAGAGGCGGTTTTTCCTACAGGCGGTATAGGCGGCCGCCTAGGGCGCCATTCAGAGGGGGGCGCAAAAAAATGCGCCTAGCAAAAAAAAAAAAAAATGCCAGCCATTAACAGAACAGAAAACAAAAAAAACATCAAAGCTGCAAGCAGCGTCGAACGGGTCCTCGCTCATCTGACGCCGGCGCCCCCGAGCGAGGACCGAGGACGCAGGCACGCCGGTCAGACTTGACTCGGGCCGTGACTTGTAACGAGCACGAGAAGTTTGGGGCAGATTCGACAAAGTCCAGTTGAGCCAGTAGGTGGCGCTTTGAGTCTGTGAACATATTCATGCATCATGTGTCCCTACGTGAAGTGTAGAGCACGTCATGTAAATTCAATGTATAAAAAAAAAAGTGATGGAAAAAAAGCTGTCTTGTCCTGGAATCCATCACACATCTCCAGGTATCCAGTCAAGCACTCATCATGCTGAGCTATAGATCTAGCTGGTTTACAGGCAGCCGTAGGCGGTCACATTATTTTGGGCACGAAGAGGGAGTGAATGTGCACCGTTGATCAGGGGGGCGTGGCCGGAGCGTAGTTCAGCACAGACGTGACATTTTCTCAGGGATTTTGTTCTTTATTTAATGTTTGTTCATTGTTGCGATCGTTGTTCTGTTTATTTGAAAGAAATTCAGTCTTGCAGGGCAAAATAGCGTTTGAAAGTTGAAATTCTGTTTTCGTGCAAAAACGTTTTTAATTATATTTTTGGGGGGGCGGGGGGGGGGGGGCGCCACGAGTGAAGCTCGCCTAGGGCGCCAGATGTGCTAGGGCCGCCCCTGCTTACCACGATATATATTTGACTATTGCTCCCCGAAATGGCCCATTGGTAACTGAGACTCCCC
This sequence comes from Pseudoliparis swirei, assembly GCF_029220125.1. Classification (NCBI taxonomy): domain Eukaryota; kingdom Metazoa; phylum Chordata; class Actinopteri; order Perciformes; family Liparidae; genus Pseudoliparis; species Pseudoliparis swirei. The sequence goes on along the minus strand of NC_079399.1, from coordinate 16,216,575 downwards.
GCTGTGGTCTGACCCAATGGGTTGTGTCCCAGTTTGCACTGGTTAAAGGTTAGTTAGTTTGTTTTTCAAAGCCGTGTGTACAGTTACCGATATCAGTTAATATTCTTAATATTCACAGGCATGCCTTTTAGGACTGTACTTTGTTTCATGTTTTGTATTGAAATATGATATGTGCGTGTGTTTGTAACTGACAAAAAAATTATTAAATTATAAATGATAATGTTTATTAAACATTTCAAACTGCATCTCAGTTTTTCTTTTGATGATTTCATGATTCATTACATTTTAATATTCTATAATTCACTGATTTAGATACATAAACAAAATAAAAACCACGAAATTAGAAATGTGTATATTGTTATTACACTATAATACCGTAAAATCTCCGATCATCGTATAATTTGATCACCATAATCACAATGCAAGTACAATCACAAATGCATTTTATGGACATTTCCTCAAGAACCCAGTGTCCCTGTGGTGTCAGTGTGAATGATGAACTGTGCAATGTTAGACTTTTGAGTTGCTTTGTTTAATACACTTTTATTACTCGTTCCATCTTATTTTATTAGCTTTATTTTACTTTTATAAAATGAAGAATGAAATGTAAGATTATTATATATAAAATCAAAAATATCACTAAATATACTTATATATTATTATTATTTTTAAGCTTTACCACAAAAATCAAATTTTTTGTTTTTTTTTTTTTCTTTTTTAATTTCATTGTTCTATACAGCTTCAAGAAAGTATATTTGATTTTGAGGACACTACTAATAATGTGTCTATCACGTTATCAACCCCCTATGACTACTACTTTTTCTTGACCAGCCAGGATGATTATTATTATCATATACACATCATCTCTATTTTATAAATTAGGTCTGGATTATTGTATATTCTCCACACGTGTCCCCTTACTAGTCTTTATGAGGGCGCGACTCTCTAATTCGGTAATCTCAATAACTCTCCTAACTGACGTCAAACTATTTCTATTCCACTCTTTTTGATAGCAACTTTAGTTCTTCTGTTGGTTGGTTAAACCTCGAGGTATTCACCTTTTTTAAGTCAGGCTAGATGTGGACCAGTCAGGCACCGGAGGTGGGAGCACATCTCTTGAAAGAAGGCCAAAAGCTTGTTCGTAAGTTTCACTATCAGTCCCCAAATGGGGTGAAAATTTGTGTTTAAGAAAAGATTAGGTTTACAAAAATAAAGAAACTCAGTCGAGTTCGCTAAATAAGTTCACATTACCTCGAAAGGTTATAAGTAAAAGAAATATGATCCACCCCAAGAGGGATTATCTGTCAAACACAGAGGATCTCTAAGAAAGAAAAAGGATAGAGAACGCGCTCTGCGTATAACAGGTGTTTCCTTATATACCCGCAGAAAAGGGCAGTGAAGAGTTGTCATTGCAGGAAGATGCTGATTTAGGTATCAACCAATAACCACAAACTGCTGCACTAGACATGTTACGCATACCTAAGCATTTTTCGTTTTGACATTTCCAAATAACACAAACATTTTCTGCAACACTGCTGAGACAGGATATGAGGGTATGCAGATGAGCAGGCACCTGTTCTTCTTGTGGTCAATGTCTCTAACATTAAGATCGGCTGTGTTAGCAAAATGCACTCACAGATTTGTAAAGGGATAGGTGTGGGTGAAAATCGTTAATTCAGACCTAATTTAGAAATAGAGGGATGTACATATGATACGAATAGTCCTGAGCCGGTACATGAGGTAATTAGCCGGGATAAATAAAGAGATAATAACTTGAATATAATTGTGCCTGCAGGGTCCTCAAAATACTTATTCGACTCAATGAACAATTAACTTTTAAAAGGAAGGATCACTAAAACCAATCTGAATGGTTTCGTAGTAAAACATAGAGTGATACAAGTGATCTTAAAAAGACAGTTTGATTTTAATCCAATATAAGCAAGGGATTAATATTCACTCTATAAAGCCGCAGGAGCTAGTAAAATAAGGCGTGATTTGAGTAATAATTAAACAAAGCAACTCAAAAGTCTAATATCGCTCGAGTCATCATTCACACTGACGCCACCCAACCTAAAATGACTCATAACAGCAATTGTTACTCCACCCGACCTGTGGGTGCTGCGCCGCACCACTAGAGGGCGCTGTTATCCCGCACAACGGTGTCCTCCAGTGGCCCCGCCCACACTGGCCCCGCCCACCCGCTCCCTTCGCCTTCTCACACAATAAACAACAGCTGGAAAAGCAGCTAAAGATGGCCGCCGCGACCATGGTGGGGCTCGACGCCCACAGGATGGAGGAAAAGAAGTTCGAATACTTCTCCTCCATCAACTCCATGGCGAGGAAGATAATGCAGGAGAGGAAGCACATCGAGGACAAGCACGGCCCGTCCTGGGAGGCGATGACGCCGGAGGAGCAGGACAGCGCCATTGACAGCAGCATGATGGATCCACACATCCGAGCCCGATACGCCATGCACCGAGTGGACCGCGAAGAGGTCGTCTGCTACCCGAAGCTGCTCATCCAAACGGGCCAGAAGATCGTTCATTTCGGCGAAGAGGTACTTAGACCGCATTTCAATTCATATGACGTGGTTTAGTGTGTTTTTAGAGGCCAGGGTAGTCCGTGTTGTTGGCCACGTAGCCCAGCGAAACTCATTACGTCATTGTAGTTCCCTGATATGTGACGTACGAGCTGCCGTTTGGAGTGACGTCTACTCACAATCACAGGAAATCATCGTGTGGTAAATATATATCGATACGTTCTGCTGGACAATCGGTTCATATTAATAAGTTTAACGTGACTATTACATGTGTGTGTGTTCGCTTCCTGTTGCTGTGGTGTGTGTGTTTTTGCTGGCTACAACGTAAATGTTGTAATTCCACTACTTTTAGCGGTAACGAGCGTGTAACGAAGTATTTTTTTAAATCAACTAACGCAGTTACAGTTACTGAAATGTAAATGAGTTCGTTACTCGCGTTACTCTCTTTTGTGAAAAATGAACACTTGCAGACAAGAAGACAAGCTAGGCTACTTTAGCTGCTTCTGATGTGACATCGCAGGACCTTGGTGGCGCAATGATATTGTAACGTCTCGGACGTTATGGCACTGATGACACGGAGACGGGACGACGTTATTATTCCTCCCTTTATTGGGCATCCACCAACACAGACAGCTGCTCCTCTCAGCTCAGCAGCTCGAACATCAACAACAACGGTACCCGTCAACCACCCGTAACTTCCGTTTTACGACAGGTTAACCCCGCCTCCCCTCTACTCCGCCAATCACAGGCACGCCCCCTCGACCAGCATCACGGTGCCACACTGTGATTGACAGCCACTTCCAGTGTTGCCAGGTCCGCGGTTTTTGCCGCTGGTTGAATTTTTTGTCCGCTGGTTCGGGTAGACCTATTTTGCATGCAAATTACATGAATATCTTTAAATAAAAATCCATATTTTAAATGAAATAATATATTTATACCCAAATCCTACCAAACTGACTCCAGATCAGCACGTACACGCCTCACTAGCACCTCCCCCCCTCAATTATATGCAGCACCTCAAGGCACCTTTGTTTTCTCTTTTCATTAGTGTTAATACTGTGTAGGCCAATCACTTTTATTTCATTGGGCCTAATGTAAAAAACCCACTGTTAAATGACTGAGACAGTTATTTTGTATTAAGTTAAGTATTAAAAGGGACTTTTGTACTACTGCTTGATTTGAAGGCCTGTTGCCCTGTTGATTGCAAGAAATAGGTCTACAACATATGTTTATTGTGTTTGACTGTTCAGTACTGTTCATTACATTAAAAAAGCAGACATAAAAGTAACTTAAAAGTTACTTTCCCGAGTAACTAATTACTTTTGATATACAGTAACTAGTAATTAAATTACTTTTAAAAGAAGTAACTATAACTAATTACTAATTTTCAGTAACTTGCCCAACACTGCCTAAAACTATATAAACTGCATTCTCATCATACCTATTAGGCTATTTAAGGAAATTCCTCAGTGCGTCATTGAACTTGTTGCCACACTGTCGTTTCTCTGCAGGATATCACCTGGCAAGACGAGCATTCTGCCCCGTTCTCGTGGGAGACTAAGGTAATTATGTTCATTGTTCAGTATTTAATTATTAAGTGTTATCTATTAAGTTTGATGTGCTCCATTACATTGAGAACAAGGACTTCACCGAGGAGAAGATGCAGTTAGGAGTGGAAGAAACTCTTTTGTTGACATTATCAACACACGGATTGACAACATTTTTAATAAAATAAAATAGAAATGTAACCATCCTCTTTAAGACCCAGAGAATGTTTGGTGTTGTTGCCGGATAATGTACTTAAATGATTACTCTACTATCATAATGTTCAGCAATCCCCTTCCAGGACTTTGTGTTGTAGTTTCAGGTCAGCTGAGGGGTCTATGTAGCGTTGTGACGTATTGTTGCTTCCTCCTCAGAGCCAGTTGGACTTCAGCTTGACGTTGAGTCCTTCCGACCAGGGGCTCTCCGCCTCGCAGGCCGACTCAAAGGCTGCAAAGGTCCCTCAGCTCGGCAAGAGCACGCCAGGAGCCAAGGTATGACGATTAGTGCTTTGTTGGCTTGATTGAATTGCAAGAAATAAGAAAATGTCCCAGGAATGTCACCAAAGAAACCAGGGAATGGTTTAAATCTAATGTGTTATTGTGTGACTGTGAAGGTGTCCGTCAGTGAGGTACGGAGGTCAGAGGAAGAGTCGTCTTTCTGGAAGATCAGCGCAGAGAGGTCCAGGCTGGAGGGAGAGCAAGCCGACTTCCAGTCCCTCACCCCCAGCCAGATCAAATCCCTCGAGAAAGGAGAGAAAACCCTCCCCTCCTACCTCCGACAGGTAAACGCTGAAACCTTCTGCGAGACACTTAAAGGGAAACGGACATGCGACTCTTCTTCGTCACAATCAGTTTTCTAACTATTTTAAAACATCTCCATGTGTTTTACGATCTCCTTTTAAATCTCATCAATTGTACCGGTGACCTTTTGATGATGTCAACAGTAAATGTATATTTCTTCTCCAGGAGTCCGCCGTCGGCACCAAGGAGCATGAGGCGGTGGACCCCCACCCTCCGGCTTCCTCCAGGTCCGCCAAGCAGCGAGCGCCCAAACCTCCCGCCCCCGACCCCCCCATCAGTATCCCCATCAGTATCCCCGTCGCTGTCAGCGCAACGCCTGCGTCCATCTCGCCAATTCCACCACCCCCTGTGAGCGTGTCGTCGTCAGTGGCCGGATGGGAGCGCTCTCAGAGCACCCTGCCGTCCGCCGGCAGCACCGTGGACGAAGTGTTCTCCCCCGCCCCGATGTCCAAGCCCGCCCACCGTCCCGCCAGGGCGGAGAAAGAGAGGGAGGACGACGGGTCATCCGCCAGCCCCACCTTTGCCCAGGTGAGTTGTGAAATATATATATTGATATTGCTTTAACGCGCATTCGTAGTAACGATTATATGTGACGATAATTGCTTCATTGCTTATAGAGTGTTACCTTTTTGTAAAGCTGTGCTCGCCTCTCAATATGTCTACTTAGAAAATAAAAGGCAAATTCCCACTGTGACATCACAGGAATGCAACGTCACTTAAAATCACGTTCAGCCCAATATTTATATTTATAGATCTTGTTCAAACACCAACTATGAGCTGTAAATATTTAGTGACGGTCAGTTGGTGGATTAATGCTACAAGATAAATCTCGCGGTCCTGCAGTTACTCTGCTTTGATGAGGCAGACGGGCAGCACCAGTCCACTTGGAGCTGAACCAAACCTCAGTCTCTGGTTGTTTAGTCTGAACCTGAGTTTCATTCTCAGCTTCCAGACCAGCACAAACAAACACAACCAAGTGGGTTTAAAAGCATCCTGACGGGTAACGAGGAAGAACATGAAAGACGGCTTCGTGCTCGAGGGAAATGAAATGGGCCGACTCTTGAGAGAAGCGATTAAAAGAGAGTCCAGCTAAATGAGTTGTAGATCGAGTAAAAATAATAATATTTACTGAACTGTGTCTCTCTCTCCAACCTCCCGCCCCCTCAGTTCAACACTAACAACAACCTCCTGAAGACTGGATTTGACTTCTTGGACAACTGGTAAACCTCAGCCGAGACCAGTCACCGCTCTGAATGAATCCTCATCATCATCCTCATCATCACTCTAAAGAAGGACCACACTGCCGTGACCACAGACACCCGTCTTTTAGAATGACCATGTTATATATTGTTGTAATTATCTTCAGTGGCTTGTTAAGACATTATCTCACTGCGTGTGTGTGTGTGTGCTGGTGTACCCATCCCCCTCTCTTAATCAGGTTTTCCCATTCGATGCCCACTAAGTGCAGAGTGAGTCGGGGTTGCGCTCCTCATTACTTTGCATTCACACTGCGATCAGCTCAGCGAAAAGATGACGACAACGTTTGGAACGGCATCAAAATGTCATAAAGTATATACATGCTTTTACCCCGCAGGCTGTTTGGAAAAAAAAAATTGGAATAAATAAATTGGAGTGAGGTAGTATGAAAACCCCAATGTGTTCATATTCCCGACACCAACACAAGTTCAGTCGTGGATACATTTTCAAAGATATCAGTGAGTTTCCTTGTAACTCTGCGTCTGCAGTGTGAGTCCACGGTAGCAGTGGGACGAGGCCGCCCTGCACATTTAACTGTTAGACACTAATGTAGCAAGCGACAACATATTTTGTACTACAAGCATGTCAAATTGCCTTGTGTGTAAAACACTAGAACAAACAAAAAAAAATTGTTTGACCTTTTTTTTGTTACAAAGATTTTGATCTTTAATGTGCTTTTTATTTATACGTACCTCTTTATTCCGATACACCTAGAGTGTCAGTCTCAGCCCACATGATGCAGTTACCACAGACGATGTTCCTACTGGTTATATATTTCTTGGAATATCATGGAATTTTTAAAGGATTGTTTTCCAGAGGGGAATATTACAGAATTTTGCATTAGGCAGAAATGAAACTAAATGTTCTGTCCTTCTGTACGCATTACATCTATTGCATCTGTCCATCCTGGAGAGGGATCCTCCTCTGTTGCTCTCCTGCAGGTTTCTTCCCTTTTTTTCCCCCTGAAGGGTTATTTGGGAGTTTTTCCTGGTCCGATGTGAGGTTTTGGGGCAGGGATGTCTATGTGTGCAGATTGTAAAGCACTCCGAGACAAATTTGTGAAATTGGGCTATACAAATAAACTGAATTGAATTGAATGTATTTCCCAACATTCACACATCTTTGAGGCAGATGGTGGTTGAAATGAAGCGGAACCCAAAGAACAGGAGGGAAGAGCGGCCATAGAAGTGTTCAAATGTCAATGTCATTGACCTTGAAGGCTAAGTGGCAAGCTGTTACGGATGCCCTGTGTAGATTTTAGTGTCTCCACATCGCTCCTCCATCACGTCGCCGCGCCCAGCCGCCACCGCGAACGGCAAACTAGCGCAGAGTAACGCTGCTGTGCATTTATAGTGAAGAAAGATGCAGTTTTAGATAAATAGGCCGGCATGTCGTGATTTGTACCGCTTGTGCCCGGTTTACATGATTAGAGTACTATTTTACTGAATTTTATATTTATCGGCTGATTGTATCTAAAGCTATACTTGTATATTGCCCTCGGTGCATTTTGAGGTCAAACATTGGAAGAAAGTAAATAAATAGGTCAAATCTGTTTCTTGTCTTTTTGTCTTTATTTTTCTGCGTAACCACAAAACATTTTAAATGACGCAAACTGACCCTCCAGAGAGGGGAAAGAGGATGTCACCACCACCAGGAGTGTGTTATGGTTACACATGCAACATCAGTCAATCCCTCCAGGCTGTATTTCCTACCAGGAGGAGGAGGAGGAGGAGGAGGAGGGATGGTGTCTGGTGCTCAGAGGAAACTTTGTGCTGTGCACTTGAACAACACATTGGCCCAGTTTACAATAACCAGACGTCATTCCACCATCGCCCTCGGCACACAGAGCGCAGCGTGGCTCCGGAGTGTTGCCGTGTTTCATTCGTGGAAATCAAATGACATTGCAAAGCCAGAGAACAGGAGGTACATTTTTTTTTTATTATAAGAGAAAAGACAATACATAGACATAACACCTCCTAGAGGATGACAAAACAGTGGACAAAACATCATAAAGCCAGAGTATTAGAGAACGTGTGTGTGTGTGTGTGTATCTGAGCCTTTTTGAAATCAAAGAAACAAAATACATAGATGAGGGCAGATTGATATGTATGTGTGTATGCATGTACGTGGAAGGTGGTGTCTTCTTAAAGACACCACCTATAGGTTGAGGATCTACTCGATCTCTTTGAAAACCTTCATCCCGTCGGTTACCGTCAGTGAACTGCGTGACCAGAACACGTGAGCCGGCACAGCTGGACAGTGGTGACGGGCTCCAGGGTGAACAGTGCCGTGGCTGTGAGCCTTTGAATGAGAGCGTTACGCAGAACGAGGTGGCGTGCAGGTTTATGTTGACCCGTCTCATCCTCGTCTTCCTCGCATGTCCGTGTGGCACGCTGCCTTCTCGTATGGGTACAATGCAGCGTAGCATCTGTTGCTCTGAAGAGGATAAGGATGGTATCATTTTAACTTTCACTTGACTTCACGCTGCTCCCTCTGGAGCCACTTAAGGATTTTTTAAAGAACTTTTCCCCCCTTTTGCACTTGTACAACCCTGTAGCTACAAGACACGTACACACACTTATCACAATGTTTTACAATGTGTGTGTTAGCACTAATTGTTGATATTTGTAGGCCTTTAAACTGGCCGGGTAAAAAAAAAAAAGGTCCCGTCTAGAACAAAATATACCACAAACAGATTAAATCTAAATATATTATGTGTTGGTCTTTACTGGATGTTTGTGTTCATCCCTCACTGAACTGGGGCAGCTCTGTCGGGTCCAACCGCCTCCCTGCAGCACCTCCCTGCACCTCCACACTCTGAAGGGCTGCTTTGTGCTCACTCTCACTTTTTCTTCACTCCAAATGTTTGAATGAAAAAACGGCAACGGGACGGTTATTTTTGTTCTTAAAAAACGTGGCGGATTATTTTACTGAAAATTAATTAAACCATAGGACTGATCGGACGGATAGGGAGTTAGCTGTGCACCACACTGACAAGTTCTCCTATTTCAGAGGTCAGAGAGGTCAGCAGATAGTCGTCCACATGGCAATGTCATGTGGTCAGAGCAAAATATGACAAATATCTGCATTTCAGTGCTATATTATATGCACAATTACACAAATGTATAGACCCAAATAAATATGTATACATTGTAACCTTGTGGACAGCAATACCAAAGAGACACATTGGGAAAGTGATAGGGTGTTTTTAAATGTAATGCTCATATATTTAAAAAGAGCAGGTCTGTAACTTATATAATACTTAGTCATTGTCATTATTAACTATTAATCTTTGTGTTTATTAAATGGGAGACATGTTCAGGGCAATTCCTTGAAGCCCACGGTAACTTCTTCAAATTAGTGTTATTGTTGATGAACAGTCCATAATATCTCCAAATCATTCATTTAATATCGTGTAAGATAAATAAAAGCAGGACATTTTTCACATTTTAGACACTGAAAATGTGTGCTATTTCTTCTTCAAAAAGGACTGAACTTCTTTGATTCCTTGTCAGTCGATCGACAAGCCGAATAATTGACGAGTCATTTGACGACCACGATAAACAGACCCTTGTTCCAATCTGAAGTCTGGAAAAAGAGTCGGCGTTTTGGACTCCGCCGTGCACTGGAACAGATGTGTGTGTAGATGCACTGGAACAGATGTGTGTGTATGCAGACGTCCTGCACACTCACACATTCGTCCCTCTTACTTGACGGAGCTCCTCCTCGTCTCCGGATCACAGAGCCCGGCCTCCCCTCCCCTGGAAACTCTGCTGGATTCTTGGGGCATTTTAACTGGCATACCTCCTTTACAGCCTCCCCCCCGCACACACACACACACACACACACAAACATTTACTTGAGCGTCGTCATTTCCCCATAACCTCATATTTCTCTTGCTGAGGATTTATCTCATTACACTAAAGAGCTTGGCGAGCAGGCCTGACTTTTGGCCAAATTAATAGAAGGGCTGTGTGTGTGCATCTATGTATGCCAGCGCGTGCGTGTGTGTGTTAGTGTGCATAAGTGTGTGTCAGTGAGAGAGAGTTTATGACCACAGACTGCTACAGGCATGCAGGTTTTTTTTACTCGCCACCAGATTCAGCCGTAACGTTTAAGCCAGACATCAACATTCAGGACGTTAACACAAGATACAAATTGTACGCGGACATTGAGTTGAGATTATTACATAAAAGTCTTCACAACTGCTTTGAGCTTCATGTGCTTTACAGGCATTATAATTTACTTTAGTTTACACTGCTAGTGAACTGAGGATGTTTGTCAATAGGAATAGAAGTCTTGAATCTCCAGATAATTTTTTTTTTCCATTCAAACTTTCAAAATGTTCTCCTAAACCTCATCTCAAAGTTTGTCTATTTTAACTGCTTTTATTCCCCCGCGTACGACATTTGGGAGATACAGTACGTGGTTTTCTTTGGAAAGTTAATTTCTCTTTAGGCTAACATACCAAAAACTAACATTTAAAGGACCTTCAGATTGCATTCCCTGTGTTGTTATCCCCCGCATGCGTAAACACGACACAGTTCACACAAAGAGTGGAAACGGGAGGTGGAGCACAAACACAGAGCTTTCCTGTTGTTTGGCAGCAGAGGAGAGTGACATCCTGAACTGGGACGACTGGGATGTGACTCTGACTGGTTTTCCAGACAACTGGCATTTCGGCATCTGTCTTTCTTTTTTTTTTTTCCTCGTTCACATTTCTAATGGGAGATCCCATGAGAGAGAGAGAGAGAGTGAGAGAGTGAGAGAGAGAGAGTGCGAGAGAGAGAGAGACTGCTGCTGAAGTAAAAGCAGAGTTATGAGGACGCAGAAGATGGGACCGGCTGCCTCCACGCTCGCTCTCCTGTGTTTCTGGTCTCTGGCTGTGTGTGTTCCTCCAGGGACGGCCGCCGCCGCCACACCAACACAGGTCAGGACCGATGTGTGTACTGTGCGATTGTGTGTTACAGGTCTTTTTTTTTTTTTAGCTGACGCTTTTATCCAAAGCGACTTACAATCCTGTTACATTCATACACCGTAGACGCAGCTAAAACCTCCAACCCCCTGATTGAAAAACGGACCTGCTACCCACTGACCCGTAGTCGCCCAATGTGTGCGCGCATGGACTCAATTGACTTCAAACTGAGTACGTTATCGGAGGTGTTGCTGCTGTGCGTCTGATCCTTCGAGGCAGACCACCGTGCACAGAGCGGGTCGGAGGGTTGTGTGTCGGAGGGAGTCTGGTGGAGCTACATCAAGCCACAGATACATAAACAACCAGATGTCTTTTTTTGCTAAATATTAGGCGGAGATGTTCGGAGCGCACTGTAGCCAGACACTTTGAGGACGACGGCGGTCTCATGTGTATGATGATGTATGTGCATCAGTCCATGTGAGAGGCAGCGTGTTGACACACGTGGTGAAGCTGACGGTGATTACAGTTTACATGGTGTCAAACTTAAACAGATTCATTGGGACAATATTAAAAAGTAAAGATCTCAAACATGAAGAGGACGTTGAGGATGGATAATAATTGAAATATGTGCAGCCATTGTGGTCTGTTATTGAAAAATCTGTATATATTTTGTTTATGTGATAAACATTAAGTTCATTATTTGAGTTATTTAGGTCTAGAAGTTTAGAAATGAGTAGGACCTTATAATTGTGTACCTGTTGCTCATTTTCCAACATATATTTATTGATTGAGTTCTTTTAGAATTTGCTATTTATGATTACTGATCCTTTTTATTGGATTATTGTTTTGTCTCCTATCATCATGATCATCTCGTTATTATGTATTTATAACAGATACCCATAGCATTAGGATACACTTTGAGGGGAGGTTTTATTTTATTCTTGTAAACACTGTGGCGTTTCTTACCTTTTTTGTTATATACTTTAGTTGTAGTTATCTTAACACTTACTTGTGTGCTATAAACACAAACTAAAGTAGAAACCATCATTGACCTACAGGTCCAAAAGCCTGCAGTAAATGTATGAGAATATATTTTACCCATGCAGCCTCTGAATCCATAAAGAGTGAAATGACTCTTGACCCTCTCGTTCCATCATCCTAATAAAACTAAAAGTGGCTCACCTCTGGAATGCGAGACAAATTAAGAATTCAAAACAATTCCAGATGTGTACAGAGATGTCGTGTGTGTGTGTGTGTGTCAGGCATCCCTTTCAGAGGTGAAGAGGGTGCGAGGGGACGTCCCTGATATCCTTCCAGACCCTGAACCGGAGCCAACCAGCCCAGTGTCAGACTTTGAGAACTCATACAACTATGTCTGTGAGTCTGCTCGTCCAGACCCAGTTCACATTCAATGCTCCCTGTGTGCCGCCACTTTGGAAAATAACTGCATGATAAATGATTCCTAACCTAATAACTATGAGCCGTGTCGCTGTACTTCAAAGTAGCACAGTCGGATTTCATATGAATGCAACACATTCCTCTTTCCTGTTCCCCTGCTCCATCTGACCCCACTGTGTATTCTCCATAGTGTCCAGATTAGCCGACATGGACCAGGCCATCCACAAGCTGAATGTGGGTCACTACACCCTGGATGTTAAAGTCAGCCAGTTAATGGACCGCGTGATCCGGGTGGTCGGTGAGACCAGCACAACACATCCACAATTCACTTTTCACCAACTCATTTTTCTATACTCTAAAAAAAAAATTGCACCGTATGAAAGACGCAATATGAAAAAAAAACAATAAATGAGAATGAAAGAAAGGGAATTTACGCCCTCATCATACGCGGTGATGGTGCAATTCCTTGGAGAGTCTCATTTGCCATGGTAGATCTGTACCGTTAAAAGGCGGCCAGCAGGACGATGCCCTGTACTCAGCTTCCCGTCTCCTTGTCTCTGGTGTCCCCCGTCACTCACATGGCAGCTAAAGTGGAGGAGCTGGAGGACAGCGTCCGGGAGGTCTCCCGGCACAGCAAGGACAACCGCAAGGAGATGGGCCGACTGCAAGGTACCAACACGGTTACGACTGCTGTATGAAATAAGCAAACCGTTTGCTGGTCAACTTCTCTCCAGTTGTCTTTGTGTCCACAGCTCGTTGCGCTGCCCTCTGGTGGACAAACAAAGAAACACGTGTTGATTGCAGCTTTTAAGATTGGACGATTGATTGCGTCCCTTTATATTTCTCTGCTTCTCAGGATGCCAGAAGGGTCACCGGATGGGTTACAAATGCTACCTGGTGTACAACAGCCACGTGGACTACGCCGGCGCGTCCCGGAAGTGCCTGGAGCGCGGCGGCCGCATGGCGATGCCCCGCGACCGCCGCGAGCAGGAGGCCCTCGCCGATTACGTAAAGTCCTTTTTCCACCCGGGGAACTGGCCCGTCTGGCTGGGGGTCAACGACCTGCGGTCCGAGGGCACGTACCACTTCGAGGACGGGACGCGGGTCTCGTACTTCCAGTGGCGCAAACACTTCCTGTCCAGCCAGCCGGACGGCGGGAGGCGGGAGAACTGCGTGGCGATGTCGTCGGACGACGGCGACTGGTGGGACCACTACTGCGACCGGACCATGAACTACATGTGCGAGTTTGACAACAGGGAGGCGCTTTAAAAATGTTTATTTCCAGTATTACTCCTTTGCCACCTTACTTTGACCTCCAGTCATTAATTCTTAGAAATAAAAGCACACTATATTTTCAGATAACTTATTTCCCGTCGAAAGACACCTGAAACCTCTCATAGGAGAACTAATGTATTTCAATATGAATTTCAAGTATCATTTCACTTCTATATGCTTCATGCGAAAGTGTTTAACTAGTGTCAGTATGTTTGTAGGTTGAAAACATTTGGCCTGAAAGTATTTCAAGGTATTTTTCTTTTTTTGAAATGCCCTTTTTAATTTTACAATGCGCACAAATCCATGTAGTGCCATTTAAGTTCTTAAAGCACAGAATAAGTAAGAGTAGGTAACTTCATCAGAGGAAGTTAGTATAATACACATTATTGTATTCATACAGCTGCAGTGATATGAATGTAAACCAGTCACAACGCTGGGATTTCACGCAATTCTAAATATTTGCTGAAAGTTTACAAAAGAAAAGAGGAAAAGCTGGAGGCACTTTCTTCAGAATCAGCACATAATGGACCTCTTGAAGATATAAATCAATGTGTGTTTGGGCTTCACAGCCGGTGCTTTGTTGTTACTTCTGAGCTTTGAAGCCGTTTTGATAAAGTCTGGTCAAAGTGCTGATGCTTCAACATCTCTGGCCAGAACATTTTGACATCGCTTTGCATCTCTAAAAGTGACACACGATGACTGTAAATGTATTCTGAGTCCTACAGTATGTAAAACAAAAAAGTTGTCTATAAAACACTGAATTTAAATGCTTTTCATGACAGGCATACTTTTTTGATACCTTACTTTTGATTATTTAGGCCGAGACATATTCTTCGACAGAACCTTTTACTATTTTACCAAAGTTTAAAAGGTAAACAGTGTCTCAAGCAACTATACAAGGACTCTTGGCAAACATTTTTGATTTAAATCAAAAACAATCTCATCAAATTATACGCCAAGAAGACTACTTATCTGACCAGATATTCTATTGCAGTTTTTGGTACATAACTCTTTTGATACTCACCAGACACATTTTAGTTGGTAACAAAGAGGCATAAAGGTTTCTTACCCAGCTCCTACTCTTCAGAAATCGTGGGTTGTCACCTCGGGGGACTTAAACATCAAACACAAACAAATGATGTGCTTATTTATTTATAGATTCAGAATTTCATTAATTATGTCTTTTGTATTACAGTTAAATCTCAAAGTGCAATTTTTACAATTACATAAGAAAAAGAGGATGCAGCCACAAAGTAACCATTATTTTTGGAGAGTAGTCATTTTTCTCTTCCAAAACAAAAAATGTTACCTCTTACCGCCACTTTGGGCCGCCAAAATACAAACCTTAATTCACGATTAAAAAAGGTACGAAATGCCAAAATCAGAGCAAATTAGTTGACTCCACAAGGCTCTCAACATGGCCGATGACTAGTAGCGCAAATACAACTAACAGTGTACCTGAGTAGGAAACTTGAGGATGGGGCCCAGAGTCGGGACGGCGTGTTGTAATCCGAGGATTACAACGCACACAGAAGGGGAGGGGCTTAATACTCTGCTCAATAGTGGTTTGCTTCCATATTAATGCTCTTACTGTCGATTTCAGCCCGTTTAAAGTAAAGCCTTGAGGAATGCCATACGATCGCACATGACAGATTACAGTAAAATGCTCAAATCAGCATAATTAAAAATTACTATTTATATCAAATAGAATTAATTTCATACTGAATTATATTGTAATCCAGTTGAACCGCTCATTAGAAAATACTCCCTTCACAACACTGACACCACCAAGAGAAGATCATTTTGTATTTAATTCACAGTTCTGCATCGGCCACGTTTCTTCATGGTGTCATGAATGTGAGACGTGACGTCATAAACGTGAGTCAAAGAGCTGCTCTTCCTCTGTGGTGTCAGTGATGTGGTAAAAAAAGAAGAAGAAACCCCCCCGAGGAACTCAAGTGTCTCCAGTGTTCACGTATCTGGACGTTACTCTGCTGAGTCGGCGGAGCAGCCGGGAGGGCCGGCGGCCCGCAGGATGGCCGTCACAGTCGGCCGGTCCATTGGGCTTTCACACGGGTGAGAGAGAAAGACCTTCCCTTCTTCATCCAGCAGAAAGTTACCTCCCATCTGAAAACACAGAAACACATTCAAGCTTGTTCTATTCTTAAAATAAGAGTTGAGTTGAGCCTCACACTCGTACTAGACTCTGCAGCTCTATTGTTCATTGTTGCTGCGTGAACTAAAGTACAGAAGAGAAGATCTTTATCATGTCAATGTCATGTTTTGAGCGAATGAGGATTATTTAATTGAGATTGAAGACAATTAATTGAGGGAAATGACATTTAGATCACAACAGACGGTCTGTTATTGAGTCCCAAAGTATTATTTTCTGAAACAAAAAGACACATCTCTAGTGTTTTCAACTGAAAGCAGTGATTTCCATTAGTTATTTGATTTGAGATTTAGTTGTAGACGTCATTTCTCTAAAGTTGCACTTTAAAACGAGACTGATGACTGGAGGAAGTTTCCTTGTCGTCAAATCTGAATCAGGCAGTTATGAACCAAAGTCTTTTCTCTCCATTTAAAAAAGGCAGCCCAAAGAGAGGGAGAGAGAGGTGGGGCGAGCTTTTTGTTTGTAAACCCCGCACACGTAACCCATAAACATGTTGGCACGTATCTCCTCGGCTCGCGTCACCGATTCAGGTTCCCACATCAGCACCTCCTAAAGCATTTGCGGCCGCGTCGTCCATCTGTACCTGGTAGATATCCTCCAGCAGCCGAGGGGGGACGTCGGGGAAGTCTCTGTCCACAGCTCCGTACTCAGAGTACAGCAGCAGGCAGCCGAACTTCATGACCTTGGCGTAGGAGGAGCCGAGGCCGAAGCCCCTGTACACCTGTGGCAGAGACGACACGCCCTGCGTTAGGGAGGCGCAGTGTGTTCTGCAGGAGCACCATCAGAAGGGGGAAGGAAAGACATCCGCCCTGGATATGTGGCATGTGGAAAATCTTCTGTCTTCATATTTGGTTGAATGCCCTGGTTTCCATTTCACATCTGCGTGAACATCTGGCGGTTGACTTGTCAGAGTGAATGGTGCGGAGGCTTCCAGCTCGCTGGGCTTTCAGGACACATCGTCAAACAGCGGCTAAATATAACTCTGGTCTCATGCACCTACCCACCTGCGCTGCATATCAATATGGCCGCAGTGTATTAACATGCACACAGGTTTAATCTGCTGTAATCTGATCCTTTTATATAGTTGACTGCATTATGTCGACCTGACCTTTCTCTGAGGATCCAGCAGCAAGTCGAAAGTGCATCCAGTCTGCTCCAGCCACAGCTGAGCTCCCTCCATCCCGCCGAAAGAAACCACCAAGACGCGCACTGACCGAGCCTCCAGGGCAGCCTGCAGGGACGCAACATGAAACAATTTCACATCAATGAACATCTGTCAACACTAACCAGTCCTGTCCAAAGTCAAGTCATTTATTTATTTAAAAACCAATGAATGGTGGCTGCAAGGCAGCGGGGAAAAAACCATGTGGGACACTTTTGTAACCCAACATGGTGAATTAAATTCAGAAATTGCCTCAGAGGGCTTTACAATCTTGTGGGGTTTTGACCTTAAAGATAAAGCCCCGCTAGGTCTCTTATCAGTATGAGCTTTATGACCTTGAGTCCTGTGTGGTGTGGGTGAGTTATGTGGGGAGACCTGAAACAAACCCTTGTTCCTGTGTCTGCTCATTACTCAGATGTGACCCTGGAACCTTTTGCTCTCAGGGTGACCGGTATAGAATAAACAACACAGCAATAATATGATTGTAATTATTAATCTTCTTCTAATAATTACAACCCTGAGGAGTAAACAATAATTCATAGGGCGTATTCTTTAATACAAATTGAAAACACATGCTCTAAAACCTAACAAATCTGTACACCAGTGACGTGCGGTGAGGTTCATGGTTGGTGAGGCACTGACTCCTTTAGTGTCAGATTTACAAATATATAAACCCAAAAGGGGCTTATTCAATTGGCTCCTGGTTATTTCATGTCTCATCAGCATTCTTCACACAACACACACACGCACAAACGCACACGGTACATATTACAGATACGTAAAACTTACTTACGTACTTCCCGGCAAAAAAAAATTTATATATATATTATTTTTTTTAATGCAAAGTAGTGTGAATATATGTGCATAAACTTGACTCACAAGCATTATAGTCTTGTTTTGGAGTAATTTGATTCGTGTGTTTTTCTGTCTGTGTGCTTGCTGTTTGTCCTGGCGATTCGAGAATCGCCGTCCCACCCACCCCGATGTGGATCTCAGAACCCCCCCTCCCCAGGAGGGTGAACCCGCGTGAGATTCACAGAGTAAATTCCTGCTGGAAATCACTTCTATATATAAACTCTGTTTCGGCGCTCTGTGATGTCACTAGTGACGTCACAACACAGAACCAGAAACGCTAGAACGCTATTAGCATCCGCTAGCTAAACGGCGATAGCCTGAATTTTTGAAGCAAACCTTTTAGCTCCGGCGTTGGTCTACCTGTGTTAATCATGTCCACTTTTGACTGAAAGTCCAGTTTTGATACATTTTTAAGCTTAGATATATAATCCTCTTCCATGTTGGCAGTCAGACGTAGCAAAATATAAAAACAAACAGACTTGACTCGCCTGGCGCCTCAGCGTAGAAGAAACAGCAACAAGTACCCGTTGGCTCACTAGCGCCCCTTCAGTGAGGCAGAGTATTATCTGCCTCATCCTGCGCCTTTTCACTGCGGTTTTATTTATTTTAACTAGATATGTCACTTACAAACATTAAACTGTAATGATTAAAGACCTTAGCCAGACTGTGGGAAATCAGGGCAAATAAACATATCTGCAAACATTATATTGACGACATGCAGATACGGCAACCCGCACGGGCCAATTGCATCAACCCAGCTTGTGATGGATTGCGCAATCAGAGGCTCGGCTCGACTCGTCGCCTCAGCTCTCGTTTCATCCTGTATTTGAACAGGAAATAGGCAAATTCAGCGATTTTGACAATAAAATGTTCGAAATTAGTCATACATAAAGATCGGTGGACAAATATTAATATAAATTTGATGTTATCATTATTTTATTTTTTTCCGCACGTCCCTGCTGTACACATACGACATCCCTGACCCAGGACCTCACATCGGATCAGGAACAACTCCCAAGAGTTAAAGGAGCAGTGGGATCGTACGTGGTTCTGTGTGCTGGAGGATAAACTGTATTTTCTTTAACCAACACTCGCAGCAGTCCTCACAGAGCGCTGTCAGGGTGCAGCAACAGGTTGAGACGGTTGATGTTTAACAAAAAAATGTTTCCATTAGATTGAAGATTAACTGACCCGATTGGCCGCCAGCTCGGCCACGTGGTCTCGTCACGGCAGTCAAGCAAAATGTCTGATGAGGACCAGCAGCGGCTTCTGACCCCGACCCAGGTACTTACCCAGGGTCACACTCCTGGAAACAATGACGAGACAACACGGATTGTAATACATTTTTTAAAAGGCACCTTTGTGCTGATGACCAACCTCACTGTGGGTTTTAATCAGCAGAACGAGGCGGTTCAGGTTGTGACCGGCGGTGTGTGAACTCACTCTCCACTCCGTCCATCAGTGAACGGGGTGTCAGGGCTCAGGCGCTCTGCGATCTTCCCTCCCGACAGCTGCCTGTCTGTCGTCTGCAGACCTATGTCCACAGTCTCCAGGAAGGAGTCCCACTCCCGCTGTACACACACACACACACACACACAAACAGCACACCATACACCCCATAAATCACACACAAATAACGTAAAAGCATTTCAAGAAATTGTTTTATTATTTTTGAAATAATTAAAAAGGAAAAATAAAAGTAAACTTAACCCTTGTGTTGCCTTAGGGTCATTTTGACCCGAATCATTACACCCTCCCCCCGCCTTAGGATTAATTTGACCCCATTCAATGTTTAATGTCGGTGTTCTTTCGGGAGTCAACAAACAAACATAAAGTGCCTCACACTTAAACTTGGAAAACAATATTAATTCTAATAATTTTCTGGAGGTTTTAATTGCTGGCGTCAAATTGAACCCAAAGGGTAAAATATGTTAGTAAATATAAAGGTAACAGGAGGGTGAAACATTGAATCGGGTCAAAATGACCCTAAGGCAACACAAGGGTTAAACAAAACTGGACGAGACATAATCCAGGTTTACAAGCACAAAGCATCAACGTCTAAATGAATTTTTATGTGAAAGTCAGTTTTATCAAATGTTTTCATGTCACAGAGTCACAAACACACATTCTGCATTATGACCCAATTCTATTTCAGGAATCCAGGGGGAAACTTTTGTTTTGTTGTTGTTGATTTATTACTCATTTATAACTGAAGATCCTGGCGAATGAGAATACAAATCCATGTATATAAATACACACACTGTTGTGGTGGATAAAATGTGTTAAATTGTGTGCGTCCACAACAGGCACGTGCACAGACATTTTGGGGGGCAGGTGCTCAATCCTAAAAAAAAAGGGCATCCATTGCCAAAAAAAAAATTCTGGCAGAGTTGAAGCATAAGCAGCATTACACTGATGATGCCGTCCTCGGCCTGCATTTCCCCTGGGCAGGATTAGACAGCTACTTACATTTTCTTTATGAATAAAGATGAATTATTCTATGGAAACAACAGTACAAGTGTTCTGATTGGATAATGGGTCGTCATGCCAGCCACTATCGCCCTCCTCGCTGGTCTGATACAGACCCGTATTGCCCTCTGACCTCATTTTCAAAATGAGCGATATTGATCGACATCAACAGCCAAGAGGAAATTCAGAAGCAGCGAAAATGTGTTATTGAAAGTGAAGACTAAAACTATAGTTTGGATCATTTGTGTTGTTACTTTACTGTAAATTAAAACTATTTTAGCTGAACCGTGTTGTCCGTTTTCTACAAGATTGATCGTTCTAAGACTAGAACAGACCAAACTAGAACGGGCACTCGGTAGAGCGCAGACCTTCGCATATCACAAGATTGGGCATTGAATTATGACACCGAGAGCTACACCGAGAGCTAGCATTGTTAGAATAGTTTAGCTGCTATTTTCTGGCTGTGAATTCTTGTGAAATTTATAAACATACTTTCAAAATTGTCTAAACAGCATTTATACAACACAAAAAAGATTCTCTCTCTCTCTCTCAAACATGATGTCAGGCTTTGAAATCATGGATTTCTGAGTTTTTTTTTTTTTTTTTTTTTTTTTAGGAAACGTCGACCAGTTATGTTTTCAGCAGCGCTAATGTTGTGGTTACAAAACAACGTCAGGGGACAAACACCGTCATGCCCTGTTGGTCTGATGCTGCGGGTCAGAGGAGAAGGAGGGGCAGCCGTTTGGTGGCGTGAGGAGCGCTGCGTGGAGTAGGAAGTGGAGGAGGAGGAGGAGGGAGGGGCGCGGTGGGGGGGGGGGCTCGTGAGCGCCGCGGAGCATGTCGGGGAGAAATTCTCACAAGAACTCAAATAAATGCTCCGTCGGATATTAAAACACATTTGTGGGGAGTTTATGACAGAGAGAGTAACTTTTATTCTTAAATACTGATGAATGAAAAAAATGTGTCTCCAGCAGAAAGGGCACTTTACTCATCCAGGGCAAAAGGGCTGGTGCTTGAGCACCACTAGGGCTCTATCTGTGCACGTGCCTGGTCCACAACATATATAGTAGCGTGTGTTAATAATGGCCATAATGGTGTATTAGGCTTAAATTACAACTGCACAGATGACCTAGGGGGCACACACATCTCTCTACCTGAAGAGTAGTTACAAGAACACCAGAGTAGATAGACACAGCGGCCTCGTGCTGGTCCAGTATTAACCGGTAGAGAGGAGGCTGTAGAGCAATGGCCGGGATGCTCAGACACTAACGATAAGAGAAGTAACGAGGGGGGAGACGTCAGCAAGAAACCTCCACATTCCTAAAAATAACCGTCTTGAACTGAGACAGGGGTGAAACTGAGTGACGAGAAATAATATGTAATAAGGGAGTGGACGGAGGAGCACATGCATTGAGTGTGATGTTCTAATAATATGTCAATTTTATTTATTTGGCAGTTGGGAAAGACAGATGTGGAGGAGGTTGTTGTCTTTGAGACCGGATCCAGCTCAGGATTATTTGTGAAACTGTTGGTTACAAATAAATCTACGTGAATTGAACTCTGATCCGAACTCTCTGTGTCCTGTGGGTGTTTGATTACTGAGGTCCAGTGGGTGAGTATCCTGTGGCGTCTCACCAGCAGTCAGATAGGCGAGAGATACAAGTTTATATGATCAGGGAAAGAGATTACGGTAGTCAGAATGGACCAAAAAGGAAGAAATCCAGCCACAACACTGTATTTTAGGGAGTCGTTATATTAACATCCACCCAAAGCGTATACTGGTGTGGACCCCTATCTTCGCTGTATTCAGGGTGTAAAATGTCACTTTTTAAGTTTTTGAATGTTGCATATGGTCACTTAAATTATGATCAGCAGTAAAATTAGATTAGATTATATTAGATTAGATTCAACTTTATTGTCATTACACATGTACAAGTACAGAGCAACGAAATGCAGTTTGGCATCTAACCAGAAGTGCAACAGAAAGTATCATAATAAATACATGATATACAGGTTATAAATAAATAAACGATCAGCTTCACATACAGACCTCGAGCTGCAGGAGTTCCTCCACCTTCTCCCTCACTGCTGCAGTGCTGGGAAAGGAAGAAAGGTTACGTGATAAAGAGGCGTCGACTCTGAACTTGATCCATTACGTAACTAACCAATAATATGGAGAACAAGAGCCAACACCAGTCTGCAAGTCGAGTGGAGACTTAAGTGCAGGTTTGAGCAAAGTGTTATGGTTTTGGGGTGGATGGAGGCAGAGTTATGATATTTGTGTTCTCATCTTTTTCTGGCGTTTCCTCACTTAACATACTTAGATAATTCATCCCGATAATGTTTTATCACAAACAGACATATGTACACCATTTCAAATGCTGGAGGGGATGAAAAAAGGGCCTGGAAAATTATTAATGGACATTATTTCACATGTAAGATATAAACATCTGTATTTATCAAGATTGTTATCATCATTTAATAGGATTATATTCTCATACTTACTGATCAGACTTTTGCCAAATGTCCTCGGCTTCACTCTTCTTCTTCACTCCTATGCTGCTCAACAGAAACACACAGAATCATTTCACAGCATTGAAATATGTATAACTAGAAGGGGCACTCGGTAGAGCGCATACCTTCGCATATCACAAGATTGGGCATTGAATTATGAACATGTTGGCATTGGTTGCATGCCAATTGGATACAAATTGACCGTGCTATGGTAAAAAGAAGATTGTGAACTTGTCATGACCTTGACATTGACCTTTGAACCGATCGATCCCAAAATCTAATCAAATGGTCCCCGGATAATAACAAATCATCCCACTAAATTTCATGCGATTCGGTTTAATACTTTTTGAGTTATACGAGTAACACTCATACAAATAAATAAATAAATAAATACACGGCGATCAAAACATAACCTTCCGCATTTTTAATGCAAAGGTAAATATGTATCGTAAAACTGATTAAAATGCTTCTCCTCACGTTTTGTAAAAGTCTGCTCCGGCTGTGATCAGGCCGAGCAGGGTGGTGATCTTATACGGGACAAGCTTCTCCAGGGAGTCTGTCGGAGAACAGAAAGGGACAAAGCTATGGGTCAGGCTGATGTGTGGAATGTCACTGTGATCTGCTATAATCACTCATGAGAGGCGCATGTTGGAGCCATCTTGTGAAACAGTCAAAAGTTAAATTGTAATTATTCTGTTGTGGTATGTGGGGGTAAGGTTACAAGTGTGTTATTGTATGTATGTTAATGCTACATTGGATGATTGATCCTATACGTGGTGAAAAGCAACCCCAGACTGACATTAATTAACTTGCATTTTAATGAGGCAGGTTCCCAAAAATGTCAATGTTTCTTTAAATTAACTCAGTTACGTCACTGTCTCTTAACTTTTAGTTTCTTTTAACTTGTTCTGGGTTTTTTGTTTGTAACTATGTGTTTCATATGTTTCTGCCTGTCTTTGTAATTTCAATGGGGCTCACCTGGTTAAATAAACGTTTAAACAAAGATGTTGTTTTGCTTATTGGGCAAAATACATCGGTTATAAAACAACCTTTACACATTACACCCAAATTAATCTTTTACATATAATCCAATTCGGAAAACCAATTATGAATACATGTTTATTATACACATATATAATGACACAATGAGGGACAAGTGGAACAATTTAAAAGCAACTTATGAAACTAGAATTTGACGCTCGCCCATCGGAGAGCCAGCGACAGTGGTGCGTTCAGGTGCACCTGGGATCTACGACGCTACACACATTCCTCCTTTTCTCGCACGGAGCCGGTAACACGCGCTCCTCACTGTACTCTGTGTTGACATTAGCGGTGTGTGAGTTTCCATCATCCCGCCACTGGATCACATGATACTTTACACATATATTTTCACGCCTCTAATCAACCCAAAACGTCATTATTCAAGCCGCATCCTCCCTCCTAAGTGCTCCTACCTTCCGCGTCCTGCCGGGCCGTCTGCAGAAGGAGTCGGCCCAAGTTCACCAGAAGGGTCAGAGCACTCGCCAGAGTCTCCTCCGACACGGTGGCACCCTCCGCCATGGTCGGCTCCTCTCTCACCTGCACGCTGAACCAACTGCTGGCGCACGGACATCCATAGGAGCTCATGCGCATGGCCGGTGGTCACGTGGAGCCGTCACGTGCTCAAAGCCTCGTATGGGATAGTCTTTAGCTGATTTAGTCTTCCAGTGTTGGCCTAGTGTCCAAAACACATGTTGCATGGCCAATACGGACAATTATGATTCAAAGATTATACTAAATGGATCTCAAACAGATATTTTCATTATTAACGTGCATTTTGTTTATTCCACATAAATTGTATAATAAAGAATAAGCGCAGGTCCCATGTTGTGTGACCCAGTCAATCAAATGTGAAATCAACATATCCCTACACATGGAGCTGCAAGACACAACTCTTCATATGGGATTAAAGTATTAATACCATTTATTTATAATATTTTCATGGAGCTGGTCCTCATCCCACATTTTGGATCAGGTCAGTCAAACTTCGATCTGATGGACATTTGCCCTGGTATCGCTTTTTGTGTTGATCAACTAAAGCGGTTTGCGTCACTTGCGTTACATAGTGGTTACATAGTGTTTACATCTATTTTATTTCCCCCCGACTATTCTCAAATTTCTAATGTCTATCCTGGTGGAATACAGATATAGATAGATAGATGGATACTTTATTAATCCCGAGGGAAATTTAGGTCATCCAGTAGCTTATACACTTAACTTAACTCACAAACATACATACACAAGTCACAGTAGAATCACAGAAGAAAAACAATACACATAGGGAGAACATGTTCACAGGGAGTAGGGTGTATACAGATATTATACAGATATTACAGTGTGCAAAGTGATATAAATAGTACAGTCAGTGCAATGGGCTAGTATAGCCAGTAAAAAGAGTAAAAAGAGTAAAAAAATGGACAGTGGGATGGAAAAATAAAGAGCTGAAAAGAGGAGGGGAGACCGAGGTAGACTCATGCAGAGAAGTCCCTCCCCCTCCCCCTCTGCATGGCGTTGTACAGTTGTATTGCCCTGGGGACAAAGGACTTCCTCAGCCTGTCCGATGAGCATGACAGTGACAGGAGTCTGCCACTGAAAATGCTCCTCTGTCCGTTAAGAGTGCTGTGTAGTGGGTGGTGGTCATTGTCCAAGATGGTCAGCAGCCTACTCAATGTCCTTTTTTCTGATGTTAGGCAGTCCAGTTCCATGCCAACAACAGCTCCTGCCCTTCTCACCAGCCTGTCTAGTCGCCCTGCATCCCTCTTCTTCACGCTGCCTCCCCAGCACACCACCGCATAAAAAAGGACGCTGGCAACAACAGACTGGTAAAACATGCGCAGGAGTTTGCTGCAGACATCGAAAGACCTCAGCCTCCTCAGGAAGTAGAGCCGGCTCTGACCCTTCTTATAGATGGCATCTATGTTGGCTGACCAGTCCAGTTTACTGTCCAGATGAACTCCTAAGTACTTGTAGGTGTTGACCACCTCCACACAGACACCCCCGATGGAGACTGGTAGCAGAGGAGGCCGAGACCTCCTCAAATCCACCACCATCTCCTTGGTCTTGGTGGCGTTCAGCTGCAGGTGGTTCTGCCGACACCACTGCACAAAGGTGTCCACCAGGCTCCTGTAGGCCTACTCATCCTCCTGTCCATCCCTGATGCATCCCACAACAGCAGAGTCATCAGAGAACTTCTGGATGTGGCACGCCTCCGTGTTGTAGGTGAAGTCTGATGTGTACAGGGTAAACAGGACAGGTGAGAGTCCCCTGAGGAGCGCCAGTGCTGCACGACACAGTCTCAGACACGCAGTCTTTCAGCCTGACAAACTGAGGTCTCTCCGTCAGGTAGTCAGTGATCCAGGATACCAGGTGGGCGTTCACACCCATCTGCACCAGCTTGTCACTCAGTCGGAGGGGCTGGATGGTGTTGAAGGCACTGGAGAAATCAAAGAACATGATTCTCACAGCACCTTTCCCCTTGTCCAGATGAGAGTGAGCCCTGTGCATTAGGTAGACGATGGCATCTTCCACGCCCACCTTCTCCTGGTATGCAAACTGCAGCGGGTCAAGTGCATGGCGTATGATGGGGGGGATGCAGGAATAGGTGTTAGACAGTCATTAACACCTGGCGCTGTGTTGTCAAACCTGTTGTAGAAGTGGTTAAACTGGTTTGCCCTCACCACATCCCCCTCCACAGTGCCGCCGCTCTTCTTGCAGCCTGTGATGGTTTTCATGCCATCCCACACCTCCCTCATGTTGTTCTCCTGCAGCTTCTGCTCCACCTTCCCTCTGTATGAGTCCTTTGCCTCTCTCAGCTTGGTCTTCAGCTCTCCCTGTACGCGCTTCCGCTCTGCCTGGTCCCCCTCTTTGAATGCCCTCTTTTTCATGTTGAGGAGATGTTTAACCCTTGTGTTGCCTTCGGGTCATTTTGACCCGATTCAATGTTTAATGTCGGTGTTCTTTCGGGAGTCAACAAACAAACATAAAGTACCTCACACTTAAACTTGGAAAACAATATTAATTCTAATAATTTTCTGGAGATTTTAATAGCTGGGGTCATATTGACCTCAAGGGTAAAATATGTTAGTAAATATAAAGGTAACAGGAGGGTTAAACATTGAATCGGGTCAAATTGACCCGAAGGCAACACAAGGGTTAACATTAGAGGTAATCCAGGGCTTGTTGTTAGGGAAGCAGCGCACTGTTTTAGTGGGAGCGACAATGTCCATCCAGAAGTTCAGGCAGTCAGTAGTGCAGTGTGTGACCCCTTCGATGTCCTCTCCAAAAGAGTCCTGCAGCACACTCCAGTCCCTGAAGGCATCCTCTGCCTCAGGAGTCCATTTCCTGAAGGAGCGTGTGGGGGTTGGTTGCCTGCGCACTTTTGGTGTGTATTTGGGTTGTAGGAAAACCAGATTGTGATCGGATTTCCCGAGGGGAGGAAGTGGCGTGGCTTTGTATGCATCCCTCACGTTAGCATACATTAGGTCAATTGTCCTGTTCTTTCTTGTTGGGCAAGACACAAACTGGTGAAAAGCAGGCAGAGTTGAGTCCAGGGTTACATAATTAAAGTCCCCCGAAACTACAATGAAGGCCTCAGGTATGGACTACAAGTTGTCCAATCATATTTTAGCAACCATAATAAGCCTACATAATAGGGCCACTTTACTTGAATATTTCCATTTTATGTTGCTTTATATACACTTCTGGAAGTTTTCTTCAACATATTTTTTTTAAACTGCCAAGATTCTCCATTAAAACATGTGTAACATTCTTGAATAACACATTACTCGTGTGCTACATGAGGCCAACACAGTTTAACGTGTCCAGCCATACTTTTCACCGACAACAGCAAGGCAGCATGAAGGTTTGGAAACAGACGTCGTTTCTCTGTGAATACAGTGAAGCTGCTTCGGCCAGCAGCGACACAGGAGCACTGGGAGCTGCAGAATATCCAACTTCCTGTCATATCATGTCTACTTGCTTCATTACATCTACATTTTTGAACCTCACTTATAAGTTATATGACATCGGCACATTGAGCATAGTGTGACGACAGTGTGGTCTGAATGGGTAAACGCTCAGCCCGTCGGAGTAAGGATCAAAATCTCGTGGAAACAATCACCACCAGAGGCACAGCGGCAAAAGGGTTAGGGTTCAGGAAAAAGTCTCTCAACTCTGTGACGGTCCCCGTGTCTAATCACTAATCATGTCCTTAGGTGAGTGATTTCCTGATGCAGCACACCTGGTCCGAGAGCAGGAGGGCATAAAGGCCTTGATCTCACACTGTGCATGGCGCGTTGTTCAAAGTCAAAGTCAGTCAGTTTTATTTGTCAATTTTCCATATGTGCAAACATACAGAAGATCGAAATTGCGTTTCTCTTCTGTCCAACATAAAGTGAATTGTGCAACATAGAGTGCAAAAATAGTAAAAAACATGTAAACATATAGACAACATAAAGTGCATAGACAACATAAAGTGCAAAAATAGTAAAAAACATGTAAACATATAGACAACATAAATTGTGCTAGCAGCATTCAGACATGTGAGTCTGAAAGAGGACGGTCGGAGGATGGGGAGAGAGTTCAGTTCTCCTCACAGGTGGAGTGGTGGTGGTCGTGGTTTACTTTGCTGTTGGTTTCCTTTGTTGTTGGTTTCCTTTGTTGTTGGTTTCCTTGGGTTTGGCTGACAACACTTACACTCCATTACACACACATGCACATGGGCACTACTGATGTTACTGACTGCCACACTTCACGACGTTTTGTTTCGTTATTACGTGAAATAAACACTTTTCTTTGACTTAATGCTGTGTCCGCGCCATATTTGCCATGCCCTAAGAGCCGGGTTGTGACAACTCTCACGAGAAAGACAACGCTGACTGTGACAGTTTGGTAGACGCACAGTATAAAACTTACGGGCGTCACACCCATGTGAGAGGCAGAGTTTATCGCTCTGTGATTTACAACATTAATTATAGGTGCAATTGACACTTAGCAATTGAAAGCGGGTAAAGGTTGTGTCAGCCAAGCTGTAAAGAACAGAATAACTCGGTCCCTGAACTCGGGATGTTGTCTTCGCTTGAAGAATAAACTCTCTTGCATCGACCTTCAAAGATCATGAGTACACAAATAGGTAAGTATGGAATAAGAACAGAGGTGGAGCATTTATACTTGCAGGACATGAAGGAAGAACAAAGTCCTGAATTCACATTTATAGATGAAGCAACATTTTAATGTAATAATCCACAACGCTAACATTACCTACTTATAAAATATGCAAACTGTTAAGTGTCTATAAATGACAGCTGTCAGTTCAAGGTGCACTCACTCAGGCCAATTACCAGACACGAAGCACAACAATATACGAGATTGACTTCACGCATCACTAAAACATTTAATTGACGACATTTTCCCATCAGTCATTCGGGTTGAATGAGTGTAATTTGTCCTCAGTTAAAGAGACGCATCATAATATAACATGAACACGTTATTCTTCTTTAGTGCGTGATCTCTTGAAGATAATAATAATCATTAATAATATAATAATAATAATCATGAGCCGTTACATCTCCACAGAGCGGGTCCTGTTCAGGGAGCCGGCCTCCATGCTGCTACAGCTCAGAACCACGTGAAGCTGAGATATAGAAACACACAACTATGGATTATTCGCATCCTTGGAAATAATTCAGGCATCTGCTGTTTCCGTTTTTCTTTTTTAAGTTTCGTATTGATTAATCAAGATCGTCTTGTGTGAATGTCGGACTTGTTTTTATGTCGTCTCTATCTTTCATGCTTTTATTCTGTATTTTATTGTCAGGTGACCTTGGGTGGCTTGAAAGGCGCCTCCAGTTGGTCGGAAGGTGCTACCTTTAGGTTCGATGCCATAATAATAATAATGATAAGTAATAATAAGTATAGTTGATAGTAATCATCTTGGATCTATCTAATCTTTCATGAGCAGAAGTGGCTGCATTAGTTCCCCCCCCCCCCCAAAAAAGGACACAGCCTGTTAAAATTGTCAACCAGTTTTATTGACTACTGAACATTCAGTCACTCATTCAATAAAAAAAAGAGACAAAAAACAAAATCCCTCCTTCAAGTTTTAAGCTTTCCGATCCCACCATAGCACTTCATGGCTGGGTCGCCAGTGCAAACAAAGACAAAGGAAAGGAAATGACACCGATATGAACGACAAGAGGCAGAATGTCAGTAATGCAGCAAATGAATCTGATATGCCTTTAAACGGATCAATTTGTTCTTACTTTGTGGATATCAGAATTTAAAAAAAGAAAAAAGGACATTCGATTAAGAACTACTGCACCGTTGAGATAGCCGTCAGTGACGATACTTTTGCGTTCGAGGCAGCTTATTCATCAAAACTCTAATTAGAGGGAAGGAAAAAATGGCTGAAATTTGTTCAAAAGGACTCGGTCATCGTCCCGGGGGAGTCACCGGCCTCGCTGGTTTCCTCCTTGTGACGCACGAGTTAGACACAGAACACACCGGCTAATGTAGCCGCGGTATCAATCAAGTATTTTTGTTTCGTAAAAGGTTGTAAACATCACATTTCATTCATATTAAATCAAATAATCTTCCTTGTAAGAATACGCCATTTTATCTTGAAATATGGAGAGAAAAAAACATTATTTTTTTAAAGAATTTGTGTGTGCAGATGGCGAAAGACATGATGGGAAGACGAGAGCCGAGTGCGGCGTCCTTCACCTACGACTAACGAGACCCAAAGGTCAGAGAGGTCAGAGAACATTCAGGAGTCGTTGTTTTTTGTATTTACTTGAAAATTAAAAAGGGTACTTTGTTCAAATCCCACTCCGACAGAACCAGGCTGCCTCTACTTTGACTTTATTCACTTTGAGACATGTCGGCCAATACATCTTATGATGCGTATTTAGAGAGCGTCGCCGCCTCAGTTCAGAGCGAGATTAGAACATTAAGCCAGGGCTGTAACTTGTTTATTTTCATTACAAATTAATTATTCAAAGAGTATAACTTAATCTATAAAATATCAGAGTTTTTGTTCCTCTTTTCATGAACTTACGAGTCATCAATTCCACAGAAATTAATACTTTATATATATATTTATTTCTTCAGCTGGTCCAATTTTTGTTGTTGTCCCAAATGTATTAAATTTATAAAATAACATACAACTCAGGACCAACGGAACATGTTTGGTATTTGTGCTTGATGAGTCACTCAAATGATCAACCTTTCATCCGACTGTCTTCTGTTAATAAAATAATCAATTCACTCTTTTTGAGGACTTTACGTCACAAAAACAACAAGTGGCTCTCTGAAGAATCTCTAAAAATCTCTGACCGTTGCTTTCACACTAGTTCAGCAGCCCGTCCACCTCACGCCGACCCCTCAGTGGCCAAACAGACCCGGTCAGAGGAAGTGTCGGGAGAACCGATAAAAAGAGATGCTGCAAGTATCCAGAATGGAATTCAAAACTCCTGAAGGTTTCCAAAATGTCCCGAGACTCCTTCTCTGCCGATTGGCTGGACTGTGTGTGTGTGTGTGTGTGTGTGTGTGTGTGTGTGCATGTGTGCACAGCAGTGGTTAAAAAATATGTTTGAAAGTGCCAATTAAAAACTTGAATATAAAAAAAAATTGGTTTTAAATACCAGACAACAAACGAGCATCCAAATGAAAGTTCTGGGTAATCTGAAGCTACAGATTCCACTGGGATGATGCATCATGAGATTGTGGACTGTGTGCGTTGGCCGTTTGGCGTTGCCGATGAAGCAGAATCGAACAAAAGTTTGATTCAATATTGAACTTTATGAACATGATTAAATGTGTTCTGTGAGGTGAAATTCTAATATAAAAACAAATTGAGACCTGGAAAATAAAAATAAAGGTCTGCCTGGACGTTGCCGGCTGCAGTTGGCCACATGCTGAACTAAATGTAATAAATATTGCTGTTTATCCATCGCTTGGATCGGATTCACCAAATTCACATAAGAACACTAACTAACTAACCGATGGAGCAACTTCTGGGTTCAAAAGAGGTCAAATTACTGTTTTCTTGTCAGAAGGAGTGAAATGTGTTGATAGTCGGTTTGTTTGTCGTGGTGCTGAAGAATTGGCAAATGGATCTTTTCATAATAATTAGAGTTCATGTAGTCAAGCTTCACGTTTCGTGACAACAAGCATCCAGTCGAGGTGGCGGAAGAATTCTATTCTTCTTCTATGAACTCAGTTTAGAGTCACGTGTGGCGGAGGATGACAGAACGGGGCAGGACGTGGAGGGGTAAAAATAAATAAAAAAAGATTCATTCTAGCTTTCCCAAAAAAAAAAAAAACTCCTCACAAAGCCTCTTTAAATAATGTTTAGAATTTGTACCAATATCGCCAAATTCCTTCCAATTAAAAATGTAAACAATTACCGCTAAAGCCGAGAGGCTTTTGGAGAACTGGATCCAGTTTGGTTTGGGGTGCAGACGGCGTGTGGAAGCTTTTATTAATTAAGACTCGATCAAGAAGTCGCGTTAGGACTTCTTCGGGCAGTGCGAAGACGAGTCTGTGTTGAGGACCTCGATCATGGTTCTGGTGGACGGGAAGGTCTCCGCGACAGACGGAAGACTCTGGTACCAACCCGGTAAACTGTTGAGGAAGAACAAGGCGACGCGGTGAGAGTCGAGCCGAGGAGCGACGGACAAAAGGAAGAGTCGCTCCGTACCTCTTGAGGTTCATCCAGGTCTTTGCCGTTTTACTGAAGCTGTCCGGACTGGGTGTGGTCATGGCCTCAAAGTCCACCAGCTGAAACAAGGTTCAACGAATACGGTTTAGAGAAGGGGGTTCCCAAACGACTCGCACTGATTGGAAACACACAAAAACGTACACAAATTGAAGCGGAACAAATTGACATTATTTGCAGGCCGACGTCGTGGAGGCGTTTCATGTTGATCGGAGAACGCAAAAGGAGAAAAAGCCTTGAAAATCGTTTAAATAACAAAATAAAAATTCTCTTTTGAACTTGTGTCCTCGAAGCAGCAACACGTCCGCCAGAAGGATTGAAACATGATCGTGTTCTTGAACCAGCTTCCCGGCTGAAAATAAAAACGTTGAACTCTGATGAACTCTTCATGAGCCGATCACATTTCTCATTTCTCATGTTTCACGAACAGTGCGTCGCCCCGGCAACACGGTGAGCTCTCAGCCGGGCGTCTGGACCGACTGCTTTGGACACAACAGGCTTTGTGGAGCGCGTGGCTGACCCGTTAATGGACACCTTTCATTGGACACAAGAACAGACATCCGAGGTA
The DNA here is from genome assembly GCF_029220125.1 of Pseudoliparis swirei. Classification (NCBI taxonomy): domain Eukaryota; kingdom Metazoa; phylum Chordata; class Actinopteri; order Perciformes; family Liparidae; genus Pseudoliparis; species Pseudoliparis swirei. The sequence goes on along the minus strand of NC_079399.1, from coordinate 16,183,351 downwards.
GAGCCTTTGTCTTTTCATCCCTGGGACACAGCGTCGCCCTCAGCGGACGACCACGCGCTCACAGCTCGACACAAACCACGAATTAACGGTTACGCTTACGTTCTACTCAGATACAGAGCTGTGTGCTTGTGATATTTGGCCTCTGCTGAGGGAGAAGTCGAGCTATAACCACTGAACTAATTAAAAAAAAGATAAATGATTAAAAATATAAGATGTTTTCAGTTCAGGTCAGACATTAAGGTCAGACTCAAAGGGAATTCCTACTCCCATTCTCCATGTAAAGTGAGTGTTTTTTCACATTTATAGACTGATGACGTGAATAATCTCATTCTCAGCGTCTTTCTTTGGGTAGATTTTGTGGTTCTCTGATCGAAGCCAAACAGACGTGTTTATTGTCTCCGTGCACGGTTACCGTCACGACCGTCTGACGCCATTCAACTCAGACCAACACGTCGTCACTTACAGTGCATCCGGAAAGTATTCACAGCGCTTCACTTTTTCCACATTTTGTTATGTTACAGCCTTATTTCAAAATGGATTAAATTCATTATTTTCCTCAACATTCTACACACAACAACCCATAATGACAAAGTGAAAACTGTTTTTTGCAAATTTGTGCAAATCTGTTAAAAAATAAAGAACGAAAACATAACATGTACATAAGTATTCACAGCCTTTGCCATGACACTCAAAATGTAGCTCAGGTGCATCCTGTTTCCACTGATCATCCTTGAGATGTTTGATTGGAGTCCACCTGTGCTAAATTCAGTTGATTGGACATGATTGAGAAAGGCACACACCTGTCTATATAAGGTATCACAGTTGACAGTGCATATCAGAGCATAAACCAAGCCATGAAGTTCAAGGAATTATCTATAGACCTCCGAGACAGAATTGTATCGAGGCACAGATCTGGCGAAGGGTACAGAAAGATTTCTGCAGCATTGAAAGTCCCAATGAGCTCAGTGGCCTCCATCATCTGGAAATGGAAGAAGTTTGGAACCACCAGGACTCTTCCTAGAGTTGGCCGCCCAGCCAGACTGAGCAATCGGGGGAGAAGGGCCTTAGTCAGGGAGGTGACCAGGAACCCGATGGTCACTCTGACAGAGCTCCAGCGTTGTTCTATGAAGAGAGGAGAACCTTCCAGAAGGACAACCATCTCTGCAGCACTCCACAAATCAGGCCTGTTTGGTAGAGTGGCCAGACGGAAGCCACTCCTCAGTAGAAAGCACATGACAGCCCGCCTAGAGTTTGCAAAAAAGCACCTGAAGGACTCTCAGACCATGAGAAACAAAATTCTCTGGTCTGATGAAACAAAGATTGAACTCTTTGGCCTGAATGCCAAGCGTCATGTCTGGAGGAAACCAGGCACTGCTCATCACCTGGCCAATACCATCCCTACAGTGAAGCATGGTGGTGGCAGCATCATGCTGTGGGGATGTTTTTCAGCGGGATGAACTGGGAGACGAGTCAGGATTGAGGGAAAGATGAATGCAGCAATGTACAGAGACATCCTCGATGAAAACATGCTCCAAAGCGCTCTGGACCTCAGACTGGGGCGACGGTTCATCTTCCAACAGGACAACGACCCGAAGCACACAGCCAAGATAACAAAGGAGTGGCTTCGGGACAACTCTGTGAATGTCCTGGAGAGGCCCAGCCAGAGCCCGGACCTGAACCCGATTGAACATCTCTGGAGAGATCTGAAAATGGCTGTACACCGACGCTCCCCATCCAACCTGATGGAACTTGAGAGGTTCTGCAAAGAAGAATGGGAGAAACTGCCCAGAAATAGGTGTGCCACGCTTGTGGCATCATACCCAAGAAGACTTGAGGCTGTAATTGCTGCCAAAGGTGCTTCAACAAAGTATTGAGCAAAGGCTGTGAATACTTATGTACATGTTATGTTTTCGTTCTTTATTTTCAATAAATGTGCACAAATTTGCAAAAAACAGTTTTCACTTTGTCATTATGGGTTTTTGTGTGTAGAATGTTGAGGAAAATAATGAATTTAATCCATTTTGGAATAAGGCTGTAACATAACAAAATGTGGAAAAAATGAAGCGCTGTGAATACTTTCCGGATGCACTGTAGCTCACATTTGATTTGGTCGGAGCGTTTCCCGTTTACCTTTCCTTTCGGGATCCTGCCGATGATCTCCTTCCCACTGGCCATCAGCGCCCCCATCACGACCGAGTAGGCCACCACGCTGAGGAGAAGCGGACGAGGGGAAAGCGCTCTTACACACGGGCATCACAACGACCGTTAAAGGTAGAACAGGTTGTTCCTCGAGCGTCAATCACGCCCACGCCCTCCAAAACTGGCAGCCCGACAGGTTTCGTCTCTTGAGATTTGCCAGACGCACCCAACATTTTGAAGAAGGCAGCATGAATAGGATGCATCCGTTGCAGTTTGGAAGCACACGCTTCAGTTGTTTGGCGTATTGCGTCAATATATTTGGCAATTTTTCAGCGTATATCTTCTCAATATCGATACATTTTTCAGCGCCGTGTCTGACATTCTGTGTGTCTTCCCTTTGGGTGCTTGCTCGCGAGCTGGCAACTGCTCGCTACGTGTTTTTTCTCGCAGCTGACGCAGAGAAAAGCCCAGAACGGTGGAAAATGAACAGAAAGGATCAAAAACAGGCCGAGGGTCTGCAGAGACGACTGAGAGGAGAAGCATACTTTAATCTTACTTGTGCCTTTAATGGTAACTGCTAACCTTTTTTTGGGGGTCAAAGCGGAGCTCATTCCAAACGATACTAAAATGGCGGTTACTTGCACATTAAAGTGTCACAACCCAACCCGGAGAGACACACATGATTTATGTGCTGTGAACGATGAAACATTCAATAAATGTACAACAGACGTTTTGCCCTGGAACTTACCTGGATCCTCTGGAGAGGGGCATGAGGTTGCAGAAGTAATACACCAACGAGAGGATTAGGTTACACACGGCATCTGCATCCTAAAGGAGCAACAGATCATCAGAGTCAACCGTCATGTCACAAACCGCAAGAACACCGACATGTTCTGGATTAATCTTGTTCCAGAAATTGGTTTCTTGAATAGTGAGTACAACAATAGGGACATTGACGTGACCAGAAATTGGCAAGAAGAGATCCTGAACTCAGGTTGAGGACAGAACGCCGCTTTGATAGTTTGATCCTCTTTGCCTGAAGTCTAAAAGCCGGTTTGTCACGGTCTGAAAGTCATCCACAGCTGGAGAATACATCCTGCTTTAATTCCGTGAAGTGACCCATTTGTAAAATGACTAATATTCTCCATTCCAATTCGTGAGAGAGAGAGAGAGAGAGAGGACATTGTTAGATACTGAGGGGCAAACTGAGTAACTGCTGTGCTGACTGACGACTTGCATTTCAATTTAATATTTAACGCTCAAGCTTTAAAACAGTCGGATGCCGAGCCCAGTTTCCTCCTCCTACTTCAATAAACCTTGCAGTGAATACATATAATATATATATATATATATATATTTAGATTAGGGCTGTCAATCGATTAAAAAAAATTAACGAATTAATCGCACATTTTGAAATTCATTAATCGCGATTTTTCTTCTAAAGACTAAATCTTCTAAATGAACGAGTAATCCTTTCAGACAGCGTGTATTTTAGACACTTGTTTAATTGTATTCTTTTTTTAAAGACAAAACTTCACACAGAGCTGTGTTTTCAAAGAGGCTCCTACCTATAAAGTGCCAGCGAGGTATTTAATATCGTGGATGATAAATTGTTTCTTCAGTGAAACATCAGATTAGTAAACAAAGGTGTATTAGAGACACATTGGTCCTGTCATCTTTAACACTGAACAGCAGAACCAGTGGCCTTGGTAAACTGACACATATGTCACGTTAACCCTCTGGAGGCTGGGCTCATTTTCTCGATTTTACAAAACTATGTAAATTCACCTTTTAAAGGCTTTTGACACATCCCAGTGTTTCCCCCACCATTCTATCAGGGTGAGGCCCCGCCCCGCTGAGATGTTCTCTATAGCGCCAGATTACAGCAGAAGTAACGTCAGGTTATTTTCTTCAAGACGTCTTTGTTCTTGTATTAAACTAAACGTCTGTTGTTGGTCGTCTCTACAGCAGCATGTCATTCTGTCTCCACGTGTCGGTCACTCTTCTCGGCTCTCCGTCTCGCGGCCGCAGAGCTCCATGCCGGCGTGTCTGCGCGCGCATCGGGGCGGAGCAGCAAAAAAAAGTCCCCTGCACCTTCCGCCCCACGTCACCGACACGTCGCCCTCTGCTTCTCTGTGAATATCGAGGAGCAGACGGGAGGAAAGAGGACTGCCGCGGCTTGACACTCAGAGGAGTGCAAAAACTTCAACGACACCGGAAGTAAACAAAGTTGCGTTAATTGCGTTAAAATATTTTAGTGCGTTAATCGCGGCCAAATTAATCGCATAGATTAACGCGTTAACGCTGACAGCCCTAATTTAGATACAACTGCAACACCGGCTGCCACTAATTATTTTCCCATTTATTATTCTAAAAATGCCATGAAATATTATTTTAGATTTGCCGATTAACTACACACTTGTATAGGTGTGCCTCACCCAGCCGAGGGGAATGGACGCCTGTTTGCAGCATTGAAAACAAACGTCCTCGTAGCTCTGGATAATCTGCAGACCAACTGTTCTCTTTGGGAACTGTTTTCTACTCCAGACAATATTTAAAGCTGTCAAAAAAACATTTTACGCTTCAAATCATGAACACAAATCCCCGTAGTGAACATGCTTGTGCTTCTCATTATGTATGGAATGTCAAATTTGACTGCAGAGATCCTCTTACCCCGAGTTCAGTGGACAGCATCAACGCCTTCCCTTTGGCGGTGAGGTCTTTGTAGATGGACTCGATCTCCGACTGGTACTGCTGCGTCCGCTCCTCCGTCGTCTGAGTCTCGACTGAGAACAACATGTTGCCCACCCTACGGCACAGAAACACGTCACCATGGGGATTAAAAACCCCTGAGAGCAAACTAACTGGAAGCTGTCACAGATCGTGTACACGAAGAGTTCCTAGCAACATTCACATGTTTTAATGCACACGCAACAACAACAATTTATAAACGCCACACTTTCGTCTTCATTCCCATTTTTCACTAGTTTGATCAAAATGAAATATAGAAATAAATACATACAAAGACTTGTTCTATGCAAATAAAAGACGTTCCCCTCTAAATGTGTTGAATCCATTTAAATAGCGGCCTTCTCCTTTGCTAAAATAATCCACCCACATGAGACGTTTGGCATTTCAAGATGCTGATGAAACGCCTCGGGCGGGTCCCAATGAAAAGGTCAGTCTAAAATGCGCAATTATGTCTTTAAAAAGGCCGTTTATTCGACACTGAACTATGGATTTTGCATGAATAGGGCAACAGATATGATTTTGTGTTCCCTTAGGATTTACCGGTGGAGAGAACCGGTGCAGACCGTCAGTTCATCGTACCTGTCTCCAGTGATCGTGATGGTGAAACCATCGTACTCTTTCCCAGGATCCTTCACGCTCGGCACCTTGGAGTTGACCGTGAAGCCATCTCTGGTTTTACTATTGAACTGCTTCAGGAAATAAAATAGAAAACACACACAAACAAGCGTTCTGGGTTTTCACTACTGAACGGCGACAGGACATGAAACCAACCAAAACATTGTGCCGCTGCAGAGGTCCAACACAACAATCTGAACTCAAGCTCCACTTACATATTTCCACCGCAACGCATCATGTCTGCTCACGAGGTGTGAAATAAGTACATGGAGCTTGAGTTGAGTGTGTGATATCTCAACTTGAATCCAGTTCATTCAGACCTGCACATATCTTTATCTCCATTTAATGCTCTCTATGCATTCCAGATGTCCATCCTTACCTTCATTATAGGAAGCAGGTCTTCTACTTTATTCACATTTTCAAGAGCTTGACGGACCTCTAGAAGTCCTCTGGGGTTGTACGCCCTGAGACGCAAAACAGACACTTGTCAATTAAAGAAGCAGCAAGAAAACTGAAGAGCGAGGACACTGATGACGAATAAACATTCATTTACATATTTTTAATAGACAGATCTTCAACACTCATGCAAAATGAATAAAGCCGGGGGGAAGCAATCATTCTCGTACAGTAGGCGAGGGTGTTAACATAACTGCAGTCAAATAATTTAGGTGAAACATGCTGATGCTATTCACAAAAGTGTTTTAAGTCACAGAAGATAGAAAGTGAATGAAGTGTATTTACCCGTGGTACACCAGTATTCTGTCTTTGATAAAGTCGAGGATGTTGTCAAAGTACGCCAGGTACCTGATGTTGATAATCTGTCCCCTGAAGCAAGAAAAGAAAAAAAAGGAGTTCAACAAACTGAAGGAGCTGGGTCGAGTTACAAGGAATTAAATCTTGTCTTTTTTTTTTTTCACACTAGAGTTGAGAAAAAGCCCAAAAGCAAAGAAACATAAAAATTCCATTTGCTCGAGGGAGTCATGAAATTGTGCCGCACGGCCCTCTGGGAGCCAAGTTGGTACCTGATGAGATTGATGTGATTGTTGAAGCCTCGACTGAGGCTCCTGGCGGGCATCTGGTCCAACCACAGAACCGGCTGGTCTGGATCCGCGATCCTACGAGCACGGGAAAAACCCAGTTAGTGTCACGACACTGAAATCCAGTCAGCTGAGGACCAAAGATTCTTTGGTGGAAAGTGTCAGGAGGACAGAACGGTCCAGTGGACTCAGTGTTTGGTGTTTGGTCTGTTGTCATGCTAGAAGCAAAGAGGTCGACGCAAGTGATTGAAATATAGCAGTTTAAAGAGATTTTAGTGGCAGACTTCTCAGTTCTGAGCTTTAATACAACTTTTCTGATAAATATGAGCTTCCAGCTGGACTTCTTTTGTTCCGCAAAAAGATGAATTGGTCACTTTATATTATTCTCTTCTCTTTATTCATGTGTGTTTTCGGGTTATTTCCTGATCAGGAATTCAAAGTTGTTCTCGCTGCTCGCATCACGCCAAACCAAACAGTTGGATGCTTTTCACTGAACACTAAATCCACTTTGAGTCAATACATTGTTTCTACAGTCGCTGAATATTCATTGTTTATTATACCATCAATTGAACCTGTGCTAAAGAGTTTATTACAACACAGATTATTTGCCTTTTTCCAAAGAAGAAATATTCAAAACATCTCCAACATTGTCTCTGCATTACATCGCATTCACCCCCCGATATAAACATCTTGGTTTGAATGATTGTTTCTTTTATATTGATGAAACGCCTCCTCACCTCCTCCATTTCACAGCTATATCGAACATGTCTCTCCACTGCATTTGCCTGGTCTTGCCGTTGACTCGCACTTTGGAGTTGCTCCATGTTCGGTGAATGGCCTGCATCACCTCCAGGGTTGCTAAACCCATGGCTGAAAAGGTAAACAACCTGTCACTCTTCTTCTTCTCTGTTTTACTGCTGCCGGTAACACTTTACAAAAAATCGGCATGAACCACAGCATTCATCAGCGGTACCTCTGTGTATTCTCCTGTTGGGTAAGAAGCCAGGAGTGTCGTACTGCATTAGCGCCCCCAGGTGGTCGGCTGAGCAGATCAGCTTTTGAACTTCACTGCTGTAGCTGTCGAAGTTCTGCGGCAGCACGTCCCTGCAAACCACAAACACAGGAAGATGTGGAGGATGAACTGAGTGAAAGCTTTCATGAAGCATGGAGGGGTTTCTTTTTAAAGTCAGGCCTCAGCTCGGAGTTTGCTCCAAACTGCGCTTTGAGAATGTGGATAATGATGGATCCAGGTTTCTCAGACTTCTTGACGATGATGATGATACACTCACGACACAGGACACTATATATTAAGGTCAAATAAAACCAAGAACACCGATGAATCTTCTCCAGTAGATATTCTTATATCAAAGCTCATTCACATTTATAACGATAACTTTTGGTCAGTGTTTTTGCTCCAGGTGTGAACCGGCTGTCACGGACTCCTCACACCTACTTGATATGGGGCTGCAGGCCGGGCTGTTCGTCATAGTCTTCTATTAGAAAAGGCAGGTTTTTGGCCCAGTGGTTCTTAAAGTTCCCAGGTAAGTCCTGGTCCACGTTGTACTCGACTACTGGGATGTCGAGGTGGGAGTGCAGGTAGCGAGAGTACTCTGGTAGGAAAACAAGGTGGGGCGAAGCAGACTATAAGACCTCATGTCAAAATGGTCTGTACTGAGGTATTTCAGAAATGGAAGTTTTAGCTAAGCCTCACTTTTGCCGTTATTACCTTTATCGAGTATAATTTATAAATTAGAAGTTCAAACAAACTCCTGCATCACAAAAGTACTAAAAACAAGTCTGAACCAGCAAATTAAAACTAAGAATTTTACGGGGGTGTGGTGAAATTGTCATGAAATAAAATAGTTTAAACTGAGTTTTTCGGTTGTGTGAATGAAGGCGGTGCAACAAACCCTGTGACTGTCTATTATGGTATCTTGTGTTTGCATGCAGTGACACTGACCTCTGAGGTATTTAACTTTGAGGTATTCGGAGCTGGCCTTCTGGCCCAGCAGAGGGTCGTTCAACATGACTTTAGTCTGAGCCTTGATGCCCTCGTAGAACTGTCCCATCGCCACGTGACTCAGCCCCTTCATGTACTGACACACCTCGTTGTAGGGCTCCAACTGAAGACATCTCTGGAGGACCAACAGGAGAAGAGAAAATCTGAGACTGTGAGAAGGTTTGGACTGAAGACGTTTGCTGGACATACGTGCCATGCACACAGTTCAAGGTCGATGAATTTGTGGATGCTGTCATTTGTTTGTGTTATTCCCTCCCTCCAGAGGAATAGAAGACCAAGCTACTTGAATTCAGTTGTGCATTTCCCCCACCTTGAAGTTGCCTATGGCTTCCTGCAGCGAGCCGTGGTGGTACAGCATCATGCCTCGCAGCTGGAGGGACTGGATGTGGTTCTGGTTCAACATGAGGGCTTTCTGGAAGCTCTCCATCGCCGATTCAAAATCCCCCAGCTCTCTGGAAAGAGGAAAAAGAGATACCAGGAGAGCAACAGCGCACATGGTGTTAGTGAGACAGAGGGGATAGGCAGGTGCTCTTAATTATTGAAATACAAAAAGAACAGATTGTGTTTGTATGTTGGGTAAAAATGGTAACATTGTAAAAGGTGACCAGTGAATAACAAATATGGCTGTACCTGTAGGCCTGTCCAAGGCTCTTATAGGCATCTATGAAGTCAGACTTCAACTTCAGTGCCTCTTTGAATGTCTCTATGGCCTCCTGACGACAGAAAACCCAACAACCTTTCATAAGTGACGACACAAGAGGAACGTGCACGGACTGCAACATCTTTCCATATAGCAGTATACAATGATGCTTGAGGAGCTGCCGCAGATTCCACTATCACAAAGCAGCACTTCTTACGTCTACTCTGCTACAAGTCCATCATACTACTCTTTATGATGATGAGAGTGCGTCTCGGAGTATGAAATGTACGACTGGCTTCACCGTGAGGTACATTCAGAGTGTTGTTGTTGCCTGTAGTCGTCAGCTGTCTGCAGGTAATACATGTTCAGGGTTCCCTCATCGAGTTGGTGAGCAGAGGTGATAAACACAACCAAAAAGAAAGAGCGAAGAATTGCACACGGGACTGAATTAAACACCGCAAAAAGGTTTTGCAGACAAGTCTTGCAGCTGAAACCCGCAGCTGGAGGCACCCGCTCTGCACTCCACCATGTTTTTAAAAAAAAGGCAGAAGTGGAGACATCTCCTCCTTTCTGATCTAAGCAGACACGGGAAACTCTGGTGTGAAGCACGGCATCCTCTTCCTCCTGCTCGAAGAAACTCTGTGTGATGTGTACACATCTGAGAACTTGGCAAAACCAAAATCAAAAATAGACATGCAATCCCCTTTAGGAGCACGATAGTCTATTTACGTTGCAGCTGCTCAAAGGTCATTAAAAAGAGTAAGTAGATGTCAAATGTGCATGCCACACCAGGAGCTTCAATCGTGTGTAGGTCAATCTCTTTATCTATATTTCTGCTTGGTGCAAATATACACTACCGTTCAAAAGTTTGGGATCACCCAGACAATTTCGTTTTGAAAACTCACACTTTTATTTTTCAAATGAGTTGCAAAATGTATAGAAAATATAGTCAAGACATTGACAAGGTTAGAAATAATGATTTGTATTTGAAGTATTAATTTTTTTCTTCAAACTTTGCTTCCGTCAAAGAATGCTCCTTTTGCAGCAATTACAGCATCGCAGACCTTTAGCATTCTAGCTGTTAATTTGTTGAGGTAATCTGTTGAAATGTCACCCCACGCTTCCTGAAGCACCTGCCACAAGTTGGATTGGCTTGATGGGCACTTCTTGCGGACCATACGGTCAAGCTGCTCCCACAACAGCTCAATGGGGTTGAGATCTGGTGACTGTGCTGGCCACTCCATTACAGACAGCATACCAGCTGCCTGCTTCTTCCCTCAATAGTTCTTGCACAATTTGGAGGTGTGCTTTGGGTCATTGTCCTGTTGGAGGAGGAAATTGGCTCCAATCAAGCGCTTCCCACAGGGTATGGCATGGCGTTGCAAAATGGAGTGATAGCCTTCCTGATTTAAAATCCCTTTTACCTGGTACAAATCTCCCACTTTACCAGCACCAAAGCAGCCCCAGACCATCACATGACCTCCACCATGCTTGACAGATGGTGTCAGGCACTCTTCCAGCATCTTTTCACCTGTTCTGCGTCTCACAAATGTTCTTCTGTGTGATCCAAACACCTCAAACTTGGATTCATCTGTCTATAACACCTTTTTCCAATCTTCCTCTGTCCAATGCCTGTGTTCTTTTGCCCATACCAATCTTTTCTTTTCATTGGCCAGTCTCAGATATGGCTTTTTCTTTGCCACTCTGCCTCGAAGGCCAGCATCCTGGAGTCGCCTCTTCACTGTCGACGTTGACACTGGCGTTTTGCGGGTACCATTTAAAGAAGCTGCCAGTTGAGGACCTGTGAGGCGTCTATTTCTCAAACTAGAGACTAATGTACTTGTCTTCTTGCCTCCCACTTCTCTTTCTGCTCTGGTTAGAGCCCATTTGTGCTGTTCTCTGAAGGGAGGAGTACACACCGCTGTAGGAAATTTTCTGTTTCTTTGCAATTTCTCGCATGGAATAGCCTTCATTTCTAAGAACAAGAATAGACTGGCGAATTTCACATGAAAGTTCTTTTTTTCTGGCCATTTTGAGAGTCTTATCGAACCCACAAATGTGATGCTCCAGATAATCAACTAGCTCAAAGGAAGGCCAGTTGTATAGCTTCTCTCATCAGCAAAACAGTTTTCAGCTGTGCTAACATAATTATAATCATCCATTAGTCTTCTAAGGCGATTAGCAAACACAATGTACCATTAGAACACTGGAGTGATAGTTGCTGGAAATGGGCCTCTATACACCTATAGAGATATTTCATTAGAAACCAGACGTTTCCACCTAGAATAGTCATTTACCACATTAACAATGTAGAGAGTGTATTTCTGATTGATTTAATGTTATCTTCATTGAAAAAAACAATGCTTTTCTTTGAAAAATAAGGACATTTCTAAGTGATCCCAAACTTTTGAACGGTAGTGTATTATCGTTAGGACTCAATTCCGCTGTCACATAACCAACATTTTCTCAAAGAAGTGGTTTGGTTTAAAGAGATTTCCCCCGAGATCTTTGTCTCCAAGCACCCACACATAGTACGTTGTGTTAGGAGCAGCAGTTTGCAGGAAACAAAAGCCTTTTGTCACGTCGACAACTCACAGGAAGTTTTCAATGATTGACAGTCAAGAACCAACTGTGAATAGAAAGCATAAATGTGGACAGATTATCCACTAGAATCCCTCAAAATGAGTATTAAAAAGCACGAGATGGGAGTTTTTTTGCTACCAATGCCATTTCAAAAGTTTGCTTTTCATCCATTTCTAAAGAATGAAAACATACCCAAACAAAGATGTACGATGCATGTTAAAAAAATGAAAGAAAAAAATAAATAGGAGACATTGAGCAACTTACCTTGAGCATTCCTCTGTGGAAGAAGGTGAGGCCTTTATACAGCATGGCGATGGGCTGATTCTTCTTCAGCTCCAAAGACTGCTGGAAGTCTTCCATGGCTGCCACGTAGTCCTGGTGGGAGGAAGGCACAGCACAGGGTCAGCGAATGGACATGGACATGGACAGACACACACACACACACGGAATGTGATGATCACACCTCTGAAATGAAGAGCAGCGTCCCTCTGTGTCTGTAGAGACGGGCTGAGGGCTGCAGCTGGATGGCTTTGGTCAGATCACTCAGAGCCTCACTGATCCGGCCCAGAGGAGACAGGATCTGAAGATGCATGAAGATGGAACGCTTAAGTCCACGCACGTCCTCAACTTCTTTTAAATGTTAAACACTCGGATAATCATGTCTTTTCATTTGGCGAAATTTTGGTTTTTCCTCTTCTTTTCTTTGGACTGAAATGGCTTCCCCTGAAGATTACGCAAAGCCGGTTGGATCATTCCACCAGCTGAAAAGGAGTCTGTGATCGTCTCCTTTAAAGTGAAACACACAGACGTACAGATGGAAGAATAAATACTGCACGTGATCCACTATTTATGGTTGATATTCTCTTGTGCTGGATTTCCTAAGTAAGTAAACCAAATATTATTTATTTATTTTTGGTGGAACTACTTTTGTGTGACTTGCATGTCAGTCTACTTACACCAGAGATGCATTCAAGTGCCTTACAGCTCACAAAGAGGAAACAGATTTTTCTTTAAACAGACAGTGTGAGTCTTTGAACGCTGTGGTGAAATATAAACTCACGTGATTTCACGCTTGTGTCACAAATCTAAACGACGTACGGTTTTCCCAATTTAAAAACGGCACAGATTTGCCAAACTGTCATTGAACATCCCGCATAGAATTGATCAGATGTGGTGAAGATTAAAGATCAGTTCCAATTTATGAAGAGTACAGATCCTAGCATAATGTAAATTGATGCAGCCAAACAATTTCCATTGTTGCCAAGAGGTGGGTGCACTTGAAAATCTTCTCTAAACTACTTTTGAAGGAGTTTCAGAGTCCGTGAACCACAATACAAGAGTTACTCCCTCCCTTTAACAGCTTCTCTGTACCTCTGCTCTCTGTTCGTAGACCTCCGGCCAGTTCGGCTCCAGGGTTATGACTCTGTTGAGCTCGTACAACGCCAAGTCAGCATTCTTTATGTCCTGGCGGGGAGACAGAGTGGAGGCCGTTACATTTCGTAGACACACACACACACACACCGCAATGTATAGTGAACAAAACTCGGAGCCACCAACAAGAAGAACACAAAAAACTGCTGGGTGGCCGTTTTCTCTCGAGGGCACGCTCTCATTCCCGCAGAGTCCTGGCAGATTGGATTTGCATTCATTAGATGACACACCGAGTCATTCTGCGGTCACGTGAAACTGCTGCCGTCACCGGAATACAGGGATGAATGAGAAAATGCAAACGGACAACAACTCCGCCCGGCTGGCAAATAGTTTTAAACGTCTGGCATGGACGTGAAGAGGAGTCGACCAATGAAACTCATGGTTCCGTTCAACACACTCAAATTTGAATGCAAATAAAGGAAGTATATTTATATAGAAAACTAACACAGCGGCACTGTGTCACCTGTAATGTAAAGTCATCTGCTAGGAACCAAGTGATGCCCCGTGACGACAGCGCAGTAATGAATGGTGTATAATGCAAGTATAATGTTAATGTGAAGCAAGTTAATCGAATCTCTTTCTATTGCACATCTCAATGCTTCACAAGTGCAGTGAAATTAAAGCACGGCAAACGACAACAATAAAGCCAGGGTGCTCCACAAACGTCGAGAGGTAGAATAAATGACACAAATAAAGGAAGCTGGCAAGCTGTCACTCACCTGGAGACTTTTCTTCCCATAAGCTATCCCTCTCCCGTAGATGGCACTGACCAGCTCGGGGTCGCCCTTTAATCAAAGTGAAAACACATCTTTACATAAACATGAATATTCTTGGCTTCAGCAAAACGACGTAGAAGGTGACAAAATAGCTAAAGTGACGTAATATTAAAGACGTGTGGTGCATTTTGAGAGGGAACACCTGCTCCTCCAGTGGCACACACACCTGAAGTAAGAGTGAGAAGTGTTTGATGGCTTCGTCATAAAGGCCGTTGCCTATCAGAACGTAGCCTATAGCTGCAATGACAAAGCCAATGATGGTCAATAACTGGGAGAACGTGGCAACAACGTATAAAATCCACTCGGCGTGAAGGACGTTTGTATTCTGGAACGTGCCGACTTACCAAGTTCTTCGTTTGTGTTGGGGTCATCTACAGGAAAGGGGATTTTTTTCTGTTCTATAAACAACTTGGCTTGGTTCTGTGTGAGACGGAGACAAGAACAAAGAAAAACAATAACTGATACACTGCAATACAATATAATATGTCGAGAGACAGCGCCGACACGCAAAGGTGGAACTAATGGTTTCCTGTGTGAAGCCGAATGGAGCCCTGAACAACACGCGAGTCTCAAAGGTGGACAAAATAAAAAGTTGCAGAATCAAGTGACACTTTGCCATATAGCAACTCTATTTAATATACGTGTAGATATAGAAAATGCAGTAAAACCGTTGTTGTGGAAATTTAAAAATCGGTTTAATCTCTCAAGGTTACTCTGAGCAATTAAGCCCCCCAGTGATCATGAAAGCCTCTCGATTGTCAAGGTCGTTTCCGACCGCCGAGCCAAATTCTCGTGAAGCAATAAATATTCTTTCAAAGGGCTATTTTACTTCCTCTTTCTCGCAGTCTCACTTTGTATTCACGGTGTCATCCCAGGAGAAGGACGGCGGTATAACATAGACCATTACAGGATGCAAATGTTGCTGTGGCAGCACGTTTTAAAAACAGCAAGAACACAACCGACAAGGGAAAAAGTAAATGTACCACCAGATAGCCCGACATTTAAATGACCGGGAGCAACTCCATCAAAAACGATGAACTCTCTTCCAGGAACAAGGTCCAAAGCGAGTCGCCTCGCTTCCTAACTGTAAATCAGTCACAATACAGACTCGCGAGTCATTTAGGAACTACTGCGCATGCATGCCTTTAGACCTCCTGGAGAATGGGAAGCAGATTTGGATGAACTTATTTCTGGGCATGAACTCAGGTTTTTTTGGTGGAAGAATCAAAGCGCTCTGAACTTGTAGTTGGAGGTGTACCCAGGGAGTGGTCAGCACATCCTGACATCACTGTCGGGTGTCATTACACACACATCGACCACTGGAAACGATCAACCAGAGGAGGTCACTGATTCTTTTCAGCTTGTGAAATGCTTATTTCATTTCTTCGATATCAGTAAGTCGTTAGTGTAGCTCAGGGCTATTCAACTTCAGTAGCAAGTGGGCCGAATAAGAAAATCACGGGGGGTGTGAGGGCCGCACAGAATATTGATCAAATAATGGCTACAAATTAAAAACAGTAATGTATATTTCCACAGGTAAACAGTCACACACGAAAATGCGTCGGTATTGTGTGGCAAAAGTGTTGCGAACAAGCATCACTATAAACATGTTTCAAAGTGTAAATATCCGCTCAAGGTAACCAGTTGTTTCAGATCCTTTCAACCAAACTGTTCCCATGAAAACATAAGAAATGTGACTTAATGGATCAATATATAAATGACACTAATATCTGGTGGCGCAGCGCACAGACTGCATGTCTTTGAGTGCAGACTCCTTTTGCGTGAAAGGGATCGAAACCAGGTCGGGCGATCTTTTTATTTTTTCTAAAATGTATTTCTTCATACGTGGCTGTGATGCACTGCTCACTTATACAATCGTAATCGCCGAAATAGATATGAACGGTGGCTTGAAGATCTCCAGCAATATGTTTGTGAATGTGTGACGAATCTGGTGAGCGAGACAGAGCCCCGCTGCAGATGTTAAGAGAACAGAACGCACGCGCAGAGAAACCAGTAGGTCTGAAAACCAGTAGGGGTGTAACACCGGCAACCAACACGGTGCGTAACATAAAGATGTAACCATACAGGTTTGGTTGAGGCAACAGTGAAACTCAATGGCTCTGGGTTAGATGTCTCAATGCATAAAAGAGGCGTGTCCGTCAGTTTTATTTTTTCTTACCAAGCTATACTGATTTGCAGGCAGTCTTGCGGGCCGTAGTTAAACTCAAACGGGCCGCTAGTTGAATAGGCCTGGTGTAGCTGTACGATTTCCCTCGGAAATAAAGAGTTTGTCATCACAGTCATTTATTTTTGGCTCAACGAGTCAGAATGTCAAACCAAGACTCGAGGAATCCGTACCAAATTAAAGCGTGGGCATAGCAGAATGTTTCACCAATGAAATGGAGTGAAACCCCGACAAATAATAGAGAACACGGTGTGTCGCGTGTCTCAAGAAGGAAGGCCTGGGGAGTTTCTCACACAAACATCTTGCACTCAGCGCAGCGTTGTGCTATTTAGATCTAAACAAGCGTGTGAGTGTGAAAGAGAGAGAGAAATCTCACCAGGATCTTCTCTGCGTTAAGTGAGAAGACTGACTCGCAGGGTGGGTT
This sequence comes from Pseudoliparis swirei, assembly GCF_029220125.1. Classification (NCBI taxonomy): domain Eukaryota; kingdom Metazoa; phylum Chordata; class Actinopteri; order Perciformes; family Liparidae; genus Pseudoliparis; species Pseudoliparis swirei. The sequence goes on along the minus strand of NC_079399.1, from coordinate 16,166,750 downwards.
GCTTCCCTCCTCGCAGTCTGGGTCTTCCAACTGTAAAATGGAGGATTCTGAAAGGACAAACGTGATTCACCTTTTATAACACTTGACACATGATACAACAATGACTATTTGAATGCATTGTATTCGGATTGTATGCATGTAAAGAAAACGTTTTAACTTAAAATGACTCAGACTCATCCTGCCAAAGCATTAGTCCTTCAAGTGACATGTATTATATTTACCTCTCTCACGCAAAGATAACATCTCTTTGATTGTAATGCGAGCTGCACTGAGCATGCTGATTGTACAGGAGGCAGGAAGACGCATCCCAAAAGAAAAGGGGTTACAATTGGGCTAAAACACGCAATAAGCCGAGAACGTTTGCTTTTGTGCTTTAAAAATATCGATTAGAAATCACTCAGAATATCTCTTCAGTTCTGCAATGAGCCAAGCCGCAGTAATCTCAACTCATTCGACCGGTTCATTTCTCTTAGTCCTCCCTTCCTCCTCTCTTAAGCAGTGGTTCTCAAATGAGGGTAGGTGAAGGCACTCCATGGGATATGGGAGATGTATAACATGTGTATTTAAAATGAACATCCATTGAAAAAAATCCTTTAAAAATACTTATTTAACAAATATTAAATAAAAAAAGTGTAAATTCATATGCGGAATTTTATATATTCTATATTAAATCAGACACTGGTGGCACAGTGGATTACATAGATTTTTTTTCTACAAAAAATGCTTTGCACTGGTCAGGGGGTAACACATTTCACAAGGGGCACACCACTGAAAAAAGATTGAGAACCACTAATCAATGGACTCAGACACTCTCCCCAATAACTCATCTTTCAACCCGAGCCACAACTGCAGTGCAACTTTACAGTGTAATTGGCACAATGTCCACCTCACACATATTTGTAGGTCAAAATAAATGACCCCACTTGTTATTATTGGCTGCCTCTCTCTCACTCACACACACACACACACACACCAAGTTACCTCTCATCCGTTGCTATTATGTCTTTTAATAGCTTCTATGTAAAGATCAATATGAAAATGTGAACTATTCAACATCGTTAAAACGAGCCATTCTGTGACACACACACACACACACACACACACACACACACACACACACACACACACACACACACACACACACACACACACACACACACACACACACACACACACACACACACACACACACACACACACACACACACACACACACACACACACACACACACACACACACACACACTCACACACACACACACTCAATTGGGAACAGTGTGTCCTAAAAGCTGATCTCGTATAACAAGTAATTGGTGAAATGTGCCAGATGGACAGAACCCAGCCGCCTCGTCGGTTCTGCTCCGCTGTGTGGTTCGTGGTGGTTTCGTGGTGGCCCGCATCGTCCTGAACAGAACCCGCGCTGACCTCTTCGAGGGGAGCTCCGACATGCGGTTTCTTTTTGTGGAGTTTCCTCACTGTTATGAACACACCGATACACTCTCCCTCCTGTGTCACAACTCCCCTTTTCTCCTCCCCTCGGTCTCAAATCTCGTGTCACCTCTCCGGCGGTGAGAGCGCGAGCTTCTCTCCACCGTCTCCCCCGGGCCGTCACCGCTCGTCGTCGCGAGCTCGTTCCGAACGTTAGCCGTCGAGCGGCTAAGCTAGCCGGGGTTCACGCGCAGTGACAGTTGAAGCGCGGAAGACGTGGCAGAGTAACAGCGAAAAAGGAGAGACTTTTACCGCAGTCGGCCGCGTACTCTTCCCACTCGGACAGCGAGCTGCATCCCTGCTTGTGGAGCTCATTGTTGAACAAAGTGAGGGTGGAGAAATACTCCGAGGAGAAGATGGTCCGGCTCAGGTACAGCAGTGAGAGCGCGACCACAACAACAGACCGGCTGGCAGGGGCCATGTTGTGTTACATGTGTGACGACAGAGAGAGAGAGAGCGGAAGCTGCGGAAGCTCGATCAAGAGCGAACGGACCACGCCCCCTCATCACGCGCGAGCGTCTGCGGGAGGCGAAGAAGAAGAAAGCCGGAGAGGCCGTTTAAACGACATTTCCCAACATGCTATGCGGCTGTCAAACCGGTCGAACGTGTTCGTAGATCCATCCTGTACAGAACAGAAAAAAATACATATTTCCGGTATGACTTTCAGATTAAAGTCTACTTTCAGTGTAAATGTAATAACCGCTGATGAGATGGGCTTATTGATTTACATATAATAATATAATGTACGAAAAGTGTATTCTTAAACACATACAACACTTTATCTGTGAAATTACAAGTAAAAACCGCCACTAACAAAATATTATGAACGCCCTGAGTCCTTTATTGTTTTCGTTTTATAAATAAAAGTATTTTCCATCGTATTAATGTATTACGTGTCGCACGAAATAAATCAGATTATATTGATTTGAGAATATATCTTTAAATTGCAGTTTGATTTTGAAGGCGAAACTGGATGTAAAAGTCTCACTTCCGGTGTGCTCGCACGCTCGCTGTGTTTTGTGGTCAGTTAGCTATTGACAGAACGGGAAGAATGGGGAAAGATGTCTTTAGGTGTGTTGAATGCAACGAAAAGGCCCTGGAGTTACACAGGGATTACAATCACGGGATCCTGAAGATAACAATATGTGTGCGTCCACTGTTCACTTCTTGTATTTGGGTAATATTTAGAATGAAAGTGTTAGCTAACAATGTTTGCCTTAAAAGATGAAACGGCTGACTAAGTTAACGTATTATTCCTCCTTTCTACAACTAAAGTAATATACGTGTGTATAACCCAAGTTGGACCTCCCTCTTCTTTTAATTTTAAGGATAATGTCCCGTGTGTTTGTTTGTGCGTGTGTGTGTGTGTGCAGGAGTCGTGCCAGAAGCCAGTGGACAAGTACATTGAATATGACCCAGTTATCATCCTGATTGATGCCATTCTGTGCAAGACGCAAGCTTTCAGACACATTTTGTTCAACACAACCTTGAATGTAAGTCCTCTTGATCGTGCACACACAATCATAGATATTATACATGTGTGTGTGTGTGTGTGTGTGTGTGTGTGTGTGTGTGTGTGTGTGTGTGTGTGTGTGTGTGTGTTATTACAGGGCTTTTTATGGACACTTAAGGTACAAGTCAAAAGTGGTGGAAGAATGTTACTGTACTTACTGAAGTACTGTACTTAAGTACACATTCGAGGTACTTTACCTGAGTATTTCCATTTCATGCTCCTCTATATTGTACTTTCTACTCCTCTACATTTGTCCGACAGCTTTAGTTTCCTTTCAGATTATATTATTCAGACATTTCCTCTCCATTGGAAATCATGAAGAGTTACTTCATGTGTTGAGAATATTCTTCTTGTTAATGTAATGCATGAATCTTGGATCGACAATCTGAAAGCTGTTTTTCTGATCTTCTGAAAGGTTGACTTTTAAGAACCACATGGTTCTCGCAGGACAGTTACGCTACAAACCTAGAAGGGTCTTATGGAATACAATGCATTGCTGCAAATTAAAATACCCAACAGTATTTAAAGGAGGTCAAATTAGCACCGGATTACATCTACAGCAAAAATGCACCGATACACATTATTGCAGCAGTAATATGTATCCAGAAACATCATATATGATGGTAGGATTTCTGGTTTTGATAATTCAACTACATTTTGACTGATAACACTCACATACTTTTACTACAGTGCACTTTTGAATGCAGGACTTTTGCTTGTCGTGTATTATTGTGTTATTAGCATAGTACTTCTACTTAAGTAAGGGATCTGAATACTTCTTCATGTGTGTGTGTTTGTACATGTTCTTCCCCCCTCCAGATCCACTGGAAGTTGTGTGTGTTCTGCCTGCTGTGTGAGGCTTACCTCCGGTGGTCCCTGCTCCACCGCTCCGAGCCGAGCAGTGACCCTGCTGACATCATCAGGTACACCAAGGAATGGGAGTTCTACGGCATGTTTGGATTGGCCGCCCTCGGTAAGATGATTTATCCAGATCTCTGTTGCATGTCTGTTACTGTTTGTGTTATTATATATATATATATTTACACACACACACATACATGTGTTAAAAACATGCTTTCACATGAAGACATTGCTAATTATGAATCAGTCATATAAAAAGAACCATTCTTAAAGTAAGTAATTTGACTCGGTACAGTTCAGTACGGTGTACCTTTTTGGATGTATATTTTGATGTTAATTTTGATTGCAGGATATTTTACTTACATAGTACTTTTAGTTACTTCTTTGTTTGGCTACTTAAACTATCATTTTCTTTTAAAATACTTGAAATAGCAGCAACTCGGAGGGCTCCCCCTCTGTTTACCTTTGCGTCGTGCTGTGATAAATGACTTCGCGTTTCCACTGAGATTTGTTGATTTTTGTTGTTTTCGTTTCGCCTGTAAAAGAAATAATCAAATAAAAAAGCCCCACAGGGTCGCTCGCAGTGCTGTCTATAAATCACAACAGTCCAAATCCAAGATATTTAATTTGCAATCATAGAAAACAGAGAAAAGCCGCAAATGCTCACATTTGAGAATACTTTACCTTGATAAATGCCTGAACTGGTTTAAAAACTCAGTCGGCGAAACATTTCTGCCCTTTTCTGGAGTCCCTGAACACATCTTCTCGTGTCTGTCCGCTGGCGGCGTAGAGCTGTCGGCGTTCTGCGGCGGCGTGCTGTGGTTCCTGTGGGTGGCGGCGGGGCGTCTGCACGGCGGGCCTCTGGAGCTCAGCCCGCTGCTCAGAGCCCTGCTGCTGTCCTGCTACGGCAAGGTGCTCCTCATCCCCGCCGTCATCTGGGAGCACGACTACTCGCCGCTCTGCCTGGGCCTCATCAAGCTGTTTGTGCTCACCTCCAACTCGCAGGCGATCAGAGGTGAGAGGTCGCGTCGGTTTGAGGGCCCTGTCCTCCAACGCCGGGGTTATAATCCAGCACGGAAGGTCAAGGAGCTTTCGCTCGCCCGGGTTTCTCAGACGGACGCGGATAGTTTTTAAGCACTGATTTTGGTGAATGTGAACCTATGTAAAATAAAAATAAAAATTAAGAAAAAGCAATTTACTCAAATGATTAACAGCCTCCTTAGCTGTTACATTACCAGAATGAAAAGCATAGTTATTTAGCGTCTTTGAGTATTCTGAAAAGCGCTATAGAAATGAAATGTATTATTGTTATTATTATTATTTATTTCAAAGTCTACACAACTGTCACGACAAAAGAAAACGTATGTAGATATGCTCATTCATACTGTATCTTAGAGCTTCAGTAATATTATTGTGGCTCATTTAAAAGCGCTGAATGTCTTCATGGAACATTAAAAGTGTGCATGCAAATAGTCAGAGGGTTTAAGGCAGGTTGTACACACTGCTGCTTAAAATCCTCCCGCATCACGTTGCAGTGATTTCATTAAATAATAGTCGTGGACAATACTGAGTCACCGGTGATGCTCACATTTTGTTCGAAAAGACCAGATCTGTAAATAAACACGTCACAGTTACCTGTACGTTATCGATCAGAGACGCTCTGGTGCTTCATTCAGTTTGTTTAATGTACCAGCAGGTGGCAACTAACTCTCTCAGTTTGAATCCCCCTTTCCTCCCCTCCTCCTGGTGCTCCTCTCTACATCTCCCCCCCTTCATTAAACATAAATACATTACATAACACACAGTTTTAGTCCACGTTGCTTTCGCAGCAGCTGCAGCTCTTTGTCTTCAGCAGCTCGCCCGTGGGCAGCAGACAACGACGTGTTGTTCACTTACAGTCTGCCACTCACAAAGAACTAATTAGAGTCATCAGAGAGTTTAATTGTATGGTTGTCATTTTGTAAAAATGTTAAATATTATATATGGTGAAGGCTTCAAATAAGCCCAGTTGGCTTGTTGTCTCTTCCTGCACTGCGATATTCATCCATCTCTCTTGTGATGTTTATTTTATTGTTTGAATTGTGCAAAATAAATAAATAAATATGTTAGACGGCAAGTGCAACCAAGTCTTTGCACTGCTTTACTACTTTTTTGTTGTTGTTTTTTTTTCGATACCACATTGCTGCTCGTTGCTTTACAAGCCAGTTAGTAAAAAAAGTGCTCGGGCAGGTTTGAAAACTGAACTTCTCACAGGAGACCTTTTTGGGTTTGCACGTTCTTTGTATGAGAAAAGATTTGTTTATGAAGATATATTTTGTTAAGAATGTATATTTTTTAAATGATGGTCTCATCTCTCTCTCTCTCCGCCAGTGACCCTGAACAGCAGCAGGCGTCTGTCACTGATGGCCGTGTGCTTGGGCCTGCTGTCGGAGACCTGCGTGTCTCAGGCCTGCAGCAGGTGGAGCGTCCAGGACCTGCTGACCTTCGAATGAACGAGAGAACATTTCGGTCACCGCACGAAGCGACGAGTGATCCCGGGAGGTTTTTAAATGAGCACTCTACGCGCTGCGGCAGGAGAAGGAATGTTTTCTTTGAAGCGTTTTCGCTCCTCTAAGCCAACTGTCAAACGGAGACAGAGCGCAGCGGTAAGAGACGTTGTTATTCATATTTCTACGTCCTTTTTATAGAGAAAAAGAATCCACCTTCATTTCTGGAAAGATGTCGAGGAGTTTCTGTTTTTCATTTTGTATTCTCGAGACTTTTTAGTGGGATTTTGTTTGTGACTTTATTGAGCCAGACGTACGGAGCGGAGCTCGAGCACGGGACAGCCCCCCTGACCTGAATCACCGTCTCCAACACACACCCAGAGGTTTTGACAATCACTACTTCTGTGTTTGGACAGGAACCAGACGGCACTCTGCACATTCTTTTGACTCATTGGTGAAATGCTGATCTGAACTCTCTCTCACACACACATAAGCACACACACACACACACACACACACACACACACACACACACACACACACACACACACATGTTGAATTGTGAGAATGAAATGTGGTTAAGTGGATAAATAAAGCAGACAGAATACTTTCCCTTTTATTTATTGCTGTATTTATAGCATTGAGATGTATATATTTATTTTCTTAATGCTCTTACTCACCTGTAGTCTTACAAATGGAATTTTCCCAAAACATGTCGTTGAAGGCTGTTTTCTCACCGTGAGATTTTGCTTCTCTGACTTTGAGCCAGACGTCTCCCCTTCAGCAGCACTTGGATACCCCAAACCTTCCAGTTTAAGTCCTCTCAATATTCTGAAGGTTATTCATAGCTGCAAACGTGTCACCTTTCGGTGAAATTCGCCGTTTTGAAATCAAAATAGGTCATCCACTAAAAGAGCTCTTGTTTTGGGATGGGGGGGGGGGGGGGTGGTCAACTGGCCGGCCAGCGTTTATGAGATTGGAGTGAGACACGGGCTCATGGAACAGGCTCATGGAACAGACTCATGGAACAGACTCATGGAACAGGCTCATGGAACAGAATCAAAGCTCAGCAGAGCACACGAGTCAATAAAAAGGAAGTTGGATCATGAATGACTTTAACCATATTATATATAATGACAATGTAAAGTTGTTATTACTATTATTAGGGCCCGACCACTATTATTCAAAGGACCTTTTTTCTTAAAATGTTTGTTATTATTATTATTGTGGTCAGAACAATCAAAAGACTGTAGTTATAAAAGCTTATCAAATATCACTTTAGAAAATGTGTATTACAAAAGTAATCTTATCAACTGGGGCCGTTTAAAGGTATCTAGTTGACTGTTAACCCTCTTCCCCTGCAGTCTCCCCTCGAGGCGGTCAGACGTGTTTGTTTTAGAGCCGAGTCCTTCAACACTCGACATCTCGCCTCAATACCTGGATGAAGTCATACTTGTGGAACGTGTGGGCAGACTGCACAACGCCTCCGCTCACCGGCCCCGGAACGTATCTGTGGGTCTGGAATGAGGGGAATGTATCCGCCGCCCTTCCCTGCAGCATCAACCACCCGAGCCGACCCTCCACCCAGATAACAGATTATGTTTTCAAAACTATTAACAGCCTTTCATTTACAGAGTCACGGATTTCTCTGGACCTCCTTAATATTTGTAATAAGTCCTTTATGTTTTAGGATCACGCTTCATCAGAGGAAATATCCTAAATGCATGAATTTATCACGGTGCTATTAGCGTGGACCCAAAAGCACGACTCAGACAGGAGTAACAAAGATGAATGTCTTTAGTTAAAAAAAGGCTGGGTCAAAACCGGGAGATCAGTCCAAGAAGCAAACAAGTTCAAAAAGGGGCGGGGCAGAGAATCAGAGGTCAGGGCAGAGAATCAGAGGTCAGGGCGGGCAGGCAGGGTCAGAACAGGCAGGTCAGGAATATACTCTAATAACGCTGGAGAACTTGGCACGAAAACACAAGACAATCTGGCAGAGGACAAGTGGAAGTGAGGGAACCTAAATCGACAGGGACTAATGAGGGGATGGGCTGCAGGTGAGATGGGCATGAAGACCAGGTGAAGAGAATGAGGGACTAACGAGGGAGTGATCAGAGGCAGGTGAAGGGAGTTGGACTGACGAGATGGGAAGCAGGATCTGGAATGACATGATAGTCAGTGAGACAGGACGAAAACAACGAATACAAAAAGGAACGTTTGGAGCTAAACTGTTACAGAACCCATACTCGTAACTTTCAGTGTTGGCGTTTGCCTCTGTATGGATGTTGAAATCGATGTGGCCTTCTGGCTCAGGCGAGCCCTGAAGTTTGGCAGCGACTCCTGCTCCTGTGAAGGATTATGGGAAATCAACTTGTCGAGCGAGTTTGCCACAAGCTGCAGAGACAGCGTGTATATGTATATTATATATTTGTATTTAATTAAATGTAGTTTATTTTATATAGCCCAATATCAGAATTTACAAATTTGCCTCAAAGGGCTTTACAATCTGTACACATGCGACATCCCTGTCCCAGGACCTCCCATCGGATCAGGAACAACTCCCTATATATTAATATATACAGTGGGTACGGAAAGTATTCAGACCCCTTTAAAATGTTCACTCTTTGTTTCATTGCAGCCATTTGCAAAAATCTAAAATATCAGTTTTTCTTTTTTTATAAATTTGCAAACATTTCTCCATTTGTTTTTTTTCTGTCAAGATGGGGTGCTGACTTACATTAATGAGAAATAAAATGAATCCGTTTGACTTTAGCAAATGGCTGCAATGAAACAGAATGAAAAATGTAAAGGGGTCTGAATACTTTCCATACCCACTGTATATTAAACATTTGACAGTATATGCTCTCTACATTCAATTATAACGAGAGTCAATACAGTATTTGTATTTAAACAGTATATTTGTGTGTGTGTGTGTGTGTGTGTGTGTGATTACAGGCCTGTGAATACATTTCTTTCATCGAGCATGATGGGGATCGACACTTGTTGTGTCCGTAACTTGTTGACTCGGCGTTCGAGGCTTTGTGAGCAAAAGCCCCGAGGCAGTTTCTAAATGTGGAGTCTTGGGCGTGTCGGTCAGTTAGCACGGCGTGCAGCGGTTTAATCTAACTAATCAGATTACTGGAACAGCAGTCACCTCGCCGCCTTGGAGCTGGAGCTGGAGGGTAAAGCCGACCGGGAGTCAGTCTACCCTGCCGGGACAAACGCTTTGTCTTGGCTGGAAATTGACGTCATAGTTTAATTTCTCATCTAATGATCCATCATTATCGATTGGACAAATGTCAACAATTCATCCTGGCCGGATCATCAAGATCACCAGATTCCATCCAATCCGTTGCGGTTGTAAAAATGCAGATTAAATCCATGTCTGTCCAAAATGTCATCGCTTCAGCGTGTTCATCCTTTTAGACATTACCGTGACGTTATGATTAGTGTCTGAATTCTTGAGTTACGGCTAGTTCACAGTGACCGTGACCTTTTAACCTTCGACCACCAAACTCGGTTCATCCTTGAGTCCAAGTGGACGACTGGGCCCGAAGCTGACGACGTTCCCTGAGATGGAGTTGCACTGCAGTTGAGTCTCGGTGTCAGCGGGACGCGGCATAAGGACATATAAATATTTAAATCATGAGCTATTAATTTAGCACGAAGTGTGTTGCGCGCTAGCCAGCGGCCATTTGTCTCGTGGTCAGAGAGACGGCATGTCCGCCCCAGAGTGGCCTCACTGGGACCGACGGACTGGAACCAACAACACAAAGGAAACAAAAGACAGCACAACAAAACGGAAAAAAGGAACACGGGAGGAAAAAATATGCTCTTACAATATTTTTAAAGAATTATGAACAGAAATAGGCGAATGTCGAACCTGGGCTGGGCTTCAGAATTAGTGGGAATATTTTAATACTGAGTATTCAAATATTCCCACTAATTCTGAAGCCCAGCTTTGTTGTGAAAGACCAGCTGGTCCACAGAGACGCCTCCGATGTGGAAATCTGTCTCATCGCTTCCTGTGGAGAGAGTGAAGCGCACCTTGGATTTGCTCTCAGACGAGATTATATGTTAATCTGCTCTAATCTCCCAACCGACCAGAGCAGAGAGAGAGAGAGGCCACATGGGCATCAGCATCGAGGGCCTTTGTTCAGAGAACATGCCAGAGCCCGGTCTCAAAGCTTTACATATATGAGGCTTTTTATTGAGTCCTTTCATTCGGCTCCAGAGCAGTTCGACTCGTTTGCTCTTCGATTCTCGTCGTCGGTCACATTTTTGGGGATTGACGAACTGGAAAGGCGAGAGGAGGGAGGCGCATTGAATGCATAAACATGTTATTTTGCATGAAAATGCAAAAATTGAAAATGCCATCAAGACTAAATTTGCTGTTATTGCAAAGGCAGAAAAAAACAATAAACGCTAAAAGCAAAACGGTATATAAGAAGAAAAAAGACAAAGCGCCACAGTATTGCCATGACAATAAAAGCCCTTTATTAATGGTTAACTTGAGTACAAGTGTACTGTTTTTAAGAGGAATATGTATTTTGAACTATTAATTATACGTGCATCATATTGCATTAATGTTAAAGCAGCATTTTTTTGCATTGCAGCTGATTTGACCTATTTTTTAAGAATGGGTTGATTTGCTGTACAATAACGCCCCATATGTTATGTGTTCAATTTAAAAAACATGTTTTTAATCTGCTATGTATTCAGCTGTCAGATAATTGAATGTTACAGTATTTACCTGTGAGAATGTCAAACCAAGTCATACGATGGTTTACAAGAGTAGCCTTTATGAGTCATAAAGTGCTCACTGGTACGTTGGTATTTGACCGGCTCCAATAATTCAGTGAGCAAAATTCACAAGCTGAAATCCTTCTGCACACATGCAGTTGAAACGAGTGACGCGTGACCCATTTCCCTACGAGTCTCCCAGTGAGGAAGGTGTGTGAGAACTGAAATAGAGTCTCAGTATGAAAATATGAACGGCATTGTTGTCATCAGTAATTCATCCGAAGCTCCCAGCATCAGGACCGGCAACATCACAGCCGTCACATGATCAATTAAACCGGAACCGCTCCGGCGTGGCAGAGACTCGAGAACCAAAATGCAGATGGGTGCATTAACATGCAGGTCAGAGGGAGAGAACGAGGAAGGAGGACAGAGAGGGGAGGAAGGAGACTGCAGCTCGGGCTGAGAGAGCTGTGAGGTCCTTGTGTCCCTGTCAGGGATCAGACTTTATAATTTGTGTCTCATCATTTTTTAGCCGTGTTGTATATATGACATGGCTCAATTTGGTGGATTGGTTCAGGGTGTCATGTTCCCCTCCGGGTGAAGCAGAATCCTTTAATTTAATTCACTTTTCATATTCAGCTCTGGCCCTGATCAGGTCAAAATGTGTCCAATACTTAAGATGTATGACAGATATACAAAACTAATGACATTCCCAGTGGTGAAAGAGTTAATTTAAAGTGCCATAGTGTAGGATACTACTTGTAAATGTCTGACCTTCAAAACAATCCTTAAATATAAGTACACAATTATTAAAATCTAAATATACCTGCTTATTATGCAGAATGATCCATTTCTGAAAAGTTTATATTCTATGATTTGATTATGTGTACGTCACTTTAATGCTGCACCTAAAGAAGCTCATTTCAACAAATAAATTAAAAAACATATATATATATTTGAAATAAAGAAGCTCACTCCAAACCTGAAAAGTCTGGAATCACTTTAATTAATATCAGTATAACTATGATGGAGACTAATTGTCCATAGAAACCGCCGTGTGGTGATTAAGAACAGGAGTCCTGATGGACAACAACATGTTCTCTGAGTAACTTCTGTGACACAAAATACAGTAAACACATGTTCTTTCCCACTAATAGTGATTTAATAAATGATTATGATGAATGATACAGTATAAATACAAAGTCAGACATTTCATTCTCAGATTATAACGAATTTAACACTGCAGCCAGTAATTAGAAAAAGTTGGATAACAATCTGAATAATCGGCTGTAAAAAAGCATCGGTGTGTTTATTACTTGTACTTGGCTGATTCACATGCTACGATTCCCCTGATAAGACCCCAGCTTGGAGAAAAAGTTGGAAAACTCTTGGACTTTGAGGCATTCGCAGGCAAAAGCACGATTTTTTTTTATGACGACCACGGCCATTGTTGCAGCTCATCTTATTCCGCCCTGCCTACATGTCCCAGAGTGCTTAGTAACATTCACTAAAGTAGGGGCCGTGAGGTGAAGCACGAGCATTGGAGTCAAAACGCCCCCAAGTCATTGTGGTTGCATTGCATTCTGGTCTATTGTGGTCAGTCTCTTCTACCACTCGACCTTAAGAGAGCGGCACAGTGAGAGGGCGACGCGGCACACCGAGCACATTCACAATCGGGTTCCAATGTTTTTACATCCCTCCAAAGTAAAATACCCGTTGATAATCTTCCATCAGGGGCAAAGAACAAATCACAACAATAAAATGTTGCCTCAAGGTTACCCTGAGATGACCTCACCGCATTGCACATCCATCAACACGAAGAGGAAAACATGTGTGTGTGTGTGTGTGTAGGTGTGTGTGTGTGTGGGGGGGGGGGGGGGGGACACGACAACAATACGTTACAATATGGGGCACAACTCGCTGGTCAAGTTTAAGCACGTTTCTTCTTACTCTCCATCGCTGGATCACAAGGAGCACCGTGTGTCTGTAATACTGAGCACCTGAATCCGGACCGGGCAGATTTACTTTGAGGAGATATTCAACGCAACAACCACCACCAACAGGTGCAGGATGTTACGGCTGCGACACGTTCCGGGATGCGAGCGCTTCCCAACAGCCGCGTCCTCGTCAGGAATATGAAAAAGGAGCAAAGAAAAACCAGCAGAGTGAACCTCCAAAATCTCTGAACAGCCTTTAAATCACCTCTGAGATCTGCATATCGGTGATCCACTACCAGTGAGGGGTGCAGCGGGTTGTTCTACAGGTAGCAGCATTAAGCACCGAGTGCGTGTCACGCGAGTCAAACGATACAAACGCTCCGTGGTTTATTATTCTCGTCCAGTCTGAAACCTGGAAGGTTTTCAAAAGGCACTAATTGTGTCGACATCCAATAAATAACTCGGGGGGGGGGGGGGGGGCAGCTCTGTGCGGAAGTGTTACATCGGTAGTTTTCTCCAGATTAGTTTGCAGTGATAACAGGTGTTTTTTAATTTTTTTTACTGACCCTCAACAGGTAATTTAATAGGTGACATTAGAAAGATCCAGACGCACGTTTATAGCCGAAACCTTTGGACCGAGGAGAGCGGCGGCCAATAAAAGTGAGCCGACGATCGACCCGACTGGTCGCCGCCATGATGTTCCACAAAGACAGAGTTGAGGCCTCTGGTTCCATTCAGAAAACTCACATGATGGACAATAACAGCACAAGATGTTGAAAGCGAGTCGGTAGTCGTGTGATATGAGGTCACGATGAGACACACACAGCTGCTGAGACTTCACCGTTGACCGACACCAACATGACGCAACGGAGACTTTCACTTGTCAATCAGCGACAAACGTCTCAAAATGTTACGCGGCCAGAACCACCGCCACGATGAAAAATGACCGAGGACAGAGACGCCGTGTTTATAACCGTAACGACATCACGTGCCTTCATGTTCTGGACATTTGAAGTCAAACGTAACTATTCAAGAGCAGTTCATGATGGAGAAACGGCCTTATTGCAGCTCCTTAAACCAAGTACATTTATTTTTGAGTGCTCCCCTTTCTTTGGTTTGTGGCACGCGCACGCCTCGAAACAGGCGGCGGCATAAGGGCGCTGACATGTCATTTTAACAGCCGTGTGGCGGGATGTGGTACTGCATGCTACGGGTTCAGCTCAACGCTTTTCTGTGGAGTTCAAGAGATCAATAAGGAAGAACACCCAGTCACAGAATAGAGGGTGACGGCAAAGAGAAAACAAGACTTCTGAAATAAGGCCGTCTTTGTGGAGGGTTTCAATCAGAAGCGCCAGCAGACACCCATCGAGGTCTCCAGTTAAACCGCTTGCCGTTACAATCTTGTTCGTGACCAGGAGTGTCTCGTAAGCTCCACATTTACTTCCGTTTTTTGGAGGTAAACTGCAATTAAAAACACCAATTCTACCCTTTATACCCACTACGCCCCTGTGACCAGCCTGGTGATGATCCTGTTGAGCGGGACGTCCACGCAAAAGCTCATCCAAACTGGCTGGCCAATTAGGTTTCTGCTCCTTCTCCATCGGTGTCACTGAGCCGACATCGAGCCACTCGCGGTTCCTCGGCCACGCGCATTTGAGAATATCAAAAGAAGAAAAGTCTCAGCGCTGGTTGTGTGTAATGGCTGAATCAGACATTTGATCCAGGAAACATTAATTAATGATTACCATTTTTTTTCAGCGTGTCCACGCAGGCGACCGACTCTTTGCAGCTAGTCTGCCGAGTCCAGAATCTGCTGAGTCCCAATTTACCCGAAATGTCTACACACCCTGATACCTGGGTAGAGTTGCGGTACTAGACCTCCATTGAAAGCACCAGAAAACTAAATAGCTTGATATTTATATTATATAATAAATAATACAACTTTGTTCATAATTTTTTCATGAAAAAAAGGGCTAGCAAAACCACTTGATATATATAAGCAGCAGCCACAGAGCTTTTTTTAAATAAAAAGAACTATATATATATATATTTCCTAATGTATAGTGTAGATGGAGTCCTGGATTACAATCCATCTCAACTGCTGAGTTTGAGAGGGCGTCAACAAGCGGCGTGTCCAAACAACCAGCTCCCGAGGGAGCTCCCGGTCACGCTGCAAAACATTCAAAATAAACAAAAACACTTCTGCAGCACAAGCAGGGGCGCGTTTCACCTGAGGAGGAGCTGGACTGAGTCTAGTGTGGCGTCCCATAAACTGCGACCTCGAACTAACTGGTTCCTTCGTGGGGAGCCACAAGGTTTCCAGAAACTCGAGTCTTTTACCCCCCCCCCCAAATATGTATCCATCTGCAGAAGAAACGGTATGCTGAAGGCGAGGCCTCAGATGGTGATGTGAAAGGAGTCCCAGCTGTCGTCTTTGCCGATGCCGCTCCCGTTCTTTGGCGTCCCGTCTCCGATCGCTCCTTCCGGCTGCTCCCCGGTGGGAGTGGCGCCAGGCTCCGGGTAATCCTCGTCGTCCTCGTCGAAGTAGCCGTTCTCCATCATGCCGAGGCTGGAGGCGGAGCTCAGGTCCTGGCAGCTGCCCTTGTAATCCTGGATGGACTCGTGGAGCGACCACAGCTGGCACAGCAGCGACATGTCCTGCTGACGCAACCCCACCTGAAGAGAAACGGGGGATCGCAATCAATACAGGCCCATTTCTGATGAGCCGTTCTTTGAGAAGTCCCCCAAAAACATCAGAGCTAAACATTAAATCTGGGATTGGTACTCTGGACTCTACTCGAACAGCCTTAGAAAACCAGAGATGCAACTAACGAGTTTTGCCATCATTTTATCCAACAACCAGTCCGAAACTAAAAAAGAAAATGCAGAAAATCCTCACACTTTATTTATTACTATATTTATTGATTATCAAAATAATTAGCGATACATTCTCTCAACCCCCCTCGCCAAAAAAAACAAGCAATAAATGTAGGATTTTTAGATAGTCACGTTATAATTTTCCTCGCCTCTCAGATGTGAGAATTTTCCGCATTTTAAATGCATTTGTCATCTGAATATCTTTAGGTTTTTGGACTGCTTGCCAGACAAAACAAGTGAGGCCAGATGGTCTTTTTTATCATTATTATTAATAAATGGTAAATAAATCAATAAATTCTGTCAATAAAATAAATTAGTAAACAAATACTCATCCATCACCCAACCTGACATCATACAATAAATAATTCAAGGGGGCATTTCTATTGCATACCGCTCAGCTGACCATGCAGTATGAACTACGGGTCACTGCTTTGTCTTCAGTGGGCAGACATGCACGTCTGCCCCGAGTGCTGTGGCCCAAACACCGGGGAGCTTACTCCATGCCAGACATTGACTAACCCAAAGGCAACACATTTACAGCATCAGAGCAAGTGGTGCTGCAGTGAGAGTAAAGCTCAAGGGCTGCCAGAGGATTCAGCGGAGCCTGGAACAGAAATCCAAATGGCAAAGGGATCGTGTTTCAGCAACAGTTTGACCCCTTTGATCTGAATGACTGGCTATGAGGAAACAGACTATTGTTATGGCTTGAGCCACAGCCATGCAGGGGGTCTGCTGCACTGGGTCTGGGTCTGTCATGAAAACCCTGCTGCTGCCAAGAGAGCAACATACTGCAAGTGCCTCACTCTGGTCACACCTCTGTAGCAACATGTTCACTGCAAAGATTTTATGAAAACTCATGAACAATTTTTTTAAACTGAAGCCTAACTAAATTGAGCTTTGAATAAAAATC
Source organism: Pseudoliparis swirei (assembly GCF_029220125.1). Lineage (NCBI taxonomy): Eukaryota > Metazoa > Chordata > Actinopteri > Perciformes > Liparidae > Pseudoliparis > Pseudoliparis swirei. The sequence goes on along the minus strand of NC_079399.1, from coordinate 16,149,935 downwards.
ATCAGAAGCCCAGATGTGTGTTTTCTCTTTCTTGGTCTTATCCAGTGAAAAGATGATGATACTCCTCTTATTTAATGCCAGACTCCCTTTATAAAAATAGTTTTATCTGGATGCTTCACGAAACAAAAATATACACGTTAAAAATAAATATGGTCTGTTGATAACTTCGGCAAACATACAATTCATAGACAATACAATGCTAGTGGTTTTGCGGGCTGATGCTGTAAAGAAGGTCCGCACCTGGAGATTTACATTTCATTCACGTGCGGTGACGCATGGCGAAGGTACGGAAGCCGAGATACTGAGGAAACGCGAGTAATTGTCAACACGCTTCAAGTCAATCTCTCAAGAGGTGAGCAAGTGTTCCCCAACAAAACGCAGCGTCAACACAACGTGTGTATTTGGGGAATGTGCAGCGGATACAAATTAAACAACGGCCGACAAAAACACGGGTTGAACTCGGGGTCTCTCCCCCTTTTTCTATCGACCATCTCCCTCTTTTAGTTAAATACATGTGTGAACACTCCCCGGAATGTTACCATCTCTTTCCGCAGGAGAGCCAGGGCGGCGTCGAGGCTGGCCGGCTTGTTGGCCAGCAGGTTGTCGGCGTTGCTCCTGCCTCGGCTCAGGTCGTCCTGGATCATAGTCTTCTTCACGTACATCCTCTCCATGTCTCTCCAGGAGCCGCCGCTCGAGTTCAGCAAGCCGCTCAGGCTCTTCGGCAGCGGGGGCAGACCGTCGATGCAGGCCATCCCCCCCAACGAGCCGTTCGTTGACTTACCATTCATCGTCCCGGGAGGTTAATGTGCCGCCCAGAAAGAAAACAGAGACGGGAATGCGTTGCCTGTTACGTCCGTGTGGGCTGTCGACGCGGAGAGTAAACACGTCTCTCCCGCAGCAAACAAGCCGCGCAACAGTCCTGGTTTTATCTGCCCAGGGCGGCCGGAGACGCTACATCAAGTTACCTGGATTGAAGTAGTTGAACTTCCGGTAGGCTGATACAAAATAAAAGCATTAACAGATTAACGTTTGTTCTTTTATTTAAAATATAATAATGCTCCTTTTCCCACACATGATATTATGAAATGTGATTGTTTTCATATGTATGATATCGGACGATAGTGACTACAATTGTATTGTAATGTACTGAATTGTATTGTAATTGTTAATTAGTCAGTATAGTCCGCGTGCCTATTCTATAGTTCACTACATACCTTTTATTTATTATTTTAATTTCCGGTGGATGTGAGTTATTATTGTTAACTTGCTACATCGTTTGGATCAGTAGTAAAATCCACTTCCTGCCCTTTTAACACTGCGACTGCTGGGCGTCTCCCTGCCAATGCCGACACTTATAGGCAGGAAAACAGTCTTTTTAATAATGTGAATCCATCTAGACAAGAGATAAGATGAGGTCTTTGTTTATAATTAGAAATGAGATGCACGTATTTTTTTTATTTATTTAAATAAAATACTTTTGTATATACTTATACATTGATACACACTTTAATTAATAATTAATTAAAGAAACTCCCTCATATAATATAATTAGAAATTACGTTTTTACACTTTGAATTCAATCTTAGATGACAAACTAGTCTGTTTATTAACACAAAATGTGCATTCGACGCTGTTAAGAATAATTTATTCAAATTCATTGAATAAGCTAAGGAATTCCTGACAGGTCTTACTCTTTTGGATGTCTGTCTATCTGGTTAATAGAACATTGTGTCTATTTGAGCCCCTACAATAAAACACATTCATAGGTTTCCCCCCAGCACAGTGCAGCCAGAGGGTTTGAGGTCATCATGGGAGTGTGTGTGTGTCTGTGTGTGTCTGTGTGTGTGTGCATGCGCAGGACAATAGTGTTGAGTATAAAGGACAGATGGTGGGCTTCCCGTCTCCCCCAGCCTGCAGCGCCGTCACGACAATAACACAACAATAACCTTGAAATCAACACACAAAAGCATCACACACACACACACACACACACACACACACACACACACACACACACACACACACACACACACACACACACACACGCCTGAAGACTGGCAAAAAAGGTAATTCCAAAGCTGTCATAAAAGAATAATTGAACATCTTATGTATTGTATATTTACTTCCTTACTTTCTTGGGAGTCAAATTAGAAATGACGTTGTTTGCTCCACTGATGTTAAGCCCACTTTTAGAATCACATTTCGTTAATTCCATTAATTTCGATGCTCCAAATGTGTATTTAAATCCACTTTAGATAAATTGAATGTTCTGTGTGAAATAAACTAATACTCCATACACAGTTAAATAGTTGTGTGTTGAGATGAATGATGAACTTACAATTTGAGTTCTTAACGGTTAATACCGTATCAGTCAACACAGCATATGTTATTTTCGACCTTTACAAAGCCCCCCCACCCCCCTCGCTGTACAGCTTAACCCATCTCTCTAAGCAATTAGCCATCAGCTGACAGTCCACAGCTGCACAGTTTAAAGACTCCGATCAATGGGCAATCTGTTTGGTGTGAGGGTTTTATGAGCATCCGGGCCCCTCTTTAAGCTTTCACCATCATCCTCATCATCATCACTGCCTCCTCAAAGCATTAGGCATACGAGGGTACCCCCTGCGGATGCGTGTAACCATAGCAGGCTGGTGTTAATCTGCCTTGCTGAAAAGCACACGGGTTTGCATCACTCAGCCTCCGCCGGCTGATGATGGTCTGCAGATATCCGCTTATGTCTCTGCTGGAAAGCGATACCTTGCTCAAGGTCAACAAATAAATAAAGACGGTAAGTGGATTACTCACATAAGCACCAAAAGGACACCGGAAGAAGGTTTCCCAAATCATGGCTGGAACAGCCGGCGTCCACTGACCATGGCGAGGGATGGCAAAGCCATCATTAACAGGTCATGATTTATTTATAGCATAAATGGTCTAATTTTTAAAACAAAATACGTATGTGAAAACACAAGCACCATAAATGGTTGATGAATGAAACTTTTGCAGAGGAAACAATGGCACCTCTACCAGAACTAATCACCCCAAAAGTGTGCCACAGCCCCATCCAGCCGACGGAGCACCGTTGCGTTAGGAGGTCGTCTGGGATGCATCACGTCAGAGGGACACAATGGGTCTGATGGGAAGGAGGGAGGACGCGTGTGTGTGTGTGTGTGTGTTAGGACCAGCTCAGCTTCTTCTGTGGCCTTCAAGTGCTCCTCATCATCCTCATCGTCCCCTGCACTTTGAGGGTGGAAGCCAGTGGAAAAGTAACAAAGTATTGACTAAAGTACGACACCGAGCTGTAAAAGTGTAATTTCTAGGTACTTCACTTGAATATTTCCATGCCACTTTTTAATAAAATATCCACAAAGGGAATACTGTGTCCGTCTGCTTCCCCTACATATATTTAACGACTGTTTCTAGTTACATTTCTGTTTAATATCAAATTCCCAACATTTATGCATCAGAAATATACCGAATCTTTTTTTTTAAAGGTAAAATATTGGATTTTTGTCCCATAGTTCATTGATCTATTGGAGAGACTTAACCCCTAGCTGGGAACCAATGAACTAAACTACTAGATATCATATACAAACTAGATATAAAGGAGGTACATCTACCAGCAACAGTACACATGCTACACACACTCTGGTGCATCCGCCACACGTCTGCAGACCAGTCACTTTGACTGTCAGTTCTTTAAATGCATTTAGCTGCTGACACTTCTTCCATCCCGTCGTAGGAGCAGCTGTCAAAGGCTCTCGACTAAAAGGAAGCAGAATAGAACCCTGGTGCTCACGCTTGAACCACCTTTCGGTCCGCCGGCCTTCATCAGGTGAATGTTAACTCAAATACGACTCGCCGTGTTCCGTCACGTGATACTTGGAAGCCGCCACTTTCATTTGCAAGCATCACATTTCGTCCCCTCAGACCTCAGAGATAATAGATGCTTTCTTTCCCGGCTCTATTCGTCACTTCAAAGTGTGAAGCACATGCAGACAGATGCTCCTCCGGGGTGTGTGTGTGTGTGTGAGTGTGTGTGTGTGCAGCGGCCGGCTGTGGTTATTCAAATAGAAGGGTGTGTGCCGGCGTGCTTTGTTACTTCCCCCTGGCCTCGCTCCGGTCACTGGGAGGGTGTGGTCCAGATCAGCAGCTGGCCTCCAGCTGTCTGACCTCTGACCCGCGCCCCCCGACTCCTCCCGCTGTGAACAGATCAGGGCGATCACCAACGCTGATGATGCAAAGAGGAGGTGTGGTCATTTATCACTTTAATAGATGTCATTCAACATTTGTTAGTCACCAGGATGAATTATGCTCCATTTAGAAAACTCAGTGTACATATTTAATTTGGCAACGAAATTTAAACATACTTAACAATTTCCTTAAAACCATAAACATGTGGAACATACAGATAACATTCCAAAATGTTGGATGAGTAAAATTAGCATTTTTTAAAACTTTATTCCTTTCCCTAAAAATTGAATATAGAGTCGACAGAAGCACGTCTCCATGCTCGGGTGTAAAAGAACGACTCAGCAGTCAGACGCCCGTGTGCGGCCCGACCTCGCCATGGGACCGCCACCGCGTGCAGAAAATAGCTGGCGAGCTTGAAACCTGATTCCCAGAGATCCATAGAGGTCTTTCAGCGTCTCCTGCCACACACACACACACACACACACACACACACACACACACACACACACACACACACACACACACACACACACACACACACACACACACACACACACACACACACACACACACACACACACACACACACACACACACACACACACACACACTTTTAATAGCTTCTATGTAAAGAAGATCAATATGAAAATGTGAACTATTCAACATCGTAAAAACGAGCCATTCTGTGACACACACACGTTTCGTTTTGCCTGATGTAATGGACGCCATCAGTTCACGACTAAAATCCCGTCACTCGCCTCATCCGTTAAGAAAACGTGTTGCTGTTGGAACGCTCAGGCCCAAACTGTCAGACCGACGTGACAGAAGAACTACAAAGAAAAAAAAAATCTTGCGGCGTGGGAGTAAAATCTGTGTGGAACCACAACGGCTCATAACGGAAGTAAAAACCATTTCACTGAACATCCAACGTCTCAAAGTTGAGTTGAGAAAGTCAAAAGGAGATAAAACCCTGAGAGCTCCCTGAAACCTCTTGGGACGTTTCTAGCGCTGGTAGCCCTCCTCGCCGCCTCCTCCTCGCCGTCTCCTCCTCGCCGTCTCCTCCTCGCCGTCTCCTCCTCGCTCAGGACAGGCAGGAGTCCAGATGCCCGTTGATCTTTGACTCCTGCACTTCGGCTTGGCACACTGGACAGGTGACCGTCGGCGCGGACGAGGAAGGAGAGGAAGACGACGGGCGGGTGAAACCAGGAAGCCCTGCAGAGGAACTGGGGGAGGAGGAAGACGAGGACGAGGAGGCCGCGGCTGCTCTTTGCTGCGTTGCGGGCGACTTGGTCGTCGTGGACTCGCTCGATGCGGCGGAATCGCTGCCCGACGTCTTCTGGAAGAAGTCGGCGATGCTGGCGGAGCTCCTGTGGTCGTCCCACGGCCTCTTCCTCGACGCCTGACCCGATGTGCCGTCACTATTGGAATGGCTAAAACACTTTGCCTTTGCCGGTTTAGCGGGGCCGCCGATGGGTTTAGCTGAGACCACGGAGCGGCTGGATTGACTCGGACCGGGCTTCCATGCTGTGGGAGCGGAAGCTGAAGAGTTATCTCGCTGTTTGGGGAAGACGGAGGAAGCATGACTGTTCGGCGAGGTCAAAGACTCCTTCTGGGTGTCCGTGTTTGAGGAGGAGGAGGAGGAGGATTGGCCCGCTGGCCTCCCGATGCTTTGGCTGATGAAGAGCTCCCCGATGGACTTCTGTTTGAGTGGATCTGCTCCTCGGCCGCCGCTGTGGGGTTTGGGGATTCTCACCGGCGAGCCATTGATGTTGACAAAAGCTCTAATGTTAGCGACGGACCTCTTCACGGGGCGCTTCAGCCCCGCGGAGGTCCCAGAGAGTCCTTTGCCATTGAGACCGGAGCGAACAGGAGAACCGAGACTTTTAGCCGGAGACGGAGGGGCGAAGAGTCTCTTCGGAGGAGGAGGTACCGCCGGTGTTCGCGATGGGGAGGAAGGAGTGGGCGGCTGGGACTTCCCTCCGAGCAGGAAGCCTTTGCCACTAAATGGAATCGTGTTCCTGACGTCCTGTGATCCAGAGCCTGAGAAGAGAGAAAGAGAGACACACTTTGAGTCCGGCAAGCAGACTTTTTAACACTGTGCTTTGAAGAGATTCTCTCAAACACGGAGTGAGATTCACCCGACCAAAACCAGATCGTGATCCGCCTCCACAGCTGTTACAGCACAACAAACACCAGAGGAACGAGCTCAGCACCTGCGGTTGCACTTGGCGGCTTTTCTTTTTCCGAGGACTTCTTCTCGGAGGTCTTCCCATTCTTTTTACCGTCCTTCTTGCCCTTCTTGCCGTATCCTTCGGGCTCTTTGACCTTGGTGTAGTTCCCTCCGCACGTCCTCTGGTGGTCCGCCCACCAGGGATCCTGAGCAGACGGAGCCCGGTTCATGGCCCTCTTCACAAACCCCATGTAGGGCTTGCGGTTTTGACAGGGGCCGTCGCATTTCCACCAGTGTTGCCGGTACACGTCGACCTCATCGAGGAAACTGTGGTAGACCTGACGAGATGTTTCAGAAGGGTTATTATGATGGCAGTCTGCGTACAAGGCTGAGACGAGACGAGACCACATGGGCTGGAAGCTGAGTAATAGAGGATACACCGACAGAAATCTTTGTCCCACTGGCATCGTTGATCCGGTTCATGTGTTTGCAGAACTCGGGGCCGTGGCCGTCTCGGTCTCGGTTGTTCTGGGTCACAAACAGCAGCGCGTGAATCATTTCATGAAGGAGGGTCTGTGGGAGTGGAAATGAAACGATGAATATTTATTGGGCTACTAAGTTGCATTTTCAGCTCCTTTTCACAACACACATCACCAGTCGGGACTTTTGAGCTGAAGGCAAAATAAGATAAAATGGAAGGGTTTATTTAATGTGTGTAAAAGGAATCTTGAGTTTATTTCAAGAGACCTCTTGTTGCTATTTTCTCAAGATTCCCAACCCTTTGTAAGTGTAAGTGATACATTCAGCTGTGTGGTATATCTTCAGTGTCATTCTGATCTCATATTCTTTAACAGAAGATTGTTATTTTGATGCAAACGATTCCCTCTTTTTTTTGCCAATTGAACATTAGAAATCGATGAATTTGATTGTTTAGGCGGTTTATAAAAAAAGACAGATTAGCGTAACGATCCACCAGCTCACCTGGACCAGGTCTTTTCTCGGCCGGAGCTTCAGCAGGGGCTCACTGAGTCGGATTGAACACAGACCACCTCGGCCCTCATAGGAGCACACACCAGCACACCTGCAGAAGAAGAAAACAAATACATTAGAGATCATGTGCTCCCAGAATGCACTGCTTTACTTAAACCGTGACACTTCCTTTTCTATCCAATGGTTACATCAATCCTCCATACACAAACTGGACTATTTTATTTTGTAGTCAGGGCAATGCTGCGCCTACAAGTCACTGTGGTTTTTGGTCTTTGACAACAATAACAACAACAGATCGCGACACAACAGCTGTCTTACAGAGTCATTCTCGGGCTCCACTTGACCTCCACACCGAGGAGTTTCCCAGAGAAGAATACGTCGTTGAACTCCAGAAACATCGCTCGGACATCGGGGCTCGGGTCCAGCGTCTCCCAGGACGCGTCCACGACGGACAGCGGCCTGTCGGGCTCGGCGGTCGGCTTCCAGTAAGGGACGGCGTCGCTGGCTCCTCCAGCTCGCTCCACTTTTCGTTTCTTACTACTGTGTCCGAAGCCGTGATCACTGAAGCTGTCGGACGGATAGGACGGTGTTTCGTATTCATTGTCGAACTGCTCCTGAAGCCGAATAGCGAGCAACAAATCCTCGTCCATCACAACCGAGACGGATGTTGTTGTTAGCTTGCTGGAGCTAACTAGTTAGCTAACGTAGCTCGCACCGGGCTCTCATGAACACGTGGCAGGCTCATCCGGAGTCAGTGCACAGTCTGAAACGCGTAACGTTACTACAGTATGCGACTCGAGTTAGTGTCACGACGCCATTAAAAACACGCATTTCTTCATGGTGGACGAAGACGATGCTGCTGACTGACAGCCCGCGGAGCTAGCGCCAGCCGTTGTTATGTCAAGGTGGTCACAATGCGTCAAACGTATATCCGCTAAGGATTTAAAAATAAAACCTCTGAAATAAATAATCGATCAATTATTTTTTTAGAGGAGTTGTAAGGTTCAAATAGATGTTTTTTTCTTTCTTCTTTTGTTGTGTTTAAATGCCAAAGTACTATTTATACTTCGCATAGTGTTAGTTATCTTGCGCTAATACATTCAACTCTAAATCGCAGTGATAGTTGCTCTTGTTATGACATTTACTTCCGGCTCTAGTTTTGAGTAACTCTTGCAAACTTGATTAAAAAAACTTCGAATCCTAGCGTTGGATCCTGGGAATTGTGTCTTCTTTATTTAAAGCGGTTAGCCAATCAAATATGTACCCTCGCTTTTATGACGCAATATGTTAAGTCTTATATTTAGTTTATATCTGAAGTAGTGTAATTCTGGAACGATATTGACTCGTATAAACAATCCAATTTAATTTGAAAACGTTTCTTTTGGTGCGGTTTGTTGCCCGGTTCATCTTAGTAATCACGTGACATCACAGGGTGGTGACCGGCTACAGCTTCCTGTTTGGGTCGAAAGCGGATGTGAGCGGATGAACGCTTCCTCTTTCTCCTTTTCGTGACTAGTGTGTCAACATTTCGCCTAAATAAGTGAACGCACGCGACGGAAGAATGTCGGAAACCGGCAACCGACTGCGAAAGCTGCTCGAATCGCCTAATTTTGACCCGCAAAATTACGTCAAGCAGCTGTCGCAGCAGTCCGATGGCGACCGAGACCTCCAGGAGCATCGTCAGAAAATCCAAAACCTGGCCGACGAAACGGCCCAGAACCTGAAGAAAAACGTCTACAAGAACTACAGGCAGTTCATCGAGACGGCCAAAGAGATCTCGTACCTGGAGAGCGAGATGTACCAGCTGAGTCACATCCTGACGGAGCAGAAGAGCATCATGGAGAGCATCACTCAGGCCCTGCTGTCCGCAGACAAGGACGAGACCTCGAAGGAGATGCAGGCTGCGTTCCCCAAAGAGACCGAGGAGCTGAAGCAGAGGACGCTGACCTCGCTGCTGGAGAAAGTGGAGGGGGGCAAAAACATCCTGGACACTCCAGGGAGGCACCTCGTCTACAACGGGGACCTGGTGGAGTTTGACGTGGACAACATGTCCCCCATCCAGAAGGTCCACGCGTTCCTCATGAACGACTGCCTGTTGATCGCCACCTGGCTGCCGAACCGCCGAGGCACCGTGAAGTACAAGTACAACGCCCTGTACGACCTGGAGAGCTTCGCGGTGGTCAACGTGAAGGACAACCCTCCCATGAAGGACATGTTCAAGATCCTCATGTTCCCAGAGAGTCGCATCTTCCAGGCGGAGAACAGCAAGATCAAGAAGGAGTGGCTGGAGATCCTGGAAGAAACCAAGAAGAGCAAAGTCACCAAGGACCGGCAGAAGCCCGAGGAGGAGGAGGCCCCGACGTCCCCCGCGAGGGCCGAGGTGTCCACCAACCCTTTTGACCAGGAAGACGACGAGCCGCCGGCCGCCGGGGAAAGTGTGGACCTCGGCATCGAGTGGATCCAGGAGCTGCCGGAGGATCTGGACGTCTGCATCGCCCAGAGGGACTTCGAGGGCGCCGTGGACCTGCTGGACAAGCTCAACGAGTATCTCAAAGAGCAGCCGGTCACCCAGAGGGTCAAGGAGCTGCGGCTGAAGGTGGACGAGCGCGTGCGGCAGCTGACGGAGGTTCTGGTGTTCGAGTTGTCTCCAGATCGGTCACTGAGAGGTGGACCCAAAGCCACCCGGCGGGCCGTGTCCCAGCTGATCCGACTAGGTCCTACTTTGTTTTATTGTCTTCATCAATATACAACTAGCTCATATTATATGTATATATTTATATATGATCCCTCTGCTTAAAGTGACATGAATTGGATTATTTGGAGGATGTTTCAGAGGTAGAGGATAAAACATACAAACGATCTGTATCTTTTCTAAGAAATGTATCTCCCTAAGACGCAGGAGTCAAACACAAGACCCGCGGGCCGAATTTGTGAAAAAATCCCGTGCTTTTATTTTGAAGGTTTCAGATTTAATGGATTTCTGTTATAATATGAGAGACATTTTCTTATGTACAATATTTCTACACTCAAAGAAACAACAATGAAATGCAAAGAGAGTTATTTAACAATATGTTGGAGAGTAGTTTATACAGGTACAACCGGCCCTTGATGCGAGCGGCCCGCAGTGAAAATGAGTTTGACGCCCCTGAGATATGTTCTCAACGTTGTGTCGTCCTGACCCAATCCTCCTTCATTTATTGCGATGGAGAAAACTAAATCCGTCAGAAGACTCGCAGTCGATCTGATTTGTTTCCGTCTGCGTTGCAGGCCAGTCCACCAAGGCCTGCGAGCTGTTCCTGAAGAACCGCGCGGCCGCGGTCCGGACGGCCATCCGGCAGCTCCGCATCGAAGGAGCCACGCTGCTCTACATCCACAAACTCTGCAACATCTTCTTCACCAGCCTGCTGGAGACGGCCAAGGAGTTTGAGATGGACTTTGCGGGGAACACGGGCTGCTACTCCGCCTTCGTGGTGTGGTCCAAATCGGCCATGAGGATGTTTGTGGACGCCTTCAGCAAGCAGGTGGGTCGAGGATAAGACGAGCACGGTACCGCCTGTTTCATATGGGACTCTGAAGGTCAGGGGAGATGCGACGGTACCGATACCCGTGATGGAGTCAAATCAGCAACAAATAACACGACAAAAGGGTTATATTGCTATCGTCTTAAACATCTGGGATCGTATAAAAAAACACAACTGAAGTTCAAGTCAATTGTAGAATTTGAGCCAATATTATGTAGATATTGTGTGTTCAAATATTTTTAAAAATAAACTTTAAAACGGGGAACTATTGTGCTCCGTCTCAGACTATATCTCATATTTACCTCTTGGATTTAAGGTTTTGGTTGATAAGCAGTAAAGTCTTTGGAAAGTCCAATTACCTTCGCATTCTGCGGAAGGTTATGTTTTGATCGCTGTGTATTTATTTATTATTTGTATGTGTGTGTGTTATTCGCATAACTCAAAAAGTATTAAACCTAATCGCATGAAATTTGGTGGGATGATTGGTTATTATCCGGGGACCATTTGATTAGATTTTGGGATCGATCGGGTCAAAGGTCAAGGTCATGAAAAGGTAAAAAAAAAGTGGCTGCGGCGAAATTATGCACTCTACCGAGTGCCCGTTCTGGTTATTCTTATAAATATATCCCCATAAAAGTCTTTCTTTGTGTCCTCATCAGGTGTTCGACAGTAAGGAGGGCTTGTCCACAGCAGCCGAGTGTGTGAAAGTGGCCAAGGAGCATTGTCAGCAGCTGACCGACATCGGCCTGGACCTGACCTTCACCCTGCAGTCCCTGCTGGCCAAAGACATCAAGGCGGCCCTGCAGAGCTACAACGACGTCATCATCGAGGCCACCAAGCACCGCAACTCCGAGGAGATGTGGAGGAGGATGAACCTCATGACCCCCGAGGCTCTCGCTAAACTCAAGGTGGGTTCTTTGTTGCCCGTTTCGTCTCTTGGTTCTCAGCGGCGGTCGGACGAGGAAGTTCAGAGCCGAAAAGGAACGAGTAATCGTTAAGTTGATGGACAGAGAATGTCCAGCTCCTCCAGTGTGAGGAGTTGCTCCCATAACAGTTTATATGACTAAACTAAATAACTTTGGGCTTTTGAATGTTGGTCTGACAAAACATGACATTTGAAGTTGCAATTTTGACCTTTGGGTAATTTCGATGGTTATTTTCACACTATTATCTGTCATTTTATAAACTTTGAATTGAACATTGAATAATTAAAAGAAGAAAAGTGACCTGAAAGCACTTTGTTTCGGTACGGTCTGCTCGTTGTTAATGACCGCGAATGTTCAAACTTCCGCGACCGAGTGTTCGTTCGATCGCCGTTGACGACGCGATGTCCGTCTTCATCTGCGCAGGACGAGATGCGCAGCTGCGGCGTCGGCAGCTTCGACCAGTACACCGGCGACGACTGCTGGGTGAACCTGAGCTACACCATCGTGGCCTTCACCAAGCAGATGATGGGCTTCCTGGACGAAGGCCTGAAGCTCTACTTCCCCGAGCTGCACATGGTGCTGCTGGAGAGCCTGAGGGAGATCATCCTGGTGGCCGTGCAGCACGTGGACTACAGCCTGCGCTGCGAGCAGGACCCGGAGAAGAAGGCCTTCATCATGCAGAACGCCACCTTCCTCCACGACACCGTGCTGCCGGTGGTGGAGCGGAGGTTTGAGGAGTGCGTGGGCAAGCCCGCCAAACAGCTGCAGGACCTGAGGAAGAGCACCAGGCCGGTTCGGATCAACCCGGAGAGCACCATCTCCATGGTGTGAAGCTGCACGAAAAGAATGACGTGCTCCTCCGCTGACTGTCGTGGCAATTACTTTAGGAATAGCTGCTCGGTGTTGGTTGTTTTGAGGTTCGCAGGACAGGAAATGACAGAATGCATCATGGAGAACGGAGGAATACGATACCTCGAGACGGGTATGTGTAAACCACTATTTGTACCGACTCGCACAAAAATTGCCTTTCGATGTCGGCTAATATTGATGAGAAATGATCAGATCTGTGAGAGACGACCCATTGGAAATGTCCCATTTGTCAGTGGAAAATTCATTTTGATCTACGTTCTAATTTGCCACATTGCAGTGTGTTTTCATGTCAGTGCGTGTGTGTGTGTGTGTGTGTGTGTGTGTGTGTGGACACATTTGTATGATCGTTAAATTAATACGGGACACATTTCAAGCAGCTGATGAATATATATATATACATCTTCTGATCAGACGGGTTATGAGCAGTTTTGTGCTTGTGTTACCCAATTCTCTCTAATAATTTCAAAAAACAACTTATTAAAGCTATTGGTAAACAAATCCTCATCTCAATGGATTGTGTACGTACTCTCCATCAAAAAGTAAAGTAATATATTATGGTGTTTGATTCCGACTCACTGGACTGCTGAGGCACTAAATATCATTCACACATAGGACCCATGGAAGGGACGACTGAAGAGGAGACGCACTGTTGCCTGTTCACTGTTCTGATAGTTCAGTTTGTGTTGGAGACAAACACATGAAATGAAATAAAGATCTTCATGCACAGTCTATGTTTCCATATTTGCTTCCACGTCTGTGTTCCTGCGTGATAATACTGCGCCTCGCACGAGTATTCACTCCCTTTGCTGTTGTTCCTATTTTGCTTCTTCACAACCGTGAATTCATATGTTCTTTCTAATTTGGATATCTTGTAATGTGCCGACACAAAATATTTGTTCAAAAAGTCTCACGTGATCTGACCGAGCGCCATTCAATGCATTACTGTGAATATGGCGCCACACCATGAGTATATTTATATCTTCGATGCATAAAGCTTCGAACAATATGGGTGAGACTAGCAGTAACTAGAGGAGCCACGTGGAATTTATTTGAACATAACGTCATACACACCTGTGCAAGTTAACATCATACCTTGAATCAAAATGTCTCCACTTGCACACTTTATTTCTTGATTTGTTTATTGGTGCCCTCTGGTGGCAGCTCAGAGGTTGACGGCTCTTCTCAGTTATGTTCGGGACATCTTTTGTTTCTACTGATATCCATCTAATCTAAAAGTGGTTATGCTTTGTGAATACTGTTTATAGTTCTGCTGTTAAGCTGTATTTCATTGGAAACATCCTAAAGTCCATATTTTCTGGTTATTTCTCTATTGGAAAGGATGTTTTGGAAAATTAATCTGTGGATTTAACATCCTGTTTTACTCCAAAAAGTCTAAATATTAATTTGGCATATCTGCCTTGCAGTCGTTCCTGCAGTAAAACACAGATCCAGCTATTTGACTTGACATGAGAATAGGATTGCTGCTCTCTCTCCGTTTAAAATATTTCCCAGCAGCGCCGCGTGGGCAGACTCAGATATTTTTAGACTCCGTTCATGATTCAACACATGAATGTTCTCTCTGCCTCGCAGCTCCACTCATTATAATCTCTCGATGTGATCGGGAGCTCGAGGAAAAGCCTCAGGTCGGGTGAGGTGATCAGCTTATCCTCGGAGAAGAAGCATCAGGCTGCTGGGATCATCGGAGAGGAATTCACTCAGTCAACACTCTGAAGGCGTGAAGTGATGAAGACATGGTCGTTTGGGTTCTTCATCAGCGAAGAAGTGAATCTCCGAGGCTGGCTTGGATGTCGTCCTCTGTCCCTTTATGCTACTTTCGTGATCCATGTATTGTTTGTGGAAAATTTACGGACACATTTGGACTCAAATTAATTGCTTTTACTTACAATACAGAAACATTTATCATAGCAAAAGTTGTGGTTATCACTTTTATAGATTTACTCAATGGAGATTCATGAGATTTATTAGTATTTCATTTGTATTTATTATTTATTAAGAAAATATCTCGGGGAAGGATTGAATGTTGGATCTTAGCGTGACAGGCTGGAGCTACTTTGCTGCTATTTCTTCTTCTGAAGAACCCCCTCACCTTTTATAACAAAGCTAGGAGGTTTTCGTGTCGCCTTTCTGTAGCTGCGCTTTTAATTCCCCGGCGACCGCCTCCTCGAACTCGATGTTGGATCGGCAGCTCTCTTGCCGATCCAAACTCCTGACAAAAAGCTTCTTGAAGATGGTGACACTGTAACGCCCTGTTCTCTGTCTCCTCTGTTTCTTCTCTGTGTCTCCTCTGCCTCCTTGATTGGTTAATTCCCTTCACCTGCCCTCAGCCTCTCTTGTCTCGTTAGTGTCTCATGTCGTACACCTGTTTCCTCCCCTATATATTGTGCCTGTCTTTCCCTTGTTTCCTGTTGGATTGTTGTCTTTAGTTCTGTCTTCCTTCGGCTCCTTGTGCCTTGATGCTGTACCTGCCTGTCTTTGTAACTATTGCCGAACTGAGTTTTTGTTTGGAACCTTTTACCTAGTGATGGTGAGATGAAGCCTCATGAGGCATCGAACCACTTCAGCCAATTGGTTCGAGAAAGGGTTCATTTCTCGAAGCTTCATGTGCTCACGAAACCACCTATTGGCCAAGTGTATAATCACAGGCAGCTGTATCTAGCCACATAATA
The DNA here is from genome assembly GCF_029220125.1 of Pseudoliparis swirei. Lineage (NCBI taxonomy): Eukaryota > Metazoa > Chordata > Actinopteri > Perciformes > Liparidae > Pseudoliparis > Pseudoliparis swirei. The sequence continues at coordinate 16,134,577 of NC_079399.1, read as the reverse complement.
TGATGCATTGAATTTGTGTGTCTGTTATGGCTGTTTGGAATGACTATGAATTTCAAAAATGTATGACCAAATCATTTCTGTACATAAATTATCACATATGTGCATAATAAAATATTTTTTGAATGTATTCTGTGTGTAAATGTTCCCAAAATGGTAGTAGGCCTATCATGATATGGCAGGTTGTGTAATAATGTTATTCTGTCACTTTAGGAAAATGGCATGGGCTTAAGCAGGCAGAGGACAGTGAACGTGTGTGTGTGTAACTAGGAAGAGGGGACTGAATATGCTTGTGTAACTTGGACAGTGATGTACAGGACAAGGGACATTTTATTCATTTTTATTCAGAAATAACAGTTTCTCAACAGTTACATCTTATCACCTAACCTTCTCTCCTCACTCTCCTAACTCTCCAAACTCTCAAACTCTCTCTCCAAACTCTCAACCAACAACCCACATTTTGAATGGAGCCTGAGGGGTTTATATTGCTGTCAAACCTCCCGGCAATATCTGAACCACTTCCCGAAGCAGTCACGTGGTACAGCCGGGCAGCGAGGCTTCGGACGTCATCATTTTTGGCTCCTCCCCTAAATGAAGCAAGCCTCGATACGCGCTTCGAGGAAACGCCCCCTCCATTACTCGACACACGCTTCGAAGCGTCGGCACATCTCGTAAGTCGTAACAACACTACTTTTTCGGTCCGTGTTCGTTTTGTTAGTTTGTTTTTTCGTTTCATTCCAAATACGGAATACGGAAATCACGTGGTTTTTTCGTTTTCCGTCTGAAACCAAAAACGGAAAAACGGAATACCACCTCCGTATTTCGTTTCTGCCGTCTGAAACCAAAAACGACAGAACGGAAGTGCTTAAAATGAAAGTCAAAATAAAAGCCAGTGATACATATTCGTATTAACGTTAGAAGAATATTAATTAGTCAATATAAAGAATAAAGAATTAAACCGGGAAATTTTAACGATGGAAACACATAGCAGGGTAACGTTAGAAGAATATTATTTAGTCAATATAAAGAATAAATAATTAAACCTGGATATGTTAGCGACAGTGGTGACGACGGGAAGTTTAATATTCATGTACACAGCAAGAATCACCTTCTCACTTAATCGTTGCATTGTTTGATGCAACACATTTTCTAATATAGATTAATCAAAGTAATGTTTCTGTGCAGAGTTGTTGCTGTTATTATATTTATATTTCCACCGCAGAGTAAACGGTTCACCTTTATACCACTAGATGGCAGTATACCTGTTATTGATCCATATATATTTAATGCCGTTTATTTCCTCTGATATTTAATGTTCATGGTTAATTTCCAGCATAGTTGTATACATCATGTATTTACTTGTTTTATTTGGGTCATTTTGGAACTAAACATTCCTACATGGAAGAGTGAGGATATGATGACCACGAGGCAATAGATATTGACAATTGAAAAATAAAGAGACAATTGAGTTTTTCTTATTAAGCAGCGTTCAGTTAACACCCAGTCACAGCACCACCTGTGCTTCACCTGTAACCTTCATTACTACATCATCATTACATCAACGGTTAATGGGGACACGTTTTTTGTTTTGTTTTTAGTTTTATGTTTTTATGTATGTGTGTGTATGTATAGTGTGTGTGTTTATGTGTATGTATGTGTGTGTATTTATGTATGTGTGTGTATATCTGTATGTATATGTATGTGTATGTATATGTACGTGCACAGACATTTTAGGGGGCAGGTGCTCAAACCAAAAAAAAGGGCACCCATTGGCAAAATGATTTTCTATTGATCACTGTAACTTGAAGTGAGCAAGTAATTGGTTGTTACGAAACACCTGAAACACATTGTGTCGTGAGAAGACATGAGAGCTGAAGACATGAGCGCCGCGGAGCATGTCGAGGCGAAATTCTCACAAGAACTCAAATAAATGGCCCGACAGATATCTAAACACATTTGGGGGGAATTGATGACAGAGAGAGTAAGTGTTATTCTTAAATACTGATTTATGAAGAAAAAATGTGTCCACGTCCCTGGGAAATAAATCTTGAGCCGGAGATGTGCCAGTTGTCGATTTACAATATTCTATTTCTGATGTTCAGTTGTGTCTATTCCCCAAGACATGTGGTATAATAGGTTGCCCGAACTCAAAGAAGAAGAACAACTCATGTTGTCATTTAATTTCTGGATATATTGTACTTGTGTATTGACTCTGTGCAGGTGTGTCTACATACAGATGTTCCAGATGTGTGTGTGTGCGTGTGCGTCTGGCTCGGCGAAATGAGGTGACCTCTTTGTATGTATTTAATGTCCTGTACTCTCGTGTATACAGTGGGAGGGGTGGGGGAGTGGGTTTGTTTTCTGATATTTCAACAAAAAGATGATAAACAATGGAAATATCAGTTCATGTTTACTGTGTTATGTACCTGTCAATATTTCCAAATAAAAGAATACATTATTTGTTTAAAGAAGAACAACAAATGGACTGAAGAATTTACGAAAAAAGATAATGGAAAGTAATCATTTGACCTCTAACAGTTTCAAGAAGTTGAGAGGGGAAACGTATAGCTGTCAAATAAATGAAGTTTAGTCGCAAGCCCGCGTCATCTATTGCTCATCCATCTGCCAAGTACAATCTGGTGCAGTGCATCAAATGGTGACATTTGTTTTAACTGTACATGGTCCCTCTGAAAAAATAAGATTATAATATATAATATAATATATTTCATCTAGCATACAGTTTGGCTTTACAGCTCATACAGCTACTGAATAGCAACAGATAACTGAGAAATAATAATACTTATAATAATTCTACTAATACAAATAATAATAATAACTCGTATGAATCAAATATATATTTAAAAAATATGGGGGAAATAAATAATGCCTCTGTATTGCTCAATCGCACGCACGCACGTACGTACGCACGTCAATGCCATGGAAACCGGACCGAGGCTATTTAAGGTCATGACGTTCTGATTCTGCCCTTTGCACTTTGGACTTTGACACGAGCGGACCTCACCTGTGAACCCTCCTGTGAACCCAGACCTGTGAATGAAACTCTGAGACTTTTGCACTGCTTGAGTCTTTTTGTTGAAAACAAAACTTGTCTTACAGAACTACACGAGATCCGGACTACGAGAGACCTGAGACCCCGAGGAAGGCCCTCCGACGACCGAGAGCCGAGGACGAGCCCCTGCTGAAGCGACCGGGCTGTGATTTGGACCATAAGGTAAGACCATTTCTACATTTAATTAAGCAATTTTATTATTAACGTATCCCCTTAAATCCATAAAAGTGTTCTCAGTTTAGAAATCAGTGAAACCTTTTGAGTTTTAACGTTTATAATGTTGACAGGACACTCGGTCGATGATTCGTCGTGTAAAATGAGATTTGAGCTGCAGAATGTCTTGAAAATGTCAGGAGATGTGCGGAATGTGTTGACAATTAGTGCAATGCCTCGAAACCCCTTTTATTTTTGGTTTAAGGCATCAAAACGTGTAACTTTAACTTTGAAATTACAGAAAAAAGATGGCGCCGTAACCATTTTTATAGAATTCTCAAATGTACCCTGTAAAATGCATAAACTCGGCACCATGGTTACCATCGGGAACGCGCGGGCCGCCTAACCTGAGCTGCGCGTGACCCTGAGCTGCTCTGTCGTGACCGTTGAAACGGGCCTTATTGTACACACGTCTGCTCCTTTTACTTTATCATATGAAAGTGATGTATTTAACATTAAAATGCTCTGTGCTCGTTGTCGCAGTGCTTTGTTTGTTAAGTAGAGTTAACTGATGGGAGTGCACGAGCTGCCTCCAGCATCTCGTCCTCGCGCTCTGAGATGCACCTCGTGAAGTGGATAATAATGAGTGAGATCTGTAGCCGTATACCATAAAGTTCGCATGGACCTGTTTTTGGGGCTCTTAACTCAGAGCTATCGGTCCAAAACGTTCGAGCTTGAGCCCTCTGGTTGACCGGAGCTGTGAGGCGAACTCCTCGAGCTGTTGACCGCTAGCTGAAAGTTATCCTTGAATCTCGTTCTAGTGACTGACTTCCTCTTCCGCGGACCTCCGAGAAGCCGGAGAATGGAGGACCACCCGCAGCGCTGCTTGGAGGTAAGTTTTATATTTATATTTAGCATTTTTGTTATTGGTTCTTACCTTAAAACCATTTAAAACGTTCTCAGTTGAGAAATCAGTGAAACCTTTTGAGTTTATAGTTGAACAGTTCACAATGTCAAGGGGCCTGTTTGAAAAATACAGATGTGCTGGAGGTTTCTCCGTGTAAAATGATTATTTGAGGACCGGAATGTCTTAAAAGTCGCTGGATATCTGTGGTATGTGTTAACTATTAGTGTCGGGGATTTAAAACAGTGTTATTTTATTGAGAGGCTATCAAATATGACAGATTTTACCTTGACATTTCTGAAAAAAGATATTCTTAATACTGAAATAGAATCATGCATCAGTGTGATGTCATCGCACCAGGTGTGTTAGAGACGCATCTGATTGTGAGAATGAGTTGGTTTGTTTTGACTGTTTGACTGAAACGTCACTTATTCAACAAACATCTGCCCCTTTTACTCAATACTATCCCATGAACTATTTATTTGACAATTAACCCTCCTGTCGCACAATGAAAGGTTTATAAAGGGGAAAGTGAGAAGATATGAAACATTGTTTATTCTGGAAGGTGTGGCTCACGAGTCTAAACAGCTGTATATTGACCTGCTAACTGATAGATTAGCAGCTGGAATCTGAATCTATTATTGCTCAATGTAATCCAGAACTATTTTATTGAATGAAGAATCCTGTTTCAATGTTTCCTGCAGCTGGCGACTTCGTTGGAGCGCCGCCGCCTGCCGCCCCCCCCTCCCAGCCCCCCGGCGGCAGCCATCGGAATCGACTACGGAGGTAAGAAATCAGAGCAATGCACAATGAAAGGTTTATAAAGGGGGAAAGTGAGAAGATATGAAACATTGTTTAGTCTGGAAGGTGTGGCTCACGAGTCTAAACAGTTGCATAATGACCTGCTAACTGATAGATTAGCAGCTGGAATCTGAATCTATTCTTGCTCAATGTAATCCAGAACTATTTTATTGAATGAAGAATCCTTAAATGTTTCCCTCCAGCTGGCGGAGACTACGATGGAGCTCCTGGCCTCCCTACGGCCATCAGGTTAGTCGAGGAAGATAACATGGCGGACATTAGGCTTCATAATGCGCGTGTGTCTTTGTTGCGTGTCTTGGCCCTTTTACCACCAGACGAGCTCCGGCGCCGACTCCGACACCCAGACATCCGCCGCCGGTTCCGCCAGCTCCGCGCGATCCGCCGACTCCGCCAGGGACTGGCCCGCAGGTAAGTTATCAGGTTAGTGATACACTTGTCCCTTTAAACTTACACTACACTGTTTAAAGTACTGTTATTGGTTTGTATGTGCACTTTATTTTATATTCTACTGTAAATGTAATGTTACAATTCTTGCACTTTGTTGATTGTTTAATGTTGTCTAATGTTGCACCACCCGCCATGACACATTCCTTGTGTGTGAAAATATAGTTTACAATAGATAAATAGATGGATAGACAGACCGAGAGACAATTGATAGACAGATAGATAGATAGACGGATGGATAGAGCGATGAACAGATCCCCCAGTCCCCCAGAAACCAGAAGAGTCTCCCAGGAGCAGCAGGAAGAGGAGGAGCCCGACTGCCCGGCAGGACCGATAAGGTTCCAGACAGCCTTCCCTCGCGCCTGGCGGGGGAAGGCTGGTTGGCCTGGTTCTACTTTTTTATTTAGGTATCGATTGCTGTGACACGGAAGAGTCTACCGGGATCTCCTTAACGACGAAGAAGATGACGAGGGAGGACCACATGAGAAGGATGAAGGACTACAGGACCAGATGAAGAGCGGCGGTTGCCTTTCTTTTCGTGGGCGGAGTAAGTAATCCCTCACTCAGACTACAGAAGTATCAGTAATACGATCCAATCATCGGAGGCCAGATCCAACACAATAATGTAAAGGTTGTGTAGTTCAGTTCAAACGTATTCATGTCTGGTGTTTGTGTCTCACAGGGCAGGACTCCTCTGTCTCTCTCCCAGCTGGAGGTGGACGTCAACCAACCCGTCACCTTCAGCAGACCACGACACAAGTCAATCAGGACCCCCCCCCCGCCCGCCCGCCCACCCAGCCCCCCGACACCGCCCGCCCAGGAAGCAGCTGTGAAGAAGACGGACACTTCAGCCTGAACGAGACTTAATAATCCTTTCATTTGTCCCATGGAATACTCACTAATAAATACATGTACAACAACATCTAAATATGTCTTTTTATTCCAAACTACTGGGTCAGCAAACACTGTTATGATGTTCATATTGGGTTATAAATCAACTTTAATGGTTGAGACTTATGCACTCCAATGTTATAGTTTTTATATTTACTTATTGTGTTGATTCTTAATAATTAATGTCTAATATATTGTTAGTTTACACCAGTGCACATCTTTCATGTACATAACGGCTAAACGATTATATTTTTGTTTTGTGTTTTGCCAAACGTAGCTTAAATGACCACAAAAATATTTTATCGTACACAAAATCCTACATGGCAAAATGTGTCATGTCAGTTGGCAACAATCGGTAACAAATACCAACATATATCTTCACTCTAAATAATCCAACAAAAGCAATGCATCATTTCTATTTACAAGATTTTCATTGACAAATATAGAAAATAGGAAAGTAAGTAACAGACCCCGGCAGTATATGAAATGATGCTTTTATACCAAACTCCTAATGGAGAACATTGAAACAAAACCAAAGAACAGACGATATGGAGGAGGACGTCTCCTCAGCAGCATGAATGACGTCCTCTGGAGTCTGAGGACAAGAGACATGAGCCGGCACCTCGTCCACCAGCTCCTGAAGTCCGTCTGGAAGCTCCTCGCCTCCCAGCAGCCGGACACAGGGCTCAGCCTTCTGGACTCGTTGAACGTGGCATGTCGGTTCCAACCTGTAGAAGGAATCAAACAGACTTTAATCGTCCCGTTCATCTTTGGGCTGACGGGCTTTCTGGAAGAACAACTCCCGTCTCACATCTAAAAAACAGAAAAAATAAACCGGAGCATGACGACCACAATAATGTGTATTTGACATGAATACAGAAAGGGCACTTTTCTCATCCAGGGCAAAGGGGCACGTGCTTGAGCACCACTAGGGCTCTACCTGTGCACGTGCCTATATATATATTTATAAATATACATATATATATATATATACAGGCACATGCACAGACATTTTGGGGGCAGGTGCTCAAACCCCCCCAAAAGGGCACCCATCGGCAAAATGATTTTTCTATTGATCACTGTAACTTGAAGTTAAGTAATTGGTTGCAAGGAAACACCTGAAATACATCGTGTCGTGAGAAGACATGAGAGCTGAACAAAATGACATATTACAATTTGTTTTTATTTACAAACCATTAGGAGCGAAAAAATGCCATATAATAAACGACTTACTAACCTCGACCGCTCGGATGAAAAGAGTAAATGCAAGAAAAACAACACTTGTAATAACTACTTACTAACCCAGAGTGAGGTCATGCCGTGAAATAGCAGACTGAGGCATTATAACGTTTTCACGGAAGTCTGATATTTCCTGGCATGACCTCATTCTCAATTAGTAAGTATAGTTATTACAAGTGTTGTGTTCTCTTGCGTTTACTGCACTCTAAGTCGAGGAGGGCGGGCCCCGACAGACATCCATACACATTTGGGGGAACTTGATGACAGAGAGTAACTTTATTTCTTAAATACTGATAATGAAGAAAAATGTGGCTCCAGCAAAGGGCACTTTTTCATCCAGGGCAAAGGGCTGGTGCTTGAGCACCACTAGGGGTCTATCTGTGCACGTGCCTGTGTATATGTATGTATGTGTGTGTATATATATATATATATGTATATATATGATTCTTTGAAATAAGTTTTTTCGAGAAATCATAGGTTAGGGCACTTATAAGCTCGTTAGCTTCAGCCTCGACCCTTTCGGTCAGCCACTTTCTTCTTTTGTTGAATGATGATTGTTGTATATTTTGCTGATCGAAATAAACTAAATCATCATCAACATGTAACCTGCTCTGTTGTGACTCTGCTGTCTTAGTCCTCTGACTACATCACATCATCATCATGTAGTACTTTGGTCTCCAGAAGGATGGAGCTCTGTGTTGTGTGTGAACATGTTTTGAGGAGTTGACTCCATGAGTTATTGTATCAGAGTGAAACATGGAGAGCACAGCTCCTCTCACATCTCTAACATGTCTCACATAGTTTATAGTAGTGATTGTTAGGCGTTGTTGCCTGTGTTTAGCCGTATGGCTATATCTCTGCATGTACATTTAGATAAGCCATATTCATTGAATTTGTTCACACTTAAAGCTGATTCTGGTGGGGGGCTTTATGAGATCGGAAAGCTACAAACAAATACTTGGAGAGTATGGTTAACTAGTTTGGGGTCTCCAAACTAGTTAACCATAATATCCTTTTCTCTTCTTTTTCCACCTAACATGTAATATTTCTCCAGAGCAGTTGGGCCAACGCCCCTCGCTCTTTCACACCTCAGTGGAGTGGAATTTGATGTGGTGCTTATTTAGCTTCCAAGTCAATGAAGTAGTAACGGAAAAGCTAAGTTTGGTAGTGTAGCACATGCACTGCAAACACATGTTCATAAGAGTAACCACAAATCACCCATACCTGATGTGATTGATCAATACATTCAATAACACTGCAGTTGAGGAGAAATTGTCAACGCTGATGTTTTTGTGTGTGTCTAAGTTGTTATTGTCTGTGCTTTTTAATTGGTTCAACTGACGGGATGTTTTTTTCTTTTCTTCAAATGTTGGGGGTTTAAAGGGAGAAATATGTTCTTTTTGAATAAACACTTATGTCTTCAAAGTCTGGCACGAATTTCATTTTTAATCTGTAATGGGAAAGGCTGGACCTGTAACACCAACTATTGATAGTGACACGGTGTGTTGACCCCCTGCCAGTGTGAGTAAGGCACTGGAAGATGGCTTGTTCAGTGACCTCTGACCTAGGTAACAAACGTACACCCCAAAATATACACACACAAGACGGTTGCAGCCGGTTTAGGGCGGTGAAGCCATGATAACGTCATACATTAATTGGTGTTAGGTTTTAGAGCATGTGTTTTCAATTTGTATTAAAGAATGTAAGCCCTATGAATTATTGTTTACTCCTCAGGGTTGTAATTATTATATAGAAGATTAATAATTACAATCATATTATTGCTGTGTTGTTTATTCTATACCGGTCACCCTGAGAGCAAAAGGTTCCAGGGTCACATCTGGTTAATAAGCAGACACAGGAACAATGTTTTGTTTCAGGTCTCCCCACATAACTCACCCTAACCCACACCACACAGGACTCAAGGTCATGAAGCTCATACTGATAAGAGACCTCATCCTGTTTTGTGTAACCACTTGTTTCAATAAAAGGACTGTCGGGGGAGAATTGAGCCAGAGTGTTTTGGAGACGTGCGAAGGCACAGCTCAGGCATTCTCCTTGTGACAAGTAAAACTACGAGCTCGAGTCTGTCATCTGTGGTCATTGGAGTTACATTACATTACATGTCATTTAGCAGACGCTTTTATCCAAAGCGACTTACAATAAGTGCATTCAACCTAGAGTACAAACCAAGAACAACAAGAACACAGGAAGCAACACTTCCTCAACTCAGTCGAACCACAAGCACCACAATAAGTGCCATCCCAGTGCCACTGAAGTGCAAATCTGTGTTTTAATCCAGATATAGTCGGAAAAGATGTGTTTTCAGTCTCTGGCGGAAGATGTAGAGACTTTCTGCTGTCCTGATGTCAGTGGGGAGCTCGTTCCACCACTGAGGAGCCAGGACAGCAAACAGTCTGGATTTCGAGTGATTAGCTCGAGTTGGTCTGATAATTGAACTAGCGGGGCTTTATCATTAAGGTGAAAACCCCACAATTAGCCACCATTGTATCACTTGTTTCAGGCTAATAAGTCGGTCTCCCCGACAGCCGGATATCACAGATTTGGACCCAGTGTGAAGATTTCCCACTGGAGGAGGACCCCATGGTTGGGAACCTCGCTTGTTTATGAAGGGCAGCTTAAAGACCCTGACACCCTCAGTTTGGATGCCAATCTGATACCTATTGCTTCACTAAGAACACAGCTGATGTCTGAGCACTACAATCAAACAGCAGGAACAAACATCAATGATAAACAATCTGAGCCAACCTAGTAAATCACATACGAAACACCATTTTGACCTGAGCTTGTAGCAGGTATAAAGCTTCAGTGGAAGCTCAGTCAGGTCGGTTCATACATCTGACATTCACTTTTCATTTGGAACAGCTCTTGGAAGGCAAAACTTTGATGATGTAAATCATGCGAGCAGATTAACTGCAGATTTAAGAATCAGAGGAATTGAGATCCAGCAATACAATTCAAATACAGGAATGTAATCCTAATGCAATGCTACCACTAATTCTGAAGGCTTCCTCTTTTAGGGGAGTAGTTAACTTGTGCTTGACATAAAGAATTAGAAAATACCAAAGATTGTCTTTCTTTACTAATCTAGAAGTGTGCAGATGTCATTGGATCAGATATAAGTAGCCTACATGTGAGCTGCTGCTCTGAGCTAAAGAAGGCCATGACTTGTTGCTCTGAGCTAAAGAAGGCCATGACTTGCTGCTCTAAACTAAAGAAGGCCATGACCTGTTACTCTGAGCTAAAGAAGGCCATGACCTGCTGCTCTGAGCTAAAGAAGGCCATGACCTGCTGCTCTAAACTAAAGAAGGCCATGACCTGTTACTCTGAGCTAAAGAAGGCCATGACCTGCTGCTCTGAGCTAAAGAAGGCCATGACCTGTTACTCTGAGCTAAAGAAGGCCATAACTTGTTGCTCTGAGCTAAAGAAGGCCATGACCTGTTGCTCTGAGCTAAAGAAGGCCATGACCTGTTACTCTGAGCTAAAGAAGGCCATGACCTGTTGCTCTGAGCTAAAGAAGGCCATGACCTGCTGCTCTGAGCTAAAGAAGGCCATGACCTGTTACTCTGAGCTAAAGAAGGCCATGACCTGCTGCTCTGAGCTAAAGAAGGCCATGACCTGTTACTCTGAGCTAAAGAAGGCCATGACCTGTTGCTCTGAGCTAAAGAAGGCCATAACTTGTTGCTCTGAGCTAAAGAAGGCCATGACCTGTTACTCTGAGCTAAAGAAGGCCATGACCTGTTACTCTGAGCTAAAGAAGGCCATGACCTGTTGCTCTGAGCTAAAGAAGGCCATGACCTGTTGCTCTGAGCTAAAGAAGGCCATGACTTGTTACTCTGAGCTAAAGAAGGCCATGACCTGTTACTCTGAGCTAAAGAAGGCCATGACCTGTTACTCTGAGCTAAAGAAGGCCATGACCTGTTGCTCTGAGCTAAAGAAGGCCATGACCTGTTGCTCTGAGCTAAAGAAGGCCATGACCTGTTGCTCTGAGCTAAAGAAGGCCATGACCTGTTGCTCTGAGCTAAAGAAGGCCATGACCTGTTACTCTGAGCTAAAGAAGGCCATGACCTGTTACTCTGAGCTAAAGAAGGCCATGACCTGTTACTCTGAGCTAAAGAAGGCCGCTGCTGCTCAGGCCATGACCTGTTACTCTGAGCTAAAGAAGGCCATGACCTGTTACTCTGAGCTAAAGAAGGCCATGACCTGTTACTCTGAGCTAAAGAAGGCCATGACCTGTTGCTCTTAGCTAAAGAAGGCCATGACCTGTTGCTCTTAGCTAAAGAAGGCCATGACCTGTTGCTCTTAGCTAAAGAAGGCCATGACCTGTTGCTCTTAGCTAAAGATGGCCATGACATGACATGATGTGAAGGTATGGCGGCTGTGTCCAGGCATGGTCGAGGTAGCTCAGCGGAGATTGCGCTCTTTTTAGTTTTTGTGTTTATTTTTAATGTTTTCTTTGCCACAAACACATCGCACTAACAGCATGACCACAGCACACTTTTGGACATAAACTTTTACGCAAAACAAGGGTTTTTGTCCACTTTTCCATCGATCCAGCGTGGCGGCAGAGATCGCATGCGAACCACATCAACAACACGCCTTCGTGGTGTGGTCCAAATCGGCCATGAGGATGTTTGTGGACGCCTTCAGCAAGCAGGTGGGTCGAGGATAAGACGAGCGCGGTACCGCCTGTTTCATATGGGACTCTGAAGGTCAGGGGAGATGCAACGGTACCGATACCCGTGATGGAGTCAAATCAGCAACAAATAACACGACACGAGGGTTATATTGCTATCGTCTTAAACATCTGGGATCGTATAAAAAAACACAACTGAAGTTCAAGTCAATTGTAGAATTTGAGCCAATATTATGTAGATATTGTGTGTTCAAATATTTTTAAAAATAAACTTTAAAACAGGGAACTATTGTGCTCCATCTCAGACTATATCTCATATTTACCTCTTGGATTTAAGGTTTTGGTTGACAAGCAGAACATAAGCAGTAAAGTCTAATTATCTTCGCATTCTGCGGAAGGTTATGTTTTGATCGCTGTGTATTTATTTATTTATTTGTATGTGTTTGCGTGTTATTCGCATAACTCAAAGTATTAAACCGAATCGCATGAAATTTGGTGGGATGATTGGTAATTATCCGGGGACCATTTGATTAGATTTTGGGATCGATCGGGTCAAAGGTCAAGGACATGAAATTATGCGCTCTACCGAGTGCCCGTTCTAGTTATTCTTATAAATATATCCCCATAAAAGTCTTTCTTTGTGTCCTCATCAGGTGTTCGACAGTAAGGAGGGCTTGTCCACAGCAGCCGAGTGTGTGAAAGTGGCCAAGGAGCATTGTCAGCAGCTGACCGACATCGGCCTGGACCTGACCTTCACCCTGCAGTCCCTGCTGGTCAAAGACATCAAGGCGGCCCTGCAGAGCTACAACGACGTCATCATCGAGGCCACCAAGCACCGCAACTCCGAGGAGATGTGGAGGAGGATGAACCTCATGACCCCCGAGGCTCTCGCTAAACTCAAGGTGGGTTCTTTGTTGCTCTGCCCGTTTCGTCTCTTGGTTCTCAGCGGCGGTCGGACGAGGAAGTTCAGAGCCGAAAAGGAACGAGTAATTGTTAAGTTGATGGACAGGGAATGTTCAGCTCCTCCAGTGTGAGGAGTTGCTCCCATAACAGTTTATATGACTAAACTAAATAACTTTGGGCTTTTGAATGTTGGTCTGACAAAACATGACATTTGAAGTTGCAATTTTGACCTTTGGGTAATTTCGATGGGTATTTTCACACTATTATCTGTCATTTTATAAACTTTGAATTGAACATTGAATAATTAAAATAAGAAAAGTGACCTGAAAGCACTTTGTTTCGGTACGGTCTGCTCGTTGTTAATGACCGCGAATGTTCAAACTTCCGCGACCGAGTGTTCGTTCGATCGCCGTTGACGACGCGATGTCCGTCTTCATCTGCGCAGGACGAGATGCGCAGCTGCGGCGTCGGCAGCTTCGACCAGTACACCGGCGACGACTGCTGGGTGAACCTGAGCTACACCATCGTGGCCTTCACCAAGCAGATGATGGGCTTCCTGGACGAAGGCCTGAAGCTCTACTTCCCCGAGCTGCACATGGTGCTGCTGGAGAGCCTGAGGGAGATCATCCTGGTGGCCGTGCAGCACGTGGACTACAGCCTGCGCTGCGAGCAGGACCCGGAGAAGAAGGCCTTCATCATGCAGAACGCCACCTTCCTCCACGACACCGTGCTGCCGGTGGTGGAGCGGAGGTTTGAGGAGTGCGTGGGCAAGCCCGCCAAACAGCTGCAGGACCTGAGGAAGAGCACCAGGCCGGTTCGGATCAACCCGGAGAGCACCATCTCCATGGTGTGAAGCTGCACGAAAAGAATGACGTGCTCCTCCGCTGACTGTCGTGGCAATTACTTTCGGAATAGCTGCCAGGTGTTGGTTGTTTTGAGGTTCGCAGGACAGGAAATGACAGAATGCATCATGGAGAACGGAGGAATACGATACCTCGAGAGGGGTCTGTGTAAACCACTATTTGTACCGACTCGCACAAAAATTGCCTTTCGATGTCGGCTAATATTGATGAGAAATGATCAGATCTGTGAGAGACGACCCATTGGAAATGTCCCATTTGTCAGTGGAAAATTCATTTTGATCTACGTTCTAATTTGCCACATTGCAGTGTGTTTTCATGTCAGTGCGTGTGTGTGTGTGTGTGTGTGTGTGTGTGTGTGTGTGTGGACACATTTGTATGATCGTTAAATTAATACGGGACACATTTCAAGCAGCTGATGAATATATATATATACATCTTCTGATCAGACGGGTTATGAGCAGTTTTGTGCTTGTGTTACCCAATTCTCTCTAATAATTTCAAAAAACAACTTATTAAAGCTATTGGTAAACAAATCCTCATCTCAATGGATTGTGTACGTACTCTCCATCAAAAAGTAAAGTAATATATTATGGTGTTTGATTCCGACTCACTGGACTGCTGAGGCACTAAATATCATTCACACATAGGACCCATGGAAGGGACGACTGAAGAGGAGACGCACTGTTGCCTGTTCACTGTTCTGATAGTTCAGTTTGTGTTGGAGACAAACACATGAAATGAAATAAAGATCTTCATGCACAGTCTATGTTTCCATATTTGCTTCCACGTCTGTGTTCCTGCGTGATAATACTGCGCCTCGCACGAGTATTCACTCCCCTTGCTGTTGTTCCTATTTTGCTTCTTGACAACCGGGAATTCATATGTTCTTTCTAATTTGGATATCTTGTAATGTGCCGACACAAAATATTTGTTCAAAAAGTCTCACGTGATCTGACCGAGCGCCATTCAATGCATTACTGTGAATATGGCGCCACACCATGAGTATATTTATATCTTCGATGCATAAAGCTTCGAACAATATGGGTGAGACTAGCAGTAACTAGAGGAGCCACGTGGAATTTATTTGAACATAACGTCATACACACCTGTGCAAGTTAACATCATACCTTGAATCAAAATGTCTCCACTTGCACACTTTATTTCTTGATTTGTTTATTGGTGCCCTCTGGTGGCAGCTCAGAGGGTGACGGCTCTTCTCAGTTATGTTCGGGACATCTTTTGTCATCTTTTGTTTCTACTGATATCCATCTAATCTAAAAGTGGTTATGCTTTGTGAATACTGTTTATAGTTCTGCTGTTAAGCTGTATTTCCTTGGAAACATCCTAAAGTCCATATTTTCTGGTTATTTCTCTATTGGAAAGGATGTTTTGGAAAATTAATCTGTGGATTTAACATCCTGTTTTACTCCAAAAAGTCTAAATATTAATTTGGCATATCTGCCTTGCAGTCGTTCCTGCAGTAAAACACAGATCCAGCTATTTGACTTGACATGAGAATAGGATTGCTGCTCTCTCTCCGTTTAAAATATTTCCTAGCAGCGCCGCGTGGGCAGACTCAGATATTTTTAGACTCCGTTCATGATTCAACACATGAATGTTCTCTCTGCCTCGCAGCTCCACTCATTATAATCTCTCGATGTGATCGGGAGCTCGAGGAAAAGCCTCAGGTCGGGTGAGGTGATCAGCTTATCCTCGGAGAAGACGCATCAGGCTGCTGGGATCATCGGAGAGGAATTCACTCAGTCAACACTCTGAAGGCGTGAAGTGATGAAGACATGGTCGTTTGGGTTCTTCATCAGCGAAGAAGTGAATCTCCGAGGCTGGCTTGGATGTCGTCCTCTGTCCCTTCATGCTACTTTCGTGATCCATGGATTGTTTGTGGAAAATTAACGGACACATTTGGACTCAAATTAATTGCTTTTACTTACAATACAGTAACATTTATCGTAGCAAAAGTTGTGGTTATCACTTTTATAGATTTACTCAATGGAGATTCATGAGATTTATTAGTATTTCATTTGTATTTATTATTTATTAAGAAAATATCTCGGGGAAGGATTGAATGTTGGATCTTAGCGTGACAGGCTGGAGCTACTTTGCTGCTATTTCTTCTTCTTCTGAAGAACCCCCTCACCTTTTATAACAAAGCTGGGAGGTTTTCGTGTCGCCTTTCTGTAGCTGCGCTTTTAATTCCCCGGCGACCGCCTCCTCGAACTCGATGTTGGATCGGCAGCTCTCTTGCCGATCCAAACTCCTGACAAAAAGCTTCTTGAAGATGGTGACACTGTAACGCCCTGTTCTGTGTCTCCTCTGTTTCTTCTCTGTGTCTCCTCTGCCTCCTTGATTGGTTAATTCCCTTCACCTGTCCTCAGCCACTCTTGTCTCGTTAGTGTCTCATGTCGTACACCTGTTTCCTCCCCTATATATTGTGCCTGTCTTTCCCTTGTCTCCTGTTGGATTGTTGTCTTTAGTTGTCTTCCTTCGGCTCCTTGTGCCTTGATGCTGTACCTGCCTGTCTTTGAAACTATTGCTGACCTGAGTTTTTGTTTGGAACCTTTTACCTAGTGATGGTGAGATGAAGCCTCATGAGGCATCGAACCACTTCAGCCAATTGGTTCGAGAAAGGGTTCATTTCTCGAAGCTTCATGTGCTCACGAAACCACCTATTGGCCAAGTGTATAATCACAGGCAGCTGTATCTAACCACATAATATGATGCATTGAATTTGTGTGTCTGTTATGGCTGTTGGGAATGACTATGAATTTCAAAAATGTATGACCAAATCATTTCTGTACATAAATTATCACATATGTGCATAATAAAATATTTTTTGAATGTATTCTGTGTGTAAATTGTCCCAAAATGGTAGTAGGCCTATCATATGGCAGGTTGTGTAATAATGTTATGTCACTT
Organism: Pseudoliparis swirei; assembly: GCF_029220125.1. NCBI lineage: Eukaryota > Metazoa > Chordata > Actinopteri > Perciformes > Liparidae > Pseudoliparis > Pseudoliparis swirei. Next base: position 16,117,703 of record NC_079399.1, on the reverse strand, counting down.
TAGGAAAATGGCATGGGCTTAAGCAGGCAGAGGACAGTGAACGTGTGTGTGTGTGTGTAACTAGGAAGAGGGGACTGAATATGCTTGTGTAACTTGGACAGTGATGTACAGGACAAGGGACATTTTATTCATTTTTATTCAGAAATAACAGTTTCTCAACAGTTACATCTTATCACCTAACCTTCTCTCCTCACTCTCCTAACTCTCCAAACTCTCAACCAACAACCCACATGTTGAATGGAGCCTGAGGGGTTTATATTGCTGTCAAACCTCCCGGCAATATCTGAACCACTTCCCGAAGCAGTCACGTGGTACAGCCGGGCAGCGAGGCTTCGGACGTCATCATTTTTGGCTCCTCCCCTAAATGAAGCAAGCCTCGATACGCGCTTCGAGGAAACGCCCCCTCCATTACTCGACACACGCTTCGAAGCGTCGGCACATCTCGTAAGTCGTAACAACACTACTTTTTCGGTCCGTGTTCGTTTTGTTAGTTTGTTTTTTCGTTTCATTCCAAATACGGAATACGGAAATCACGTGGTTTTTTCGTTTTCCGTCTGAAACCAAAAACGGAAAAACGGAATACCACCTCCGTATCTCGTTTCTGCTGTCTGAAACCAAAAACGACAGAACGGAAGTGCTTAAAATGAAAGTCAAAATAAAAGCCAGTGATACATATTCGTATTAACGTTAGAAGAATATTAATTAGTCAATATAAAGAATAAAGAATTAAACCGGGAAATTTTAACGATGGAAACACATAGCAGGGTAACGTTAGAAGAATATTATTTAGTCAATATAAAGAATAAATAATTAAACCTGGATATGTTAGCGACAGTGGTGAAAGACGGGAAGTTTAATATTCATGTACACAGCAAGAATCACCTTCTCACTTAATCGTTGCATTGTTTGATGCAACACATTTCCTAATATAGATTAATCAAAGTAATGTTTCTGTGCAGAGTTGTTGCTGTTATTATATTTATATTTCCACCGCAGAGTAAACGGTTCACCTTTATACCACTAGATGGCAGTATACCTGTTATTGATCCATATGTATTTAATGCCGTTTATTTCCTCTGATATTTAATGTTCATGGTTAATTTCCAGCATAGTTGTATACATCATGTATTTACTTGTTTTATTTGGGTCATTTTGGAACTAAACATTCCTACATGGAAGAGTGAGGATATGATGACCACGAGGCAATAGATATTGACAATTGAAAAATAAAGAGACAATTGAGTTTTTCTTATTAAGCAGCGTTCAGTTAGCACCCAGTCACAGCACCACCTGTGCTTCACCTGTAACCTTCATTACTACATCATCATTACATCAACGGTTAATGGGGACACGTTTTTTGTTTTGCTTTTTGTTTTATGTTTATATGTATGTGTGTGTGTGTGTGTGTGTGTTTATGTGTATGTATGTGTGTGTATTTATGTATGTGGTGTGTATGTATATATGTGTGTATATCTGTATATGTATGTGTATGTATATGTACGTGCACAGACATTTTAGGGGGCAGGTGCTCAAACCAAAAAAAAGGGCACCCATTGGCAAAATGATTTTCTATTGATCACTGTAACTTGAAGTGAGCAAGTAATTGGTTGTTACGAAACACCTGAAACACATTGTGTCGTGAGAAGACATGAGAGCTGAAGACATGAGCGCCGCGGAGCATGTCGAGGCGAAATTCTCACAAGAACTCAAATAAATGGCCCGACAGATATCTAAACACATTTGGGGGGAATTGATGACAGAGAGAGTAAGTGTTATTCTTAAATACTGATTTATGAAGAAAAAATGTGTCCACGTCCCTGGGAAATAAATCTTGAGCCGGAGATGTGCCAGTTGTCGATTTACAATATTCTATTTCTGATGTTCAGTTGTGTCTATTCCCCAAGACATGTGGTATAATAGGTTGCCCGAACTCAAAGAAGAAGAACAACTCATGTTGTCATTTAATTTCTGGATATATTGTACTTGTGTGATACTGGGTATTGACTCTGTGCAGGTGTGTCTACATACAGATGTTCCAGATGTGTGTGTGTGCGTGTGCGTCTGGCTCGGCGAAATGAGGTGACCTCTTTGTATGTATTTAATGTCCTGTACTCTCGTGTATACAGTGGGAGGGGTGGGGGAGTGGGTTTGTTTTCTGATATTTCAACAAAAAGATGATAAACAATGGAAATATCAGTTCATGTTTACTGTGTTATGTACCTGTCAATATTTCCAAATAAAAGAATACATTATTTGTTTAAAGAAGAACAACAAATGGACTGAAGAATTTACGAAAAAAGATAATGGAAAGTAATCATTTGACCTCTAACAGTTTCAAGAAGTTGAGAGGGGAAACGTATAGCTGTCAAATAAATGAAGTTTAGTCGCAAGCCCGCGTCATCTATTGCTCATCCATCTGCCAAGTACAATCTGGTGCAGTGCATCAAATGGTGACATTTGTTTTAACTGTACATGGTCCCTCTGAAAAAATAAGATTATAATATATAATATAATATATTTCATCTAGCATACAGTTTGGCTTTACAGCTCATACAGCTACTGAATAGCAACAGATAACTGAGAAATAATAATACTTATAATAATTCTACTAATACAAATAATAATAATAACTCGTATGAATCAAATATATATTTAAAAAATATGGGGGAAATAAATAATGCCTCTGTATTGCTCAATCGCACGCACGCATCGCACGCACGTCAATGCCATGGAAACCGGACCGAGGCTATTTAAGGCCGCGGACGTTCTGATTCTGCCCTTTGCACTTTGGACTTTGACACGAGCGGACCTCACCTGTGAACCCTCCTGTGAACCCAGACCTGTGAATGAAACTCTGAGACTTTTGCACTGCTTGAGTCTTTTTGTTGAAAACAAAACTTGTCTTACAGAACTACACGAGATCCGGACTACGAGAGACCTGAGACCCCGAGGAAGGCCCTCCGACGACCGAGAGCCGAGGAGGAGCCCCTGCTGAAGCGACCGGGCTGTGATTTGGACCATAAGGTAAGACCATTTCTACATTTAATTAAGCAATTTTATTATTAACGTATCCCCTTAAATCCATAAAAGTGTTCTCAGTTTAGAAATCAGTGAAACCTTTTGAGTTTTAACGTTTATAATGTTGACAGGACACTCGGTCGATGATTCGTCGTGTAAAATGAGATTTGAGCTGCAGAATGTCTTGAAAATGTCAGGAGATGTGCGGAATGTGTTGACAATTAGTGCAATGCCTCGAAACCCCTTTTATTTTTGGTTTAAGGCATCAAAACGTGTAACTTTAACTTTGAAATTACAGAAAAAGATGGCGCCTTAACCATTTTTATAGAATTCTCAAATGTACCCTGTAAAATGCATAAACTCGGCACCATGGTTACCATCGGGAACGCGCGGGCCGCCTAACCTGAGCTGCGCGTGACCCTGAGCTGCTCTGTCGTGACCGTTGAAACGGGCCTTATTGTACACACGTCTGCTCCTTTTACTTTATCATATGAAAGTGATGTATTTAACATTAAAATGCTCTGTGCTCGTTGTCGCGGTGCTTTGTTTGTTAAGTAGAGTTAACTGATGGGAGTGCACGAGCGCGCGCTGCCTCCAGCATCTCGTCCTCGCGCTCTGAGATGCACCTCGTGAAGTGGATAATAATGAGTGAGATCTGTAGCCGTATACCATAAAGTTCGCATGGACCTGTTTTTGGGGCTCTTAACTCAGAGCTATCGGTCCAAAACGTTCGAGCTTGAGCCCTCTGGTTGACCGGAGCTGTGAGGCGAACTCCTCGAGCTGTTGACCGCTAGCTGAAAGTTATCCTTGAATCTCGTTCTAGTGACTGACTTCCTCTTCCGCGGACCTCCGAGAAGCCGGAGAATGGAGGACCACCCGTACGCGCTGCGCGGAGGTAAGTTTTATATTTATATTTAGCATTTTGTTATTGGTTCTTACCTTAAAACCATTTAAAACGTTCTCAGTTGAGAAATCAGTGAAACCCTTTGAGTTTATAGTTGAACAGTTCACAATGTCAAGGGGCCTGTTTGAAAAATACAGATGTGCTGGAGGTTTCTCCGTGTAAAATGATTATTTGAGGACCGGAATGTCTTAAAAGTCGCTGGATATCTGTGGTATGTGTTAACTATTAGTGTCGGGGATTTAAAACAGTGTTATTTTATTGAGAGGCTATCAAATATGACAGATTTTACCTTGACATTTCTGAAAAAAGATATTCTTAATACTGAAATAGAATCATGCATCAGTGTGACGTCATCGCACCAGGTGTGTTAGAGACGCATCTGATTGTGAGAATGAGTTGGTTTGTTTTGACTGTTTGACTGAAACGTCACTTATTCAACAAACATCTGCCCCTTTTACTCAATACTATCCCATGAACTATTTCTTTGACAATTAACCCTCCTGTCGCACAATGAAAGGTTTATAAAGGGGAAAGTGAGAAGATATGAAACATTGTTTATTCTGGAAGGTGTGGCTCACGAGTCTAAACAGTTGTATATTGACCTGCTAACTGATAGATTAGCAGCTGGAATCTGAATCTATTATTGCTCAATGTAATCCAGAACTATTTTATTGAATGAAGAATCCTGTTTCAATGTTTCCCTGCAGCTGGCGACTTCGTTGGAGCGCCGCCGCCTGCCGCCCCCCCCTCCCAGCCCCCCGGCGGCAGCCATCGGAATCGACTACGGAGGTAAGAAATCAGAGCAATGCACAATGAAAGGTTTATAAAGGGGGAAAGTGAGAAGATATGAAACATTGTTTAGTCTGGAAGGTGTGGCTCACGAGTCTAAACAGTTGCATAATGACCTGCTAACTGATAGATTAGCAGCTGGAATCTGAATCTATTCTTGCTCAATGTAATCCAGAACTATTTTATTGAATGAAGAATCCTTAAATGTTTCCCTCCAGCTGGCGGAGACTACGATGGAGCTCCTGGCCTCCCTACGGCCATCAGGTTAGTCGAGGAAGATAACATGGCGGACATTAGGCTTCATAATGCGCGTGTGTCTTTGTTGCGTGTCTTGGCCTTTACCACCAGACGAGCTCCGCGCCGACTCCGACACCCAGACATCCGCCGCCGGTTCCGCCAGCTCCGCGCCATCCGCCGACTCCGCCAGGGACTGGCCCGCAGGTAAGTTATCAGGTTAGTGATACACTTGTCCCTTTAAACTTACACTACACTGTTTAAAGTACTGTTATTGGTTTGTATGTGCACTTTATTTTATATTCTACTGTAAATGTAATGTTACAATTCTTGCACTTTGTTGATTGTTTAATGTTGTCTAATGTTGCACCACCCGCCATGACACATTCCTTGTGTGTGAAAATATAGTTTACAATAGATAAATAGATGGATAGACAGACCGAGAGACAATTGATAGACAGATAGATAGATAGACGGATGGATAGAGCGATGAACAGATCCCCCAGTCCCCCAGAAACCAGAAGAGTCTCCCAGGAGCAGCAGGAAGAGGAGGAGCCCGACTGCCCGGCAGGACCGATAAGGTTCCAGACAGCCTTCCCTCGCGCCTGGCGGGGGAAGGCTGTCTGGCCTGGTTCTACTTTTTTATTTAGGTATCGATTGCTGTGACACGGAAGAGTCTACCGGGATCTCCTTGACGACGAAGAAGATGACGAGGGAGGACCACATGAGAAGGATGAAGGACTACAGGACCAGATGAAGAGCGGCGGTTGCCTTTCTTTTCGTGGGCGGAGTAAGTAATCCCTCACTCAGACTACAGAAGTATCAATGTCGATCCAATCATCGGAGGCCAGATCCAACACAATAATGTAAAGGTTGTGTAGTTCAGTTCAAACGTATTCATGTCTGGTGTTTGTGTCTCACAGGGCAGGACTCCTCTGTCTCTCTCCCAGCTGGAGGTGGATGTCAACCAACCCGTCACCTTCAGCAGACCACGACACAAGTCAATCAGGACCCCCCCCGCCCGCCCACCCACCCAGGAAGCAGCTGTGAAGAAGACGGACACTTCAGCCTGAACGAGACTTAATAATCCTTTCATTTGTCCCATGGAATACTCACTAATAAATACATGTACAACAACATCTAAATATGTCTTTTTATTCCAAACTACTGGGTCAGCAAACACTGTTATGATGTTCATATTGGGTTATAAATCAACTTTAATGGTTGAGACTTATGCACTCCAATGTTATAGTTTTTATATTTACTTATTGTGTTGATTCTTAATAATTAATGTCTAATATATTGTTAGTTTACACCAGTGCTCATTTTTCATCTTCATAACGGATAAACGATTATATTTTTGTTTTGTGTTTTGCCAAACGTAGCTTAAATGACCACAAAAATATTTTATCGTACAAAAAATCCTACATGGCAAAATGTGTCATGTCAGTTGGCAACAATCGGTAACAAATACCAACATATATCTTCACTCTAAATAATCCAACAAAAGCAATGCATCATTTCTATTTACAAGATTTTCATTGACAAATATAGAAAATAGGAAAGTAAGTAACAGACCCCGGCAGTATATGAAATGATGCTTTTATACCAAACTCCTAATGGAGAACATTGAAACAAAACCAAAGAACAGACGATATGGAGGAGGACGTCTCCTCAGCAGCATGAGTGACGTCCTCTGGAGTCTGAGGACAGGAGACATGAGCCGGCACCTCGTCCACCAGCTCCTGAAGTCCGTCTGGAAGCTCCTCGCCTCCCAGCAGCCGGACACAGGGCTCAGCCTTCTGGACTCGTTGAACGTGGCATGTCGGTTCCAACCTGTAGAAGGAATCAAACAGACTTTAATCGTCCCGTTCATCTTTGGGCTGACGGGCTTTCTGGAAGAACAACTCCCGTCTCACATCTAAAAAACAGAAAAAATAAACCGGAGCATGACGACCACAATAATGTGTATTTGACATGAATACAGAAAGGGCACTTTTCTCATCCAGGGCAAAGGGGCACGTGCTTGAGCACCACTAGGGCTCTACCTGTGCACGTGCCTATATATATATTTATAAATATACATATATATATATATACAGGCACATGCACAGACATTTTGGGGGGCAGGTGCTCAAACCCCCCCAAAAGGGCACCCATCGGCAAAATGATTTTTCTATTGATCACTGTAACTTGAAGTTAAGTAATTGGTTGCAAGGAAACACCTGAAACACATCGTGTCGTGAGAAGACATGAGAGCTGAACAAAATGACATATTACAATTTGTTTTTATTTACAAACCATTAGGAGCGAAAAAATGCCATATAATAAACGACTTACTAACCTCGACCGCTCGGATGAAAAGAGTAAATGCAAGAAAAAACAACACTTGTAATAACTACTTACTAACCCAGAGTGAGGTCATGCCGTGAAATAGCAGACTGAGGCATTATAACGTTTTCACGGAAGTCTGATATTTCCTGGCATGACCTCATTCTCAATTAGTAAGTATAGTTATTACAAGTGTTGTTTTTTCTTGCGTTTACTGCGCTCTAAGTGGAGGAGGGAGGGCCCCGACAGACATCCATACACATTTGGGGGAACTTGATGACAGAGAGTAACTTTATTTCTTAAATACTGATAATGAAGAAAAAATGTGGCTCCAGCAGAAAGGGCACTTTTCTCATCCAGGGCAAAGGGGCTGGTGCTTGAGCACCACTAGGGGTCTATCTGTGCACGTGCATGTGTATATGTATGTACAGGTATGTGTGTGTATATATATATATATATGTATATATATGATTCTTTGAAATAAGTTTTTTCGAGAAATCATAGGTTAGGGCACTTATAAGCTCGTTAGCTTCAGCCTCGACCCTTTCGGTCAGCCACTTTCTTCTTTTGTTGAATGATGATTGTTGTATATTTTGCTGATCGAAATAAACTAAATCATCATCAACATGTAACCTGCTCTGTTGTGACTCTGCTGTCTTAGTCCTCTGACTACATCACATCATCATCATGTAGTACTTTGGTCTCCAGAAGGATGGAGCTCTGTGTTGTGTGTGAACATGTTTTGAGGAGTTAACTCCATGAGTTATTATATCAGAGTGAAACATGGAGAGCAAAGCTCCTCTCACATCTCTAACATGTCTCACATAGTTTATAGTAGTGATTGTTAGGCGTTGTTGCCTGTGTTTAGCCGTATGGCTATATCTCTGCAGGTACATTTAGATAAGCCATATTCATTGAATTTGTTCACACTTAAAGCTGATTCTGGTGGGGGGCTTTATGAGATCGGAAAGCTACAAACAAATACTTGGAGAGTATTATGGTTAACTAGTTTGGGGTCTCCAAACTAGTTAACCATAATATCCTTTTCTCTTCTTTTTTCCCCTAACATGTAATATTTCTCCAGAGCAGTTGGGCCAAAGCCCCTCGCTCTTTCACACCTCAGTGGAGTGGAATTTGATGTGGTGCTTATTTAGCTTCCAAGTCAATGAAGTAGTAACGGAAAAGCTAAGTTTGGTAGTGTAGCACATGCACTGCAAACACATGTTCATAAGAGTAACCACAAATATCACCCATACCTGATGTGATTGATCTTGTTCTGGCCAATACATTCAATAACACTGCAGTTGAGGAGAAATTGTCAACGCTGATGTTTTTGTGTGTGTCTAAGTTGTTATTGTCTGTGCTTTTTAATTGGTTCAACTGACGGGATGCTTTTTTCTTTTCTTCAAATGTTGGGGGTTTAAAGGGAGAAATATGTTCTTTTTGAATAAACACTTATGTCTTCAAAGTCTGGCACGAATTTCATTTTTAATCTGTAATGGGAAAGGCTGGACCTGTAACACCAACTATTGATAGTGACACGGTGTGTTGACCCCCTGCCAGTGTGAGTAAGGCACTGGAAGATGGCTTGTTCAGTGACCTCTGACCTAGGTAACAAACGTACACCCCAAAATATACACACACAAGACGGTTGCAGCCGGTTTAGGGCGGTGAAGCCATGATAACGTCATACATTAATTGGTGTTAGGTTTTAGAGCATGTGTTTTCAATTTGTATTAAAGAATTTAAGCCCTATGAATTATTGTTTACTCCTCAGGGTTGTAATTATTATATAGAAGATTAATAATTACAATCATATTATTGCTGTGTTGTTTATTCTATACCGGTCACCCTGAGAGCAAAAGGTTCCAGGGTCACATCTGGTTAATAAGCAGACACAGGAACAATGTTTTGTTTCAGGTCTCCCCACATAACTCACCCTAACCCACACCACACAGGACTCAAGGTCATGAAGCTCAGACTGATAAGAGACCTCATCCTGTTTTGTGTAACCACTTGTTTCAATAAAAGGACTGTCGGGGGAGAATTGAGCCAGAGTGTTTTGGAGACGTGCGAAGGCACAGCTCAGGCATTCTCCTTGTGACAAGTAAAACTACGAGCTCGAGTCTGTCATCTGTGGTCATTGGAGTTACATTACATTACATGTCATTTAGCAGACGCTTTTATCCAAAGCGACTTACAATAAGTGCATTCAACCTATAGTACAAACCAAGAACAACAAGAACACAGGAAGCAACACTTCCTCAACTCAGTCGAACCACAAGCACCACAATAAGTGCCATCCCAGTGCCACTGAAGTGCAAATCTGTGTTTTAATCCAGATATAGTCGGAAAAGATGTGTTTTCAGTCTCAGGCGGAAGATGTAGAGACTTTCTGCTGTCCTGATGTCAGTGGGGAGCTCGTTCCACCACTGAGGAGCCAGGACAGCAAACAGTCTGGATTTCGAGTGATTAGCTCGAGTTGGTCTGATAATTGAACTAGCGGGGCTTTATCATTAAGGTGAAAACCCCACAATTAGCCACCATTGTATCACTTGTTTCAGGCTAATAAGTCGGTCTCCCCGACAGCCGGATATCACAGATTTGGACCCAGTGTGAAGATTTCCCACTGGAGGAGGACCCCTATGTGGTTGGGAACCTCGCTTGTTTATGAAGGGCAGCTTAAGGACCCTGACACCCTCAGTTTGGATGCCAATCTGATACCTATTGCTTCACTAAGAACACAGCTGATGTCTGAGCACTACAATCAAACAGCAGGAACAAACATCAATGATAAACAATCTGAGCCAACCTAGTAAATCACATAATACGAAACATCATTTTGACCTGAGCTTGTAGCAGGTATAAAGCTTCAGTGGAAGCTCAGTCAGGTCGGTTCATACATCTGACATTCACTTTTCATTTGGAACAGCTCTTGGAAGGCAAAACTTTGATGATGTAAATCATGCAAGCAGATTAACTGCAGATTTAAGAATCAGAGGAATTGAGATCCAGCAATACAATTCAAATACAGGAATGTAATCCTAATGCAATGCTACCACTAATTCTGAAGGCTTCCTCTTTTAGGGGAGTAGTTAACTTGTGCTTGACATAAAGAATTAGAAAATACCAAAGATTGTCTTTCTTTACTAATCTAGAAGTGTGCAGATGTCATTGGATCAGATAAAAGTACATGTGACCTGCTGCTCTGAGCTAAAGAAGGCCATGACCTGTTGCTCTGAGCTAAAGAAGGCCATGACTTGCTGCTCTAAGCCAAAGAAGGCCATGACCTGCTGCTCTGAGCTAAAGAAGGCCATGACTTGCTGCTCTAAACTAAAGAAGGCCATGACCTGTTGCTCTGAGCTAAAGAAGGCCATGACCTGTTGCTCTGAGCTAAAGAAGGCCATGACCTGTTGCTCTGAGCTAAAGAAGGCCATGACCTGTTGCTCTGAGCTAAAGAAGGCCATGACCTGTTGCTCTGAGCTAAAGAAGGCCATGACCTGTTGCTCTTAGCTAAAGAAGGCCATGACCTGTTACTCTGAGCTAAAGAAGGCCATGACCTGTTGCTCTTAGCTAAAGAAGGCCATGACCTGCTGCTCTGAGCTAAAGAAGGCCATGACCTGTTGCTCTGAGCTAAAGAAGGCCATGACCTGTTGCTCTGAGCTAAAGAAGGTCATGACCTGTTACTCTGAGCTAAAGAAGGTCATGACCTGTTACTCTGAGCTAAAGAAGGTCATGACCTGTTACTCTGAGCTAAAGAAGGTCATGACCTGCTGCTCTGAGCTAAAGAAGGCCATGACCTGTTGCTCTGAGCTAAAGAAGGCCATGACCTGTTGCTCTGAGCTAAAGAAGGCCATGACCTGTTACTCTGAGCTAAAGAAGGTCATGACCTGTTACTCTGAGCTAAAGAAGGTCATGACCTGTTACTCTGAGCTAAAGAAGGTCATGACCTGTTACTCTGAGCTAAAGAAGGCCATGACCTGTTGCTCTGAGCTAAAGAAGGCCATGACCTGTTGCTCTATAAGCTAAAGAAGGTCATGACCTGTTGCTCTGAGCTAAAGAAGGTCATGACCTGTTGCTCTGAGCTAAAGAAGGTCATGACCTGTTGCTCTGAGCTAAAGAAGGCCATGACCTGTTACTCTGAGCTAAAGAAGGTCATGACCTGTTGCTCTGAGCTAAAGAAGGTCATGACCTGTTGCTCTATAAGCTAAAGAAGGTCATGACCTGTTGCTCTATAAGCTAAAGAAGGTCATGACCTGTTGCTCTGAGCTAAAGAAGGTCATGACCTGTTGCTCTGAGCTAAAGAAGGCCATGACCTGTTGCTCTGAGCTAAAGAAGGCCATGACCTGTTGCTCTGAGCTAAAGAAGGCCATGACTTGTTGCTCTGAGCTAAAGAAGGTCATGACATGACATGGAGAGGTATGGCGCGGCTGTGTCCAGACGCCGTCGAGGTAGCTCCGCGGAGATTGTGCGCTCTTTTAGTTTTTGTGTTTATTTTTAATGTTTTCTTTGCCACAAACACATCGGCACTAACAGCATACGACCACAGCACACTTTTGGACATAAACTTTGCGCAAAAACAAGGGTTTTTGTCCACTTTTTCCATCGATCCAGCGTGGCGGCAGAGATCGTAGGCGAACCACATCAACAACAGTGGAGCCGCTACTACGGGGAGACGACGAAAACATCGAGGGAAACGGAGCGGAATTCGGAACAGACTGAGAGTTCAAGTCCACCGTCCACCTCTGCCCAGCATCCTTCTTGCTAACGTCCAGTCTCTGGAAAATAAGATGGATGATGTTAGGGCAAGGATCAGATTCCAACGGGACATGAGGACTGTAATATCTTTTGTCTGACGGAAACATGGCTGACCCGCTGGTGCCGGATCGAGTCATATGCCCAACCGAGTCCTTCTCTGTTTTCCGTGCAGACAGAACGGAAGAGTCTGGTAAATCTAAGGGTGGAGGGGTTTGTTTCATGACTAACAACATGTGGTGCGACCCCAAGAACATTAAGACTCTTTCTCGTTCCTGCTCGCCGAACCTGGAACATCTGACGATCTCATGCCGTCCATTCTACCTTCCCCGGGAGTTCAGCTCGGTCATCACCACAGCCGTCTACATACCACCACAAGCGGACACCGACGTAGCACTATCGGACCTACATGATGTGTTATGTCGGCATCAGAACAAGTATCCCGGCCGGCTGTGGTGGTGGCTGGGGTCTTTCATACGGCTAACCTATAAAAACTCCTGCCGAGCTTTCTCCAGCCCATTGCGTGTGCTACCAGAGGAAAGAACGTTGGACCACTGCTATACGCCATTCAAGAGAGGCTACAAGGCTGTCTCTCTCCTCCGTTCGGAAAATCAGACCATGCCGCCATTTTTCTGCTTCCGGGTACCGCAAAAGATCGCTGGAAGCGGTAGTGACGAGGAACGTGAAGCGGTGGTCTGACCAATCAGAGGCTGAGCTACAGGACGCTCTGCGTGTCGTCGACTGGGACATGATCCAATCCAGTTCCAGTGACGTCAGCGAGTTTGCGGAAGTAGCAATGAGCCTCATAGCAACGCTGGCGGACACCATCGTCCCCACGGTAAAAGTTAGGGTCTTTCCTAACCAAAAGCCGTGGGTTGATAGATCCATCCGTGAAGCTGTGAACGCCCGTACTGCTGCCTATAACTCCGGTCTTGTATCCGGCAACATGGACGAGTACAAGGCAGCGGTCTATGGACTGAGGAGGGCGGTGAAGGAAGCCAAAAGGAGGTACCGAGACAGAGTGGAATCACAGATGGAGCAGCGCGACACCAGGCGCCTATGGCAGGGGCTACGGACTATCACAGACTACCAGAGCAGACCCCGCTATGGTGAGTGCCGACGCATCCCTAGCGGACGACCTGAACTCATTTTATGCACGGTTTGAGGCTAGCAACAACAGCTAGCTCGCCGGCTAACAACAACACCGTTAGCGTAGCCGAGGTGAGTTCTACCGCTGGGGATGAACACACACTCTCTGTGACCGAGCACAGTGTGAGGAGGGCTCTGTTGAGGGTGAACACCAGGAAAGCTGCAGGTCCAGATGGCATATCTGGGCGAGTACTGAAGACCTGTGCTAACCAGCTAGCTCCAGTGTTCACCACAATATTCAACCTCTCACAGGCTGAGTCCGTGGTCCCCGCCTGTTTCAAGAGATCCACTATTGTCCCTGTGCCCAAGAATGCTTCTCCAGCATGTATGAATGACTACCGACCGGTGGCCCTCACCTCGGTGGTCATGAAATGCTTTGAGAGGCTGATAAAGGACTACATCTGCGCCTTCCTCCCTTCCTCCATGGACCCGCTGCAGTTTGCTTATCGCCCAAACAGATCCACGGATGATGCTGTCTCCCAGGTACTGCACCCCACACTCTCTCATCTGGACAGCCAGAGGTGGGGCTATGTGAGACTGTTGATCATTGATTATAGTTCAGCTTTCAACACCATAGTCCCTCCAGACTGGCCGGCAAGCTGATTGAGCTGGGACTGACCACCCCCCTGTGTGCTTGGATCCTGGACTTCCTGACCGCCAGGCCACAGGTGGTCAGGGTGGGCAGACACACCTCAAATCCCTCACCCTGAACACAGGATCCCCCAGGGTTGCGTCCTCAGCCCCTACTGTACTCCCTGTACACACATGACTGTGTGGCCAGGTTCAGCTCAACACCATCATCAAGTTTGCGGATGACACAGTGGTGGTGGGCCTGATCTCCGACAACGGCGAGAAGGCCTACCTGGAGGAAGTTGCTGATCTGTCACTCTGGTGCCAGGACAACAGCCTCATCATGAATGTCACCAAAACTAAGGAGCTGATTGTGGACTTCAGGAGGGTACAACAACAGAGGACGTACTCACCACTGGGGATTAACGGGACTACTGTGGAGAGGGTGAGCGGGTATAAATACCTGGGAGTCCACATCACCGAGGATCTGACATGGTCAACGAACACAGACACTCTGGTGAGAAAGGCAAGGCAGCGCCTCTACCACCTCAGGCAGCTGAGGAAATGTAAAGTTTCCCAGAGGATCCTTCAGTCCTTCTACTCTGGAGCTGTAGAGAGCGTCCTGACAGGAAGCATCACAGCCTGGTTTGGCAACTGCTCCGCTCAGGACAGGAAGGCTCTGCAGAGAGTAGTGCGTTCGGCTGAACGCACTATTGGAACTACACTCCCCACCCTGCAGGACTTGTACACCAGGAGGTGCAGAACCAGAGCCGGCAGGATCATGAAGGATCCTCACCACCCCAACAACAAACTGTTTCAGCTGCTGCGGTCAGGCAGGCGCCTCCGTAGTCACGCTGCAAGAACAGAGAGACTGAGACGGAGTTTCTTTCCTCAGGCCATCAGGACTGTGAACTCCGACCTCACCAGGACCCCCACATAGACCCACACAACTGCCCCTCTTAGGCACACACACACACACACACACGCACACACACACACACTTACTGTAAATATTGTGTTGTTTTTTATTGTAAATAGTGTGTACTTGTTACTTGTTGCCCTTGCACATTCCTGCTGAGCATTGCCACTTTCATTTCACTGCACACCCTGTGTGTGTATGTGACAAATAAAACATCTTGAATCTTGAATCTTGAATCTTGAATCTTGACCTGTTGCTCTGAGCTAAAGAAGGCCATGACCTGTTGCTCTGAGCTAAAGAAGGCCATGACTTGTTGCTCTGAGCTAAAGAAGGCCATGACCTGTTACTCTGAGCTAAAGAAGGCTCTGAGCTGAATATGGCTTATCTAAATGTACATGCAGAGATATAGCCATACGGCTAAACACAGGCAAATAACACATTATATGACCGATGTCGCGGGCCGTATGAAATCTGACCGCGGGCCGCCATTGGCCCGCGGACCGGACTTTGGACACCCCTGACATACAGCAATGATCTCTGAGAAGATGTAATAACACGGTTACAAGGGGAGCCTCCACATCCCTGCTCCTCGACTCTCGTCTGATGACATCCGACAGAAAGGGAACCTGACTTCTTTTACATCAGAATCAGAAACATTTATTAGCTACGTGTGTTAGACACATGAACATTTTGACTTGGCGGCTGGTATGTACACATTAGACAGACAAATAAAACAATCAAATAAGTTAAAATAAATATGTTCATGAGGGTCGGTGGGGGACCAGGGCTCTAATAACAATAGTATTTTGTTTGAGATGGGACTGTAAGGAAATCTACATATTCAAAGTTGGACAACACTATGAACAGTTTTGTTTTTTATTGGTGCGGTGCACAATTCACAAATCTTTTTCAATCTGCAAACTTTATGTATTCAGTCCACGTATAAATCTGTATATTTTAAGAATGTCTTGCCCAATTCAACTGTTGCACAATGTTGCCTTTAAGAAACAACTGATGGTGTCACGCCGACATCACAGGTAGCGAGGTGCAAAAAGGCGCTCTTTATTGAGGCAAAAAACAGGTTACAACAAAAAAGACAAGGTCCAAAAGGGGCAGGCAGAGGATCGTCGGTCAGGGCAGGCAGGCAGGGTCGAAAACAGGCAGGATCCACGATGGGAACATATACACAGGATGACGGAAAAAAGACAACAATCCAGCAACAGACAAGGGACAGAGTGGAACAATATATAGGAGGGAAAACAGGTGTACGACATGAGACGGTAACGAGACGAGAGAGGCTGAGGGCAGGTGAAGGGGATGAAACGATCAAGGAAACAGAAGACACCGAGGAGACAGAGTAGAAAGAGTAGACACAGAACAGACACAGAACAGACCCTTACAGATGGAGAGCAATTTGAACTTCTTCCCTTGATATTATGCATGTTGAATTTCACTTTCATCATGTTGAACTGACAGCATGACAAATGAGGAATTCTGGAAAATAGGTCAAAATGATGTGCGTGGTGAGAGGGATACAAGACATGTTTTCCTTGACTGTATAATTTTTGAAAATATAAATATCATACTCTACCTGTAGCCAGTGTGGGGTTAAATACTTTCTAATACCTTTCTAATAACACGTTACTACGACTATTATCTACTTTTATTCCTTCTTATTCATTCCTTCATCGACAACAACTGTTACTTTAATATGCAGATGTGGATCAATGACACAAAATATAATAAAAAAATATATTATAATGTATTATTACACATTATTATTAGACTGAAAATTAAGCCTAAATGTAAAAAAAGTAGTCTTTAAATAACAACAAATAATTATTTCTTGACTAACTTTAAGGGGTTAGAGCTGTTTTGCATTTTTATTTTCTTACAATAACTTCTGCATTATTGTCCTTGTGACAATGTAAGCGTCTCCAGCTATCACACAAGCTGCAGTGATTTGAATGGTTTGTATAAGTACATACATGTCTTCAAAATGACTGAATCGAGAAGAAACGCAGCTGTAAAAAGAGTCTTAGATTGTGGTCGAGGTTAAATCGGGCGATGCAAGTAATCGCACGAGTGTCAGCAAACCAAATCCTTTGAAATCTTATTAAAAGTCGGTGTTTATTTCACCCCGGAACAGATCTGAATCCCAGATAACAGCGATGCAAGAGCTGTCACAGTGGGTGGGATTAACGCTGCACCCCGAGGGGCTTCAGTCACAGCGGCTGTCTGGTCAATTAAACATTTAGCAAACACAGAAAGCTGATGTCACACAACACAAAAGGTTACTGGATCGAACACGCCGGAAAACACCAGCCGGTCAGAGCGTCTGCCTTCTCAACATTCATTCGTTAATAATCACAGTTTTATGTTTGTTTGTTTCATCTTTATTTGGTATGTGGTAGTTTTATCACGATGAACATGTGTCTCTAACAGGCAGGACAGTATCAAGTATACATTATCATCGTTATTATAGGTTGAATAATGATTGGCAGTCATGGCTTTTCTCCTTCCGGTAACCTTCAGGATGACTGAGGATAAAAGACTTGACTCACATAAATAATAATCTTATTTTTGCTTAATGGTTAATAATCTAGGCGATAGGAGTTGTAAACAGACTTTCAGTGGTGAAGAAGAACATTTTCTCAAGTACTGCACATAGGTTACCTAATTTGAATAATATACTACTTCATAGGTGTGTATAATTTTACTCCATACGTTACTATGGCTAAAGTGACTACTTACTTTGAAGATTTTAATTTTAAATTCAAAACACATGTTCAGTGTATTAAGCAGTGGTGGGCCGTCAGGGCCAGCAAGGCCTTCTCTGCTGGCCTAAACACAGAGCTGCCAACTTTTCAAAAAACCTTGGAGTGAGATTTTGTCGGGGGTGACCAAAATGTTGCCGCGCACGCAGCCACACACGTTGGTGGCTCAAATATCAGGAAATTTGAATTAATTTGGCGTTGTACCCATGTTGTACCCTGCAATCTGGCCTGGCAAAGGTCTTTTACGAGGCATCTTTGCTACCGTAAATAATTTTAATGTGTTTTAATAACTCTACTCTCATTTACAAAAACATGCCTAATTCTATTGCACAAATGTCCTGTCTTTATGTTAAATTCTTTAGAATACATCTTACTTGTTCAAAGTACTGTTTGGACATTTTTTTGAGAGGGTCCTTTTCCTAGGCCTGCAAATAAAGAGATAAATGCTCTGTGGGCAGCCTGAATAAACAATGCTCTGATGTTTTGAGCATGCAGTATACCAAGAGGTTAACACGGTGCTCTCCTGCTGCTTGTTATGACAGCTGAGTTTACATCACCACACAAAATCACACGCACAAACACAACACATTATTTCTTTCAAGATTTAAAGTTTAAGAGAGCGAGTACTTAATTGAACCACGTCATTAAAACATCATCAGAATATTTGAGGGTTGCGTGGCTTATCTCCGTTACTTTGCTCCGTGGAAAAATATGTTCCGCCATCCGCCACGGAATAATTAACCAATTTGTCTACGTTGTACTTCTTGTGGAAATGCCGCACACGTCGCAACATCTAGCGCCCCGGTGTGAATGACTTCCGCATCCAGCATCACGAGAGCAGCAACAGCCAATTAGATCCAACAGCGGAGCAGCTCAGCGCTGATTGGCTCTCACAACGCAGCGTTCTGGTTCTGTGCTGTGACGTCGCTACTCGCTATAAGCTAAAGTGACGTCACGGAGCTTTGATCCAGAGTGCGTAAATAGAGAGCAGACTCACTGTTCAGAGGTCTACTTGAGGATCTGGGAGAGTCCTGGGGAGCAGAATATGGTAACCAGGATGTGTACCCTGGATACTCGTAGACTGGGGGGGATAGAGCAGGCTCAAGCACTGATGGGTGGGGGGGTGGGGGGTTCTCTGATATATACACATGTACATACATAAATACATGGTGAACTAATCTTACATTAGGTTGTTCAGCTGTAGTAAGACGGCATTGAAGGTAGTAAATGCACGGCCCGCCACTGGTATTAAGTGTGATGCATTGTTCTTGATGAAACCTCTTTTTAACCATTCTTTAATGTTCACCGTTCATCTTTCTTAGATTGTATTAAATCGCCATAATAACTTTTTTTGGACACAGCACTTACAAGGTATGATTGAACCAGGATAATATAAAGAACATCAGGCCATCATCATCATCAATCATCATTGAGATGAATACATTCAGACCATTACAATAGTACAACGATGATATACTACAATACACGAACATTATGGTATAATATAACAGATAAAACAACATACTTAATAGCCATGACTATCAGGAGAGCCGTGGCGTTTCAGAGCCTTTAAATGAACTCCATCAATCAACTCAAACCACAGTGCCCGCCCCTTCGCGCCTGCGCAGAGACGCTTCGGGAGCTGTCCGTGTCAGTCGGTGCTGGAGTGTTCTCACAGAAGCTGCTTCTCCCTCCCGGTCCACCGAAACCGACGGGAGCGATGGAGGAAGAGTTAAAATGCCCCGTGTGCGGTTCCCTCTTCAAGGACCCCATCCTCCTGCCGTGCTCCCACAATGTCTGCCTGGCCTGCGCTCGGAACATCACCGTGCAGACCCCGGAGGGGGAGAACCCGGTGCAGAGCCGAGCCTCGGGCAGCTCTGACTACGACTACCTGGACATGGACAAGATGAGCCTGTACAGCGAGACGGACAGCGGCTACGGCTCCTACACGCCGTGCCAGCTCAAGTCTCCCAACGGGGTGCGGGTGTTTCCGCCGGCCAACCACCACCGGCACTGCTCCCTCACCTGCCCGCTGTGCCACCGGAGCGTCTCCCTGGATGAGCGGGGGCTCCGGGGTTTCCCTCGGAACCGGCTGCTCGAGGCCATCGTGACGCGGTACCAGCAGAACCGCCGCTCTTCCGCCACCTCTTCCTCTTCGTCTTCCACGGTGGTGAAGTGCCAGCTGTGCGACCGCAACCCGGCGGACGCGACGGTCATGTGCGAGCAGTGCGACGTCTACTACTGTAACGCCTGCCAGCAGCGGTGCCACCCGTCCCGCGGTCCGCTCGCCAAGCACCGCCTGGTGCCGCCGCCGAACCGAGCGGCGGGAGGCGGCGCGGCGAGCGGAGGAGGCGGCAGCGGCAGCGGCGGTCAGCTGCCGCCCGCAACCGCGCGGAAACCGGCGACCTGCGTGGACCACGAAGCGGAGAACTTCAGCATGTACTGCTACAGCTGCAAAGCTCCGGTGTGCATGAAGTGTCTGGAGGAGGGAAGACACGCAAAGCACGACGTCAAGACGCTGCCCATGATGTGGAAACAACACAAGGTGGGCGAGCGCGCGCACACGCACACACACACACTCACTCACTCACTTTCTTACAGGTTTTATTTTTTAATCACGCAAATTATTTTTTAATTTTTAAACAATAATTAGTATTTTTGAAGGATCTCATGATCACACTTTGCTCCAACTGTTATTTATGATTAGAAACAAAAGGTCTATCCACTTCCTCCCTCCCCCCCCCCCCTCTCTCTCTCTCTCTCTCTCTCTCTCACACACACACACATCCCCCTGTTACACTCTTGCACATATCCTCTTTGTTAATACACTTGCTTTAACATGAAGTTATTTAACTGTTGCTATGATATTATAGTAAGTAATGTGTTAGTTATAAGCTACCAATATGCATCAAACCAAATACATCCTCATCTTATGTGCAATCGTGGTTATTTAAAATGGTGCAAACTGTACTGTCAATTCTATTGAAAAATGACAAAGCAAAGGGAGAGAGAGAGAGAAGATGCTGCTGTTTGTCCCAGAAAGAAAAAAATCCCATTGAAGTGCAGTGTTGAGTTTGCTGTATGTGGAGCAGATTGTAAACCAGAGAGCCCTGACTGATTCACAGAATGAAATCATAACTGGAGGTGTGGTGTGTGTGTGTGTGTGTGTGTGTGAGAGAGTCATTCCTTGATTAGGCCACACAGCGTCGTGATGCTATTTCATGCACTACAGGCTCCCATGTCAGTAGTGACTGTAGTGTGTGGGAAGCACAGTTTGATTTATTTCCCCAAGATCAAGACAGGAATAAAAAACGCTGAAGAAAAAGAGGCTTTCAACAAAGTATTTTGAACCAATATGGTTTCAAAATACTTTGTTTAAAGGAGACCACGTCTACTCCACCACGTGTATTTAATTGCTCCGGTTACTTGGTCGTACATAAAGTTTTACCTCAACATCATTTTCAACATTGCTCCCTTTAGTGTGATAATATTTCATAATACTATACAAATGTGCTAAACAATCCGAAGGTCGACATTTTTTCACAAGGAGTACTTTTGCTTTTGATTTGTCTTTTAAATGTTGCCACTAATACAACACTACTGTCTTTTTACTTAAGTAGAATGAATGACTTTTACTTGAATAGAGTATTTTTATCACTGTGGTACTTTTGACTTTGTGCTTCTTCACCCACTGCCCATTTAAAGGCCCTGTCCGGCCCTGAATCATACATATATCTATATCGATATCTATATTTAGCTTTAGAAGAAAAACATCCTTAGCAGGGCCGTTGAGATTGGTTCCCCCCTCGAGCTGTTGACGTGGGCAGATTAAAGCAAATTCAGGGGTAAAACCGATTGAGCTGTGTGCTTTGGGGGAAATGGAAAGTGCATCTCATTTTATTTTGGATTGTACATGCTATGATGATTTGAAAGCGTCAATCTCCAATGAAATAGCTCAACAAACCTCTGAAATATTCCGGTGTTTAGTGTCTTAAAGTTTGCTCACTCCGCCTCAAAAGTGTGATTTCTCCAACATTATGCAGGACATGTTTTGTCAAAGGTTTATGGAAATCTGAAGGTGAACAGAATTCAAATTGGAATTGATTTCGTGTTGCTGCACTCTGGGTCTGCAGCATCTGCAGCATATTTACATTCATGACCCAAAAATAAATAAAACATCTTTAATTCACTCTACATTCTGCTGCCCAGTTAGCCTTTTGCCTCTTCCTGCACAGGGATATTCATTTATCTCTATTAACTTTGTTTATTTTGTCATTTTATTGCTTGAATTGTGCAAATAAATAAATAAACCTAACACAATTAGACATAAACAATGTGTTTTACCATCCAATCTCATCCTTTCTCCCCCTCTGCCTGCCAAAATCCACCCGACTGTGTGATTAAAGGATGACTAAAGTGATTGATGATTTAATTCATTTTAAAATTGAATATTTCATTAATTTAAAAGTGTGCTACGTGGTTGCCTTCGACTCAGGTCACTTCTCTCAGTTAACAGTGAGATTTGACTTTGTTGTTTACATTTGTTTTTATTTACAAAACCCAGATTTGATTGCATAAAAGGTTGTACGTGTAGTATTTGAACAACATCATTACCATTATAATTATACTGGTAAAAAAAAGGCCCCAGGGGCAGGAATCAAGAAGGGTTTAAAGGAAAATCAATACCAGTAGTACTAGTATTTAACGCGCTGCAGCACTACAAGCCCAGACTGTTTCCTGGGTTTAATTCAGCATTATACACGGCAATCAACATCATCAAAGCCAGACTTCAGAAGTGTAAATTAAAAAAACATTTTTGTGCGCCTCCTGCTCAGTGGGTCATCGGGACTAATCCCCGTCTGTCTCTCTTTCCGAGGGATTGGAAGCTTTGAGTCATTTATCTGCCACACGTTTCAGCCTCTTCCGCCTTCTTCACCCATCCACCTTCTCTATGTGTGCCTCCCTCCCCCTACTCATCCCCTGTTTCTTATGTACTCTCTATTTCTCCTCCCCCCATCATCAACCCACTCTTCCCCCACTCTGCCCATCCTCCATCTTTACCTCTTTCACCCTGTCCCACAAATGGACCGTGAAAATCCCATCAGAGTACAGGAGTGGGAGGGCGTCGCTAAGTAATGGGCAAGAGATTTGCTGCCACTTAGTTAATACGGCGTCCTCGGTGTTGAGGGAGATCGATGGCCGGCCGTCTTCGTATACCTCTCGGTCGGCACTTGTTCGGGCTCCAAGCAGTATGAGCTGCTATGGCTGTTGTTGTTGTTTTGAAGTGTCACTCAGAGCCGTTTCTCACTTCGGTGGGAAGCACTCTTTTCCCTTTTTGATCTTTCTGTTAAAGTGTTGCTGCGTCTCGTGAGCATCCTTCTCCTTCGTGTCCTCCTTCTCCTTCTTCCATTGTTTGAAATCAAAATGCATTTTTTCTTCTTCTACAAAATCCTCTTGCTGCAGGGACTGAGGGTCACACACAACTTCGGTCCACTGTGGTCGTTATGAATATAAGGAACATTTCAAATATACTTCTGGATTACACTTTCCCAAAAGGCGACAACAGGCATCGATCTGCATACGGTGTATTCTTTGAGTGAATTGTTACATCCCGAATGATTGACCATATGCAATGTTTTGCAGCATTTGTGTGAGTGTGTTTTAAGCTCTACAACTCCTTTTGAGAATCAACGAATGTACAGAGATATCAAGGAAAGACAGTTGGATCATTTATTGCAAAATCAAACACGAGTACATCATGGAGCAGCCCGAGAGTGACGATCCCACTCCTACACACCCAGAGGGACTCAAGTAGCCCACACACACACACACACACACACACACACACACACACACACACACACACACACACACACACACACACACACACACACACACACACACACACACACACACACACACACACACACACACACACACACACACACACACACACACACGAGTATGCAGATTAACTTTTGCTGGGAGAATGCAGGGGAGGAAGCACTGATGCAGTTTCCTCTGATCACTCAGGCAGAAAACACACTGTCTATTTAAAAGCACACACACACACACACACACACACATGTATGTGTGCATGTGTGTTTTAGTGTGTGCAAATGTGTGAGTCCGCTCAGTCCAGCGAAGAGCAGCTGGCTCTGGCACCACTCCGAGTTAAATATTGAGTTTCTGGTTCTCCTGCTTCGCTGTTTCAGTGTTTGCGTCGTCATCTGCAGATCGTTTTAGATTTGAAGTGAGACTTCTGGCATATTAAAATCTATGCCTGAACATGTTTGGTGGACGGCAGTAATTAACGAACTGAAGCTGACAATTAATGTGAAGTAACAGCCCCCGAAACAGCACTCTCAGTTGGTAGTTTTCTCAATTGGTAGGTTTAGGTTTAGGTTTAGGTTTGTGCTCTTGGTTGACGGTTGAAATTGACAAAAGTGACTCCATCCCCCCTGAACACTATGCTGAAGGATGTATGTGTGGCGGAACAAAACGAGCACAATCTTCATTGGGAATACAAAAAATAACGAAAAAAACATCGATCAAGTAGGAGTCCATAATAATTCCTCCGAGACATGACTGCTCCAGCGGGGAACGGTTGGATACGTCTTAACCTCCCTTTCTCATGAACACCTTTCCCCTCATCGCTCTGTTGTTGAGATTCAACACATCGGCCCCTTTCCTAAAATAGATCCTATTTCCTTAGATGCTCGTCTATTTTCTCCTTTTCCCCGACAGCTTTTTAACCCTCCTGTTACCTTTACATTTACTAACATATTTTACCCTCGGGGTCAATTTGACCCCAGCAATTAAAACCTCCAGAAAATTATTAGAATTAATATTGTTTCCCAAGTTTAAGTGTGAGGTACTTTATGTTTGTTTGTTGACTACCTAAATAGCCCTTTAAATATATAAAAAAGTTGATATTTCTTATATGTTTGACACAGTGAAAAACAGCCTGGGGTCAAATTGACCTCAAAGAACACCGACATTAAACATTGAATGGGGTCAAATTTACCCTAAAGGTAACAGGAGGGTTGAGTGAGGGATGACGTGGGCTCGTATACAGCAGCCCAGTTGAATTGCTCCCGTGGTATTTTAAACCGCTCCGACTCGAGGTCACTTATTGTCACGTCTCTCCTCACTTTTATCTTCATGGATTTGTACATTTTTAAACCTAAACTGCCTAAACTGCTCTAGACCGCTGTATACAAGCTGTTGTCGCTTCTCACATTTCCCAAAACATGAGCTCACAGACATGACAAATGGACTCATACGAGGTGAGCCTGGCCCCTTTTTTAAATTTCAATCCACAATTTTACCAGTATGAGTCATCGTGGCTTGGACAAGCTGATGGACACATGCTGTCTTTTGCTTACACCTGACCGTAAATCTCTCTGAGTTTTGAATTGAGGCTGTTTTGGAAACTTATGTCATTAACATAAACATCCGTTTCATGCACTAGAACACATTTAAAAATATATATTTCTGGTGACAAATGGGCCATGAAGTTCTTGAAGCATGCATACTTTCTTTTCTACATTTATTATGCCAACATAATGCCCATTGCCCAATAGACTGCTGGTTGGTCAGCTGCTGGTCTCAATTGATTCTCAGGATGTTTTCCAGGCTTAAATCTCACAGTGGAAGTTGAGCTCACAACTGCACTTGTTGTCCCCTATCGGACAACTATTACACTATTAGAAGATCATTTATTCAAGATGTTAAGTAAAGTGTCTTGGTGACATTTGTTTGCAAGTTTCCCCAGAAACCTCCGCTCATGAGTGATCATGACAAATGGAGTGAATTACTAGTGAGTGGTAAAGTAGCACTAAAGATCCTGGAGAACCTAACAGATTTTTTAAAATGGGGCATCCACCAAGCGTGAAGAAAACCAGTTGGTCAGTGGGCAGATGATTTGGATTTGTTCTGGTATAGTAACATGAGTCACAATCAACACAGTGAGTGTGGAAGGAAGGCCGGTTCGTACCAACTTTTGTTTATCCCGTGGAACACGCTCCAGATTCACTGATTTGAGACTTTCTTGCCTCAATCCTAAAGAAAGAAGGTGAATAATCAAGACAAATATAATATTGTACAATATGTCCCTTTAGCACAGTGGCACCTAAATGAGGCATGTTTTAGATATGAATCGTTTACATTCACTCGTGAGTTTGAAATGCATCTTCCTCGCTAGATTTGTCACTTCCTCTCATGTCAAATCATTTAATATTGACAGTAAACATTTTTTTCTCGCTTGGGACTCTGACAAAACATTTCGACAAGCAGTCTGATTGGCCCGCGGCCGGTTTTCTGCGATGCGGTTTATTTCTGTTCATGAAGCTTTTATGTGGCTACCACACTGAAGTAAGTATTGGATATCTCTCAACTGCATTTACGTGTAACATCACAGAATCGCGATGGCAGGAGAGGGCTGTCAAAGCATATTCTAAGTTTTAATTCATATTTGAAGAGTCAAAAAAACACATTCAAATATGAAAATAAATATTCTATCATAAAGAAAAGCAGCAGTGCCGGAGCTGTCTGCCTCACGTGCATCATCAGCAACCGTGATGGTGACGGAGAGAGTGACACGCCGGCACGGGGTGAGGCTCAGGTGCAGAGAGACAGGCTGGACTCCAGGTTTGAGTGAAACGAAAAACACGTTATGTCAGAAAAAGGTAAAATATAAAAACTCTGGCTTGAAAGCAACGACAAAAAACACTATGAATCACCATGGGAACAAAGACTGAGACATTGAAACAGAGACATTAAGACTGAGATAAAGACAACAAACAGACAGGAGACAAGGGAAAGACTGGCACAATATATAGGGGGGAAAACACAGGTGTAAGGCATGATGCAATCAGGGAGACAGAGGCGTGGCTGATGCCAGGTGAAGGGAATTAACCAATCAAGGAGAGAGAGGAGTGGCTGAGGGCAGGTGAAGGGAATGAAACAATCAAGAAGACAGAGGAGGGGCTGAGGACAGGTGAAGGGAATGAAACAATCAAGACAGAGGAGACACAGAGGAGACATAGAGGAGACACAGAACATAGGAGACAGGAGACAGAGAAGAAACAGGCGAAACGGAACACGGCGTTACACACGTGTCACTGCCGGGGCTTTGTCAGAAATAGTTGACTGATAAAAGCATTATTGACATAATCTGAGGAATATTAAATGCTTCAGAAGCGGGGAGGTCTTAAACATCTTTCATATAATTGAAATATTTTGTTAACCGAATCAAATTGTTCCAAGGATACTCAACCTTTTAACCTTTGTTTCATCGTGATACATTAAACACTTGACTTCTTTCTTCATAGGGATTGTATAAAGTGCGATTAAGTAGAACGTAAATATGACATTTTAACATATTCAAATGTTACCAGGCAGATGTTCGACACCGTGTTCAGACTCCAAGATAATAAAACAGACGAACTTGTGTAGACCAACACAGAAAACTGATCAATCGATAAAGAATTGGATCAATAGGCAGAATCGATACTGGCATTGGCGCCAAACACATGTTACCAATTCCCATCCTTCGAGAAGAGAAGTATTTTTGGGGAGGATGAAAGTTGTAAATGTACTGCAGCTTTTTTCTCTCCTATAAAACCAGACTCAGTAGGAGGAAGGCTTCCATTTAAAAGCAGAGAAGCAGCTTCTGATCTCTCCAGGGTCACAAAGCGAGTTTGGAAAGTGACTCATGCTTCAGTAATAACCGTCTCCATCAGCTCCGACTTCCTACAGATACAGGGTAGGATGCTTCAGTTTTAATGCTATTAGAACTCATGCTTCAGTAATAACCGTCTCCATCAGCTTTTCTTTCCGTTCGTCAAGTACATATAAGTGGAATTCTAAATAAATGGAGGACTCGTTCAGAGGTAGTCGGAGCTGGAACCTAATTTAACCTCAACCCTAAAACCTAAAACCTGCAACCAGCCTCAACCCGGAAATAAATGGTTAAAGCCTTGTGGTGACCGGATTTGTGCCTCTGATACGCTCCTCAAAATGTCATGAGTGGGCTACATTACACACACACACACACACACACACACACACACACACACACACACACACACACACACACACACACACACACACACACACACACACACACACACACACACACACACACACACAATGGCACAGTGTAACTCAAGGCTGTGCTCTGCTGGACTTGTGCATTGAATGTAGGTTAATGCACACTTTACACTACCTCTCTTGTGGCAGTAAGCAGAGAGACTCTGCAGAAAGAATGTGTGTGTTGCTGTTGGTAACCCAGTACGGTGTGTGTGTGTGTGTGTGTGTGTGTGTGGGAGAGGGTTAGAGAACGTGTGTTTGGGATCTATTTTGGGGATGAGTGCTGATGCCAGACCTCTGAGGAGGAGAGTGTTGCTGCACATCCGATAGTGAAACAATGAGCTTCGTTACCATGGTTACAAGCAGCTGCTAGTTCATCAGGAAAGTCCAATAAATTAAACATCAGCATACATGCTTAAAGACGAGTATGTGTGTATGCCGGCGTCATGATGTAACATTAGCTGTGTTTGCAGCACGGAGACTGAAAGCGTTATGAAATCCAAACGGAAGAATCTACAGTCTCCCCCGGTCGTCCGTAATGTTCATCGTCTTCAACAAACCTAATTTGCACTTGTTTTACGGCAATTACGCCCATGGCAATCGACCTCGCCTCTTGGTTTATTAATATGGAAGATGCCCATATCAATTATTGATCAGAGGGGCTCCTCTCCTCGCGCCTTCTCCTCAGAAGCTCTCCCTGGAGGAAGAGACGACGCTCTCTGAGCTCATTCAGACAGTTCTGGCTGTACAGCCACTCACCCGCGCCACGGTTTATCGGAGACGACCGCGGAGGAATCCACTCCTCTGCAAAGGATGTGACAGTGGTGCGTTCTGGTTGGATGGAGAACTGTGAACGGTCTCGTCATAGTGAGAACGAAGATGAGAAGGAAGCGTTTGATGTGGCTTTCTCTCTGCATTGATAAACTAGAACGGGCACTCGGTAGAGCGCATACCTTCGCATATCACAAGATTGGGCATTGAATTATGAACATTTTGGCATTAGTTGCATGCCAATTGGATAGAAATTGACCGCGCTATGGTAAAAAGAAGATTTTGACCTTTTCATGACCTTGACCTTGACCTTTGACCCGATCGATCCCAAAATCTAATCAAATGGTCCCTGGATAATAACCAATCATCCCACCAAATGTCATGCGATCCGGTTTAATACTTTTTTAGTTATGCGAGTAACACACATACAAATAAATAGATAAATACACGGCGATCAAAACATTACCTTCCGCAATTTCAATGCGAAGGTAATCAAAGGAATACAGTTGAACTTGAGCTTCACTTTGTACAGCGATGTGTGAGCAACCTTTCAGTTCATAACATACAGGCACACTCTTTTTTATGTCGTTTGTGAGTAGCTTTGTGAAGCAAGCTTTTGCACACATTAGAGCACTGAACCATATCCTTTCAATATTGATTGTTTACATATGGATGCTTTAAAATGCTTCATAGAACAGTTGTGTTGGGCTATCAAGGCGTTCTGCTCTGTGTAACTTCTGCTCCACATGTTGGTTTTCCCCACTTTGGTTAAGTTGGTTTGTCATCTCGGGGTCCGACCATGTTGGTCCTCATGAAATATCTCAACTACTGGACGGGTGACCATCAAATCAGACAATAATGACATCAGTCTCAGCCGCACTGTGTGTTTTGTGCAAACGTTAGCATGCTAACATGCTAAATAAGACCGTGAAAACGGTGAGCTTTGTACCTGCCAAACATAGGGTGACCCGACGTCCTCTTTTCCCAGGACATGTCCTCTTTTTGAGACCTAAAAAATGCGTCCGGCAGGGATTCCAAAAACTTCCGGGATTTTGCTTCGTCGGATATTTGTGTTTCTCTGGGTCTTTCACAAACTAGTTATTACCCCTTACAAGTTTTGGAAATGGTATCTCCCTTACGTTCCACATTCCTGCGCGAGCTCTGACTGTAGAGAGAACAGTCATTGGTCGACCGATCTCAGGGTTGCCAGATACACGATAATTATCTTCCAAATACGACCATTTTGAGCCTTTGGTACGATACTTCACCATCTCCAATCTGGCAACACTGAGCTCCATGCCGCCTCCACTAGTTGCATTGTTATTTGTGCGGCATGCTATACACTACACCCCGAGACGAAGTGTCCTCTTTTCACAAACTCAAATCTGGTCAACCTACCAAACATGAGCGGTTCAACGTTGTTATTGCGAGCATGTGAGCATGAGGTCGTCAGCGTTAGCTCAAATAACTGCTGCGCCTTCGTTAGCACAAGCTAACAGAGCTGCTAGCACGGCTTTAGTCTCGGGGCTTTGGTGCAAGTCATTTCTAGCATTACTAGTTTGAGTTCTCCTGTGAATTATTATGTAGTAAGTCAGGTGCAATGACACTATAATTTGGTTTTTTAAATGCCCTGGAAAAATATATCTGCTGTTACTCCCACATCTACATCTCGGTCACCATTTGAACATCATATTACAGTGAAAGCACATTTCACTGCCTAATTATAATAATGATAGCCACTTAGACTAGTTGACTGCACAAAACCAATACTGAGCAATCCTGAAACATGAATTCATTCTTTGTAGATTTGTCTTTCCTTATATTTGATATTTTTTCATTTTCCCTCGACTGATTGTTTCGGTTGTGCTAAAGCTAGACGTGGCATTGCCGAGTGTATTGTGGCAGAGCGGCAGAGGATTGGGAGGCTGATGTCGGATGAGAGGATGAAGAGGAGGAAGGGGAGAGGAGATTGGTTTTGACCTCCACCAGACGTAAAACACGAAGACTGTAACACGGCTGGCTGGCTCGGCTGAGAGGGGAAATGCTGCTTGTTCTGGTTATTGTACCTTGATACGGCTCGGGCCAGAACATTCATGGAGTGGTTGGGTTCAGTTTGATTCTATTATATAACTAGAATGGGCACTCGGTAGAGCGCATACCTTCGCATATCACAAGATTGGGCATTGAATTATGAACATTTTGGCATTAGTTGCATGCCAATTGGACAAAAATGTATTGTGCTATGGTAAAAAAAAGATGTTGACCTTTTAATGACATTGACCTTGACCTTTGACCCGATTGATCCCAAAATCTAATCAAATGGTCCCCGGATAATAACCAATCATCCCACCAAATTTCATGCGATTCGGTTGAATACTTTTTGAGTTCTGCGAATAACACACATACAAATAAATAAATAAATAAATACACGTCGATCAAAACATAACCTTCCGCATTTTCAATGCGAAGGTAATTAGTCCTTGTAGAGTGCCTGTGATGTGATTCTGAAGATACAGATGATCGATTACAAACAGTATCTATTATAAACAGTATTTGATCATTTCGACATTGAATCATTTTTTTAACGACAACATATTTTGTTCATATGCAACCACAGCAATTCATGAACATGGTTATCATCGTCCTTGTTTGTACCCCATGATGCTGCAAACAGTGTTTCACAAGCCTGTGTCCTTTAAAATGAAATTCCACCAGCACACGCAGACATGAGCAGATACCAATGCATTTCATACATGATCGGATCACTTAGGTTCTTGAAAAGCTAAAAACATGACAGTAAAACAGTATTTCTCTGGGAGTAGATGCCGTGTGACATGATTGACTGTGCACCATGACGCACAGAGTGGAGGTTGTGGAGGCAGCTGTGTCTCCTGTGATATATCAGGATCTGGCTCTCGGTTGGAGCCAAATTCACCCTCCAATCTGCCACTTATTCTCTTTGGATCTTCATCTGCTATGATGATTATTTTTTTCTCTTAAAGGACCGCAGCAGAATTAATTATTATTATGATTAAATATGTTTCACGTTGTTTGGCTTAAGGACGTTTTGGATTCATTACAAATCAGACCTGGTGCAGAGCTTTTATCAGAGAAGGAGAAGAGGTGATTTGTGCTCTATCGATTCACAAAAGTCGAACCTTATTTATCACCAAGAACGTCTTTGGGAGGTGGTTGGGTTTAAGAATGTAAAAGATATGTCAGAGGCAATTTTTACGGGAGGCTAAAATGAAAACAGAGGAGGATGTAAAGACTCGTGAATGCAAATGAGAAGGAATAAAAGGGTAAGTAGAGGTAAATGAGGGCGTTCGGCCCCTCCTCCGCCCGGTCCTCTCCACGTCCCCTGGGTATCATTCTGACAAGGTCAACACCACCATCCACCATTCCCCCGGCTGACAGCCAAACACAGAGGAGCTGCCTATTGTTCTCCCCATATTTTCTCTGAGATAATACTCGCCACAACTGTTTATCCACAACACAAACTGAGTTTCCAAAAGGTGAATGAACATGAACTGGTGATTAAAAAGTTTACCTTTTTATAAAAAAAGAGTCTTTTTCCAGATGTCAACATTATATTTGAATAAAGTTTATTTGAAAACTGACCTCAGCACAGACAAAAATCAAAAACACTTTTTCCAGTTGAGAAAGATAATGTCTCTGCAGTGTCGGCCAGAGGAACTTTAATCTGAGTTCCCTCCAACATTGACCGATATGGATGAGGTTTGTAGAATTTTTGGGCTAAATAAATAAAATCTTTTGTAATAACAGTTTAATCATCAGTCAGGTCACATGTGGTGGTAGCGTTCCTCACACATACATGATAAATAGATTTATTATCGATTGCTTTTTGCGTGCGGCTTCTTCGGTGCTGACAACAGCAAGACTCGACTCGATGCACTTTACCACAGGCTCATAAACAAAATGAAATCCTTCTATTCCAACTGTTTTAGCTTACTATTGATCACCTTTCCCATGTGATTTATGAGACACGGTTTTTATTTCCCTGTGAACGGCATTCATTGCATTTGGATCTATTCCCTTTGTTCTGCAGCCATGTCGAGCGTTCAACAGAGGAACAACGCATCGGCTGAAACGTAACGTTGTAACTCAGTTTAAAGGGAGCTCGTAAAACTGGCCACATGTGAAACAATCGCATCACGCACGTCGTCTCTCAACTCTCACTTCATCCTCGCATCTCGAGTTGCTGAGCGGACCGCAAATCTTGCATATCTTGCTGGCTACAACGGATCCCCAGAGACATCGCCCCTCGGCCCCCAGAGGCTTATCCCAGCAACAATGTGATGCGTTTAAAAATCAAAAGGCAATATCCTCCACTTTGTCCCTGTGCCGACGTCTTTCCCTCTCAACACGGACTTCATGACCTTTGTGACAGTTAACCAAACTCCCGACCCGTTTCGTTTGCCTGACCTCATTTGACCCTCTAACGGTTTGTAAACAACGATGACGTGCGAAGTGTGCGCTCGCAGTTTGGCGACGGCCGGATGGCTTGGTGCAAAACGCCACGTCCACAGATGGACACATGTGGACAGATCCAGAAGCAGCGTCAGAAATACACCAGGGCAAAGGGCAACACTTACCCTAAAAAATATAATTTTGCCCCTGATTTCACTATGGAGAGGGGCAAACAATGCCCCCATAATTTCCTCTAATAATTATGATAATTTAATAGCGTTTTGTTCTTTGTTTTGTCTGTCCTGTATTCCCTCTGGTACACACAACAAATATTAATAAATATGAATTTGAATTATACAAAAAAAATTATACTTGTTAATAGTACATTAAATAACCACAAGGAAATAAGAATATAATGTAATATGGTTCTCTGATTTATGTTTTCTGTTTGTTTTTTGTTTAAAAAAACACTTTGAATCTGTAGACTACTGCCTAATAGTCTTATTATTATTATCTTATTATTGCTTATGACAATTGCTCATATACTGTAAACCTAAATAATTATATGTATTATTTCTGAACAAAGGTTAAATGTTTTTTCACAAGTTTCAAAAAGTGCCCCCAATTTATTTTTAGATGCCCCTGGATTTCAGTCAGTAGGGGCCAAAATTGCCACCTAAAAATATGTAAATTTCCTACCCTGCCCAGAAGTGACCCTAGCTGGAAGTTCAGACCCTTTTTCTCCGGCTCTCGGGTTAGATGAAGTTTCATCGTGATCTCCCGAATCCGTCCCCTGCATCCATTTGTTGAGCAGACTTCACCAGTGAAACCAACACGGCTGTGCCTCTGCGAGTGTCACTGGTCTCCCTGAATGTCACAGACGGAGTAAATGGTCCTCCATTGGCCCTGTAATGTTAGATAATGAGATAATAGCACTTGTCTCTGAGAGGACTGCTGACAGCGGGGAAAAGAACAATGACCCTCCCGTTCGGAGGAGTACTAAAAGATGAAGACGGTCAAGGGGAGAGGAAACAAAGGAAACAAAGGAGGGAAGAAATGGGATTTCAGAACAGACAGTTGTGTTCTGCAGGTGCGACGATCTTCGCTGACATGAATTCCATTTATTTTCATCTCTTGTTGTTGTGCACTTTACATTTCCTTCTCATCTGGATGATTCTCTCGTGTTTCCGTGTTTCTCTTTTGTTCTAAATCTCCTCGGCGGCTCATCGTCTCCCCGCCGGGCCGACGTGTCACATTCCTACACGGTTGTTCACAGTTTCACTGGAGTCGACTGTGAGTCAACGTGACTGTAGGCAAAGTTAGACCTGGGCATTGTGAAGACTCAGTATTCAGGCTTTTGACAAAGATATGAAGCGGTATTGTTAAAAAAAAACTTTTAAAGTAAATAGCGGTCAATCCAGAACAAGTTAAGTTTCTACATTTCTACATGACTCCTTAGTCTGCAGTCACAAAAGAACGACCGAGGCTGCAGCAGGCCATTCGTAGTCGTGTGAGACGTAACATCACAACATCGGTCTATGGGACAAGAAAAAAACAATTGAGAGACAAATTGAAAGCAAAATATAATTTGACTGCAAATGAAATAACTGTGATGATGAGGAGGCGTGGCCTCTTCTGAATTAACAAATGAAAAAGCTTAAATCCGTTGATGTCTTCCAGCGTCAGTGCTGCAATCTATTTAAACAGATGCTCTAATTAATTAGCGCTCATGAGCAGTTTGTTGCCTCGGTGAAGAGACATCAGGGCCGTCGGAATATATGCAACGTATTTACTAAAGTATATAGCGATAGGTCATATTTTCTCTGCAGCAGTACCTGTGATAGTGTAGTTTAGTATAATATTGTGCTGCAAGAACGAGTCCTAAAATCCGGGAATGAGATTTGCTCTCCCGGTTCCCATCTTATGTTGTTTGACTATTGCATTATTAGCATTATTGGGCGTTAGGCATTTTTTGTTAGATAACTGTCGTTAACATAAGTTTAACATGAGTTTAAGACATTTTAATATTATTTTATATGATATGAAATACGTTAGTAAATACCCCTCTTGTGAATTTGGAAGCTTTTATGTGCCAAATTGGTACGTAAATAAGCCATTTATTAGGCGCTTGCTAATAAGTGGCTTTTTATGACACAACTATACGTCTTCACCCTGAACACTAAGTTTAGTTTGGTGACCACGGTGTCGTTAGTTTATAGCTTGTGCTATAAATAGCATATGCTTTAGATGTTGTGGCAGGAAACACATGAAATATGCTGTCAGATAACATTTTATTAATATGTTCAGTTCCAACATCTTTGCAGCTTGTCTAAAAAATACATTTAGAATGTTTCATTTCCTTGTCGATATTTCTGGATTGGCAAATGTGTAATATCTACTCGTAATGTCTCTGAATATGCAGCTTAACTGGGTATTATTTATAATCTTTTGTGGTGTGTGACAGACTCCTTATTGTGTTTCTGTTTGCATTGTATTTGTTGTTGTAACATTCTTTAATGCACAATAAGAGCCTTTAATGCCAACTTTAGCTGGTTGATTGGTTGACAGAATCCCCTCCCAGCCATTCGACACAATGCATGCTGGGACGGCTCCAGCTGCCCACCACACTGGAAGAGCGAGCTGGTTAAGGAAATCAATGAATGGATAAAAGAAGGTAATCCTAGTAAACATGGGCGCAGACAGACAGGTGGGTGGAAGCAGCTCAGAACGTTGACCTGAGGAGCAGCGCCGGAGTCAAATGAATGTCAAACCAGACGAGACAAACGAGAGAGGAGGGGATGGTGCCAGGAGAGCCGTCGTATGGCACCTCCGTCATCCCCTCGTTAGCATCTTGGCATGCAAACACACACACACAGACGCACACACACAGACGCACACACACAGACAAACACACACAGACAAACACAGGCCAGACAGCTTGCTGGGCCAGATGGCCTCTTGGTGAGGAGCAGTGAGGAGACGCACTGGAGGGTTGGGTCGATTTATGAACCCTTTCTATGCAAACGGGCCTGGCGCAGTTACAGTGAAATGATGAGCATCTCCAGAGATTTGGTGGTAATTGAAGCACATTTATCATAAGACGCTGTAATGGGCTCCGGCTGCACAACTTTGGGAGTGTGTTTGCATCGTGGTGTCGTTGGCACAACACCGTTTGTGAATCGGACCTTCAGACGAGGCAGATAGCTTCTAACTCGTGAGGCGGTCCGTCAGCAGCTCCAATACATTCTTTGTATATATGTCATATTGCCTAATCGTTGATATAATCCTATTTTTTTAATTGTTGATATGTCATGAAATATTGGTTTTATTTAGTCATTTAGTCTTGGGTGAAAAGCATTCAATAATAGAGCTCAACTGATGTGTGCAGGAATGTTTCCCAAAGATGTCGACTAAGCACATCAAATAGTTCATTGGCTGCATTATATCACGGCCTACTGAACAATACACATGTAATGATTACTATTATTAATACATGGTTTAGTAGCCTTTGTCAAATCTATGTGATGACAGAATATGTGTAATCTTTAATTCGCTTTTTTCTTACAGATTTAATAATATATTTTTGAAATCACACACAAGTTTTAAATATAGAACAAGAATTTTTATTTTTGAAGGATATAATGATCACACTATTCTCCGACTGTTATTTATGATTTCTAGAAACACAAAAAGGAGGTCTGCCCACTTCATATCGCCTTCTCTCTCTCTCTCTCTCTCTCACTCTCTCTCTGTGTGTGTGTGTGTGTGTGTGTGAGAGAGTGTGTGTCTTCAGATAAAGAGGAGCAGGTGGGACATGTGGGTGGGGCGGCAGTGGAGCAGATTCATCACAGTTTGGCATGTGTGTAACAGTGTGTGTGTTTTCTTTGTCCTGCCTATCTTATTTACCAGTGACTGATGCACACACACACACACGCACACACACACACACACACTGAACATGAGAGTGTAGTAAGAGCTCAGTTGAATTAAAGAGAGATTTTAAATGTGCAGGCGGTCAAACATATGAACACGTGTTTAGAGTTTAGAGAGTGAGTTTCATCTTTGCTCGTAGCTGCAGGACCCAGATCTAGTTGTCCATTCGCTGCCTGTTCGCTGACAGTTTCTCATTTTTCAATATGCAAATGATCTTTGCAGCATAAACAGCTGTTGATAGTTATACAGAGAATATTTAACATTAATAGAAGTCCCTGACGGCTACTCAATGGAAATGAGGTAGACTATCACGAGTGAGCACGAGGGAGAGACAATTTAGTGAGGATCAAAGAGTGACAAACGTATTCCTCTCTGTACAATTAAAGTGTTGCTGTTGCTGTTAAGAGAGTAACGGCATGTGGCGTGTTCTCTGCTCTCTAGATCTCAATCCAATCTGCGGCATAAAGTGCATTGGGATTATTACCACGATGCAGAGCCGCGACCTGTGAGGAGGGTCCCAGTGATTTCGCTCGAGGGTGGGATCAGACGTAATCTGAGCATCCACGGGGGTGATGACATAATCAACGTCTTAGAATAAGCCTCAAAGCTCCAGTAACTGGTTTCACTGGTTTACACAGTTTGCTCGAGGAGAAGAGCATTGATTCAGCTGAATCATATCTGAAAGATCAATTATAATATTTAGAGGTGATGTGTATGCAAGTTCTATCGTCCTCATATCAAGATAAATAAATAAGTCGTCGTGCCATGTCTAGGCCAAAGATTCATATAATAAGTTTTACGTTTTTCTTTCTTAGAGTTGTATCTGTGACAAATCATATGGTGGATTGTTGCATAATGTCTTAATTTGTGAGAAAAAATATCTATTTTATTTGGTATTAACAAGTTGATTTAGTACTAAATATATTGCCCTTTAAAAAAAAGATGTCCTTGAATTGTTCTGTGTATTTGTTTCTGCAGTGCCAGATCTCCCAGGCCCTGAACGGGGTCTCCGACAAAGCTAAAGATGCCAAGGAGTTCCTGATCCAACTCAAGAACATGCTGCAGCAGATACAGGTAACACCACCGTGTGACACCTGTGTGAAATATGCTGTTTATGCATATCTCCATCTCATATGTGAAAGTGTCGTTGAAGCCATGTCATGTCAAGATAGCTTTTTAAAATTTTTTAAATGACAATATTTGTGTCAGCAGTGACACATCATGGACTTCGGAAGAGAAAAGGCAAATGGATGCACATTCCCCAACATTATCCTCATTAACTAACACCAGCCTGCATACAGTTAGGATGCTGATGTTTAGCAGCTGGAACGGGGACACACTTGTTTATTTATCTGGCGCCATTTCTCCACGTGGTTGTTTCAAAGCCTCAACATTTCTCCATGAAGGTCTGGCTGTGCAAGATTGCACCAGACCCAGGATCCATGCCCGATCAGTTGTACTCCACATGTCGAGGTCTTTACATCATTTACATCCTCTTTGGTGTTTTGTGTAGACTAAATACATTTTGCTTTGGGGCGGCTGATAATGAGGAATAAGCTCCAAATAAATCACATTTGGACTCACTCACACAGATCCACTGAATCACTGACCTGAAACAAACAATATCAGCCAAATGTGACACACACACACACACACACACACACACACACACACATACACACACACACACACGCACTGCACACTGTAATAAAGTGTCAACCACAGCACTGTGAACAGGCTTTAAGAGTCTTGTTGCAAAATGAAGAGGATTGCATTTAAATAAATGTTTTTAAAAACTTGTGACGTGAGCAATAAATAAATATATATATATATATATAAAATATAAATATCTCCAGCACTCATCCTCTCATAGATCTTAAACTGTGTCCCAAAGTGGAGGAATGCGTGATTGGAAATCCCCACTATCCAAGACCTTATCTCCTCATCCTGTGGGCTCAGGGATGGAAATGCCCCTGTGGATCTTTCTAGTATTAAATGCCAACTCCTGCCGACATACCGGACGTGTTCTGACTCGTTTATGGTTATTGTTTACTCGGCTTCCGGCAAAAAAAATGACTTGGTTAGGTTGAGGGAAATATTGTGGTTTGTGGTTCAAATGAATAATTTCTATAGGTAAGGTGACCTTTGTTGTCATAGTGACAAGAATAAACATTTGGTTAAGCTCAGGGAACAACTTGACTGTCAGAGTGGTCGCCCCCCCCCCCTCCATGCCGCCAATCATCTTCAGAGGATGACGCAACAGACCACGCAGAAGTGTGTCAGATCCTTTCCTGAAGTAAAAGTATCAAGACAGCAGTGTGACGTTACCCCATTACAAGTAAAAGTGTTTATATCAAGTTCTTACTCCAGGAAAAGGGCATAAAACAGGCTTTTTTAGCCAGAAATAACAGTAAAACATTTGAGGTGTTTCGAGGAAATCTCTCTTCTCAAAGACATAAACCTCCATCTTCAAATATGAGGCTGGTCCCCGTGCACACTGGGCTTCACAAAGGGAACACTTCCTACACACACACAGTTGTATAATAATCATGTTGGTTGTAACATCATTATCTAACAATCATGTGGAAAGTTCTTACATTTGGGCACGAACCAGAAGTATTTGTCATTGTTCTTTGCTGTATGATTATGAATGTGTGTCCAGAGGGAACAAAGCGGCAGATGGCGAATATGATGCAGGATTTATTTTTTGTCTACAGTCTATTGAAATAATGAACCCTGTAAAGTGTGAATAAATAATGTTTGTTTCATGAAAACAAAACTGGAGCAAGATCTTTGGTAAATTATCACATCAGGAACAAACAAAGGCTGTTAAATGAAGAAAAATACACCAACAGCACATCTATTTTGGTCTCAGTGTTTATTTACTGATCATTTCTCCCCGAGAGCCCATAAGGAGGGCGACTTTGGGGCCCATCTGATTGTGTGTCTGTGTGTGTGTGTGTTGCTCCAGGAGAACGGCGTGGAGTTTGAAGCTTGCCTCGTGGCCCAGTGCGACTCTCTGATCGAGGCGCTGACCAGACAGAAAGCCAAACTGCTCACCAAAGTCACCAAGGAGAAGGACTACAAGCTGAAGGTGAGTGCTCGTGTGTAGCAGCAGATCCTTTCCACATGCACAAAGACACGTTCTCAAAGCTGCACACACCTCTCATCTCCAGCATTTCTTTACTGGCGAGTATCTTCCTTCCTTCTTTTCTTGCCTTAAGCCAGCAGCATTTTTGGAGTGACTTGATTTTATAGTATTGAAATCTAGCTTTTTACAAGATGTATAGGAGGAGCCTTTCGGAGATCACCGTGTCAAAACAGTCAGAAGTGGACAGACAGAATAATCCAAAAATGCCTTGTGAAATAACCAGTTCTGTCCTGATTTGAAGGCGAAAAACCCCCCAGTTCATCGAGTAAAGCCGAAGCTGAATAGAAAAATGTGATTTTAGTCTCACCAGAGATTTCCAATCAGCCGGGTAGCTTTTGACTCTCGTTCTAAATCCACCTCTGGGCTTTCCCCAAGTCGTAGTGAATCACATGGACGCCCGCCCAGCCTCAACGTGCCCGCCGCCCGACTGACCGTCTGGCTGGTGGCGAGGGATGAAGGGGAGGGGCTTGGGCAGAGGTCCCAAGGACAGCTGTTGTCATTATCTGCGGGCTGAGGATTGAGATTTAGCCAGAGGGCAAAGAGCTGGCGGCAGCATCGAAGCTGGAACCAGAGAACAATAGCTGCATGTAGAAGGCCGATAGACGATTTTAAATGAATACATATTTAGGACATGGTTTCTCTCTAACTGATAACATTATGGGCTCCTAAATATGAAAGAAATCAGACAAGTAACGATAAAAAAACTAATCTAAATTAAAACAAATCACAACCACTATTAAATTAAATTAGGCTAAAGTACAAAATTGCCCTCAAGGAACAACAAAACACATAAAAATCGATGGAACTAATTAAAAACGTTTTTAAAACAAGTGATTTAGTAGATGTTGCTAATTCTGAGCACCTCAGATCTTCGGTAGGGAGCTCCAGAGCCCTTAAACTCTTAATTATGAATAATATATGATTATATTTAAATGGTTTAATGCTCACACTGTGCAGAAATAATTAACCAGAAATGTCCACACATTAGTCACACTAAACCCACAACTCAGAAAACCCCACACAACCTTTCCCTATTTTAATTCTGAGACTGAACACAGCTTGTGTTTGTTGTTGGCTGACTTTAAACTAAATGTGAGTTATATAACAGCAGTTCCAAGAAAGAACAACTTTGTTCGTGCCAGTGGACGGAGCAGGCTTTGAAAACACACAAACGTCTATTTCAATGCACCTTCATATTTTCAGACGGTGGACTCACCCTTTGACCTTCTACTTTTCAAAAGCCTTTTAATCTATATTTGTAGGGACAGTACAGCTTTTACCAGACACAAAACAACAAATCAGAAAAGATCAAGGAAAATATAAAGACTGTGTCTACCGCAAGAAAAGCAGATGTTTATAAAAACCACCAAAGCCAGAGGCTTAATCCCTTAAAGGCAACATATGTGACTTTCTTCACATTTCAACTGATATTAAAATATGTGAGTACTCACAATAATTACTTTTGATGACAGTGTTGGAGTCTTTTGGGTTTTATTTGTTTTTGCTTAAAACTAATTTTTTATTTTAGCCAGTAATGTTGGTTACAGTAAGTATGAGACTCACATATGGGCTGAGCACATTGGATGATACATTACATATCACATCATGTTATCTGGCTAAAGAAACACAGTTCTGTAGTCATACCACTGCCCACCAGCCAAAGGATGTTTTTAATATGTGTACTTATACATATAGTAATGTAACATAGAATCTGTGTGTCAGTGTTACTAATCTGTACTAGACGCATATTTCTATTTCTATATCTGTCAAGACATTCCTGAAATATTGTATCCCTATTTTGGCATCACCTCAGCGTGACTGTTTTCCGCGCCATGTGTCGTGAGTGCTGCCTCAGCTAACTCTTCCTTAAAGGGGAACTACAGATGCGTTTTACATCAGGCTCTGTCCAGGGGTGGACAAGTACTACTGCTACTAATGTGTGAAAACAAGTTGTATGAAGCCTTTTGTTGCTCTTACTGGAGCTGCAAAAAGTCTTATAAATGTATTTGGCCTCAAGTGATGTCACCTGAGTCAGCGTCGGCTGGGTGTGAAGACGAAAAAGAGAATATTCTCGGGGTGTGGAGTTAGACTCATCATCCTCTTCTCCGCTTGAGACCAGAGGCTATAGCTCCTCGTAGCGTAACACACAGAACTCAACTTTCTGTGGGGGAGTTGCATTGTGGGTAATGTGGGCATTTTGACACGGGAGAAGAATAAATGGGATACAAACGACGATATCTCTGGTTCCTGCTGCTCAAATTGTGATTTATTTGAGCAGAATTTGACAATGTTATGGGAGAGCAATAAGTAGAGGTCTTTTCACG
Source organism: Pseudoliparis swirei (assembly GCF_029220125.1). Lineage (NCBI taxonomy): Eukaryota > Metazoa > Chordata > Actinopteri > Perciformes > Liparidae > Pseudoliparis > Pseudoliparis swirei. The sequence goes on along the minus strand of NC_079399.1, from coordinate 16,075,552 downwards.
TCTTATCTACCTAAATCTAATTTAAAAATGAACCCCAAAAATGAGGTAAAATGTCCTTATTTTTCAACATTCCCACATTTCACAATATCCTCACTCTAAAGGTGTTTGTCTTCACAAAGATGCACGTTCAAGAGTACACACACACACACACACACACACACACAATTGATAAAGCTGCCAGGAGCACGTGGGAGGGGGCTCACGGCGCATCTCAGCGGGAAATTGAAATAGATCTGAGATTTACTGCACGCTTCACACTCCATGTTGTTTACAGGAGATAAGAGCAGGTTTCTTCTCCTGGTTAATTATTTAGATGTTTGTGTGTGTGTTTTGCTAAAGTCGAATTATGTCTGCATGAATGTGTTAAGGTGAAATATAGCCTCAAGAAAAATATATTTATATAAATATAATTTGACCTTTAATGACATTTTCTTTGTACCTTTGATTCATTCTTTAACCACCCGTATCTTAAATCCTAAATCCATCTTTAAAACATAGCTCTAAACCAAACCTCTTCACACATCACAACCAAGTGCATTAAACAAACTGCTTCACTAAATAAATACACATGATATTAATGTTATGATTTTGATTGAAACTTGTCACTTTTTTTGTGGGAATTGTAAGCAAAACAAAAGACAAATAAAAGACAAACGCACGATATGAAGATGTAGCCGTTGGGTAATGTTTATTCACGGTATATTTCTAGATCAGACATAAAAAATTGCTTCATGAGAATAATAAGTAAACAAATGGTTAAAGAAAAAGATAAAAATAAATCAAACTTGGCAAACGCCAGTCTGAACCGGTGGGTTTCAAGCAGCTGTTCCCACAGTGATATGAGAGGTTGAACATTACCGTAGAAAAGTCAGGCAAAATAATCCATATATGGTTTCTTGTAAAGTGCATTGGACCAGTTTCATCCAATATTTCTGCTGTTTCCTTCACCACAGCCTCCGTACCTTCTGCTCTGACCCTCTTTGACTCTCAGTTCATGCTCTTCATAGTTCAGTTCATACAGCAGTTGACAGGTGAATAATTAACTGTGATCTCATTAACCATCAAATAAAAACGAGGGGCTTAATTTCCAACGCTCTGTCTAATTAACTCTCTGATTCATTTAGGCGGCCATTGGGTAACGGTGTAATTAATTATCCACGATCCACGAGCCATCATTTTTTTCTGTCTACTTTTCCCTCGCTTAACCTTTTTAAAATTTGCTGATCAATACATATTAAACACATACATCTATGAAGATAATTAAATATCACAGATCAGTTGGAATGTGGTGCAGGGATTATTAAATATAAACAAAAGGCTAATAAGGCGGTGACAGTTCACTGCGTTTTAATTCGCCTCATCTCGACTGCTTGTGACAACGCGTCCAGATCTCATTTCCCTGCAGATTTCATCCAACAGATAGCATGTGATGTCTGAGTGTGTGTGTGTGTGTGTGTGTGTGTGTGTGTGTGTGTGTCTGTTGGCTGATAGCGGGACAGGATGCCAGGAAAACAAAGTTTTTTTTTTCAAGATGTCTTCCAAACGTTGGATTATAAAGTCCTGCTGTCTGCTCGCCTGCCAGCCACAGACTCACCTGTTGTTCCAGCCAGTCCCAATCACTTGATCCCCCCTGATCCTCACACCTGCTCCACAGTCATAGCATCGAGCTGCCAACCCGGCCTTTTTCTTCTGTTGGCTAAATGTCTGTATTGTCACACATTGCATTTATCATTTTTCTGCACTCTCCTTGTTTCTTTGTGGCGTTGCTGAATGGCATGGGCAGGCTTTGTGGCCTCTTTGTATATGTACTAGCCCATTTCCACCTACTGTACACCACGTCAGATTATCTATGTGTGTGTGTGTGTGTGTGTAGGTGTATGTATATGTGTGTATATATATGTTTATGTTTATGTCTGACATTTTTGTACTTGTTTTATGTTTATATCACTAAACAAATAAAAAATTTAAATGACAAAAAACATTATCTATTGAGCAATCCCAGACCATCGGGTTAAATCTTTAGGGGGGGTTTAGTTTGTAGTTTTTTTTACCTCAACCAGGAAGCACTTGGTCGGGCTACTTATTTGGGCTGTTTGCCATTTAAAGTACTTTTCTCTCTCTCTGCACTTTATTTCAACATAAAAACACATTTTCTCATTAGGGGTTCATAGTCTATTAATTGTCTTTTTCAGGTTAACTTTTAACATCTACCATTTCTGACCTGCGTCTTTGTCTCAGGTGGTGCGTGACCAGATGACCCACTGCACCATGAAGCTCCGCCAGACCACCGGCATGATGGAGTTCTGCCTGGAAGTCCTCAAGGAGAACGATCCCAGTGGATTCCTCCAGGTATCCCATCCCCTGTGTGTGTGTGTGTGTGTGTGTGTGTGAGATCATGGCATCTGCCTGTCTCCCTAAGCACTTGGGAAGGAAAACAACTTGTTAGAATATCTTAGCTGTGAGAGAATGACTCATTCTCGAGTCTCTTTTGGAGAATTGATCATTATGAGAAACACAGCACCGTTCTCTTTTAAAACCAGAGGTGAGACTCAACTTTCAGAGATCACACACGCGGCATAAACAGTGGGGTCTATACTGCATTGAAAGAATTCTACTTTCATAAAGTGTTTAAAACCAAAATGCTAAATATAAAAGTTAAAAGGAAGAAGGAAGCAAGGAACTTAGTTCCTTTGAGGCTAAGAGGAGACATCAGCAGCGCAGGGAGCCTCTGATGTTTGTGAAGCCTGCACATCTAAAAACACTACGCAGTGTAAGGAGGAAGACTGAGAATAACAACACACACACACACACTCACACACACAATAAATACTGAAGCTGATCCATTTATAATTGACGGTCTCAGCACGTTATCAGCAGGCTCAGATGCTTTGTGGCCGATCAATAGTTATTGATCCATATATTGTGAGGTCAAACTGCAAAAGGTCAAATGTCACACGTGCACCTGATTATACGAGACGTTAGGTTTAATGTTCGCGTTGGGGTCAGGAACACAGTTTGATGGGACTTTTTATGCAAAACTTCTCTGTCCAGATCCCCAAATATGAATTAATATACTGAGACATAAGTAACGTGACTCTGTACAATTTAGTTTTTCATGTCTTGCTTGCAAAGCTCATATAGCTTAAAAGAAAATATGGTAAATGCCTCATTTTGTCACCATCATCAAATGTGCAAAACAAGTTATGGCATTTGGACTGGTTTCTACCTCAATACCTTTCTAATATTGTTTTGGTAATGTTGAAGGGAAAAGTTTTGCAATTATTTACATTGTCACATACACAGCTGCCAGTGTGAGACAAGGGTTACATGGCAAAGAAGCAGAATCATAAGTACCGTATATCAAAAGTAAAGAATAAAGGTTGGTCTTTTAATCTCCATATTATACATTTATATTGAATTATATTAAATGAAATTCTATTGTCTCTTCTGGTTGTGAATCATTTCTTTTCCTGTAAAGAGATAGCAACAGAGAAATAGATTAATGTGAAAGAGAGAGATGACATATCGATCAAAGACACTCCTTAGGGACACACACACACACCCCTTTGCTTACAATTCATCTGAATATTTTATAATGTATTGATTATGGTCCTTTATCGTTGCCAACATCTAAATCCTAACAAGTCTCTTAAATGAATTAAGGCATGATATCGCTTCACATGTGTAAGTACAATACAGTTTGAAGGGATGTGAAGTGAGGAACATTAAGCTCGATGAAGCTAATTACGCTGTAATGCTCAAGGATGAATCTTCAAATACTAGGCTCATGTTTTCAAGAAGATCCCGTCACCTTTTTTTTTGCAGTCGAGAGTTTAATGTAATGTATTCACTTTCCCTCCCTTGAGGCAAAACAGATCTTACCAGCAGGCGAGGGTTCTAATTCTGAGCCTTAAATATTTGCACTAATGTGTAATAAAGCCGGCTAATGGAAGTGAAGCCAGAGCAGAGGAGCTGTTCTCGATGCCGGGAGGGAAGCACAGCCCTGTGAGCCTCCTGATATTGAGTTAAGATGCTCTTATTTCCTCTGTTGGTTTGGCTCTTCACATCTTTTCACGTGCTTATCTTCCAACATTATGTGTGTGTGTGTGTGTGTAGATCTCAGATGCTCTGATCAAGAGGGTCATATCATCTCAGGACCAGTGGGTGAAGGGGGCCCTGGAGCCAAAAGTAGGCCCTGAGTTTGACCTCACCCTCGGCACCGACTCGCTGCTCCAAACCATCCTGCAGCTGGACTTCTACCAGGGCAAAGGTGAAGACGGGAAAACACACACTACCTACTACACTACCTACTCAAATGTCAATAATGTATTATACCTTTGTTAACTGTATCGTACCTTGATTCTAATTCCTATGAATTGTTTTTAATCAACTAATCGTATTCTTAACTTCTCTGTATTCACACTTGTATTTAAAGGAGTAATCCATCCATTTAGTAGTGAGCTCATAAAGATGGGGGGGGGGGGGGGGGGGGGTCTAACAAAGAACTGATTGAAAAAGAACCATCACTTTCAATGTAGATGAGGCTGAGGCTGCAGCTGAGAGATCCTGACTTATATTATATAGTACGGGTCGATCTCCACTCTACATTTCCCATAATGCAACTGATTGTGTCATTATGCCATTTGAACATAATGACACATCTTATCTTATCTCTCACTTGGTTAAAAGAACCACGTACATTTAAGGGTCAATAAAAAAAGGTTTGCAAAATGGCTTCTAAACTGCGTTCAGTTCATTTTAAAGGAGATCATTTAGGTCAATTAAATGATGTTCTTGGAAGCGACATGAGTGTATTTCACTCTTCCAATATTAGAAGACTAGCAGAGGGGGTAACCATCTTGGAATCAGGCTTGAACGCTCCCAAATCATCATAATAAAGGATTTCCTGTTGTTCTCATACTGCTGAGCATTAGACGCTCGCTGCTTGGTGAACATCCATGGGTTATTTTCTTATACTTTTAAACCTCCTGAGCCACAGAATACTTTACAATCTTATTTATATTGCCCAACATCACAAATCACAAACGTAGAGGCTCAAGGGAATTTACAACCAGGAGAGCATTCGACACCCTCTTCTGTCCTAACTTTCAATTTGAATTACGAAATACATCCCAAAAAAATATTTTTTAATGGGGAAAAACAGGAAGAAACCTGAAGACCAACTAATGAGGGATCCACTTTCGCTGGACAGACAAACGTGTGTACAGAATAACCAACTTATAAAAATGTACAGTATGGTGGAGTCCGTACATAAAACATACAAAGCAACAAAAAAAACCTCTGGCAACAAAAAAGCCCCTTGATGTTATATTTGAATAATCATAAAACCTGTAGTTTTGGTCTTTCTTGCCTTCAGAGGTCTCTTCTCGCTGTACAACAATGTACGAAGCTGATTAGCTATTCATTGGCTGTTGCTACCCAGCAACCAGTTGGCGCGCATGAATAAACACAACGTGCTCGACTGGATTCTTAAGAGATCTCCCTGGTGTATTGTTAATGTACATTAAATATGTAATCAGCACTCTGCGTATCTCATTGTAATACGGCTCAACCTTGGGAATAAAGATCAGGGGTTTCGATGTCGATTGTTTTTAAAGTCAGACGACATGAAACCCATCTGTTCCCCCACTGTCACGTCCCATTGACCATCAGGAACAAAGCAATGGAGTTTAAACATGGAGCATTTTAGTCGTTCGACTTCCTGAGCAACTACACACTTTCTGCTTCATAAGTAGCCTGAAATTATTCTCCTAATTATAAGTTATCATTGGCCGTCTGAACTGAATGAGTTGCTCTGGATCACTAGTTTCTTCAGTCTTGATGTGCCCTGTAAATGAACAACCACTCAACTAACTAAAACTTTCCATAAACTGGGGCAAACACTACAGACGTGGGTTTTTCCCATTTAATTATTACCAGATTACATATTTGTTACCAGGAAACTTCCAAGAAGTAGTTGGGCAATTAATTACTGATAAAATAAAGCATCCGCCACTTATTTGACCAATGATACAACCGGGCTCAAAGTAATGCAACGTTAATGGGGCATTAGTCGAGTTAAAAAGAAATAAACACATTTCTTTAAAGACATATAAACTAAACACACATGGAGGGTCAGTAATCAGTGTGAAATTGTTTAAAACAAACAAAACAGCAGCTTAGTCAGCCAAAGAAGAGCCGACATCTGTGTTCAGGTGGAGTCTTTATAGCGGGAACCAGACGCTGGGTGACGAGCAACAACGTCAAGGTCTAAATGCTGTTGCAAGGCTTTTTAATTTCTATTTAAGTGAGATAAAAAATACTGGAAGCGGTCCAAAAAATATCAACCAAGTCTTATTATAGGATCCTCCTCCGAATGCTCACCCCCCCCCCCCCCCCCACAGTATCTTCTGACCTCAATGCCCTCAATCGGAGAGAAATCCCTGATTTTCATGCTCAGCAAACCCTCACACAGTTTGAATTTCTCAGATTATGTCTTGTTGTGTTTAATGCTCCATTGTGAAGTGATCCAAATGAAGGGTTACCATTTGTAATTCAAACTCTCACTCTGTGAAGTCAAAGATCAAATAAGAACGAATGATTGCCAAAAGTACAAAATAACCAGATGTTCAAAAGTAGCAAAAGTGATTGTTACATTTCAGTTTTATGCTTGAAGTAGAAATATTGACGAAAGCAAACAGGAAACCAAGTTACTTAAAAAGACCAAACCTTCATGTTCGTAGTTTGTCGTCTTTGTAGTTGCAGCGTTTTCTGATCTAATATTGGATATTTGGGAAAAGAAACTCCTGCTGTGTCCTAATATGCTGATGATACAACATTTTACATTGATGACATGTACAATACCTACATCTTTCAAAATGACTTACATGATTTAAGAAGTATTTATAAATTCTAATAGTATGACCTACAAGTCAATGGTATATGGTTAAAACAAAAACATTTACACACAGTTTGAAAATGAATGATCATAAGGCTTTTGCGATGCTGTTGGTCATTTTGGTGACACGCTGACGCTCTTCACTGCTTCATGTGAATATTTACCTCTTGTCATGTTTCTAAATCTCTGCGCCGGTCTCACTCTCAGTTGCAGCTGCTTTATGTGTCATCTTCCGTCCATGTGCTCTTGCATTAAAACATCCAAACCAACGTCATATTTACAGATGTGCAGGAGAATCCGTTATTGTCCCACAGCGTCTACCTGGTCTCTGCATGGTTATTGTTTTCCAGCTCCTCTGCAGAATAGTGCTGCCTTCACCGGAGCACAACGTTTCCATATAAGTCACAGAAATGTGTAGCCTGAAGTACTTCTCTGTTTCCCATGCTATTCTTAGCTGACTAGTCCTTTGACTTTTTCTATGGAAATAATAACAATACTCTATCAGCGTAAATATAATCAGAAAAAAGTGTATTCAACATGATCCCCAAATTTCAGAATCACAATTCTTGTATTGTTATATGGAATAAACAATTCGGGTTAAGCTTTTTTTCAATTCGGATTTCTTTTTAATTAAACGCGAATATGTGGATTTAAAGTATAGCATACTTCAAATACTAGAAGGAGAATATCCTGCTGCAAATATGAACACAAATGATCAAATGTATGCGGGATATGGTGGTTGTGCGTGAATCAAAGAACTACTTTGGCTACAAATACTGTCACACATATCATAGATATTGATCCACTGAGTCGACGAGTGCAGTCACATCAACCCTGTTCCCTCTGTCATGACTGCTGCAGAATTCATCATCACTCTGAGATCTCCACTCGTGTGTTCAGTGGTTATTTTTACTCTGATGTTGTTGTTTGTGTGTTTGTTTCAGCTCCTTTTGGAATGCAGTCCTGTGTGTTCGCACACGTTTTACCACCAGGCTCAGACAGATAGGACATGTATTAGAAAATCATTTGATATCATGCTGGTCCCTTCATTTTTTGATTTCTAATTAACAAGCCAAGATTCCTGATCTGAATCTACCGATTACTGGAATGTATTAGTCTGTCTTGTCAATGGACGGTTTGCATCTCAAAAGGTTGTCCCACCGTGGGAATAACACTAGTTTAGGGAGAGAAGCAAAGGAATAAGCACAATAGTGTTCAACTAAAATGCTGCTGGAGGCCGACTTAAAGCCTCCACCGATTCCCAGAATAAACTCGGACATGTTTTTATCCCCCACGATACAGTAAAGCATCTCTTTCTCTCCCATCAGTTTGTTTCCTTTTCGCTCTTTCTCCTCCCACCCTTTCATTTCTCCCTCCTCTCGTCTTAAACCCTCTCCATCCAATTGCAAATCTGTACGTCTCATCCATCATTTTCTCCCCATCAGTGGAGCCTGGAACCTCGGTGCCGGCGGCTCCTCTCCTGCAGCTGGAGAAGTGCTGCACCAGGAACAACAGCGCCACCTTGGCCTGGAGGGTCACTGCGCCCTCTGTCAGCGCCATCGAGGGCTACATCCTGGAGCTGGACGACGGCAACGGAGGACAGTACCGGGTCTGTGCCTCTTCAAAACACACTGTTATCATGAGTAGTGGGCATCACACACAGTAAACGACCTGTCACCACTAACATGACGTCGTGGAGTAAATTACGTCACTTCCTTTTGATTTCATTATTAATTATCCATATGCTGCTCATCTCTGACTAAAGCCAGATGGTAGTTTGTGTGTGTGTTGAGTGCCATCAGTACACATGCAATTTAAGTGTGCAGGTCTTTACTAATACTTGAGTCCATGTATACACTGTGTGTGCTGAGGCAGGGAACAAACATGTGTATGCATGTAATCTGCATTTGATGCTTACTGAAATGTGTGTGTGTGCCCTCAGGAGGTGTATGTGGGGAATGAGACAGTGTGTACTGTGGACGGCCTTCACTTCAACAGCTCCTACAATGCCAGGGTGAAAGCCTACAATGCTGTCGGTGTGGGGCCGTACAGCAAGACGGTGGTGCTCAAGACCTCTGATGGTAGGCAGGATGTGTGTGTGTGTGTGTGTGTGTGTGTGTGAGGGTGGGTGGGTGTTCTACAGCTTTGCCAAATTGGCACTGCGTGTCTGCTAAAGCAGTGGTTCTCAACTGGTCCGGCTGTGGGACCCACCTTCACACCTAAATGACAAGCCGCGACCTATATCGAGTAACAGTTTCAACTCCTCAAATATATTTAATTAAAAGATGGTGATAGATAGTACCGAATATGTACGCCAACACTAAAACAAGTTAAATGATAAACCAAAATGACCAGCTGGTGGTGATGCAAGAGAGGGAACTATTCCCTTTCATGCTCAATTAGGTGCATTTTAATTAAAAAGCAAAAAGTGTATCTTCAGGATACGAGGTATTACGACATAACAATCAAAATCTTCAGCTTTTTTTTTAAACAGACTAAACGTGACATACAAGTCCAACTACTCAGAAGCATTTTTAAAAGACTCAAATGACCTAAGTTTAACTGAGAATACTCAGTCACTGAATCTATGACACACACTCACGATGGAACAAGTCTGTGTCTTGAGGAGCAGCTTTTCAAACACTCAAAATAATTTAAACCAAAAATGCTAATTCAACAGGATTCATATACAACATTAACTTTTCTAGTGATGAAAAGATATTTCTTTTCAGTCGGTAAATACTGAAAAACATTGTGCTTTACAGAATATTAAGCAGCACCCACTTCAACCTGAGGAGGAATAAAGAATGACAAAAAGAGAGGAAACATGGTAATCTCAAAGAAAAGAAAGGAAGGGAAAGAATATTATACGCGGAAAAGAATGGAGGAAACGAGGAGCGGAGAAAGAAAGAAAAAACAAAGCTGAATAGGGCAAAGGAAGGGAAAGTTAAGAAAAGAAAGGAGTCAGAGAAAGAAGGGGGATGAAAAAAGGGATAGATGACAACATCTTCCACAAGCACAGTGGAATGAAGGTGAGAGTCACACTGAGGCTCTATCTCCCGTTGCCAATTTCAGCAACAATGGGCATTAGTCAGTTTTCTGACTGATAACCGTTTATCCCACCCACCCTCTTTTTTCTCTCCTCGCCAACTCGCCCTCTTTTTCCTCCTCTTCCTGCAAATACACAGAGAAAAGAGGCACGACGAGTGAATGAGGCTGCAGAACAAACACAGATCTGTATGCTCAATTTCTGTAATATCTGGTATAAATCTTTTTTCTGTGTGTGTGTACGTGTGTGTGTATATGTGTGTGTGTGTGTGTGTTTGTGTCTCCACTTCCAATTCAACGATTGCATCTGGTTGTATCCAGCTGATGAAGCATTTCTGCCTTCAGGCAGAGGTAGTAAATTCCTCCCTGATGTTTCTGTTCAGATTTGTGTTGTGCCTTTAGTGTGTCTCTGTGTGTGTGTGCGTTTGTGTGTGTGTGTGTGTGAGTGCCTTTATACTGCAGCTATAAACTCCCCCGCTACATCAGACAGAGCGTTATATATGCCGTGCATGGATTTCCAGACGTAACTCTGTCGAGAAGGAACCAACCGACAATGTGTGTTAATGTGGCAACGGACACGTCTAGACCAGCTGACGGGCGTCCAATCACAGGGGAGGCTGAGCCCTGATGAAAATGACAATTACATCAGGGCTACTTGTCAGCTCCATGAGTCTGAGTTATTTCTTGTTTATAAAAAATAATCACATACAGTCTTGACAAAGTGTGCATTTTCCATTTACTTGCAATTATTACCGTTGCATTGAAAATGCGGAAGGTAATGTTTTGATCGCCGTGTATTTGTATGCGTGCGTGCGTGTTATTCGCATAAGTCAAAAAGCATTAAACCGAATCGCATGACATTTGGTGGGATGATTGGTTATTATCCGGGGACCATTTGATTATATTTTGGGATTGATCGGGTCAAAGGTCAAGGTCATGAAAAAGGTCACAATCTTCTTGAATCGCATGCAATTTGGTGGGATGATTGGTTATTATCCAGGGACCATATGATTAGATTTTGGGATCAATCGGGTCAAAGGTCAAGGTCATGAAAAGGTCAACATCTTCTTTTCACCATAGCGCGGTCAATTTCTCTCCAATTGGCATGCAACTAATGCCAAAATGTTCATAATTCAATGCCCAATCTTGTGATATGCGAAGGTATGCGCTCTACCGAGTGCCCGTTCTAGTTTAGTTATATTATTGTCTGATACAACAATTAATTTCTGCTTATTTAACAAAGAAATCTTGTTAGGATTTGAGTGTTTCCTGTTTTATGTTGAAGTCCCTGTCTCGTTTCCTGTTTCCCTGCTCTTCCCTCCCTGTGCTTGTCTGTTTCTTTCCTGATTGTTTCCAGCCACGCCCTGATTGTTTCCACCTGTGTCTCGTTCCCCTGTGTATTTAATCTGTGTCCTTCTGTTTGTCTGATGTCAGATCGTCTTTTTGTTGTTGTTCCTGTACTGAGAATAAACTCTGTTTTTTGTGAAACTCCTGCTGCGTTTGGGTCCTCCACACCACGCATCCGTAACAAATCTGTTTCTTTCTATTTGACGGATCATCATTTTAATAATTTTAACATTCACATGTTTATTGTTACATATACATACAAATACAGCAAAATAAGTTGCTATTAGATTCTGTATATCATTATATAACATTATCCTGACATGAGTATTTGAAGATTTCTTATTATGACAAGGAGTTATCCTTGTTATAAAGAGAGCAGGTTGTAGTTTTCCACTGTGGCGGCAGCAGTGAGTCCTTATTGATCAGGATGAAAACAATGATATGATGCAGAGCTACTAATATGACATTACTGCACGCTAAGTGGACTCATAGTGACCAGCTGTTGTTTGCCTTCTCCAGTGGCCTGGTTCTCCTTCGACCCCTCCACAGCTCATCGGGACATCGTCCTGACCAATGAAAACCAGACGGTGACCTGCAGCAGCTACGACGACCGCGTGGTGCTGGGAACCGCCGCTTTCTCCAAAGTAACACACCTGTTATCCGTCTTATTGATTTCTATCCGGGGGTTAGATGTATTTCTTCTGTGAGGGAGCGGGGTGATCCAAAATATGTTTCACACAACCACATTTAATCTATTCTACGTCCACTTGAATCTCAGGGCATCCACTACTGGGAGGTCCGCATCGATCGCTATGACAACCACCCGGACCCTGCGTTTGGCGTGGCGAGGATCAACACCATGAAAGACATGATGCTGGGGAAAGACGACAAGGCGTGGGCCATGTACGTGGACAACAACCGCTCCTGGTTCATGCACAACAACTCCCACACCAACAGGTGGGTGGACACTGTTGGTATTTTGATGGGAGACATTTATTGCTGGTATTATATGTCAAGTATCGATCATAAATACAAAAACTATCATTTTAAATGAAACAAAACCATCTCACGGCCATAGTTGAGAGCATACTCACCTCACCTGAAACAGTTTGGTACTGCAGTGCATGGTCAATAAATACTATTATTATATGTGCTCCTCCTACAATCAGCTTAATCACTATATCACAAATAAGAGCTTTGAACACTTCTCCGTTATCCGAGAAGCGCTGGGCACCTTTCTATTAACTTAAATATACTGTCTGTGAGTTTCGTCTCGTGGTTTTGTGTGAGTAATGTTGTGTTAGTCAGTTGTGTGTCTAATAATAATAATAATAACTTTATTTATATCGCACCTTTAAAAACAATGTTTACAAAGTGCTCCACAGAGTCAAAGTAAAACAAGTGGAATAGCAAGAAACCAATATTACATTTAAAAGTATATATTAAAATAAAAAATAAAATGGAAAATAAAAACTAAATAAATAAAAAATGTAATAATGTGATATTGATGTCTATGTTTTGATGTTCAGACACTGCTGTTATGAGTTTACCCATCATGCTTTTTACCGGAACCACATCCACCTCAATCGTGTGGTCATTAATAAAAAAAGAAGTGATTGATCGAAATGTACCGAACAGAACATTAGTTACAGCTTTTAAACGTGTGTGTCTCATTAGAAACTGGGTTTACTTCTTTAATTATAAACAACAGCAGGAAGCAACTTTGTACTCTCTTCTTCTACACACACACACACACATACACACACAGACCAGAGAGTCTCTGCAGCAACTCTCTTCGTGTCACAACGTAACTATCAAACCCTCATTGAACATTTATTGACATCGACAAGCTGAAACACAGCTGACTCTCCACTGACTTTATTCGTGGCTCTCCCCTCTCGGTCCGTCCAGGCGGCGGTATTCTCTGTGCCTTTCAGGTCATTCATCATCTCAGGTGTGTGGCTCATGTTCTTAAACACGTCGATTCCTTCGTGTCTCTCAGCACGCTGACCCTCTCTGAGGCCGGCGTGTTGGAAACGTGGCTGCCGGCATGCTTCCACGTGCAGAGGCGGTTTCACGCCTTAGCAACACAACCCCAGTCACACTCTTCTCCCTCTTTCGGGATAACAAGCAATTAGAGTCAGATCACAGTTCGCAGTCTGAGTTCCCGAGTCTTTGACAAGCTTGTTAAAACAAACGGAGCTCCAGACCGCCGGGACACAAAAGATGAAAATAATAAATTGCTGGATATGAGGTTTACATTTTTAATGCGTTACTTTTTCTTTCAAGCACATGGCACTTTAACGGCACATTTGGAATAGAACCGGAATATTATTCTGGTCCACTTGCAAGCTCAAGTTTAACTTGCTTCTTATGTATATATATATATATATATATATTTAATATTTTTATATTTAATTTAATTTGTCATTAGTATTGTGTATTGTGTATGCATATATGTTGTATATATACATATATATTTGATTTGATATTTTACTTTGTATACTTCTATATCTTTCATCCCTGTTTTTTATATTTTATTTTTTATTCTTGTGTGTTTAGTTTATTGGTGCTGCTACTGCTTCGACAAATTTCCCCTTGGGGATTAATAAAGTATATATCCATCTATCTCTATCTATCTATGATCTGTCGGGGAAGAATGTCAGATGTCAGTCTCCCTGTTTCAATGTGTTCAATCTATTTTGTGTTTTGTGTGTGTGTGTGTGTGTGTGTGTGTAGGGCGGAGGGAGGAATCGCCAAGGGCTCGACGGTTGGCGTCCTGCTGGATCTGACCAAACGCACACTGACTTTCTTCATCAACAAGGAGCAGCATGGACCGACCTCCTTCGAGAACCTGGAAGGGGTCTTCGTACCCGCCGTCAGCCTCAACCGAAACGTGCAGGTCAGTGTGTGTGTGTGTGTGTGTGTGCGTGGGCGTGTTTTACCCATCTTATGGGCAAATACTGATCTGATTACAAAGTCACAGTCACTTATTTTGGGGGGGAAAAATGGGGATAATAGCGTAAATCATTACGTTTTACAGTAAACTTGGGTTAGGGTCATTTAAGTCACTGGTATGTCCCAAAAAGTCAGGAAAACAAGACGTGTGTGTCGTGCAGTGTGTGTTTTCTAGTATAGATAGATAGATATATACTTTATTAATCCCCAAGGGGAAATTTGTCGTCACAGTAGCAGCACCAATAAACTAAACACACAAGAATAAAAAATAAAATATAACATAAAAAACAGGGATGAAAGATATAGAAGTATACAAAGTAAAATATAAAATAAAATATATATGTATGTATTTATACAACATATATGCATACACAATACTAATGACAAATTAAATTAAATATAAAGATATTAAATATAGACAGTGTGCAAAATGCAAAGTGTGTGTATGTGTGTCGTGTAAATAAATGAAATGTGTGAAGTGCAGATCAACATAGTGTGGATATGAAGTTATTATTGTAGTTATTGCACTAGGATCTGGCAAGAGGTGATCTGTTGTACAAGAGGTGATCTGTTGTAAAATATGTATGTGTGTTCGTCTTCAGACAGTCATTGCATGAATGAGCACATTGAGCGATACTGGGAACACTTTCTGTTGATACCAGAGCTGCTCAGACTGGTCAGAGTCAACGCACACGAGTGCATCCTCTTGTTCGTTTGTAACTCTTCGTCGAGCTCTTTGAGGTCAAGCTTTCGGATTTGCAATACTGCTTTTCCTCTGTATTGCATCACTGTAAACTGAATATTCTAAATCAACCAACAATTTGAGAACCTCATTCCCTTCTGTGAACAACCATTTCATAGATTTAAGAATGATTTCATGGATTTAAAATAAAAATCACCAAATATTCAGACATAGGACTGGTACATTCTTTCATGTTGTATTTAATGTCTCCTGATATCCAACATCAAGAATATTTGCAGTGTGTTATCCTGCTACCAATAAACCTGAAGCACTTGAATATAGCATCACATTGTTTTTCTGACGCGTGGGAGTGTAGGAGGACCACGAGAAGGAAACAAACACACTTTATTCAAACTCATGTCACACAAGTTTGAAGCTCCTTTCAATATTAACAACCCGAGAAATGTCAGCTGATTGGTGATTTCTACCAACGGTGAATATTTGGTAGTCCATTATTACATAAGCATGGCTGTAGCTTAAATCATCTGTATCCTTATATATGCAAAATGACCTTGTTTGAATTCACAAGAGGAATAAAAACCAGAGACAGAGCCTCCGAACAGATGTGAAACATCCATCGAGGAAGCAGTCAGACGTAGCAGTTTGACATTTACAATACAGAATGCAATAAAAAACTACAAAAGCACACCATTATAACAACAACAAATCCATAAAGCGTTCAGTCCATGCATCACTTGTGTGTGGAGAAAGGAATCTGTAGGGTTGACAAGACTGTATTTCCTAAATCCACGTCATCACTAATCCTCAAACACGAAGCAGTCGTCAGATATGTTCCTCAAACTCAACGTTCATGAGTCTCCGTCTCAGATGCTCCGCTCCTCCTTTCAGGCGACCTTACTGACGGGCCTGGAGTGGCCGAAGACCGGCAACCAGTAGGGGATCCTCCCTCGGAGCCAACGATGTCACACGCAGTCCGCGGCCACGTGGGCCGCTCCCGGGAACGTCCGATCCCCCATTCTCATCGAGGTGTTCCATGTGAGACCCCGCTCCATCATTTCGGCGACGAAGGAATACAATCTGGATTATTGGATTGCCATACTTTTTTTTTTTACATCTCAGTTTTTACTCCAAGATCAAACATCACTCTCTCACTTTGACAGAACCCACGGGGGACGACGCCCAAACTCCAGTGCCACAATGTCGTACTTTGAAGTTTCTCAAAGCTTTATGATTCAATGTAAGATGTACCTTCAGAAAATAGCATCACAATCAGTTTCCAGGGCAACCGGGTGCTTCTCGTTGCTCGGCTTCTCTCTCAGGCGCCGTCGAGGAATCCACTGGATGAAGAGAGTCTCTCGGAGGAGTCGTCGTGTACTTTAGGAATTTAGTTTCTGGAAGTGTTATTCACCACTCAGAGTCTAGAATAAAAGAGACTCACCAGAGACCAGATGACGAGAGCAGAATACTCTCCTGCATCATTTTGCCACCGAAAGAGATTTGAGGAACAGTTCTTTATTTTTGGAGGCACACTTGTTTCATGATATTATTGTGTGAGGATTAAACAAATGCGATATAACATACGATGTAGTTATATTCAGATGAGCTGGCTAGTGGATTTCCTTCAGTCAGAGCACTCTGATTGGCTGCTGGATGTAGTTTCATATGTATATCTGTATCCTTCTTCTCATCTAATAAGTGTTTCAAAAAATGCCTAACGATTGACACGGATACGGACATATTTGGCTTTTTTTCCCTAAACTTTGGGATCTCCACTGAAATTGAACATGAAGTTCTGTGAATGAATTTTAACTGAGCGGCACAAGCTTGTAAGGACTAAACCTTTAGAGGTTAAAATATGCCTGCAGCATTTCAAACCATTTAAAGGATCGTGTTAATTTGGTTACCAAAACTACAAAATCCACCTCCAACTGTACCTTGTGTTCCATTAGCGAGGATGGTTAACGGCCGACAGGAGCGTTTCCCCTGCAGCCTCCCCCGGCCTCCGTTTTCACCCGGACTCAAGAGGACATTAATTCACCTCGAGGGATGAATGTCAGAGAGAACGCTGACATTCAAATAGAGCTGAGCCACACCTCACTTTCTATTCATTTGAATTTGAACAAGACCAACAGCTACTATAATATATCAAAAGTCGAGGAGGAAAGTGGTTGTCGCATCGGTACTTTTCATTCTGTGCTCATCTCTCAGTCTCTCAGTAGAATCTCTTTCAGGCCTCTTTAATCGGTGGATGAAAATGCTCTTGAGAAGTCACATCAGGGGGATCTTCGCTCCGGATCGAGCCCAGACCACTGTGACCGGATTCAACATACAGTATAGCCGTGTGTTTTTCACGACCAATGCAGTGGATATCTGGATATCGCTTCATCAGGATATCTGAAACATTTCTCTTCCCTATAATGTTGTGTGTGTGTGAGACGTTATTCGACACACCTGCCATACAAAGATTGGGTTTATGTGTGAATGGGAAACGACAAACAAATGTAAATATGCGAGTTATGACTATAATATGAGATATTAAGCATGGATTAAGCGTCAAACAAGTTTACAAAATATCAGGAGCTGTGATGTGAAGTGCGCTGAGTCTTTAAAATGAGTGATGTTGAAGCCAACTGCCCCCTGCTGGCGGACGGTGGCAACAACCGGAGTCATGAACTTATCCTGTAGTTTCATAACCCGACTGTGATTTCATACCTTTAATCGCTGACTTTTTAAACAGTCAGCTATAGTTTTGCCAGTTTTACAGCTCGTCTTATAACTTATATCGTCAACTATCTCAAACATCTGATCAGGGACATAGAATAGCAGAGTCATTTATATGTTTCCAAGTTATTTTTAAGATTAGTTTACATATTATTATGATTGCAGGCAGCAATTACATGTCGCTTAACACACTTGATTTCTTTTACATTCTCAGTTCAACACACATTTAAATATGCCAGTTGGCTGAACAGTAAATATCAATTAAAGAAAGCATTTCTTACTGGAATTAATCTATTCTATATGTCTATTTTCAATGCCACAGAAACACGATACACATGTGTTGGCCTGTATCTTTGTTTTGAAGAATGTATTTAATTGAAGAGCATCAGAGTAGTATAATAAGGTTATATATTTGAATCTGTGTTCATTTTGATGTCCTGTAGATATGATGTAAGAAATACGACTGAAGAACAATAATGGAGCCTTTTTGAAGAGATGGGGATGGGATGATGTATTTATATATGAATCAAAGATGCACCTGATGTTGCATTCAAACCATGTGGGAAAGATTGTTTTCACGTTGATATTTTTACAACAGTGGATAAAATGCGTCGTGATGGACCCAGATAGTTATTCCCAGACTCTGTAGTTCTCATCTTTACGGAGCTTTAGTTGATTGCTTTGGCTTTCTTTAACTTGACTCTTCACTCAACTCCTCAGCGCATTGTGTTTGGCTGCCAAAAACAACAACAAACACGACCCAGGCAGACACGGTTCAGGACTATCTGGTGAAGCATTTAGAAGCTCAAGAGTCAAACATTTCCCGACGGTGTTGGTAGAGATTAAAGAATAGAGCGAAAAGGGAGATATTGTTGCTACATGTGTGTGTTGGCCAAAAACACAGCTCCATATGAACTACAACGTTGCTGCTCATACGTTTACCCCGTGGACTTACAGCTGATGTTATTGTCGCCACACCTTTGTTTCTGATGCCCCCAAAGTGGTCAAGAGAGCACTTATTGCAGGTTTTAATCCAGACAATAAAATCCATGTGAAAATCATTTTTATTTGAATGTAAATTGGCATTATGAACATGGTCTAACGAATTAAACTACGCCTACGTTTTACCATCTTTCCCACATGACATGAACGCACCATTAGTGTCAAAATCAGGACTTGAACCCGTTGCTCCCGACCCAGAAAACAAACATCACCCAAAGGAGAATTTATCCCGACGTGCCCCAGACGGACAGCTTTTCACCAGAGGCTGCTCGGCTCTGACCCCCCCCCCCCCCCCCGAGGTGGACTTTGCTGTAACCAGGAATAGATTAGAGGCCCACAGGCCAAGTGAGACATCCATCACAGAAGCAGAGGGGGATGCGTGCCCGTCGCCTGAGAGTCCAGATGATTCGTGACCGGAGGGAACAGAAGCTCAAGGTGTTCGGTGGAGGTTCATTCAGGAAGCCAGACCGTGTATCAGGTCAAATGAGGTCACGCCTTTTCCTTTCTGCAGTTATTTGGTGAATGAATATCAAAACAATACTTCTTTGTTGTTGTTGCAAAAAGCACACATTTTAAGTCACATTGTGGTCACTCCTGTCTCAAAATGGTATTGTGACCCACCCATGAATGAGAGATTTCATTTAACTTCACGCTATGGTGCTGGGGGAAAGAGCACGTCCCCGCTGTAAGCGGTTCAACTGAAAGAATTGCAGATTTACTCTATAAAATGTGTAAATAGCTTATTTTTTTTCCTTTTGTATATTGCTCTCTTCAATTGGATATACTATAGAAGTCAAATGGCGACTGATATATATTGTCTATGGTCTATTGGGTTAAAGGTTTTTAAAAAAAGGCTCTAATCTCAATATAAGTATTTGCTTACAGATTGAAACAATGTGCTGCAGATAAACTTCATATTTATTTGTGCCGTTTCTTCTTCTTCTTTGAAGTCTATAAATAAGAAAAGAAGCTGCTTTAAGAAAAACGGTGTGAGATTTTGTGACCTCACTCGGCCGCACACTGCCAGATGACGCCTCGTGTTTCTCCATCGTCGCTCAGAACCCATCAGCTTCACTCTTGAACAGAACTAAATATCTGTAAAGATGTGGAATCGTTTCCATCTGGAACGCAGCTTCTCGGGTCGGTCAAGAAGTCGTGTGCATACATGCAGAGGTTTATGAACGGGAGAAAAGCTTCTCATGTTCGTCTGTCTTTCTTCATTCAAACATCTGCCAGGACTTTTGTGTACATTCTTTTTTAAATTTATTATTACGCCCATCTGTACGGTTATGATCCCCTCCCTTCCTCCCTTGCTGCCAATGTAAATGTTTTGTACGACTACATGGTTTGTATATGAGAAAGTGAAACTGCATTATTTAAAAACCGTGTCAAACACAAGAAACGCAAATATCGTCTTTGTTTTTTTGGGTCATTTGTAAAAAGAAAATAAATTAACTGTGATGGAACACGATTTGACCAAAGTCTCAAGTTTTGTGCATCTCCGGCCCGCCACATTCAGGGTCCACTTTGAGAATCGGTAAATTGGATTCTCGTCTCCAGTAACACGGTCCTGTATTCTACTGCAGACCCGCCTCCCAGCTCACGGTGTGCTCTCGTGGCGAACAGTCCTGCAGTGAGATGAGTCACTGACGGTGTTGGGAAGCCCGCTCTTCCTCTGGCCCGCTTGTGTTTCCCCCTCCTGGAGGATGGAGTCGCACACCAGCAAACACAAACACACACATTTCAACCGCGAAACATTAATCCTCGACACGGATGTGTGCGAACTCCGGGGGCCCCGCATCTCGGCGTCCCTTTGCACTCGCCTATTTGTGTCCCTTGTTGCCTTTGACTTTCTGGATATCCTTGGAGTTGAGGACCAGCATGCCGTTCTTGAAGCGGCCCACCTGACCCGAGGGGGCCGAGCCGGAAGTAGAGGACACCCTCCTCTTCTTGGTCCTGTTGGAGAAGGCAGCGCAGTCAGACCGGTTTCAACCACTCAGACAAGAACAACTCTCTGGACATTTTGTTACGACAAATCAAAATACTGTGTTTTCTATCCATAAATTATACATTTTTTGATTAAGTATGCATAGTGGGCTCTCAAAAACTACATAGATGATTCCAGCATGTACGATATCTCAATAAAAAACAGATTTAAAGACGATCGTACAGACAATATTTGCTGATGTTTGGTTTTAACCCGTTTCAATACTCTTTACGTATCAAACTCTATATGTACAGATATATTCAGAGGAGCCGCCTTCACACACCTTTGATTTTTCGGCTTCTTCCTTTTCTTCAGGTCCTACAAAGCAGCGACACGGGATACAATTAGAACAGGTGGAGTACGATTCATTTCCTTCGTTATTAGCACTGTCGTGTTAAAAAAACTAAAACACTTCAAAATGTGTTGAGGATTTAATGGAAACACATCTTCATTTTAAATAACAGAATACATCTGCATATAATACAAGTAAAGCCGCAGCAGTTTGTATTCAACCTGAGACTGACTGAAGGGGCGGGTCTTACCGACTGAACCTCCTCTTTTGCCTTCTGCTTCTTGTCTTGGATCCGCTGCTGCAGCATCTTGTAGTTGACGTAGTCCTTCTTGGGAGGCTGATGAGGAGAAAACAATTAACTCGTGAATTGGTCACTAATAGGTAGAATATGACTTGAGACAAACTGTTTCCTTACTCGGGCTCCCAGCATGACCGCCCTGTCCTGTTCAAACACACGCTGCTGCTCCTTCTTGTAGCCCGTGATTCCAAACCGATGGACCTCAAGACGAGTCTGATGCCAACAAAGAGAGAAACAAGTGAACTCGGTGACAATTTCCACATGGTTTGAGTTTAGTTTGAGTTTAGTTTATTTCGATGAGCAAAATATACAACAATCAGAATTCAACAAAAGAAGAAAGTGGCTGACCGAAAGGGTCGAGGCTGAAGCTATCTAGCTTATAAGTGCCCTAGCGAGGAAGCTACAAAATGAAGCAATGAGAAGAAACAAGTCGCCCAAGACTCTTTAGAAAAACAACAACAACAACAACGCGTACAGTAAGTTTTGATAACACACTCACCTTTTCCAAGTTGAGCTCTTCTAGCTGGTCGCTCTCGTTCTCCTCCGTCATCTTCTGAAGGACGGCACAAAACCAAAAGCATTCATTTGAAATCAATCCAATTAACATTTCTCAAGCAAAAAAACTCAAACGTTTGTCGATTTCAGCTTCTCAAATGTTCGGATTTATAGATTGTTTGTGGTGTATACGATCTTAAATAGGTTGGGTTTGAATATTTGGTTGAATAAAACTATTTAATCGTTCTTAGAGTATATTACGGATGCACCTTTTCCAATATGCTTCTCTCGAATATTTAGCACTGGCGGGGCAAGACAATGCACAGGCGATGCACCTGAAATAATATATTATAAAGGAAGTACATGCTGAGCTAAAGTCGTAGACGTACGGGTATTTTGCTGGGCGCTGTGGTCTGTTTGGTTTTCGGGTTCTTTCTGGGGTCCTGAAACGTCACAACCTTCACATGGCTCAGCCGCTTGATGGTTGGATCTGAGGAGGACGGGACACATTTAAATACATACACACATTTGGTCAGCTGAGGACATATAGGCTCTCATGCTATGACATATATAACATTAATATGACAAATTATCTGGATGCCTCTGGCTTGATTGCTGGAAGCAAGATCAGTCATTGGAGGATAGATCCACCACATGCGCGTGTTGCTGCCGACCTGTTTGCTCAGTCGATGGCTGCTGCTGCTGCTCAGCTCCGGCAGGATCCTCTCGGTTGTTTTCAGAGTCACTGCAGGTATTCGTGACTGCAGGCAACTCCTCTTCTTCCTCACATCTTTTTCTTTTGTTCTTGAGCTTCTTTTTGGATGCTGCTCCATCTTCTGGAATATCGATCCACAACAAAAGAGTGAAATGAAAGTCTCCCTCAAGTCCTGAAACAGGATCAACTTTATACAAAAAGACAATAGCTGAATGACATCAGCGTGCGTCTCTGTTGATTACACGTTAATACAATGTAGGCAACACAATATGACAGCTGTGGCGTACATTCTACCTTTACAACGTTCATAATGACATCATGGCGATGACTTCTTCAACCATATGCGTTTTATAAACAATCACTTTTACGACTTGATTGAACGTGTTTGTGTGATCGGGACAAACGGGGATCTCTGATTAACGTGAGTTCAATATTGCTCAACGTACGATACGTGACACAATACATACATTATTCTCGTTTGACTATAGAGTCAGAGTGACTACGGACAACCATATAAGAAAGAGTTAGCTCACGCTAGCTTGCTAACAACACGCAGCATTTCAATGCATGCTAGTAAACCTAGCATAGCTAGCTAACAACACTTACCAAACTCGTAAAGTTTATCCAAAACGTGCTCAAGAAACAAACAATCTTCGTCCTCTTTTCCTTTCATTTTAAGCTAAGTGTAGAAACCGGAAAACAGCTTAAATAAAAGCTATTAATGGGACTCAACGATATCCGCCGTTTCACAACATAGAACGTAACGCTAAAACACGTGTGACGACGGTTGATCCTCTCCGGCCACCGTAGTTGCGGAAATGCCACTGAAACGCAAGTTAATACGCCCCTGTGAAGTTATCCTGTTCAACAACTAAAACATATTAAGAGGCGGGAACCGCACAAACACCCCTGGACGCATGAGTTCACGGGTCGCAGCGTGTGTTTGTAAATAGTGGCAAAGAATGGCATCCGGCGATATTTATTCGGTAAGTATGCTTCGCTTTTATGAGCTCACTCGGCTAGCTGTCGGCTGCGGCTCAGCGCTCCTGCTTGACGTTTGACTGATACAATCCGAGTCAATGCACTGAACCTATGGAACGAAATGGCATTGAAGCGAACAGTGAAGGGGTCTTTAATTTAGCAGTTTTGCTTAGCGACATGTTGTCACCGATACAATTACTTTTAAGCAATCGTGCAAAAATACAGTAGGCTTTATTTCCATAGAACCGTCAGCTCGACCACTCTGACGTCACGGGCCGGTGCTGCTCTGCTCTGCGGCTGCGCGTGTGACGTGTTCGTTGTTTGTTCAGTTTAATTGTGTTAATAGTACATTTATTGCCTCTATCAGCAATATGTAACGTTGCAGATGCAACGGTATTTCCCAACAAGGGCTTCTCCACGTATTCCGTCTATATTGCACTTTTTACTTCACCATACACTCAAAGAAATGACTCATTGGATGAACTCAATTAAATTGTTGGCAGGTTTTCCATCCAATAATTATATGCAACTCCAACTCAAATTTAGCACATCAGTGCAATACAATGTAATTAAGTTAGTCCAACTCATTTGTATCAAATACATCTAAAATAAAATAACGATATTCATTAAATTAAATTAATTTGTGTTTGTCCAACTCAAAATATAAACAAACTAACTAACTAAGAAAATATGCAAACTCCACACAGAAGGAAAGCCCCGACTGGGATATGAACCCACAGACCTTTGGCTTTGAGGCGACAGTGCTAGCCACTACACCACCATACAGCCATGTAAGTGTCTTCACCTTGTTAACAACTGATTTTCAGCTGGCGCATGCGCAAAGGGTAGTCCTCAATGAAACACATTTATTTTGAGTTGATATGCACACCATCTAACCTAAATAAATCTAATAAATGAAAGAATTCATACATTTTGTGTTCCACCCATTAAATATAAATATCTATTTTTGTAATTGATTTATTTAAATGTATCAAACAATATTTAAATGTGTCACCTCGAAGAAGGGCTTGAATCGTTTTTGTGAGTGTAACCTAAATAAATCTAATAAATGAAAGTATTCATACATTTTGTGTTACACCCATTCAAAATAAATATCTTCGTTTTGTAATTGATTTATTTAAATGTATCAAACAATATTTAAATGTGTCACCTCTAAGAAGGGCTTGAATCGTTTTTTTGAGTGTAGTTGTGTTTTTTGGTACAAAGGAGGTATTGTCATAGATTAAACTGATCAAATGCAGTTGGCGCCACCTGCAAGTACAGCAACAGCATTACAATGCTGTTATTTATTCACTGTTGTGAATTTGTTCACAATATGTTAACATATGTTATGGTAAGGCACAACGAAGAAATATTGATCCATGTCTTTATTCTAATATGTATTGTTTTTCATAGCAAAGAGACCCTATGCTGAAGAAGAGAGATGACTTTGAGGACATTTTGGAGGAGAGGAGGAACTCCAGCGACTTGAGATACGCCCTCAGGTGCTACACTCCGCTCCTGTATCAAGGCATGCCGCCCTGTAAATCCAGCATGCTGAAGAACATGGTGCTGCAGTCGGATACGCTGAACTATGTCATCAGTCAGGTGAGACTGGTGGTCTGACAGCAGGTGGAATTTCTGGTTATGCCTGATGGAAAAGATAAGATAAGATAAAAATGTATTCGTCCCGCAGTGTGGACATTTACAGGATTACAGCAGTTATGGTTTTTTGTGCAGCAAACAATGTAAACAAAAAACAGTAATACTGAAACAGAAAGAATCTACATGGTTTTAAGATTACACTCAAATGTTTGCTGGTTTGTAAAGAAGTGCCTCTTTTTCTTTCGTGGACTTAAACATTAGACACAAAATAATTAACTTTGTTCTTCTCTTTGTATCGATTACATTTATTTATTAATCAGCACACAGAGAAACAATTTCATACAGCTGTATTAATCGTAGGTTAAATATGTCACCGTATTTCAAGTTAGCACAGACATGTAAGTTTTCATAACTAATTTACGGAAAGTAGATTCCTAATTTATAACAAAAATGGCTCATGGCTGTAAGATACTCAAAAGTATAATTTGTAAGGGCTATTGCGTATACACAGCATATACCATGTTATTAATTTGGCAATTACTATTCACCTTTCTAGGATAACAAATATATATTATTTGATTTCATACATCGTATCGAATCCCTATATTTTATCTTCTGCCCTCCCATTTTTTACTTGCATGATTTGATTTTGATTTTGAATGAGCATTGTTTGAGGGAGCCTGAGATCAAATATGTTGACAGCTGTTTCTCTAATTGTTGTTGATATGAATATAAAGAGCTCGAAGCTGCCAATCTGAGAGTAGAAGGAGTACCATGATCTGGCATGTCAAATACATGTCTCAGATTACACTTTTAAAAAGTTGTAATTGTTTCATCTGACCCCTTTTTGTATTTGGAATGGTCCAGGTTTCCAAAGACACGGGCAGGAGGACCGATGACGTCCAGCTGGAGGCGTCCGCCATCTTGGAGGAAATGGCTCACAGTCTGCAGCTCAGCACCATTCGCTTCTTTGCCTTCACACTCTGCAAGGTCTTCAAATCCTTGTTCAGGAGCATCAACGTGAACGAAGAGGGCATCCAGAGGGTGAGAACGCACGTGTGACGCTCGCCGAGAGAACGAGCGTGTGAGTGAGACGGTTGACGCCTCATCTCCCCATCGCCGTTAGCTCCAGCAGGCCATCCAGGAGCACCCGGTGGTCCTGTTGCCGAGCCACCGCAGCTACATGGACTTCCTGCTGATGTCGTACCTCCTGTACACCTACGACCTGACTCTGCCCGTCATCGCTGCCGGCATGGGTGAGCACGGAAGAGAGCGAGATGCACATCACGTGCAATATTGGTTGACTCTGTTTGAGAAAGGTGTTTGTTCTAGATTATTGCTTTAAAAAAAAAGTTTGCATATTTAGTGTTATTACCTTCGCATTGAAAATGCGGAAGGTTATGTTTTGATCGCCGTGTATTTATTTATTTATTTGTTTGTATGCGTGTTACTCGCATAACACAAAAAGTATTAAACCGAATCGCATGAAATTTGGTGGGATGATTGGTTATTATCCGGGGACCATTTGATTAGATTTTGGGATCGATCGGGTCAAAGGTTAAGGTCATGAAAAGGTCAACATCTTCTTTTTACCATAGCACGGTCAATTTTTATCCAATTAGCATGCAACTAATGCCAAAATGTTCATAATTCCATGCCCAATCTTGTGATATGCGAAGGTATGCGCTCTACCTAGTGCCTGTTCTAGTTATATCTGTTTCATTTAATCAAAATTATGTGCAGAATAATGGTAACACTCCTTAATTTGATGCAGTCCAACAGTGTTTTTTGTATTTGTCCGTGTAGACTTCATGGGGATGAAATTTGTTGGTGAGATGCTGCGGATGTCTGGAGCGTTCTTCATCCGGAGATCGTTTGGTGGGGACCAGCTGTACTGGGCGGTCTTCTCGGAGTACGTCAAGACCATGCTGAAGGTGTGGAGAATTTTCTTTCCTCCTAAATCTTCTTCTTTTTCGTCGAGAAACAAAAAAATGTTGTCCTAAGGTCAAGGAGTTGTGTCATTTTCGAGTGAGGCCATTTCCATGGTATTATAAAGCTCTTTTCTTCAGTTATTTCACAATGACGATCAGTTAATAGAACTGATTCTTTTCTTTTTTTATCATTTGTGTTTAATTTTTTAGAATGGCTTTGCACCGGTTGAATTTTTCCTCGAGGGCACCAGAAGCCGGACGTCCAAGTCTTTGACTCCAAAGTTGGGTAAGGTACAAAAACATCAACTGTGGATTCTCCGAGTTTAAAAAAAGAAAGAAGGGAAAATTAATCTCTAAATCCACAAGCCACCTGTCAGACATCTGCGGTTTAGTGTAACCTGTTCATGTTAAAAAAAATCAATGGGACAAAAGTGAAAATGTTGTGAAATATTTCAATGACGGCATCATTTTTTATTCTCAAATTGAAAATATAAAAGAATATTATGCATGCATGTTTCTGGAAATATTGTAACCTTTTCTGCGATGCAACTGAAGAGACGCATTTGATTGCGTAACGTTTTTCTCCTGCCTCCCTCACCTCTCTGTCCTCTCCCAGGTCTGTTGAATATCGCCATGGATCCGTTCCTTAAAGGCGAGGTGTACGACGTGAGCGTGGTCCCAGTCAGCATCAGCTACGAGAGGATCTTAGAGGAGACGCTTTATGCCAGAGAGCTGTTGGGTATTCCCAAACCCAAGGAGTCCACTTCAGTGAGTCATTTAAACGTTTCACAAAACGCCTGAAGTCGAGTTTTTTTCCTTTTTAACCCTTGTGTTGCCTTCGGGTCAATTTGACCCGATTCAATGTTTAACCCTCCTGTTACCTTTATATTTACTAACATATTTGACCCTTGAGGTCAATATGACCCCAGCTATTAAAATCTCCAGAAAATTATTAGAATTAATATTGTTTTCCAAGTTTAAGTGTGAGGTACTTTATGTTTGTTTGTTGACTCCCGAAAGAACACCGACATTAAACATTGAATCGGGTCAAATTGACCCGAAGGCGACACGAGGGTTAAATATTGAATCGGGTCAAAATGACCCGAAGGCAACACAAGGGTTAAGTCAGAGTTCATGTTTCCTCAACATCCAATGCGTTGCACATAACACCCTCAAGTCTTATCCTCAAGGTTTCCTTAAAATATTCAGCATTTAAGGTTTCCTCTTTATCTTGGTCTTACGCAAAAGGATTCCCTTAGAGCTGCACAAAAGGTCTTTGCATCCAAAGTAAGGACAAAAACACAACGTCCTACTGACTCTTAACCTCAACATGGCTGAGTTCATGGCCATAAATAAAGACAATAAACGCGTCCCGAGACGAGTGTCCTTATGTCCAACAGCGTGCCGCGTTATCCATCCATTTTAAAATGCCCATTAGTGAAGTTGGGGGATGAGACACACGGCTCTTTAAAGTTGCCAGATTCTCAAAAGTGTGCAGGATGACAAACGGGACCCACAAAAAATAAATACAAATAATATCAGTGATTGTCCAGTTGGTCTGCATTCA
The DNA here is from genome assembly GCF_029220125.1 of Pseudoliparis swirei. NCBI lineage: Eukaryota > Metazoa > Chordata > Actinopteri > Perciformes > Liparidae > Pseudoliparis > Pseudoliparis swirei. Next base: position 16,047,004 of record NC_079399.1, on the reverse strand, counting down.
TGAAACTGAAGTTGCCGACATCGTACTTTCTTTTATTGTATTCCTCAAGATGTATGAAGTCTTTACTCTTTAGATGAATTTGGTGTTCTCGTCCTCAAGGCCAACTTTGTGAAACGATAACAGAGACAACAACAGAACCGATAACGGGCTCATTGTGCAAACAACCGGTCTCTATGGAAACTGTAAAATATCACTGCTGTGAAACTTAGTTCATCCTATAGAAATATAGAAAAACTATAGAAGTTATTTTTAAGGGATTCCGTGCAATTCGGCTAAAAACTAGATATGCCTCGTACTTGAGAAGAACACCTGCAGTGTTTATTCAACCAGCCCATGATTTGTTTTTGACAGTTTCTGTGTTATTGTTATGCCAAACCCTGACAGGTCATATTATTCAGCCGGCTCACCTGTGCTGAGACGGAGCTCCCTGCTCATCACTTCATCGGCTTGTTCTTCTTTCCTTCTGTAGGGTCTGTTCAAAGCCAGAAAGATCCTCAGTGAAGACTACGGCAGTATCCACGTGTACTTTGGTCAACCTATGTCTGTGAGGCGTTTAGCTGAGGGCCGAGTGAACCGCCGCCAGTTCAACCTGGTGCCGAGGTATGATGCGTGTCGTCTCAAGAACCTCAGGGTGTTTGCATGGTCCCCGTGTCTTGTGCCTGCCTTAATATTTATATCAAATCTCCAGTAAACGCCTCAAGTCTGCTCTTCATTCTGTTTTGGGTGGGCATCGTAACAATGTGTCATCTATCAGAACCGTCACAACTATTAGAGCTTTCAGGGTTCGTACGGTCATGGAAAACCTGGAAAAGTCATGGAATTTTAAAATGGTTATTTCCAGGCCTGGAAAAGTCCTGGAAAAAACTTAAATCATAAAAGTTTGGGAAAAGTCATGGAAATTGTTATAATCACGTGTTCATTTACGCCGAGTTTGAAATAATTAATACGTTTTTTAAAGAAAGACGCTCTAAATATAAGCCGGCGTACGCTCTCAATACGCACAATTTTCAAAAAATTTCATGTTTATACCGAGATTTCAGTTTGGTCATGGAAATTTGGTTTAAAGTCCTGGAAATCCATTGGTCAAAATGTGTAAGAACCCTGGCTTTACCTTTTGTCTGGTACTAAAAACATGGATTAACTGTAATAATAATTCCCTTTGAAGACACATCCCGGGGAAGCCCGGCGAGGACGTCCACAGCTTTGTGAACGACTCGGCCTACATGCTGGTGCGGGCCCAGGAGGAGAACATGGTCCTGAAGCCGTGGGTCCTTCTGGCCTCGCTGCTGCTCCAGAACCAGGCGGCGGGGCAGAACCGGGGGCTAGCGCTGGACCAGCTGACCGCACAGGCCGTGTGGCTCAGGGACCTCTCCCGGCAGTACGGGGCCTTCCTCCACTGGCCCGGTACGCAATGCGCCCGCAGCTCAAGCGTCCAGTCGCACTGCTCGGCTCTCTGTGTGCTCAAGTGGGTCGTTGTTCTCTCCTTCAGACCAAGTGAGTCCATCAGAAGTCGTTTCCGCCAGTCTCTCCCTGCACCGAGGTCTGGTGAGGATCTCCGAGGGGAAGGTCCAGCTGGCAGTGGAACAAGGTCTGTGTTCATTTGTTTGTGTTTCTTGCTTTTGATTTCATCAGGGCAACGACACCATGAGATCACAGCGTACATGAAGGCATCCGGCCGTCACTTAATCATGAAAATCACCACGATAATAATAAAGCTCACAATAAAACTCTATTTGTCTAACAGCCTTTTATACAATGCATGCATCAAGAAGAGCTTTAGAATAAGCAGACAAGAGACATATAATTAAGATAAACACTGAGAGAACTAGAACGGGCACTCGGTAGAGCGCATACCTTCGCATATCACAAGATTGGGCATAGAATTATGAAAATGTTGGCATTAGTTGCATGCCAATTGGATAAAAATTGACCGTGCTATGGTAAAAAGAAGATTTTGACCTTTTCATGACCTTGACCTTTGACCCGATCGATCCCAAAGTCTAATCAAATGGTCCCCGGATAATAACCAATCATCCCACCAAATTCCATGCGATTCGGTTAACAACTTTTTTTGTTACGCGAATAACACGCATACAAATAAATAAATAAATAAATACACGGCGATCAAAACATAACCTTCCGCATTTTCAATGCGAAGGTAATAAGATGAAATGGAATACAAAAAATGTATAACATAAGATTCCGAAATTAAACCCACGAAATGGTGATGTTATTAAAATCGGTGCCCATATATTTGCAGCATGCGGATGTGCATCAATAAACACAAAGATCTCCTCTCTCTTCTACTCTGTTCTCTTTTCCACATCCGTAGTGGAGATTATAATTCGTTAAAACAAAAGTATGAAGCCTTAATGCGCCTCCTACCATTCTGTTCTCTGAGTGCTATAAATAAACCAAACAGAACCGTCTTGAATGCACTGAAGTAAACATGTTCGTCTATCTCAGAACATCTGTCCTTACATGGTCCAGTACCTCCAGAGCGACTGTCCTGTGATCAGAGACCGGTACTTTAAGTACAGCGTGACTCAAACAAGTTAAGCTGAAGTGTTCTAAAACTGTCATTAAATCTATCTTTAACCAAATGTTCTGTATTTGTCAGTTAACTGTCAAATACAGAATGTCTAATGTCGACATTCAGTTAGGGAAGTTACTCCGTCGCGGTGGTTGCACGTTAAGCAATTTTGATTTGGAAATCAGCCTAAAAAATATATCCGAGCACGATTTGAAAGACATTCTGCCCACAAAGCTAGCTTTTATACAATTAAAACTTCCATTTGCTTTTTTACTCTTAAGTGGCTTTGAATACAATATTTATCAACATGTGTAGAAATAAACCAAATAAATAAATAATCCACAGTGATGTGAAATTTTTTTAGAAAATCCAGGGTTAAACACTGAACTGTAATTAAGCATTCATAATCACTGTATAAACACTTAATAATAACTGGTTTACAACAAACTTTGATGGGTATTTGTAAGCCGATATAAGGACAATTCTAACTTTATAATAATGTGCACCATTAGTCAACAGCTATATTAACTGTTTTACTATGTTGTCATTCATTTGTTAAATGTTTATATACTGGTCATTAACACAAGACAGCTTAAAATGAAGTGTTGCCAATGCATGACATTATGTTATGTCATTTCCTGACCTTGAACCGTGCCCTGAAGGACCCGAGGAGCCTCACAGCGCCGCCGCCCTGGAGGAGAAGCTCTTGAGCAAGGCGGTGGTCGTCCTCTCCTGCGCCTCCTACAGGAACCAGGCGCTGCACGTCTTCCTCCGGCCGGCGCTGCTGGCCTCAGCCATCCACGCCGCTTCCTCCACCCAGAAACGTAACACTGACACACACACACACACACACACACACAGTTTACTTGTTTAGAAACTCTGCAAGCTACACATTTAATTGAATTTGAACATGAATTTGATTATTATTATTTATTTTTTTCAAAAGCCGCCCATCATGCATCTCATTTTGGCGGATCCCGCGCATGCTCCTCATTATTCTCCTTTTGCAGAGGTGGTCTTCAACAGTTTCAGCTTCCTCAGAGACGTGTTCTCCAATGAGTTCATCCTCTGTCCTGGAGCTACAGTGCAGGTCAGGAGACACATTTTGATACTGCTGTGCCCCAAATAAATATCGGCTTAACGCAGAGAAGTGAATATGTGAATATCTGATTGTGTGGCCGTAGCTTTGATACGCGGCTCTGTGCTCCGCAGGACTTTGAGGAGGCCAGTTACCTGCTGGTGAAGACCGGAGCGCTGCAGGTGTCCCAGCAGGAGGTGGCGGTGACTGAAGGAGGACACCGAACACTGGCCTTCCTCGTCGCGATGCTGGAGCCCTTCTTACGAGGATACCAGGTGAGGGTTGTGTGACACGTGTTGTGTACAGAGGGGTAGTTGTGTGCACATTCATCGGTTAAAGGAAGAGAGGAGTGTCTGCACGTTGACTCTGAACTTTTATTGTTTCTGACCTATTAGATTGTTTTTCATTCAGTTTTGACATTCTTCTTTTACAGCTCAGTTGCTAATTTGCATTATATATAGATAAAGTTTATTAAGTTAAGATTCTATATCTTTGACTCGTATATAGACTTTAAAAAAACATAACTGCGTAATCACAAGGTTGTATCAGACTGCATGTGTACTCTGGACACCGTTTATTTTCCAAGTATCTTTTTCTGACCGCGTGATATACTTATATCCTTACATGGAATTAAACTTAATTCCATTTATTTGATTGTGCAGATGCATGCATAAAGTTTATGCAAACATAAAGTTTTTGCAAACATCCTGCTTGTTATCATTATCGACCAGAGTTGTGAAGGAAAGTTTGTGTCAAACTTCAGATGTCCTTTTGAGAATGCTGATAACTGTGTGTGTGTGGGGTGTGTCGTTTGTGTGTGTGTGTGTGTATACACAGGTGGTTTGCCGGTTTCTGTGTGAGGAGGCCACTGAGACTCTGACAGAAAAACAGTTTATTCCTGCTGTCCGGAAATTCATCATCAAACATCTTCTCGCAGGTTTTTTCTCCTTTTTAAAAGTTTCTCAAATAATTTCGGCCATGTTTTGTGATTTTTTACTTTTAAATTTTGTACCTCTACAAATTGCATGTTGTAAATGTGTGTGTGTGTGTGTGTGTGTGTGTGTCTGTTATCCAGGTGGACTCAGGCATGTGGAAGTGCTGTCATCTGACCTTCAGAAAAACTCTCTGGCTGCTCTGCTCAGACTTGGAGCTGTACAGAAAATCAAAGGGTACGTTTGTTTTGATCACCTTGAGCGCCGAGCTCAAACTACAAATACATACTTTAATAATGACATGCATACAGAATATTAGAGGGAAGACCATCCTCTGGAAACTACCCACATGTAATACCACACACAGCGCGATACCTTTTAACTGAATTAATGGTTTTATGTGTATGATTATAATGGCCATTATATACAAGATATCATATTAACATCGTTTGTGTGCTGTCCAATTTTTGTCAAATGAATTCCACTCACAATACGAGTGCAAGGAGGTGGAAAGAGAGTCTGTTACCATAAAGCGAGATTAAGGAGGCGCTGGATTATTAACATGTAATAATTATCAATATTTCATTTTGGAATATCGCGGTCATTGACATTACCGATATATTGTGACACCCCGACGTGAAGGTTTAAAGTCATTTGTTCAGGTAATTGCAGCTTTTGTTGTCTAATTGATCTGTAAATCGTTTTTATCAAGTCAATCAGATTTATTTAGGGGAAAATCACATTTGACTCAAAAGGGTTTTAAAACCTGAATGTCGAAGCCAAAATAAAAACAAATGTAATTTATTGTCATCATGCAATAACGGTGTTGGACAACAGATTGTCGCTGTAGCCCTGGTTACTACACAAAAACAACATGACAATCAAAAAAAAAACAGCAGCCTGCAGTGCATTTTGGGAATTTGGATCAGAAGGAATGTAAACGGTCTCTATATTCTCTGGAAAATCAATTTTTTAAATCCAATCCCCTCGACTGTCAAAAAGCACTGAACACACACACACACACACACACACACACACACACACACACACACACACACACACACACTTCCAATTTCCTTTACCTCTTATGGCAGGGGTGCTCAATACGTCGATCGCGATCGATCGCGGCGACCTGCCAGTCGATCGCGGCGTAGTATTGGTAGATCACATGACATAAAAAAAAATTGGCCCGCCCCCCTGTCACTTTCTCTATAGCGCCACATTACAGCAGCAGCATGTCATTTCTGTCTCTACGTGTCGCGTTAACAGTCCTCTGCCCGCCGTCTCGTACGCCGCGGAGCTTCCGACACCGGTTTGCGCGCATCGGGACGGACGGAGCAAAGAAAAAGTCACTAGCACCCCGTCAACAACTCTTCTCGGTCGCGCGTAGGTGAGCACACTTACTAGCCCCCGTCGGTCGATCGCCTTGACTTGGTCACATAATAAGTAGCTCGCATGCTGAAAAAGTGTGAGCACCCCTGTCTTATGGCATCCGGCCATGAAGACAGTTTGGGTTTTATTTACTCTGAATAATCAACAAAGAGCAGTGGGAAGCAATTTCTCTGGAACTACTTTCAGACAAAGAAATAGTCCTCGTCAACTCAAACTTGATTTTCCGCTGAATGTAACCACTCAATGTTTTGACTCCAGCGAGGCTCCGGGGACGTTGAAGGTCAACACGGTGATGGTGAACTCGTTGGAAGACGCTCTAGGTAAGAAGCGAGCCGTCGGTTTCGCAGCCGGAGGGAATCCATCGTGTTTTCATTCTCACAAATCTCCAACGCGTCTCTCTCTGTCTAGGAGGAAAACGGCTCCCCGAGAACGCCGTCGTCGCTCGCCTCTGATTCGGCGACCTCGTGATCCAAAAGGAGATTGAGGAGTGCCGGTTATTCCTTTACCTGCATCCAGCGGCGTCTCGGCTCTTTCCTCCGCCTGGTCGGCCCGCTGCAGCCAAACTAAATAATTGCTATCTGGTGGTAGTTTAATTTGTTTTCTAATTTCACCATCTCCTCTTCCCCTAATCTTTCAATGAACAAAAAAGCTTTCATACGTGTGCATAAAGCCAGATGGGGAGTCCGGCCTGCGGAGGTTTATCGGCCGGCACTTTGCACCATTTAGACAAACGGACCGTTTGCTGTGAGCCGCCTGGCGAACGCTTCTGAATGTGCCAACTCCACTCAGTGCACTTGATGAGCGTCCTCTAGCGCTCGGCGGGGCTTTTCTTTTTCGTTATTCTTTTTTTCGTGTCTGATTACTCGCCGTTAGACTTGTCTCTTTTATTCTGAGCACTTTAATGATTTTACTCGTGCACTGCGGCGTGGACCTGTGTCATAACACGCCTTCGACGCAGCGCTTTCGCTCTTTTCTTTTGTGGAACAAAAGTTCCTTCGAATTGGTGCATTTGAAGACTTGGTTGGTTACATGCTTTATCTTTTGGTTAAAACACCTTTTCTTTTGCACCGGTTGAATATATTTGACTTGCCTACTTTGAGAACAGCTTGTTCGAGGTGTCGTTGTTGGATTCAAAGCCGCCCGACACACACGGCTTCATTCGTCTGTGCAGTGGAGAGCGGTACGCCGGACTCCAGGGGTGCATAGTTGCCAAACTCCATGTGAAATAGCAGTTAGTTATTCAACTCACTCACAGCGACACCAAAGGAACACGTTTGATGTTTTGGTTCAATGTTGCAGATTATTTATATATTTTCTCAAGGCTAAAATGGAATAGAATATAAACTTTATTTATATTCAAAGCGATACACACTTGACGTGGTTTTGTTACAGGGAAGGGAAGAAAGCCAAAATACAGTCACATATGAGGCGTAGCTGAAAGACTCTGAGGAACAATGCTCAGAAAACGCCCCTGAAGGGGCGGGGCTTCTTCTAACAGAATCAGACCAATGAGGTGACCTCGTTAACAGACGTGTTCAGTAGGGTGTAATTAATAGAACCTTTTTTTCAAATCCGATTAGTTTTTGCTATTTTGTTTTGTAATGAACATTTTCTTTAAAGCCTTGGATCTTAAAATCCACAGCTGGCAACAGATTTGGGGTTTTACAGAATTTGGCAGAGCGAGAAAAACAAAATACAAGTTAAACCTCGTGGAATAACCTAACAGCCACACTTAACTTTCACTCGAAGCAGACTAGAACATAACTTTGTATTTTTTTGTTTTTTTTGTTGCCAATATGAAAGCTGATTTTTTAAAATATCTCTCTATAGCCTTTTGTTCTCTTTAAACGGGCCATTGTGTAGCATTTGAGAGGATCGATTAGCAGAAGTAGAATAACATTTTCATAACTCTAGTTCCACCAGAAACTAAGAATGAGTTTTCATTTGCTTAAAATGAGCCCTTTATATTGCCACATGTTTTCCTCCATGTCCGTCATGTGGCACTGCCATTTTTCTACGGTGGCCCAAAACAGACAATTCAAACATTGGCTCTAGAAGGCCGCAGGAGGTCGTGGTGCCGCTGCCATTTAAAAAAAAAAACTTAGTCTCGACACAAAGCAGCCACAAATTAAAACCGCAAATGTGAAGTTCTTCTTTTTCCAACACAAACGCCACCTCCCAACTTCTTTGATCACCACATTCTCCAGACACTAACTCTAGGGGTGCAACGGATCATCATTGATCCGTGATCCGTTCGGATCATCTATTTCGGTTCGGCACGCGCATGATCCGCGGATTGATTTATGAAGAAAAAAAAATTGTGCGCATGCTCAGTCCACACACAGCCGTAACACGTGGCTGACATAGCGATTGCTAACATAAAGAAAAACCTGCAACACAGCGTGGTCATGGCGAGCGGAGGAACAGAAGAACTAGAACGCCCCACATGGAAATCCCCTGTTTGGGAGCATTTTGGCTTCCCTGTCAAATTGAATTCAGAAGGAAAGAGGTTGGTGGATAAAACCGTGACGGTGTGTAGGCACTGTGGCACAAGAAAGTCATACAACAGTGGAAAGTTTCCTGGAAACACATCGAGCATGGCCACGCATTTACAGCGACATCACCCCGGTGTTTCACTGACGGGAGTGAAACCGAAAGCGGCTCAACAACCGCTCATCACCGCGGCATTTAAGCAGCCCTTCCTCCACAATCAGACCGGGCTAAAGCAATCACAAACGCTATCGGTCTGTTTATAGGTGCTGACATGAGGCCATATTCCGTTGTGCAAAACAAGGGATTCAAACACATGCTGAACGTGCTCGAGCCACGTTACGACATCCCGTCGCGCACCCACTTCAGCGATAATATTGTGCCAGGTCTGTATGAGCAGGAGAAGAAAAAGGTGGTGGATGAGCTGTGTAGCACCCTCTGTTGCACTCACAACAGACGGGTGGACGTCGAGGAACGGTGAGCTATGTGACAATAACCGCTCACTTCATCACAGCAGACTGGGAGATGAGAAGTCCGGTGCTGCAGACACGCCCCTCTACGGAAGTCACACAGGCAGTCACCTTGCGCAGGTACTGACACAAGCAGTGGAGGAATGGAAGATAAAGAGGCCCACTACTAATATCCCAGTCACAACTGATAATGCCAAAATCAAATAAATGCAGTGAATGAGGCAGGACTGGGCCCACAGATAGGGTGCTTTGCACATGTAGTAAATTTGGCATCACAGAAGGGAATCTCAGTCAATAGGATGGACCGCCTCCTTGGGAGGATCAGGAAGGTGGTTTCCTACTTCCACAGAAGCACAACAGCTGCTCATGTGCTTAAGACAAGGCAAGAAATGCTAAAGCTGCCTACTCATAAGCTCATACATGATGTCCCAACAAGGTGGAACTCCACTTATGATATGTTAGAGCGTTATCTGGAGCAGCAGGCAGCTATATACTCTGCATTGACCGACAAGACCCTAAAGAAAAATGTCAAAGACATCATAACCCTTTCTGATGATGATGTGAGAGTGGCAGAGGAGGTCCTCCAGGTGCTTAAACCCCTTAAAACTGTTACATCTCTGCTGAGCACTGAAACGTTACCATCTGTGTCAATGATCCTTCCGCTGAAAACAAGGATTCTACAATCCATGGCTCCAAGTGTGGAAGACAGCACCATCACTCAAGATGTCAAGACTGCCATTAGAGAGGACCTGAAGCCCAGATACACTTCACCCCCTACTCTACAGGACTACCTCCACAGATCTACTGCCCTGGATCCAAGGTTTAAGTCCCTGTCTCACATAGACCCTGACCTACGCCAGAGGACATACAGTGACCTCACCACTGAGATTGTGAGCAGTCTGGCCACTGAAGACTGTGATGAGGTAAAGGAAAAAAACATTATTTTAAAATGATCAATTTAAATCTTCATACATTTTTTATTTTCAGTAATAATGGCATTCATTTAATGTTATTGCCGCATTTTTCATGTTTATGAAACATGAAAATAAATAATAGGTTTAATTAATGACCTATTCTTTTCTGCAGGGTCAAGCTGCAGAGCCAACAGGAGCAAACTTGGACACATCTCCTCCACAAAAGAAGTCGGCGTTGGCAGAGCTTTTGGAGAGACCTTGCCAGCAAAGACATGGACAGCAAGACTCCTGCTGACATCAAAGAGGAGGTGGCATTCTACCTGGCAGCAGCGGCATTGCAGTGGATGGTGATCCACTGACATGGTGGAAAAGCAATGAGTTTAAATACCCTCATATTGCTAAGATGGCAAGATGCTATCTCGCTGTGCCAGGCTCTTCAGTTCCTTCCGAGAGAGTGTTCTCAACAGCAGGGGACATAGTGACTGCAAAGAGGTCCACACTCTCCCCAGACAATGTAGACACCCTTGTCTTTTCGAAAAGAATTTAAAATTATAAGCTCATGTATGCTTTGTTTTCTTTCTTTAATTCTTCTTTGATAATAATGCTCTTGTTTCAAGGAAGATGATGTGCCTTCTTATGTTGCACTTTAATTTGTTTTTTATTAATGGTCATTGGTCCATGTTTAAAGGAAGGAGATATGCCTTTTTATGTTGCACTTTAAGTTGTTTTTCATTGATTATGTTGAAAAGAAGATGTTAATTGTACACTTTAAGTTGATTTTATATATTTCAATTGAATAATTTAAAAGTGTTAATAAACAAAAAGACAAAACATGTTTATTTGTCTTGTCTATTTTTTTTTTTTTTTTTGCTGATCCGAAAAATGATCCGATCCGTGACTCTGATCCGAGGAACGATCCGAACCGTGAGTTTTTTGATCCGTTGCACCCCTAACTAACTCTGTATGTTTTTTGAAACGTGACGCACTTCAACTCGCGGAAGATAACCAACTCCAAAGTAGCTCTGCAGCTTACGTTCGCAGCAGCATCCTGCCTGTGAGAACGTCTCCTGTGCCAGTGTTTTTTCAGTGACAGCTTTTTATATTGGATAATGACTCCTGTGTGTGTGTGTGTGTGTGTGTGTGTTGGGTGAGGTCTTTTACTTCTAACTGTACAGGCTGATTAAAGCATGTTAATAAAGTGTTTTGAAATACAATATTTCAGCCCAGATTGCGTCTCTTCTGTCGATAAACAAGTTGCTCAGATCGATTTATAATTCACTCCATCGTTGTTTTACATCCAGCGTTTGTTTGATAGTCAAATCTCTTGTCTTGGATCAGTTTGATCCTAATTGATTAAAACATGATGTGTTCACTCAAATGATCAGAACATCGGAGTTTTATAAATTATGAGCCGCTGTTTGTACATTATCTGTTAGTCAATTGATTATCCACCAGTGGTGAAGAAGTATTCAGATCCTTTATCCAATTAAAAGTACTAATGCCACACTGTGAAAACACTCCACTATAAGTCTGAAACATCTGAGACTATGTTTAGTACAGCAGTGGAGTAAATGTATTTAGTTATATTCCACAAGTGCAAACAAATGATCTAGTCTGGAAGACGCTATCGGTGAGAAATCCCTTCATGCAACCGACCTCTAGGTGTCAGACTTGCCTCTCTGAGCCCTTTCTTCATGGCAGGTTGTTAATGTGTACACACACACACACACACACACAGAGAGCAGCATTTGTCATGTTTTGTGGCTCTGCTGCTGAGTCAGAGACTGCTGCCAGCAAAGCCACCACTTTCCATCCGTATTGCCCTTTCTCTCACACTCACTCAGTATCTGACAAATTATAGGTTCATCTGAAGTTGCTTTAGCAAATTGCTTCTACACACACTCCAGTCCATCCATCCATGTCCTCCTCCTGCTTTCTCTTTCTCTCCATCCATATCCGTCTCCCCGGTGGTGGTGTATAATAGTGTCAGCCACAGCCATATCAGCATTTTATCTGCTACATTATGACAAGGTGTATGGAAGAAGTGTGTGCTTCTACACACACTCACCCAATACACACATACAGGAGGGCAACACCCTAATAAACTACTTTCTGACCCATGGCAGCCACCGGGAAAACGAAGGCAGTGGACAGAAGTGCATTGCATTTAGTTTTGTTCCTTTAAATCTTGTCGGTGTTATTGCTTTACTGTGTGTGTGTGTGTGTGTGTATAGGCGTGACTAGGCTTTGGTGTTGTGCCCGGAGGGGTTTGTGGAGGTCTATATGTTGGGAATTGATTGAAAGAGAAAGGGACCCTGGTGTATAATGTTTCAGCAGTTAACCTTAGGTAATGGTAGGTTGATGGATTCGGCTCATTTGCTGCAGCAGATCCTGTTTATCAGCGCTGCGCTGGAGGCCGAGGCATTTACATAGAGGAGGGGGAGCCGGCACTCAAACCCGCATATTCGGTGCCTGGCGGAGATCCCTGTGGAGATCCCAGGAGATCCCAGTTACTACTACACATTTCAATGTTTACTCATTCAAACCAGATACAGAAAGGAGAACAGCTGAGCTACTATTTCATCATCGAAACATCAGTATTCTCCCCTCAAACCACTCGTATCATTCTTTAATTGACGAGTTAATTCAATTCACTTTATTTTGTATAGCCCATTATCACAAATTACAAATTTGCCTCGGAGGGCTTTACAATCTGTACACTCAGAGACATCCCTGTCCCAGGACCTCAGGAAACACTCCCAAAAAATAGAGAAAAAAACTTTGACAGAAAAAAAAGAAAAATGAATCTTCAGGAGAGCAACAGATGAGGATCCCTCTCCAGGATGGACAGAAGGAATAGATGTCATGTGACCAGAAGGAATCATTACAGAGTTACAACACAAAGAGAGGACAAACAAAGATTTCTCAGGAATTAAACATCGTCCATAAACGACACAGGAATTGAAAAGTGAGTTCCAACAGTTCGAAGCGAGACGAACACGTGATTTATTCTGCTGAGCATTTGTTTAGTTTTTCTTGTTGCCGTTTCCTCCGGTGTACTGGTCACTTTGACCCCCTGTGTAACTGCATCCTCTGTAATGGTGAGACGTGCTGCACGGGGACAATTTTATACCTCAAAATGTTCCATGGGAGGACTTTTAGTCCTTGTAATGGATTTTTAATTTGGACAAAGCAGCCATTATCATTCCTGCATATTGTTCTCATTGTATTGGTAAAGAGTCAGTAGGGATGATCTGTGTCTTATTTACATTTTTCTGCTACTTTGAACATTACATTGACTAGAATTCAGATGGGAAATGTTTTGTTTTCTCCACAATTACCGAACATGCGATATTCTTTTAAAATGTAATGTATTGATGAGGATCAAACTACAGGTTCTGAACCTTTTTGGCTTGTCAACCAATACAATAATAAGTGTCTTCGATTAGAGTTTAAATTCAATCTTTCACTAGAGAACAATTACTGTTTTTCCCCGCAGAAATACAGAGATTTATAGTGTGAAATGTTTTTGGAACAGGTGTTTTATAGGAGGACTAGAGAATTTAATTGGTTTTACAGCCCAAAAATCAAGAAACATTCAAATGCATAGGCCAACAATATCGGTAGTATAATGCATTTGTGTACATATAAAACAGTTTGGATAAGATCAGCTGTCCAGCTCTGGTCACACATGAGCCATTGAGGGAAAACCAAACTGATATAATTATATTATTCTTGTTTACCAATTATTGTAAATGTATTCCTCTTCTACATCCAAGATAAGTTCTTCTAAAATCAGCGATTAGTGCCGACTGAAAAAATTTGCATTTTTAACCACGTTTGCATAATACAGACATGCATGGATCTAATATTCTATGCTAATCTCTGCAATTAGCCCAAATTTGATTTCATGTGCTGAGCAACACATTCACTTTGAGCATTTCTTTGGTTGAGGACAATCCTGTTCTGCATTTAGTAGTAAATAAACAGCTCGCAGTCGGAAAAACTGACTATGCTTACATGAAACTGTCTTCTGCTGTGAGTAAAGAGGTGTTATCTCCACTGAGATGCTGAAAACCTGAGATTCTAGGGCAGATTAAGCCAAAACATTCCCATGTATAGAGCTGCTGTCACTTTAAGAGCAGCCCACTGTCGTTTCAGAGTTTACGAACTGAGTGCACAGAACTCAAGTTCACTGATTCAGGAAGTTTCATAAGTTCAACTGTGGAACTTGTCTTATATACAACTACTTAACATACACACACACATGCTCCTATGTCCATACACGTCACACACACTCACACCCCTCCTTTCAGTCTCTGTGGGAGTCCACATGCTGCCAGTTTTGGACAGCAAGATAAATAATAATCCTCTGATGGATGCTGCCGTGAAGTGGCTTACACGTGTCTGTGTAATGATACTCTTATTCACTTTTCTGGCCAAGTGTTAGATGTGAATATTGCTACCACTATTATATCTATATGCTAACGATGAAGCCACGGCCAGCAGGAAATTATCTTAGTTTAGCATAAAGTGTGGATGTCACTTCCAACACATCTAAAAGTATCTCCTCCCTTTGACCAACTCTGAAGGTTCAATTAACAGAAAATAACCCAAAATACAAATTATTCTTGGCTCTTGCCGAGGCATTTGAGGAGAGGAACAGCTAATAGAGCAGGTTGTATTTGGAGTTAAAATCCAATACGTCACCTGCTGTAAAAAGCCTCTTAATCTGCATCTCCCAGCAAACATCCTGTCTGCTAACAAACTGGCGGAGAATGAGGAACAAAACCCAAAGCCAAAGGACCGTTGCTGTCCTCAGTTGGGGATCTTTAGGATTGGGAAAGTCGAAAGCCGATTACACAAGCTTCTGGGAGGATGGACTTAGGTGGAGCATCTCGCCCATCCATGACACGATTGAAAAAAATAGGCACTGGGGTGGAGCTTGATATCATCCAGAGAGCGCTGGGACAGGATAACTCCCACATCTAAAAGCATCAACCTCCACCACAAACTGCTGAGAGGAATCTGGAGGGATCAGGTTGGGCTCTGACCAGAAGAGGCTCTTGAGCCTTTCAAACTCTGCTTCAGCTTTCAAGGATCACTTGAAGCATCAACAGGTTGTGGGAAGAGGTGTCAGGGGGGCTGACACCTTACTGTAAGCCTGGATGAACCGCCTATAAAAGTTTGCAAAGCCAAGGACCCTCTGGAGCTCTTTCCGACTCTGAGGTTGAGGCCAACCTCTCATCGTCTGGATTCGGTTAGGCCCAAAGTGTTAAACGCCGTTTTCCACTCTGATCATTACCAGGTGTTCGGCATTCCATGGGTCTAGCTTCGCTAAAAATCCCAGCCCCCTGGATGGGAACAAAAGCATGTACGTATGTATTTAAAGGTGAGAGGGGATCCTTGTTCCTTACAGTTATGTCATTGACTCAACGATAGTCAATGTAGGGCTGCAGGGTCCCATCTTTCTTACCCATGAAGAAGAAGGCCCAAACCTAAGGGGGATGATGATGGCCGTATGATTCCAACTGCCAGGAATTCATGGATGTAAGTCTCCATGGCTTGTCTCTCAGTTAGGGAGAGTTTGTACAGCTAACTGGAGGGGAAGGTGGCACATGCCTTTAACTCATGAGCACAGTCATAAGGGCGATGGGGCGATAGAGCTTTGTCCTAGCAAAACACCTGCCCTAAATCGTAAGATGACAAATCTGGCTTCTCAATAAAACTGAGTGTTACTGAGCTAACAGGTGGGGACACGCTTCGAAGACCCTGAAAGTCCTAGTATAGCGTTAAAAAAACCAGTTATGTATTGTCTGTCAAAAGAAGTACAAACACATTGTTTAGAAAGTTGAAACAAGTAGTAGACAAAGTATCGTATGCCCTCAAAAATGTCATAAAACAGTCATTGTACATTTGTCATAATTTTTTTAATTTTTTATTCATAGTTTCATCTTGCATTATACAATTAATAATATAGGGTGTCATAAAAAATGGAATGGCAAATGGAAGGCTTGAAGGGCGTCACAACTCAATTAGCCTCAATCACGCTGGTCTCCTTCCTCTCAGACTGACATTTGTCTTTCAAGGCATACTGGTATAAAGACTCTGCTTCGTGACCCATGTCGTACACTAGTAAGTTCGCTATTTTGTATTGTACTACAAAACAGTGAACTTACTACATAGTCTACTCTGTAGTGAATTATTACAGACACAGCCTTGGTCTTGTTGGATGAATAAAGCTCCGCAAAATGCAAACGCAAAATGCAAAACCTAAAACAAACCACTGAGGCAGCGGGGGGGTGTTTAGGCTCAACTGCAGCGTGCGGCTGATTGTTAACTGAGGCCAATCTGTGTATGTGTGTCTGTCCCCATAAAAAAGCAGTAGGGACTGAGGAGGGGGCGAGTGGAGAGCAGAGACAGTCTGCAATGACAAAATATATTACCAAATATCCTTCTTCGTATGCTCATCTTTTGGTGCTTGGGGAAGAAACCTACCGGCGACAACCACAAACCTGTTACAACTACAAAACAAAACACAAACAAAGTGAAACAATCCTGTAGAGTTTTCTTATGTTAGCTCACCACATATTCTCAGTAGTAATTATCAATCGCATCACAAGATCTTCAGGAGCAAATTGCATGTGGCCATAGAATTGTAAATGTTAAAATTGTTCTGAGCACTTCAGGAGCATATATGTTTGTGTAAGGGTTACAGGTACTGGAAGCCAAAAGCATGACTCGTAAACAGGAATGCAGGAGGAGGATCTTTACTTGGTAATTCAGGCAGGGTCAACACCGGGTGGTCCGTCAAACAGGGCAACAGATCCAAAAAGGGGCAGGCAAAAATCTTAAATCGGGTCATCAGGCAAACAGGGTTGTAACGGGCAGATCAGAATTAATAGTTTGGAATATGCTGGAGAGTTTGGCAATGACACACAAGACAAGGTGGCAGAGGACAAGCGGACGTGAGGGAGCGAAATAGTGAGGGACTAATGAGGGGATGGGCTGCAGGTGAGACGGGCGTGAGAACCAGGTGAAGGGAATGAGGGACTAACGAGGTGAGGAGGACAGGATCTGGAACGACAGGAGAGTTAATGAAGCAGGCAGGATGAAGATAACTATGAAGGTGGAGAAGTCGAGACAGTTTGATTCAATGTTCGCTTTAAAAACTGCAGTCAAATTAAATGCTTTTTATCCGACAAAAGATGTCCGTGTCTCACAGTTCTTCCATCTGGCTTGCACCATTGTGTTTGGTTTTGCGGTTACACTTTACAGCGCATGGACATTTTTCTCACGGAATATTTTGTTCAAAAATAAACATGAACAAGTTGTCAGTTGTCAGAGCAGACACCTCCACCTGTTAGCATATGCTGTCAAGGTATGTCACAGCCTGGATGTGCAACCAATTTGAATAGGATCTTCTCTGCAGCTAGCAGCCTGTTTCACAACAGGAGGTTCAGATTCCGTCAGGGCTGCAGCTGAAATGGGTTGCGAGAGCAAATATCAGCCAATCGTCAGTTATTTGTACCAATTAAATCCATGCAGCACATGTTCTCTGACAACTGGAGCGTGGATTCGCGGTTCGGTGACTTGCGGTGAAGATGGAGCTGTGTGAAGGCGAGTGGAGCGGGAGCTATTTAACTGTCTCATAAGACTGTCTTGATGCTAAGCTAGGCTAATTGCCTCCCGAGCTAGCTGTGTACTAAATGCACGGACATCGGTCTCCTCATTTAACTTTGGGAAAGAAAGCAAAATTGTGTGTTTCTTGAAATGTTAAACAATTTCGTTAATGAATTTAATGACATTTATTATTTCTTGGCTCATAAAACACAGACGGAGCATTGTCTTTCCAGTAGGCTATATTGAATTAAATGAAGATATGATTTGTCTATTTAAACAACTTCCAGCACCGCTGATTTAAAAAAAAGTATTTTGGGAAAAGCCAACAAAAAATATTACATTTTGTTTTCTTTCTTGGTTCCATATCAGAGTACACCATTATACCACGGAGGGAGTGAAGCCATGAAGTGGCAGCTCATCAATAGCACCACATGCTCTCTCTCAGGGTTGTATGACTCTCGGTCACACCAGCTTTCATCTGGCTGCTGTCAGGATCCTGCAGTGAAGCTATTGCCAGGACCGGGAAGTCGAGAGATGACAAGTTTGCTTTTGTTCCTGTGGACTTAATCAGGTGTTTTTCCATGAAAGCTATAACAATGGAGGCATCAAAGCTTTGCACATACACTACCGTTCAAAAGTTTGGGATCACTTAGAAATGACTTTATTTTTCAAAGAAAAGCACTGTTTTTTCAATAAAGATAACATTAAATTAATCAGAAATACACTCTCTACATTGTTAATGTGGTAAATGACTATTCTAGGTGGAAGTGTCTGGTTTCTAATGAAATATCTCCATAGGTGTATAGAGGCCCATTTCCATCAACTATCACTCCAGTGTTCTAATGGTACATTGTGTTTGCTAATCGCCTTAGAAGACTAATGGATGATTGGAAAACCCTTGTGCAATTATGTTAGCACAGCTGAAAACAGTTATGCTGGTGATATAAGCTATACAACTGGCCTTCCTTTGAGCTTGAAGTTTGTAGAACAAAATGAATACTTCAAATATTAATCATTATTTCTAACCTTGTCAATGTCTTGACTATTTTATATTCATTTGATAAATAAAAGTGTGATTTTTCATGGAAGACACGAAATTGTCTGGGTGATCCCAAACTTTTGAACGGTAGTGTACATACAACATGTGTGAAAGGTACACAAATGGCAACTTGTCGATTGTTTAATGTCTTCTAAATAGGGTCAATTCTATTTTCCAAATATCTTCCGGATGTAATATAGTTCATTTTGCATCAGATATTCACGAGTTACAAAGTATGAATATTAAATTGGTGAATAGTAATTGTCGGATGAAGAACACACATTTTCTCAGTCATTTCATGTGCTATCACAACTACAAGGGGGGGGGGGGGGGAATCTCTCGCCACCATACTATTTGATTCATACGATACATTTATAAAACAATTAGCGATTCATCTTGATGAATCAAAATGTATGCATTCATTATACATGTTTTATTACTGTGTCTGTATGTGATTATTAAAAACACTGCATATTTCACATGATTCATGATTAAAAAACAGATGACTTGACTTCCGTTATCTTTAATTAATTCAATATTAGTAATTAAAAGAAGAGATGTGCCTACTGCAGTGTGACATTCACAGCATGGCAAAGAGAACCTGCAGGAGAATAAATAAACTTGTATCAGCATCGTCGTATTGAAAACAGAGAAATCAGCATGTTTTGAATCATTTGACAAATCCAGTTGCTCTTAACCATGAATACATAAAGACTTCTCTTCAAACAAAAAAAGCAGCGACATGCTCACATACGATAACTTTTAAACCTGGGGGTAGCCTATAGCTTTAAAAGTGTTAAATTGTCCCAGGCGATCATAACGTGGAGAATTTCTTTTGTTGATATTTCCGATTTTTTTGTTTTCTGCATTGAGTCATAATCGTTCAAGAGAGAATGGCAATGCATCGAAGGATCTATTCAACCATAGTCCCTGTGAACAGATATTGCAAGCCTTCACTAATGGAGAAAATGGTTCTCACAAAAACCTCATAAAAAGCAATAAACATACTGGTTACGATCAAATATAGGCCTCATCATAAAATCATTAAAAAAATTAAAATAAATAAATAAAACATCATAAAAAGCAATAAAAATATACCCAATCACTGAGGAGGGTGTCACAATTCATGCTCACGCATCTGATTGCTAAAAAGTCAGTTGTTCAGGCCGTGTTTAAGGAGTGCTATGTTCTGCTAGTGCGTATATGAAGAGGCATTCCAGAGGTGCTGGCTAAAGGAACTTTTCCTAAATGGGATGATGCAGTCACCTCTCTCCACAGATGTGTCTACTCTGTGTGTTTTGTTTGATAAATTCACCAAGTGGGGGAGGAGCCATATCATTAAGAACTTTAAAAACTAGACACATATTGGAGAATTTAGTGAGGTTATCCCAGCTCAGGAGACTGTGTTTAGTTAGAATTGCACAGTGGTGATAACTCCTGGGCTTTTTACCAAGTATTTTAAGAGCCTGCTTATGAAGGATTTGAATTGATTGAACGACATTGCAAGAAATGATACGCAAAAAGCATTACATTCTTCGACACACGGATTATCTTTAAAAGGGCATTGATATTCTTACGCCATCGAATGGGATCACGTTGGATAAACTCTGGCTCTCTCATTTGGATCATTTTTAGATTTACTTCAAATCGACTGCTACACATCAGATGCAACCATTGGACCCAATTTTTTTTTCTTCTCGCAATTAGCTTTAAGGCCTCATGGATGATATCTGACATAATTTGATGGCTAATAGACGTCTCCACGGCCTCCTGCCACGTGTACAGATTGTAAAGCCCACTGAGGCAATTTCGTAATTTGTGACATTACTATGTAACATAAACTGAATTAAAATGGAATTGAATTGAATGTCTTACATTCAGGGTTTGCCTATCATCCATTTATTAATTGTTCTCTCTTTTGATAAAGTACGACGCTCATGGCAGCAGGTCACAGGGCACACTGTTGTGAAAATAACATACACACACACACACACACACACACCTCAGCAGCAGTCTGTCTGAACGGATCTGCTGTAATGTGGAAGAGTGGGACAAAGTGAAGGAGAAAAGAGAAGTGGCCTGCGATGTGGTGCGGGGGTGAGAGAGAGAGAGAGAGAGAGCATAGACAAGAGATGTTGTTAATGCATTCCTGTGATGTGTGGCCAGAGAACACACAAGTGGCACCACAGTGGAGGAAGGACAGTAGGAGAGAAGCGATGCGAATACACAGAACGGGCGAATGAGATAGAAAGCAATCAGGGTGAAAAGGAAAGAGAAGGAGTGAGGGAGCGCAGTGGGCAAGGCTGACACTTTGTCAGAGGCAGAGCTCGTTGTCAGATGGGCTAATGCTGCCTCGGTTCAAGTCCCTCTTAAAGACGTCAGATCACACAGGCAGATTGCCCGTGGAGGATTTGAGGCAGACGCCCGCCGGGGGAGCTGGGAAATTGCATTTGCTGCCTGCTACAAGATCCAGATAAGAGCAGATTTGTTCTAAGAACGCAATGACAGGGCAAGGTTATCACAAAGCTGCCTGCCTCCTTACTGCAAAGGAGAGGAGAGGAGTGGCCTCCCAACACTCCTCAGAGGAGACGAGGAGAAACTCACAAGATTACTGTGTGAACAAGATGATGCTCGTCCATAATATCTTCCACCGGAACAAGCAAAGTGTGCAGCTGCCAGTGGTTGCAATGTATTCATTGATACTGTGGTGGGAAAAATGTTTCAAATTATGTGCTTCCACAACATATATACATAGGGTGTATTAAACTTTTACATTGTGTTATATTAGGCTTAAATGACATCTACAAAGATGATTGAGAGGGCACACACAGCTCTCTCCCTCAGACGAGGGTCAACAACACCAGACAGAGATAGACCCAGCGGCCTCGTGCTGCTCCAGTCGTAACCGGTAGAGAGGAGACTGCAGAGCGAGGACCGGGAGGCTCAGACACAAGAACGATAAGAGAAGTAACGAGGGGGGAGACGTCAGCAAGAAACCTCACATTCCTTAAAGTAACCGGCTTGGACTGGGACAGAGGTCACACTGAGGTCACACTGAGGTCACACTGAGTGACGAGAACTAATATGTAATGAGGGAGTGGACGGAGGCGGCACCTGCATTGAGGCTGATGTATAAATAATATGTCAATGTGTTTGTTCGGGGCTTGGGAAAGACAGATGTGGAGGGAGGTCGTTGTCTTTAATACCGGACCCAGACCAGGTTTATTTGTGAAACTGTTGGTTACAAATAAATCTACGTGAATTGAACTCTGATCCAAACTCTCTGTGTCCTGGTGGTGTTTGATTACTGAGGTCCAGTGGGTGAGTATCCTGTGGCGTCTCACCAGCAGTCAGATAGGAGAGAGATACAAGTTTATATGCATCAGGTTAAGAGATTAGTTAGAATGGACCAAAAAGGAAGAAATCCAGCCACAACAGTACAGAAGAGAAGGCATGCGGGGGTGAGCATCAGAGCTGTGGAACATGTAGAGCGATTGTTGTTGCAATGAGGAGCAAAGCTCAGTGGTGACCGGACGGATTTCAACTACTGGAAGTTTAATCAGGTTTTTGTTTTTATTTGGAGACCCAACGGCTCACTGATTAGACATTTCTGATGGGAATTAAACCCCAGGTGAAAAGAACGTTCAGAGAAAGTATTCTTCAGAAATTGTATCGTGTGTATGCAAATGATTATTACTGATTAATTAGATAGATGATAGATAGATATATACTTTATTAATCCCCAAGGGGAATTTAGTTCTCTGCATTTAACCCATCCTTAGTTATTAAGGAGCAGTGGGCTGCAGTGATGCGCCCGGGAAGCAACTGGAGGTTCAGTGCCTTGCTCAAGGACACTTCGACTTGCAACTAATGGGGAGAGCCGGGATCGAACCTACAACCTTGGGGTTGCAGGACGACCCCCTTACCCCAAAGATATAAACGAAACACAATGAGGAGGTGGATGAAAACAGGCACATTTGAACCGTAACAAGGTTCATAGGGACATCTTAATGTATAAACATTTTCTATTATATTCTATATAAGCAGCCGTTGGCACAGGAAGCGCTGTGCCAACGGCTGCTTGTTTCAGTAGTGGCGTTTTGCTTTTATTTTATTGTCTTTTTTTGCACTTTTCCTCTCTTTTTCTTTTTCTTTTCTTTCACGTTTGTCTTAGTTACGGTCGGACACTGGACCATAACTACTTTTTTCGATAATTCTACTGTGGCTTTTGTTCACTTTGTCGTGAGTATCGGTGAGCCACAGCAAAACAATGACTGGGACCGTCGTCTACTCGCGTGCTCAGCTGATCGCGCTGTGCAGGCCGAAGCTTCTGCCTGGAGACAGACCTGTGATCCCGCTGGAGCTACGGAGAAGGGCTCGCGGTTGCAGATCGGGTGTCAAGCGGAGGGCTAAAACGAGGAGATACAAACCCTCGGTACCGTCGATCATAACGGGGAACGTGAGGTCTTTGGCGAATAAGACAGATGAGCTCGGCGGGCTGGTAATGACCGAGAGGATCTTCCGTGAGAGCAGTCTCTTGTGCTTCACTGAGACGTGGCTACACGCGGACTACCCGGATCACAGCACGACTTTGCCCGGCTACAGGACTGTTCGGGCTGACAGAGACGCTACACAGAGCGGTAAGATGAGGGGGGGCGAGATCGCTGTTTATGTGAATGAACGGTGGTGCCATCCGGACCATGTGTGCGTGAAGGAGCGCTTCTGTAGCCCGAACATTGAACTGTTGGCCGTGGGGATGCGCCCGTACTATTTGCCGAGAGAGTTCACGTCCGCCATTGTGGTTGTCGGTATGCGTGCCGCCATCAGCTGACGCTGAGGAAGCTGTGGACACCATCCACTCCACTGTGTCTGCTCTGCTGAATCATCAGCCTGGAGCATTCATGGCTATCACTGGTGACTTTAACCACACCACATTGGAAAAAGCTCTGCCAACCTTCCATCAATACATAGACTGCCCAACAAGGAACAATAAAACTCTGGACTTGCTGTATGCTAATACTAAGGACGCATACAGCGCCACTGCCCTTCCCCCCCTCGGCAGGTCTGATCATGACCTGGTCCGGCTGACACCCAGGTATGTTCCTCTGGTGAAGAGGCTGCCGGTGACCACCAGGACTGTGAGGAGGTGGTCTCTGGAGGCTAACGACGCTCTACAGGACTGCTTCGAGTCAACGGACTGGGATGTGCTGTGTGGACCACCGCGCGGACAGAACAAAGACTCTCTCTGGTAAAGATCGTGGAGGGGGGGTATGTCTCATGATAAACAGATCTTGGTGCAACCAAAGTCATGTACATACTCTCAAGTCGTTCTGTTCCCCGGACCTGGAGTACCTAATGCTCATGTGTCGACCATTCTGGCTACAGTGGGAGTTTACAGCAGTCACCGTAACTGCTGTGTACATTCCGCCTCAAGCTAACACGGACATAGCGCTGAAGGAACTCTACGGGGCGATCAGCGAGCAGGAGTCGGCACACCCCGAGGCTGCTTTCATTGTGGCGGGGGACTTCAACAAAGCGAACCTGAAGAAAGTTCTCCCGAAGTTCTACCAACACATAAAAAGCAACACGAGGGGGGAGCGGATTCTTGACCACTGCTACACTCCCTTCCGGGATGGATACAAAGCCCTCCTCCGCCCACCGTTCGGCAAATCGGACCACCGCTCCATCCAACTACTCCCCGCCTACAGGCAGAGGCTTAAGCAGCAACCAATCGCTGTGAAGGAAGTGCAACGCTGGTCGGACCAATCGGAGTCTATGCTACAGGACTGTTTTGAACGTGCGGACTGGGATATGTTCAGGGTCGCGTCGGACAACAACGTCAGTGAGTACGCGTCCTCAGTCACCGGGTTCATCAAGAAATGCATAGATGACGTTGTTCCTACCAAGTCGGTTCGGATTTATCCCAACCAGAAACCGTGGATAAATGGCGATGTTCGCTGCACTCCGCGCGTAACACCGCCTTTGACTCCGGGAATATGGCGGAATACAAAAGAGCCCGCTACGACCTCCGTAAGACCATCGGCTCTGCCAAGCGGGAGTTCAGGAACAAGGTGGAGGAGAAGCTCAAGAGCCATGACGTGAGAGGTGTGTGGAAGGGGCTACAGACAATCACGGACTTCAGAGGGAGAACCAGCGGTGAAGAGAACTCCTCTACCTCCCTCCCAGGCGAGCTAAATACATTCTTCGCTCGGTTCGACGTGAACGGCAGCCCGCCAAGGCAGCGCCGCCCGAGGAGACCAGCCTGCTGATCATCTCAGAGGCCGACGTGCGCAGAGCCTTCAAGCGGGTGGACATCCGGAAGGCAGCAGGTCCCGACCACATCCCGGGGCGCGCCCTCAGAGCATGTGCAGACCAGTTGGCAGGAGTCTTCGCAGACATCTTCAACCTCTCCCTGTCCCAGGCTGTTGTTCCTGAGAGCTTCAAGATGTCCACCATTGTGCCTGTCCCCAAACACCCCAAGGTAACCTGCCTGAATGACTGGAGACCCGTAGCCCTCACCTCGATTGTCAGTAAATGCTTCGAGAGGTTGGTCAAGGACTTCATTTGTTCCATGTTGCCTGCCACGCTGGACCCATGGCAATTTGCATATCGTCAAAACAGATCCACCGACGACGCAATTGCCATGGCACTTCACACCGCCCTTTCCCACCTGGAGGCGAGGAACTGTTGTGTGCGAATGCTGGTTGTGGACTACAGCTCAGCGTTCAACACTATTGTTCCCGCCAAGCTCGACACCAAGCTCAGAGGTCTAGGCCTGCACTCTACCATGTGCAGCTGGATACTGGACTTCCTGTCGGAGCGCCGCCAGGTGGTGAGGATGGGCGGTACCACCTCAGAGCCGCTGACCCTCAACACGGAGCCCCTCAGGGATGCGTGTTGAGCCCTCTCCTCTACTCCTGTACACCCACGACTGCACGGCCATGCACAGCTCCAACGTCATCATCAAGTTTGCTGACGACACAACAGTGTTGGGGCTGATCACCGGCACGACGAGACAGCCTACAGGGAGGAGGTTGGATCACTGGTACAGTGGGGCCAGGAGAACAGCCTCGTCCTCAACGTCAAGAAGACCAAGGAGCTGATCGTGGACTACAGGAAGCGGAGAGGAGAGCACACCCCATCTCCATAGACGGAGTTGCAGGAGAGGGTCAGCAGCTTCAAGTTCCTCGGCGTGCACATCTCCGAGGACCTCACATGGACCACGCACACCACTCACGTGGTGAAAAGGGCCCAACAACGCCTGTATTTCCTTAGGCGACTGAGGAAATTCAACATGGCCCCGCATCCTCAGAACATTCTACACCAGTACCATCGAGAGTGTTCTGACAGGTTGCATCACCGTCTGGTACGGGAACTGCACCGCCCTGGGCGTAGGGCACTACAGAGGGTGGTGCGGTCGGCACAGTACATCGTTGGAGGTGAGCTTCCTCCATCCTGGACATATACACCAAGCGGTGCGTGGCCAGGGCCAAACGGATGCTGAAAGACAATAACCACCCCGCCACAAACTGTTCACCCTTCTACCGTCAGGCAGGCGATACCGCAGTATCAAGTGCCGCACAAACAGACTGAGGGACAGCTTCTTCAGTCAGGCCATCAGGCTGCTGAACAAGGACTGAGACCCTCATTAACACTACACACCAGAACATATTCTGTGAATATCTATGGCCATGGTGTATATTTTATTACATTGTTTATATATATATATATTGTATATATATATTGTATGTATATACATATATATATATATATAGTCTCAAAAAAGTGTATATTTTATTACATTGTTTTATATATATATATTGTCATGATGTATATTCTATTACACTGTTTTATATATATATTGTTAATACTTTCTTCTTTTTTGTGTGTGGATATTGTATAGTTTATTCTCATTCTTATTCTTTTTTTAGTCTGCTACTGCTGTCGGGTGTTTTGCACATAAGAATTTCACGAACCGATTATACTTGTATAAAAGGGGATGTGACAATAAAAACTTGAAATTGAAACTGAAACTGGACCGCACGGGGAGGACATCAACAGTATGACCGACTGCATCACGGAATACATCAAGTTCTGTGAACACACCACCATCCCATCACGGACTGTGCGCTGCTTCCCCAACAACAAGCCCTGGATCACCAGGGACCTGAAGGCGCTTCTTAACATGAAGAAAGCTGCTTTCAGGTCTGGAGACAGGGATGAGCTGAGGAAAGCCCAGCGCAACCTAAAGGTGAAGCTCAGGAGGCAAGGACTCTACAGGAGGAAGCTGGAGGCCAAACTCCAGCTGAACAACACAAGGAGGTGTGGTCTGGCATGAAGCAGATAACTGGCTTCAAGGTGGGAGGAGACAGCCAGGGGCTCCCTGGAGAGGGCCAACGAGCTGAACTGTTTTTCAATAGGTTCAGTTCACAGCCCTCCCGTCTCCTCCACACTTCACCCCTCCCAAACACCTCCTCCCCTCTGTCCCCTGCTGAGCTGCACATCCACCGAGCCCTCAATAACAATGGGCTCCTCCACCTCCCCTCTCTCTGTGACGACTGACCAGGTGAGAAGACAGCTGGAGAAACTACACCAGCGCAGAGCTGAAGGTCCTGATGGCATCAGCCCCAGGGTCCTAAAGACCTGCGCCACCCAGCTGTCTGGTGTCCTGCAGCGCCTCTTCAACCTCAGCCTGAGGCTGGGGAAGTCCCGTGCTGTGGAAGACGTCGTGCCTGGTCCCTGTCCCAAAGAAGTCAGCACCATCTGGCCTCAACGACTACCGACCGGTCGCCTCACCTCCCATGTGATGAAGGTGCTGGAGAGGCTGGTCTTGGCCCACCTCCGGCCGCAGGTGAAATCATCGTTGGACCCTCTGCAATTTGCTTACCAGCCTCATGTGGGAGTGGACGACGCCATCATCTACCTGCTGCAACGAGCTCAGTCGCACCTGGATGGAACCGGTGTCTCTGTGAGAGTCACTTTCTTTGACTTCTCCAGTGCATTTAACACCATCCAGCCACTGCTGCTGAGTGAGAAGCTGCGGTGGCGTGTGGACGCGTCCACCATCTCCTGGATCACGGACTACCTCACAGGTAGACCACAGTTTGTCAGAATGGGCCGTGTGCTGTCTGGAACGGTGGTCAGTGATGTTGGAGCCCCACAGGGAACTGTTCTGTCTCCTTCCTCTTCACCCTGTACACCAGTGACTTCCAGTACAACACGGAGTCATGCCATCTGCAGAAGTACTCTGATGATTCTGCAGTGGTCGGGTGTATTAGGGATGGACGGGAGGAGGAGTACAGGGCAGTGGTGAGTGACTTTGTAAAGTGGGCCGATGAGAACCACCTGCGGCTGAACGTGGCCAAGACCAGAGAGATGGTGGTGGACTTCAGGAGGAAGGCGACAGCTCCTACACCTCTGAGTGTCCTGGGAGTGGACGTGGACATGGTGGAGGTACAAGTACCTGGGCGTCTCCATCGACAGCCGACTGAACTGGAAGGCCAACATCAACGCTGTGTACAAGAAGGGATGAGTCGACTCTTTTCCTGAGAAAGCTTCGATCCTTCAACGTGTGCAGCAAGATGCTGGAGTTATTCTACCAGTCGGTTGTGGCCAGTGTGCTGCACTTTGCCATTGTCTGCTGGGGAGCAGCATCGAGCCGGTGACACCAGCCGTCTTAACAAACTGGTTAGGAAGGCTGGCTCCATCATCGGCTGCCAGCTGGAGCACCTGGAACAGGTGGTGGAGAGGAGGTCGTTGAAGAAACTGGTGTCCATATTGGACAACCCGGACCACCCTCTCCACCACCTCCTACAGGGACAGAGGAGTACTTTCTCCAGACGTCTCCTCACGCTCCGCTGCCACAAGGAGAGATACAGGAGAACATTCCTGCCGACGGCTATGAGGCTCTACAACAGTTCACCTCTTGCCAGATCACCCTAACCCTTCTTATATTTTGTGTTTTGTTTTTTTATTCTTGTGTGTTGCTGCTACTGACTCGACAAATTTCCCCTTGGGGATTAATAAAGTATATATCTATCTATCTATCTATCTATCTATCTATATATATAATACAATATTTATATTTTATTATAATATTTATGACATTTATAATATTTATATTATATGGTATTTATATTATAGTATTTATATTTATATTTATGTACGATATACTGAATAATATTACTTGATATGTATATATTTCTATATATTATATAAATATACCAAATTGTATGAATAAGATGTCTTTATGATGTAACTGTTGGAGTAAATGTTAAATATGTAACTACAAAGTAGAAATGCGTGTTTGATATTTTTGTTTGCATTGTATAATACTGGGATGTTTGTTGTAATTTAATTGGATGGCCCTCTACCCAAAAAAATTCCACCTGCCGCCACTGCATTTCACCTTATGAAACATATGCAAATGTAATGAAGATACTTCTCAACATCAGTTGAAGCCAGGTTTAGATATAGGGAATTTTAGAGAGAATTTTAGGGAATTTTAGACGTTATATTATATTTATTTATAGTGTCACTCCCGTCCAATAATCCATCTACACTTAAGAAAAGGAACACTTCATCCCTCAGTTTATCACACACATCCAAATCAACACAACTGGAGGTACGAGCTCTTCACTGGACAGGAAGCTTCTGAAGAGCTGAATGATGAATAAAGCTGTCGGACGAATGTGGCGGAGGGAGAGCTGCTCTATTTCCCTCTCAGATGGAGTGGAAATAAAAAATACAAATTTGCTGTAAAGTGCCCACCATGTGTCCTCTAGTGCGTTCACGTGGATGCACAGAGTCAGGAACGACAGACGTGACGTCTGTCTGACGGGTCTGTCGCTCCCATCGAGAGAGGGAGCACTGGTCAAGAGACATGAGAGAAATAAATAGTTCAGAGAGGAATGTGTCGAGGTGTGAGCGTTGAGGGCTTAAGGCTGTCAAAACCTTAATCTATCTGTCATGAGTTGCGTGGATGTCGGGCTTAAAGTTGCCGAGACGTTGGACTGATGTCGATCACAACACATTTCCCCGCTGACACTTTCCCTCCACACGGGACCTTCTCCTCCGCCGCCTCACCGCCAGCGGCCGATGATGTGTCAGTTTGTGTGACAATGTCAATAAAAATATGACAAAGTTGAACTTTAATACAATTCGTTTGAGAATAATTAAACATCAAATATGATTTAGGTACTACCTAAAGCTCACAACTGTCCTCTGTGGCGAGGCTCCGGTGGCCCTCAGGTGAGACAAGAAGGAAAAGTCTCCAGAGCCAGTGTCTGGTTTGTCTATTCTGGGTTACCATAGAAACACGCCGCATGTCTGACTCCGTGACCCCCACACACACACACACATTTACATTTATTTTGAGGCACTTGTACTTTACTTCAGTGTTTCCATTTAGTGTTGCGTTCTATTTCTACTCTACGACATTTCAGCTGCAAATATTGTCGCCCACATTTTAATTCAACTATATTTTCTTAGTATTAGTTACTTTGCAGATTCGGATTATTAATACAGATCTTTAAACATTTTTATTTATTATTTTTATTTATTGGTATATATCAGCATTTTTTTCTTCTACCTATACCTTTTTCAGTCTTTCTGTTTTGTATATTATATAGAATTGTATTGTATTGCAATGACAACAACAAAATCAAATAATACAGGATGTATCATATTATATCAAGCTATACCCAGTAAGATATAAAGTAGTGAACATTATGCCATTTTGCATCATGACTGATACTTTTAGTATTAAAAGTATATTTTAATGCTTGTACTCACACTTCTACATTACATTACATAGCATTGAGAATGCAGGACTTTTACTTATTATTTCTATATCTGAATATATTGTCCACCGCTAACTACATTGGATATACATTACTGCACCAGATATTAGTGTAGATGTAAAACTCCCCCACATGGGGGGAAGGGTTTGTATATTAAGGCATTTCATTTTGATGAGTCATTATTTAAACTTGGATGTTGGCATGAAGTCTTAGAATTTGGGGGATCTGCTCGGTTCTCCATGTCAAACTTGTGTGACGAGAGAATTCATCCTGTTCAGCCTTTTCCTGTCACTCCATGTTGAGACAATAACAACTGTTAGAAATCTGAAGTGAGATACACACACAGAGTCAGAAAAATCCGCAATACAGCAGTCTGGACAGGCTCATCGTTTGATGTACTGTCCTCTCAATATGTGTGTGTGTGTGTGTGTGTGTGTGAGAGAGAAGTAGATGCTCTTACTTGGTATGATTTAGTGCCTGCAGGGGTACATTAAATCATGTCTCAAGGCCTCTGCTGTCAAAGGTGTCACACGGAGAGATAATGCTGTCGATGCAACCTCTTCTTCACATAAAAAACTGTTGGAGCCGACCAGAGAGGAACGAACCGGGCTCGGATCGAACTGAACAATTTTACATAATGTGTAAATAGCTGCATATGAATGTTTCTGACACTGTTTTTATCCACTAAATAGCTCGTACTAACTGTTAGCGTGGAGTTCGGAGGCAGTGATTGACAGCCGTCTTTTAATCACCCCAGTAGGAGCTTCATCTGTCTTCTTTCTCACGGTGGTTTTGTATATTTCTGATTGTTAGTCGACAACATTACAGATTTGACAGCAGTTCAGCGAATCTTTTTTTGTTCATGTTCACATCAAAGTCTAACTCGTGTTTCTGGTGTCTCATCGTTCTATGAAGCGCGTTTACCATCCGCAGCCAGCGCAGAAGAGACATCGTCAGACAGATACAAGTATTAATCTTTTGCTTGACTGAATTCATGTCGAGTTCATAAAAAGAAGTTACGTTGTCGTACACAATTGTGGTGGTGGATCTTCGTTGAACAGACTGGTCACAGATGAGGTTGGAAACGAAGGTAAATTTAGTAGAATTCTTATATTAAACATGAATCATGGGAGGAAAAGCTCAGTTTGCTGGACTGCAGAATTCCGTCGACTCTCTGAAGAAACCACAAGACCTTTATCCCCTAACGCGCCACATAGCAGTGGGGGTGAGACACACATGGTGTCAACTGTGTGTCCATTTATGGATGTTAACCAGCTTAAACTTAGGTTTCAACCGACGTTTACATTTCAGGGAGAGATGCCATATATAGGTCAGAACAAAGGGAAGACATTGATCTCTATATAGGAAAGAAGTGACCTCACTGGTCAACCCGCTACACCTGTTCAACTAGCATGTGTCCAGTCACACTGTAACAGTTTAGCTCCACACCTTCCTTCTTGTAATAGTTGTTTTCATCCTGTCTCACTAACTATCCTGTCATTCCAGATCCTGCTTCCCATCTCGTCAGTCCAACTCCCCTCACCTGCCTCTGATCACTCCCTCGTTAGTCCCTCATTCCCTTCACCTGGTCCTCACGCCCTTCTCACCTGCAGCCCATCCCCTCATTAGTCCCTGTCTATTTAGCTCCCTCACTTCCACTTGTCCTCTGTCAGATTGTCTTGTGTTTCTCAGACCAAGCCCTCGAGCGTTCCGCAGTGTGATTATTCTCTCTGGTCCGATCTTGACGACGCTTTCAGTAAAGAATCTTTATTTGAATTATCTGTCTCCTGAGTCGTGCATTTGGGTCCACCCTAATCCCGTCGTGACACACACAGAGTTCATCTGTGAGTATTAGTGTGTGTAATTATACCACAAAGCTGGAAATATATACGAAAACATTGTGTTGAGACCTCTCATAAACTGCTCCAATATTACAGACAATGTTATCAATCATGACATCAAATATCTCCACACTGTCCACAGGATCAGGTTCAGTCGTCTACTCGGGGCTTTTTGTTTAAGATGCTGCTGAAGTATTTAGAGGAGAACAGCAGCGCTGTGCTGAGAGCGATGGAGCGCCGAGGCTTTGAATCACTCTCCTATTAACCCCTGAATGCCAGTGAGGTCACATCGGCAAATCTCAGGGGAGCTTCGGGGGACACGCTCAGGTTCACATTATGCATTGTATTCAAAGTTAGTTAAAGGAGAGAGACACAGTGTATGTGTATGGATGCTGGTGGACATAAAGCATATCGATATGGAATCGCCTCGGGCAAAATGCTGTGACTAAATGTTTAATTCATGAACACCGCGATACAAAGAGGTACGTCGACCTGCAGCCCATCGTCAGCGGTGGCACGTCTATGAGCTGTGAGGAGTAAAATGTTCTTCTGTAGGTATGAAGATTGAAACTAAATAGTATTAAACCGCAACATAAGGGGGGAAACGATGAGAGAAAAGGCAAGAAACAGAATAAATGTTCTTCTTGTTTTTTAAATCTTTAATTCCTCAAGAGACCTCAGTCTGAGTAGTAACTGCTGGCTCAGTATATTCATAGTCCTCAGATGCTTTGCGATAACTCTATAACTCTAACTCTTTAGCCTTTTAACCATTTAGTGACGTTTGTCAAAAGTTCCACTTGTTTACAATAAATATTTAAGATTCCATGTGACATTTTAGACATTGACATATAATTAATTTGTATGAATTAGTACCAGCATTTCTTTTCCAACAGATTTGTTCCGCTGTAAAAAAATTATATATTAATTAATGCTGCTTTAAAACAGATTTCAAGAAGACTACTTTTTTGGACAATTGGAATTCCTGAAATTGTTGTAGCACAGTAATACTGTTAAGTGGCTCATCCGGTCATGAGTGTATAAGATAAGATATTACTTCATGATGTCAAGTATAGATTTTTATCTTTTTATTATAAACCAAATATACACTTAGATACTACCTTTACGAGCAGATTGTGTGTAAGTGTACCGCTGTAGTCTGTCAACGGTAACATTTGAGATACTGTAAAAAGCAAGATTGTCCACCTGAGGAATGAGTTTAGCTTACTTCTTTAATTCCTCCAACCCCCCCCCCCCCCCCCCCCATCTCTCTCACAAACACACACACACAAACACTCTTTTCTACCTGCCAATATATCACAGCCTCTGGGTAGGAAGATTGATGACATTAAATTGCTTCTATCCAGGTTTTTATCAGGATTTACAGGCTTCGCTGTACCTAGAGCTTTCCAGCACCACTCCCTTCCATAAATCATGCTTTTTTTAACCTTACAACTATTCTCCACACACACACATTTGCACATAAGCGCGCAGCTGCCACACACATACACAAACTCCATATGCACACAAAAGGTACACACAGACACACACACATAGACTTTGGGATATGGCTTTAACAAGATGGATGACCTCTTTGCTGTCTGCTGCCAAAATGAACTTTAACACACACACACACACACACACACAGCAACTCAGATGGAGTAACACGTGTACATTTTGACTCTGTAATGGAAAATGTCAATCTCTGTCGATGGCGGTGCCCTGGAAACGCAGTGATTCCTTCCCTTCCACCCATCGCTCTCATTATAGGAAAATGTCACCTCATTACCCAAGTACACGTCGCCTGATTAATTTCTGAAAGGGGGAACGAGAGAGTCGGTGAGATGGAGAGAGGTGGCATCTGTCCATGAGACTGTTGATAGGTTTTCTATTTGGGTATATGGGTTTGTGTGGCAATGAGTGGCCGTGTGTTCCTCCAGGACACAACGAGGTGGCTGACCCCGGGGAGGTAAAGCCTGAGTAGTTAGCACGGTGTCATCTTCCAGCTGCTCCCCCCGGGGAATTACCATGTGTTCCCAGTCCAGATGGGATGTACTGTATAATCCTTCCAGTATTATCTGGGTCTGCCCAGAGGTCTGCCCACAGTGTGTGTGTGTGTGTGTGTGTGGGGGGGTTGTTCAAACCAATTAGTTTTTGTTCCACTCGTTGCATGCAGACAGTCTCTTATTCAAATTAAACTTACAACAAAATGTTACGTAGAATGACCTGGTTATGTTCAGACAACACATGTACTTGGTTTAATGTGAGTACATTTGTTACATCTACGATTCTGGCGGTAAACAAAAGTCAACATTGACTAATTTTGTCTTGCGTTTGGTTGACCGGTGCAATCTTAGAAGATGGTCACACTCTTTACATCAGTTGCTCTCACCATCTAATAATGATACAGATGGCTTAACATGTCGGTGTGTCGGTATCGGACACCGAGTGAGACCGGGTTGACCTTGTTTCACTTATAAACCAGAATACCGACACGGCTCTCACACTGGCTCTAGAAGACCTGAATGGCTGAAGGCCCAACCAGCCTGAATGGCCCACTAGACACATTTTTTCAAAGTCCATAAAACACATGTAGACTATAAGATCAAGGACAGTGGAGTCTGTGGCACCCAGTTGTATTTAGCAGGACGTATGCTCCGCTTCACCTGAAGTCACACCCGGCAGTGACATCACGTTATGCTGACATCCCTGAGTGCACTTCTACATCACTTCAGCAAGGAGAGAAATAGATCCTTCACATGGTGACTTTCAGCTGCTGTTAATCGCTTTTTGAGCACCAAATTGTCATTGTTAATGAGCTACTTGACCAATTATTTGTATAAACAAATGTCCCTGAATCTGTGTGTTCCTTTAAATGTCCCTGCATCTGTGCGTGTTCCTTTAAATGTTCCTGAATCTGGGTTTTCCGTTAAATGTCCCTGAATCTGCGTGTTTCTTTAAATGTCCCTGCATCTGTGCGTGCTCCTTTAAATGTCCCTGAATCTGCGTGTTCCTTTAAATGTCCCTGCATCTGTGCGTGTTCCTTTAAATGTTCCTGAATCTGCGTTTTCCTTTAAATGTCCCTGAATCTGCGTGTTTCTTTAAATGTCTCTGAATCTGTGCATGTTCCTTTAAATGTCCCTGAATCTGTAAGTCTTCCTTTAAATGTCCCTAAATCTGTGCGTGTTCCTTTAAATGTCCCTGAATCTGTGTGTGTTCCTTTAAATGTCCCCGCTGCCAGTAACGGTGGGTTAGAAAATAGAGAATCGGGGAAGGCAGAAGAGAATACGTTGTCAGAGAAATGAGGTGTAGGCAAACTGGAGAGGCAGCGACAAGTGTTTTACAGCGGCTGAATAATTACAATCAGATAGAACAGTGGCGTTCGCCCACCCCGCCTGTCATAAACTGGATAATGCAAACAAATGACCCTCAAATTGAAAACTGCGGGACAACAATGGAGAGCACCCAGTCTTATCAGAATCAGACACACACTCACGAATAAACACACACACCTCGGGGCGCTGAAGAGACACCGTTTACAATCCAAATCATACGTCAATGACAGTCCAATTCTTTTCAATTTGAATAAAGATTAAATTCCCCTGTTGCTTTTCATTGTTACCCATCATGTGTCACGTGTGTGTGTTTTCACTCAACACACAATTGAATATTGTATTACTGTACTCAAATATTAATATGTTTAGCTGTTGCCTTGTTTTGAATAGCAACATGAAATCAGTTTTCCATGCAGTTGTCATTGTAAGAGACTGAATATAACCTTCATAATCATTACCTACCTAACGCTGCTTTACTGATGTAAACGAGCATCATTTGGAGCTTCAATTGACCGTATCGCAGAGGGAGAGGACTTCACTCCTCCCAGAAGTAAACATGAATGTGTGAAAAACCACAGGAATAATTGCTTGCCTGTACTTGTTTTGTAAATATAAGATCATTTCCTATTCAACTGTCCTGGGATTACAGATTAGGAATTAAACTGAGGTAAAACACACATGAAAATGAATTAAAGAAGGATGTGAGGAAAGGGGAGGGAATAGAAGAAGAGGAGGAAGTTCATTAAACCCTAATAATAATAAAGACCCGGTATCTTTTGACTCAGAAAGTCTTGTGGAAATGAAGCGATATTGTTGTTACCATTCATTTTTTAGTTTCTTTGTATAAAGTCCAGACAAAGAACACCCAGTTTTAAGAAGCAGCGACAAATGCAATTTAGGTGTTTCCGATTTCGAAAAAGTTGTCAGTAGAGGAAAGTAACTATATGTAAACTTAAGTTAACTGAAAGGCAACACCCATTTTGCATCCTAATTATTTTACTTTACAAAACACATGACGCTGTTTTCATAGCGCACGATCTGCTTCATGAGTCCGTTCAGTCCTTCACTGAGTCTCTGAGTCCTTAAAAGAAAGATGCACTCCCTTTATGATGTCCGATCTGTGCACATGATGTCGTCATTAGAAGCAATCAATTCCTCCCCTTCCTGTGTGTGCTATATAGACAGAGAAAGCTGCCATGCACTGCCTACATGTACCACAATGCATTGCGCCAGACAAAACATATGCAACTAGAATGGGCACTCGGTAGAGCGCATACCTTCGCATATCACAAGATTGGGCATTGAATTATGAACATTTTGGCATTAGTTGCATGCCAATTGGACAAAAATGTATCGTGCTATGGTAAAAAATATATTTTGACCTTTCCATGACCTTGACCTTTGACCCGATTGATCCCAAAATCTAATCAAATGGTCCCCGGATAATAACCAATCATCCCACCAAATTGCATGCGATTCAAGAAGATTTTGACCTGTTCATGACCTTTGACCTTGACCTTTGACCCGATCGATCCCAAAATCTAATCAACTGGTCCCCGGATAATAACCAATCATCCCACCAAATTTCATGCGATTCGATTCAATACTTTTTGAGTTCTGCGAATAACACGCATACAAATAAATAAATAAATACACGGCGATCAAAACATAACATTCCGCATTTTCAATGCGAAGGTAATAAAAGCACAAAGACTGCTTGTCTGAACGAGCATGATCGAAGATGGCAACAACTCTTATGATGTAGGTGTCAACAGCAACACATTACAGCTCCGATATTCACAATAAGCCGGCTTACAATTCCCTTCAGTACTTTTCTATCTGGACCATGTTTTCCGATGTTTTTGTGACTGTGGGGACGACAGTTTAATAGAATTAGTCGAGTATTGAGTGAGGGCGCTGCAGACAGCAGCTGCTAAACGGGCTGCTGTATCATCTCCTCACGATCAATATACGTCCACTAAATGTGTTTGTTTTTGCTACTGTATTTATTATTATTACAAGTATCTGATAACTTTATGAAAAGGACCCGACAGAGAATTAAAGAGTTTTTCTTATTTTTCGCTTTTTGGTGATGGTTGAATGGAACAGTGCCCATGTTGTGAGAGTTTCTCGTGTTGGATCTATTTATAAATGAGGTTATATAACATATACATTAGAGATTAAACACCATAACATATTCACTTTAGAAAAACCTAAATAATGAACTTCACATTATTATAGTGTCTTTTTTATTTATCGCAATTGTTGATTTTTTAAAAGACAAAAGCAATTTTATATTTTATACATTTTTACATATGGATAAGTTGTTTTAAAGAAAATTGCATCCAAAGTTGGGGATTTGCTCTTCAACCAACAGGGTGGATCAATAATGAAGGAACTATATTTTGTATGAAAGCTGCAAACCCCTCACTCTTGTAAGAATAAGTTACCGCAGACGGACTGCTCACCCAACTGATCATAAGTGAAGGAAAAGCTCCTATTTGAAGTGATAATATATTTATTCATTTTGTGGGTTTCAGGGGAGCTGACAGCGACACTTTCCTTTGTTCTGTCAATCTTCAGCAGCTCTCTCTTTCTTTCTTACTTTCTCCTCAGTGGTGCAGGAAGTGTACAGTGAAATTGAAACACTGAGGTTTAAGATTAGTTTCCTGCATGTGTGTGTGTGTGTGTGTGTGTGTGTCAGAGGTGAAGAGTGGCTTATGTGCTCCCCTCCTCTTCTTCCTCCTTCTTGTGAATGATCAGTGTTAGATAACTGGGATCATGAGTTCAGAGAGAAGTATTGGCATTTAAATGAAATGTAACAAGATCTTACAACCTGTAAAGCTGCGTTTAGCTAATATTTAACTTATTTTCTATTTAAAGGCTATTTTTTGCTGAAATTGTCATTACATCCTGAAAGCTATCACTGATTTGAATGCTCCAACAAAAAAATAAAAAAAGATTGCTGTTTGTTGTGGTTTCAGGGATGTAACAATAATAATGTATGTAATAATAACAATAATAATAACAATAATAATTGATAATAAATGTGACAATAATAATAATAATTGATAATACATGTACTAATAACAATAATAATTGATAATACATGTAATAATAATAATAATAATTGATAATAAATGTAATACTAATATTATAATAATTGATAATAAATGTGACAATAATAATAATAATAATTGATAATACATGTACTAATAACAACAATAATTGATAATACATGTAATAATAATAATAATCGTATAGTCTATAGCTTTTCAGGGTTGTTTGGAGCTAAACATCATCAACACATCGACTTCCCCACTCACAACCGTGGTCATATCCTCGATTTGGTCTGCTCCACTGGTCTCACAATACCTCATCTCTCCAGCCTCAACCTCAATATCTCCGACCACCTGGCTATCACCATGGATATTGACATCCCTTTCCCCTTCCCAAAAGCCAAGCGCAATATATCATTCAGAAATCTCAAAACCATCTCCCCCGCAACTCTTACAGCCTCTCTTGCCAGTACCATGTCTTCCTCCCCTTCCCCGCTCTCTGATA
The DNA here is from genome assembly GCF_029220125.1 of Pseudoliparis swirei. Taxonomy (NCBI): domain Eukaryota; kingdom Metazoa; phylum Chordata; class Actinopteri; order Perciformes; family Liparidae; genus Pseudoliparis; species Pseudoliparis swirei. Next base: position 16,007,995 of record NC_079399.1, on the reverse strand, counting down.
ATCCCTCTGTTCTCGTAAACTACTATAATAACACCCTCTCATCCTGTCTTGATCAGCTGGCTCCCATTACAACCAGAATTGTCTCCTTCAAACACTCTGCTCCCTGGTATACTTCTGAACTCCACCAAATGAAATCCTGTAAGCGCCAGCTTGAAAGTCTTTGCAAAAAAAACGGTTTAACAGTCCATCTACAAGCCCACATTGAGTACCTTCGACAATACAAAGAAGCTCTCATCACAGCTCGGCCCACCTACTATTCACACCTCATACGCTCTGGTTCCTCTAACCCTAAGGCTCTCTTCTCAACAATAAACAAGCTTCTCTAACCCAGGGACAACACCTCCAAAACCTTTACAGTTGACAAATGCAATTCTTTCCTCTCGTTTTTCAATACTAAAATTGATATAATCTACAGCAATTTGAACACCGCCCCCGCTATTTCCATCTCTCCACCTGCTCTCCCCATACTCACCACACCGCCCCTTTCTAAATTCTCCCCTGTGACCCCGTTGGAGCTCTCTTCACTCATAAAAGGAATGAGAAGCACCACCTGTAGCCTGGACCCCATCCCATCTATTCTCGCCAAGGAATGTCTCCCAGCCATCGCACCACTCATCATTACAATAATTAACTCGTCCCTCAACTCTGGCTCAGTCCCCGACACACTAAAACTGGCTGCTGTCACCCCCATCCTCAAAAAACCTGGACTCGACCCTGAGACCATGAGCAATTTCCGGCCCATATCAAATCTTCCCTTCCTAGCAAAAATACTGGAACGCGTCGTCGCTGCACAACTAAAAACTCACCTCACCTCCAATGATCTGTTCGAGCCATTTCAATCTGGTTTCCGCTCACAGCACAGCACTGAAACAGCACTTCTGAAAGTCACCAATGACCTCTTCATCTCCTCAGACTCCGGTCACCTCAACATCCTCATTCTCCTGGATCTCACTGCAGCCTTCGACACCATCAACCACAACATCCTTCTCTCCCGCCTCAAAACGTCCCTCAATATCACCGGATCTGCTCTATCCTGGCTCAAATCATATCTGACAAACAGACAACAATTCATCAGCATCAACAACTGCACCTCCTCCACTGCTCCTCTGTCTCAGGGCGTCCCTCAGGGTTCATTGCTTGGTCCACTTCTATTTATTCTTTACCTACTCCCCCTTGGAAATATCATACGCCAACACGGTCTCGTGTTCCACTGTTATGCCGATGATGTCCAGCTCTACATCTCCACAAAGGCCATCACCACTGCCACTCACTCTACTCTAACCAACTGCCTCACTGACATCAAATCCTGGATGAACACCAACTTTCTCAAACTGAACTGTGATAAATCTGACATGCTCATCATCGGTCCCAAATCTCTCACCAAAACCTGTCATACCTTCTGCCTCGCCATGGATAACTGCACTCTGTCTCCATCCCTACACATCCGCAACCTCGGAGTCATGTTTGACAGCAACCTGTCCTTTGAACACCACGTCAAACAAATCACCCGAACTGCCTTCTTTCACCGAAAAAAACATCGCCCGTCTCCGCCCATCACTCTCCACATCTGCTGCTGAAACACTGATCCACGCCTTCATCACTTCCAGAATAGACTATTGTAACAGCATTCTTTATGGCACAACATCCAAAATTCTAAATAAACTCCAGTATATTCAGAACTCTGCTGCTCGCCTGCTCACCCACTCCCGTGATCACATCACCCCTGTTCTCCAGACCCTCCACTGGCTCCCCGTCCTAGAGCGTATCCAGTACAAAATCCTTCTCCTCACATACAAAGCCCTCCATAACCAGGGCCCCCTGCTACCTGACCGATCTGCTTCACCATCACACTCCATCCCGTCGGCTCCGCTCCTCTGATGCCAACCTCCTCTCCATTCCTCACAGGACCAAGCACCGGACATGGGGTGACAGAGCCTTCTCCATTTCTGCCCCCTCCCTCTGGAACTCTCTCCCCAAAATCATCCGTGACTGCACCGAACTCTCATCGTTTAAATCACTAATCAAAACCCACCTGTTCAAAACTGCTTTTAATGTGTGATTGTGTGCTCTGAACGTTCTTATTTGCTTTTATCGTTTGTTTTCATTGTAATTTTTAATGCATATCTTTTAGGAATTTTTTAATTATGTGTTGTAAAGCGTCTTTGAGTATTATGAAAAGCGCAATAGAAATTTGATGTATTATTATTATTATTATTATTATTATTAACATATAAGGTATCTTTCTGTATTTTGGATGAACAGTAGAATACTTTGTATATTTATTACAAATATTAGGATTATCGCAATAATGATTTCAACCAATTTCTGGTGATAATCAGCTGGCTGTGCAATAAATATTGTCACTCAAGGACAGACAAAGAGATGAGAACACATCGGTCATAATTTAAAGGAAAAGGCCGTCAGTATTCTAGATTGTTCCACTAATTCTTTGAGTCCGTCTCTTAACACCGTCCTGCTTCCTCAGCTCGTCTGTGGTACTCTCAGTCTCCTCATTTGTTTTCAACACATCAATCTTTAAAATGGATCACAAATACAGTTAATAAATAATACAGGGGCTTTATTTCCATGGCATCGCCATGGCAGCCGTCATTAACTTCATTATCAAACACCATTTTTAAATATGTTGTACGGCGACCTTGAGTGCCTTGAAAGGCGCCTTATAAAATGAATGTATTATTATTATTATTACCTGTGCTTCTCCGGCTGCGACGTGACAACTAATATTATATGAGCAAAAACAAAAACAAAACCTGAGCGGTGAGTTGAATTTTGTAACAATTCAGCACGTTTTCGCGCATCGAATTCCATAATCTCGGTCTTTTCGTTAATTTTTTTTTTATTTCTTGAAACCGTTGATACACATGTCCAGAAAACGTATACAAACAAAGCAACGCACACATCGGCTGAGAGGAATCTGAGCCGACAGTCGGGTGCTGAATGGAAACAGTGACAGTGTCAGGAGCGATCATGTACAGTGTGCGTCAGTGTGTGTCAGTGTGTGTCAGTGTGTGTCAGTGTGTGTCAGTGTGTGTCAGTGTGTGTCAGTGTGTGTCAGTGTGTGTCAGTGTGTGTCAGTGTGTGTCACTGCCTATTCCAGCCGAGGGCTCTTTGTGTGCCAGAAAAAGGTAAATGCCAGCTTCCCTTCAGGGCTGCTGCTCCCCGGCTGTCGTTCCGCTGAAGAGGCCGTGCTGACAGTGTAACTGTCTGGAAAGGTTGAAAAGCTAAGTCTCTCCTCTTTGTCTCTCTTTATCTCTTCACCTCTTATTGTGTCTTCCTCGTGTATGTCACCAAGCCTCTTACTCACTCTGACCTTCTCGGGCAAATTCCCAACACCGTTAAAACATTTTGAAGAACAGATTTATACCTCCTCCAAACCATTAAACCTACCAGGGATTTTATGAATGTTTACAAGCTTGAGGAGAGGCAGCAACTAGAAATAAGTCATTTTTCTCCCCCCAGTGAAGATGTCTACATGCACCTGAACGCCACATCAATGAGTCAACAGCGGAGCAGAATATATCTGTCCACCCGTGGGGCCTCAGCTGCAGACACACCAGTCCGACGACAGAGCTACCACCTCTCGGTACCGCTCTGATTGTGTCAGGCTTACTTCAACGGGGAGAAGTCATCATAGTTATTCACCCATAAAGCTTGAGCATCCACGGAAAATGAAAAATAAATGAGCGCCAACAGAGATTTTTCTTGTTCTTAACCTCAGACTGAAACCTGTGAAAAAAATAATTAAAAGGGGAAAATATTTCTGCATTCAAATATAGGTGGTGTTTTTATTGACCAGTCATCCTATATTTGGTGTTAGCAAAGTGATTCTCATTATCTGGTAATATATACATAATACAGGACTGTCTCAGAAAATTAGAATATTGTGATGAAGTTCTTTATTTTCTGTAATGCAATTAAAAAAACAAAAATGTCATGCATTCTGGATTCATTACAAATCAACTGAAATATTGCAAGCCTTTTATTCTGATTTATTGCTGATTATGGCTTACAGCTTAAGAAAACTCAAATATCCTATCTCTAAATATTAGAATATCATGAAAAAGTATACTAGTAGGGTATTAAACAAATCACTTGAATTGTCTAATTAACTCGAAACACCTGCAAGGGTTTCCTGAGCCTTGACAAACACTCAGCTGTTATAAATCTTTTTAACTTGGTCTGAGGAAATATTAAAATTTTATGAGATAGGATTTATAATCAGCAATATTAAAAGAATAAAAGGCTTGCAATATTTCAGTTGATTTGTAATGAATCCAGAATGCATGACATTTTTTTTTTTTAATTGCATTACAGAAAATAAAGAACTTTATCACAATATTCTAATTTTCTGAGACAGTCCTGTATATAAGTGTCAATTTGCCCCCTTAAAAGTGTGACAGATGAAAATGCAACTAACACATATTGGTGTAACACATAAGGCAGCAAATACAGATTAGAGGAAATAGTCTGTCATGGAAACTGAGACCATGGCCAATGGTTTCAATGTGTTTTCAATATAATCTGATGCCATGGCCCTAGGAGTCTTTCTGATCCGATGTGAGGTCCTGGGACAGGGATGTCTATGTGTACAGATTGTAAAGCCCTCTCAGGCAAATTTGTAATTTGTGATATTGGGCTATACAAAATAAACTGAATTGAAAAACTGAATTGCATTAATCCTAAAATCTAGATTTAGGGTTTTCCAGCTAAATGTTAGTGCCCAGGCCCAAATTGTCATAAGAAAGCGGTGAACCATAACTACTCAACGTAACTGTCCAACAATGACACCTTTATGTGGCAACCAGATGTAAATGACATGCACTTCTGCTGCTGTCAGGTACTCATGTTTCATAAGGTTAACGATCATTGAACAATATGTGCTCCTGTCTGTGCACATTTGGTGAAATCCGACATTTCGGTAGAACATCGGACAGAGGAAACCAGAAGGACTTTCAAGGGAATAATGATATAAACACCTCAAAATATCTTTCGAATAATTTAAAATGGAGAATCATTGGTCACATTTTATTTGACTGTTAGAGACAGTTATGAAATATTTCAAATCTTTCAATTCAACTGCAAGCATTCATCACAGAATGAAGTTTATATTTAATAAATCAGAATTTATATTTCCCATATTTTCACACTATGACCACCTCAAACGTTCAACAGACTTAATTTGTCTACATAATTTCAGCACAGCTCAACATTGTAATACCATTTTCTTTTGGACACTTTTGGATTCAGAGGTTCTCTCTGCCTGGGAAATTATTCAGTCGCCATCAAGTTGTGAAGGAATTTAAACGGAATTATTCCCCAAATAATAACACTTATCTCTCAGGTGTGTACACAATGTCTCACTGGAATGTGTGGAGAATAAGCACCCTGGGAGGAAAGCAATTGCAAAGTGTGCAGATCATTGTATTCACACACACACACACACACACCAGGCTGTTTCAGTGGTGTTGATTTGTTTTTCTTATTTTAGAATTCAACTTCCTCTCCTCCTGATTCAAATCTAATTTCCTGACACTTAGCCCACGAGGACCTCCGCGTGTGTTTTGTGTTCGACCTTCAGGGCGCACGACGAGATGTTCGTCCGGCCAACTATTCTACTTCCACTTCACTCTTCGCCCTCCACATCCCCTCGTCACTTTTCTCCAACCTTATCTTTATGAGAAAGATCTAACTTGTAATGTCTTCTCTTCACCGGTCTTCACCCAGCTATGGAGTCCAGGTATCTGTAATTGCATCTGGAAAAAGAAAACGCCACAAAGCATTTTCAGTTTCACAAAGGCGGCCCCTGTAATATCTTGTTTTCGTTAATAACACGACGCCTGAACGATAAGATTGCATTTTATTGTCCATAAACATGGAAGATCTTTCATTGGTCGTCGTCATTTATCTTGGTTTTGAAGCTCTTTGACAGAAGTTCCTTACAGCCCAAACCGTTGAGGGTGTTTATGGCCTTCTGTCTTCTATCTTTAGCGTTTCTAATGCCAGACAATTCATTTCAATTCAGTTTATTTTGTATAGCCCAATATCACAAATTAAAAAATTTCCTCAGACATACACATACGACATCCCTGTCCCAGGACCTCACATCGGATCAGGAAAAAGTCCCAAAAAATAAAAAATAAACCTTTTACAGGGGAAAAAGGGAAGAAACCTTCAGGAGAGCAACAGAGGAGGATCCCTCTCCAGGATGGACAGAACAATAGATGTCATGTGACTAGAAGGAATCATTACACACGAGACAATAAGAGGAAAAGAGCAAACAAAATGTACTTTAAAAAAGGTTTTCCTCTTCCCTTGTCTCACGTCTTAAAGGTGTCTCGCATGTAGCATCAATGAAGCATCCTCGGCTGGTCCGGTAGCTGCTCTCCGCTAACACTAGCGATTCTAACATTAATCTAGTTAGCAGGTTATCTTTGTTGCTTTTGCTGAACACTTTCTGCTTTTCCCCTTTTTCCGGCTCCGCCAGGGAAGCTTGGCCGGTCCGATTGTTTAAACGAGTGCTGTCTCGCCCCCCGATCCCACACCCATCCATATTTCAACAACTTCTTCAACTTCAAACGCGTATTATAGACCGATTGTTATTGTTTCTGCTGGGAGTGCAGCTGTAGTGGCAGTGTGGTAGCTCGGACATCCGAACGTTGCCCAATGTTACCATTAGGCATTCAAATTGTTACATAAACAATTCAAGAGAATAATTGTTCTTCCTGATCCACGTTGAGACTTTTTGCACGACAATCACAAAAAGTCTTGTTGGCCATTTTTAGCATTTGAACAAACGATCAATGCTTGTGTCCCCATTCAAAGTCCATCTCCCCATCTTGCTTTTACCTCCTCCTTCCCCACTTTTCACTTCCTTCATAATAGGATTCATCGATCTCTAGACACATGTCCTATTCAATTCAGACAATGGGGGACTCTCAACACCCACCAGGAGGAAATAAGGACTCTGAAGGAAATAGGACTTTCTGACTCACACACACGCACACGCACACACACACACACACACACACACACACACACACACATAGACACACACACCTATGAAATTATCACGGGTGACTGCCCAATATGACAAATGTGAGGAGACAGGCAATAATGAGAAACAGTGTTGAAAGAGAGGGACAAACTGAGTGTGTGTGTGTGTGTGTGTGTGTGTTAGAAAAGGATGAATTACTAGAGAGAGAAAAAAATAAATTACAGGATGAGAAAGTCCTTTACAAATGTTGGCAACAGGCTCCTCCTAATGACTTTCTCCTCCCCTCATCTCCTCCCCATGTGCTTATATCAACTCCGCAAACCACCAGAACTAATAACGAGACGACTCAGAAAGAAGGTGAGGAGTATTTCTGACTTCCAATTATAAGTCCATTTGGTCACGGATATTTAAGGAGCGGGAGCAGAGTGCGAAATAGAGGGCGAGAGAGAGTTTTTTTTCATGTTTGGATATTCTGCGAGTTCGTTCTCTTTTTTTTGTTCGTCATCGCTCTCGCCCGCAGATCAATTTCCCATTCCACAACCTTGGAAACTCTTCAGGGTCACGCCGAATCAATGAGCGCTCTCTCATGAAAAACTGAATAATTATCCAAACTCTATGAATCACAACGATTGGGGCTTGGTCATGATTTATTCATGTGTTTCTTATTTTATTGAGGCGGCGCTGCATAATAGAGCCGTAACGAATGAGATGGATGCTGACATCTTACCGAAAATAAATAAATAACGAGAGCGAGAGAGATGAGAGGAAAGGAAAGGAGAGGCAGGCTGTCAGGATTGATTGAGTCAAATGCACTGATGGAAAGACGAGATGGATGTGAGGATGTCACCGTCTCCCTCTGTACTGCAGGCGTATGTGATGGTGTCACCAAAACCATTTATTACCTCCATCTAATGTGAGAAATATTCACGCTGAAGTAGGTCTGTTAATTGGGAACAGACGACTAAATACCAGTTGTGTGTCGATAAAACATGGATTCACACTCAAGTGAAATAAAGAAGTTTTGTGAGAAAACTGTTCGTACATTCTTAAATCCTGTGACCTTTTTTCATGGTTTCGGTATTTTCATTACATGACATTACGTTTATTTAGCTGACCAGTTCATCCAAAGCGACAATATCAACCATGCACAGCAGACAGTGAAGCAGAGACATTAAACATTACTTAATGTTACTTTGACATAACAACTTGTATTCCACAGTTTTAATTTGAAGTCTAAGGTGCTGGAGTTGAATATTGTCTGATTATTAGTATTACTTCCATAAAATAGATATTTTATCAATGTCAATGTTGCCAGTCTGTAAATCATATATCGGTTGTCCTGGGTGTCTTTCAGATTAACAACACTAAATGGCAAAGAAAATGATAAATTATAGTTGAAACTTACATTTAAAGAGGATATCAACACAGTAAATTGAAAATGTATTTCCAACGTCCCGTTTCATCTTTTTGTTATATTATTAACAACGCTTTGGTCTTAAATACTCATTGTATTTAAAACCATCTGGCAGCCGTCTCGCCCTGCGGCTGCTGCCAGATGAATACGGTTGTTTTTACAGGAAGTTTCCATTTGTGTCTGCCTTGTGTGACATTCGTGGTCGTGATTGGCTCAAACTTAGTGCTTGATAAAACCTGAGAAAATCTAACGCTGCACTACTTGTAACTCAAGTAGTGCCATCGAATAGTCATTTATATATGATTTAACATTTAAAATATAACTCATTGCCACTTGCCAGAGACGTCTTCATAGATCCGTGGGAATATCCCACTTTCTTTTTTTCTTCTCACGCACACCTAAAGTCGTTCTTCTAGTTCCCTAAAGTCCGATTTTTCGCGTGTTTTTGTCCACTGTCCAGTAAGTATGAACAGGGGGAAGCGAAACACTCTGGTTTCCTCTTGAGGAAACCCGTGGACGATCACATCCAATAACACTGACCTGTATTGATCACCGTGGAGACGAGGCCCTTGAACACGCTCTCACAGAGAGCAGAGGGCGTTGTGCGTGAGATATTAATACGGGCTCGACTGAGAGGCCTTTTCTCTGTGCTCCACTGACGCAAATCCTATTCAGATGGCAGACAACACAAGACTAATAGAAGAATGAATATGCAGCAGTGACAGCTATTTGTGCTCCACTTGTGCACCTTCATTGTCTTTTTACCACAACAAACAAACACATATGCAAATGCCTCTCTCGCTGGGGGAGTGTGCTGCCTTTGAGGGAAACCCAAACATCCAAAGCAGCTCCACGGTTACCGGGATATGAATGGATGGCAGAGGAATGGATAACGCTGGAGGACTTTCTGTGGATGAAACCAAAAAATGTTATGCACCAAAACTGTCACTGATGTAACATATTTTGGAGTAATTTACCTTCTCAAAAGCACTGTGGCATAACAAGCGACACACGACTGACAATGTTGCAACAAATGTGCCCGCAAGCTCCGTTGCAGTTTTCTGTTAAAAAAAAAGGGGAAGCGGCAAAGATTTGACTTTGATAACGTAGATCGGAGTTTCATCCCGTCGCCTGCAGGAAACACGACGTTGGCTTCTTTTAACCACGGCCACAAGCCTTTCCTAAACTTAACTATAGCTTTCGCCGCCTACATTTAAACGATGAGGGGGAGGATGATAATCCTTTTTGTGACTGTCATATTGAGTTTGCGTGCTTCAGGCTTTTTCTGTGGTTCTCATAGAAGTTTCATTGTCCTTTTGGACTGAGACGAAAACATTTTGTCATCTGTGCAAAGGACATTAGATCTAATCCACAGACGAATAACCATCTGTATTGAGTTGTAGATACATTTATATCATCTTAACTTCCAGCAAAAGCCATCAAACAAGCAGAGACACAGACCAACTCTTGTATCTGGTGATGCTTTATGCACAAAGGCTCATTTAATATTCATCAGGAGAACATATTTCACAGCTACTGTGGTGTTGCTGCTATTCTCAAGCGTACTCTTAACTCCATTGTTATACATTGGATCATATGTATTATGATCTTTCTCTCTCTCTCACTCACACACACATGCGCACACACATGTGCGCGCACACACACACACACACACAGAGGCTGCCGTGACCATAATAATGCATCATAAGAGCAAAAGCAGAATTCCCTGAAGCAAACTGAAATAAAAGCCATTGCAGCTCAAACTAAATCATCTGTTGACTGTTGCCAGATTGAAGGCGAAGAGAATGCCCGATGAGAAAAAGAGGGAATTAAATGAGAAAATAGTTAGTAGAAAATAGGCCATGCTGGTCTCTCACCCCTCCCCCCCACACACAAACACATGTGAATGAAATCCAGTGTTCCTACAGTCACTTTGTTTATGACCCTGTGATAATAGATAATATAGATTCAATGAGCTAATCACTCTCCATCTCTAGATTTTAAAGTCCACACATATGTTGAAGACAGTCTCGTTCCTTGGCTGTTGTTCCAGGTGTGGCCAGCCATTTGTAGTCTGAGCCACACAACAATTCTACCTTTCCCACACTGGGTAGAATTGTTTATTTTTTCTTTATTCTTACCAATGGTCCAAATCCTCAACAGATTCAATTGACTTTATTACAAATCCTCAAATAAAAAGCTTAAAACAGTTTTGCAATTCTGCTTGATGACTAAGATATATTATACAATTTAAAAAAACACTGATGATAAAATATAGTGTCTTATAATTATGACATTAAAATATCATGCAAACTTTTGGAAAACATGATAAGCATTTGCAGCTCCAGCTGAAGATACTATCCAACGAGCAGACATGTATGTAGATTATTTCTCATGATGCAAAGAATGCAGAGCATGACACACATCACATCAAAAGAGGAAGAACTGTGATGGCCTTAAGATGATGAAGAGGTTGTGTTTATTGGTTGTGAGAGAGCAAACAACCTGGCGAGGAAGGAATGGGATTAGATGAAGGAACGGTGTACAGGGAAAACTAGAAAATAAAATCAGGTGATTATAATTATTGTGTCTGAGAGGAAGGAGGAGAAGAAAGGTGAGAGGGAACCGAAAAAAATCAATGAAAAATAGATGAAGAGAATGACAAATGAAGAACGACAGGGGGGATAAGGGAAATATGGTTGATTGGCTCCTATATGGTCGTGGGAATAATCCTTCATATATGAGAGTGCTGAGGCTGTGTGTGTGCATATATATATATATATATATATATATATATATATATATGTATTTATTTATATTTTTATGTATATAAACCCAAACGCCAAATCCATTTCAGAAATCTGAAAAACATCAACCCCGACAACATGACTTTGGATCTCCAGCATCTCTCCACAATTACTCCTACATCAGTCAATGAATCTGTGGACTCCTCATCATCCCTGCGTATCCTCCGCAAAATTAACTAGTGAACCCACTCCTCTTCACTCCTCAATTTCGTCCTCATCATTGGACTCTCCTGACTCTGCTCACCCTGGGAGTCAAACCTTCACAAACACACTCACGTGGCAAACTGGGCAAATCACACAATCACACACAAATCATGAATATCTGTGTCTCAAAGGATGTGTCCTCAGCCCCACCATGTCCACATGGCCTTGGTTTGCATTGGTCATCCCTTAATCGATATATTATCGCTATAATGCTTCTGCCTACATCAGATCACAACAAGCACTTCTGCAGAACAATACTTGTCAATAACATAACATCCAGCATGGAACATGCCTGTGGATAAAGCAATGGATGAAAGCAAAATTTCACAGCTCCACACATCCCCAGCTGTTCATCAACATCCACAGCGTCCATCCTCATCATCACCATCATCATTCACACCTCTCTCGTCATCACTCACCAACTGTCACCAACAAATGGGGTAAAATGGATCCCTCCCCCTGATCCTCCCTGCACCATACAACAAACAAAACAACCACCTCACTCCTGGCACTACTCGTCCATTGCTAAAGCTCCGGTCTCTCTCAAAAATCCTCAGAAAAAATGTGTCCTCCCCTTTGTCTCCTTGTAGGCTGGATCTATGTGGGACTTCTTCAGGGACTTCCCAGAGAACATCCACAAGCTCCAGAACAGTGCTGCTAGGTGCTGCTAGGATCCTGGAGAGCGGTGAACCAGCACATCACCATACTCAATTTATTATATTGTCGGTCTCACACTCAGGATTGATCAAAATCACCCCCTCTTCTATCATCTCATTTCATGGAAAACCCTCTAATATATCAAACTTCTCACCACCCCACAAAATTCCACGAGAGCACGCCTGAAAAGGCCAAACCTCCTTCTTCCCCAGGACCTCCTGAGACACCACACACTGTGGATGTTTTTAAAAGGCCTAAAACACACACCTTAGAAATAGTTTTCACTAGATTTGAACATAGGCGCCCGCTGCTTTTATTCTGTTTTATCCATTTTACTTTGTAGCACTTTGAGTTTTGTCCATGCAAATTATATATATATATATTTATATTTGTATATACATATATTTATATATTATATATATATATATGTTTCTGAAATCTACTTATTACTGTCAGACATTGATGCCATTTTAAAACTTTTATCCATCAGGGAAAACCTCTCTTGTCTGACCAGAAATGTTTTATTGTCATGAATGTTATAGTAAAACTGTGAACAAGAAGATGGTTAACAATTGTTCCGCTTACTCTCGTAAGATAGGATCATCCGGTCGAAGACAACCGTCAACGTATTTAGCCGTCATGTCTAAGACTGCTTCCACGCCCACGTAAAGCACCATGTAGTTTCCTCCACATGACTGCTATGTACTCTTGCCATGTTTGTTTTTTACAATGTCTGTTTTAACAACTCATTAAAACAGAAAAACGGGCTGAAAAAGGTGAATATTACGACCTGAACAGGAAGGACATATTACAGAAGTTGTGACCTCTGTGATTCAGTATACATCATATCACAGTCTGACAGTTTTTGAGAACCCCAGCGTTGGGGGTCTCTGTGAATTTGAGCTGCTCCCTCCTCTAACTGGTCCGGCTGCTGTCCTCCCAGTGAGGTCCCCCAGCAGTGGGCGGTGAGGCTTGGAGGGGAGTGGGATTGTTAATTACGTGGCTCAATTGGGCGTGAAAGCAGCTCGCATCCATTGTGTCTGAAACGTAGCCAAAGCGTAAATGTGTTGCTCATGTCTTTGTTCTTTTTTTTCCTTTCTTCAAACCCTTTATTGGAAATATGTGTCGCGAGCTCCACAGTGTGCACCAACGGGGCCGAGGACAACACAACCCTGGTCAAATAAAAACACGACAAAGAAAGAATTCAAAGAACACGTATATGGACGGGTAGGATTTTGTTAAAAATGAAATCAGGAAGCAATAAATACTGTTGAAACCAGGCCTCTTGTCTTATAACACAACACCTCTTTATTTTATTTTTCTATTTGCTTCATACAGGTAAGAGCTGCAGTTGAAAATCTACAACAGTGTACAAGAGGCATCCTGCCATCGTCTCTGGGTGTGTCTGGGTAGCAGCTGGAGCTACAGTTTGTCCTTTATGTCTTTACTTTACACAACCTAACCCATAAAACCCATAATAACCCATAAATCTCTTAACCATCGGTCCAACATTAAACTGTATGCTCCTCTCCATCCAACAACCTCCCATAATAAACATAGCTCTTAGATTCTCTTCTTTTTTCTTTTTTTTTACTCAACCACAACATGTTTTTTCGGGTCCTTATACAGGTGTCTTGTTCAAACCATGCAACACATACTGTATTTCTGTGGTCAGGACTGTATTGAATGTGTCCAGGTCGTTGCTGCATGTGTATCCATGCATTCATATTCATGTGTATTGTCACAGCTGGCAGGTGTGCACAGTCACTCTCTGGTATCACCCCTGCATACATATTCTCTGTTTTCCCCTCCTATAGAAATATGCAGTTGAATGCCTTATGTGTACCTCCGTGTTTTATCATTTTTATGTCCAGTGTCCACGTGTGAGTTTTCCTTTATAGCCTCACAAATGTTCACATTCAGTGTGTGCATTCTGGTCACGGCCTCTCGATGATTTGGTGTGTATCCTTGCGCAATCACAGCCTCTCGATGTCCCTGTATTTCTTCCTCAGGATGGAAACTTGGTCCCTGAACAACACGGGGTCCAGCCTCATCTGGGAGTGCACCAGGGGCATGAAGCCCAGCCAGCGGCTGAAGGCATTCATGCAGCTCTGTCGCTGGGCGAAGTGGTCTGGGTCGGCCCACCGAGAGGACTTGGAGCCCTTGGTTTAGAGAAACACAGACAAGGGGGGGGGGGAGAGTAAGTCAATAAGTCACCACAGCATTGTAGTAATGCTATTTATAAGAGAATGATGACAATGATACCTTCTGTTTTACTTTTATTTACAGTGCGGCACAGGAACAATGAAAATTGAATATAAGGACGACATAAACAGCTGATATAGTCTTGGTCACACCAGAAAATGGCTCAGCAGAGATACTCGGCGCCTCTTTGTGAAATATATTTGATTTGAGAAGCTCGGCGATGTAGTGATTACACACAGGGTGACTTCATGAACCGCTGGCCCTTGAAAGCTGAACAAATACTTTGTTTTGTCTCCCATAAATATATATAATACAATGTCGCAAATCACACTTGAAAAAGCTAATTGGATTGTCCTGATCCCAGAGAGACACAGGAGGCCCATCGCTCATGAATCCACAGCCTACGGAGGAGCGGCATGCCGACTTATTCGCCCGCACACACGAGCAAAGACATCCGTGTTGTGATTGGTCGGGGGTCGTGAAGGAGCGCCTCCATGCTGGGGAAGCGGCTCCTTGTCGAGGACATCTTGTCATGACGTGGCAGGAGGTGTAGCTCACCTTAACACACATGCTGTACGTCCCCGCTATTTGTTTTTCACCACCTGCTCCTCTGGAGGACCCGGGGTCATCCCAATGACAGAGCTGCTCGACCTGGCCAGATGTTTCGCTGCGTGGGAATCCCCGCAGTCCTCGCTGACACTTTTAGCAAAACAGCAGCACGGAAAGTCAAACAAGTGAAAAGCATACAAGAGAGTGCCTTCCACACATTGTGAGGGAACAACTTTATGTGCTGCAACGAGCAGGTTGTTTATCCCACTCAGATGCACAGTCTAAGAGGGAGCAGCGGATCACTCTTTGGATACTTGTTTTAGAGGCTCTCGCATCTTGTTGTCAACGTGGACTGCGGCTCTTTCACCTCACCTTCCTCTTACGAGTCGAGTCCCTGAGATACGAGGTTATTCACGACACGCGTTGGAACTGTGCGATCCCCTCGGCGCTCGCAGCGTGTGAAGCTCTCGGGAATAGCTTCATGAAAAATACATGCTATTGTCTCCCGCTGCTCGGTGTCCTCCGCTGGATGTCTGAGATGGACAGCATGGAAGGAATGGGGTGGGCCCCCAAGTGGCTGCTGGGAGATGAGCTGGGGGAGGGGGCAGCGGTGGGCAGCAGACTCCTTCGATAAACTGTGGCACGGGGGCGTGGAGTTGGAGCAGGTTCATCCCGTGTGAGGAGCGTGGCAGTCGTTTTTTTTTTTTCGAGGGTCAGGTGGAATAATACAAAAATCAAGTCAAAGAAACGGTTTGGCACTTGAAAACATCTTTTCTTTTGGAATAGAGAGAAAATGTGGAAAAAAAAGCGAGAGCGAGGGCAGGAGGAAGTACATTTAGGTTTGCTGTGCTGCCTTCACAATTAAGACATTAATCACAGGGCCCATACTGCTGAGTCATCGTCATGCCTGTGGTCACGCCATCAATCAAAAGCTGACATAGTGCTGGCCACAGAAAACACACACACACACACACACACACACACACACACACACACACACATAGCATGGACATGTATGGATCTCCCAAAGAGAAGGTCAGTACGTGGCCTGCAGCTTCAACACTACATTCAACACAAGGAGGCGGCTCCTTTTTTATCGTCTTTTCTATTTTAAAAAAGGGATAAGGGAATTTACCTGTTCTATGTTCAACATTACAAAACCAAGTAGCACGAGCAAGATGTCTATATACAGGACTGTCTCAGAAAATTAGAATATTGTGATAAAGTTCTTTATTTTCTGTAATGCAATTAAAAAAACAAAAATGTCATGCATTCTGGATTCATTACAAATCAACTGAAATATTGCAAGCCTTTTATTCTTTTAATATTGCTGATTATGGCTTACAGCTTAAGAAAACTCAAATATCCTATTTCTAAATATTAGAATATCATGAAAAAGTATACTAGTAGGGTATTAAACAAATCACTTGAATCGTCTAATTAACTCGAAACACCTGGAAACACATTTTCAAATGTTTGATTTTGTTTTGCTGTTATAAATCTTTTTTGTAACTTGGTCTGAGGAAATATTCAAATTTTATGAGATAGGATTTTAGAGTTTTCTTAAGCTGTAAGCCATAATCAGCAATATTAAAAGAATAAAAGGCTTGCAATATTTCAGTTGATTTGTAATGAATCCAGAATGCATGACATTTTTGTTTTTTTAATTGCATTACAGAAAATAAAGAACTTTATCACAATATTCTAATTTTCTGAGACAGTCCTGTATATATATATAAGATACACATTCCTGTTGATCGTCTCATTGTATGCCACTGGTTATGTGCCGTGTAACATAGAAATATAAAAATCGAAAGACAGGGATGAAGAACACTGACAGCAAAAACATGGAGGTGAACATCCATGCTTCAAATATGGAAACTTGGTACTGCTATTGTGTCATCGCCTCAACACATGTCAAACACTCTTGTCTCAGCACAGATTCATTGAATGGAATGAAATACTCTTTTGTATTCATTTTGCTTTATTGTGTTGTACATGGAGGGTCATAACTGATTTTGATTTGTTATTGATTCTCTTCTTATTCTTTAAACACTCTTGGACATCTGGATCGCTCTGTTGGGGGTATGACATAATTTTTTAAAGAATGTTCTTAAAGGTGCAGGATCCGAGATCGGGATCATTTGGATCACTCCTCACAAGAGAATCTAAAGTCTTGTTGTTCATCCTGATTTTTAATTGTACATTTTTTTAATTACATATTTCTCTAGTTAGCTGATAATACTGATGACTGACCAAATCTGCTGCGCAACTCATTTCATTCTTTAAAAAATGAAATCGCATTGTGGCTGTGATCTTAAAGGATTTACTCTGGTATTTTTCAACCTGAACCCTTTCTTCCCATTTTGCCTGTGGCCCTTTGAATGCCACAGAAGAAGCGTGCTGTGACGAGTGGGACCTGTCGCTCGTCCACGTTCAGGTTTCACAACGAGACTTCACCTCCGGCGAGACTTAAAAAGACAGACGGGATCAAGCACCAGCTCAAGAGGATCCTTTTATGTCTCTGTGGGGTCACCTGTCAGACACTTATAATAACCATCTGAACCTGTCGATGGCAGAAGCCAAACCGAACCAGAAAGCTTTTAGTGGACGTCACGATGCACTCGAAGCTGTGCAATCTCCCTTGCAGCTTGTCTTGCACTGCCCCTCAATACTTCACCAATTTCCATTACCGTTGTCTCCATTTGCCATTTATACACGAAAAACATGGGAAAATAGGCCGAAGGATGAAAAATACAGAAGTTTTGCTTCAACTTCATGGACGAGCACGTGCCAGTGGTGTGTGTGTGTGTGTGTACGGCTAACAATAAAGCTTCACCTGGCTCATCATGGTTTCCTTGTACTGCTTCTTCTGTGTGACTTTGATTGGCGGCTGCTTGGTGACGGCTGAAACCAGGAAGTTCATCAGGATGTCTTCGCAATTGGCCATGCGGTCCACCATGGTCAGCAGGCTGGCCGGGACGTAGTGGGTGAACAGGTAGTGGTAGTATCTGAGACGCAGAGAGGGAATAAGACAAATGAGGTTAACTGTGTGTTTATGCCTTGTATTAAAGCTGCACCTCTTTCTATTATGTTCTCTTCTGTATGGTTGCTGTGTTGCGTTCAGGAGCGTGGGAGCACTAGATCACTGTCAACTCTGTTACCTCCCTGCCGAGGTTCTCTCTCTCTCTCTCTCTCTCTCTCGCTCTCTCACAATTCACTTTTCTTTCTATGAATTGTTGTTGGCTTTTGAGGTTTTAAACAACAAAAGAACTAAAGAGTTGCTCTTCTACATTTAATGTACCCCTCTACTTAATACTTTGGTTTCACTTTTTTCCCTTTCATTCCCAGCTTTTGACAATAATTTTAAGACATAGCAGTGAGGTGGAGCAATATCATATTATCCCAATCCTCCTCTCTATTACTCCACTTGAAAGATGACTTTTAATGTGGTTCGTATCTTGTGGAGAAGGATAAAGTACATCTGTGAAGTTGTAATAGATCAACTTTACAGGTGGTGCAGAACAAGTGCACCACAAGACAAATGGATGCTGTAAGAGTAGCTTGATGGGATCACTATTATATCAGATAATTAAACTATATTATTGAATGTCATCAATACGATGTGTTGTGCCTTAAAATGATCCTCAGTGATTGCCATTAGTTTAGTCAGTGTGTAGTAAACAATAAACCAATATAGAACAGTACAACATAATAAAACAAAATACACGTTCATTAAAGTGTCTTTCACTAAAAGCTAGTTCCTTCAGTACCTCCTGGATGCACCCAGGTATTTTGGTTAAATGAACGTCAATTGAATGACAAAAGAAATGAACAATTGCAAAGCTTGACTGATGAGCAGTTCATGTGGGTGTTGTACCTGTGGTAGAAAGCGGCGCCCGTAAGGACCATGGAGTATTCATTGGTCCATTTGGAGGTGTAGCCCCAGCGGGACCTGGAACTGTCCCAGTAGTGGCTCCTCGCTGGATAACCAACGATACGCTCCGGAAAGCTTTGCCATACAATAAAGGCAAAATCCACCTGTGGGAGCATAAAGTGAAGAAAGACGCCAGCGGTAAGAAAAGAAGACGAGGCCAGTGGGAAATGAAGAGCATGAAACAGTCTGAGGAAAGTAAGACAAGGCGTTGAAAAGATGGTGAGAATGAGGAGGAGGAGAAAGAGGAAAGATTTGGAGAATGGGAAGAGTGTAAAGTCATGTTGAGAGCATATTCTAACTAAATAGATATTCCTTCCCAATGAGCCTGCAGAGGAGATAAACAGATGTGAACAACTTAATGAGAAAAGCGATCAACTGGAATTTAGTTTGCAATGACGTCATCAACAGCCGTAATACTTCCTCACAACCGTGAACGGTCCTCTCCCACCTGACATGTTAACCATCAAATCACATGTCATGTTAAACATTACAAGATTCACTTGACATAGTTTCATGTTAGAATTTGGATTTTCCATTTGACCATGAACAGGCCTGACCTCTAACTCCTACTCATTTCTTTGAGCTTCAACAAGTTATATTCCTTGAGTGTATTTTAAGTTGCAAACAGACTTATTAACGGCGACGATACTTTTTGGTTTACATTTGTGGTGAGTTTGAGTAGACTGTGGTTGCCGGAAAACCGTTTCTGTAGCGAACCAATCAGCCGGACTTTACTGGTCGAAACGCAATCTAGGAACCCACCAGCCATTCTCATATTTAATGAGCATAAAATGAGCTTGTAAACTGGCTACTTGTGAAACAATCTGGTCGGAGACGTTGCATTATGACGACATTTTACTCTGGCCCTGAATGTAACGCCCTGTCTCCTGTGTTCTGTGTCTCCTCTATGTCTCCTCTGTTTCTCCTCTTTGTCTCCTCTGTCTTGATTGTTTCATTCCCTTCACCTGCCCTCAGCCACTCCTCTGTCTCCTTGATTGGTTAATTCCCTTCACCTGCCCTCAGCCGCTCATCTGTCTCCTTGATTGGTTAATTCCCTTCACCTGCCCTCAGCCGCTCATCTGTCTCCTTGATTGGTTAATTCCCTTCACCTGCACTCAGCTACTCCTCTGTCTCCTTGATTGGTTAATTCCCTTCACCTGCCCTCAGCCACGCCTGTCTCCCTGATTGTTTCATGCCGTACACCTGTGTTTCCCCCTATATATTGTGCCAGTCTTTCCCTTGTCTCCTGCAAGGCATACCTTCCTCACCGAGATCAAATCCACAGTTGCTTCCTCTCATGCATGTTCATCGACTCTATAGGAAGACAAGCATTCCAATTCCCTTCTTTTGAGTCTGAACACACTTTCAGTACGAGCAATGAGCGGCTCAACGATTCTCTAACACACTTGTGTGCTGAGAGGGTGTTAACGGCTTCTGGATCTGCATGTTCTTCACCCAGCCATTGGTCCTTCCTGCTCCGTGTCACTTGTCTGGAGCACCTGGTGTCCTTGAAGAAGCTGGAGTTCCCTGAGAATGAGCCTCTTTTGCATTAAAACTCCACTGAGATTTTCAGGCGGGCACGCCGGAGAATAAGAGGATCAGCACATAATGAAATACACCAACACACACACACAAACGCAACCTCGGGCCGGGTGAGAAAATTAATTACGAGAATAGTAGAGGTAGAGAGACAGCGTCGTGGAGGGGAGCACCGAAAGTGGATGTTCTTTCGCGAAACCTCGCGGCTTCTGTCGCGAATTGCGTGAGCGTTGAGTGTAAAGCGCAGAAGCTAAGCCGAGGGAAAGGTTGGAGCTGCCATTATCGGTGTAGGCTCTGATGATGTGTGCACACAAAGTGTGCGTGTGTGTCGGTTTGAGTGTGTGTTTGTGATGTCTCTGATGTCTCGACAGCTGTGCAGAAAGGATTAATGATATCACGCAAATATAATTTTTCCTTCAGAGATTAAAAGGTTCTTTATAATGTGAAATGGCACGTGTGTTTGTGTGTGTATGTGTGTGCGTGCATGTGTGTGTGTGTGTGAGTTTACAAGAGAGAGAGAGAGAGCGAGAACCAAGCATTCCTAATCTGTCTGTCTTAATTACGGTTTAAAACAGAGACTTGTTTTGGCTGAGGAATTCAAGGGAGGAGTGCAAGTGGAACACAGCCTGTGTGTGTGTGTGTGTTAGTGTGTGTGCGTGTGTGTGTTATACATACTAATGGATTCTACAAGGCCAAGATTGATCCGAGGATCAGAGGGTCAATCCAGCAATAGATCTGTGACAAATCTCTTCCGACATATGGATTTAACATGTCCGATGTTATCAGATGAAAAGAAGCTCCATCACATTTTAGAGGCCTCTATCCTCCCTCAGTCTGTGGTCTTTCTCCAATGTGTTTTGAGACCTTGTGTTTTTCAATCTGTTTTTATTTTTATTTTGTGCTCCATGTGAAGCGATGCCACTGCGATGCTTTCACTGTCGACTACCATCTGATTTCAGGGTGATAAAAGTGGAGGAAAATGTGTTTTAAACTGAGCAGGTTGAGAGTGCCGTGGCTTGGATGAACCTGGACCAACAGTCCCAGCGTGATCCAGGACAACCAGCCGGGGCGTAAGGACCACACTGAGGCCACAAGCGGCTACTCTAGGTTTGTATTTCAGAACATCTTTGGCGCTGCAGCCGTTCTCACCAGGTACATCGCCGTGGTTACTTCTGACAGAATACCCTCAAACTTTCCATTATCTGCACTGAATTCTAGTGTTTGAATCGATTTCTTATGGCTCCTGACAGTGACAGTTGGAAATAGCAAGACGGAAAGTTTAGTGCGTGCCATGCATAAGGTGAGGATAATGATTAGGTGTTGGATGTTTGTCTTAAAGGTGCTGAATTCAATATTCATAACATATCTATTGTCTCTCAATGGCTCTAAACATGGCGATGTCTGAGCCAGCAGCTTGCAGCTAACGGTGCTGACTCGGCTAGAAGGACACACCCGCCACCTCGGCCATAGCGTAGCATAGCAGACGGTGGCCATGAGCTAACCACTGGCTCAAGGCAAGTCACACACGATAATGCATGCAGGTGTAAATCAAAGTTCTCCTCGGCTCAACAGGAGGGAAAGGTGAGGTAACACTTGCAGTTTTCTGAAAGTACGATTTCTTCCTGAATCTAGTTAATATTCACTGCAGGGAACTGTGTTAAAATTCCCCGAGCTCTCCAAATCAAAATGAATACGTGTAACTTGCAGTTAACATGTGTGCGCGTGACTTCAGTGTCGCAGAGTGTTTGATTGCTAATTTTCACAATAAAATATTCTGTTTCGAATTTATATGCACAGATATTTCCCCCAGTGTGTGTGCAACGTCACTGTTATTCTAATACGTCTTATTCTAGTCTTAATGGTTTCTATTACTGCACATATAGTATTAATATTTTACAAACTGGACTTTCTCATTTAATTTCTCAAGTTGATTGCAGGTGGCTCGTCTCATCTTAAGCGACCCTTTCTTTACTGCCTTCTACTTACTACACTCAAAGAAATGACTCATTGGATGAACTCAATTAAATTGTTGGCAGGTTTTCCATCCAATAATTATATGCAACTCCAACTCAAATTTAGCACATCAGTGCAATAAAATGTAATTAAGTTAGTCCAACTCATTTGTATCAAATACATCTAAAATAAAATAACGATATTTATTAAATTAAATTAATTTATGTTTGTCCAACTCAAAATATAAACTAACTAACTAACTAACAAAATATGCAAACTCCACACAGAAGGAAAGCCCCGACTGGGAATTGAACCCACAGACCTCTGGCTGTGAGGCGACAGTGCTAGCCACTACACCACCATACAGCCCTGAAAGTGTGTTCACCTCATGTAAACAACTGATTTTCAGAAGGCGCATGCGCAAAGGGTAGTCCTCAATGAAACACATTTATTTTGAGTTGATATGCACACCATCTAACCTAAATAAATCTAATAAATGAAAGTATTCATACATTTTGTGTTACACCCATTAAATATAAATATCTATTTTTGTAATTGATTTATTTAAATGTATCAAACAATATTTAAATGTGTCACCTCGAAGAAGGGCTTGAATCGTTTTTGTGAGTGTAACCTAAATAAATCTAATAAATTAAAGTATTCATACATTTTGTGTTACACCCATTCAATATAAATATCTTCGTTTTGTAATTGATTTATTTAAATGTATCAAACAATATTTAAATGTGTCACCTCTAAGAAGGGCTTGAATCGGTTTTTTGAGTGCAGGCAGTAAGACTAGTACACGCTGCAGGTCATGATCCAGTTCTACATCCATACAGACAATGGATCTGTCCAACACCCCCAAATATAACCTTGGTCTAGTCTTACATGTCAAAATGATGGTAATGCACTCAATCAATTCTTTATAAAGGGTCTTGCATCAGCTGAAAAATGCATTTTACTGCACAATGAGTCTACTTTTGATACTTTAAGTATATTTTGTGTGCATACTTTTATTTAAGTATAGTTCATAGCATAGTATTAGCACTTTTAGGAAAAGGATATGAATACTTCTTCTGCCGCTGCTGAAACCTGCCCATAACATCCTAGGCCCCTGAATAAAAAGAGGATAAAGATTCAGCCATCACTATCGAGGAACTATTTCCAAATCCACCATATTGAAAAGGTCTTCCAAAGGGCATAACTCAGCTGCATGTTTGGCTGCCCAATATGAAACCAAAGCTTTGTCATTTTTTTTTAGTCGCATTCCCCTCTCTAATCTCTCTTCATGGAATAATCATACATTTAATGAGCTGAAACAATGTAATTATGAAATTGGCACAGCCATTCTTCCGCTGAGGTATTATAATATGAAAAGTCCTATTAAAAGCGTAATGTTCTCTGTTGCACATTTTCACTCACTTGACATATTTCATCTCCTTTCAATAAATCCCCTCACCATGTTAAAAAGGGCAATTAGAGGAACGGGTTAGTAAGCACAGCAAAGATTCCC
This sequence comes from Pseudoliparis swirei, assembly GCF_029220125.1. NCBI lineage: Eukaryota > Metazoa > Chordata > Actinopteri > Perciformes > Liparidae > Pseudoliparis > Pseudoliparis swirei. Next base: position 15,984,199 of record NC_079399.1, on the reverse strand, counting down.
TCTTCTTTCCCTGCATTAACTCTCTCTCTCTTTCTCTCTCTCTCTCTGACATATTCTTCCTCTTCCTCATTTCATAAAACAAGTGGTAACCCCCATAAAAGTTTAGCTGTACAAACTTGCTCGCTGTGCCTCAAATTGTAGCCCAATATAGTATGATTGTGATCCCGCCAGCGTGGAAAAGGTGAACATTGACTCGCTCCCATCAATAAAACATCTCAGAGTTTAAAGATATAATGGATCTCTTGGGCTCATTGGGCTTCACAATCCATTATGGATCGCATCTCTTACTCGCTGAAAAGCTGGAGAGAAGCGAGGCTGCTACTTGTAATGACTCTCAAAGTAGAAGCACTCACTGAGCATCACAGATGAGCTGTTACTGATCTGTTTTGTGTGTTGCTTTTTAGGTCCAAAATATAAGAAACTTTGTATTTGTTTTACATTTATTTTTCCCAAAATAGCTATTAAATATATTTATATTGGGTTTTCCAATGTTAGTGGTGGAGTCCGCCATTCCTGTGCCAAATTGAAGTATATCTAGACATGAGGAATTCAGAGGTAATAAAGCATTTATTTAATCCAGTGCTTTTAATCATAGATATGAGTCTCACAGTTCATTGTTCCTCAGCTTTAGCATTTATAGGTAGCGTAGCATTCATCACTTTCATTCAGTTTCTACTAATTGTTAGTTTCACACCATTATTATACAAAACTAGACCTACATAGCAGAAATTATATCAATTTCAATAACCCGAAAATAATTTTAAATTTAGTTTTGCATTTGACCCTCTTCAATGTGCTTCTCTACTCTCCTTTCCCTATTTCCTCTTGCCTTTATTTTACTTTGTTTTCTTTCAATTGTCTGCTTTTCTAATCCTTTACATGTTTCCATTTTTGTTTCCATTTTGTTAACTGTGATCTTTTCTCCTTTGCACTTTTTCTATTCCCTTGTTTTCTTTTCATATTTGTAATAATCCTTAAAAGCAAAGCACATTTTCCTACCTTAGTTTAGTGACTAACACAATGTTTGGCAATTATCTTGCAATGAATGACATTCATGACTGAGCGTGGACTGACTGCCTCATTTGGGAAAGAATCAATACTGTATTAAGACATCACCACCTTTTGCCACAAGCTGACATAGACTGTAGCTTGTTATACAAACATTGTCTGTCTGAATTAATCAGAGGGTGGAGGTTTTCAAAAGTGTTCAGATTTCGTGACATGCAATTTGATGTTTTGAAAGTTGAGTAAACTCAGTAGAAATGTGGGCAAAAGTAAACTAAATGTATATCTGTGTTTGTGACCACTTGCTCCACGCAATGTGTCTGTAGAGATGATGTTTTAAAGGTAACAGCGCAACGTAACAGCACAATGTAACGGCGCAACGTAACAGCGTAACGTAACAGCGCAACGTAACAGCATAACGTAACAGCGCAACATAACAGCATAACGTAACAGCGTAACGTAACACCGTAACGTAACACCGTAGCGCATAACACAGCACAACATCGTAAGGCAACAGCGTAACATAACAGTGTAACGCAACATCATAGCGCGACAGCGTAACCCGACAGCATAACCCGACAGCGTAACCGACATCGTAATGCAACATCGTAATGCAACATCGGAACGCGACATTGTAACGCAACATTGTAACGCAACATCGTAACGCAACATCGTAACGTAACATCGTAACGTAACATCGTAACGTAACATCGTAACATAACAGCGTAACGTAACAGCGTAACGTAACACCGTAGCGCATAACACAGCACAACATCGTAAGGCAACAGCGTAACATAACAGTGTAACGCAACATCGTAGCACGACAGCGTAACCCGACAGCGTAACCGACATCGTAATGCAACATCGTAATGCAACATCGGAACGCGACATTGTAACGCAACATCGTAACGCAACATCGTAACGTAACATCGTAACGTAACATCGTAACGTAACATCGTAAGATAATAGCGTAATGTTTGCCGTCTCATCAGACGTCTGGTAGTGGTGTTCGTAAAGGGTCACTGTTGTGCCAAGTGGTTGACAAGTCATTTGCGTCTCACCTCATTTGTTGAGAGAACCGAGTCTTCATCCAGACTGAGGATGGCGTCAGTGAGGACGACGTCGTGGGGGACAAAACGACTGCTCATCGTCTGGAGGGACAGGAAGAGAACACTGATATTGTAAACAACGTATTTATATACATATCCAATCAGAAGCAACATACATTCATTTTTTTGTGAAGTGATGTGGCAATAAGCATCGTGGTAACTGACATATAGCCAGTAAATGTTTTGGTTAATATTATTTTTGGGGTTATTTTATTATTTTTATTAGATAACTATAGAGGAGTGATATTTTAATAAAAATAATAATAATTTAAAAAAAGATAATATATAACTTGTATTAATTTGTATCAAGATATGACTTATCAAGGTAAAATAAGCAGCCTATGAGAACATGTCTTCGTTTCTGCTGTGTGTCCATTAATCAATACGCTGACTCAATAGTTTTGGTACAAGTCCTTATCAATTCACTCCGAACAGAAAGTGTAGTAGACCTTGATCCATTGGCCTAAAGAGGGCTGCTGCAGCTGATTATGCTATTGACCTGTAATTAAAGTGTGAATTATTGAACTGTCGAGAAGAAAAAGAAAACAAGACACTTGACTTCAGTAGAGAACCACCAGGTTACACACCGCAGCATCACTCGTACGTCGTTAGTGTTTGCGATTGCTCTCACCAATGTTTACTTATTTAGTGGGTGGAGCCACAAACAATTGAGCTCTTCTGTGGGTGTCATTCAAAGACAATATGAAACATATTTTCCGTCACACATTCATCAACACTTATGATTACCTCTGCATTAAGTCTGAGGAGAACTTACTGGGTGTAATTGTGAATTTTCTTATGGGGTTTTATCTTGATCAACTACGGTTTTATCTAATTGAAATGTACCTCTTGTGTTAATTACAGTCACAGTAATGACATTTAACACAGATTTACTGTCTGAATTAAAGTATATATTGAATTCACACGCCCCAGGGGTAATATTAAGAGGCTTATTTTGTAGAGCAAAGCCGCAAATATCCGCAAGTTTAATGTCTACTTCCATCTCAGCTTAATGAGCCGGTGAAAGCTGACTGAAATGTATAAAGAACTTCAGTGTAACATCAAATGCATTTCAACGCAAATCTCCTGAATTAATTGAGAGTGCCACATCAAAATATGCATTAATTCACTGCTTAGAGGGAGTACTCTTGACAGAACAGTTATTTTTGCTTGGATGGATGCCCAATAATTAGCAGGCAGGTAATTAGTTCTGTCAGAATGAGGTTCAAAATATTGTAACAGTCTCTCAGCTCTCTTGTGAAAACTGCCATCCCAGTGATACTGGCTGAAGTAAATTAACCACTTGCCTTAATATTAACTGTATGAATCCTGGATTAATGGTCGAAAGGCAGTACATTCAAGAAATGTATGATTTCCATGAGTTATACGAAGCATACGCACGATCCCTTGCTCAATGCGCACATATTGTGCAGGTACAGGTTTATTTCAGAGGGCCCCTTGTCCAGTGCCTGTGATTGATCAATGAGCCCCTTTCAGTGTGTTTCTCTTGCATCAAGGGTTGAACTAGTTGTTATGCCCCGTCACAAATATATTTGATCAAAACCTGTTTATTACTGTGACAGGTTTGTGGATGTCACCAGGAGGTTTCTTCCCCAAGCACCGAAGGATATACGAAGAAAGATATTTGGTAATATCATGTATTGTCATTGCAGACTGTGCCTCTGCTCTCCACTCGCTCCTCAGTCCCTACTGCTCCTTTACGGGGACGGATGCAAACACACACACACAGATTGGCCTCAGCTGAGCCGATTATCAATCAGCCACCAGCTGAGTCCAATTAGACACCGTTCCCTGAACCAACCCCCGCTCCACCCACTCTGCAGCAGAGCATAAACACACCCCGCTTCCACAATTACATAATTGGGTTGACAAATCCTTCTGGACTTTGATAAGAGAAGTTGACAAAACAATCTAAATCTTAGTCAGCTGATGAGGACCCTGTGATGTGGTTGAAAGCTCCAGAATAACAAACTGCCATGCCAGGCACTCGCCTGACCAACAATATTCACGCCTACGGTGTGTGACTGTTGAATGAATGTTAGTGAGCCCTGATGGACCGGTGGCCCGCATGGTGGCCCATGCCACCAGTGTATGAAGAGGTGACTGATGGCATGTCGTGTTAAAGTGCTTCAAGTGATCAGAAGGCTAGAACAGGTGCTTTATTTACCCTGCAATCAGTGGAGTGGGCAGCCAGCTCCACTAAGATGGTAAACATTATACCCGCTTAACATCCGCATGTTAGTATTGTGTAGTATCGTGATAGTCGTGTACCGATTACTTGGCCCCGGACTTAGTCCGCAGAGCCCCGAAGCCCCGCCTCTACTACCTCTCAGAGGTCCGTTCACTCGTTTATTCAACGTTTATTAATACTGAATTTAAGTATTGGGATCAGATTAAAGGTTTCTGGAAGATGTGAAGGAAACATCCACAAATGTACACACAGACAGAGATTTCTTGGCTCGGTCGTTCGATGAACACGCCGCCATTAGCAGTTAGCTCAAAGCAGAGCTGCGTCTAAGTACGGCCAAATTAATTCACATCACATCCAGACAGACGGACAAAACCCCCCCGCTGCCCACTTCCCTCTGGCAGGTGTCAATGCTTTCCGGCCTCTGGACAGAGATTAGATCCCACTGAGATCACTGGAAGTTCAATGGTCTGAACCTTATCTCTGTCGCCTTTGTCGCTTTCCTTTCACCCATTTCCCCTCTTTATATTTGCGATAACTCTTGCTACTTCAAGGGGCGTCTTTTGGACATCTGGTCTCTCTTTATGTCGCAGATGTCTCCAGATGTCTCCAGATGTCTGTACATTACAGCTAAAAGTCAAAGATCACATCTTCATTGACAGCCCTTGAACATTTTGATGAGCACCTCATTGTTAGAGTCGGAAATTGTAGGTCAAAAAATTATATTTATTATTTCAGCCTTTATAAGCCAGAGAGAAAAAGTTATCAAAAAGCTGGTTCAGAAAGTGGTGCAGATAATTATCTTAGGAGTTGAGTGCAGCATTTAATGGAGCAATATCGACTCAAATAGATACTCAACTCCAAATGAATTATAATGTTGATCTGATGTGAACAATAAGCAACTGCTTCCTAAAACGTAGCACAACATATTTGCTGTATCAGATTAGAAAACCAAACACATACCATTCCTCTGTGCAACCAGAAGTCGTGTAATTTTGGTTGATAAAATATAACATCTCCCAATGAGGAAGACAAATGGAAGTAATTACAGTTTAATAAATAATACACAACATTATTTTTTAAGTCAACACAGGACCATCAATTCTATTCTGATACGGCTCCCTCGACTCTCGGTTCAATCACATTTCAACCTTAGTTGACCTTTGAACTCTTCACTTTTACACTCCTTTGGTATAATTTAAATGCAAACCTAAGGACTCAGGATCAATGTTCAAGATGACCGTATCAATATTAAATGCAGGTTATGGTGGCCTCACATGCAATATTGCAAGGTAATAGATGAAGGTGAGATATAGTCGACATATTAACAGTGAAAGTAAGGAGTCCTTTGATAATATTGACGTGTGGGTCATAAATGTTTAGCCAGCAGGACCTTACAGCAAGGTCAAGCTATGAGCTACCGGATTCACCTGACCGGTCAGCCATACTCCCCGTGTGCTGAAACGATTACGAAATCATTTAAACTTGTATACTTCTGAATAATTAATGGTCCTTCAACCGAACCGGAAACCCAGCGTAAACAACAATTAGATGTGGTGTATGTATAATGACAGCACACAAGAGTTGGGGCAGAAGCATGTGACGGAGTCAGAATTCATCTTGTGGATAGATGATCGTTCACAGCGTACTAAGACATTGGAAAGGATTCATTTATCAATCAAATGGATTTATGTTTCTGAAATCTCTGTTGAAATTGCCTTTCAGCCGACACGGGCATCCATCACTAATGCCTAATCGGAAAAGTTGCAATAAAAATGAAACGTGTATGCATGTTAAAAAAGAACTTCAACAGCTCCACAAAAGATCCACACACTGTATTCAAAGTATCCTACAAGTTTAAAGGTGCCAAATGGAAGAAAAGGAAAGAGAGGAAGCCAAAGCTTTCTGATGGGATGTGTCCGCTCTTATAGAGCAGATACAATCATGACCAACGGCAAACTACTCGGCTGTTGCGCTCGGTCGGGGCAAATTTTAAAACTTTACGTGAGTGTGTGGTTATAATAGTGGGAATAAACACAGCCAGCGCTTGGTAGGAAACACACTGAAGAGCATCTGCCCGGGCTGCACGACCATATAACACATGACTAATTATAGGACCATTGTCTCTGTTGGGTAGCGGCACACACACACACACACACACACACACACACACAGCACACACGCACATCATTGCCTTTGAGACACATTTTTATCGTCACCAGTGAAAACATTGCTCTTGTATTTCAAGTGGGAACACATTTACACGAAAACAAACGGAAGCAATTAGACCACAAAGCGTCACGGAGAGAGAGAGAGAGAGAGAATGAGAATCCATAATCTGTTTACCAACCAGAAACAGGTTAGTTGTAATTGCATTATACTGTACATATGCTGTCATATGAGGCATGTTGGCGATCAGTGAGTGAGCGAGTGTGACTGTGACTGGGTGTGTTTTTAGGTAGACGCCTGATTGTTTGAATAGCTGAGGACTTTGAAAAAGGCGAGATCATTTTAAGCATCGCAGAACGGTTGTGAGTTCACATGGGCGAGTGTCAGAGGACAGGACATTATGCCATATTACCAACGAACTCACGCTGCAATTGCAGGATTGAACCTCCTGTCACATCAATCTGACATCATCAATAGTCAGACATGAAACAGCACTGCATTAAAATACAATCAACTCAGGTGGAACACTGTCCAGTACATGATGCTCCCATTCCAGCACAGTTGTCTCTCCATAGCTGTTAACATAGAGAAGTTTGCATGATTTGCATTACATCCCATCAGAAGGAACAGGAAGGAAAAGTGGTGGGATGTAACTAAGTACGTTTATTCAAGTCAAATATAAGAAAAAAAGTTTAAAAATGAGGCTCATTTTGAGGTGCCTGCACTAAACCTTGATACTGGTATTTTAAATGTATGCTATTCATACTACACTACATTTCAGAGTGAACAATTGTACTTGTCAGAGCAACAACAAAGAACACAATGTTTTATCTGCAGCAGGCGATCAAACATAATAAACCGTTTACTTACAAATTAATAAAAACCAAATATAGTCTGCGGCACTCGGCAGTAACAGAGCAAATAAAAGACTTTTACAGTGATTTCAGGCTTGAAAAGTTAAAACTGAGTAATTAATTCCCTCCTTAATGAGCCATAATCAGGGTCCACTTTTGTTTTGCTGTGGGTTTTAATATAATAATAACACGAAAGGGTCTGAACATCTGGCATTCTCAGCGGTGCTTTGCTTAATTTCTTGAATCATCTATCATGAAATGAAGCGGAATGGCTCCCCGAGGTTATTGCGGAACTCCAAATGCACATCACAGGATCGTTTGAGGTGCATTTAAAATGTCAAACTAGAGATATTGTATATTTGACCTCTCCGTGAGTCTGGGTGAATCCTCAGGAGACATTTTGACCATTAAAACCTCAAAGCTAAAGGCTGACAGTTATCAGTTATATATACTAAATGCTTCGGATGGGTTAAATAAAGAGGTCAAATTGAATATATGCAACATTTATTTGACAATAAATGAATGTTTGACTGTAAACTTCTAGCTGCAGCCGAAAAGTAAGACTATGCGTGAAGGGATTATTGAGGTCAGAGAGGCGTCTTTGTTTTAGGACAATGACTTTCAGCATATCAACACACAAGTGCACAAAGACAAAGAAGCATGCAGATGGTAAAATCCCAAAAATCCAAAAGGTATCTTCCCCTTTGAACCCAAACCTGTTTTCATTCTTCCTTTCTAGTGTCCTAAAGTTGAGGATTGTGGAATTTAGAAGGCAGCTAGAAGTGAAAGTGTCGGTTTGAACATTACCGACAAACTCAAAGTGCATTTGAGAAAATCAGCTTTAGAAAGGGGAGACACATCTCCTCACTGGTATGCAAAAGAAAGTATCTTTTAAGATGTAATGGATGCAAAAAGCCAGCAGCTGTTACCTTGGTCTGTCCTTCAATGACAGTGAGAGGCACGCTGGTGGAGGGCCACTTGTTCCTCAGAGGTAAAGGCTTATCGCAGTTCCATAAAACCACGATCTGTATGTGAAAGTCATTAACATCATTTTACATACATTTTTGCATAGAGGTGTTTGAAACAGTTGATTTCTTCCACAAAGGAGGCATTTTCATCTTAGAAATAAATAAATAAATATGTGCCTTGTTTTCTTTAACATGTATTGTGAGGCCTCAGTATTGTAGTCATGTTCATATTGTATCATGAACAAAAGGTCAATCAACTATGTTTATAACATAATTCAATGTTAGCAGTATGGCAACTGTAAAGAACATTTTAAAAATCATTAATTTATTAATACGTCCTTATTTTGTAAAGTAAAAGATCACAATATTTTAAAAATATTTTTTAAATATTAGAATATGATTTAAATGTTCTGATGAAATGGTATAGAATAAAATAGTACTACTATAAGGGGGGGGAAAGTAAAAAATTAGAGAATAATGTTAGGAAAAGGTCACTTTGAGAGAAACATATGTTGTGATTGGATATGAGTATGCATTTTTAATTAATGTTTCTCCTAACTTTCCTGATATACTATGCAGTAACAATTTTCCCTTTGAGCAGTTTATATAGTTCTTGCAACTGCATACTACATACATACATATCATAATCCCCCCTCCCTACTTGGCATTTCATTCCAGCATCCAATAGCAATTTTGTGCTTAACGATTAATCGTCAGGTCATCAACATCCCTCACAGGAGTATTCAAGTATTACGATTTTTTGCTTGATTTATTTTCCACAGAGGGCCTGACACCCCGTTGTGTTTGAGGAATGGCTGAACCCCCCCCCCCCTTGTCAAATGGTACTCCCTGAAGAAGCAAGTCGATAAAGAAAAACACAAAAATAATGCCAGGAGAAGGAGAGCCAAGGAGAGGAAGAGGAGGAAACAGATTGACACCTCTTTGTATGGTGTTTATTTTGCTTTGTGTTTGTCTTTATTATATCATATTTACTATTATGTGTCATTATTTCCCTTCGTTGAACCGGCACTGAATCCCAGTGGGATGCAGACACTCTTCCCACCTGTGCACAGAACTTGGACTTGGCTATAGCGATGATGAGCTTCACCACGGGGGAGATCTGGGGCTGCAGAGGAGTAACCGTGTGGATCACAGCCGTGAACTGCTGCGCCGGGCTCCTACCTGCACACACACACACACACACACACACACACACACACACACACACACACACACACACACACACACACACACACACACACACACACACACACACACACACACAGAGAGAACCAGTTGTCATGGGTGAACTGTATTTAGGTTTTTAACACAGGTGTGTGCAGCGTTAGCTCTCCATAAAGGTCCATAACGGTTAACTGGACACAAGGTGCTCTCCGCTGCACTCGTCATCACTCATCCTGACAGGATGTATACCCCCCCCCCCCCTGCTTCCCATCAGTGAGCATGAGTAAACACGTCTAATCCAAGAGTTTCATTTGATTGTCTCCTTTAGTGAATTGTGAATCGTGCTGATTTGTTTCTATTAGGAGCAATTCGTATTTTTTAAAACCATTTCATTAAAACTGCTTTTGTTAGTTACCTTGTTCTTTTGCATTTTATTTTAGCAAACAAATAAACCAAACCGGTCAAAAACAGAAAAATAAACAAAACGGAACAACACTTTAAATTACCCTTCCGGCATACGGCACAGTGGGTACATTGAGTTAAGGAAATAGATGCCTCCTGTGGCAGTCTGTGCGAAAGAAACATCAATAAAATAAAGCATTGGTTTTCAGGATTGGATTTCATTTCCTGAATACGTTTTCTGTTCCGTTATAAATAAAAAAACATTAGTGTGTCGCTGTTTCTTCAGATAGAAGAGCTACGTATCTACATGCACCCTAATAATTAGATTCTGACCAGATGAAGGTGCCACAAAGACTTGCATGTTCACACCCGGTGAGAACAATATGATTAGCAGACGATCATTGAATAAGATGAAAGAAAAGATCACACACAGAGCAGCGCAGATAGGGCTGAAGGTGCTCATTAAACTATATCGTTTATTAGGGCTATCCAGAGGCTGTAATCAAACTACTCATCTGCTTTGTCTCCATGATACTCATCTAAAATAATGCATGCAGTGCTTCCAACGAAATATAATACAACATCTGCAACAGCAAGCGATGCGACTCATGGAGAAACCAAACACCTGGCGGAGAGCAGGTATCATAATCATCTCAGAGCCGGTAACGCAACATTATTGCTTTCAAATATGCCAAAAAATAAACAATTTCCTGTTTACACATCCAAACAAACATTAGCATTCATTTAGAAGTTATGCTTGTGTCTTTTAAAGGAATGTAAGTCCAATTATAACGTTCCTTCTGACTCACACACAAACATTCCTTTTCAAATTACAGATTCAATTTGGACATTCGGAAAGTGAAAATTTGAACGAGCGAGATGCTTCAGTGTGGGAAGCTCAGCATGTACAGCCGGTCACCTGGGCGGAGACAGCAGGAGGACACATCCGAGCAGTATTCACGAGGACTGAGGAAGGCGAGCGTTGCAGGCACATGGCATGCCAAGTATCGGGTGTGTGTGGGAATAGGGGAAGAGACATCCTCACGGACACGTTGAGCCGGAGTGCTCTTTAGTGTTGCTCTATCCATCTCTCTGACACCGGGTCCCCTGACTAGCCATCTCCGGTGGGCCGAGTGGTATTTATGGAAGCACAAGGTCTGACCTTGTGGGGGTCGCAGAAATAGGCTCAGGTCCTTCTGTTTCCTTTGCGTTTTCTCGGAAAGAGATGTACCACCTTGGTTTTGATTAAACTGCATACATTTCCAATTGTTCAACTAATCAGAGCAAGTTTAGTTAAGATACATAATAATCCCTCCGGGATGGGCTTTGCCCTGCAAGATTAGAAACACTGGTACTGATGCTGACTTGATTTGATGACGTAACTTTAAAGATGTACTTATGTCAGACTGTGATGTGCTATTTGCTGTGGTTTTTATAATTATTTTTTATCTATTTTTTGGTCTGTTTTTTGTTGTTCTTTTCTCTTTTATTTCTCCTTTACCTTTGTATTGTATTCTTAAATTCCTGTCTTGTTGATTTGTAAAATCTTAAATAAATATATACAAAATAAAATGTAAAAAAAGATTGATAATAATGGACAAGATAGCTGGTACAAGGACTTTTTACTGAGGCTCTGACAAAAAGAAAACTGCTCTCTGGGACTCAGTTGTTCCCACCTTGAGAGTGTTTGAGGTCACCTGTGGGTCATTAGTCCACCTGGCTGTCATGCGAGAGCAGTTAGAGTGTCCATCCAGGTGTGAATGAGTCTTAAACTGCCTGGAAAAAATAAATATAGACGTCATTGTAAGCGGTTGATACGTAAGTGTTGTCCTTTTTTCCCAGTAAAAGCTGGGGTCTGTTGACTGACCAGCTTGTGTATTTCGGAGTCTGTCTGCAGACAAGAGTGTGTTTCTTATTACCCTTCACTCTCCTCACTGAAGAGGAACTGTACCGGACGCTCGCCCGCTGACCCTTAAAACAAGTAGCACATAGTGGCCGAGTGTTGACGAGGCATTATCCTCGAGGGCAAACGCAGAGAAACACAATATTCCAAATAAAAATCAAAGGAGTCCTCCCAACTCTTGGTAAATAAATATACAAGAGATTACTGCCAATGTCATTGTGCAGGAGTTCTCAATATGTATGCAGCACCATGTCTGTGGGAGTTGTAGCCAGGAGGAAAACATTTGCAGAAGGAGAAGGAGAGAACTTTTACTTGAGAACACACACACACACACACACACACACACACACACACACACACACACACACACACACACACACACACATACAGAAATAATAGAAACTCACTTCTACAGACTCTCACAGAAACACAAACACACATAGCAAGGACACTTTGTTAATTGTTTTCAACAGTTTTCTTGATTGTATGATTTTAACCTTGATTCATTGTTATTATTATTTGTTTTATCTCATTTTCACTTGAGGATTTGGCAATATAGTCTCCGTGTCATTCATGCCAATAAAGCACACTGAATTGAGTTTCTCTGGATGTTTCAGCACCATGGAGAGAGACCGACTGCAGGCGTCCCAACCAATCAGGGGCCAGATCCTTCGCAAGGTCTAATCCCTGAGCTGAGAAGTTTTAAAACCCACTTTGCACTTACTTCACGGACTACTGGTGCATTTGGATTGTCATTTTAAAACTATTTAAAATTAAAAAAGGAATACATTTTATAGTTTATCATCTTGAATGGCGGTAACAGGGCTGACCGGTTTTAAACACTCATGGCACACTTGGCAAAGTTCTATCATATCTTAATAAAGCGTAGGAGCTACGCCTTTTCACTTGAGCACATGACGGCCATTTGACAAACATGTCTGCAAAAGTGAGAAGAAACTACTGAGGTGTGTGAGGATCTGGTTCAAGTGATGCTTCTTGTTCAAACTCTGACAAAGCTGAAGGACTATAGGGCAGATGAGTTTGAGGATTCCTCGTATATTTCCTCATTGTTCTCCTCATATATATAGAAATATATATACATATATATAAATATATATATATATATATTTATATATATAAAAATAAAATAAAAATATATATGTATATATATATATATTTATTGATATGTATATATATATATTTATATATATATATATATAATTACATTTTCTCAGTGATCTAAGTTTTACCTGGACACATATTTTGTTGTCAGGTATTATGCAATCACAAGTTCTTACTGGATACTGTCAAAACAATTTGTTTGCTTGTTTTTTCTAACCTGAAGTCGCTCCACAGGACAACTTTTCACAAACTAAAGTGAAGCTGTAACTTGAGTCCAACTACTCTCACTGAGTCAAACTTTTTCAAACTAACAGGAAGAAGTTGCTGGTGGTTTGCCATCTAAAGTTATGGCAAGGCAGCAGAGGGAGACCGTGGTCCAATCGGCATCGACGACAAGTTATTCCCCGAGCAGCGGCACCGGAGATGGCAGCCCCTAAAATAGTGATCTACTGCAGCGGAATGAGCCCGAAAGGCCCATCTTCCCTTCCACCCCTCTCTTCTTTCTTCCTCCACACCCTTGTGTCCACAAATCCTCAGAGAAAGGCAAACATCGATCTTGGTTAGCCTCAGTCTCTCCAGTCTGCATGCATATCTACACACCCACGTATACACACACACACACACACACACACACACACACACACACACACACACACACACACACACACACACACACACACAGGTCCACTTTCACCTCACTCTTTGCTTGCAGCTATTAGTCTCTAAACTCTGCTTCAGCAGCAGACCTCTGCCACGCATTCTGTACATATTTCCATATATTTTCACACTTTTTGCTTATTTTGTTTACAGATTCAGTTAATAAGCAGTGAGGCATGAGGTTAGCCGGGACATTATGATGAGATACGTCCTGTTGGTCCAGCCCACATCCAGCAATGGCCTCCAGGCAAGTTGTTAGTGGCAGAAGCAACAACTTCTTGGAGCTGCATATACAGAACAACTAAGACACCCAAACACCTGCAGTCTATCATGCTCTAAGTTTTGGATGATATGCAATAAGGGAGTAATGTTGCCCCAGAGTCGGTTAGCTTATTTAAGCCTATATTTGTTTAAAGTTTGGAAAATTAGCAGCATTAAATATATGCTGAATTAGCGATTAACAATTCCTGTTTGAAACATACCCATGAATGTGCAGACCAACTACTCAACCATGTGCATGATTACTTTGATACTCTTTTTTTAAAGTTCTGGAGTTATCAGGATCTTTTGGGAATGATTTGGAAGCAGAATTATAAACACTTATTCGCTAAGGATTCAGATATAATGATATTCTCGGAACTGTAAGTCACATTAAATCTAAAAATATTTCTTCCACGTCTGTGTATTCAGATTAAAAGTTATAATTTCAGGATTTTTGTGGCCAATCTTGACAACCGGGCGCCAAGGGCTTTTTATTAAAGTACCGCAATCGGCTCAACGAGGTCCTGTTCGGACACAAGCTGAAAGAGATTAAAAAAACACTGCCAACAGCTTTTATGCATATTAAACATCTAACTGACAAGATCAACTCTTACCCAGGATGGCATAGTAAAAAGGGAACTGCACGGGGTCAGATGAGTACTGGGGGAGTGCATAGAGACCACCGGGTAGAGAATTCCACAACAACCCGTTTCTGGACACATGGGAGTCCACACGGTCCTGGATGATCTGGAGGGACGGGACAGGAGGAAGTTAAGCATCACAGAACATGAAAGGAACAAAAGAAACAGAAAGGAGTGGGTCGGGTGAAATATGAAGTAGCCGAGTGAAGAGGAGTGAAGATAAGAAGGTGTGACAAAGAGGAAAAGAACGACGTGAAGACGTGATTATCTGAATCATTTCCTTCAGTCTCTTCACGTCATGCACACGGCTGGCCACATTAAACCGAGTTGACATCAGGGTGCAAGTCACAGAACATTTATACACATATAAATATGCTGTAAAATATCCTATAATAACATATTGAAGGAAAACCATGTGTTTCGTATCTGCGTGCTGCAGTGGCACAGAGACGTTTGACAATTGGCAAAGATTCCCTTGAATTAATTAGAACTCAGCGAAAAAAATGTAGCAATTGAAACTTCAGTTTTGTGCCCACCTCCATCCGAACACACAGCTCTTCCCTCTCCCCGCATATTGCTCCATTATCTTGTATTTGATGGACAGGACAGACGGACTGGAGAGGGACAGCATCTAGCAAAAAGGCCGCGGGTCGGATTCAAACCCGCACTCTGCCTGGGACCACGGGGCTCTTCGTCACGGACTCTTTCCAACGTGTCCCTTTAACTCCAGACATGTGATCATATTTTGAAATAAAAGTGGCCAGCTGTTAAGCTGCAGCTGCAGTGCTTAGGGAGCAGACCGGAGGTGCTTGAGCTGTTCATGTGGGGCATCGACTTGATCCCAACATGAGAAGTCCATCAGTTATTCAGCTAATATTATCCATCTGGCTTGTTACCAAAGGTCAGGCGATGTGTTCAGTGCTGTGAGCCTTCCGGGGGCCTCAGAGGACGACCGGCGACACAGCTCCAAACCTGCTGCTGGGCCCCTGGATACACACACATCTAAAAGGATCTACTTTATTCACTTGATTATACTCTATAGTATCACTATTAGTTTTTAAAAGGATATAATGAAGATGTCACATTTAAAATGTAGCTTATTGGATGTTGTTCACACAAGTGGTGGAAGTATATAAATTGTTTGTATTTATATTAGTTATTGGTGTATCAAAATAATATTAAAGTATCAAATGTGAAATGGACTCTTTGAGTTATTATATAACTGAATTATTATTACTGGTGTTTTTTCATGTGTAAGTTGCATTGTACTCTTGTCGTATCAAGGTATATATAGTTATATATATATATAGTTCTATATATATAGTTATGTTGTTATTCATTTATCACAATATATAAGAGTTTATAAACTTGTCATATGTTTTATGTGTAACACTCTAATAACCGTCTGAATTGGACATTTTTGTGATTTTTAACTTCCATCCACTTTCCACACCGTAGGGCAATTTGCAAACTGCATATTTTTAAAGGGCATACTATTTTACTTTTGACTCTTGTGTATGTATTTCTGTTTTGACATTTTGTTGTTGTTGCACTTTTCTTGGTTCAGTGTGCTTTGCTTGTGTCATGCGGCTGTGATATGAGAATATCCTTCTGGGGATTAATAAAGTATTTATTGGGGAGTGCATGTGGAGGAGAAGTATAACGTAGTTGGACAGGGACACACTCCCAGAAAGCACACTGTGTTTGAAATGTGTACCCCAGCACGGCAACAAAAAAAATCATACATTTCTGTCATATTCATCGCATGTGTAATAACTCTGTAACATGTTCATCTGGTCACATGACATGTATCGCTTCTGTCCATCCTGATAGGGGGATGCTCCTCTGCTGCCCTCCTGAAGGTTTCCTCCCTTCCCCCCTCTGTCTGAGGCTGCAGAGCGATGGTCCTGATGCTGAGTGACAAACTATTTTCTTTCAAAGAAAAACACCTCCTCTCTTGTGATCACCGACGCAGGCGATGAGCTGAGGTCCACGTCTGACGAGGCACAGCAGACTTTCTAAAGGTGTGATGGCTTCAATTACTCGGTGCTACAGACGTGTTTTCACTTCACAGTCGGTATGAGACGAGTGTATGCACGAGCGTGAGAAAACACGTGCTCGTCCTTTCGCACGTTGTCACAGAACGACACAAAACTATTCTAAAATACATCAAGTTTTTTAATTAAACTCATAAGTGACAGAAGATTTTTTTTAAAAGATCTGTATTTATTATCTTTAATTGTACTTGAATTATTCGTTTAATTTAAATGTTTTGATTGAATGACGTGCCCAGAAAACGTGGATTTATTCTGGAGATTTAAATAAACACTTTGAAATAACTGATATCCACCTTTAAAAAAACAGGGCAACGACTGTAACATCTCTACGATGCTGAAAACAAAGAAGAGATGATAACGAAAGCATTTTGGGCATCCTGGTTTTTCTCTCCAGCTCCAGAGCTGCCTACTGATCTGTGGAGAATTGGCACTTAAGCCAGCTTCTAACACACACACACACACACACACACACACACACACACACACACACACACACACACACACACACACACACACACACACACACACACACACACACACACACACACACAGTCAGGCTCGCAGTATGTGGGCCACCACAGTTATCAACAACGCCTCATTTCACCCATTTAGCCCGCTGGCTGGGAGTTCTTAGCACATCTGGCCAGTGGCATGTGGCTGTCAGTGGGCTTCTGTCTCATTTCATACCCGGTTGGCGCCGGCTATTTGGGGGTGTCACTAAGGTGCTGTTTGTGCTGTGATTTGAGGGGGAAAAAATGCTGTAATTTGAAAAATGTCTCTGCTATTAAACTGAACATTCTAACATCTGTTATCCTGAATCCTGATCAAGTAAAGCACCGACTATTGATCAGCTGCTGAGGAGCCAACTAAGCTGCCTGTTATCTGAATTTAATACGAGACACTTGTCGCACAATGCATAGTCCAAATGTCAAAAAAGCAATGTTCAAGCACATTTATATATTTGTAAAAAAAAATGTTCCCATACAAAATAATTGTAATGTGCTTTGATGCTGTAAAAGTGTTTTTTTAAATGGGTAATATTTGTAATAAAAGCACTACGTTTGCCAAAGGTATTCATCAATAAACTATGTTCTATCTTGGTGTGTGATGCATCAAATGATCTACTGTCTGACCATTAAATCAAATTTATATTATTAAAAACATGTTCACTGTGTTTTCTTCAACATGTCCACGACATAATGTGATGTAATACTCATCTGTATGCTTTTGAAAATACAATAATAATGCCCGAGGTTGGCAATTATACTGTTGTGAATATAAAATATATTACTTAAATGTTATTGCAACGATACAAATGATGATAGAACGTGAGGATGATTGGAAGCAATATTGTGTGCTCGGGAGAGATGTATGATGATGATGATGGTGATGATGATGGTGGTGGTAATTAAGAGGATTATTATGTTCTGTGTCTGTATTTAGAGACCCTACGGAGAGCAAATAGTCCCCGAGGACTGAATCAAGGCTAAAGTGAACCAACACTAACAGAGAGTAAAATGAGAGGAGGAAGGTTCTTTTCCTCCACGTTCACCCTCTCCACTTGAGCTGAGGAGGTCGTTTAATGAGGGAGCCGTTAGCAATCTGACCGCGCCTCCCCCCGCACACACACACACACAAGCACACACACTCACACACACACATGCTTGAGGGCACCCGGTGTGTACAGACTTCTTTCACATTTAGCTCGTCATACTCATTATGTTTGGATTCCAGGCGTTAAAAAAAAAGCTGGTTTATAGTCTACATTTTAAAATCTATAAATACTTTGTCAAAGGCATCATATTTATACTCCTAATTTGACACTTGTATTTTATTAAACATTCTTGAAAATAAGTTTAAACTAATGTAGTTCTAAGATGTAAGCTGTTTTTAAATGTTGAGCTCTTGCATGTCGATGGTAAATGGACTGGACTTGTAAAGTGCTTTTCTCGTCCTCCACCACTTAAAGCGCTTTAACACGACTTGCCATCATTCACCCATTCACACCCACTCACACCCACTCACACCCACTCACACCCACTCACACCCATTCAGACACTGGTGACACTGTAGTGGGGAACGCTCCCCAGAGAAGGACTGGTAGGGTTTTGAAAGCGGCCCTCAGTCTGGCTCCGCCCCCAATCACCACCCGCATATAAAAAGTTGTTGCCTGTTGTCGTTGCCTGTTGTCGTTGCCCTGCTTTGGCCTGTCCTCGCTCTGTGGTGGCTCTTGGTGGCTCTTGGTGAGTTTCAGACATTCTTTTATTGTCATGCCACATGTGAGGTGTTAAGTATTCCCAATTTTTTCCAGCATCGTTCGTTACTTTTTATTCTCCGTTTGTCATTTGTCGGGTCACCTGCTGCTTTTTTGCTGCCCCTTATTTTGCCTGTTTTTCTGTCTCCTTTATGCTTGTTTTTACTTCAGTTGTGCATGGTTTGGCTTTTAATTGTTTTGTTTTAGATTGTTTTCATTTCCTGTAATAAACTCCTGGTTTGTTTTATTAAGCATTTCTCTGGCCAAATATCAGTAACAAATCTGTTTCCTGAACATTCAATTATATATTGGGGTTGTTAAACTTATATGTCTTGGGGTGTCAGTCCCCAGGCAGCGTTGTTGGTTCCCTTTCCTTTCCCCTCCCTCAAGGCCACAACACCATGCACGGTGCCTCCTGCCCATCAGGACTAACTAACATCCATACAACACGTCGCAGGAGCACTTTGGGGTTAAGTGCCTTGCCCAAGGACACATCGACATGGACGAGTGGTGCCAGGAATCGAACTGCCGAGCCTCTGTTAAAGGACGAACCTGCTCCACCACTGAGCCCTATAGTAGCAAATGCCACGAAATGTAAGAGTTTTCAGATTAAAGTTTAAATATTTTACTATCTTTCATATGTTCATGTAAACGATAGACACCGTAGAATAATTTAATGCTGAACTAATCAATATTTTTGTTATTAATGGATCAAATGACTTTGTTTACAGACACACAAACGATTGTGTGCTACGTGGTGAACATATCAGAGCTGGTGGCTGGTGGCAGTTGGTGGAGACCAAAACCGAATTAAAATGGAAGTGATCATCATACTCTGAATAAATGAAAACGTTGCTCTGTGCCAGGTCGGTGTTTTAATAACATATTTGCTGTGCCACATTTTTAAATACCTAATTTTACAATGATTGTCATGTTGTGAAATAGCATTTTAAATAATTTCTCCGTGAAAAACTCAACCCTAAACTCCGTCGGAAACTTATTTCGAGGTGGCCTTGAGCGAGACAAACAGCCCCCAATTAATTCAGAGGAGCTATACGGTGGCGACTAGAAGCGGTGGAGCTGGAGAGCAGGCGGCATGTTCAGCAACTGGAGAAGGATTTCTTTCAAAAGTTCATCTTCGGGAGGTGAGGCATCGCCGGCGGCGACGTACGGTCTAGAAACAGACACAGCCGGTTGGTTGATTAAATCAAGTGCTCACGTAAAGACTATTTCTCTCACCTCCAGAGTGGTTAAGACGATTTTGGTTACAGAAGAAAAGTAGGCATCCCAGAGGAACTGGGTCTGCTGGCGGAGAGCCAAGATCCTGTCACGGCCCACAGATCGGGTAATGGAGGGAACCTTCAGGAGGAGGAGAGGAGAGAAAGCCAGAGGACAAAGAAACAGTGAGCAGGATTAAGTTGGATGTTAAACAATGTTGAGTGAGTGTGTGCAAGACCAAAATACAAGATAAAACGAGCAGAGCGCCAGCAGACAGGTGGAGGAAGCATCAGTGATGTCAACGTGACGTGAGGGAGACCGGAGAAGCTGACTCAGGCTGGTCGATGGTGCGGTCAGCCTGTTGTGGTGGAGCTGGTACTTTGTTAATTATTGTGACCATAAATTGTGCAAAGATTTTCCTCCCTATATCGGATATATGCCATGAATGTATTATGTCTGCTATTGTTCCAGGTCCGCTGAGGGGAATCCTTCCACAAACCACCGTGCACGTTATGAAGCACCGTACTGATTTAGCGTGGGAATGCATTGTTATTAAATCACCGATGAGTTAGTCTATAAAATGAAAGGTAATATTGAAATGTGTCACGATCTTCCGGAGTCCAGTGTGACGTTTGGAGAAGACGGTGAATGCAAATTGTCACAATTTAGAAGCTTAGTCTATGACTTGATAAATGTCTTAACCCTCCTGTTACCTTTCGGGTCAATTTGACCCCATTCAATGTTTAATGTCGGTGTTCTTTGGGGTCAATTTCACTGTGTCAAACATATAAGAAATATCAACTTTTTTATATATTTAAAGGGCTATTTAGGTAGTCGACAAACAAACATAACGTACCTCACACTTAAACTTGGGAAACTATATTAATTCTAATAATTTTCTGGAGGTTTTAATTGCTGGGGTCAAATTGACCCCAAGGGTAAAATATGTTAGTAAATGTAAAGGTAACAGGAGGGTTAAACATTGAATGGGGTCAAATTGACCCTAAGGTAACAGGAGGGTTAAATGAACAGAATGTAGCAGTAAGAGGGATTTAATGGAATAAAATATTAATGACAATATTTTCATAGTGTATGATCACCTCAAACTGAGAGGTTTCGACAGGTGTATGTATCAGCTCAGAATGAGCCCTTCACATTTCTACAGGGAGTCCTCTTTCCCGAAGTTGTCATGTTGCAGCCGCATGTTTCTACAGTGGCCCAGAAAGGACAATCCAAACTCTGCTCTCAATTAATTTATAACATGGCAACAAGACCTAAACTACGTATAAGATTCAAGCTTCAGTGCATTTTGTTCCTCTACCTAGTCTACTGTGTTACGTCAAGCTGCTGTGCATCACATACATACATCATATATATATAACAATATTTATAAATAAATATATATATATATATATTGTTATAAAGTTTAATTTATCACAATATATCATTTAGAAGCTCGTCATATGTTTGTCATATCAGGGATGTTGTATGTGTAAAGATTGTCAAGCCCTCTGAGGCAAATTTGTAATAATGTGCTATAGAAAATGAACTGAATTGAATTGAGTATATCCCTAAAAGGTATTAATAACTATTGTCTTCATTTTTACTTGGATGTATATTTATTCGTGTGCCAACAGACTCTGCTGACCTGCTGGCGAGACGAGGCCCCGGCTCACATTGTCACGAAGGACGTGAGCAGCTGGCTCGTGTCTTATAGCAGAGAACCCCCCCCCCCCCCCCATGAGGGGAGGCGATGGAGGGATGAAATCAACAGAGACAAGGATCCTGCCAGCCGGACCAGCGAGCTAAACATCCTGACGTGCCAAGGAAGACGGAGCAGGGACTCTCCTCTCTCTTGAATCACAGTGTAAACAAACTTCCTCCTCGATGAGGTCACACACGTGACCTCAGCTGCCCGACAACGCAGCTGAAAGGGGAACGAGTGGCGAGTACCGATGTTCCTGAAGACTCTCATTAGTCCTGGATGTGGAGCCCAGGTCCCGGCGTTCCCGGCCAAGAACCCAAACACCTTTTCCCAGAAAGTCACAGTGCCAACACAGTCAGTGGAAGAGTGACTGATAGTGCTGCAAATAAAAGGACATCAACTAAGGGGCGCTGTTAGGCGTGACATGGAGCCCAATGACTTATCATCAATCAATCAGATGCGTGGCTCAATCCCTCAGTGTGATCAATGAGCTTCTCGAGGCAGCTGCAAGTAACGGTGAGCCCGTCTCGGATGTGCTGAACTCACTTTACACGGAAACATTGCACACACAAGAACATTCACCAGAGAATCATGAATATACAATATTCTCACGAGTAGATTTTGAATCGGCCTTTTACTTTTAACCACTTCTATTATTGTGTTTACAGCATGTAATAATTACCTGTGTACACGGCCGGCACTGACTTCTTGCACCTTCTTGATATGTTTTTACTGTTTATATTTGTTTTATTTGCACTCTTTCCCACTTTATCAGGCGACTGCTGCACAACAGTTTCCCTCGAGATGAATAGGGTTTCATCTTAAAAGTGCACTTTAAAGTGAACTGCTGTCACGGCATGAAACCCTCAGCCGCCTCATTTATTTAAAGGAGACCACTGCGTTGTTGTAGCAGGTGGTTAAAAATGACTTTAACCTGATTTCACGTTTCAGCACAAAGCTCCGTCATCGGGCCGCGTGCCGCGTCGACCAATCAAATACAAGCACACATTCCCCGAGGATTTCTCAGTAACACGAACACCGTGCTTCTTCTGTTTAGAGTTTGTGGATTTCATTTCTGACTTTGAAATATGCAACGCAGATTTAAACTCCTTGATTATCCAAGATTAATGCTTTAGTTTGTGAAAACCCCAAAAGTACACCGACGCAGTCCTGGAGGTTGTGTTGCTGTTGTTGACGTCCGTGGGATCGTCCGCCGACAACAGAGCGAGCTTTAATTGTTCAGCTCTCCGAGGTGGAATATAAACAACACCAATCAAATCAGCCCAATTCTCTTCCCCTCGATTGACTCTAATAGTGTTTATGTTTCTCAGCAGGCGCCCTGTGTGTGTCTCTGTGTGTGTCTGTGTGTGTCTCTGTGTGTCTCTGTGCGTGTCACATCTCCACAGGGGGAATCGAAGCGCTACATATTAAACAGCTAGGTATTGCAGTTCTCAGTGATGTAATTGAAAGTAATGAGATTCAACTCTCTCACCAGTTGTTAGTGCTCCAATGTTGTGTTGAACAGTGTGTGTGAGAGAGAGAGAGAGAGAGAGTATCCATAATCTGTTTACCAACCAGAAACAGGTTAATTATTGTAATTGCATTATACTGTACATATGCTGTCATCGACACTAAATAATTAAATGTTTTACCGGTATTTTAATGCTTTTAATGACTCAGTTGATGTTGAGTTGTGCTATAAAGCCAAATCATGAGCTCGAAAGAGTCTCTTCTGACACTTTATTTCTCTTGCAGTCTTGCCAGCTCTCTCAGAACGGCAGTAGAAAACAAGAAGCTGCTTGAAGGTGTCCTCAAAGTCTGGGAAGCTTTGTTTTCTAAAGAAAGAGAAGTGCCACGCCCATTAACCTGCTCTGTTCAACTATTTATTAAATTCTACACGTGTAACACATTTTCACATCTAGTAAATCAACATGTGGACCATGTGAACACTTTAGCATGTCACAGTGTCATCTGTGAAACATGAATTTATGTCGATATGAAATATATTTTGCCTGTGACAACATGATGTTTGGATGGATTTTTTTGCAAAAAAACTATATTTTAAGATGCATGAATGATATGTATCTATACCCTTTGTTTATTTAGATCCCATTTATTGTTTAGTCAATAAAGTCACTATTATCCAAGGCAAAATCTTTAAATTCCTTGTTTTATTCCAGCTGCAGTTAAAAATACTGAGATATTGAATCTACAAAGTAATAAGCGTAATTATGAAGGACTTCAATAATGTACCACGCCGTGGCGAATGGTCTATTTAGAGAAGATATGAATGTCAATATGAACACCCGAGTTATTAGAATCTATAAATCAACTGTATGTGGTCGAAACCTTTTCTTCTAACAATGTATGGTAACTATGATGTTAATTATAGTTCTAAGATGGGAACTCTGGCTATTTTACAGATGAGAAAAGAAAAAAAGTAATTTTGGAAATAGGATCCTGGAAAAAAAACTCTTTACCCCGCCATCTGTTTTAACAGATGATATTTTTAAGGAAGTTTGAAAGATTTTTTTCAACCTGTTCTTAAGTCGTAAACCCAGGAGAGAAAAAAACTATTTAGATCCAACTTGGCTCAGCAGATTTGGTTTCCTCGCTCTCCTCTCACGGCTTCCGTGGCAGTAATGGAGGAGAAGGAAAAAGCCGGAAACAACAGCAATATCTCACCAGATTTGGAGGGTTCAAATGTTCCTCTCTAACTTATGATGTGAGAAATAAGTCCAATGCAGTCGTCGTGTGTTTGATTTCATTATCCATTAGTTTCTCGTTCATCTGCATCACGGCCAAATGAGGACAACACATTTAAAAACGCTTGTTTTGTTCCACCTCTCTAACAGCCTTCATACGAACATCATCACTGTTTTGCCATTTCAAAAACACATTACTTACTTCACACGTATTATCTTAGCCAGCAATTAGCACGCTTTTAGACAGACGGTATTGTTGTGTTGAAGGGAACAAAAACCTCTTTCAATACGAGTGCCTCATTGTGAACTATACGCTTTATTTAATCTAAAAGCCGAGTTTGTGACACTTTTAATGATGGCTTGTCTGCTATTGTGTGATTCACGGAGGATGACATTCACATGATTGTTAGGAGGGCTGACACGTTGATTAAAGGGACACAGGCGGCCTCTAACAAGCACACGCGGTCCAGGTGGCTGCATAGGTCATTCAGGCCGCGTGTGGAAATATAGGGAGTAATTAGAGAATGTAAATATCACTAGTTCTGCACACCGCCGTAATTAAAAAAGAACAGAAGGAGATCCAATTGCAGAATAGCCTGCCTCAGATAAAAATAGCTCCTGGCAGAGGTGTGTGTGTGTGACTGTGAATATCACAGATGTCATGTCAGAATATAATGCAATTTACTCAAATCCACAAGACAGCAATTAGGTGTCCTCGTCCATGTCGGTTACGTGTGGATAGAAGCTATCACCTTCTTCCCTCCATAAATAAAACCCCTCATGTGGATAACACTGCAACTCTCAGTCACTCTGTTGGATTTCCTGCTCGGAAACCCATCTGTCGCCGCACAACGTCCGCTATTCATCGAATGAATCTCAATTTCTTTATGGATTTGGATCACGCGTCCGTTCCTGTACATGTGGACAGCTATTCCCGGTCTATGTGTTGTGACTCTGGGTTTGAATCAGCCCCAGCTGGGCCATTGTGACTGACCAGGAGGGGGTCTGGAGTCAGAGATGACCCATTTATCAGGGGAGGGGGAGGGGAGGAGAGATGCTGGTCACCACACCGAACGGGCACAATCAATCTATCTATCTATCTGAAGATGAAGAAGAAGAAGAAGAAGACCGGCGTGAGTCCTGGAAAGTCCTCGACTTATACGGAGGTGGCGTCCGATGAACACAACGCTGCCATCCTGCAGCGAGAGGAGTCAACACCACTGAGGTTGTGCGTTCACAGGTGTCATGGGGTGAAACCACGGTCAGTCCGTTCAACAAAGTGGAGCAACACGTTGCCGGATCTCTCCGCGTGGAGGAGCGATCCAGAGGAGCTGGATCGACCCGAACCCTAACAGGGTGGATACTTGTCTGCGTTGTCTCAGACTGTATGAATTTAAAAGTGTGCATGGGCGTATGCACGTGTCTTCTGTGACTGTATGGTGTTAACATATTATTCACGCCCTCCTCATCCCTCCCCGCTGTGAGACCCCGGAGTTCATCCTCTTCACCTGTAACAGAAGTCTCTCGTCGCCGATGATGGCGGCTTTCCTCCAGTCGATGACTTCGGAGAAGGGAAGCTCCCAGCCGTTGCTCAGGATGACCGGGATGCAAGCCGCCTGTTAGAGAAAGGGAAGCGAGGGGGAATAATAAATCATTCGTTTTTTGAGAGAAACGATCTTTCCATAACATTATTCAGGAGGGATTTATTGAGGTGAAGGGACATATTTTATCAACAGCGCTACTTTTCTTTTTCTACGCACTAAGTGCTGGATGTTACTGTAAAATTGTAACAATTGTTTTTTTTCTTCTGTCATAAAAAAAAGAAGCTCCGTCGTGAGATGTGTTCACAGCTTGTGGACGAGGGAGAAAAGATCCCAGTAACACAGGAGGTGTAAGCAGTAGTTGAAAGCAGAGCACTGGGAGGGATTGGTTTTCACTCCACTGAGGGATTCATCCTCTTAGTTTCTCTCTGATGAGACACTCAACATTTTCCCAGGGAGAGATTAGCAGAAACAGTATTAGCAGGACAAGTATTTGAGTTGTTTTGTCCTTCTAATGCATCAATATTGAGAGGATTCCTTAATGTGACTTCATTTGTCAGGTACTCCCTTCATTTCCCACAGGATCTCTCTGAGTTGCTGTAAAGTCATGTGACCAGGAGGCTTTTCAAAGGCTTCTTCATTCGTGGGTAATGGATAGCAGATGATTATTATGCACTCGGCTGTCTAATTATTCAACTGGGAAATGCCTGTTCTCTGGATAATTTCTTCCACTATCTCATATTTCACACCTCATATATATATAACATATATCTGGTGAACTTTCATTATATTCTCAGTTTAAATAAAATAAAATAATGCATTATAATCTACACTGTATGATTAAAGATTCATAATACTTTATAACAATAATGTAAAATAATAAAAATAAAAATTATATTGTGTCTCTCAAAAACGTTTTTAATGAATGCAAGGATGTGTAGCTCAGACTCCACACAAGTAGTGGTACAGTGATTCATGCAAATCCCAGTGTTAAGATTGGATACAAAAAGTCAACTTTCTTACTCATATGTTATGCATTTCAGCAGTGGGTTATTTATATGACAGTTTCCCTCTAATTTGATTTAAAAAAATTCTAGACAAATTTCAATATGTGGTAATACAAAATATATTGAAGCCCCCGTATAATTATACGCATCATATCAGTCTTGCCAATGCACAGCCTTATAATAACATGTAATATTACATATGAAATTGATATTTTCAAATATGCTGTTTAAAATATCCCTTCCAGGAAATTAATTTCCATGTGTGATAAATGCATAATAAATTCACTTGTGATTTTTCAACAAAGGATATATTTAAAGAAAAGTCACACGAGCAGTCATAGTTGTTAACATGTACATGAATTAACAGCTCATATTATAACCCTGAATGTTATTGTTCATCATGTGTTCACACACTGGGACAGAAGAATTCAATAAGTCTGGTATTTTCATTTAAAGTTCAAGTTTGACTGAATATGAAGTGAACCTGAGATTCACAAAATGCTGAGTGCACGTTGACCCGTCCAGGCAAATATTCACTGCTGTGATTAGTCTGGCTACATGAGGACTTTTTTCTTTTCTCACCGTGATCCTCTTAACGTCCTCTAAATGTTGATTAGCATTATCTTTGCACAGAGGACTTCTTATTTTACTCTTTTCGTGTTCTTTTATTTTTTTTACTTCTGCCAATCATTCTACTGATTTCTTTGAGCATCTTTTCTTAAAGACGATCTCCAACCTTGACTATGATGTCACAGTAAAGTTACGCCTCCACCAAAAACACTATGGGGACACAAATGCTGATTGTAATAGGGGTAGATGAAATCAAGCATTCTGATTGGTTGAGAGTGATGCACAGGGTGTACTTTATTGAGCCATAATGTCCTGTACACCTGCTTACATTTATCTGAGCGTTCCTTATCAGTGCGTACTCAAAATAACAATAACAGGTCGATTTTTTTAAGCGAGAGGTTGGTGTCATCATATCTTATTTGTGTTGTTAAATATATAACCTGCCTATAGACTGCAGGCCAATATGTGGCTTTTGTATTTGTATGTGTATTGTCCCTAATGAACAAATAGTTATGGATTGTAGCATTTCTATCATAACAACTTTTACAACTCAATACTTCAAGCTGACTCACTCGTCGAGCTAAATGGAGAAACCAGTTTGAGTGAGGGCTTTCAAAGTACTGAGTACAACATGTGTACACATCCTCCCAGCTCCGAACGTGGAGGCAGACACAACGCATTTCATTTCCTAGTGTGGTGCGTGTCATCAACAGCATGTTAAATTAGAATGCGTGGAATAACAAGAACAAGGTAAACAACACAGCCAGGGGCAGAGTTTGATACTTAACGTCAAAACAACAGAGACAGAAACAAGGTGCTGATGGGAGATCAACACATCTGGGGTCTGAAGAGGTGCCTCTTCTCTGTGATCCGTGTATCTACAGAAACAGGACTTGTCTGTGGCAAGGGGATGACAGATTGTCAATAATAATAAGATCAACTGTTGCTAAGAGGAGGACGAGGAACTCTTTGATTTGTTGAAGTGCCCAGCTGGAGCTCTACAAGCTGTCAGATGTATAAAAACAACAGAATACAGCGTTGGAGGCGTCGCCCCGTTCCTCCCTATACGCTCAGTGGAGCAAAACAACCAACAGCTGCTCCAAAACATATGAGGACGTAAGGTAATTTATTTTTAATGAAATTTTTTTTTTAATATTCATTATAAATATAATTTTGTATTTACAGTTTCATTTTATTCCCCCCTCACATTTTGCATGACATGGTTTGGCCCTGCCCACAAACCAGCCGCTACTTGAAGAAAAGAGTAGATCATGCAATAGTTCAGAAATAAAAGTGTGTGTATTGTGGATCAAATTTGTGGTGGAAATGTATCTATTATCTTAGTTAATAGAAAAATAGTATAATAATAAATAATATAATAGGAATAACATAAAATCATAATTAAGCTTTAAACCACTTCTCCATCAGAGTAACATCCTGACAGTGGGGACAAACGATGCACTGAAGCAACATGTTAACCGTCAATATAGGAAATTTAAATTACAGAACTGAGTTCAATGAATTCATGAAAACATTTTCAATGCATTGTTTCGGTCAAAATGCAAAACATAGTTTAGCCATAGTTTAGTTGCATTTGGGAATTTGGACTCATGACACTGGCTCCAAAAAGCAACTTATTATTCCTCAGATAAAGTAAAAAGGTCAAAGTAAGTACCAAGTGATTACAAGATGAATACAAATATATATAATTCATATGATATAAAATGTCTGCCAAAGATCCCCCTACATGCAAAACAGTGGACCTTTAAGGTGTCAGTATGTTTAAAACAAAGTGCATCTCTGATTGTCTGACAGAGCCTTTAAAACATTCACTTTAGTATGTTCACACCTTACACACACACATGTACATGCACGCGCACACGCACACACGCACACACACACACACACACACACCTGCAGTGCCTCCAGAAAGCGGAACGATCCAAGACGTCGGCCCCGGGGCACCAGGCAGAAACTGGAGTTATGAAGCAGCTCCTGGTAGTCAAACCTACACAAACAGAAAACAGAAAACAATCTAGTTAAAAGATGAGGGAAGAAAACCTCTGCAAACAAAAGAAAAACAAAAGAAAGAGAAAGAGAGAGCAGATGATAGTAAAACTTCCCAGAATTTGCCCTTGAGCTTTTTTTTGCCTTTTTGTAATTTCTTTGCATCCAAAAAGCATTTTCCGGAAAATTTCGAATTGACAAAAAAGTGTACGAAGCTGAAAGATCGAAAGGGCAAAGAAAATAGAATTTTCTAAAATAATTGTCAAACCCTGAATCCCCATGCGACCACATTGCCGTTTCCTCAATATTCACACACATACATTTCAAAGAACAATCCAAAGCCAATTACTTCTTCAATGGCGAGAAAATACCGTTTACAAGGAACCTTATCTCTTTCATAAAGTGAGCTTGTAGAAGACAGCGCTTTAGCTTCAGCACTTCAGAAGCTACAGAGCTGATGAACAAGGATATGTGCTGCAATCCGCAGCTGTTATACAATCAAACCACAATTCAGCTGATCAAGATATGTGAAGAGAGAATCCTCAGCAGGGTCACCTTTAGAGAGGTTTCACTAACCTATTGATCTGACACCATGGTGTGTCTCGTCTGTGAGGAGAGACGAAGGTGAGGGCCGATACTTAACTTCTACTGGAAAATGATGTTTATGTGAGTTATCAAACCTTCAAGGCAGGTTGAGGTAAATGTCACTGAATGGGGAGCAGATTTTGAGTGATGCTTGTTAAGTATCATAAACTCACTCCCCTTTTCTGATGGACCTGTCCTCTCTTAATAGGATTGGCGAGTAGAGTTATAGAACACAAATATTTAAAAAACATACGTTGACCTTATTCTTTGCTTTAATAACACAATTGGATGTAAATGTGGGGTCCCACAGGGAAGCATTTTAGGTCCACCTCTCTTTCTGCTCTGTGTCAACAATGTGATGTGAGTCACAAATAATTCAGCTTTCCCAGCCAAGGAATCTGTTATGTATTCATGGTGTGTATTAGAAACAAACTCTCTGGTGAGAGGATGGCCTTAAACATTCCCTCAAAGATCAATGAAAACAATCTAAATTCCTACTTAAATATCCCCATTAATTGTTAGAAATGCTCTTGAAATATTAGCACTCAATCCATTTTGATTACATCTGGACTCCATGGCACACTAGCATCCCAAAGACAGACCAGCACAACAACCTAAATGCCCAAACATATCTTCTCTCTGCTATTGCAATCGGCCTCAGAAAGATTTTCCTTTCTCAAAATGTGTAGCCTACCGTTTATAGTTATAAAAAAAGGCTATTTATTTTTATAGGGTGAGCGATGGCCACAACTATCCAACTAGAGGGAGCACCACTGATTTTGTGCCATCCAGGACCTGCAAGTCGTTCGATGATTAGCTTGAACAACGTGAAGTGCTCCTTAAAGATGTGTCTGAGTCTGGTCCTGAATATAACTCATGCATTGCAGTAGGTCCTGAACACCCATCGTCTTAGTTTTACTTGTTCATATTGACATTTACATTGTGTTTGGGTGAAGAGAACATGAGCCATTAATACGCCTGATTGATGGATGCTAACTACCAAGCTCATTAAATATAGGACAGAAAGTATAGAAGTAGAAATGATTTCTAGGTCATTTGACTGATCCAGAAGAACATGGTGTTGCTTTTAGTTGTTATTTTGACAACACGTCACAAAGGGGCTGGTGGGCGTGGCCACGCAGCTCTGTGGAGACTGATGTCTGGCTAGTTAGCTCGATAGCTTGTCCTTCTACATCTCATGAGTAGGTTACTGATTCTTGTATTTGTTCTGAAGTGGTTGGGTACGTTGTATTTAATATGTGTTATCAGCTTCCTTCTCCCGGCATGCTGCATTATCAGATAGATTGTATAAAGCAGCCATCCGGTTGTCTTAAAAAACCTCTCTGATTGTCGGACTGTTCAATGCTCTTCTCAAAGTTTTTCAAATAACTAGCAAGTCACTTCTGTCTGTGACTTTAGCGGTGTGTGTGTGTGTGTGTGTGTCTACACACATGATCTCAGGGCTAGCCTGAGAAGATTACAGATTGCAGCCTAATCTGTCTGGGGATCAACTGTCCCCACAACCTCACCACCAGACACTTGTGTGTGAGACTGTGTGTGTGTGTGTGTGTGTGTGTGTCCACCGGCCTGGAAAGCCTACCTCTACAATGTGTGTGTCTGTGTATGATAAGTCTTTGTGATGAGAGAACGTCTGGCATATCACTTACTGCCACTGCACCTGTGTGTCTGTTTATCTCTGTCTGTGTGTGTGTGGTTTGTGTGTGTGTGTGTGTGTGTGTGTGTGTGTGTGCCTGTGTGTGAAAGAGGATACGAGCAAAACAAATTTCAGGTGTCCAGTTTGTCAGCCTAAGACAAGGTCATTCGAACCACCGCTGAGACACAGAGAGCCTGTCGTCAGTCGTCACACATAAAGATGGTTATTTGAGGCCAAAAACACTCGACTGGGTTGACTACAATTAAATCTTCACCACACGTTCCCCTCTTTCATGGTTCGATGATAAAATCCCATTCTTTCGACATACAGCTTGTGTTTGGATTTTTGCGAGATCTATTGGCAGAAATGGAAATTAATAATAATGATAACTATTTTCATGAAGGTACAATCACCTGAAGCTATGAACGTCTTTTTCGTGAGTCCAAAATGAGCCCTTCATATCTACATAAGGGGAGGGCTTCCTTCTAGGCGTCGGCCATGTTGCACCGCCATGTTTCTACAGCAGCCGAGAAAAGACGAATGAATCATCATCATCATCATCATCATCATCAACAATGGCACAGGTGTCCCTTTGAAGCATTGCAAATGAAGGATGAAATCAGTTGAGTCACTTCTGATGACTTGATATTCTTGATATTCCCTTTTAACACTCAGATTATGGGATAGATTTCAACCTTCTGGACCAGATACTGACTGATTCTCCAATAAACCAACTGCTGAGGAGCTTCTAAGACTCTGGTCACACGGTGCCACACGCTTTTGTCACGGCTTCGACATCTTTAGGATAACAGGCCTTTCTTTCCTATTCTGGTCCAGATGTGACATGGCAACAAATGCTTTGCACAGCATTATTTAAAGTGAGGCAGCAGCTTCGGGGTAGTGTCCTGATACACAGAGGACACTGGTTTTGTTGTTTCTGTATTTCCTTAACCACTGTTTTTAGCGATAAAAACAAAAACATATCAAACTAAAATCATGTAATTCACAGTAATTGAATGAAACAAGTATATAAAGACAAGAGTACGATCTCCAATTAATGTCAATACATTAAAGAAGATAAGACAAACTCAGTCATATATATTTACATTTCAAGGCTGTCATCTGTGTATGAATTATTCTTTATGTCTCAAATTGAACATCTAAAGTTGGTCCTCAAAGCCACTTGACAAAACACAATTTTCCCATTAAGAGCCACGGTCTCACTGCATTTTTTCCATGTCACTGGCGACAGCGCTCTTGCTTTTTACCTCTGCACAATTTCTGTCAACTCACTCTCCACACGCTGCGTTTAGAATTGGAAAGGTCAGGGACCAAGGACAATGATGAGTCAGTGCTTTTGCCAGGGCTCGATGTACTGGGAGTAGATCCCATGAGAGACCGGGACACCCCAGCTTGTCGAAGGGGGGATCCCAGGATGTCCCAAGAGGAGCAGGAGAGACATCCTGAAAAAAGAGACCATATATGGGCTGCTCTGCTACCATCACCCTGACATAGATAACGGTACCAAAATGACAGAAGTGCTCCAATAAAACATTGTTTATGGATTCCTTTAAGCATCATAATTATTCAGATGTATGTACAAAAAGGGCTAAAACTGAGAAATACAAGGTGAACAGGAGAGGTAAGCATTAAAGAAATAGGAGACAATGCAGTTTACATTTTCGGAGCCTCAGTCCTCTAACTGGCTGATCCTCTCAGAGAACATCTTCTCAACTCGTTATTCCGTCATTACGCTTTTACCTCAGCCACCTCTTTTTCCTTCTTTGTTCTTACACCTATGTGCATCCATTGTCTGTTTTTTCAAGCGCATGTGAGCACGGGTGTATTAATACATCTGTCTATTTCAGACTTTTTGAGCATGTGCCAGTGCTGCATGTGTGATCCCTTCATGTGTGAAAATAGACGTATGCAATATATATATATATATATTAGGGCTGTCAGCGTTAACGCGTTAATCTATGCGATTAATTTGACCGCGATTAACACACTAAAATATTTTAACGCAATTAATGCAACTTTGTTTACTTCCGGTGTCGTTGAAGTTGTTGCACTCCTCTGAGTGTCAAGCCGCGGCAGTCCGCCTCCTTCCTCCCGTCTGCTCCTCGATATTCACAGATTAATCGCGATTAATGAATTTCAAAATGTGCGATTAATTAGTTAATTTTTTTTAATCGATTGACAGCCCTAATATATATATATATATATATATATATATATACAAATATGTGTGTGTGTGTGTATCTAGAAAACATTCCCACTGACAAGTTGCCAAATAAAGATGTTTGGTCAGTCACATACTCTTCAGACTGTGGCGTGTTTTTTACACTCATTACATGCATCGCGCCTTTTGAAAAGAAAATACAGAGTTTATTAAGTTTTATTTGATGACGTTTAGCAAAGAACACCTTAGGATTCGGAAAAAGATTGTGATTTGAGTTAAAATAATAATAATTATGTGACTGCAGTTAGTGAAGTCTGGAAATGACTAAATCAAGTCATTTGACTTAGTTTCACAACAGACAAGACCAGCAGTCCTTGTTCTTTATTCTTAAACAATTACATCTGTATTTTTATATATTATAAAAAAGAATCAGATCATAAGTAGCCACCAAAAACAGAAATCTGGGGTAAAATAAAATACCTCCACTCTGCTCCTGGAGGAGGACGTTGATGCCCTTAAACTCTTCTGATCAGTGTGTGAGTGCAGCAGCACCCACAACAACTTTTGTATGCATGGGGAACACAAATTTCTGTGAAATTGGTCTCAAACTAATCTGATAGTAATTCCTTTATAAAAAAAGAAAAGAGTAGTATAGGTGCAGACGGTATGGGTGTGGGACCCTGGGTATTTGTCTTGTTTGTGTGCATGGAAGAGACCGTGAGACAGACAAGACCGAGACAGAGTTGGATGATACCCAGTGAGAAGCAATTGAAAATCAATAAGTGCCACAGAGAATCACTCAGGACATTTTAGCTGAAACACAAAACAAATGGTGTTGCTCACTATAAAGTAAAAGGCTTTTCTCAGCACAGACACTAAACAGTTTCAGGAGTGAGGGATCGATCGGCGCCTGACACAGTAGACCCGAAGGCCCGGCTTACACTTGTGAGAAATATGTTTTTATATCTGAGGAAAAAAGTTGTAAAACAACACAGAACAAGATATAAGTATACAATGGGACATGTCACATGACAGACAACGCGACGCAGCAGTCGGTTGTTTGTTGTCGACAGCGCCGCCGCTCCCATAACGCGCACTACACGCTGTGTCCTGAGGGGGCACCACAAAGGAGGCAACAACAAAAAATCCTCAGTTAGAATAATTATAATGCAGATATTATTTCAGTCTAGAAATTAGGCTGAACGTCGTTTTCAATGAAAAGCAAAGTGTGAAAAAAAGCAGCAAAACAGTGTGTGTGTGTGTGTGGCGGGGGGGGGGGGGGGGGTGACATGGATATGTTTTAAATAATATGCGTGTATGCTTCAGTGAATCACACGCGTCACGCAAAAGCAGATGCTGGTGTCTACTTAGTGTTTGATCAAATATTTGCTGATCTAACTGTTTAATATAAACACAGATCTTGTACAGCTGCAGGCCAGAACATATTTAATACGGAAGCATAGAGGGTTTTCCATAGTCTGTTAAATAAATCGACACTTTCGTTTCAAGGTTTGTAGAAAACGCGAATTTGTGTGCGAACAAATTCAGGATCCATCAATATATTCTGAAACTGACTTTGTACTCATTAAACAAATTTAGAACCGCCTCAGACCATGCGCACGTCTTGTAATGTACATGTACAAATATCTTTTAATGTAACGCATCTCACATTAAAAACACATTCAGTCATTAAAATATAAACCACAAAAACTGAGAGTGCAAATAGTGAAAGATGCCCAATTTTATGTAACTTTGCAGAAGTCTGGGGATTCCTGGCTCCAAACATTTATCATTATAACGGCCGTGTACTGTGTAAACTATAAGTGGCATCAGCAGTAACGAAAGTACACTGGTGTTTCCTCGCGGTGTAATTGTTCAGTCTGTGTGAAGCCTCACAGGAATTGCGTGGAGCCATTAATTATAATAAAGTCACACACACGCATGAATGTCCTTGAAGAACAAAATAATGTTTGTTCATGAAAGAGCGGACGGGGCTTAAATGTTGCTCACTCGCGCAATTTAGAAGACAGGGGAAATAAATTGAACATCTTGATCCCTTCAGTGGAAAATAGTTTTCTTAGAACAGTTTAGAAATAAAGAGGAAATGAGCAAAATGAGAAGACAAGAGTAGAAGATGAAACTCAAGAGACACACAATCAGGATCCGAGGTCTTTGAACGCACCGCAAACCTGAGAGCATTTCACCCAACTGTCTTCTGAAATTACGACATCAGAAGAACATACTTAAAATACATGGGCATGACTTCCTCAATATTGTAAAGTAAAATAAAGCCATTAAGACAAACATGTTGGCAAATCTCGGACAACATGAGCATTTATTCGGAGTCTTTCCACGTGACAGATAAGTCACACGTCCACTTCCTGCTCTCATTCTCGTCTCATCCTTTCGTCAACAAGTTCCAGTTGATAAAAAGTGTGCACTCCAAGGGTGTAAACATGAGCACTTTAACTCCGTTACATTTGGAGCAGCTTTTTTTCTCTACACTGTAACAAATAAATTGTGAAATATCCGGTGAGTTACCGGCAGCGGCAGTTGCCAGAGCTTTACCGTAAAAACTAAAGTGACACGCAAAAGACATTACGGTATGTGTCGTAAAAACAGCAGTTCCACGGGGAACCTAAATCAAATATTTTTCAGTGAAAAACACAGTACAATTGTTTAATACAATACGGTACTTTATGGAAGTTAACGGTGAATTATCGGCAGCTGTGATTGCCAGAGCTTCACCGCTCCAAGGGTGTAAACCAGTGGCGGTTCGTCCATAGGGGGCGCTAGGGCGCCGCCCCTCTTAAAATTTGGAGATGAAAAAAAAAGAAGAAGAAAAAAAAAAAATTCTGTCAAAAAACATTATATGCCAAATCATTTAAATAGTAAATATACCGTGTTGACGCGCTAAATGTGTGTGGGAGACCGTAAGCCCCTGTCAACAACCACTTAAGTTAATGTGAAAAAATATAATATATCGCCATTATCACGGAGAGAAGCCCCTCCCCTTTTTCGAGGCGCTGCTCTAACGTGTGTGTACGGCATCGATACAACGTTTCAGTCGTTTTGGCAATGACCGGCTTCACATTGGCGGATGAAACCGGGAATCTTGGGGCGCACAAATGTGCGCACGCGATTGGATTATTCGGCAGATCAGAGACCCGTATGTTCCCTCAGCCCATAGAGCAGTGTTGCCAGGTCCGCGGTTTTCCTGTGGAATCGGGCCACTTTTGAAGTGTTGCGCGGGTTGAATTTGTTGTCCTTGGTTCGGGTAGACCTATTTTGCATGCAAATTACATGAATATCTTTCAATAGAAATCCATATTTTAAATGAAATAATTTATTCATACACAAATCCTACCAAACTGACTCCAGATCAGCACGTACACATTTTATTTATGATAATATACTGTATCTAATTACACAAGGCCATTTTAGGACCTAGGTGAAATAACTCGAGGGAAAACTGCTTTTAATGCTGGCAAACTAAACATATGTTGTTACTTTGTAGATATTACAATACATTTGGCAATGATAGCAATGCTGTTGAACTTTAAAAGCAGTGTATATGGTTTGGCACGGGCATATTTTGAGTTCTGATATTGGGCTGGTTTTTGGGCTGGTTGTGTCACACAGACCTGGCAACCCTGCTGCCCAGAGCTCCACGGAGGTACGCGAGCAACATAGCTAGCAGAAGCTTTATGTTAGTATGGCGTCGGCGACTGAAAACTCTGGTATCTCTACACCAAACACCTTTCAATCGACGGTCAGATATTGACAAGAAGAGGCTGAAAGAGTTGGGACCCGAACATCAGGATTTAAAAATTGTGCAGCAAAGCGCTGACCGCGGGAGGACGTACACCGGAGGTTCTCCTCAAGCCGATATGCTAACCGGAGCTGATTAGCTGAATGCTCCATGAGTAATTCATTTTTTGTTTCCCCTGTCTGTTTTCCAAAGTCCTGGGACGGAAACTCTCTGGACTACAACGGGGTGAGGGATCTAAAGAGCTTCAGACAAGTGTAAAGCACGAATCTTGCCGAAGTTATCTAGCTAAGAACATGGAGCTAACTCGCTAACAGCATGAAGCTAACCCTGTTTGCAGACCGAAATGGCATCGAAAACACAACGAAGAAGTTCTGAAAAACAGACACATTCCCTCCAGAATAATGGAAACAGGCTGGTTACAGACATGATTGACTTTAACCAGAGTTATTGAGAAGTTTGACCACTTTGAAGAGAGGAGGCTACTTTTCTTTACATATAGTGGGTCTACTCTGTCAGTTAGAAATGCACTCTGTCATTTCTTGTTTTCAATGTATTGTATTTTATTTTTGTTTGTTGTTCAACGATATTATTGAGTGTTTGTGAATTTTATTTTAATGAGCTATTTTTATTTAGCGTTATTTTTAAAAATCTGTTTCCTGCGGAAATTGCTTTCCATCTGTTGCACTTCCTGCTCCTGAGTCCGTCTTTCCGTCACAATGGTTTCATATTGCCGAGGGTGAATTCAGTGAAAAACGATTTTGCACTATTTTGGCTATATTCTTTAATAAAAATTAACCGTTTATGTTACATACAGTAATGGAATGTTAATACCATCACGGCGTCCAGCTGTCGTGTCATTTAGACTGTCAAAATATACGTTTGGTGGGGGTTTCATTGAGCCACTTTCTAGCTCATGTAGTTATTTATTTTGTCCATTAGGGGTCTCTGGTTTCCCCTTGTATGTTACATGTCATGGTTTTTGATGAGAATTGTTATTATTTAGATTTAATGTGGTCCTGTCTTCCATGGACAATGTTTTTTTATTGCTGAGGGAAGTGGAAGTGCAGAGACAAATCAGAAGGCAAATGTGTGTGTTCTGTTGTCTTCTGCAGAATAAATAAGTGCTGGGAAAATCCACCATCTGAGCCGACTTCTTCCATGCCCGTTCCACATCAGTTACATCTGCTCTGAACCTCTTTCATGTGAGGGTGAAACTCTTTTATTTTGCAAACCTCTGAAACCCAACCCAATGTTCCTTAAAGCTGCTCTGAACCTCTCATGCCCAAAGTTACAGTGTGTTGATAGTTGTTATTGGACAGTGTTGAGCACGCTGTGTTCTTGAAATAAAGCTTTGTTTTTTACAATATTTTCTCAAAACCTCTCTTCTTCTCATTGTTGAGTGATATTTAAACCACGTCGCCCAACTGCGCCCCCCCCCCCAAAAAATGTCACCAGCCGCCACTGGTGTAAACATAAGCAAAGATAAGCACTTTAACTCTGATGTTCTGTTTTAATGTTGTTTCTATCTTTCATGCTTTTATCTTTTATCTTATGTTTTGATCGCCGTGTATTTATTTATTTATTTGTATGCGTGTTACTCGCATAACAAAAAAAGTTTTAAACCGAATCGCATGAAATTTGGTGGGATGATTGGTTATTATCCGGGGAGCATTTGATTAGATTTTGGGATCGATCGGGTCAAAGGTCAAGGTCAAAGTCATGAAAAGGTCAACATCCTCTTGAATCGCATGAAATTTGGCGGGGTGATTGGTTATTATCCGGGGACGATTTGATTAGACTTTGGGATCGATCGGGTCAAAGGTCAAGGTCATGAAAAGGTCAAAATCTTCTTTTTACCATAGCACGGTCAATTTGTATCCAATTGGCATGCAACTAATGACAAAATGTTCATAATTCAATGCCCAATCTTGTGATATGCGAATTTATGCGCTCTACCGAGTGCCCGTTCTAGTTTATCCTGTTTTATTTTATTGTAAGGTGACCTTGGGTGACGTGAAAGGCGCCTCCAAATAAAACGTATTATTATTATTATTATTAACTCCGTTACATTTGGAGCAGCTTCTGTACGTCATGTTGTCATTTAAAGAAGCAGCTGAGGGTCTGAAACAACGCACTAATCCTGAACACAACGTAGCCTTTACGTGGTGAACATCCGAATGACGTCATTGAACGTCTGTCTTAGTTTGATCAGTTTACTTTATGTCTGAAGTCTAATTAAATGTAGTCGGAACTTCCATGACGAACGCGGGCCGGTGTTGCACACAGGCATTAAGGGCAGCTGCATGATGCCAGCATCACAGAGACTCACTGCGGGGCGGGTTTATAACCCACTTCCCATCCCCGCTACTTGATTTGAGATGGCACTTCATCTGCAACCCACCACGCGAACGAAGTGGGTAGGGAGAGGCTGCAGGGGGCCGTATGTGTCACACGTGAGGGAGGAAAGGAGCCGGCGGCAATTAAAATGCAAAGTACAGTGCGGATGATGGTCCCACGGCTAGGTACAGTGAAGAAACACTTGAAAAGGAGTCTGGAGCTGATCCTTAGTGAGGCTTTAAGACCAAGGTGGTCCTAATTCAGGACACCATGGGGAAATGTGTCACACTTTGAATTAGGGAAACAATTCAAAGCGCACAGCTGAGGATCCATCTCATTAAAAAGTCTGAAAGGAACTGCGGTCAAGGATTAAAACGGACTGAGGAGAGAAGAGTGAGCCGCCTCCACATCCCATCCAAGTCCATCAGCAGCTGTCTCTTTGGAGTCTGTTGGAAGCTGTTCAAAAACCCGTCAAAGCATCGACACGCCATTTAGTCCACCATCAAAGAGCATGGCGGGGAACGTGTGTGTGTGTGTGTGTGTGTGTGTGAGAGAGCGAGGCAGAGCGGCTCCTTTCTCCACAGTCGGTCTTGTAAATGTGTGTTCCCACGTTACTGCAGAGGCGTGTTTGTGCATTTAAAAGCGCTGCCGTTGTCTCCAATCTGTCGCCAACAAATCACATAACTCAGACGGCATATGGAACATTTTGAATGCTTGAATAGCTTATGCTGCAAACAATGGGGAGACATGGGGGTCTGTTTGAGTGGAGAGAGCATTAGTGATTCAAAGCTTTTCATTTGTGTGTGTGTGTGTGTGTGTGTGGGTGTTTGTTTCTCTTTGTGTTCACCAGATGTTCTCGTAGGAAAATAAAAGATGTGAAAAGCACATTTTTAAAGATTTATTTGGGGTTGAAGGGAAGAAGGTTAACGGTCTCAGTCGGCTTCAAATGAACTGCTTCTCAGATCGTCAAACAGCCAGAGACAATCTGATACAACAATTATAATCTGACGCCCGGCAGAATTTGTAATTGTCCAATATCGAAAATCAGGCAAGGACGTCCAATCATGAAGCAATCAAACAGGTGTGTGGGGGTAAAGGAGGATTTAAGCATCTACTTTCATTTGTACTGAGTCTGAAAGTGTGCACTGTTATTCCCTTTGGTACATTTTACAGGGTCTTTTTTTATGATTTCATGCTTTTCCACCTGATTTATGGTGTTGCCATGTGGAACGAGTATGAACACTTTTGTCTTTAAAGGTGCTGAACAAGCTGGTCTGAGATCAGTCAGGAAGTCAAAGCGTGATGTTTGCATGTAGTCACAACATGTGTCAAGTCGATGGCAGGAAAACAGGACCAATAAAGGGCCTCTCTCGTATCACATGATCATTTTTTCAAGGAGCGTGAATGTGGGGCTCCTATTGTCTGTGGTCCGTGATGTGTTCAGGCCCCCTGTCCACGGGGACTACATCATTTTAATGGCAGAGAGTGGAGAACATCCTCACACATTCTCAGTGGAGAAAAAATATCATCAATGGAAAATGAAAAGTACTTTTTTTTTTACATCTACGGCTATTGTGCAACTAGAAAGATCTGCTTCATCCATTAACCCTTTGCAGAAGGAGAGGGCACAACAAAATGACGCATTTTTTAAAACCTCCATTAAAATGGTGCAAAACAATGTAGAAAACGCAATGTATGCTATTTTTGTCAAATTTATTTCATCAAATTATATTTTCTGTTTGTGTCATGTATTCATTTAAGGGCAGGTTACGGTCTCATCGTTGCTCCACAGATACGTCTTCTCTTCAGTGGACGTCCAGGCTGCCTGCTTCAT
Source organism: Pseudoliparis swirei (assembly GCF_029220125.1). Lineage (NCBI taxonomy): Eukaryota > Metazoa > Chordata > Actinopteri > Perciformes > Liparidae > Pseudoliparis > Pseudoliparis swirei. The sequence continues at coordinate 15,942,286 of NC_079399.1, read as the reverse complement.
GTACGTTATCATGTGTCTTCTAAGTTTCTTTCCATCGCTCTTCGTAAAACATTGTTGGGCTTTTTATGCACGAATGTGGCAGAGGGGTCAGAAGGAGGAAGAACGAAACAAACTGACTGGAATCAGCCTATGACAAGTGTGTCTAGAGGAATGATGGGTGTGACTCCGTATCTTCACTTTTATTCTTCATATCCAAACCACAGCAGAGTTACCTGGGAGGCCGAGGAGGCCCAGAGGAGGGGCCTCAACGTTCATGTGAAACCAAAGCACTTGGAAGATTAATACAGATTATTATCGAGGTCTGTCCCCCCAAAATGTAACAGTTTAGCTCCACACCTTCCTTTTTGTATAAGTTGTTTTCATCCTGTCTCACTAACTATCATGTCATTCCAGATCCTGCTTCCCATCTCGTCAGTCCAACTCCTTTCACCTGCCTCTGATCACTCCCTCGTTAGTCCCTCATTACCTTCACCTGGTCCTCACGCCCTTCTCACCTGCAGCCCATCCCCTCATTAGTCCCTCACTATTTAGCTCCCTCACTTCCACTTGTCCTCTGCCAGATTGTCTTGTGTTTTCGTGCCAAGTTCTCCAGCGTTATTAGAGTATATTCCTGACCTGCCTGCCCTGACCTCTGATTCTCTGCCCCGCCCCTTTTTGGACTTGTTTGCTTCTTCGACTGATCTCCCGGTTTTGACCCAGCCTGTTGCCAACCAAAGACATTCATCTTTGTTACTCCTGTCTGAGTCGTGCTTTTGGGTCCATTCTAATAGCGGCGTGACACAAAATACCAGAAGACAGAAGTCCCTTATCTGAGTGTGTGTGTGTGTGCGTGCGTGCATGTGTGTGGGTGTGTGTGGTGTGTGCATTTGTTTTTTGTGTTTGTGCATATGCGTGTATGTGCATGTTCACTGCTGTGTTGGTGTGTCTTTAAGAGAGAGACAGAGAGAAGGACATTTCCATATTTAGCAGTGTGTGTGTGTGTGAGTAAACATCACAGTGGAGACTGTTCCCTTCTCAGTTGAAACACAGGTCTCTGGGCGGGTATTAAAGCTTAATGTTCCAGACCGGTCTGTCTCAGAATATTAATGCACACTCACGAAAACGTAAAGGCCGGAAAGGTACCGGTGTGGATTCGGAGGGGAAACAAAGAGTTGGGTAGATGCAACTCGAGCTGAAGACGAAAGCTGACCTCCTGGTTCAACATCGTACATCTCAAACCAGATGTTGAGCGAACATCAATCCAACTCATTGGGATGAGTCGAGGCCTCGGAGCCCACCAATGTAACACAGTGGATTTTACAATGACACGAACAAAGAACCTGTATGAGAGGAAAAAGCTGGTTATTGTTGTTATTGTGCTCCCTTGAATCCATGGACAATCCTTAAACACTTAAAACCTAAAAACCTGTCAATTACACGATTTAATCCTGTTTGAGAAAACTAGCGGTTAAAAGAAATTAATAATCCTTTGGAATAGTAAAGTCTGCAAACGGGTTTGGGAGAGAGCCAGAGACAGTGGCACGAATACATTTGTGATATGTTGAGTCTTTTGTTTATGAGGCTTTTTCATGCCTTCGTTAAATAGTGCTTGTAGAGAGATGACAGGAATATCTGTGTCGTCTGAGAAGCCCAGAATAAAGTCAGAATACTTGGAGAATAAATCTACCCGTCTTATAAAACAGGGGTCCCCAACCCCCGGTTGGAACCGGTCCGCGTAAAAAAAGTGAATAAATAAAGTTTAAAATTTTTTTTTTTCATCAGTCGAAAAATATATTATTATGAAAAAGGACCGGATCCACCCGTGTGTACGTCTGAGCCGCGTTCAGGAGTCTTAAAGTTCGGGTTTATCGCTGCAGGTGAGTCTCACGCGCAGAACCCTCTGCTGGCGGCACATTTCAGTGACAAAGAATCTTAAAAAATATTCAACCTGCTCAATGAATTCTGTCACTTCAGGGAAATGACAACTGTTTTCAAGTTTGCCGATAAAGTCGCTGCTGTGTGGGCGAGTGAACAGCGGAATATTCTACATGTTTCAGACGTTGACCGGGTGGAAGAGGCTTTTAAAAGAGTTTGAGCGGTACTCCAACCACAAAAGACCCGACTGCAAAAGAATAGACCTGCAACCCATTTGTAAACAAACACACCGGGTGAATCGAGCCCGTCCGAGCTAGAAAAAAATGTGTTCGAGATGCAAATGACGGTGGCCTTAAGGGACATTTCACACAACAACTCTGCCGGTGTTCTAATGACAGCGACCAGAACTCGGTTAGGAGCAGCGGACCAAACACACGTCTGTGTCACCGTCTCCATTAGCGGCTCGTTGCAGGTAAACAAGCGCACGGCTCACACTCATTCGGCATCATGATGAGTTGTAGTTTTGGCACTTTATGCCCTTCGTATAATTGTATGACATCATATTTATTACGTCATTTATATTGCCGGTCCGTGAAAATAATTTCTGACACGGAACCGGTCCGTGGCTCAAAAAAGGTTGGGGACCGCTGTTATAAAACACCTCTGATCCGGCGTGCATCTCACCATCGTGATTGTTGTGCGAGCCATAATCCATAAACACCTACTCAATTGTAAAAGATATACGCCGACTCCAAGTCATTCAGTCCCTGGCTATGCCGTTCACAACAGAAGTGCATTTCACTTTTTGGGTTTAAATCTTTGAACTTTTTAAAATCATTTTAAGTTGAATTAACACCCCACAGCAACTTCAGTTGCTAAGAGCCCGCTTCTTTATTTCCATTTTCAATTACTTTCATTTGACTTTCTTTTAATTTGCCACAGCGGCACAGTGTGGCCCAATAACCAGAGACTATTTGGCCTTGGGTACATCGAAAAAAAAGAATTTGGTGGCACAGCCAATCTCCTTCAAGTGTTCTGAAAGAGATGTTGTCATTCGGGTAGACATTCTCGCAAATATGTGAACGATAAAAGCTTTCTGCTGTTCAGCCAATCAAACGGTGACCTTTCAGGGTCGACCTCCCCTTGCTCCCACAACGCCGCAACAATCCTCTTTTAAGGAGAGAAAAGCTGCACACACCGCATCTTCCTTTTCTTTTGTTTCCAAGCACAAATCAGCAGGTGATGGGTTGACATTTCAAAATCACTGACATGGCTTGTTATTCTTTGCAATATCAGCAAGTGTGTGTGTGTGTGTGTGTGTGTGTGTGTGTTATCAGAAAGCATGTGGACATGAGTGGCAATGTTGTGAGTTGTAAAAGTGTGTCGAGATAAGAGGTTTTTTTAGTGTCTGTGTGTGTGTGTGTGTGTGTGGGGGGGGGGGGGGGGGTGCTGGCTTAGGCAGTCTACCACCTTTATGTTTAGTGTAGGAATGGATAAAATGATTAATGTGAACTTTTTAAAATGTTTTCCCTGAGATGGAAGTATGTAAAGACAAACCCAATTCAGTGAACTGGAGCTTCCAATCAAATATTTTTTTCACGGAGAGGTTTAAAATCTCCAGCGAGTTGTTTTTTTACGACTATTTGTCTTCGTGAATGTTGGGCTTCATGAACACATTTTTCACTTATTTAGAATTTTGCCTGAAATACAAATGTGATTTCCAAGTGGTCCTCCATACAACAAGTCTGCTCTTTACCGATGTATTCACAAATGTATATTTAATTACTGTGAGCACTTTTGTTTGGTTTAAAATCTTAAATTAATTACACTGCAATTTGAATCATAGGCTTATTACAGTTCTACATGTATTAACATAACCTAAAGATATCACCATCAATTTAATTTGTCAGCAATAGTTGTACTCCCCCATTCCTCGGTTTTAGCAGGTCCTTTTAATTCCCCTGCTGACGCTGTTTAAATGATTTATGGTTTTCTGAAAGCAGCACTTCAATATGGGGCATATGCTAATTTACAATTATCATGAGCGCATGCTCATTTACGCACAGGTGCCCTTCATCATGTTGAACAGTTATCTGACGTGAGGAGTGTTTGCTGAACATGTGCCCCCACCGTACCAAACACAAACATGTTGGTCCAATGTTCCTATAAATTGTTCCACATTTAGTTTGTATGTCTTTTGGCAAGTTGCAACATATTGTCCCGCAGTACAATGCAATCCAATATTTGGTCACACAAACTAAGTATTGTTGAACTTCATGTTTATGTTCAGGTCCTCACTGCTCTGTTCAGGAAACAGTATGGTTTGGGTTTGATCAGAAATAAAGTTTAAATAATAATATTTGTATGTATTCTTTAATACTATATATATACATATATATATATATAAATCGTTTTATTTTTTATTTCTAATATTCTAAGTGTTTTGTGCTTGAGGTAGTGGTAACATGCCAAGACAAAGATGTATGCAAAGGTAAATATAATGCTAGTACACTATTAATATAAACAATATAATAGCAGCAACAAAGCTTTGCAAATGCTCTATTTATATTTTTATCTCTGAAACGTACAGACACACCTAACCTGAAAAAGTGCCACTGCAGGTTTCAGGGGGCCAGGTTGGTGTGTACATGTGTGTGTGTGTGAGAAAGCAAGTGTGTTAAAGCACTTATCACTCCAGATTCTCTGTTGAGGTTGTTGTTTTTTACTATCTGCTTTTCTGAGATGTGTAAAGTGGGATTATATATAACCAAAACCTTTACAAAGACATCCGTCATTCGAACACAAATTGAAAAGTTACTTTGCAACAAACTGGAGACGTGAATATGTGCATAATGTCATACATGCCATGTTCACATTCCTTAAATGTTTTTAATCATCGGTTGAAGCATTTAAACAAACATCAATGCCTGCCGAGAGGGCCGTGTGAAAGTGTAATTATTCGGATTTTGAAAAGCAAAACCTGTCATCACACAGCCGGGCATCGCCTCTCAATTTAAATGGAAGCTTTTCAATGTAATAAAACGCAACGACTATGTTGAAGGACAGTTAACATACCAACAACACCAAGTCTTTAACTGTTGCTTCATCAGTCAAGCAATCATAATAGATAAAACAGGACCAATAAAGGGCCTCTCTCGTAAAGCATGATCATTCTTTCGAAGAGCGTGAATGTGGGGCTCCTATTGTCGGTTGTCCGTGATGTGTTCAGGCACACGGGGTTCTGCCTGTCAGTGCATTGTCGTCTTTATTCTTCTTGGCATTTTCCTTTAACTACATCATTTTAAATGGCAGTGAGTGGAGAACATCCTCACACATCCTCAGTGGTATTCGAGAAAAAAATCATCACTGGAAAATGCTAAATAAAACTTTTTTTTAGATCCACGGCCATGATGCAACTAGAAGGATCTGCTTCATCCATGAACCCTTTGCAGAAGTAGAGGGCTCAACGAAATGACGCATTTTTAAAAACCTCCATTAAAATGGTGCAAAACAATGCACATATATGTCATATATTCATCAAAGGGCAGGTTACAGTCTCATCATTGCTCCTCAAATTATCAAAAGATGGACAGGGTGACCACATGAAGGCTGCGAGCCCTCGGGCCAGCAGACTGGCGGCTGTGAGCCGGGCCGTAAACACGCGGCAGTCAACGTGTCTGTTGTTCTGAAAGAGACAAAGCGTCACTGATACCTCCTGCACCCGCTTCTATTTCGTTCTGTTTTTGAGACTTTATCATGTGAACTGTATCGCATGGATTAAACCCCAACGCTTCAGGGTTATTCTACACGGCTCCAGTCCCTCTCTGCAGAGACCCCGGACACACACTATTCACACTCGCATGATGGAAAAATAAACCTGTGAGGTTACCCTTGGTGCAGGCGGCCAGGAATCAATCATTCTGAATACACGCCACTTAACTCTCGGCGGCTCTGCCTCTGCCTCGCTCTCAGTCAAAAAGAAAAGTGAAAAAAGGAGAACAGGCGAGTTAAAGTCCCCTCCCCCTCCGCCATCTCCAAGTCCTCCCTGTTTCCAGAGATAGCGACAGGCATTAAACAACATCGGGCAGGAAATCGGAGACGTGGCGACGTCTTCTGCTGCTGAATTATTGAACGCTACAAAGGTAGCGAACCTGAACACACACTTCAATGCACAAACACACGCTAATGTGGAAATTCATGCAGGGACATTGATGATGACTTTGATAAGAGCATGTTATTTTTATCAACTCTCTCTCCCTCTCTCTCTCTCTCTGCATTAATATAACAGAACCATGAATCAAGACACAATGAATTAAGGGGATGAATCGTCTTGAGCACTTTATAATCACATCACAGTTTTTGGTCGGTTTTCAGAGATTTCTGCCCCAACCCCAAAACAATGGATTTTAATGGAATTTGCATGAAACAATTTGCAATATCAGGAGACAGAAAATGTAGTAGTTGATAATAACACAAAATGTTCACATTTCTCAAAACTCAATTTAATACCCAGGTTAAGGACAATCAGTTCTACAGTTATGTAGTTCAACATATTCTACATTCTTGCTAACAAAATAGATGTAAAACAAATACATGTAAAACATAATATTACAACTTTATAAGTTACTTTCTTGCTGATTTCAAGACTGATGAGTTTTTCCCAACGTTATAGTTCCACAGAAAACGGCAACACCTGATCTCATGGGAAGTTCTCTGTGGCAGCGGGTTGTGTTTAGGCTCAGCCGCAGAGTGGGTGGAGCGGGGGGGGGGGGGGTGGTTCAGGGAATGGTGCCAGGAGAGGTCTAATCGCCAACAGCTGGTGATTGTTAATCAGCCCCAGCTGGGGTTAATGTGTACTTGGGGGTGTGGTTCAGGTAATGGTGCCGGGACGAGGTATAATCACCAACAGCTGGTGATGATTGCTAATCAGCCCCAGCTGGGGTTAATCTGTGTGTGTCTGTCTCCAATAAAGGGGCAGTAGCGACTGAGGAGCGAGGGAGAGGAGCAGGAGGCGAGAGTTTGGTCGGTCACCATAACATCTGCTGTGTTTCATATGAATGAAAAGGTTTCGTGAACCAGACAACCAGTGTTGCTGCCTCTGTTTCGTCCGAGACTCACGGGTGACGGAGAAGACCGTTACGTTCTCATGTGTGACGCCATGAGGTTATCGCTAAAAAGGCTGCAGTTCGGTAGAGGCAGCATAATAAATTGTTTAAGTTCATTAATGTTCAGGAGTAATCCACAAACGTGGCTGGAATAGATTATATTGACATATATGTTTTAAGCACTCTTTTAAGACAAATTTGATTCATTGAAAAACATCCATCATGCTCTCATGCTACATGTATCATCATAGCAGTCGATAGTATTGACACTTGCCAAATAGAAATACTCAGTTTCCCCCTATTCGCGCTGGACTTTTCACGTGTTGACCATCACTCATTATCGATGGATGGGAAACACAGATGGTGGAGCCCTCGGCACGAGATCGAAGGCTGTGCTCTTGTTGGCCGTGGAGTGATTTATACCCAGTGAGTATTATACACAGTGTGTGAATTATGTGTGTTTCCTCTCGACAGACCATCTCCTCAGTGAGGAATGAAAGGCCCGGGATGTCATCAGTTCCCACATTGATTTTCCTGCCCCGATGCTTAATTGAAGTTTTTGGGGTATACATAATTGAAGTTGGTTCTACCAATCTCTTTTTCTTTTTTTTTTACATTAAAAAGAGAAAAGTCATACCTCTTTGTCCACTCCACTCTTTTCTCATTTATTTTCAAGAGACAAGTGTTAATGGGGAAGCCTGTGGCTGTGTAGTTTTGATCGAGTGGTCGTGTGTGTGTGTTTGTCTGTTCAGTGAGCATATAGTACTGTATGTAGCTTCTGAACAACCTGATCTCTTGTTAAGGCGTATAAATAGCACCCCAATTTTAAAGACATTTCAAGTGTAATTTTAAAAGCTTTTGACAGATGCATGAATAACGTGACTAACGTTGTGAATTTAAACAAAACTAGTTGGTTATGGACAACAACGGTACTTGGTTAGGTTTAGGAAAATATCATGGTTTGGGTTGAAATAACTAAGTTCAGGGTTACGTTAATTAAATTATGTACTTGAAACTGAAACATATGCACAATTAGAATTTAAACACATGCATTTTAATTCAAGGCCCTTCTTACTACTATAATGGTAAAACTTGTTGTTACTAAGGTCAGCACCTAACAATATTTTCGGCAGGTTTGTGATATTTTTAAGTTAGTCAACTTGGACTCAAATATTGAGCAACAATAAATACATGAACACAAAGCTCTTATCTTGAACCCTCCAAAATACATCCTGAAAAGCAAAATATTTAGTATAGGTTGCCAAACTTAACAAATTAAACGGATATATCGTAATGTATATGTATTAATAATTCACATGCAGGTTCAAGCAATACACATTTCCCAAAAATGCCCACATTTTTCCTCTCCATGAACCAAATGAGTTCAGTTAATTTGAAACCCCGTTCAATTCAGTTCAGTTTAACAACAACAAGAAGGAAACAACACCTGACTGACACAAATGCATGTTTACAAGTTAATATATTTATATATCTTGATTAAGTTCAGCTACTTTAAATGAGTACTTTACTGTAACAGTATGCGTCTCTCGATTTACCGATCAATTAGCTGACATCTCGATTTAGATTTGGTTTAGTTTGTACTGAGATTATTTACTTTATGATTGTATTTTATCTAATTTGACATGTTTGGTGTCATTTCACATATTTGTACAATGCATTGTAAATGAGTGATATCCTTAAATTAAGTATATTTAATGGATTCTTAGATACATCTAATCTAAATATCCATGTTTTTTCAAAACAAACTATTGGTTTAGTGAAGATATTTTCCACAAATAAAAAATCACTGATTGCCTTTAATCCGTCATATAGTGGCCACACTGTAAAGAAACAATGAAAATGATAAATGAAGTTGATATTGTCCGAGCTGAGACTCTTTTATTGAGAACATGAAAGACCTCCCATGAAAGCCTCAATATTTACAGCTGTAGCTAGAGACCACAGCCCAGTTATAAATTGATGTGTTTAAATATCTCATCGTGCATGAATAATCATAAGTGTTTGCTGGGATAAGAAAAATCCAACATAATTAAATGAGTAGTCACTTCTATAATTAAACAGAAGAAATCGAGCAATGAATCTCTCAGGATTAAAGTAATGCCATGTTTAATACAGATCATCAGTTAGAGGGAGGGCAGAGGCAAGACCTTCCTGCAACATGGGATCTGTCCTCAGTGAAAAGGCTAAAAGGGTTGCATTTCTCATGTTGAAGTTATTCCTCCTCTTCCTCACATCTTGATTCTTTGTGATAATCTACCTCTTCATCTACACAAACTTTGATGCATTTCCTTCTCGCCCGATGAGATCTGGCCTCCTGTCACTCAAACATCTTCCTCATCTTCCACAAAGATCTCGGACCTTTTCCTGAAGATTTTCTTCTCCTTTGAAATTCTCCTTCTCTTTTTAGAACTGTCCTCCTTTTTTTGCTTCTGTCCAGCCCAGTACTGGTAAATTTACCCCTAAGCTTAATATTGACACCAGAATATGACCACACAAATATTACAATAAACCAAAACGGTAATCTATTGTATTAATGACTTCCTCTAGAAGTTAAAGTTAAATACGATGAACGCTGGAATGTACGCTAATGAACTAAATGTCTCAAGACATTTAATGTCACGAAATAGGTAAATAATCAGTTGCACATTTAGTCAACACATTTTAAAGCTACAGTTGGTAACTTTTATAAAAATAACACGACTCATTAAGTCAATAAACTCGTACTACGCCCTAACAGGAGTAAATAAGAACGATACAGTGGGTACGGAAAGTATTTAGACCCCTTTACATTTTTCACTCTGTTTCATTGCAGCCATTTGCTAAAATCAAAACAGTTCATTTTATTTCTCATTAATGTAACTCAGCACCCGATCTTGACAGAAAAAAACAGAAATGTAGAATTTTTTTCAAATGTATTATAAAAGAAAAACTGAAATATCACATGGTCATAAGTATTAAGATTCAACTTCATTCCCAAGAAGACTTGTGGCTGTACTAGATCCAAAGGGTTCTTCTACTCAATACTGAGCAAAGGGTCTGAATACTTCTGAACATGATATTTCAGTTTTTCTTTTTTAATAAATTTGCTGGGATGCTGAGTGTACATTAATGAGAAATAAAATAAAGTTTTTTGATTTGAGCAAATGGCTGCAATGAAACAAAGAGTGGACATTTAAAAGGGGTCTGAATACTTTCCGTACATACTGTATGTTGGGGAGAGAATCAATTCAGTTTATTTGTATAGCCCAATTTCACAAATTACAAATTTGTTTCGGAGTGCTTTACAATCTGTACACATAGACATCCCTGTCCCAAAACCTCGCATCGGATCAGGAAAAACTCCAAAATAACCCTTCAGGGGGAAAAAAAGGGAAGAAACCTTCAGGAGAGCAACAGAGGCGGATCCCTCTCCAGGATGGACAGATGCAATAGATGTAATGGGTACAGAAGGACAGATTTAGAGTTTAAATACATTCAATGAATATGACAGAGTGTATGAATAGTTCATAGTAGGCATATTCCACGATGGAGACCTCCACGATCCATCAGGCAGATGGCGGTAGAGAGGAGGAGTGGAAGAAGTCTCAACAGTGGGCGGAGTCTTAACAGGACAGTGGCGTGGTCGGTAGCAGGAATTCCACGACCCAGACCTCGATGATCCATCAGCAGATAGGATCTATGCCGTCTCATAGGGTCCGATGACCCCATGAGACGTGAAGTCAAAAGGACTCCGGGGAGAAAGCACTGTTAGTAACGTGTGATTGAGAGATGAAAATTCATCCCTAAGGAGAGAAAAGAGGAGATAGGTGCTCAGTGCATCCTAAACGTCCCCCGGCAGCTATAAGCCTATAGCAGCATATCAAGGGGCTGGACCAGGTGAACCTGATTCAGCCCTAACTATAAGCTCTGTCAAAGAGGAAAGTCTTAAGTCTACTCTTAAACGAGGTGACTGTGTCTGCCTCCCGGACTGAAGGTGGAAGCTGGTTCCATAAAAGAGGAGCTTGATAACTAAAGGCTCTGGCTCCCATTCTACTTTTTAAGACTCTAGGAACTACAAGATATGATGGAGCATCACCAATCAAGGCTTTGTAGGTTAAGAGAAGAATTTTAAAAGTGATTCTTGATTTTACTGGGAGCCAGTGCAGAGCAGCTAGTGCAGGAGTGATGTGATCTCTTTTCTTAGTTTTAGTGAGAACACGAGCTGCAGCATTCTGGATCAACTGGAGGGACCTAAGAGACTTATTAGAGCAGCCTGATAATAAGGAGTTGCAGTAATCCAGTCTCGAAGTAACGAACGCGTGAACCAATTTTTCTGCATCTTTTTGAGACAAGATGTGCCTGATTTTTGAAATATTACGTAGATGAAAGAATGCAGTCCTTGAGATTTGCTTTACGTGGGAGTTAAAGGACAAGTCCCGATCAAAGATAACACCAAGATTCTTTACAGTGGTGTTGGATGCCAGGGCAATGCCGTCTACAGAAACCACATCACCAGATAATTGATCTCTGAGGTGCTCAGGGCCGAGTCAAATTACTTCGGTTTTGTCTGAGTTTAACATCAAGAAGTTGCAGGTCATCCATGTTTTTATGTTTTTATGAATCAGGTTCCTTTGTCTCCTTTTAATGCTCCATCAGGCATTAGCAAGTTTTCACCACGCCCATAAAAAAAAACCCAATCAGAGCCGAGGAGTCCATAAAGCAGCTGTCAATGACTGCTGGTGAAGGTCGTGAACTTCAATCGAACTTTCAACCTAGGCAGCGCTGATCAAACATGAACCTCGATTGGTTACTGTTGACCTGCCCCCCTGGTAGACAACGAATCAGATATTGTTGTCTGAGTGGACGAAGATGCAGCCGTACGTTTGATTGTAACGTGAAATATGTATCGGTCAAACGGTGAATATCACCATCGGCTCTCGGCTGCACAGCGTACGCCGTCCTGGCTTCACCATCGGGGTTCAGTTCCTCGTGGACAGGAGGAGCCGGTGATTGAAGCATCAACTCTGCACCTAATGGACGACCCGCTTAACTTCGACCCCACCTGCACAAATCTATACATGTCTTCAGCCCTCACACGTGCAGGCTTTAGAAACAGCTGTTGCACACGCTACAAATGCGTCTTTGATAATTACCCTCCCGTCAAGGCAGCGCCCTGAAGCAAGTGCAGATCAATTGTGTTGGCGTGATTAAATGAGGACTGAATCTTCATCGTTTTTTTCCTACGGCGTAAATAATGTGCTCGGGACCAGATTAATTGCTCAGTGTTAATTTGCCGCCCGCCCCCTGAACGCCACGTGTCTCCATTGATTAACATTAGCCTGTGTCCTGCTCTTTGTTCATTTAACAGGGTAATTGATGAGGCCGGTTGTCTTGTCCTCTGTCCTCGCTTTTCTCTCATCCTTCCTTTATTTTCTTGCTCTTTCCTCCTCTCCTAAACACTTCTGCTTGCCACTGGCCAAGCTCCTAAATCACGCTGTTTGCAAGCTGTCTCCGAAGGCGAGAGTGTGTGTGTGCTTTTGTTTGTGTGTACCGTCTCCGCACACACAGCTCGCAGAACCCATTTTACACTCTAACATTACTGCCTGCCAGTGTTTGGTTTGGTTTATTAATCCTGACTCTTACACTATATAGGACAATATAACACATATGAAAGTAATAAGGAGCTGGTGTTTCTCCAGCAGCAGCAGGACTGTTTTTTATTGATCCAGATACGTCCTTTAATAGACAGTCAGATGCGTGAAGAGGAAATGTCAGTTTCTGCCATTCTTTTGTCTTACTTGGCATTTTGAAATGTGACTACCGGTGGTATATAGCGGCATCGCTGACACTATTTTAAAACTAATAACTCAAGGATAGCTAGAACCAGGGGTTGAGGGGTTCTGAAATTCCATATATGCACACCAGCGTCAGTAATCTTCTTTTTTTTTTTTAATTCTCTTCACACACGACTGCAATCTACAAATCAAATGCCGTGACAAGAGAGAGAATGAACTAAGGAATCAGATCTCATGCGTGTTTTTTAATACGACCTCTGTGGGGTGCCAAAGTCAACAATTTGGAAATGGTTCCCATATTGTCTTTAGCTCAGTTTTCCCCAAAGAGAGAAGAGCATTCATTTCACGGAATCGACAAACAATAACTATTGCCCTGAAATGAAATATTGTAGTTTTACATCAAATCTATTTTCCCTTTGTAACATGTGTAGTTAGTTTAGTTTTGTATGGATATTGTCTGATAGTTTTTAAAATAGTCTCCAAGTTCCTTCATCAGAAGGTTTATTACTTTAGTGTCATTTAAATCCATTGTAATGTAATCACTCTAGTGGGAAGGTAAAGTTAAAGGCTGCAGTTGTTTTCAATACTAAATCACATGTTGCTGCCTCGAGGACTTTTGCAGTCTTTGTATTGCAAAAGGAAATCATGAGGCTTTGTTTCATAGGCAAGGTTTTGAGTATTGAAGGCCAGACATGAAGTTGTGTGCATGTGTTGTTGTTTGCGTTTTCTTTTTTTATTGTATGGCCTGTTTCTTTCAGTTGTTTTGTATTTCATGCGAGTGAAACCTATATTTGAATGACATAACAGCTCTCGCAGTGCAGACAGGGCAGACACTCAGTCCATTACCGTGAGCTTAGCACTCCTATTTATCAGCAGGCTCGACCGCATAGAAAACCCTGAGACTTTCCCTGGACGTCAGACAGCTCGGCAGCAGTGTGATTAATGGAGTCGGCCATCAGGCGAATACATCAACGCAGGCGCGGCTGGAGGAATTTATTTTGGTCGGGCCATCCAATCAATTTCAGCAAAGATCCCAGTATGATTCAAAACAAAAAATGTATCAAACACGCATTTAGACTCTGTAGTTAAATAATTAACATTTATTCCAAAACTGACATAAGGAGATATTATTCATATAATTTAGGATATAACATACATAAATCATATAATAATATTCAATATAACATGATACATAAATACCATATCATATAAATATACCTTGCAAATATCTTAAATATATTATAATAAAATATAAATATTGTATAATATAAATCACATACACATATAAAATCTAATATATGTTTATATATTAAGATTATTACATAAATTGTAAAGTGTCTTTGAGTACCTTGATAAGCGCGATAGAAATAAAATGCATTATTATGAAGATGCCCCTATAAACCTTGTTGGGCTTACAGTGAGCCTGTTTTTATCCTCTTTGTGTTTCTTCACTTCCTCCTGTGTCCGTCGTCCAGCTGTCGTCACGTTCACTTTGCCCAATATGGCTGATGAGGAGTTATCATGTGTGTCCCGGTGTTCTCATGTTTTGTTAATTTTTCCGACAAGTCTTTCATGTCCCTCACATAACTGTCCGTGCTGGATCCGTCCCCGAGTTTTATAAAGCAAAGTACAGCATTAGCCCGACAGCATCCAGCTAACTGAACCTCGCTTTTGTCATGTCGTTAAAAAAAAAGGCTCCTGACGAGACCACGCACCTTTTTGGCCAAACGACTTTGGCCCATGCAAGCTGAACATATTTTAGGAAGCTGATTGGCTAAATTGTATATCACTCATTCATCTTTTTTAAATCAGTAATAGGCTAAACTTCTTCTTAGACATGTCTCTTCTGGGCCAAAACGATTTGGCCCAGAAGAGACATGCAGACCGGCGGAGAGGACTGCAGGAGTGCAGGGAAAGCATATATTTTGCGCAGATATCCTATTTTACAAAAATTACTGGGTACATTCAACATTTCCAAAAAACAAATATTGAATATTTGTATAATTTCTAAATATTATTATTAGAATTTGTGTATACTTTTCTCTTTGTTGGGCGCTCAAGGTGGGGCCAGGCCCCGTGGCCCTCTTTCGGCCAGCCGCCACTGATCAAACGGATATGGAACATGTCTGAGCTCTGAGAGCCTCGGTTTTTACTGTGTTTTCGTGCGCATCATGTTGACTAAGGGAAAGGATAAGATCCTAGTTACAGTTGATAACATGGCAAACACTAATTTATTACAGGCTAACCTCAACCCTTACTCTCCACCTCCCTGAATAAAGGGCACACTCATGCACTGGCATGACATGCTGGCAATGGGTGTGAATCACTTTCCTGTGGTTTGATCCGATTTGACACAGATTCTAAGGATACTGAACAGGATACCCAAATATAGGAATGTACAACACATAACTTTTCAAAAGCAGCGTTATTATTTTATTAATTCTCTGGTAAATCTGGCATGGCTACTAACCCGACAATCTCTGCTTCACTCAACGTGGTCTGGAAAGGCTCCGTTATTGGAATCAGCGCAGAACAGATGAATAAAAGTTCTCTCCTTGGCTCAGATATCAAGTCTGAAGGTGCGTTCACACCAAAAGCGAAGCGATTTTTCGCGTCGCCCAAAACACGTGAGTTTACTCGCTCGATCATTCACAGTGTTCTCACCATGAGCGTCGAGACGCTGCGCGAGGGGCGGGGCTTATCTCCGTGTCTCGTCTCCGTAAAGACCGTTATAATTTCCTTCATCCACCAGAATAACTAACCACTAGTTCTGCTTTATATTTGTTGTGGACGTCCCACACAATAACGCCCTCGTGTTTGGGTTCATGACGTCACCCGTAGGCTCACACAGCTCGGTCACTTTCACCGATGAAGTTACCGTTACGTCTGAAAGACTTCCGCTTCCAGCGCTACGAGAGTCATTGTTACAGAGAACGTTCAAAGAACAAACAAATGAAATGAAATAGCAGTCCCTAGGTGCACTTTCAATGTAAAAAAATAGGAGTACAAAAAAAATAAGAATAAAAACAAAATATGTACAGAATTATCAGTATAAGATAGTATTGTATACATAATGTAAAAAAGACAAAAGAATTTAAAAGGAATTATTTATTTAAAATGTGTGTTTTTAAAAAGTGTGTGAAAAGTGTGTGTGAACATGTGTGTAGTCCACATTTTCCTGGGCATATTTTATATTTTTTTTTATTTTTTTTTTTCATTGCATTTGTTTTGTATTGCACATTTATTATTGCACATTATTTTGACAGATGCAGAGAGGTTCAGGGCCAGTTGAGCACAATTAATGCTCTCGGAAAAAATCCTTCAGTCATTATATTTGTTTTGTGTCATCAGCTTGTTTGTTCGTCTGCTCATGCGCATGAGTTGAAAGTGGCAGTGTCCTGGGGTGGGAGGATCTGGGTGGATGCTATGGGCTTTCTTCGGGCAGCGGGTCAGTCAGCGGGTGTTGTAGAGTTCAGTCAGGGGCATCCGATTATTTTCTGAGCGGTGTTCACGACCTGACCCCCCTTGCTCTCTTGTGCCGTGCAGCAGACCACACCACACAGATGCAGTGTCAGGATCTCCTCAAAGAGCACCGAGATAGATGACACTAGCAGCTCTGTGTGGTGATTTTTTTCCTGGAGACTCTCAGTAGAGTCAGGTGTGTGTGCTCTTGATGGTGGCCGAGGTGTTGGTGCTCCAGGTAAGGTAACGAGAGAGAACTCAAGAGCCGATTGGCCCGAGTTGCGAGATTACCGCCCCAAAGTTGAAATATAAAATGGTGCCGCTGAAAACGCGACGCTGTAAACGCGTCGCCCACATCGCGTCGCCCAAAACGTCCCAAACGCGGCGCCCGGGGAAATATCGCGTCTATCGCAGCCACACGCGCTTTTGGTGTGAACGCACCTTTAGCTCCTCTCACTGGATAACTTGTGATGCGTCTTTGTTTCTGATTTCCAAATGATGAGATATTGCCAGTCAAAATGTGGACAGACATCTTTATCTCTCATTTGAATAGTTGTTCCCAGTGTCTTGATCTCCCTTGGCACATATCTGAATGTGTTGTTCGTTGCACTAGTTGTTACATCACTTGACTGATGCAATCAAAAAACTGGCGTTACCATTGCCCCAAGTATCAACAAACAGGATTTCTGAAGGGATTCACATTTGAACAAAACAATCAAAAAAGCTACATTTTCTTATATAGTGCATTAACTCAATAATACATCAAATACGGGTGCAGGTTCTTCTAACACGTATACGTGATCTCACAAACCACCTTTGAAGCAATATGTCACCTAAGGAGCAGCAAAGCATGAGGAGTGCATTTCCTATTCACATTAGGATGTTTGAATAAACTATAACAAAATAAACCCACATCTCCCACCAGGTCAGACTGTAAAAACGGATGTGTCGAGGCCTTTTTTAGGCTTTTTAAGATGTTTTCTTCCCGTGCGATTAATTTGCACATCAATATATGTTTCGGGACTTGTTATTTTTTTTCATTTCACGGAGAACATTAATAATATTGTAACGTTTTTGGAAGGATGTTCATTTTTCTCACCTTTTTCACCGTGAATAAAATCAACAGCCAATCACATTGTGTGGAATGGAGATACACACAATGTGGACTGTAATGAACAACAACACAAAGTCTCTCTAGCCCGAAGACAACGGCAACATATATTGAACCTTTCAACCTTGATAATGGCAACGCACACAAGATCCACTCCTTCCATTCATACCTTTCACAATAAAAGCCCTACATAAAAACTGCGTAACTGTTTACCAGAAGGAACTCAAAGTAATTCAGAGCATGTTGCTAAAAGGATAAACATAGCTCACAGTAGCTGTTCTTACACAACAGTTTACCTTAGACAGACCACCAGATGCTGCTCTGGGTCAAGAGGCTCTTGACAGTTGATCCTCTCCCTGCAAGAATCTATTCAAACCTTTGATTGAAAAAGTGTTACAGCGTTAAAGTGCCTTACAATGAAAAATGGAGGATAGCTTGCATCAATCAGAGAGTACACATTATGAAGAGCAGTCAACAAGAGGAGAAAGGAGGCTTACAGTGAGAAGAGGAGGTGGATATTAGAGAAGGGGTTGCATGGTGGAGAAAAAGAGGCTGGTGAAGGCAAAGGTGGACTGAGAAGTCATGTACAGCACATTAGTCACACTTCCAGTGAGCCATAGCGACACACACTTAGTGCTGTGACATACACGATGTTAGGGCAACATACAGTCACCTCAGGGCGAGACCGCCACTGCACCAAAAAAAATGACTGTGGGGAACTTGGCTCCTGATCTGAAAGCAATGGTTTTAAAAAGCCACTGCGAGAAACTCATCGTCTCAACCCGTGAGCTGTGTGAACATAATTTAATGCATGGACATCAGCCCAGTAGGAAGTGTTTCCCATTCGTGTATGTGCTATTGTGGTGGAAAATTAAGTAAAATGTGAATCTGAGCTCTTGAGGGGTGTGTGTGTGATTCAATAATGAGACGCACACAATTACTAAATATATGACATGCTTTGTATCTTTTAAACTTGTGATATTCCTCTCAGCGGTGGGCTGTCAAGTTGGTTTGAATGAGAACTGTCAAGTCATCAGTTTAAATGCATTCAAACACAGCCTCGTCAAAAACGTCACTGTAGAACTGACAAAGCCTTTCACGACAGTCTCCCGTGCCCATCGGGAATGTTGAATACAGAACAGATAATTACAGATCCAATATAATGTCTTCTTCTTCTGTTTTGAATAAAAAGCGACAGCCCTGGATTCAAGACGTGTTTCAAGCATTTGACTGATCTTCAATGCTTTTTGTCTTGATGAATTCCGACGGCATTTAAACGTTTGGATTTATTGTGCACTCATGGCCTTGTGAGCGGTTTTATAAATACCAAAAAGAAGGCCAAACTGGGCTCACTCGGGCAGTTGGGGGGTTTGCTCCTCCTAAAAAGTGCCATAAATGATCTGTTGGCAGTAATGCATGATCAGCATTTTACATTTTGCAATGAAAGCAATGGATGATCCACACGATGATCTGGAATTACGGAAGAGGCGAACATGATCGCAGAGCACTTATTTAACTTTGATAATAGACATCGTGGAGACCCCCCCCCCCCCCAATGACCACCCCATGGACGGGTGGAGATTTCAAAACCAGTTCCAACAGACACTGAGAGTATTGCTAAATGAGAAAAATAAGCATACAAGCAATAAAGATCAAACGTTTAGATAGAAACAGCTAACGTTACTACATTTGTATACATCACCTCTTGCTGTGGCGGCGGTAGGGGGGTAGGGTATTTTGTGAGAAATACAATTTTGCGGAACATGTCGGTATACATTTTAAATATGAGGCATAACGTGGCTGCAGCCGGAGCTCTGTTGCAGCCACTAAACAGCCAGGTGGCTTAGCGGTGTCTTTAGGTTCAGGCTAACAACCGTACGAGTCACCAGCTGACACTCCGCATACTAAAGCACTCATGGACAGTGTTGAGTGAAACAGAACATTTACATCGACTTGCCTTGGGCAGTGTAATGCTATGAGAACCCGTTGGTGTGCTTTTTGAGTTGTGTATAAATATATATTTGTCACAGTGTATGTGCTACAGGCTTTGTTGGCTGACTCTCTGGGCTTTGATATGCCTGCCATCCACCGGGGAGGAACTTTAATATTTAAATAGTAGTACCAACACACGCACACACACACTCACACACACACACACTTGTGTGATCATGTGCACATGGAGGCAGTGGGTGGCCCGTTCATGCGCTGCCTCTCAGCAGTGACGGCGTCCCACAGGGCGATGCAGGGAGAGAATCACATTCTCTGGAAACACAATGACAAACAGAAATCACTGTCTCTGCCTCAAATGTATAAACAATTCAGACAATTTTGTCTCACAAAAAAATACAACAACTTCAAATGTTCACGGCAGCTGGAATAATGCTGTTCTCATACACTGTTTGAAGCTTTAACTATAGAAACACACTTATTTGTAAATATGTCCCACAAGATGTGTGTGGTGTTACTGAGCAGGTAGAATATATTAGCAAGTTGGCCAATATTCACAGATATATAGATTTCTACAATTATATATATATACAATTATATTTATATATATTTATGAAACTATATATAAATATATATATTTATAACATTATATATATACATATGTATGAATATATATATATATTTATATATATATAATTTCATATAGATATATATATAAATATATAATTTTATAAATATATAGATACTAGGGCTGTCAATCGATTAAAAAAAATTAAAGAATTAATCAAACATTTTGAAATTCATTAATCGCGATTAAAAGTTTTTTTTTCTTCTAAAGACTAAATCTTCTAAATGAACGAGTAATCCCTTCAGACAGCGTGTATTTTAGACACTTGTTTAATTGTATTCTTTTTTAAAGACAAAACTTCACACAGAGCTGTGTTTTCAAAGAGGCTCCTACATATAAAGTGCCAGCGAGCTATTTAATATCGTGGATGATAAATTGTTTCTTCAGTGAAACATCAGATTAGTAAGAAAAGGTGTATTAGAGACACATTGGTCCTGTCATATTTAACATTGAACAACAGCAGAACCAGTGGCCTTGGTAAACTGACAAATATGTCACGTTAACCCTCTGGAGTCTGGGCTCATTTTCTCGATTTTACAAAAACATGTAAATTCACCTTTTAAAGTATTTTACATGTGACACATCCCAGTGTTTCCCCCACCATCGGGGCGGAGCAACAAAAAAAAGTCACCTGCACCTTCCGCCCCGCGTCACCGACACGTCGCCCTCTGCTTCTCTGTGAATATCGAGGAGCAGAAGGAAGGAGGCGCACTGCCGCGGCTTGACACTCAGGAGTGCAAAAACGTTAATTGCGTTAAAATATTTGTGTGCGTTAATCGCGGCCAAATTAATCGCATAGATTAACGCGTTAACGCTGACAGCCCTAATAGATACACATATATTTGGAGGAGAAACTTATTCTGTAAAATTTCACCAAAGATAAATGATGTGCTACTACGTTATCTGTAGTCATGTCCAGAATGTCAAATACCATGACACAAGTGGGCGCTACAAACACGAGCATTCTTTGATCGGTCCAGAAGCCAACAGGTTTAATAGCATAATAGACGCCGCCCATTTTGTAGTTTAACCAAATTCGTCAATAATCCACATAACATGCAAAGATATTTGTGATGGCATTGTCTCTCAAAGGGTCTAAAAAAAGAGCCACACAGTCTGCATAGAGAGGAGAGATAGATGGGTCCAAAAACCAGACTCTAATCCAGGAGACGGCTGTCCGTGTCTTTTGCGAAACAAGAGGTCAACGTTGATTTATTTGTCCGGTAACGACATTTCCAAAGTTATTTTAACCCACACCACAATCTTTTACAAGCAAAAGTTGCCGGCTATTTGTAAAACGCACCAAAAACCAGGATTAACTGTTTTATGAAGATACGCAGCTGGATTTCTCAATCTGTCTCATCATGTGATGCGGTAAAATACTTTTTGAGTGGATTGTCAGTCCTTTTCGATCCCTTGTTTCCTGACACTGAGTTGTGACACATGTATTGTGTTTTCTCTCAGCGAATGAGGTTTACTGGTTCTTAGAGAATTAAGAAAATCACGACATCAGCACAGTCACCGAATTTCCTTGTTCTTTTTCCTACATTCATCTGAACTGCATATAACGCCGAGAAACCGCAAAGACGTCATCTTTTAATATATCATCAATCATGCAAAACAACCAGCATGATCAATGTTTCAAGGGGTGTTTAATTTATTTCCCAGATTGTAGATACGGCGTCAATCGCTGCATCGGCTTGAAGTCCCAACTCTGAATATCCTGATTGTGATTCAGCCCTGATGAGAACGTTTAGGCCTTGGGTCCTCACTGCTTCTGTTGCAGGGGAAAGACTTTTGTTTTTAAGGTCAATGTAAGAATGAAGTTTAGGTTACGATTGCGTCAATGAGGGTCCTCACGACGACAGAAGTACGAGAATATGTGTGCGAGGGTTGTCCATTCGGCTCACAGCCAGCAGTTCACTCCACTGGTCTGAAGTGAGATGAGGAGACAAGCTGGTGGAAACATTCAGCTGCCGATTTCCCAGTAACACGCTGAGGAATGCTCACGTACTTCTCACACACACAATGCTCTTCTGCCTAATTAGGGTTATAATGTGAACAAAGCCAGCAGACCTCAGGGTAAACCAGTTCAGACAGGAAACCTCTCTGCACAGTCCTTCATGTGTCTCTCTCTCTCTTACACTTAGACACACACACACACACACACGCACGTCAACACAGACAGTGACATCGGACTCGACGTCGGTGCCACCTCTAAATATGCCGCGGCCCGTTCACACGCAGATTTTTCGCGACCAATTTGAGCAACATCATCACGCGCCGAAGTGTTATTCTCACCTAAAAAACTGATGTAGAAAAACTGCTCATCTGAAAGTGGCAGCCACACGTTCAGGTGTCCTGTCTCTAGCTCTCTCTGTGATCTCTCATACGTCAACATGGCCGATCCCAAGGCACAGCTGTCGCGGGGAACATCAGCGTTTTTTGGGTTTTATTTTGAGAGAAAATGGCGTTATCGTAAAACAAGGATTTTGCTGTGGTTCCATGAGACTCTATCAAATCACTATTGCAGGAGCTTTGGGTTGGGTATAAATATGTAAAGGAGAGCTCCTAAATTGTGAGTTTTGCTGCAGCCTGGTCTCCGAAAGATCACGTTACCATGCCACAAAACTGCATTGTCAATTACTTTTCAAATGTTCTGCTGGATTACGTTTGTTTTTGATGTATAAAAGACGCGTATCTAATTATCTGGGCTGGGGTGTGCATGTTCGCCCAACAAGGTGCATTCATGTTGATGCACTCTTGATGATGAAGAGATTGAAATATAGCTCAGTGACTTTAGTACGGTGACTTTATAATGTTTTTTAAAATCTTGTAACTGCATATGCGTCAATAGATGCCAGGAAAGGATTTCCAATGCAATATCACTTTGTTCTATTGATGTATTGTAAGTCATTCGCACTCTGAAGGATGGAAACCCCCATGCATTTCTCATAAAACAATGGGATGGACTTGGTTTACTGTTTGGCTCACACACATCAGCTAGAAAAAAATCAAAAATACACACACATACGCACACAGGCAGACACACACACAGGCGCGTTCCTGTCCTTCTGCCAGTAATGAAGCAGATAATAAGCTGCTTCACGCTCTGCTGTAGCAAAACCAAAATCAAAACACTGTTGATTTAAGAATCAAAATGCGTATACTCATGGGTTTTTCATCTTCCATGCTTTGTGGAAATGATGAGGTGGAGCTTCAGTGTGTGTGTGTGTGTGTTGTGGCTGTGTATTAAAACCCTGATTTGCTAGGTGGCGTTGAGAATCAATTCCTCGTGCCTACCTCCTCATTTCAGCTTTACGTATTTCCAAGAAATGATTCTTGGAAATCATTTTTCCAAGAATCACCGAAAGAGTTTAAAAAAAAAAGATTTTCTGAAATTGTGAAAGAAAGAAAAAGACAAACCGTGCAACCATCTTGATTTGGGAAAGGCACCGTAAAAAAACCGGATTAATTAAGTATACATGGGATCTGAGAATGTATCTGTAGTGGTAATTGTGTGATCTCAGGACCAGGTATGCCTTTCCAGAGCCATTCCATAGTTTCTGTGCAGTATGCTCACATGTATCTTTATCTTTAAGTCCACATAAACGCTTTTGTTCCGTATTTATTTTCCGCATCAAATCTATGACACAAAGATGTAGATAATCACAAGTGAAGAAGGATTTTAAGCTTTGGGCTACAATTCAAAGAAGCTGTTGC
This sequence comes from Pseudoliparis swirei, assembly GCF_029220125.1. NCBI lineage: Eukaryota > Metazoa > Chordata > Actinopteri > Perciformes > Liparidae > Pseudoliparis > Pseudoliparis swirei. The sequence continues at coordinate 15,918,661 of NC_079399.1, read as the reverse complement.
TCAATAACGAGGCAACACGTCCTGACATTTTGAAGTGGAATAAACGTTTTTTTGTAAAGAGTGTTGTTCCTGACTTTTCTATTGGAAACACAACTACCTTGTTTATTGTGAATGTTTATTTATTGTCATGTATATAAGTTACAATAACGCCCAAATTATTCTCTTGAGGGAGCAGTACACCGTATACATGTTGGCCCTACTGCGTACATGTGCATAGAAATAACTCTGATTAAAAAAACTACATATACATATATATACATTATATATACACATTTATATATATACACATATATATATATATATATATATAATGTATGTGTTCTTCTTTGGAGTGGGTTAAACTCGTGGCCGTGCTCACTTTCTTCCCCCATGTTTGACTGCATGAACAATCATCTCCGATATGGATATCAGACATTTTAAGAACACAAGCGTTCCTCTCTGTGACAACACAGAGCATCCTAAAACACTTCGCTGTTCCTTCTATCTCATTTGATATGAGCAAACATCCACGCTTACTCATCAGTTCTCATTTCAAAGGGAAAGAAACACAATAGAAAACCGACTCTCAGACCAGGCATCACAAAACATGTCTTGTGTTGGATCCGAGTAGCGGTTGACGTTGGCTTTGCAGCTATTATTGCCACAAAGGTTCTTGCATGTTGATTTCTTTGAGACGCATCCTTCTGAACAAAGTTGTATTGTTTCTCTAAATGTCATGAATACAATGTCCTCTTTTTGAGTTTTTTTAAAGAAAAAAATGCAGCAAGTTCAGCCAAATTCTCTTTTTTAAATCTTCCATCCTAAATCAAGTCAGTTTGGTTTAATTGTCTACCGGTTTACATCTAGTCCGTCTTCTTTCTGCGTACAATGTCTGGATGTGTTAGAAAAGTCCTCCGACAAGCAGGATGTGACGTGTCCTGTGTTTGGTATGGAATAAATCAAGTCCACCGAACAAACAAAAATCACAATTTGTTTTTGAAATGTCACCTGGTTTACAGTCCTACATGTGCTGCTTTATGAAAAACACCCATCACTTCCTGCTAAATGAGTGTATAATAAGTTTGTCAAGGTCATGTCCATATAGCCTACAATATGTCTTAACTTTTATACCAACTCCATAGCTCAGAATTTAAAAAAGTAAAAGATATACAAGTGGCTGAATATCATCCTTTACAGTTTTTTTCAATCGCTAACAAGCGCTCACCCATACTTCAGATACTTTTTCTAAACTCTTAACACAGACTCACACCTACAAAGCACAATTGGCCAAATGGATAATTTTCTTGTCAAAAGCACATTTTGTTAAATATATACTAACTCCTCATTTCAAAATAGAACACATCTTTTTCTCTAGACACTAACTTTACCAAAACACTGGAAATCTGACTCAAAATTAATTTATTCTGTCAAAGAATAACTCTTGTTTTCACTTCACAAAGTCCTTCCAGTCAGTCAAAGTCCACCAGGTTTCAAAACACTGGCTGTTGCTGACATTACAAAAACTGCATAGACTTTTATGTTTCAGTTCTTCAGGTATTTGCATGCAAAATATGCAATCCACTGTTTTTAAACTACATTTCTTGGTTGGGAACTGTATGTCCACATGTAATGTTCACATTCAAAAGCATTCCAGTAAAAACCAAATCAGTTTTTTTCACTGTTTACTACAGGAGGTACAGTACAAATACTGTTTACAGTATGATGGAACAGAAAAAGTTTTACAGTATTGCTTACAGTGAACAAAATATCCATGAAACACACAAGAGCATTCTGAACAAAAACACAACAAGTCCAGATAAAAAGGGGGGGACTATTGTTCCTTTAAAAAAGTTCAATCCAAACTGTTTTTATTATTTGTATTTTATTGTTTACAAATAAACTATGTTTTGGGGCAACGGCTGCAATAGATGACAACATTCGGTTAGTCAATGTATGCGGTGTCTGTGTGATCAACATCTCAACCGGTCATAATCAAAATGTAAATTCTAATCCAAAACTTGCTAAAACATATTTCCCAAAAACATTCCAAACCCTGACCTACCATCAGGAGATGGGGAATCAATTGTTTCTTTATTATCAGCTGAGATATATTGATTTAGTACTGATATCATTGCAGAACAGGTTTTTAGACTGTATCTAAGGTTTGGAATATTGTGTTTGCCATTGTGGGATGTTGTGTGTTAACATTCGTAAATAATACAATAACAATCCATAATTTTGTTTCGAGGTATAGCTTGTCTGTTAACCCTTGTGTTGCCTTAGGGTCATTTTGACCCGAATCAATATTACACCCTCCCCCCGCCTTAGGATTAATTTGACCCCATTCAATGTTTAATGTCGGTGTTCTTTCGGTAGTCAACAAACAAACATAAAGTGCCTCACACTTAAACTTGGAAAACAATATTAATTCTAATAATTTTCTGGAGGTTTTAATTGCTGGCGTCAAATTGAACTCAAAGGGTAAAATATGTTAGTAAATATAAAGGTAACAGGAGGGTGAAACATTGAATCGGGTCAAAATAACCCAAAGGCGGGGGGAGGGTGTAATATTGATTCGGGTCAAAATGACCCTAAGGCAACACAAGGGTTAAAGAGGGATTGAATTAGAGGAAGGATAGCTTTCAAATCGGGATTAGGCTAAAACTGGGCCTCTCAGAGTCATTATTCAATAGCCACTGAGTGGCATCAGAACCTCTAACACCCATCAAAGAGTGGCAGCTCCATCTGTAATGAAAGGAAGAGAGCATGTGTGTGTGTATAATGAATAATGCATTGTTATGGAGTAGTTATAGCTGAGATATTAATAGCAATACACTTTGAAAAAACCTTCTTTGGAGAACAGAGACAGGCAGTCCACGTCGACATACATCACATCACGCTTCACGCATGTCATGTGACATTCACACGCAAAGGTGTGCCAAGCCAACCTCAAGGACTACAGCCAAACAGTTCACAAGAAAGTCATATGGGATGAAATACGTCCCAGGTTTTACCCAGAGATGACAATAGTCATATCGTGTTTATAAACCTCAATAAACAAGACAAAATTATGGACATAGAATCAAATCAGTAGCTTCAAATATAAAGTGTACAAACTCGACTGGGACACGCATGGTTATTCAAATTCAGAAATATAGGACAGTATTCATGCAATTCTGGCCGCACACTGATTCCCAGCTAACTCAGGTTCAGATGAGGAGAAGAATACCAGTTAGAGTAGTTTGAGTTTTTCTTTTATGGATGTTTTGAAACTTTGGTCACTATTAAAAATAGTTTTGGGGAATCTCTTCTAATGAACATGAATCCAGGCTCAGCTGGCGTGGCCCATGGGAGAAAAACGTTTACTTATACTTACCGAAGGATCAATGTTACCTCTAAGATGATAGCTTGACCCAACAATTAATCACATGTATTACTTGAAAGTCTAATCTCAGTCATTAGTCACTGCTATATTATGCCCTTGACATTTAGGCAGCCTTAGAAGGTTTAATAAATGAGTTGCAAATGAGTTGCTTGTGCTGGAGTAAGCTTTTCTTCTCTAACTTCATTAGGTTGTAATCACTCGTGATGCATCACAATTCATGACGGCAGCAGAGTATTATGAAAATCCAATTAAATAATATTAAGTCCTGCAAGCACCTCAGATGTGTCATACGCAGGTTGTGGAGTCAGTGTAGATAGTTAACACTTGATAGTAGAGAGTAAGGAGGTACATGTCAGTTAAGGAGAGCATTTTTCGGAGAATTTCTGACTAAAACATTTCAAGAGAAAAACATGGAGAATACCTTAAATCATTAGATTAATTGTGGAGTGAAAATATGCTATAATAATTCATGTTGTTTCTCTTTTGTTTAGTATTCAAAGCTAACTCTTAAATTAGAGTCAAATTCCTTGAATGTGTACGCATATATTGCCAATAAAGATCACTCTGATAAAAAAAATAGAAATAATAGATTATAGTTTACAATATATTTTCATATGTTTGCCAAGCTGTGGTCATCTGGTGAAACATGAAGCTCACATAATCTAAAACAAAAAAATGGATGAGCCTGATGTTATGTTTTATTGTACACTTTTAATCAGAACCCTGGTGATCAAAAGTGGAACTTTGAGATTGGATGAAGGTAGACTAGATCATTAGATCATTGAAGGGTTTTTAACTTTTCTGTTTTAACCATTTAATGGAAAAAGGTCCGTTGCTTGAGGAGTAACTCGGTGATTAGGATGAATATATATTTCAAATAAACTGGGCTGCAGCAGAGACGCCGCAAAAGCTCCAACGGAAGCTGTTTTGGCCGCTGTTTGATTTACGCGTGACGCCGTTAAAGTGCAGGACAAAACCATCACAGCAAAGAGAAAAGAAAAGAAACTGGCAACCCATGGATTATCACTTCAACTATGGGAATGCTCTAAAGTGGCATAGGTTTTAATGAAAAGGGCAAGAAAGAACTGAGTTCCAACTATTTCCCTTTTTCTTTTCTTCTCTCTTTCTCACGGTTGCTTCCTCTAAGTGGCACGAAAAGAGGAAAGAGAGCATGAGCAAGTGCAGAGATATTAAGCAAGAGATTAACACTGATACGGTGCGTTGTCATTGCCCCTTTCAGATTAAATACACCACACACTCATACGTGTGAATGCCGCCCTAGGGTAAAAATGTGTCTGTTCTCAACTCAAAAGCTTTTGGTGACGTAAATAAAGAGATTAGCAACCCTATCTCGTTCCCAACTCATCAAATACCTCCGCTTGGTTAGTGCCCCACAGGGTATAAATCAGAAGTATGGGGGCACCCTTTAGTCTCCGTATGAGACCCTTCTGCTCGTATTAGTTAGAGAAATGGAGTTTAACATAAAGAGCCAACATTCTGCTTCAGGTGGGTGGAAGGTGAGGTCGGACAGGTCAAACGAACACAAGCCTTTCACCCAGGAGACTGCTGCTGTTGGAATTTTATTTTAGAAAAATATTCGTGATATGCATATACCAGGGGGAACTAAGACGCCATTCCTGAGTCCGATATTGATCTGCGATGAATTTGTAGAGTGTAATAGTTTAAAGAGTAGGGACTCTGACCAAGTGTCTTTATTTTACTAGTTGGGAGTGAGACTGTTGAGATTATGCTAAAGTAATCTTCTATTTCCGTACTGTTATTTGGATAAAACAACAAATTATCTGATGGAGGCTCAAGAAGATCCACCAAAAATCAATAGTTGCGTAACAAAACTGATCATCAATGCTCCCGTGCCTCTAAACACCAACACACTGCATACCAAAATGGCACTGCACCATATTATAGCTCGTCACAGAATATTACTGAAAAAGAGCATGAAATGATTCTGTACGGTTTCCACCCCAACGTGTAGGAGGAATTCAATGATGCAGAATATATTCATTTTATAGTGAATTATCAAGTATGAAATCAAATGTCATATATATGACTCAATGTTTTCTCCGGTGAGAAATGTGATACGCAGTATAACCATGGACGTTATAAGGTGAACACAAGAGAAACCTGCAACCCCGAGTTGTAATCAAAGATAGGAATTCCAAACAAAATGCACAGAATGGGGAGCAAAACAGGGTTAAGGGAAATTAACAAGACGTGTTCCTTCGCAGGGGAGTCTGGCCACGGTGGTTATTTGATCTGGCCTTGATTATTATTCCCTTTAAAGTCTTGTAGTTCAACGTTATCATCACAAGTCATATTTTTCTTCTTACTTACTGATCATAAACAAGAAAGAGGAAGAAAATGAAAGCAGCTTGACTTGGCAAACAATGACTTGATATTAATCATCATTACAAGGTATACTATCTGTAGAAAGCATCAATCTCTCTGCTTTTCTATATTTCTACATCATTGAAAGATAATATTATAATAATATTTAACACTGATTATCATCAGTATGATGTAATTACTTTTTTTGTAAAAAAAGTTAAGACGGGCACAAAATGAGTTAACGGTGCCTCGTTTATGAACCGTTATGGTCTCTGTATTCGCTGGGACTTCACATACTGGTTGTTTTGTTTAAATATCAGTAACACTAAGGCTACCGAAGAATGCATTCTATTAGGTTTGAAGTCCTTTTTTATTTTGGAGAAGAAGCTTCTTGCTCAACGAAATAGAGGAACAAACTTCAGAATGTTATCTTGAAATCCCCAGATGCAAGTTCCACATTATATTTCTGCGTTTGCTTATGAATAATAAAAAAAGAGTGGGGGGTGTTTCAGTTACCAGTTAACAGTGGCAACTGGCCACAAAAAAAATTATAATATTAATTATATTTCTAAACTATACAAATTGCCAATATTTGTGTTTTGATGAGAAGGAATATACTCATTCGTAAAATAGGATATTTGCGCAAAGTATACCCTATTCCTGCACTTCTTCTCCGCCTGTCTGCATGTCTCAGCTGGGGCCAAATCGTTCTGGCCCAGAAGAGACGGGTCTCAGAAGAAGTTAAGCCTATTACTGATTAACGATATGGCTGTTCTGTATTTGTATTATTACCATAATTACTGAAAAACATTGGTTCAGACGGCTTCCTAACTGTTTGACATATTGTTTTAAACGGTGACTTATTTCTGAGTAAAATACAATTTAGCCAATCCGCGTCCTAAAATAGGCTCAGCTTTGGGCCAAAAGCTGCACGTTCTCGTCAGGAGCTTTTTTTAAATCAATGGGGACAGATCCAGCATGGACAGTTACGGGAGTAAGAGACATGAAGCACTTGTTGGAAAAATTAAGAAAATATGAGAACACCAGGACACACATGATAACTCCTCAAGTAGCCACATTGGGCAAAGTGAACGTCGCTACCGCTGGACGACGGACAAAGGAGGAGGTGAAGAAACACAACGAGGAGGTGAATAAAAACAGGCTCACTTTAACCCTAACAAGGTTCATAGGGGCATCTTAATATATAGCCTTGACTTTTGTTGGATGAAAACCAATAATTTCATCCTTTTTCAAAAGGCTTGGCTTTTGGGTTTAACAACGCTGCGGAGTTATTGGACATTTTTACGATCAAACGAAATTCTACACGGCTCCAAATTCCACATCAGATGATACTCCTAAAAATAGCCTGATCTTGATCTGCAGCGGAGCAGTAATCCGAGTTTTTGGATAATGATAACCGCATTGCTTTCCGATGCCATCCACAGGGTGTTTCGGACAGAAAGGGCTGAGCGGAAGCCACAAGAGGCATTCCACACGGGCCTGAAGCCAGGAACAAAGTGGACATCAGTCTCAAAATGCAACTGTTTGCGGGGAGAGGGGCCGGCAAACTTTGCTGAAGCCTGCGTCTAATCTGTTCACACACAGTGGGATGACGAGAGGATCCACTGAGCGCAAACAGAACTCGTGGAAAGAGCATGGCAGTACCATTGATTCAGACCAGGTTCTTGTTGGTGATTGGCTCACTGACTTTCTGCTGCCTACAGACACCAATGCTGCAGCAATGCAACTGACCGTTTAAGACCAACACGGCCATGGGTACTTAAGTACTTACACAACGTAGGTGCTAGATGGGAACATATCGATCTGAATAAGCATGAAGCGTTGCGTTGCTTTGCGCAGGTTTTTTAACAGCAAATATCTTTTTCACATATCTAAAAAAGCACACAGCTAATATCAATTAATTACAACGACAGACAGAAGTTATCGACAGTGAGTTTATCATAAAGCATTTGTAACAATTAGCTTCTCTTTGTTATGCGACTCTTTATAGATATTTCTCATCTCTGTGTGGTTGTTGTTCAGTGCCTAACTGGTTGGTATGCGTCTCTTGGAGTGAGATCTTGTAGATGGATGCCGGGTGGGCCCTGACACTTAAGGCCCCTGGGCCTGTGCCAAATAGACAAGTTCATTAACCCATCGATGGCACATTGATTTTCTCGGAAAGTGTAAGTCACAATGAATATAAAACTATGTGCTTCATGCCGGTGTGATTAGATTTGACTGAGTTATGACTCTGAGTATGCATTTTGAGTTCCCATTGGGAGCAAATGGTTTGAAAGTAGTCGTGTAGCTTGAAAAAAACATTTGGTTCATGGTTGATATTATGGTTTCTATACTATACAACATTGCTTGCACTTTCCACTCACACGCTCACCTACACATCACAATTTACTGACTCCACACGCCTCTTAAGTTACCTTTGAGTTAAAAAATACAATAATAATTTGCTTGGTGGTGTGCTCTTTGGTCTCTTGATTCAATACATTGAAGACCACCTTAATATACAAGTGGAATTGTAATACTGAAAAATGCAATTTACAGATATAACACATGAATAGATCAACTGATTAAAAGATATACACATACGATGAGATTAAGATATGTTTGATCCTGTCATGAACAGAGTGAGCTTCCTTTATTGCACACCGTGCAAACGATGAGTAAGGGAATCTATCGCTCTCTATAAAAAGGGATGTGCACCACCTAGGAATCATCGTGCTCTATTTGCCCCTTTTGATAACAGCTTTTTGACTTTTCGTCTGTGAAAAAGCGTGAGTATCTCATCTTTCTTTATTTAACTATTTGTAAAATCCATGATGCAGGCAGGCTAAACATTTGCTGTTTGGTTTCTTTCTTGTTTTTCAGGATGAAGTTCATCACTCTCTTTCTTGTGTTGTCGCTGGTCGTCCTCATGGCTGAACTCGGGGAGGGTTTTCTCGGCTTCCTTTTCAAGGGACTTGTTCACAGTAACCAATCTTAAAATATATATTTATTTTTGCCGCATTTTAATGTGACGTACCTGATGTTGCACTTGTGTAATTAATTATCAAATCAAGTTTGGCTGTTTTCGTTGAATATAAAAAAATACTTTCTCTGACACTCATGGAACAAAAAAACATACATATAATGCCTTATAATCGACTTTCAGCACTAATGATAGTGAAAAGTCATGTTTCATAGTACTTCATGGTCGCTGATCAAATTGTTTTGCAAACATGGCAAATTTGTTGCACATTTTGACATGACGTACCTGATGTTGCACTTGTGTAATTAATCATCAGATCAAGTTTGGCTCTTTTTGTTGAACAGACACAATTACTTTATGTAAACGGGAATAAAAAACATAGATAAAATATCGTATCTACTTTCAGCAGTCTAATCATGGCGATACAAACTCATACATTATTAACGATTTCTTGTTGCAAGCATGGCAGCGTATAATAATTCGCATAGTATTAATACATTTTTATAATCCATTAAAATCACTAAGTCAGTCACAATTGTTTGCTTTAAGTAAAGTCAGTGCTGTTCCTGTATAGATTTAATGATTTTTTTCTCACTTTGTTTAGAACAAAACAGCAGCCACTAGAAGCAACAAATAATCACAATACTGTATGTATTATAACAGTGATTAGAATTAATTAAAGTGAGTGACCAGCAATAATGTTGTATTATGGTACTTGACCCTATAAGTCATAATGTGTCTTATTTATTGTTATAAATCCATATTAATACTTTTGAGTGCTTATAACTTTAATTGTGGCATGTAGCAGATTCAAAAGCATTATAAGTATGTTAATAATATGTTAGAGAACTCTGATGTAATTTGTGGAGCTTTTATCAAAAGGTATCACCAAAGACACACTATGTGCAAGTGTACAGTTAATAGAAGTTTATAATGCAATATTTTGTCATTAATAACTTACTGAAAAGTCCTACGAAGAATAATGTTAATCATTTTATTTTCTCTTGTCTGTTTTATTTAGTGGGCAAGGAGATCCATAAGTAAGTAGTTGTATATTTTAACAATTGTCATTTTCTTGAGCTCAACTCTAACTGCTCTCTCCCCCATCAGCCTCATCCGCAGAAGACATGGGGCAATGACCGAGCTGCGAGAGCTGGAGCAACGGGCCTTTGACCGAGAGCGAGCTTTTGCTTGAGTCCATGATGGTCCATCTATAAGGAGCAACTCTGAAACTTTGCCTGAAAAGAAATGCTTCATCATTAAAAATATTGATCATTGATTGATCAATTCATCAACAATATGTTTACATTGTCCATTTTTATTAAAAAAGAATTTGAAAGAAATCCTCAAACTGCAATACGACAACAATATTTCTCTGTTGTATTATTTAAATGAAAAAACAGAATACATTTGAATGGAAATGATGTGAATTGTGTATCATGGCCCAAACAGTCATGATATCTCAACACAATGAGACATGCGTGTATATAGGTGACATATTAAAGACGAAGAAACACAAGAAAACAAGCTGATAGCATGTAATTTAGCGCATATCTAGGATAAGTAACTTTGTTCCATCGTTTCCTTGGGAAACTGAACAGAACTGGGCTCCAGCCCTCTACAGTGCCCGTTTCATTGTGTGTAATGCTGTAAGGGTTGTACGGGGCATATTTGGTGCCGATTCTTGTTTGATTAGATTACATTGGAAAACTTTATATTCCCCAGTGGGTAAACTCATATGGCACCATACATTCAAACAGACCACAATAGACACAGTCCACAGTGCACAGTAGCAGACAAGTCGCATGTGTACGGACTGTAAAGCCCTTTGAGGCAAAATTGTAATTGATGATATCAAGCTGGGCTGCACGGTGGTGTAGTGGCTAGCACTGTCGCCTCACAGCAAGAGGGCCGTGGGTTCAATTCCCGGTCGGGGCGGTCCTTCTGTGTGGAGTTTGCATGTTCTCCCCGTGGCAGCGTGGGCTTCCTCCCACAGTCCAAAGACATGCAGTCAGGTTAATTGATCTCTAAATTGCCCATAGGTGTGAATGTGAATGTGAGGGTGATTGGTTGTATGTCTCTATGTGTGCCCTGCGATGGACTGGCGGCCTGTCCAGGGTGTCCCCTGCCTTCGCCCGATGTCAGCTGGGATCGGCTCCAGCGCCCCCGTGACCCTAATGAGGATGAAGCAGTATTGATAATGGATGGATGGATATCAAGCTATACAAAATAAACTGAATTGAAAATACATTCATTGCAATGGTTTAATGTTGTACCACTATATAAACAACTTTGCACTGCATTTGTAAGACACTAGAACTTGAATTTGAGCTGGAGTATTTAATATATTGTAGGTAATGTACTGAGGAGGGCTCCATTAAGTCCTTTTTGCCAAATGGGACATTTTCGGTATAACATTCAATGAACAGTCAGGACGTTGTATTTATCTCTGAGATCATAATACGATGAGGCCGTCATCCATTTAACAACTTTCACATCTCAGTTGAAATCACTAACTCTACCAACCTTCCACCAATCTTACTCATCAGCATTAAACTTAACATTTGTGTTATTAGTTATGCTACTGTGTGCCATTGGTGACCTATGGTTGCATTTGGCTCCTCTATATTAAAATCAGATTCAGTTTGTATGAATAACTGAGTTTCTATTGGATTCTATCGAAAAGACAAATCTAATGAGGGAAATATATTTTTCCCTTGACTTGAACAAGGACTTTGTGTATCTGATCAAAGTAACACAATCAGCAAAGAACCAATGGTATAAACATTACAAATATATATATATATATATATATATACTTTATATATTAAGGTGTGTGGTGTGGACCCACACGCCCACTCACGCAGCAGTTTTCGGAAATAAAGCAAGGACTTTATTGTCCTGATTTAGCAAGGGGGAAAAAACAACAAAGAATAAAACAAAACAAAGAGTAGAATTGTTCCTTCGCCGGAGTCGGGAGGGCAACACGACGGAACTCAAATTTCCCGGACTCGAACGGAATGGATGTGGACTCGATGTTCCACCTCACAAGAACCAGACTGGTGACGCAACGACCTGACATGAGCCAGCCGATGCTTCTCCCTGAAATCACCTGGTGGTACTCATTGGGACGAGCATCAGCTGTGCCTAACGAGAGGGGCGTGGCAGTGGGCGGGAACCTGGGTGGAAGCTGGAGACTGACAACAACAAAAAACATTGAGCACATGGACCAGAATATCACAACAGACAGGAGGGGAAAATAGGGCATCGCACACTAGGATCAGGACAGGGATATATATATATATATATATATATATATATTAGGGCTGTGAAACGATTAAAAATGTTAATCGGGTTAATCACAGGTTTTTGTGGATTAATCATGATTAATCACATATTACCGATATTCTCGGTATATTTTGTGAGAACATAGAGATTTATGACAAAAGACGGATATATACATTTATACATTCTTCTATACAATGGTGCTGCAACTCAGCAGTTATTTAGCAGTTTTCTTCCATATGGAACATTAATACATCTTCATCCTAAACAGAATGTTTAACCCTCCTGTTACCTTTCGGGTCAATTTGACCCCATTCAATGTTTAATGTCAGTGTTCTTTGGGGTCAATTTGACCCCAGGCTGTTTTTCACTGTGTCAAACATATCAGAAATATCAACTTTTTTATTTATTTAAAGGGCTATTTAGATAGTCAACAAACAAACATAAAGTACCTCACACTTAAACTTGGGAAGCAATATTATTTCTAATAATTTTCTGGAGGTTTTAATTGCTGGGGTCAAATTGACCCCGAGGGTAAAATATGTTCGTGAATGTAAAGGTAACAGGAGGGTTAAACAGAGCATTTTTCTCTTGTTTGTCAACCATTAACTCCACCATGATACAATCTAAAGGTGGACAGATTGACAAGTGACTTTTTTTTTGCTCGGTCGATGCGGCGACGGAGCTCTGTGGCGCGAGACGGAGATCGATAAGTGTTAACGCAACGCGAAGAGACAGAGATGACATGCTGCTGTGGAGATACGATCAACAACAGACGTTTAGTTTAATAAAAGAACAAAGACGTGCTATAGAGAACATGTCAGGGGCGGGCCAATTTTTTTAATGTCATGTGATCTACCACACTACGCCGCGATCGACTGGCAGGTCGCGATCGACGTGTTGAGACCCTGATCTACAGGAAGTAAAAGTCGTAACAAGGTTTCCGTAGGTGAACCTGCGGAAGGATCATTACCGATGAACAGACCGTCTGCATGAGAGCGGACAGAGTTCAGATTGAAGTGGTGTATTGGAAGCTCATTTTGCAAGTGACTTTTTTTTCGTCCCGACGACCAACAACAGACGGATTGGAAGCTCATTCTGCGCATGCGTTAAATGCGTTAAAAAAAAAACTAGTTAAACCTGTAATTGGATTAACTGAGTTAACGCGTTATTTTTCACAGCACTAATATATATATATATATATATGCTTTCTGAGTAGGGCCCAGGGAACATCTGTTCACAGTGTTGTGGCTGCCGAGAGACCTAATCTGAGGCCAGTGCCTTGATCAAGGGCAAGGGCAGGAAAATGCCTGTCCAGAGGAAAGCAATATGAACATTGAGTAATAAAAGTCCCAGTTCACACTCCGGATGTTCTTGCTGTGAGACAGTAGTGCATAATACTCCCCACCAATCCTAATTGTTGTACAACGAATACACTTTCTTATTTACGGACACAAGAAATATTTTTTTCAACAGAAAGATATGTTATTATCTCTAAAACTGTGCATATGTATATTTCACACTGAGGTGTGATCTGAAAATAACTGAATGACATGTTGACTCGATAACACAGAACAAGGCTTTTGAAAAACAAACAAGGGAATTTCTCAAGAATGCACATTAAAGGAGAAGAGGCATTACTGCATCGTCAAATGGAGATGCCACCGGGACGTGAACAGACCAGAACAAACATTTAATTTCTTCCACTAAGAGCACAAACGCAGAATAAAATCAGTCTCTAGTAAAATGGTCAAATTTCGTCTTAAGAATATATAATTATTCTTTGCCGTTTCCCTTATTCCCATCGAAACACAGAGACATGGATTACCTACCACTCAAACTAGCAAACTTCCCTTTCTGAGAGTTATGATTTGATTCTGCCTAAAACTCACAATCACATTTCCAGCATGCTTGCAAACAATTACAACAGTTATGATACTGGGGCAACAACAAAAAAGGAGTTATTGCACAAGCACTAACACTTCTGCTGGTGTTTGGGGCCTCAAACGTTTGCTGAAAAAGAAGTCTCGGCTCTACCCTGACCTGAGGTCAGTGATGTTGTCCTTAAGGTGCCGTATTATGATTATCAGATGGAACTGGGGGATTTAAAGTCAAATGTTTAACCACTAATGATCCCATGAAAAGACAAGAGTAAGTATGTATATTCTAATAATGTAATATTTTTTTGAAGTGAACAGTGTAGTTGAAGCTACATTATGTCATCTGATATTAATTTGTCAACCAAAAGTGTCATTATCATAAAATAAAGGCTGAGGTTTACCAACACAGCTGAACTCTAAAACCAAAATAAATGTTAAAAAGATATAAATATTGCACAATTAAACAAGAGATTTTAGAGGAGAGTAACTGATGAAGACATTTGTGGACTGGTTTAGGTTTCTGGTTGAGATTAGAGCTCCTGATAATGGGACAAGAATTAGAAAACTGTAATTTAACTCCATATTAAGTGACCTGCACATCTGACCCACGTGGCTCAGAGATTTAAATCATCTATCGATCTCCCACTGCTCACTCGGTTGTGTTTGCCTTTTGACTCTAATTCCCAAACTGTGGAAAGGAAATAACTGGATTGTTCGCTCACCCTAAACTCAAGGTAGATTTTGGAAGAGTTTGAACTCTTCAGCATTCACACAAATTTAATTGCAGGATGAAGTCAAATATTTAGACGAGAGAAAGTAAAAATACACAATGTGGAGGCAAAGGCAAGGAAATTAAAAACTGACCCGACTATACCTTGAATAAAAACAGATCAGCACTTCAGTGGCACTTGAATGGCACTTATGGTATTTTTGTAGTTTGGCTTTCTTGAAGAAATGTTACTTTCTTTATTCTTGTAGTTCTGAGTTTGTACTCATGGTTGAATGCACTTATTGTAAGCCGCTAAATGACATTTAATGTAATTTATTGAACACACTGTATGCAATTAATGTGAAATGCAAAGATAGCAAAGTAGTAAACAAGTAAAGTTCAGGTTGTGTAGAGACAAAAGAGCTTCTCTACTCATAGGGGACACAAAGCGCTGCAGGCCTTGTAGCCTACAGACCGTTTTCCAGAGAGACCTTTTGACCATATTGGGCATAATTAATTAGATGACAACACAGTCATTGCCATGCACACAAATTAGAAAGAAAAAAAACAATGACGCCGAAATCGACTCTGCACAGTGCACAGCTACGACCCACGCACAGAGGCAGCAATTCCATGAGTACAAATATTGAACATGGAAAGTGTGTGAATGTTATCCTCGCCCTTCCAGTTTCTTGTAAACGTAGCACAGCAGTGTGACGTCTGGGAACGATCGACTCTTCTCACATAAAGGTGCTAAACACCTCATTGTGAGCTCTCTCAACATAGCGGTCACTGCGCTGTCGGTGCTAACAGCGCTCACAACAGGAAAACATATATGCTAGCGTTACCCTGGGGGTGAACTGTAAGGCGGGTGCTATAGTTAGGTGACAACGGAAAAAATTCACCCGCAAAGGGAACGTGACGTCATTCTCTGCTCAGGTCAACATAACACCACTATATCTTGATGTATATGTCTTTACTTTTAAAGAAGCCCCTAAAAGAAGTGACTGAACCACAAATTTGGATAAGACTATGAACTAAATGGACACTTTAATCTGCTATAAATTCACTTTGGTCACTGCCTTGTTTTTTCTGTATATTTAGTATTTTAGTATTAGTATTTAGTATTGTTATTATGTTTTGTGTTTTATTTTTATCTTTTGTTTGTATTAATGCTCTAATGTGCACCTACTGCTGTGATCCTGAAATGTTCCCTGTGGGTCTAATAAAGGATTATCTTATCTTATCTTATATGATTACATTGTTGGAAATTAAACTTGTCAGATTTATCGGATAATGGGTTGATGTCTGACACCAGATTACACTTTTGGATGTTCTCCCTCGATTCGGCCGTACGTTTTTCTGGCTTCATCAAAGGTCATTTATACTGTGGCTCCGACTGAGCCCTTACTCAAACTTCCCTTGTGCACTTTGTGGCATTGCGTGTCAAACTGTTTGTCAGCATCAATGTGTCGATGGCTGATAAATGTTCTTACTCTGTCACTGTGACTTTGACATCAGATAGGATTGGCACATTTCCCACTGTCTATCTAGCTTGTTCTGTTGCAGCATTTGTGTTAACCATTTCCCTTTACTGGTTTCACAAACAGGTTTCTTTAAAAAAATATTCCAAAAGAGCTGCATTTCCTACTTTTCTAATAGCATTGACACAACCAGCGCCTAGTGACAAAATGCTCCAATGGAATTTTGAATGGACAATGTTGATGCATTTGTATTGCAACTATCAGTGTTTCAATGGGATATATATATATATATATATATATATATATGTCCCTTTAATGATCAAATTCCATTGGTGACATTAAGTCATGAAGTCAACAGTCACTGACACTTTAAGCAGCACAAACGTGGTGCAACAATATGTGTGAAATTATTGATTATTTAATCAAATGGTGACTTTATTTTGTCATTAGCTGCAGTTTAATTTAAAAATCAAATTATGTGCAATATTGTGCTATATTCTGTCCATACTGACGTGGTTATACAAGGTCATCTGTTCAGGTTTGCACATTTTGCAAAATATTTTATGGTGGGACAATAAGTTAAATAAACAAAGATACCAACTATTAGATGTTTAAAACTGTCTGTCTGGACTTGAACCTTAACTTTCATCACCCTATCGGCACCCTTTGTTTCTTTTTTTGTTTGATTAAAATATATATATATATTCATTTACAAGTCCTCATTTTGGCAAAAATTGTTCTTCGAGTTTATTTTCGATGTCATACACATGGAAGTATTTTTATTCTGCAGAGATCACTTCTCACAGCATGAACAACGTTAATTGACATTGTCAACACCGAGCCATCTGTGCACAGCACCAGATGTTGTGAAGTACAATGAGAAACTTCATTTGTCTGAATACTGCACAAACAGTGAGGATCCCAACCGGGGACAGTTTTACAGGAAGAAACCGGTTTTAACAAGCACACAGACTAATATTGTCTGGAGGATGAATTAATGATTGTTCCCCAATGTACTGAATAAAGGTTATTGGTATGTACGGACTATGTATTGGACAATGTGCGCACTAAAACAATGGCAATAGTACAGTACACCAGTAGATTACATTCCAGGAAGGTTTGTTCAGTATAGTCTCGTTGCAGATAGTCAAACCACTTTGTCATCAATCAAAACGGAAGTTTAGCACCCACAAAACATGAAAAAAAATGCATAAAATACTGCTTATTGCCACATTAATAATGAGAAAGGGACGTCTGTCCCACCCTCTCAAAGTGATAGGTACAACTGTTGAGTATAAATATTCACATCAGCTGCAGATGTAACAACTGCCAACGTTGATAACTTTGACACCAGTCTTCTGACTTCATCAGGAAAGGTAACACGCTAATATTTCAACTTCATTTAACTTGACTAAATGCCACGTTAATAGGAAATGTGATGTGGATTCACACTAAGTAGGATATTTAAACTTTGTTCACCGCAAAGAAAACCTTTTTCCAAAATATGCCATGTTAAAGTAGAATATAGAATTGGTATTAAACTACTAAACACAAACAAAACCACAATGTACTCCACGTTCATATGAATACCGCATGAAAGTACAGAGTCGCGGTTTACTATCATGTGATAGAGTTGACACTGGATCCGTGTTTTTTTTTCCAGGATGAAGTGCGTTATGATCTTTCTGGTGTTGATGCTGGTCGTCCTCATGGCCGAGCCCGGGGAGTGTTTTTTTAAACACTCAAAATCTCTGTGGAAAGGAGCCAGGGCCGCATACAGTGTTGCCAAGGGCGGATGGAGAGGTATTATATTTGTGTATGCATATATGTTGTGTATATATATATATATATACATATATATTTTATTTTGTATTTTATATTTTACTTTGTATACTTTGCACAGTCATTGTATTATATTTGTTTGTGTGTGTGTATATATATATACATATATGTTTCATTTTATTTATATACATATATATACTTCATTTTGTATTTTATATTTTACTTGTATACATCTATATCTTTCATCCCTGTTTTTTATATTTTATATTTATATTTTATTCTCGTGTGTTTAGTTTATTGATGCTGCTACTGTGACGACAAATTTCCCCTTGGGGATTAATAAAGTATATATCTATCTATCTATCTATCTAAAGCATTCATTTTGATGCATTCTGTGTTGAATTCAGACTTATGATTTGGTAGGAATTAAGCATGAGTATCATATTCTCAATTGATTGCACTAACATAAAGAGCTTCACATAGGCCTGGGTTTTACAAAATCATTTATTTAGTCCCGACAGCTCCACTGGATTAGCTGCAAATCGCTAAACCTAAGTGAAAAGAGCATCATTAATATGATCATTTAAAAAATATATATTCATTTACTGACAATGATGAAAAGATATAACCTATTTTCATCTTTTTGTCCATTTAGCACACAGAAACATGCGGAGGGCCAGAGGGTAAGCGTTACTGACTGTTGAAAACATTGCAACCAATGCAGAAAGTGTGTGTAGTGTTTGGATTTAGAGGAAAAACTGAATTTATATTATCATTAATTCATTAATCATTTTACCTAAATGATCTACATAATGTTACATACAAGTGAAACATACCATCACTTTTTCATCAAATGAATGTCTTCAAAAACCTTTTTTGTCCAATTTATTCTAAATCAAATAATATCAGATTAGAGTAAATACTAAAGCAGGATTATTTCAAAAACTTTCCTGTTTGCTTGATTGTAAAAGTTATTTATATTGTAATATCTATATTTGTCTTCTCAAACTAGGTATAGAAGCAGAAGTCAGATGGACGACGATCAGGGTCAGCCATATTGGCGAGACTGAATCCGTCCACCTTGGAGTCGTGTTTCGAGGTCTAAATTTCTGCCCGGCAACGCAAGAAACAAACGGATGAGTGAACAACCGTGTAGTCTTGAGTTTGCATGAAGCACTTGAGATGTGAAGTGATTTTTGGCAACACTGCAATTGTCTTTGAAAAGAATTAAACATGCTTAATAATACATGCAAACTGTCCTGTTAAGTAAAGCTGTAATGCAAACAAAAATAATCTGCTTTGTGGTTTTCTTTAAGTGAATATGATAATGAAAAGCAATGTTTTTTATCCAGTCCTGGGTAAATGTTGAGAATACTGATCTACAGGTGTGATCAGTTCTTCTGGTGTTTTGGGGTTTCTTTCTGAGTACGCTTGAGTCTATGATGAAGAATCTTTTCGAATTATGTAATTCTGGCAGGAGGTATAGTTGATGTCTCTGTCAAAAAGAAAATTATGACATTGATCAAAAATATAAATGGCAGAAAGAAATAATTGCCAATGATTCATGTTAATCACAATCACGACATGATGGATAACAAATAATCACAAAGTCCACTCAGCAATGAATGTTCACAGATTAAGACTTCAACTAGTGATTATTTTTGATCTATCAGCTGATTATTGTATTTATTAATAGATTCATCATTTGGTTTCCAAAACATAAAGTGAGGAAAAACAATTCCAATGTACTGTTTTTTTTGTAAAGCCAATAATCCAACAGCCAAATGCTTTAAATTGAATATAGTGTAATAGGAGATGTACGCCTACAATATTTCGCGTTTGGCTTAAAAATGTATAACTATGAATTGTCAAAATAGTTTCTGATTAAATTTGTGTGAATCAACAATAGCTGGCGTACAGATGACACTGTGTACAACGGCTCTGGCCGGTTAGACCTTCAGTGAGGTGTAAATTGGATGGCGCTGTGCGAGCAGTCACATGAGGTCTCAAACACTCTATGTATCAATAGGAATCATAGCGGGGTAAACGGTTCCACCCAACAGAAGGGTGAGGGAGGTGTCAATCAAGCAGAGTTTGAGAAAAATGTGTAATCATGAACCTAACTTCAGGTGTCAACAGTAAAAGTAGTGAAAGGTGCTCCGAGCAATCTGCCAGAAAACACATTACAACTAAAGTTTGACTCATTCTTTTTGCTTCCAAAGAAATGTCAATTTTCTTTGAACTGCATTGTTGTAATGTAGCTACAATCACTAAATGAGCTTCTACTCAAGTAAATTGCGCAAACTCTGTGAAATTACAACTACACACAATAGTGACAAGTGTTTGAAGATAATACCAACACATTTGAATCTCTCATTTAATTTTGAAGACTTGTAATTGTGTAATCATTTAAACATATTTAATCTGTATTTGATACTGTTAGAATCATTGTACCGCCACGTTTCTTCAGTTTCTTTTCGAATGCATTTAAAAGAAGTCAAATGGGCCTTTTGAAACCGTTTTCACAGTCTTCTTCATTCTCACGTCTCAAAAACCCTGAATATGTCGAAGTGGAATGGGAAATTGAGATTAGAACAATATCCTGTCGTCTTTCTGGAAAACTTGACGTTGCAAAATACAACGACCTATGCAAGGTTACTAAATTTAAAAACGAAGGTACCTCAGAGCCACGAGGCTGAGAGGTTCACATCCCCTGCAGAGCTCACACTGCTCATTTTGCTCTTTCTGACACTTCATCTGTGGAAAGGTGAGAAATACAATTTATTCCTACTACTACTGTAATGTGTGCAAAGTCTTTTGAGTGTGTGATGAGCTCCGGCGCTGGTTACATATTTCACAACCCTTTAGTCCCGTTATATTGTTGGGTGAAGTAATGGAGAGAGAGGATTCTGGATGTGGCCAGCGTAATGTGTTTTTCAGAATGAAGTGTGCGAGAGGAGCACGGGGAGGATGGAAAGGTAAATCACGACTTCAACAAGTACAACTACTCACAAGTTGCTACCCACCGCGACTATTTCAACATTTTCTGGCTCTACACTGAATTAACAATTTCAAAATAGTTAAAGATATAAACACGATGCCGGAGGTTCGTCTTTTAACTACCTGGGTAATATTAATTTCATTAGCAAAAGAGTCATGCAATATATAATGAAAATTATTTATTATAATAAATAATGTGATTTTCACTAACAACAAAGTGTTTTTCCTTTTCAACCTTGCAGTATTATATGTGAATTAAAACATTGTGAATGACGGTATAATCTATAAACATTCATCTGAAATAATGTGTGAGCTTTGAATATTAGGGGAATCAATGGCCTCGTTACAGGAATCATGGAGAGATCCTTTATGCATCAGAAAAAAATTGTTTTAGAAAATGTGAAATGTGATTGTGAACTCAATAATGAAGAATCAAAATGCAATCCAAGAAGTCGAGCTCTGCTTGGTGTTACGACTTCAGGGAATATACAGGATGCACCAATAAGATACATAAGGTATTAACATATACTGACAGTATGATCTCTAGTACTGGACTACATGTAACATGTTATACATTGCTTTGTCAATGTCATAAGAAAGTGCAGTTATTCTGTAATGAGATTAGCCCTGTGGGGATGTGTATGGAGATTTTAATTTCAACATTGTTTCTCTAAAGTCCTTTTCACAAATGTCATTCATCAGATGAGACAAACCAGTGAAAATATTACTGAACCAAACTCTTATTTGTGATATTTTTGAAATGCACTATAAAGATTATTTAAGACATTCCGACTTTAATAAGGCTAACCTGTAGTAGAATATAACTTAGATTGATTTACACAAGTCCTATACTGAAGTACACATTAAAGGTACTATTTGAGTATTACATTTTATAATATGTTGCTTTTACTCCTTTTACTTCACTGCATTGGTGGGACAGCACCAATTACAGTTATTTAGTTATAACAGTTTTTCTGAGATCAGGAAACGTTGAACTTTTTAAGAATACGTGGGTCTTACAAGACAGCAATGACGGTCTGAGCAGCATCAATGACATAGTAGCAAATATAGTTCAATTTATCCTTTTTCTAAACCCTTACATTTATACAATCTTTGAGTAGAAATTAAAATATGAAAAAATAAAGATAAAAAGCATTAAAAGTCATCTCTGTGGTCAGTAGCCAGCGTGGCCGGCCACTCTCTCACACCTCATCAGCTCATTCAGTGCACCTGCTGGTCACACCCACCTCATCAGCTTATTCTGTACACCTGCTGGTCACGCCCACTTCATCAGCTTATTCTGTACACCTGTTGGTCACACCCACTTCATCAGCTTATTCTGTACACCTGTTGGTCACACCCACCACATCAGCTCAATCACTCTCACCTGCCCACTCGACTGCGCCTACTCTCTTTGGTATTTAAACCCCAGCTTCACTATCACTCACTGCCAGTTTTTTATCTGCATTTATGCTGGACTTTCCAACGTTTACCCCATGGCGGTTTTCCCGTGGCCGACCCTGCCCGTTTGGACTTCTCCGCCATGCCTCTCTCCGATCACGAGCATAGCACTCAGCTTCCCGCCTTCCCTCTCCCCTGACAAATTGGCGTTCCACCGAGTGGGAGTGAGTCTCTCCATGTCAGCAGAACCGAGACTGTTTGCCTGTTGAGATCTCTGCCTGGAATAAAGCTTTGCTCAACGATTCTGTGTGTCCGTCGTACTGCTTCTGGCTCCTTACCACACCCGGTGCAAGAGCATACACAGCTTCCTATCAGTATGAAATAGCTTACCAACGATGTAATGTTAATTAAATAGGCTATTGCAACCTACTGCAAGGGTGCAGTCAGACAACCAAATCCATAAACTCTTACGTCAATGATGATGACGTCCCAAACAATGATTGAATATAACTATAAGTGGTTAGCGGTAACATTGTCTGATAATATTGCTTTCATAATATTTTAAAATCTTTGCAAAATGCTGAAAAAGTCCAATTTAACCAAAAAGTAGCCCAATTGTGCAGAAACTAGCACAATCTGGCAACCCTGTCAGTAGCAAACATGTTAAAATGCCAAATTCTAAATAAACTAGAATGGGCACTCGGTAGAGCGCATACCTTCGCATATCACAAGATTGGGCATTGAATTATGAACATGTTGGCATTAGTTGCATGCCAATTGGATACAAATTGACCGTGCTATGGTAAATAGAAGATTTTGACCTTTCCATGACCTTGACCTTTGACCCGATTGATCCCAAAATCTAATCAAATGGTCCCCGGATAATAACCAATCATCCCACCAAATTTCATGCGATTCGGTTTAATACTTTTTGTGTTATGCGAGTAACACGCATACAAATAAATAAATACACGGCGATCAAAACATAACCTTCCGCATTTTCGATGTGAAGGTAATTATTCTAAAGCTATTGGAGGAAAGTCTACTTACAGTTACAGTATGATATTTCCCAACAGATGAAAAGCACGATGCCGTGATGTTGTCACACTTCAGATATCTTGTCGCCATCTTACGGAACTTAACATTTCAAAACCCAATGACTCATACAACGGCGCTAAATATATGTAAATACTGTGTCACACACTTGTCATGAATCCATCCCTGCCTTTATAAAACACACAAGACTTCACATAGATTCACAGTAGATCTCAACTTGCTCTCTTTACTGGTCTCTTTGGGTCAAACGCTCAATCAGGTAATCAGGTTCCTACTTTATTTAAAGTCTTTGGGACATGTGATGAGCTTCGCACTTGACAAACCATGTAACTTGTACCCCAGGTCGTCTGTTGTATGAAATAAAGTCTGAGTGACTCCTGATGTGTTTTTGAGTTCCAGGATGAAGTGTGCCATGATCTTTCTGGTGCTGACGCTGGTCGTCCTCATGGCTGAACCCGGGGACTGTCTCTTTAAACATCTGAAAGCCATGATGCGTGGTGCCAAACGAGGATGGAAAGGTACATTTACACTGTATCTAGTGAGAGTAACTTGGCGTTAAGCTTATCAGAATAAAAACAAGCAAGATTTGTAATCATAAATAAATATTGTAAAACAAAATATACTGCATTCGATCCTAAAATGCAGTTGTTGGTAATTTGCAGGTCAAATATGTAAGTAAGCAAACAAATAAAACCCAGTTTGAACCTTGACATCGACTGACCTGCTGATGATCAAATTAATTATTTGTGTGATTACACATTGTAAATACTGCAAATGAAATCAGATCAAGGGACCAATAAGATTGTTACTGTGAAGTAGAATTTCGCATTTTACCACAATACCAAGTATTTTGCATTTTACCACCATACCATTCTTCGATTCAGAAGATATAATTGCTAAAAAAGGAAATTGTGAATTAATTTATATTCATGGGAGAGAAGTGTTTCTTTTGACTTAATGTTTTTTCTTCTAGCCCTAAAGTGCTGTCTCTGCTATTTCAGTGTAACTATCAGCGTTTT
This sequence comes from Pseudoliparis swirei, assembly GCF_029220125.1. Taxonomy (NCBI): domain Eukaryota; kingdom Metazoa; phylum Chordata; class Actinopteri; order Perciformes; family Liparidae; genus Pseudoliparis; species Pseudoliparis swirei. The sequence continues at coordinate 15,894,349 of NC_079399.1, read as the reverse complement.
AATTAGAAAAACCTAAATATACAATTCTATTAATCACCAGAATAAACACAAGCACATACATTTACGTTTCTAAGATTACCTCTGATGGTATGTTCATGAGTAAAGACTTTCATAAAAAACTGTCTCGCTAATGTTACCTTAAACAGTATTAGTGATGACTTTCAAGGGATTATTTAAAATTATTATTAGATTATGTTTATAATATAGTAACTTCATGTCTTTGTGTTTAGATTACAGAAACAACCGTTACATCAAGCATGTGGATCCAGGGTAAGGACGTCTGATTGCTGTTACACAAACAACTAGAAATCTGAGCAAAATAACATTATACCGAAAAAACATTGTATACAAACTATATCTTTTTGTGAAATGTCCTCTCACCATGAACAGAATGCGGGAGCAACAAGACGGCAACGACGAAGAGACTCCGCCATACAGGCGCTGAATTTAAAACCACCGTTCATCCTGATGAATGAAAATAAAAAGTGAATTTAAGCAGCATCTGAGTCTCCAGAATGTTTGTGTTTGTTTAACACCACAGAAGACATCACTTGTTTTATGTACATTTTATTTAATAATGACTGCTGCGAAAGTGAAATTCAAATGCCAGACATGCTTTATTTATTTTGCCAAAATGTAACTGAATCAAGCAACACTAATAACTCTACATCACTCCATGAAATCTATACATTACATATATTATATATATTCTTAAGAGCAATCAAGCAGGTGGCTCTTTATACTGAAGCTTCTTTATGCCATGTGTTTTATCTGAGGACACAAAACAAGTGAAAGGGGAACATTAGCAGATTGTTTTCTCGCTGCTTTAAAAGAAATGGATATGATAAAAGTGAGCAGTAAATAATGTATGAGTATATGTTTGGCTCGATGGTTGTAATATTCAATATTTGAGGATATTCATCTCCTCAAAATGAAACCGACATACTCTGGGAGAAGACCCCTTTCCTCTCCACCCACGAGCTGCTTTTGAATCTCCATTCAAGAGTACCGTTGGAAACCACGTAAAAAAGATGTCCCTTTAAGTCCAGAACTTGCCCTACAATCTTCACATTTTTATATTTTCCTTCAGTATTAAAGGAACTCAACGATAGCTGTATATGTACATCCATGGGTACATCACAAACAGGAAGTGCCGATAGCTAATCAGACGTACTCTTAATGGGGCCAATGTGCCAAAGCAGCCGTCTGCGTAAAGCTTACGATGGCGTCTTGTGGCCGCAAAGCCATGAAACCCAAACAATGAGTGAAAGAAATTAATATGAATTTATAATGTGATGTTATTGACGGTTAATCTGTTGCATGCGTGTGACACCACCTGCCTCTTCCCTCCACTAACCCTGCAGCCTCGGAGAGAGAGGAGTCCAGGCAGGCGGAGGTGTCAAAGATCAAAGATAGCGATGATTGATCTCTCTCACATTCGCCTGAAAACAACCTAAAGGGCATCATCCCCCCCCCCCCCGCCCCTCCCTCCTCCTCCCCCGCATCCTCCTCCCCCATATAATAAAACAAACACAAACCAACCGATCGAGCAAAGTTTGTTTTGGGCAGATGCGGCTTTGCTTAAAACATATTGATTGGAAATGAGATGTGGTCAGAGGACGGATGAGGTTAGAAAGGTGTGTGTGTGTGTGTGTGTGTGTGTGTGTGTGTGTGTGTGTGTGTGTGTGTGTGTGTGTGTGTGTGTGTGTGTGTGTGTGTGTGTGTGTGTGTGTGTGTGTGTGTGTGTGTGTGTGTGTGTGTGTGTGTGTGTGTGTGTGTGTGTGTGTGGGTCAATCGTGTCACTGGCAGTGGTTGTTTACCTAGAGGCGATTGCTGGACTCACACAGAAGCCCTGCTCAGACAGAGATGATAAATAATAGAGGAGCTACAACAGAGGGCAGACACACACACACACACACACTCACACACACACACACACAGATCAGCATCAAGGTTAAAGATGGGCATTGGGTGAAATGGGAGAGGTCTTTTTGGACGCGTCACTCGAACGTGAGGGGGGAGGGAGTGGGGCGGGGGGGGCGGTCATGTAGTTGCCGTGGATCTTGACGTCTGCGTATCAAATGCACGAGAGGTCTGCGTGTCTCCATGACAGTTCTGTCAATATGGCTTCAGCCACGCCGGAGGGTCATGTGACTCCTCCCTCACTTCCTCACGTTACAGACGTTCGTGTAAGCTGTTGCAGATCAGGTGTAACGGTAACAATAATGTGGTTTTGGAAAACCCTCGGCAAACAGACGCTGGTCGATGTTTGAGTAATTTCAAGAGGGGGGAAATTATGATGGCTATTTTTCTTAACTGCTTGACAATAATCCAGATATTAATAAATATGGAACAAAATGCAGTATGGGCAGCCAGTTATTCAAAATAATTTTTTTAAGTCCTGCATGTAAAATAGTACAATCAAATTACTTTTATTTCAAAGCTTGTTTGATGAGAATCATACTGGTGAAAAAGAGTACAGTAAAATAATGTGTGTGTGTGTGTGTGTGTGTCTTATTTATTTATTACAATCGTATCTCACAAATAAATAGTCAGTAATATATCAGTTCAAAAAAGACTATAATATCGTATTATATTTCATGTTAAGCACAAGTACGAAAAACATCTTACCGATGGCTTGACCCAAAAAAAATCCTGCACGCTGTTAATAATAATAATAATAATTCAAAATTATATATCTCTTTTCGAAATACAAAACACGCTTAAGACTCGATTAGGACATATAATCGACATAAATTATATTAAGGGAAGGTCTGAGGACTGATGCATCCTAAATACAGGACAGGTGATCAAGAGTGTGCAGGGTTCAGGATCACGGTGCATTGCTCCAGTACAGGTGTTTGTTTGTTTGTGTGCGTGTGTTTGTTTGTGTGTGTGTGTGTGTGTGTGTGTGTGTGTTGTGCACTGATCATTGTGGTGGATGTCACCAATCTCCCAATTAGTGGCCGAATGTGGATGAAATCCCCCAGAACAATTACCTCCCTCTCACTCTCTCCCTCCCAGTGTGTGTATGTGTGTGTGTGTGTGTGTGTGTGTGTGTGATTGTCTCTGTTATTCTTCTCAACACAGACCGTGTGACAGGTAGACAGCTGACACACAGGCTTAAAACAGACTGATATCCACAGTGGATATCTATAAACACATCAAATGGATCTTATTGTGGCCCATCAAATGTTCTGTGTCGCTGCCTCGAGGACCGGAATAAAGAACACTGCTTATTCCATTTTTGACATCCCGACTTCTTTTTGGATGAAATAGTTGTTTGCGGCTGACGGATTTGCGTTCTTTCATTGGAAACGGGGAAATCTGTCGGATGAGAACGTATCGACGGTGGGAAGTTACTGAGCAGCAACATGTCTCCTCATTGAGAGTCTTAATCTGTGATTGAAGTGTGGCAACATCAAATGGGAAAGCTAGTAGACAAAAACTATCTATTGTTACATAAAGAAATAAATGACACAGCTTCAAGCTGAGTTGAAATGACTTCAATGTGTATCATAGAGCAACCACCAGGGAGAAAAGTATGTTCCAAGACAACTAAACTTCTCATTCACGCTTTGAGGGAAACCTATTTTTGTCCTGGATTGCGGTTATACGATTATTATTAACGTAAATAATGAATAAATAATGGTTTGGTTTAAAAAGAGGATGTTTGTTACGTTGCTAAGCAACCAACGTAAATTAAAATAGAGAGCCGGCAGAGGGCTGTGTCATACTTTATGTGGCGGGTCTAAAAAGGCATTTTAACACATCAACTGCTGCACTCCTCTTGCACTGGTTGCCCTGGAGGACACTTTGACCTTGAACCTAAAAAGTACACTAACGGATCCCCGTATATGAATTGGCGTGAAAACTTACTGCTGGTGAAACTCCTATATTTTATCTCTTTAAGTGAATAAACGTGAATTAAAACTCTTAACAGTCGCCACCTTGTCACCCCCGTAAGAGCGTTAGCCTCATACGGGTCCATTACAACTATTACACTTTAAATAATGTGCTGTCCATCATCCGATAGTACGTACGTCAAGTTGCATTTTTTATTTAATAAAAAGTCTGATTTTAACTATAAAGAGGAAGTAGATAAAACGTCTATCAATAAAACTTTCTACAGTTTTAGACACCGTTGGTTGTGCAGGTAAAACAGATTTCTACAGCATGCATTGTATAAATATGTGTTCCTTAAAACGAGACACTAAAAAGAAATAAAACAGGAGTGGGAAACGTAAAATGTACAAATGATTGAACAACAAAACTATTTTCCCCTGTTTTAAATTCACCTAAAAAAAAGCAATTTTACGAAAAAGCGAGCAATGTGGAAAGGCGGTCTTGATGCAGGGGTAATGTTATGCAAGTAGCAGGCAGTGGCGGCGTAGGGGGCTGGCGAGATGAAATCTTAAAATGTAAAGAAAAAAAAAAAAAATAGAAAATATAAAAACAATATATCCTGTCAAAACATTATATACCAAATCATTTAAATAGCACAAATGTGTTGTTGATGCTAAATGTGGAGATCGTCAGCCTGTGTCAAACAACTTTAAGTTAAATATATATAATAATATAACCACCATCCATCCTCACTGAAAGCCGCCCCATTTCGCCACCGGCTAACGTGTGTGTGAAACATTTCCGCGAGCAAACATTCCGCTGTCTTCTCAGCAGCGACTTCACGCGGAATCTTGGAAAATGCAAAATCTGCAAATGAAAATTACATCGTGCCTTTTCACCGTGACTGGACTTCGGCTCAAACGACTCGCACGCCAGAGACCGGCCAGCAGCTCAGAGAGCAGACGAGCGAGCTACGCGGGAGGCTGCTAAGTAGCTGGAGCTTGGAGCTAGTGAGTAATGCGCTGTTTAGTTTCCCTGTCTGTTGTCCAAAGTCCTGGGGACTGAACTCCCTGACTAACTGGGGTGAGGGATCTAAAGAGATGCAGACAAGTGTAGCACGAAACTTGCGCAGTCTTCTAGCTAAAGGCATGGAGCTAATCACAGCTAAGCCTGAAGCTAACCCTGTTTACAGTCAGAAAAAAGAGACGAACTGGCATAAAAACAACGAAGAAGAGTTCTGAAAACAGACACATTCCTCAAGAATAATGGTGGGTCATTTTCTGTGCACTCTGTCATGTAATTGTGTTGTGTATTTGTGTTTTCATTTTGTTATTTTTTATGTTATATATTTTTTTTTGTTTATTGCATTATTTTGATTTTGTTTTTATTTTATTATTTTTGCTATTTTTTTTTTTTCATCTTTTTTAAATCTGTTTTCCTGGAAATTGTTTTCTTTCTCTCCCTGAGTCTCTCCCTGCCCTGAGTCTCCCCCTCCCTGCTGTGGGTTTTTATATTGCTGAGGTGAGCGTGGTGAAGCTATATTCTGAATAAAAGTCTTGGCTATTCTTGAATACAAGTAACCGCTATATTATACTGGAAAGCGAAATGCAATCGTGGTCATCAGCTGTCATGTAACATATACGTGAGTGGCGGTCTCATTGAATTTCACTTTGGCGCTCGCTTTTTTTAGCTACATCCGGTCGCCTGTTTATATATTTTTCGACCGTAAAATTCCTTTATTTTTGTGTTGTGTTTTAAGTGGAAGGGGGAAGGAGAGACAGAAACAGAATGATGTGTGTTGTGTGTTCTTCTGCAGGTATGTGTTCCTTTTGTTCAAAGTTAGAATTTTCGCTGTTGTGTCTGAAAAATGATGACTAGCTCATGTAGTTATTTATTTTGTCCCTCTGTTTTCCCTTGTATGTTACATGTCATGGTTTTGATGAGAATTGTTATTATTTAGATTTAATGTGGTCCTGTCTTCCATGGACAATGGTTTTTTATTGCTGAGGGAAGTGGAAGTGCAGAGACAGATCAGAAGGCAAATGTGTGTGTTCTGTTGTCTTCTGCAGAATAAATAAGTGCTGGGAAAATCCACCATCTGAGCCGACTTCTTCCATGCCCGTTCCACATCAGTTACATCTGCTCTGAACCTCTTTCATGTGAGGGTGAAAGTCTTTTATTTTGCAAACCTCTGAAACCCAACCCAATGTTTCTTAAAGCTGCTCTGAACCTCTCATGCCCAAAGTTACAGTTTGTAGATAGTTGTTGTTGGACAGTGTTGAGCACGCTGTGTTCTTGAAATAAAGCTTTGTTTTTTCAATATTCTACTCAAAACCTCTTTTCTTCTCATTGTTGAGTGCTATTTAAACCGCGTCACCCAACTGCGCCCCCCAATTTCACCAGCCGCCACTGAGTAGCAGCTGTAATATGCAAAAGAAGAGACGTATGAAGACACGCGGGGCGGATGGACGCACGCTTGCAACGGTCAAGCTGACGGGCGGCTCCCCACCGGGAACCAGCATCTCTGCTGCCCTTCTCTAAAGCGGGCCTGTGTGCATGATGACGTGCTCTAGGACAGACGCACACTGAGCAGACAGACGGAACAAGACTTCTTTTCTTCTGTCAATCCACCAAATCCATACAGAGAGAGAAAGAGATGTCTGCTCTGAACAGAGTCGAAGTCGAACCGAGAACAGCTGCGATCCCACTGATCTGATTACAAACCTCCTTACGCGCAGCAGACCCAGAATGACACATTATTATTTTTAATCCAAAACTCATAAAGTGAGAGACGGTCACGAATAGGGGTTCAGACCTGCGGCTTCAGAGCGATGAAGCGAGCGCCATCAGTCCCACTCAGTGCGATGCCCTGTGATTGCTTACATAATGAAGGGATGTTGCATTCAAACGCCGTGCTTTCAGAATGTTTGAAGAGTCACGAGAAAACCAGATTAACTAATTGAGAGGAAATTAGCTCCAAACTAACTTCTTTTTTTTCCTGCTCCATTTTCAGATTTCCAGTTGTCTCTCAGACTGGAGGAAAGAAAACATCCAACATACACATTTAGGGATTTATTTTACCACTCGGTCTCATGGCATCTGTAGATTTCTCCAAATGTCAGCAATGGATGATGCTTTATTTGCTTATTTAAAACATAAAACAATTGTCTTTATCACCTGACGTTTCATGGTAATATCAATTAATTCATTTTTCACCATTATTTCTTTTTCTTAGTCTTATTTTGGAATTTTGCAGGGTATTTTCTAACTATTTTCTAAAATGTTTTTCTTCAAACTGAGTCAGAAATCAGACTTTTCAATTTTCTGAAAGTTTTAACATATGTTTCATCATATTTCATAGACTAAATACTAAATTGTTTTCCTTAAACCAAAGAGCAAACAAGAGCTGTAAAGTTAAGTCTGTAAAAACCTTTGACTCGAATGTTAACTCAATTAAACAATAATGTTGAACCTGGCTTCATCCAATATTCAGATGTTTCTTAAGTGAATGTATGACAATTAGCCCATATTTGTTGTAATACCTCATTTGCACGTCTAAACATAACATTTCCGAGAACTTGCAAAAAGACGAACTGGGGAGGTTGTACCACCTGATGTACCACCTTCACTAAGGGTGACCTCCTCGCCGTCGGGGGGGGAGCCCAACGGGGTGGAGAGCAATCCAGAGGTGTATCCAGTGTGTGCTGTGACACGCGCTAGGGCCCAATTCATGACTGAAAAGCCTGTGAGTACCGAGACCGAAGGGGTGGAGTTCCCTGTACCTGATTTTCCTTTGTCTGTTTCCCGCAGTGAGCTGGAGAAGGAACAGAAGGATGATCCCACCTTGCAGGGGCTCTTTGAGCAGGTGCTCCCTGCTGACCAGATGGAGAGCACTGCTCAGGGGTATTTCATTCAGGAGGGTCTGTTGGTGAGAAACGGGTTGCCGCAGGGGAACCAGTTCACTGAGGAGGCTCTGTATCAGATAGTGATGCCTCTGAAGCGTAGAGAGATGGTGTTGCAGACTGCTCATGGTGGGATTGCGGGACACCTAGGGGTAAGGAAGACTTGGGGCAGGGTGTTGAAGTATTTCTACTGGCCATGCATGAAGAAGACCATTGCGGCCTACATCAAAACCTGTCATACATGCCAAATGGCTGGTAAGCCAAACCAGACTATCCAGCCTGCCCCCCTCTATCCAATCCCTGCAGTCAGTGAGCCTTTTCAACATCTGATAATAGATTGTGTTGGACCACTTCCCCGCTCCAAATCTGGCAGTAATTATTTGTTGACAGTAATGTGTCAGTCTGTACGATACCCTGCTGTGTATCCACTGAGGAACATCACAACCAAGGCTGTAGTGAAAGCGTTGTCGCAGTTCATGTCCGTTTTCGGTATTCCAAAAGTGATACAGAGTGATAGGGGTACCAACTTCACGTCCAACATGTTTGCAGAGATCATGAAGCAACTCAAGGTGAAACGTGTGATGTCTAGCGCTTACCATCCAGAAAGCCAGGGAGCCCTAGAGCGTTTTCATTCTACTCTGAAGTCCTTGTTGCGAGCCTACTGCACTGAGCTAGACAGAGACTGGGAGGAGGGGTTGCCATGGTTAATGTTAGCAGCTAGAGAGGTGATCCAGGAAAGTACTGGTTTCAGTCCAAATGATTTAGTGTTTGCACACACCGTCCGGGGCCCCCTGGCCGTGTTGCAGGATGACTGGAAGGCCCAGGCGCCCCCAGTCAACCTGTTGGATTATGTAAATGGTTTTAGACGTAGGTTGTATGAAGCAGGAAAGATGGCTAAAGAGAAGTTGGAGACTTCTCAAAAGAAGATGAAACGTCTGTTTGACCGTCGAGCTGAACGCAGAGAGTTTAGCCCGGGAGACCCGGTCCTTGCGCTAATGCCGGTCGTGGGGTCTCCCTTTCAGGCAAAGTTTAGTGGACCCTACTCGGTAGTTCATAAAGCTTCTGACCTGAATTATGTGATTGCTACTCCTGACCGAAGAAGGTCCACCCAGTTGTGTCACATCAACCTGTTAAAACCATACTATGTCCGTTCTCCTGTTCTAGCTGCCGAATCAGAGGTGAGGCCAGTCGCGGTGGCTGCTGGAGTGGGGGGGTTCGGTTCCTCCTCCAGCCCTGGTGGTAGCAGGGGTCGAGGAGGAGCTGACCTCACCAGACGATGGTATGCTTAGAGTTGGGCTTCACCCTGCTTGTTGGTAAAGAAACCAGACAACACCTTCAGACCAGGTACAGGTTACAGGAAAGTGAACGCAGTAACCCAAACCAGCGTCTGATGAGATGGTGTTTGTTCCTCCAACCCTATCAGTTAGATGTCCGCCATAAGCATTTAGTATAGGAACTGTATGATTATGTTTATCTTCCACTGGGATGCTGGGAGGTTAGGTTCAGAGTAGTTTGTTGTTGTGGGGTGGGATAGATTAGGAGATCGTGGAGTGTGAGCCTCAGTGACCTACGGTCCCTGTCTTAAGGGAGGGGGTGTGACGCCACTCCCCTTTAAGAGGCGGGGCCGGACCATCAATTAAGCCCATGGGGCACACCTGCCAGTGGTGTGTCCCAGGGTCTATAAGATGGTGGCTGCCCATTGTGCGGGAGGCTTGGGTTTTGCCCTCTCCTCCGTTGGCCAGCCCAACACTTGGTTTGGTTTGTTCATGTTTACACCCTTCAACACTCATGTTGCCCATACATTACATACAACACCTTGCACTCACGCTGACCTTCCCATCCCACCCTCGATGTTGCCGGTTTGGCTGGCTTTAGGCTTTCTATTTATTATTCTTAATAAACTGGAGTACTGTTTACCGTTTATTGGCATCTGTGTCCCCTTTTTGTTTACATCCCTGAGCCGGGTTGTGACAAACCTGCTAACCTGCCAGTGGTGTGTCCCAGGGTCTAATTGATGGTCCGGCCCCGCCTCTTAAATGGGAGTGGCGTCACAATGATGCTTCCGGTTTAAACGGTTAGGGATCACATGGAAAAATAATTTTACATCAAGGAATGATCATTTTGGAAAAAACATCTTACAACTAATGTCGGCTATTTAAATTTGTATTTGTACCTTACTCCCATGATGCTTTGCCCCGTCTTCTTTACACCTGGCATCCTGAGGCCGGCATATTGAAATCATAGTGAAACAATTGATGTTATTTTCAGATGCAAAAATGAATGTGCTGTCCACTCCTCCTGCACCACAGCAAAGGGCAGCAGAGAGGTTCATCTGTGACACAGGGCTGGCCAAAAGAAAGCATTTCATAACTTTGTATTTAAGGAATACAAATAAAAATGAAATGAATGAATACAAATCTGTCACAATAACATTCCCACTTGTGATGACCAATTCGACCCGGACAGACGTAATCCCGATAATCTGTTTCCACTGCAGTTCGAATGCTTCCCCTATTCACCTGCAGTTTCTCCCTCTTACACTAGAGTGGAGGATGTAAATGGCAAGTTAAAATGAACTAGGATGACCTTTTGGGTACATCGAGTTGACTGCGGATCAAATATACAAGTGCAAAGAGATTGATGGACTGAAACCCGGGAGAAAATGGATTTGGCCGTAAAAAAAGACATCGCGGGGCTCTGACTCTCTGCATGCTTGACCTTTGCCGACCGCTTCGTGGAAACGGGCAGGTGGCTTTGCTGTAATGGCGACTTGTCCAAGTGTGTCCCAAAAAATGGGCTTTATTTAACGATTTCAAGATAGGCTAAGTACTCTGATCTTTTACCGAAAAGAATAAGCTCACTGCAGTGATGTGCACGTGTTCTCCAGCACCCTGTGACGTCACAGTGACGTTGGGTGTGGTCAGAGGGGAAACGGGTGTGACTCTTCCAGCCAGAGAGGGCGGCCACATGCTGTTTCCCAGCCTGGTATTCAGGTGATCTCTGAATAAAAGTGGCTCCGTCTTCAGCTCACCAAGCAGTCATTCAATTCAATTCAATTCAGTTTATTTGTATAGCCCAATTTCACAAATTACAAATTTGTCTCGGAGTGCTTTACAATCTGTACACATAGACATCCCTGCCCCAAAACCTCACATCGGACCAGGAAAAACTCCCAAATAACCCTTCAGGGGAAAAAGGAAGAAACCTGGAGGAGAGCAACAGAGGAGGATCCCTCTCCAGGATGGACAGAACAATAGATGTAATGTGTACAGAAGGACAGATTTAGAGTTAAAATACATTCAATGAATATGACAGAGTGTATGAATAGTTCATAGTAGGCATATTCCACGATGGAGACCTCCACGATCCATCAGGCAGATGGCGGTGGGGAGGAGTGGGCGGAGTCTCAACAGTAGGCGGAGTCTCAACAGGACAGTGGCGTAGTCAGGAGCAGGAATTCCACGACCCAGACCTCAATGATCCATCAGGCAGATAGGATCTATGCCGTCTCATAGGGTCCGATGACCCCATGAGACGTGAAGTCAAAAGGACTCCGGGAAGAAAGCAGAGTTAGTAACGTGTGATTGAGAGATGAAAATTCATCCTTAAGGAGAGAAAAAGAGGAGATAGGTACTCAGTGCATCCTAAAACGTCCCCCGGCAGCTATAAGCCTATAGCAGCATATCAAGGGGCTGGACCAGGTGAGCCTGATTCAGCCCTAACTATAAGCTCTGTCAAAGAGGAAGGTCTTCAGTCTACTCTTAAACGAGGTGACTGTGTCTGCCTCCCGGACTGAAATTGGAAGCTGGTTCCATAAAAGAGGAGCTTGATAACTAAAGGCTCTGGCTCCCATTCTACTTTTTAAGATTCTAGGAACTACAAGTAGTCCCGCATTTAGTGAGCGTAGCTCTCTAGTGGGGCAATATGGTACTACAAGCTCCTTAAGATATGATGGGGCATCACCAATCAAGGCTTTGTACGTTAAGAGAAGAATTTTAAAAGTGATTCTTGATGTTACTGGGAGCCAGTGCAGAGCAGCTAGTGCAGGAGTGATGTGATCTCTTTTCTTAGTTTTAGTGAGAACACGAGCTGCAGCATTCTGGATCAACTGGAGGGACCTAAGAGATTTATTAGAGCAGCCTGATAATAAGGAGTTGCAGTAATCCAGTCTCAAGTAACTACGTGAACCAATTTTTCTGCATCTTTTTGAGACAAGTTGTGCCTGATTTTTGAAATATTACGTAGATGAAAGAATGCAGTCCTTGAGATTTGCTTTACGTGGGAGTTAAAGGACAAGTCCCGATCAAAGATAACGCCAAGATTCTTTACAGTGGTGTTGGATGCTAGGGCAATGCCGTCTACAGAATCCACATCACCAGATAATTGATCTCTGAGGTGCTCAGGGCCGATTAAAATTACTTCGGTTTTGTCTGAGTTTAACATCAAGAAATTGCAGGTCATCCATGTGTTTATGTCTTTAAGACATGCTTGAATTTTACCGAGTTGGTTGCTCTCCTCTGGTTTTATCGATAAATATAGTTGAGTATCATCTGCATAACAATGAAAGTTTATGGAGTGTTTCCTGATAATATTGCCCAAAGGAAGCATGTATAAGGTAAATAAAATTGGTCCAAGCACAGAACCTTGTGGAACTCCGTGATTAACGTTAGTGGTTATCGAGGCGTTATCGTTTACAAATACAAACTGAGATCGATCTGATAAATAGGATTTAAACCAAATTAGTGCCGTGCCTGAAATGCCAATCGACTGCTCCAGTCTCTGTAACAGGATGTCATGGTCAATGGTGTCGAATGCAGCACTAAGGTCTAACAAGACCAGCACAGAGAGGAGTCCTTTATCTGCTGCCATTAAGAGGTCATTTGTAATTTTCACCAGTGCTGTCTCGGTGCTGTGGTGTTTTCTAAATCCTGATTGAAATTTCTCAAATAAACTATTATGATGTAGAAAGTCGCACAACTGATTTGCGACCACTTTCTCAAGGATCTTGGAGAGGAAGGGAGGTTAGAGATCGGTCTGTAGTTAGCCAACACCTCTGGATCCAGAGTGGGCTTCTTCAGGAGAGGTTTAATAACAGCCACTTTGAAGGAGTGTGGTACGTGGCCTGTTAGCAGAGACACATTGATAATATCTAATAGAGAGCCGCCAATTAAAGGCAAAACGTCTTTAAGCAGCCTCGTCGGGATGGGGTCCAAGAGACAGGTAGACGTGTTCAAGTAGAAACCGTTGAAGATAATTGGTCACGGTTGATGGGAGAAAAGCCCTCAAATATACACCAGGGCATACAGCGGTTTCTAAGGCCATTCCACTTGAGGACAGATTGGCACTGGTTATGGGCAAGAGAATATTAATCTTGTCCTAATAGTTAAAATCTTTTCATTAAAGAAGTTCATAAAGTCATTACCACTGAGGTTTATAGGAATGCTCGGCTCCACAGAGCTGTGACTCTGTCAGCCTGGCTACAGTGCTGAAGAGAAACCTGGGGTTGTTTTTATTTTTTTCTATTACTGATGAGTAATAGGCTGCTCTGGCATTACGGAGGGCCTTCTTATATGTTTTAAGACTATCTCGCCAAACTAAGCGGGATTCTTCGAGATTAGTTGAACGCCATATGCGTTCAAGCTTTCGTGACGTTTGCTTCAGTTTGCGGGTCTGAGGGTTATACCAGGGAGCAACGGTTATGATCGGATTATAATTAGTGATGTATTCATGCGTGTAAGCATCCCTTTAAGGATGCAGCTGGTAAACGTGGGGCTAATTGTTAGGGGAGAACTTTTGAATTTACCCCTGGAGAGTGATACAGTTCTATTTCCACCTGTAACCAATAGATTATTATGTGTTTGTTGATTATCTTTTGTGTTATTAATCTAAATCTGTTGTAGACTAAAATTGTAGAAAAGACCTCTGGGTGTGAAAAGTGATGCCAATGGGGAAGTGCCTTCAAACTGCATTCTTTCTAATGGCCAGCAGGGGGAGTCTATGAAAAAAAGACCTGATACTTCTCACTTGATCAGTAAACATTGAACACATGAGTTTATGGACTCAAGCGCTAGTTTCAGGTCTTCTTCAATACAGCGTGATGATCATTTGGTCGCATTTTAAAGTAAAATATAAAGTAAACGATTCCTTAGGGCGTGGCAACCTTGTGATTGACAGGTGTTTTCATCCCACAACTAAATGTTTCAAAGTGTGTTTTTACATCATGAAATTTAATTATAAAATGTTGGTTACATAAATAAATCGTTATACTCTCTCGTGTGACTTTCGGTTGCAAAAAAAATAAAAATGGCAACAGAATGAAATGCCAGACTTGAAGCTTCAATAATGCAATGGATGATGTCACGACTGTCAACTTCTTATATACAGTCTATGGTTTTCAAATAGCTGAGGAGTAAAAAGGACAACATGTTTCTGAGAAAATAGGGATATTAGAAACAGAATGGAAATCATTCAGTAAAGTTCAAGTGCCATAAAAACTCCTTTAATTACGGTTTAGTAACTTATATTACTATTTCCAAATCTGTTTGATTTTTGGATTGTCTATCTTATTCCAGTCCGGGATTGATCGGGCGGTTTTCATAGCAGGGTTACATTTAAGCAAAAATATACTTGGTGTTGTATTCCCGGGTATGTTTCTTATACGGCGTCCAAGAATATTTCAAAGGACATTCGCCGAAAGAGAGGGAGACAGCGTTCCAGACAGCGTCCATTAGTGTAATTAGAGCGACTCCACAGACGGTCACGTCGTTATTCTCTTGCTGTTGATTGTTTTTGCTTGATATAGCAGCACAAAAATGCCTCTCGCTGGCTTTTTGATTTGATCTTAAAAAAACAACTGTCTAACCATTTGTTTGATTAAAAGCCTGTGGAGAGAGGACATTTACACTTTCTGTTCTAGTTCTTCCTACAGTTCACCCTCGATCCTCAGGGTACTCTGCAAAGATCACTACTGCAGATACAGCAATATGCGTCACTTTGTGACGAAAGAAAACAACCAAAACAACAACAACTGTATTGTTGCTTCCTAAAACATCCATATTTTAAGCCTTTGTGATTGATTTTATGAAAATGAAATCTAGCCTTCTTTTGCCCAGTTCTTAAAGGATATACAATTACAGCACGAATAAATATCTTCGCATGAATAAATCACATTAACGACTAATAATGAATTTGATAAAACAAAAAATAAAGCCAATTAAATTCCCGTTTCTGTTTCAGCGTATCCAAATTGCATTTATTTAAATGTATTTAACCAGGAAAAGCCTCATTGAGATTAAAAATCTCCTTTACAAGACAGCAGTAGCACATTAAACAAAGTCTCAGGCATACAATATAAAACAGTGAAAGACAAAAAAGAAAAATAATTATAGGCCTACTCCCTGCAAACACCTACAAATGTGATAACCGTCGTTGAGGATTAACTAAATGAATTTAGAGCTCGTACAACATGAGGTGAGGCAACACCACCGTCACCGCAAATATGAGCCAGCGATTAAACACTTCACAGATTCCAACACGGAAGAATGGAAATGTGTGTTGAGGGCAGATTTGCTGCTCTCGTCATTTACCCCTCACAGTAAACTGAGACCTGTGGGTTTTGGGGGGGCAATATTAGTTAAGTATTTATTTACAGATCCTGGCCGAGCCGTCCTGTGAATAATTCATCGTCCGTGCTCGGCGGAGTCATGTTGACAAGACAGCCTGACGCAGGAGAAAGGAAATCAATGCAGCCATGATGGGCAGCAGACTCCTGCAGATCTCCTGACCTGAGCCCAGCTACAGACTGTGTGTGTGTACTTACAGTAGTGACAATACCGCCCTATGTAAAGCGATCAGCTCTTGATCTGCTGATGTGAGTGAAACAGTGTCCGTCGAGGGCAGACATGCCGCAGGGGAATGTCATCTCCTCCGGTGCTGCAAACAGCCACTTGAGTATGCTGCTACACCAGAAGCCTCCGTTCCAGACGGCAAGAGGCTGATGTGGGGGGCAGAACACTTAACTGTAAATGTAATGGATCTCATAATGTGACGAGTATTTTGCCCCTCCCAAAAAAGAATAACCACAAAAGACATTGGAAATTTTTCCGCGAGCTGACGACCTGCTGCGTTAATTTGGGGAGAACAATTGTATCATTAATGTTAGGAAGGTATGACGGCATGTTAAGGCCATTAAGCGAAAAACAATTATAATTGTGTCGCCGGGGGGAGCGGTAATATTCCGAAAAATGGTCAGGATTTCCCAAATGAAAGTTGTGCATTTACAGAAAAGAAACCGATATTCTCTTGGATTAAAGTAGCAAAGAACAACTCATATCCGCGATTATAAAGTTACACATTTATAAGTATTTATATATCATATATATATTTATATCGTAATCCTTATTTTGTGTAATTCTGGGATGGATGACCTCTGGGCAAAGCGAATGTCATGAATGTCATGAGTTCACCCAATTTGTCAAAAGAAGTGATGTCCAGAGCAACTAACCAACGTTTAAAATGAATCGACAAATCCCTTGCCATTTCCACATAAGTCTGCCCCTGTTTTTTCTCCAAGGACCTAAACAGCTGTCGATAAGCCTCAGGAACAAGTTCATATGCTCTAAGCACCGCCAACTTTATTTTTTCATAGCTAGAGCTATCCTCCGAACATAGCGCAGAATATGCGGACTGTGCTTTTCCTGTGAGTACACACTGAAGCATCAGGGCACAGTCTGCATCTGGCCATTCCCTAGCTTTAGCCACCCGTTCAAAAAGCAAAAAAAAAGTGTCAGGATCACTTTCATTAAATTGCGGTAACAAGCGCAAGTTGTTAGCATCGAACCGCGGAGGCGACTTGGGCCCCTGTACACTGTGCCACTCCCCCATGGAAAGACGCTGTCCGTCCATATCAATTTTGGCTTTCTCAGTCTCCTGCCGCATCCTCTCCACTGCAATCTCCTTTTCAAACTCCATCTCATACCTCCTTTTGTCATGACTTAGCTGCAACAATAACATCTCCTTCTGCTGCTCAAAGGACAGTGAACTAGCTTGCCACAGAGGTTTTACCACCCCCTCTTTCTCTGCCGGCAACACTCCCGTTTCACATAATGCCGACACAATAGAGGCTTTTATAGTGCTTTTTAGCCTCTTATCGCCCACGACTTCCACCGAGAAATGTTCCGCAATAATGAGCAGCTGCTCCATTGAGAAATTTTCAAGGGCTTCCTGAGACGGAGCCCTGATAAACGCGTCTATATCCGCCATACTACAACGCAACACAGGAGTTTACACAGAGACAAAAAAAAAAATGATTGGAGTTTCCCCACTCACTACGACACCCGCTAACTAATCACCTCCCTAGTCTTCATGTGGTTACTTACTTATGCACTACAGACCGCTGGCCGAGCAAAGCGACTAGCAAGCTAGCAAAAATACTGCGACCACGGCCATGCTCCCAAACCGAAGTTTCAGCCACTTTCACCACAACATTACACCCCGCACAACGATCCCAAGGGAACCGTCGCTACCACCTATCAGGAGAAACTCCGTACAAAATAACGAACTAACTCAAACACACAACCTTATTTTCCCAGTTTGGACGAGCCCCCAGCTGTCATGGCTTGGCTCTTAGCCACAACAAACGCACGATGGAGACTGTGGCGCGAGTAGAAAAGAGAGCAGTTTTATTCCACCGCTACCGGATAACAACACCGGCGGAAACACAATTCATAGCCCGGAGGTCAACGGTTCCTGGCTGCTCCTCGTCCTACATCCTCCGGCCAGAGAGAGAAAGACTGCAGCCCTCCTCAGGTCCTTTATGGAGATCCTGATTGGATTGAGAGCACCTGGGGAGAGGCTGCACCTGGAGACAATCAGGGAGAGAGAAGCACCCACACACCCCCAGCAGAGACAGTGAGGCAGAGGTCGTCACATGAAGCAGACATCAGAATTCATTCTACTTCCTCCTCATGTGAGATCTCCTCTGTCTGAGGCAAAGGTCCCGGGAAGATATGAACGTGTTTGCGTTCATGTTCTTTCTGTATTATTTTATGATTAAGAAAATACAAATATTGTCAAAGCTACAGGAAAATAGAGACATTTGACTGCATGTATTCGCGTACCTCTTGAAAACAAACTGTAGAGACGACGTAGCTGTGAGCATGCTGCGTCACGGGGACCATGCACTGTCCCCGTGTGCCGGCCCCGGGTCGAGGGAACCAGAGCCGGCTACAACACAATGTGTTTTGTACTAAGTGGCTCATGTTACCGTTGTGTTTAAAGCGTGGCTTCAGTGGCGTGATGAGGTCGACCCAACCTTTTGAGAGACGCTGCGAGGGCGACTCATTTTCCAATCTAACCTCGATGATGTAAGGGTTTATTTCAACACTGTTTTTCTATGGCTTGAAGGTGTGTTTTAACGACAGATGTTCCCTCTTCTGAACAAAGTGCTTCTTTCAACCCGAACTTGCAACATCATGAAACGGATATATCTCTCGTCGTGATTTGGTTTTGTATTGAACAGACACATTATGTCGTATCCAACTGTTAGGGCCGATGAATAAGAACCCATTTGCTTCCTGTTGTTCTAGAGGGCATGTTCAAACAACAGCATTTGTCATTAGCAGCCGGCCAGCAGCTGTGCTGCCGGTCCCTCTCGTCTTTGCCAATATTGTTTTTCTTCCTCCCTCCTGTCGGAAATCTGCCAATAAATCAGACTTTGCACATGGTTCCAGTCCCAATGCCAGACTTCCTCAACTGGATGTGTGGGTTTACAGTCCTGATGGTGGCGCTACACTCACCACCTGAAGATTAAAGCTTTTGAAAATCCATAACACATCAGCAACCTTCACCAACATGTCAGCCTAAGTGAGAATTAATGTTCAGAAGCTTCGTGCTACCAGGAAATATCTCATCTCTGCCCTTATATTTCACTCAATTGACAGCAAACTTGCTTCGCTGCATCATTCAGATTGACCTCCACAAAGATGCTGTAACACCCTGTTCTGTTTCTCCTATGTTCCGTGTCTCCTATGTCTCCTCTGTGTCTTCTCTGTCTTGATTGTTTAATTTCCTGCACCTGCCCGCAGCCACTCTTGTCTCGTTAGTCTGATGTCGTACACCTGTTTCCCCCCCTATATATTGTGTCAGTCTTTCCATTGTCTGGTGTTGGATTGTCGTCTCTTGTTCCGTGTCCTTTTCCCGTCGTCCTGTCCGTGTTCCTGATCCTGCCTGCTTTGATCCTGCTTGCCTGCCTGCCCCTTTTGGACCTTGTTTATTTTTCAACTGTTTTGCCTCATTAAAGAGCGCCTTTTTGTGACTTATATTTTGTCTAGCCTGTCTCTCGCCTCACCCCGGTACACTCCTCGAGACAGATGCATGCCAGATTATCATTATTTTTTAATTAGTCCACAGTACATCCACAACTTACATGAAACCCTTGTGTACTGCAGTCAATGGAAATAGAGCATCTATCTATAAATGTGTATCAAAACTAATTAAAAGATATCGCCTGGTAATCGCTTGAGTCCCGTTGTGATGGGTTTCTCCTTCAGCAGGTGGCTCAGCAAGGTCGTGACCTTCCCCGCCTGTTAACGGAGGTGAGTTGAAGGCCCTGGTGACGCAGAGCGAGCGCGCTAACGTCCACTCAGTCGACGTGCTGTGTGGAATAAAGACTAATGAAGTTATAGATATTTATCTTCCTCCTCCTCATTCTTTATGTTCCTCCACTGCCTCCTGCTTCTTCTTAAACATGGTCGGCCAGCAGCAGCTGCACCGCTTAATCATCATCGTTAACACACGTATAAAGTTAGGAGAGTGCAGTGACGGGACCGGTTTGGTGTGTTCACTGTTCTCTGTCCTCACGTCAGTCCCTCATTGAATCCGTAACCACTTATTACCACGACTGTTTGTATGTTTTCTATTAAATATCGCTCAGTCAACGTCCCCCCCCCCCCCCCCCCCCCCGCTTCTCTCTCTCTCTCGCTCACTCCCATCCTTTAAAGCTCCTCGAGCAGAATGAAGACAAACTGCGGCGCGATAATTGGACACTAACATGAGTCGGAGCGAGATGAATGAAGACAGATGACGAGCCTCTTAGTCCCAGGATGTCTGTGCTCCTCACGGGCAAACTCAATGATATATAGTGAGTGAGATGCCTTTGTGTTTTCACTTCATTGATTTGAGTGACAACAGTAAATGTCGACATTGAAGCAGTCTCTTTATTCCACTTGATAAACATATTCCCTTCTTCTTCGTCTGGCTTTATGTTCCCCTGTCCTTGTCCTTTGAGCGCGAGGTTTCTTTCCTTTAATGAAGTTGCCATCGACACGTTTTAAAGTTGCAACTCCGGATTAGAGCGTCCACTAATATTAGAGCCTTGGAAACGTGGGGCGGCCAAGGATCTCAGTGTTTCCTTCAAGAGTTTTGCGTGTGAGATTTATTTTGTGGCCCGCTGACACAAATTTAGACTCATTAGTTTTAGATGTCGTATTCCTTTTCATAAAAAACTCACTCCTGTCCTTTTTCTCTGCAGCGCTTGTTGTGGTAAACGTGACGAGCAGAGAGACGTTGATCTGGAGAAGCAACCCAGCGGGAAGTGTTTTAAAGTGCACAAGGCAACATTCAACAAGTTAAACAAATCCATCTTTCTTGAATATTTAGCATATTTGTAGTGTAAATGTCGCCCTCCCGTCAGACCTTTCACCAATCAGATCAGCTGTTGAGTCAGTGAGCAGAACCTCCTGCTTCCCAAACATGTTCTGGTCTTTGTTGGTTGTTTCTCTTGACCGAGCTCACCGGAATAACCTGGCACACGATCAGTTGGGTCAAGATGACCGTGTTCAGAACCCACTTATGGTGCAGTTTCCTTCTATCCATCCATCCATTATCAATACCGCTTATCCTCATTAGGGTCGCGGGGGCGCTGGAGCCGATCCCAGCTGACATCGGGCGAAGGCGGGGGACACCCTGGACAGGCCGCCAGTCCATCGAGGGCACAACAGTTTCCTTCTATTGTTGCCCAAATCCCCATATCCAGGAAACATCTGTTACATAACCAATTATCATAAAAAATGACATTGTTTTTGCTGGCTAACTCTCAGGAGTTCAAACTAAGTTATATGTGGTCTCCAACACGCTGTTGAAAGCATGTAGAGGAAACACTGAGCGTATAGTCCATTTGAGTCTGAACAGAAACACAACATATTTCAAACGAGGATCCCCTGCATATTGTTATGAAGTGATTGTGTGATCAAGGCTGGAGAGTCACGTCAATTACGTTCACCTTTCCAAAATCCCAAAAGCTACCAACTACCTAGCACGACGTCCAGGGCCAAGGAGCATATCATTAATGCATGAGGTCGTTAGAACCGGTACATTCAGTGCATATCTGTCCTGATATTTATTACATTTGGGGATTTTTACACTTTCTGAATAATCGGTAATGGAGCTCATGATCTTTTTTCTGGTCCATGAAATGGGGATCAGTTAAAGCCCAGTCCTGGTGGAAAGTACCAAAAAGGCAAAGTTCAATAGAAATCCAGCACACAGGAAGTTGATCACAAGATAAGCTTGTTTACACACACACACACACACAGTGCAGTATATGGGTATATGGGTATATGGGTGACACGAGTGTCTACGGTTAAGCATCACAATGATTCACTGGAGCACAAATATGTTCCAAATATGGTCCTCCGACACCCTCTCCTTTATTAGATTAGTTTTCTCCCTTAACCATCAAACACACTCGGCCTATTTTAACAGCCCGTTCTCATCCCCAGGGCACTGAATCCTGAAGCTTTGGCACAGCCCCCGGAGTCTGATGCCGACGCACCCTTTCGCGCCTGTATGAGACGCAACGGCTCTCAGGTAATTTAATTAAGTTAAACAAAATAAAAAATACAACCACGAGGGGAGGAGGATGGGTCAAATAAACACACAACTTCTTTTGCTTAGATTCCATTGTTATTTTAAGCCACAATATTCTCCTTGAGAAAAGTAAATGGTCTTAATCCGGAATGTCCAGATTTTCTTTTGTTTGAGTTTGGACATTTTATATGCAAATGAGTTATAATATAGTCCTCTTTGGGATACTGGGAATGGCTATCAAAAGCTACTGAAGCCATTACATTGTACAATCAACATTAACTTCATATTAATACGTTAAGGCAAATAAGTAAAAATAATATAAATAATAATAACTTTATTTATATAGCACCTTTAAAAACAGAGTTTACAAAGTGCTCGACAGAGAATGAAGGCAAAATGTAATATAATGGTAAAATACAAATACAAAATAAAAAACAACGGACAAACTAAATTTGGGGAACCAAAGAACTGCATAAAAGGACGAAATCACTTAAGAGCTGTTCTATAAAAATGGATTTTAAGAAGTGATTTAAAAGAAGTTACTGATTCTGCGAGCCGTATCCCCTCCGGTAGTTATTCAATTCATCTTTCCATATTTAATAAAATGCGTGCATACATTTTCTTTCCTTTCTCCTACAGTCTCTCTTGAGTTCTTTGGTGGCTTCATTCATCCAGGGCGGGGGGGTTCCATTTAACTTTCTGACCTTGTATCGGGCAACAGAGTCCAGGACAGTTTAACAGATGTCATTAAAAAGAGAGACCTGCTCTTCTGTATCTCAAAGTTGATTAAAAGCAGTTTAAAAAGCAGTAAAAGTCTCTGAAAATGTGCTCGCAGACATGGAGTGGGAGTCTGAGTTGTGGGAAGTTGAGATAAAACCACACTGAATAAAATTGCTCTGTGGTCAGACACACAGATACACTGTAAAAAAAGAACGTAGATTTTACAGTGAAAAACTGTTAAATCACAACAGTAAGAGACCGTTAATTCAAAATAGGTTATATTCCGTTTCTATCACATTGCAACACCGTATATGTATATATCAGCCCAAACAGTAATTTATGCATGTATTTCTTGTAAAAAATACATTTTGTCACCGTTAATTGTACTAAACATTGTACTGATAACGGAAATACACCGTATTATGAACAATAATCAATACCGTAATTTTTACATTAATAACTTTTAAAAATACAATCTGTCACTGTTAAATGTATGGACTACTGTGCTGACAACTGAGCTATAACGTTTTATGAAAGTAACAGCCAGCCTTGTAATTTTCACATTTATTGTTTGTACAAAATACAGTTTATAACTTTTAATTGCACTAAACATTGTACTGATCACGGAAATATACCGTAATATGAACAACAATTAATACCGTAGTTTTTGCATATCTTACTCTTTAAAAATACATTCTGTTACTGTTAAATGTACGGACTTTTGTGCTGCAAATGGAAATATAACGTATTAGGAATTTAACAGCCAGACCTGTATTGTTTGCATTTATTATTTGTAAAAGATACAGTTTGTCACTGTTAATTGCACGAAACATTGTACTGATAACGGTAATACACCGTAATATGAAAAACAATCAATACTGTCATTTTTACATTAATAACTTTTAAAAAATACAATCTGTCACTGTTAAATGTACGGACTACTGTGCTGACAACTGAGCTATAACGTTTTATGAAAGTAACAGCCAGCCTTGTAATTTTCACATTTATTGTTTGTACAAAATACAGTTTATAACTTTTAATTGCACGAAACATTGTACTGATCACGGAAATATACCGTAATATGAACAACAATTAATACCGTAGTTTTTGCATGTATTACTCTTTAAAAATACATTTTGTTACTGTTAAATGTACGGACTTTTGTGCTGCAAATGGAAATATAACGTATTAGGAATTTAACAGCCAGACCTGTTTTGTTTGCATTTATTATTTGTAAAAGATACAGTTTGTCACTGTTAATTGCACGAAACATTGTACTGATAACGGTAATACACCGTAATATGAAAAACAATCAAAACTGTCATTTTTACATCCAGAACTTTTAGAAAATACAATCTGTCACTGTTAAATGTACGTATTAATGTGCTGACAACCGAAATGTAACGTATCATGACTGTAACAGCCAGCTCTGTAATTTTCACATTTATTGATTGTACAAAATACAGTTTATAACTTTTAATTGCACTAAACATTGTACAGATTATAGAAATACACCATAATATATCTAGGAAGGCTTGACCGATCTTAACCAGAGTGGTGTCTCGCTATTGAACTTCTGTGCTCGCCACGGCTTGTCCATAACGAACACCATTTTCGAATATAAGGTGGATCATAAGTGTACCTGGTACCAGAACACCTTAGGCCAGAGATCAATGATCGACTTTGTAATTGTATCATCTGATCTGTGGCCATATGTCTTGGACACTCGGGTGACCTGTTAGTGAGGGTGAATAGGAATGTCTGGCGGACGATCCTGTCTGGCAGGTCTTCAACTCCCACCTTTGGAAGAACTTCTCACACTTCCCGAGGGAGGATGGGGACATTGAATCCGAGTAGACCATGTTCAAAGCCTCTTTTGTGAACCCAGCCGCTAGGAGCTTTGGCCAGAAGGTCATAGGTGCCTGTTTTGGCGGCAACCTGAGAACCTGGTGGTGGACACCGGGGGTGAGGGAAGCCGTCAAGCTGAAGAAGGAGGCTTTTCGGGCCTGGTTGGCCCAGGGGTCTCCTGAAACACAGCTCTGTAAAGTACCAGCAGGCCGGAAGGGCTACAGCTGTGGTGGTCGCAGATGCTAAAACAAAGGGATGGAAGGAGTTCGAGGAGGGCATGAAGAAGGACTTTCGGTTGGCCTCAAGGAGGCCATATCCCTGGCAGAGGTGGCAAGGCGCCTGGGGTGGATGAGATCCACCCTGAGATGCTGAAGGCACTGGACATTGTTGGGCTGTCTTGGCTGAGATGCCTTTTCTACTGAGTATTTTTTATTTTGGAAACATTGTTTTGTAAAAAATAACTGCTTTCAAGGCATTTCTGAACATACCAATGTCTCCTCTTTTTTTACAATGACAACGTTAGTCACACGTTAGTAAAGCTAGATACACGTTAGTAACGTTAGCCACACGTTTGTAACGTTAGACACGCGTTAGCTAGCAAGAAAGAAAAGATTGACAAAACGTATCTAAAGGGAGCTAGCGCACCAACACACACATACATGGCGACAGCGTCAGATAAGATAATATTAGTAACACTAACGCTCGCTTACTAGTGCAGAAAAGTGTCTCCCTACTTCTCTCTGAAAGTCATGTATACAGCTAACAGTAACTTTCCTTGAGAAGACGACTGCTTCTGGGCCCCAGAATTCATCTTGCTCACTCTCCCAAGTCCTCGTACTCCCATGAACCGATACCAGAGCTACAGATGCACTACAGATACTAACTGCACAGCCTGGCCTTACAAGAGCATATACGTCCATTTTACATGTTTATAATACAATTCAAACATAAATATTAACATAAACCATAAATAAGACTCGAGAGGACTCGAAAATGACTTGAGAGTTCCCCAAGTTATGTAAATATTATTTTTTATAACCCTAGCTTGATGCTACACATGATTGGCGCACTTTTTGGAAAGCTTACAACCTACGGAATCCGCCAATTTCGCCAAAACCACTGTCAGACAAAGCCTCAGCAAGATATCAACCACATTCCAGTGTGAAAAAACTGAAATGTGACTTACTTATGGATTAAACAATACTTGCTTGGTATGTATTGGTGCATCTGCTTGAGCAGAGCCCCTCTGTTGTGGAACCACAGGCTTCCAAAGTCCAGGAAGAAAGTTAGGGCATTTTGGCTCTCAGCGGACCAAAACCTACGGTTCACGAAATGTGCACTAAACGAATTACTAAAAATATTTAACTTCACTTAATCAAAGTAAAACTTTGCGGAGATACACTTAACACACAATGCTATTTTATAGGAGGAAAAGAAGCGATGATATGCATAGTTAAAAAGAGGAAATACATCCTGAAGTTTTCTCTTTTCGGAAGTTCAACTCTGAGAGAAGCAAGTGTCCATTGATATATGAACATATGGTCTGTGTCTGCGTCATAGGATATACTAACAATTCTATTGGAAATAATGCAAGATAATTCAATCTGATTCATGTTTATACTGGTGAAAGAAATGACTGTATTGTGATTGACTTGACTTTATTTGATATGGACATCACCATTGCATTAGAATTGTAACTGTGATGCACTGTGTTGAAAACTGTGGCGGCCATATGGGCTCTATGGCAGATATTGCTATAAAAACTGCATTTTCAATTCTGTAGACAGTTCCATAGTTTTTCTCCTTGAACAGAGAAGACTGTTGTCCAAATGAGGTCTTGCACATAGAAATACGACAGTTCCCGTTTCCTGAGGCCCGTGTGTTCACTCTGCTGGTGTGCTGGTGTCTTGTAACAAATTATTTAAGAAGGGAAGGAGCATGACCATGTTGGCCTTTCAAAAATAAGCTTTAATCTTGTATCGCTTAAAAAGCTTTCAAAGTTGAACATAATGTTTTTGCAAGATCTGACAATGGTGCCACCTCATTGTTTTTTGTCCATAATTTTGATGGGTTGTATAGTTGTTTGTGAGGCTTGTGACCAGGTGATGCAGTATGATAGGTGTGAGAATATCATGGCATGCATGTAAAGCTGGGCTGTACTGAATGGCAGATACTTTCTGATGAATCTGAAGCAGTTGAAATATTTTTTAACTTTTTTGCTGATGTTACGTACTTGTATACACAGTAATATAACTGTGAAAACTAGAGAAACGTGTTACAGTGCAACACTTTGATTTTTGAAAGACGTTTCATCACTGTTTCAACATTCAACATGAACTAAGATTAACCAACAAACAAAACAAAATAATAAGTTCTAGTTGCCATTTAGTCTGCCCATTCAAAGCAGTGGAGAGTAACCTTGTACCCCTTGCTTAAGTTCTCCTTGTTTTGACGAACTTTTTTGCAGAGCCTAAATGCATCTCACCCCATCCCCCACCCATGCTTGCAGGTGCAGATCTCAGGAGAGAACGGGGGAAAGGGGAGACAGGTGGAGAGATAGAGAGAAACACATAGAAAGAGGAGAGGGAGAGAGAAAAATAGAGAGATAAGTGACTGTTAAAAAAAAGAAGAAAACACGACGTAGCCTACATGACGTTTGGAGATTGAACTTTTCAAGTCATTTTAGCGCCATTTCTACGCGCTCTGCATAGCTGGAACAACGGCCTGACTCCAAGCTACATTTCTTCTTGAAGTAAGTAACATGCCTACATCATTATCTCAGCTATATTTTAATTTGAGGCTTTGTTTTCTACAATTTTGCGTCGCCTTTGCAAAAACGTTGATGTAATGTAGGTTATGGGTTTCTGCATTGAACATTAGCTAGCTAACGTTAGTTTACCAAAGGTTGGCTAAGAAAATGTTTAATTGTAATTTCTGTGGCAGCTGGTCGGTTAAAACACAGAGGGTTATGTGCTTCATTGCAAACTTCATAGAAATGAACCACGTTGTTTGTTTAAGTGCTTTGAAGCTGGTTGAAAACAGACCTTTGTACAAACGTGTTTTGCAGGCTGTCACAAAGCTGAAAATTCTTAGAGGACAGTTGGAGGGCTGCTCAGAAGACGTGAAAGACATGGTGCACCTTCTTCTCTCCTATTTTGATGAAAAGGAGGAGAACCTCTTCCACTATGTCGAAGAATCATGTCTGGCAGACGAAGTAGTAGTGGAAAGCTTGCCTGTCACACCATGCATCATTGTATGTGGTAAGTTGAGATTCAGTTTTACTGAAGAAACCTCTAATATAAGGAAATATTGCATGACATACATAGTCTTGTTATGAAGTGCGATTGTGTTTCTTCCCCATCCAGTGGTATCGTCTTCTACATAAGAGTGTAATAGATCCTTTAAGTTATACCTGTCAGCTTCTTTCCTGAAGCTTTACACTGACTCTTCTGCTCCAAAATAAATGAAATGGACCAGCAATCTTGAGCTGAAAAAAGTTTAGAAGAATACACATTTGTTCATTCGGTTATTGTTATTTATTTTTCAAAGCCTTTTACCAGCCCAGAATGGTGTTGTTGGCTAGTCAAGATCCACCTCATCAATTTTGGAGCAGAACAGTCCCAAACTTGGAGGATCTGTTACACTTGTATGGAGGAGAAAATACCACTGGATGAGGAAGAACCACTTTTTATGATCGATTTTGGAATGGTAATGGCTGGTTTACTGTTAAATATTTTCTACCTGTATCTTTGTAGGAACCTCCTGCTATGCCTCAAGGCAGTTCATGCTAAGTGTAGACGGCAAGGTTGTGAATGACCAAATCCCAAACTTTGTTTCTGCCATCTGTTTGATGTTTGGAAGCTATTACTGCTTCAATATCCACTATCCTGTGGTTCTGGGCTCCACACTTGAGTTCCTTCAGAGGTAAAGTAATATATATATATTTTTAAATTTATTTCCTCATTTAGAGCTAATCACTGTATATAGTGTTTGATTATGAATTATTGTGTTCACAAAGGTGTTTCTTCCTGATCAATCCAGAGAAGGGCACAAAAGTTGAAACCAAGAAAAACAAGAAGCAACTTTCAGTGAACTTGAGTTCCTTCAGAGGTAAAGTAATATATATATATATATTTTTTTTAATTTCCTCATTCAGAGCTAATCACTGTATATAGTGTTTGATTATGAATTATTGTGTTCACAAAGGTGTTTCTTCCTGATCAATCCAGAGAAGGGCACAAAAGTTGAAACCAAGAAAAACAAACTTGTTATATCTTGCCAGAACAAACTTTTCAGATAAGCAAGGTAGGTAAGCTACTAGGAGGGACTTTGCAGAGCTTGTTGACTAGCCATGCATTTGATTTAATAAAGCTGTCCCTAAGGAAAATTCAAGCCTTTGTTTCAGTGCTTTTGTTGTTTTGTGGCATTTCTAAGAAGAATCTCCTTTTAAGGTAAGTAAATTGCACATATATGTAAATATTTAAATTAGTAGAAGAGCAGTTTGAACAGGTAATTAAGACAATGTACTCTTATCTTGTAACATTTAATGAATTTGCCCTTGCCACCTTTCAGACATTGCATTCAAACTTGAGGTGCTGGTTTTCATGACACGCAGGAAAACGGTAAGATTTTAATCCATTTAAATGCCAAAAGCAAGCAGGTTTATCTTTTTTATTTTTACTTTTAAATATATTTTTTTGTCATTTGTGTTTTATTGGACAACAGATGTAGAGAGAGAGAGAGAGACGAACCACTGGATTGAGAGGGAATGATCTGCAGCAAAGAGCCCACGAGGAATCAAACCTTTGTAACGATATACAGGCTTAACCAGGTAAGGCATTGTTTTTGTTTTTGAGTGTGAATTTATTCATTTCATTTAAATTTACAAAGTCAAAGTTGATGCTTTGTTTTTTTGTCCTCCGCTCATTCTTTATCTCCTCGTTCTTTATCTCCTTGGTTGTGTCTCCTTACGACGACACAACCACTTAAAGTAGTGGTTCTCAAACATCTTTTGTAAATCACATCATTTTGTGACTCCATCTGTGCTTTTATAAATACTAGAATAAAGAAAATAGCAATCACTTTCAAGTAAACCAGATTGCTCCATCAGACCTTAAAAAATTGCAATCACTAGAACAATGAAAATAAAGTTATATTTGTGAGGAAAAAAACCTAATATTTAGTTAAAACTTAATAGCTTATTGTGGAAATGCAGATATAGCTGTCTGCTTTTCATGCAACATATTTTTCGATGCTCTCTGTCTACTGGTGTGAGTGTGCTCTGCTCAGTGCTCACCTGTGTGCGCGCACGTGTCAGTGCACCCCCCTAATATAATGGTGGGGAAACACTGCATTTCATTTCTAAGACATCTATCTTTCCCAAAAATCAACCCTAAATAGATGTGCAACTGTGTCTTGACTCTTTGCACACAAGTGGTCCGTACTCTTATGCTCATTTAATGGTAAATGCAGGAGGGCATTGGACTGAGTCTCCTTATCAACAAAAATCTAACTATGGCGGAGGCAGATATAATATCTTTTGTACACTGAGTATTTAAAAAAAATTCCAGGATCTGGACTCAGGCAATCAAGACTATCATCACGTGAAACAGTCGAGGCATCTGTGTAGGCTGCAAGATGACAGAAATTAAACACATGTTGATGCCTTTGTACTAAAATGTGTCCTTTTTTAACATTCAACCTGACTCTTATTAATTTTGATTAACTATAAAAGTGTTCAGAGTGCTGGTTTCTTCTAGGTCAGCGGTTCCCAAACTCAAGAATGCCGCGGCCCAATTTGAAATCTGAAAATCTTCTGCGGCCCCCACGGCGAGCGTTGTCGACGGGGGTAGAGTGCGCACCTATGCGCGCGGATGTGTCGGCGTGCATCACGGCAGAGCGATGCGACCCGAGAAGTGTTAACGGGGGTGCTGAGCGATTAAACATCTCTCTTGTTCTGCCTGTTTTGTGATATACATGCCAAAAAGGCGCCTAATATTTCTTGACTGAAGTAATATCGGCATTATAATTATTATAACTATGATGATTTTTTTAGTTGCCTATTTTGTGGAGCCCCCTCAGGACTCGGTGCCCTACGCTGGCGCCAGTAGTGCGCTATGGGGCGCGGCGTTGATCAAAACATAAACTAAGATTTCCCGCTATTGACGAGATACAAGACACGTCACGGATCAAAAATAGGTCAGATAAAAGAATAACACGTAATTTAAATCATAAATATTTTAATATTAATTTCAAACTTTTCAAAATTGAAAATTAAAAACATTTTATTTATTTATTGTAAATGACCTCTCGTGGCCCACCTGCAGTACCTTCACTGGCCCACACTTTGGGAATGGCTGTTCTAGGTCATTGAAGCTCAGTTTAACACCAGAAGGCAGTTAATGTTTCTCTGCTCGAGGACTGCATCCATCTAACTTTGCCTTTGTTTCTGTTTTGAGGCTGCAGAGAGGATCCTCCCAATCCACAGTGAAGATGGTCAACATGCGAGTCCTCAAGCAGAACTTCCTGAACAGCTCCGTTTCCTGAACTGTGTGTCCGTGTGAGACCCTATGACTCGTTAT
The DNA here is from genome assembly GCF_029220125.1 of Pseudoliparis swirei. Taxonomy (NCBI): domain Eukaryota; kingdom Metazoa; phylum Chordata; class Actinopteri; order Perciformes; family Liparidae; genus Pseudoliparis; species Pseudoliparis swirei. The sequence continues at coordinate 15,863,586 of NC_079399.1, read as the reverse complement.
GATCAAGTGGCTAATCTTTTCATGTTTATTCATGATATACCTTCATGTCCACATGCTGTTTCTTCAAGATCTCAACAATGCCTTGTGAGTATACGGTTAAGTTATTGGATCAGTGCAACCTGTTTCTCACATAGAATGTTAGTTTCTTAAGGTTTATCAACGATGGTCTGTATCTTGATTTACAATAGGCGTTATTTGATATTTCCATTGTAATTTACAATAAGTGAATGTTGACTGTAAAATCTATGCCAACCAATTGTAATACGTTGTACCATATTTTTTGCAACGGAATTTGGGCAACTGCTGGCCATTTACTTTGAACTTGGTAATAAAATACCGTAACTCATACAGTTGTACTGTGTTTATCTCTGAGAGACTGTAATTAGGTTTACAGTGTAACTGCTGTTTTTTCAAAACATACCGTAATGTATTATACGTTGTCACTTTACTTTTTACGGTGAATTTCTGGCAACCATAGCTGCCGGTAATTCACCGTTAAGTTGAACTTTTCAATAAAGTACCGTAATATATTATACAGTTGTTCTGTGTTTTTCACTGAGAGACTGAATTAGCTTTACAGTATAACTGCTGTTTTTACAAGAATTTACTGTAAACACGTTTATAACATAGCTGTTTTTTCTAAAGCAAATAACCGTAAACGGATTTATGATATATCCGTTTTTTTAATAGTAATTTACCGTAAACAAAAAGCAGTTCTCAACTGTGAATTTTACGGTTTCGAAAACGTATACCGTAATGTCTTATACGTTCTCACTTTATTTTTTACGGTGAAGTTCTGGCAACCACAGCTGCCAGTAATTTACCGTATATTTCACAGATTTTTTTTTTACGGTGATTTGCTTTTTTAATAGTAATTTACCATAAACAAAAGCAGTTCTCAACTGTGAATTTTACGGTTTCAAAAACGTAGACCGTAATGTCTTATACGTTCTCACTTTATTTTTTACGGTGAAGTTCTGGCAACCACAGCTGCCAGTAATTTACCGTATATTTCACAGATTTTTTTTTACGGTGATTTGTTTTTTTTATAGTAATTTACCGTAAACAAAAGCAGTTCTCAACTGTGAATTTTACAGTTTCAAAAACGTATACCGTAATGTCTTATACGTTCTCACTTTATTTTTTACGGTGAAGCTCTGGCAACCACAGCTGCCAGTAATTTACCGTATATTTCACAGATTTTTTTTTACAGTGTATACTTAATTTTAAAATGTTCGGGGCTGAGACGATTGTACAGGACGAGGTCGAGAATGTGGCCCTTTGAATGTCTCGGTTGGTGTATAGCCTCAGTGATATTAAAATATTCCAAAGTAACCATCAAATCTTTGACAAGAGTCTGAGACGGACAGCAGACATGTTTGTTAAAATCCCCTAAAATAAGAACTTTGTCATACTGTGACATGAAATCGACTGAAAGTTCAGCAAACTTGTGGCTTTGGAGGTCTGTAGATTATTATAATTATGACTGGGTCTTTAGATGTATATTTACCATGTAAAATGGGAGAACATTTTAAATGTTTTCTGTATATAATAGCACCCCTCCCCCCCCCTCCCTTCCCCTACCCTGCCTGACAGCCAGGGTTGATGAAGATGTGTCTATAAGAGAACTATACAATCTCCCTCAGATAGCCACGTCTCTATCATCACAAAAAAAAGTCCAGTTTGTTAGAAGTAGTAAAATCGTGGCATAAAACAGACTTATTATTTCGGGATCTGATATTCAAAAGACCAACATTTGCCAGAATGCTATTAATTGGAGATCTTGAGGGATGTTGCAGAGGAAGTCTAATCAAATTATTATGGTTAGCAGCAGCGGGATGTGATCCTGAGTGTGCTGCAGTAGGAAATAATGGTGGTAATAAAAGAAGGTGGAACAGTTTTGGGTAGTGGAGGCAGCAAGAAGAGTCGAGGGTGGTAGTGGAGCAACATTAGTAACATTCCCTACTGTGCCGCCATGTCATTTCCTCAATGCAGAGGCCACGTTCTCAGACAGTGTCTGGGATCCCCCTCTGTTCGGGTGGAGGCCATCGCGCTTCAGGAGGATGGGCCTTTTTGTGTTGCCTTTTGCGACGTTAATATATAAGCAAACATGTTCCCATTGGAGTCAATGGATATGCAGGTTATAGTGACAAACGTCCCTTTTGGGGAAAAAAGATATTTGCTTTCTTGGCAAGAGTTACTGAGAATATTGATTACAGTGCAGAGAGAAAATGAGAAGAAAGAACCTACTGACACCTCTAAGCTCATTATTTAACATGCTCTATCTTAATCAGTACCATATGCAACTTTTCAGGACTATTTCATATTACAAACGGTAATAATCGATTTGTATCTATAGATGTCTGCAAGAAAAAGAAAAGGTGTGTTAACCCGAAAAACGCTTTTAACGAAGCATTTATTATTTTATTAAATGGATTTTGACATGCATATATATTTTCTGTATATACAGTGTATATGTTCTGCATCTTCAATGTGTCCTTTCAGCTGCCTCTCAGTTTTCAACTCAGACTGACAATTACAGAACAAGTGCATGTCATAGCTGTATGTTTGCAGACCTGTTATGTTTGCACGTTGCTCAGAAGTGACAGAGAAACCCGGCGGTCGACAACAGTTTCTGAGATCCAATAACTCAGCCATTTTTGGAAGGTATCAAAAGCAGCAAAAAAAAATGGGGAATAAAAAAAAAAGATTCTGAACAGAAAAAGATAAATACTGATGGAATTGACAGGTGATGGATAAAAGATGAAACAACAAGAATGATTCATGGAGGAAGGGAAAAATATGATAAGATATCTGTTCCAATACTTTTGCCACCTGTATTGTGTTCCAAGTCGAGGTTCTCAGTGATACGGGTTCTTATGGATGCAACATTTCTATCCAATTTGTAGAATCATCGCCAACTTTTTCAATCAACTCTTTTCCGTCCCAACTCATTAAATAAATGTGATACTGACGCACCGAGGTTGCCTCCAGTGTGAATGGGGGGCACCAGGCTTTCAACTAAATCCAATGTAAACCCATCAGAGCAACGACGTGGTAGGACATTCTCGTATAGAGGTAGTTTAATGGTCAGACAAACACAGGACTTTCACCCAGGAGATAGTTATTTATGTCTCATGCAAAACCAAGTCAAAGTTGGCATATTTGATGGTAGTTTTACTTTAAAGTACCTTTGTTGTCTGGATCTATGTTGGCTTGGATACTTTGGATTTTCTTTTTTAAGAAACTGTATGCATGTAAAATATGGAAACTGACACTTTCAAATCTGTGTAATACCCTGTTCCATTTCTCCTGTTTCTTCTCTGTCTCGTGTCTCCTGTGTTCTGTTTCTCCTCTGTCTTGATTGGTTATTTCCCTTCACCTGCCCTCAGCCACTCCTCTGTCTCCTTGATTGGTTAAGTCCCTTCACCTGCCCTCAGCCTTGACTATGTCTCCTTGATTGGTTAATTCCCTTCACCTGCCCTCAGCCACTCCTGTCTCCCTGATTGTCTCATGCCTTACAGCTGTGTTTTCCCCCTATATATTGTGCTAGTCTTTCCCTCGTCTTCTGTCGGTTTGTTGGCTTTATCTCAGTCTTAATGTTTCACTCTCAGTCTTTGTTCGCATGGTGATTCCGAGTGTTTTCTTTAGTTTTTTTAGCTGCATCGTTCATTCGACTTTCAACCATTATCCAATATTCACAACATACAATCACAAATAACGAGGCCCTCAAAGAAGAGAAGCACAAACTCAAGAGAAAGGATTTCACTTCATATCTGGTAGCAAGTTCTGAAACGTGAACCCAATGCGGAAGGTTCAGTTCAGTTTTTGTACAGCTCAAAACCACACATTTTAAATTTGCTTCAGAGGGCTTAAAAATCTGTCCCGGGACCTCACAACGGATCAGGGAAACCTCACAGAAAAAAAGGATTTTTTTAAAGGCCACTAGGGGGCGACTCCTCTGGTTGCAAACAGAGATCTGAGAAGTTGTTTTCAAACTCTTAACCATTTCCCAGTGCGCTTTCAATTTGGTTCTACTTGACTTTTGCTTAGCTCCACCCTCTTATGTCACTTCTGGTTGCAAAACAATAACGATGACAACGGGCAAAAAAACAAGATCCAAGTGCAAATATGGCACATTCCAGGCTTTATAACGCTACATGTGAAAATGCAATGTTGGTTAAGAATGTGTTTGTACCAGTTTGAAATATTCCCCATCAAGGGTCAACGTGTGTTTTTTTCAGCCACTGGTTTTCAAAATCAATGCCATTGTTGTATTGAGGTGAGTGAATGCAGCCCGGTGTATAACATCAAAAGACGCACAAAAATGCACAAAAGGGATCTAAAAACTAGGATGTATTGAAGAAAATGCGAGTGAATGTGGAACTCCTTAAAAGAGTTGAAAAAGCAGCGTGTGTGCACGAGCTGGAATAGGTATTTTCAATTATTTTCAGAAGTGGGCAGTCTGGAGTAGACGGGAACTAAAGGAGAGAATAGAGACAATCCATCAAACAGACAGTCTCACAGACAGAGCAAAAGACAAAAAAATGAAAAGAGAAAGGGAATTGCCTCATACAAATCAGAACACCTTGCTACAAGCAGATCTTAATATGCTAAATCTGTCACAACTCACACAGAGATGAATAGAAACTCCGCTGACACATAAGGAGACACCACAAAAGGAAGCATATTTAAATATTTTTTTCTAAAACTTCAGCAGACATAAGATCACAAATTATTTCTATTATCATGTCTCCGTCTTAATAGTAAATGAGCGTTGCTGTGCATTTCCAGAAGGAGACTTTCCAAAGAGCAGTCATGAATGCAAACAGTGTGGGTGGAGCTGCAGCTTCTATTGCTTTAGATTGTTACCATCAGTGCTAAAAACAAATAGGTTGTTTTTCCTCCATTTGTCTTTGTATTCCCTTTTTAATAAAACCTGGAAAGAACAGACATCCATTTTTGCACACCAACCAAGACGCTCCAGAATCCCAGCATGTCGATCAAAACAGGAATTTAAACATTAAACATTGTGGGGAAAAAAGTATTGTTCTGTGATTTTAGCAGTCTTCTCGCAGTTATATTACATTTTCAAGAAGAAGAAAGTTCTGCTTCAGCTGGGGAGGAAGGTGCATCTCTCCTGTGTTTGGCAGAACATTTACATTTCTTTGTCTCACACGTCTTTATGGGAATTCAGCAAGACGACCAACTATGGGGACTTATCGTAGTAATAGTAATAGTCAATGTATTCTTTTAACTTTTTTGTTGTTTTTCTATTGAAAAAGAAATACTACTTCTATATGATGTCGTGGAATATTTTGTATAGAATAACTATGTTATGGGGGGCCAAAAATGATATGCTGCAAACTCAAAATGAAGATATCAGGTTCTGGTAGATAAAGGCTGTTGGGTTGCCAGTTTGAATCTCTTGGGATTTAGGATCCCAAAGTGTCATTTTTTTATTCCCAGTAAAATGTGCAACAATTTATTTATTTAACTCTTCATAATGTTTATGTCACTAACATCTCCCCATCAACAGTTTAGACAAAAAATAATGCCTCAATTCATCATTTCATGCCGATCACAATTTCCTTCAGCCCAGTGTGAAGTCTCCAAAACCCTGAAGTTTGATAAGTATCCCCACGCTTCAAACCACGACGCACTTTGTACCCCTCAGGCATCAGTTTTGCGCGTGTCAGCTTTCGCCCGTCACTTTAAACACAGAAAACAACTTGGTGAGGTTTAGGTCAAGTGGATTGTTACGTAAGTTAAGTTTGTAACATAACAATTTAAACATATTACCTATGTCCCTGAACGCTACATAATTTAACGTAACTTAAAGTAGGTTAACTTCTACTGAGTGAAGTCCTGTGTTTATTGACCCATCCACCCACGCAGACCTTTTCTCTCTAGGTCACCTGGGTTCCTCCGTCACTCTGGCCATCCACAGCGGGATCAGTTCCACCTGTCGTTTAAAGTCTCACAATATCTTGACCGATATCCTCTGGTGTAAGGTGTTACCCTTTAGAGCAACATGCAAATCAGGGGCCTGATTCTTCAGCTATATAGTTGAACAATATTAGCTTTATGAATCTGTTTGGTAGGACCATCGATCAACAGAGCCGCTCATTCAGAAGAGAGCTGCTCCGGTCGGCTCTGCTGACCCAACAACGTGATGTATTAGTTACTTAAGCTGACCACCAAACTTTCCTCAAGGTCTTCTTTTGTATTCTCAGAGCTTGTGGCCTTTAAAAGCCACACACATCGTTTTTAGCATTAATTCAGTTTTTTAATTCATTTTAGTTTCTACGTATTTTTCTCTTTTCATTTTTTTTAATTAACTAACTAACTGCATTTTTTACTCTAACTTACATGTTATTCATGATACAAGTGAAATATGAAGGAGTTTGAACATGTGGTGTAAGAAGAGAAGTTATCATTATGTTCCCCAATGTTCCACCTTTTCTCTTCATAAACACTCGAGACATTCACTTGCATTTGTTTTAGGAGGGAAACTAAAGATTGTTTCTGTTATTGGTTAATCTGCAATTAATATTCTCGCTTGATTGCTTAATTGTTTGGTCGGAGATGCTGTCAGCAGTTTGAAATCAAAAGATCAGAAATGAGGAACAGACAATTATTTTGCCTTGAATGACAATTATCAAAATTGTTGCTTTTCTTTTATTTTGTCAAACAAATAATCAATTCAACAGTCTGTTGACACTGTGCCAGAGTTTTCTAATGTGCAGTTTTATCACTTTCTGGCACTGCCTTTGTTTTTAAGTTTCCTCCAGTGGACACGTTGAAACGTGGCTAAATGCTGATGGTTCAGAGCAGCTTTGAGATGCATTCAAAAGAAAATCATAAAGAAAGTCTTTTAAAAGTCACTCAACAAAAGGACTGCTTCCACTGAAACCCCCTCCCAAATGAAACTAAACTTATTTCTCATAAAATCACACATTATGAAAGCAGGCGGACGTCTTCACACTCCCATCGATGCTCATCCATCACATCAAAAAAATCTGAACATACAGTCTTTATTGAACATTTCAAATCCTATTAATAACTTTTCAAAGTCTGTTGTGCTGCTCGTCTGAGGACGTTGTAAAGGGATACTTGCGTAAAGAAAATAGTTCTGATCCATCATGCGAGACATAAATTCTATGTATCTGACCATAATGTCCTCTCGCGATGCGGGGACACTTTGGTTCCAGCGGTGTGGACGCGCATGCTGGAGGGGACAGTGCCATCAATCAGCTCATAATCTGAGAAGGCACACTGTCAATGACAAGAGAGAAATAAACAAGGCAGCTGGGATAATGCAACAAATATTCTCCAATAAACTGGAACGGCAGCAGGACTCTGAGATGAATCTGCTCGGCTGAATATATCGGACGCCGCGCTACGAGCCAGGCATTAGCGGACCGTGTGGATGAGGAAGAACGGCCATGGGAGTGACCAAGTAATAGTGACCTGAAAGACATGTGAGTGACAGAAATAGAGAGCCCGGGAGGTCGGAAGGACAAAGGAAATGGGAAAATGAAGCCCGGCTAACCTGAGGTGACGTGCAACCTTCACCACTTCTATTATAAAAAGACAGCAGCTGCAGCTTTTTTAGTCATTACTGCGGATCGGGGAATGTGCCCTTTACATGTGGATCCACATGCCATGCACCGAATGCAAAAGTTTCCCCTCGAATGTACCCAACTACATACAGTATGTTTGTTTTTTTTAAAGAAGATTTCGTACCTGACATTTTATTTCTTGAATCAATAAAAGATTCATTGCAAACATAAGAGTGTTTTCCATTAGTTTTTCCTGCCTGAGTACATATCACGACCCCTCTGTTGTGTGCTATGCTGCATAAAGCCGTGGGTTTCATCTAATGGACGTAAACCAGAGTTACGCTTGCCTCAAGGGGTTAATGGTCGACCCCATTCGGCTACCACAGAGTAGGGTTCGTATTTCACGTGTCATATTTCTCACGTTGAAATGGGAAACGTGGTGAAAAAATGTAACAAAAATGTGTCATATTGTAGATGTAAATAATAAAAATAAAAATAATGGTCCTTCTGGTTTGTCAACCCTTTAAACATAGTAATATAAAACTGTGTAGCATTACAATTAATGCAATACATGTGAATACTTTTTTTGTTCCCAAAGGGATTATGTGACATTAGCTAACAATTCATTTAGACAAGTAAAAACACGTTGGATTAAGTAAGCATTCACATTTTGAATAGATTTAGGCATCTTGGTTTTAAAGAATGAATTTAAGTTTTGGATGAAACAGGAGAAACTTTTGCTGAAACCAAAAACCAAAAACCCTCTTTGCATGAGTTGGCAGGTAAAATTAAATGTGCGCTGCCACTCAATTCTACAACCGCTGTGTGTTTGTGTGTTTGTGTGACTATGTGGAGCCCAACATTGGAAAAATATCCCAAAAAATCTGTCTTACCTTCAAGCAACAAGGGAGAATAAGATGTCTGCAGACACGTTGTATCGTATCTGGAAGCTTCCCAGTACAACCGGCTTCAAACTGCTGGCCGCCGAGCAGCTCTGCCGTGGTGGGATGAAACGTCCTGCATGAATGCACACTGATATTGCATTTTTTTTAAATGAGCAGGAAGAGACCAATTTGCACAAACTGAGAAGAATTAGGAGATAACACGTAAGAACTTCAGACCGCTGGTTCGCATTATCGATCCATAATCGATAGACTGGCGCGAATGTTCCAACCGAGTGGATGTCGATGTCCGATGTGCCCGAAGCGTGTAAAAGAAAGTAATGTCGTCAGAGCAGAGTCGGTTATTTTACAGCTCTACGTCCGGATGAACTGGTGTTCTTTCATTTAGGCCACAGCCAGTGACGGACTAACGTGGGTGTAACATTTTTTTTCTTCTTTTCTGTTTCTCAAAGTGTTTCTCTGCATAAAACGTTGCTCCTTATCCGGCGACTTTATATACATCAATGTATGCAAATGATGTCCCAAAAGAATACCGTGAACCCAAATATCCTCCCTCCATCGCCGCATCCACCTACACCGAGCTTAACACTAATCTGATGAAAGCCGACTGTCTTTAAACAATAATCAAATACCTTTTCCACCAGCGCCTACGAATGATTAAAGTCTGTGGAAGTTGGAGGAGAAGTCGGCTGGATGTGCCGTGATAGCAGTCACTCCGACGGTGAAAGTCTGTGAGGGTTGTGGACCTCAGGAAAAGGGATTTATGTTTGTGCCAATGATCGTGGAACTGACTTCGCTCAGTGTTCAAGCACCAAACACAATGTGGAGTTTTCAAACAGGACCTGCCAAAAATGGGTATTTCTTTTTTTTTCCTCATTCAAATAAGATATGAAGTTTAGTCAGAAGAAAAAGTATCCTTGCTTCTCTACTCTTCCATTCACCGCTCACTGTAAGCTGCGTAGCTTCTATTCATCCGTTCTAAAATCTGAAGACAAGGTCAGTCTAGAGTTGAAAAAAAATAAAAATGAATTGCTTCGTGTGACGGCTAGAAATTGTGTGAGCACAAGCTGCTCTGGTCCATTCCATCACTCCCTCATCACTTGATTTAAAGATGCCTGTGTGTGCACAGGTCCCCGCAATGTGACAGCATATCATCCCAAATACTCTCACATAGTTTGCTCGTACCTGAAGGATTAAAAAGCCATCAGGGAGCAAATCAGGACCGAATCACCCGGACCGACACTGGGATGTTCTCCTCAGTGTTATTGTTCTTTTGAGAAACAACAAAATACTTTTTTATGATTAAAGACATATCAAACAGCAGTGACATCTCCGATATACTGTCCCCACCATACACATGTTATCTTTTTTAAATATGCAGTGTTAATACCTGAGGATGCACACAGCTGCATAGAATGCAGGAACACATGTTTATCTAGAAAAAGAGGGAATCTGTCCATTGAATAATCCAGTAAATATGAATTAGGTCAAACTCCTCTAAATAATCATAGTCAGTGTTTATCTAGTCCGCCGTTTGTCCCGATTCCAAACAAAGCATTTTACTTTGTCATCCGGCCCTTTAAATAACAATCGCTGAGACGCACTAAATAAGCTCCTTTCAGCAGAGACAAAAGGTTGTCCTGGTCAGTGTCATTATTTGCGGGATGATAAAAGCATCCTTTAAAATGAGAGACAGCATATTTTATGGGTCATCCCCCTGAGGAATAAATCTTGTAATAAAAGAGTTGAAACAATCCCAAAACATGCTGCTCTTTGCAAAAACTACAAACTACCCAGTTGTGTTGTTTCTTTGGCTCTTTTAATTAAACGCAAACTGCGGACACACACGTTTATTTATTTCACTTGGTATCTAAACATTGTGCAGATGTAGAGAGAAAAAACGTAACATTTTTTCTGGCTGAAAACACTCACTGCCAAGCCTCTCTTTAGGCTGCACCATGTTTCTACAGAAGTCCTGAAACAGGCGTTTGATTTCAACGATAATGGATCCCAGGGGGGCGGGGCTAAAGTGGAGCTCACATTGAATCCAGCCTCCGCGGTTGAGGTTACAGATTGTAACCGAATGAACTCCTCTCGGCTCACCTCTCCTTTTCCAAGAGTGTTGGAGAACTACGGTGGCCTTCAGGGGACGTGAGGATATTAAAAGGCTCTCGATAAAGCCCGTACTTGGTTTGTCCCTTCTGGGCTACTGTAGAAACATGGCGAACTCTGTGAAGAGGAGATATGAAGGGCTCCTTTTTGAAACACTAATGAAAGCATATATGGATGTGATATCGTATTTCTGCCTTAATCCTACACACTGCTCCTTTAATTCCCATTAAATAAACAACCTACTTTTTCTTTGTTTCTGTATGTGAAAACATGTTCAGCATCACAGCTGACGGGATGATTAGAAGTCAAATGATCTGTTGCCGTGTAGAGGCGGATACAAACGTACACACACATCTGTCAAAGTCCAGACTGATACCAAAAATCATAAAATTGTCTATTAAGTCAGCCCACGTTCCCCACATTAGTGACACATCCATCCCGCCGATGTCATTTTTATTGAACGTAGCGGCAACAATCGCGGTTGCTTCAAGCAGTTCATTTCACAAGATCAAAGAAATATGTTGATTTCTGAGTTGTGATTTATTCAAGTGGACTTACAGCGGCTCGTTGCTGCCGTGTTGATCCCATCCACTTTTTGGGACATTTTTGTGACCACTTTGCTGTCGTTATAAATGATGTCATCCACTTTTCATCCCACAAACAAAGCTCTGATTGGTCAACTGTTGCATCAGCTGCATGGCAGAAACAAGAAGAGGCCCGAGAGCTGCTGCACGGCGTCAGCAGGAAACAAGTGACACTGATGATATCATCTATCCATCATCTGTTACTGCTTAGCCTTTGCAGCAGTCATTCCCAAACACTGGGTTGGGACCCACAGGTGGGTGGCAGGAGATTTAATTAGGGTTGGCAAATAATCTTTAATTTAACATTTACATTCTGCAGCACACCTTTGAGCCTGAATAATCGAGTGAAAAGCTTGCGTTTGTTTTTCTGCTGCCACTGGGGGGAAAGGCCGGGTACGCCCCGCACAGGCCTCACCCTAACCCGAACACAGACGGCCATTAACACTCACGCTCACGTCTACGGGCAGAAACCTTATGAACCCAACCTGCGAGTGTTTGAACTGCGGCTGAAAAACCCACGCGGAGAACAGCCAACTCCTTTTATACCGCGCAGGGTCACACAGGCTAGTGCTTCCTCCCGAGGCCGGTGAGGGAGGCAGCAATCTGAGTCAACAATGATATTTAATAGAAACGTACTTGCTGTCCTTCAACGGCAACATTGCTATTATTATGTGGTAAGAGCGGCGCGCGTCCAACCGCGGTGACGGGAAGGCGTTCGATCCATCTGGGAGGGAGAGACATTAACCTTAAACTGATATTTAAATGCCAAGACGGTATGTGTGTGTGTAGGTGGAGCATATAGAAAGTGTAATTCAATAGAGGCCTACCCTTTCCATCTGCATATTATATCAGATTATGCAGTCAGAGATGACTGATTGCAGGGGCCAATTTTTTCATCAATTAGGCCCAATTACCAAACAGCTCCAGTAGCACCCGACCTCAACCTTCTCAATTATTCAACGGTGTTGTGTTGTTCACAGCCCAAGACATTTTTCAACTCCCAAACAAGCTTGTTTTTTAAAGAATGTGTGTGAGTGAGAGTGTGTGCATGCATGGATGTTCGTGTGATCGCAGGCACAACACAACCTGGGATTTAGTGAGATTTATGCTGCGTTCACACCAACAAACTACCACCAGTAAACTCACGCGGGTAAAGCGCTGTGAATATTTCTGCAACGCTTTCCTGGCGTGAGTTTACTCGATGGACTATTTGTGGTTTTTCGCTTGACTCGCTTTATTCGTGCCCTAGAGGGGGCGGGGCTTATCTCAATGGCTTTACTCCGTGGAAACAGTTAATATTTCCGCTATTCACCACGGAATAAATAAGCACTAGTTCTGCTTCACACTTGTGCGTGGACATCCCACGAATGTCTCAACATCTAACGCCCTCGTGTTCGGTGTATGACATCACCCGTAGGCTCACACAGCACGGTGACTTTCACAGACTACTCGTGACTAACTTATGCTTCCAGCACTACGAGAGCAGCAGCAGCAGTTAGATTCACCAACGGCGGAGCATCTCGACACTGATTGGCTTTCGCAACTCGGCGTGGGGCGATTGCCGTTAAATGCGACGCCCGGCAAAAATGTGCATCAATCACAACCACTTGATCTGTCCGTTGACTTTACATGGGAATGTTTTTGGTGTGGCCGCAACTTTAGAGGTGCTGTATCATTTTGTTTCAATTTCTACGGCTCTTTTCTTATTCCAAATATATATTGTATCCATTTATTTAGTGTAATTCTTTTTTTTATGAACATTCCATGATGATAAATCCCATGTCGAGAGAAAGTGGGAAACTTTATCACAATTGGTAATTTTAGGGCTACAACTAATGGTTATTTCCATTATCAAATAATCATTTAGTCTATAAAATGTCAGATAAAAGCCAAAAATGTCCATCACAGTTGCTCAGAGTCCAAGGTGACTAAAACAACAAGATAATCAGTTTAAAATCATAGAAGACGAAGGAAACCAGTAAATATGAATGTTGGAGAAGCTGGAAACGGCTATTGGCTTCTTCTATCTCCTCAAAATGACTCAAGGGGATAAATCCATTCACAAAGCTGCTAATTATTTTTCTAATTGATTAATCAACTGATTGTTGTAGGTGTGTTCCTTCTGGTTTCTCCTTTTATCCTTTATCATATTTAAGTATACTGCTCTATACTGTAGTTGTTGGTATTATGAGCTATGATATGTGTCATCACTTTTATTGTGACTCCTAATGTGTCAGTGTTTTTTATTAATATTCTGTGGGCAAAAAAACCCAAAAGATGTGTCAGTGAAGTGGCTCGTGTGAGAAGACACAGCCCTGGTTGAGTGGTCTGGACCTCCAGGTGGTCACTGGTGTCACCGTGGGGTCAGACCAGGTTACAACATCCAAATACTGAAGCCTGGGCTGCGCCTACTTCATAAATAACATAAACTCACCTATTGATGCTGCAGTAAACCAGCAACTCAACACTAATTTTGACTTCTTTCTTTCGCTGTAAAATGTTCCGCTCCATCACAATCGTCAAAAAAATCGTTAACAAATGTTCATCAAATAGTTTTAAACTCTACTTACAGTTTAAACATTAATACATTGATTTCAGCCTCAAAAACCCAGAATCCACCCGGCTGTGAAGTTAAAAGCACTCGTAGTGGCCAACTTGTCAATATTCTTGTCATAAATCAGAGTTGGACTGGAGGTAATGGAATCCAGTAGCAGCGTCTCCCGTCACCCAACCCGCGAGTGGCGTTCTGACTCAAACGCCACCCACAAATCCCAAAATGTCAGTAAGTTGCAGCAAACGCCCGGAACCACCGAGACATTCAAGCTGCTTATCCATCCCACCTCGTTAAAGAAGGTCACTTAGGATGCTGTCATTACAGGGCGGGGTTCTGAGTGCAGCTGAGATTTGATATCTTGTCTCTTCCAAGGGGAAAATGTCAGATCTTGACAAAGATCTCGGGGATGTTCATGATAGCGCCCTATTTTTAGAGAAGCAATTTAGTTTTTTTTTCTGACTGCGGTAGTTTGTGACATCCATTAGAAACACACCCATGGCGAGAACGCACGGCAGACGCCTGGAGCAGGTGTAGACGCCGTGTGACACAAAGCAGCCTTTAATCAGGAGAACTCCATGCCGGAGCTCCATGAGCTGCTGGAGCTGCTGTTAGTGGCAGAGATGAGGATTTAGGTTGGTATCGTGGAAGTGTTTTCTGTTTTTGGGACGTGTTTCTGTGCTACGCTTCAGCTTTACAATATAGCTGCAGAAGCACGCATACGAAGACGTTGGCTATTTCAATTTAATATATTTTATAAAGCCCAATATCACACACTGCACATTTTCCTCAGAGGGCTATACAATCTGTACGCATACGACATCCCTGACCTTTGACCTCACATCGGATCAGGGAAAAACTCCCCCTTCAAAAAATTGAAGAAACCTTCAGGAGAGCAACAGAGGAGGATCCCTCTCCAGGATGGACAGAAGCAGATGTCATGTGTACAGATATACAGCGTTACAGAGTTATTACACATCTAATGAATATGACAGAAATTATTAATAATGAGTAGTTAGTAGTATGACCACGATCCAGACCTACACAATCCATTAAACATATTTCAAACATAGGCTCATATACAGTATCTATCACTTTTTTAAGTATTAGACGGTTCTCTGTTTGGTGTAGTCGAGACCATACAGTACATCTCCAAATATATTCACTACCGTTCAAAAGTTTGGGGTCATCCAGACAATTTCGTGTCTTCCATGAAAACTCACTTTTATTTAACAAATGAATTGAAAATTGAATAGAAAATAATGATTAATATTTGAAGTATTAATTTTGTTCTTCAAACTTCAAGCTCAAAGGAAGGCCAGTTGTATAGCTTATATCACCAGCATAACTGTTTTCAGCTGTGCTAACATAATTGCACAAGGGTTTTCTAATCAGATATTAGTCTTCTAAGGCGATTAGCAAACACAATGTACCATTAGAACACTGGAGTGATAGTTGATGGAAATGGGCCTCTATACACCTATGGAGATATTTCATTAGAAACCAGACGTTTCCACCTAGAATAGTCATTTACCACATTAACAATGTATAGTGTGTATTTCTGATTAATGTCATCTTTATTGAAAAAACAGTGCTTTTCTTTGAAAAATAAAGACATTTCTAAGTGACCCCAAACTTTTGAATGGTCGTGTATTTAGTAACTTTATCAATCAGGTTGTCAAACTCAAACATTCGGCGTACTACAACAACACATTTAATGCCAGACAAGTAAAAATAAAGAAACATATACATTTAATTAAAAAAACTAATCTGTCATAGAATCCTAATAAGTAAGACAATAAATTGCTGAGTATTTATTGAAGGAGTAGTATTGGATGGTCTCCTATACTATTAGTAAAAAGACGGACATAATAGAAAGATATGTCAGTTTTATGAATGAATCTCATGATGATATTATGAGATGATTCCTCGTTGTCGATACACTTAAAGAGAAGAGTAAGTGTGTCATTAGTGATAGTGTAACACACTGTGATGGACAGGATGTAACTCTTAGTGATGACGGGGCAGTTTTCAGATCAACTCCAGCTTGAAAGGCATTACGTTAAGATAAAATAGTCCTCCAAATTATTTGGCAACAAAAGCTTTCTATTGACCAGATTATCTCCAAAATGTATCGTCACTATTTGACAGAAGGCTGTATAGTTCATAAATCTAGTCCATGTAATATAACATCATTAATATGTGAACATCGTTTGTTTCATCGTCCTGTTGTTCTTTGAGCTGCTGGCACCGTGTTGCAGCGAGCAGATGTGGTGTTTAGAGGCCCGGCTGAATGGAATGCAATATCCCATTAATTTCAGAGAACATGCTCATTCAGCAAACATTAATTTACCAATCGCAATCAAAACACCATAAAACCTGAAATATGCGAACCGCTTAAAGCAGGCCGAAGCTGCGCAGGAATCCCAGCTGCTTTGCGCCGCACACGAAAAATAAAGACTTTGTAATCTGGGCCAAAGAGTTAAAAAAATGCACAAAATATCTGTGACTCCAACCAGGATTCACATGAAGATGAAAGCACACGATGGAGGCATGGCAGCAGGCCCACCTTCAGCTAAAGCCTGCGGGGCCACAGTGAGGCGGCCAGGCAGCGGCACTAATCTGGCGACGCACTCCGAGAGCCGGCGTGGACTCGCTGTGGGAGAGGGGGGGTAGGCGGGGGAGGGTGGAGGGGGCGCGCTCCCCCGCCGCATGCAGCCCAGCGGTAACTCCGGCAACAAAAAGGTATCACGAATGTTCCTCCACGCTTCACTTGCCAACTCCAGCTTGTGCATGGGCAGAATCCATTACTCGAGCTCTGCATCGAGACCCAGGGCGGCGAGGCCGTGTGCACGAACAACGGCCTGGTGGACGTCACCGGCGTACCGTGTCTCTCCATTGTCTTGAGGAAACTATAAAGCTGGCATCAGATCGGTTCACACAACAGCTGCTGCTGAGAACATGCCTCAGGTGACTCCCTGCGGTGCAGTGTGCTGTGTGTATGGAATCAGTGACATATCTCATTAAAAGAGCAATTAAATCAAAGCTCAATGTCGCTCAAGCTAAAGTTCAGTCAGGAAGACGCTCTTTACACTCTGGGTCATACATAAGCAGTCTCTTAGTCTTGCATCGATTAGTCCATTAGCTGATTGGGGGCGGGCACGATGAATGAACCAATCAGAGGCAGTGCAGTTCTGTAAGCCAATCACAGCGTCGTTGGCAAAACTTTGAAATCTGTTCTCCTCTCTGCTGTCAGTTTGTCATTTCAGCTCAAACCGATGGACCCGCCTCCCCCCCGGGCTCCTCCAATCAGCGTTACAGCAACTCTTCTTCTACACCCCCACCAGTGTCTGGACTCCATGGAGCAGATATCACGACTCTGCTCCTGGCTTATCCTAATTCAGGATGGAGTACAATCGCCAAAGACGTTGCACTATTTCAATATGCAATTGTAATTAAATATTGTTAAACTCTAAATAACACTCTCCTTATGTGTGTGTGTGTGTGTTACCTTTCACACATTTAGAGCTGTGGATCCCCAGAAGAAACATTAAGCTCTCCAATCATGTGGCTGGTGTTCCTGTTGGTGTTCATGTGTATCGTATGGATACAGTGTTTATAACCAGTTGACTATTGATATAATAAAGAAAGATGATTTTTAATTAACAATAAATGATCACTGATTATCATTTACTGTGTTTAACTATGATCATATTGTTTTATTATTTGACAAAACTCGTGAATGACAACAAACATATAGTTGGAAACAAAATCCCTTTTTTTTGTTTCGTATATGAGTTCAGATTTGAAGTTGTTCAGTTTTGTCCGATGTAATACATAATACTGAAGTATACAGTAATAAGCAGAATTTTAATATATATACGTGTGAGACATATTATGATTACTTATTTTATTTCATTAAACATATCCTTCAGCTGGGGTCGGAATTCAGGCGCACTCTGCAACTGTATTTTATTTATCCAGATAAATGGGAAATCTAGTGGACTGTAGAAGTGTGATGCCTGTAAACGTATACAAGAGATGGATCATATATACACACAGACATATATACCAAAATGGATAAATACATATATAAAAATGTATTAAAGTGTGCTGTAGCTGTCCATAGTAACGACATGTGACAGTTTATATACTTATAAATATGTGACGCCTGTAAACGTAGGAGGATCACGGTGGTAAACTGCCACGTGTCGTTACTACGGACAGCTGCAGCGCACTCGAATACATGTAACTAAAGGTATGCTGCCGCGGATTTGATGTCTTCTAAAACTGCGGTCACACCCAATTGACAAGCAGACGGCTCGGAAGTTTGTGTGTCTGCGTATTTGTGTGTGAGAGTGCACTTCAGAAGTGTGAGCTCAGCAGGTTACTCCCCATCTGGAGCCCGGCACCCAAGGGTTTGACAAATGGGATCTGGCCCACTGGTGCTGCTTCGTAGCATTGTATGGGACCTCACCTGTGTGTGTGTGTGTGTGTGTGTGTGTGTGTATCACTTAACATTTTAATGTGATCTAGGGAGCTCACCTTTGCTAGACCTGCAGTCAGCATTTCTCACATGTAAGACACACTCCTCAGGTAGCGGGCAGCTAATGTTCCCTTAATACCTGCGACTGCTGCATTTACTCAGTGATAAGAAACTTCTCTGGAGATCAGCGTTTCACGATGCGGGGCAGAGTCGGAGACGACGCTGAGGAGAGGCAAACACGTGTGAAAGGTGTGGATGAGAGTTGAAGAACTGAATATGAAATTAAACTACAGATTTTGGAATTATTCATATCAGGATCCATGTTGGCTTTTTCACCTCCTACACCTGTTAATGCACATTGACCACCTCACACATACATATATATAATTACATCGCGATTTCTAACCAATTGCAATTTGTATCCGATGGTATATTACATGCTCACACTTCATCTTCAATAAGGTGATTGGTTTATTTTTGGGGTGTTGGAATATTGCGGTGAAGAAGCAGCATACTAGCAAACGTAAATGTTTAATGTCTCCTCGACTTAAAAAGGGAAATTCAAATGAACTCCAAAAGGAATCGTTCAAAAGCCACCGCGTTCAACCAGAGGCGGCTCATTGGTTCCCTGTGAATGAGTCGCAGTAGTTAGTAGTTAAATGGTATGTCGTGTCACTTTTTCTAAATCATTTTAGAGTTTGAGGACTTGACTCTCGTGCAGCTGGAGCTCATCATACGCTCTTGGAGCAGAAATGAGAAGTCACTTAGTTTTCATACTTAACGAGAAGTTACAGAACTGAGGAACACACGTAACTTAACAATCCTCCTTTCTCTTCTCTTCCTACAACGTGCTGACGAATCCACAGTCCTGCCTTTGTGTTAGGTTTACGCGAGAGAGCGAGAGAGAGAGACCATCAGGTTAATGAGCTGTGAAATGAAATGTATTTCTTAGCCTGCAGCCCACATAAATACCAACTAACACGGCTAACGAACTTCACAGCGTCATCATTACCTGTAGCCGGGTGAGAATACGGAGGCTGTGTAGCCGAAGAGGAACAGAGAGGAAGACGTACCTCTACACACGGCCCATATTTAACACAGGATACATATCACAGTCATAGATACATAGACAGTAATTATGATCTGGAGTTTTCATTGCATCCTGTGCGGCAAAGTTGCTTTGAAATGACTGAAAACATTCATTAAAAACACAACTGACTGAGCCTCCAATGAGAATCAAGGGTCGGCAGCCGTGTTGGATTGTGCTGATTTTGGCACACGACTAAAAATATCATCATCGTAATGCCCAAACTCCTTAATCGGCTCCTGTAAAAGGTCAAGCATCTTCCATTCACACGTTGTTCCATCCAATGTATGCGTGGACCGAAACCTGGATCATGTGATCATCTAATTCACAATTAACGCTCGGGTCTTCTTCATCAGGCACAGAAGAGGTCAAATATTCAACTTTTCCCCATCGACACTCACTAAAAATGCACAAATGCTGTAAATAAAGCAGCTGCAGAGTAAATTCAGATTGACATACCACGGAGACAGATCCTTCACTTCATTACCTTCGCATTGAAAATGGGGAAGGTTATGTTTTGATCGCCGTGTATTTATTTATTTATTTATTTATTTGTATGCGTGTTATTCGCATAACAAAAAAAGTTTTAAACCGAATCGTATGAAATTTGGTGGGATGGTTGTTTATTATCCGGGGACCATTTGATTAGATTTTGGGATCAATCGGGTCAAAGGTCAAGGTCAACATCTTCTTTTTACCATAGCACGGTCAATTGTTATCCAATTGGCATGCAACTAAAATGTTCATAATTCAATGGCCAATCTTGTGATATGCGAAGGTATGCGCTCTACCGAGTGCCCATTCTAGTTAGTAATGTGTTCGCTGCAGATCGTCGTCGTCAGTCGGAAATCAAAAAGCGACAAGAAGATGGCGGCGGTCGCGGGGTCACGCGGTAGCAGCACGCAGAAACGCTCGTCCGGCAACGCGCCGCACTTTGTCTTTCCACCCCGTCCGTCTTGCACTCTCCCTCCTCTCGGCGCCCCACCGCGCTCCCTCTTTTGACACTAATAAGCAGTGAATACTGTTGGGCGCCAGAGTCCTGCACAGCCGACCGTCATCTCAGATCAAATCATCTGGCCTCGCCGCTGCTTCCCGAAGCCCACGCGCAGCCTGTCAGCTTCCAGGAAACGGCCACCAGGAAACGGACACAAAGTGGTTTGGAGGCGTGCGACTTCTGAAGCGTGAGGAAACAGGTGTGATGGGCTTGTACACAGCGGGTTGACAGAAGGTAAACCAGAGCTCATACAACGCCACTGTACACATCTTGACGAATGGATTTCCATGACTTCCGTACTCTTCCATGACTTTAAACCAAATTTCCATAAACAAACATTTTGTGAAATCTAGGTGTATACATGATAGTGGGTTATCCCTGAGCTACTGTTGCTATGGCCAACGAACTTGACAGTCAGAATTGCCTGCATATGATGTAACCATCTTTCTTTTAAAAACATGTACATTTTTTCAAACTCAACAATATATCCATGACTTTCCCAGAACTTTTGTGATTTAATTTTTTTCAAGGACTTCTCCTGGCCTGGAAACAACCATATTAAAATTCTATGACTTTTCCAGGTTTTCCATGACCTGCTCTAAGCTCTTTGTGATGAAGTTATTCCATTAACAGAAGAGTATCTCAGGTGCGTTTGTTTTGTCACTCCATGATGTGCGTGCCTGTGCCGGAACGTGACTAATGAATTAAAAGAAACGGAGAGATTAAGTTTGCTTTGCTCGACATTCTTTCGATTCGTTAATAAATCCCTCAACCTTTAAAATGTCAGAGACACCATCGGACGTGCCGGCGCACTTTCCCGAAGCCCGCGTTCACATCTTCAACGCGTGTGACGTAACCCCCAAATATTCATCGAAAACTTTCCTCAATGTGATCACTCGAGCGGGGAATGAAAAGAACACTCCACGGGGAGGAGTTCAGAAACACGACATGCGGAACAATGTCGGTAGACGTTATTCAATCACCCGCTGCCGGGGTCTCTCAGGCACACTTTCACCTGCCAAATAAAGACGTGGAACATACGTCTCGGCTTGACTCTGCACGTGATACGTGAGAGTAGAACGAGGTGTCATGATGAGTTATTAAATATCATTCAAAAATAACTACTTAATTGCCTGAGCTCGCAGGATTATTGGCACATTTTCTGTATGCGGCACACTTCCGAGAGCTCGGCGTGACATCGTTGGATGTTCCCGTCTGAGTCGGTGGGGCTCCTTAAAGGGGCCACGCGCCACAGCCACACAGATATGGTGGAGAAATGTCTCCCCGAGCCGAGAGTGAGGTCGCCCTCCCTCTGGGAGAGCTGATCCCGAAGCCTCTCGACTGTACGTGCGTTCAGTGCTAGCGCTGTTAGCACCATGAGGCTAGCGCTGTTAGCACCATGAGGCTAGCGCTGTTAGCACCATGAGGCTGCAGGGGCGGAGGTCGCCATGTTGAGAGCCGTTGAGAGGCAATCGAAAAGCTCCCGATCATTTTATTAAGCACCTTTTTAAAGCCCGTCAGTTGGGCCATGCAGGTGATGGATGCAAACAGTATCGATGAGTAAAATTGTCATTAATGTATTTCTATTACTTATTAGTTGAAACCCAATTTACTGTAGGACCTAAAAGGCTGATTGTCTGTTCACCTTTATGTCTCCACGGGGAGTCTTAAAGTCTCTCTGTGTATGTGTCTGTGTATCCTAGCAATTCTGGATTACACACACACCCCTGAACAGTTGACTCTCAGGCCAAATGTGATTGTTAGAGGCAGAGCGATGGTAACAATTGTTTGGACAGTTAAGATATAATCCCTTCATCTGGGGCCTCTCAGCCTCTGTCTTTTCATCTCTCATACACTCACACGCACACACTCCCTTTTCCCAGCATGGCACAAGACCGAGTATAACTATGTCACCTCCTTTATATTTGCAGCTTCTTTCTGTCTCGCACTGCCCTGTGCATCAGTCCTCAGACATCAGATAAGTCCAAAAACAGGACAAAACAAAGACAATGCCGCTTACCGACAGGAACCAGTGCTTCCACTGACTCAACTGGTCGAGTCTCACTGGCTTAATGTAATCTTTATAGGCAGTGGAGCCTTTTAAAATCATCTTTGTGTCCCCATCATAGTGTTGGCTCCGCTGCTGGGTAATACTTAACTTGGTTACACTGTGAGCAAACGGGTGAGAGAGTGTCTTCATTGTGTTACGTTATTTCACTACAGACCACGGTGGCAACATAATCCATCATTTTTTTGTTGCACTCATATTTCATGTGTTTTTTTTCCTTTCCTTGCATTTGGCTAATTAGAGATCAGTTTGCCCACAGGATTTGAGAGGTATAAGTCGCTGACTGCTGCAGTAACACGACAAATGTATGCCATCTATTAGTGGAGGTTCTTTAGTTTCCATTTACTTCACGCGTCACCCTTTGGCTAGGGAGGGATCACCGGGTAACTACGGCGTGTTTTTCGGGGGGTTGACAACAAAAACGTCTGCTGAGAATATGTTTCAGTTCATCTCTCCAGTGAAACCTTTGGGATACCAAACTCCATGCTTTGACTTTACCCCTCAGGTGACGAGAGAAACGGCTTATTTCAGTCATTATAATGCAACGGTGTTTTAGTAATGTGTCTCTGTTAGCTGGGGTTGTGATAAACAACTGTATTCATTATCAACTAATGTATCACTTATCTTCTTGATTCATTAATTCAGTGTTTCTTCGAAATGATAATAAACATGTCCACAACTATGTCAGCTGTACAGACTAAAACCCAGCTTCATATTCACACTAAATAAACATGTTTTGGTCTAATCAGTCTGACATCATTGTCTTCTTGTCATCCATTTGCTTTTTGTGGAATGATTTGCTATTCATTTAAAAATACTCGGTTGGTATTTTACTTGGACATGCCGTACATCAAGGCCTAAAGGTGCGTTCACGCCAAAAGCGTTGCGAATTGTTCGCGCGAGTAGATTCCATGAAAAGCAACTTAAAGAGTCGAGTGGTTGTGATAGACGCAAATTTTCCCCGGGCGAATATTTTGAGTATAAAGCAGAACTAATGGTTAGTTATTCCATGGTGGATGGCGGAAATGACAAAGTTTTTTTATGGAGTCATACCACAGAGATAAGCCCCGCCCCTCGCGAAGATTCTCAACGCTTTTGGTGTGAACACGGCTTTAGACATATTTACAGTAACATTCTCTGCAAGTGCAGTTGCAAAAACAGTTTCTATATGACTCATTATTAATTTTCTACACTCTCTGTAATTCTTCACAGCTGGAGTAACGCTCCGTGGTGTTTCTGTGACGTGACGCCGCCATATCGCGTGTCTATCTAAAATAACCACACAGTGTCTCACTACCCATGTTCGTTATGCGGGAAAAGCCTGATTTCTGCTTTAATGAGACTTGCTGCTGTTATGAGCAAAATGTGGCATGAACACACACACCTGTATTTAGTGTACAGAAAAGTAAATGATAAGGGACTCAAACCTCAGGGTCAGAGAGAGGTACGCTGTAGCATCCCGTCGACTAACACACACACACACTTAGTCCCTAAATGAAACGTCATTATCAGCTTGTGTGTGTGTGTTTTGCTGAATGGCTTGACAGTCAGCCATCCCATCGCAGGGTAGCAGAGGCGGCTGCCGCATTGTCTGCCATACAATAGTGATTAGGAGGGTGACAGAGACAGAAGGAAAGTGAGTGAATCTTATTGTGTGACACACAATGGAGTTCTAGAGGAAAGCAAGAGAGAGAAATAGAGATAAAAAGGGGCTTTAATGTCTGTTGTACAATAGTGTTTAGCAGGATGAGCGGAGAAGAGAGGAGGGGAGATTTAACAGGGGATTGACTGGATTTGTTGGACTGTCATTTCAAAGCCTATATATACATAAACTTGTGCGATTTCCAATCTGTGAACAATGGCTGGGCATCAATCCCTGTGATTTTGTTGTCATGGAAATGTGTAGAAAGACAGCAATATAAATGGTCAAGTGCAGAAGGATCATCAAGAAAGCCAAAGTACAAAAATACCATAAGTGATACCATAAGTGATACCATGAGTAATACCATAAGTAATACCATAAGTGATACCATAAGTGATACCATAAGTGATACCATGAGTAATATCATATGTAGTTCCATAAGTGATACCATGAGTAATACCATTATTAATATCATATGTAGTTCCATGAGTAATACCATGAGTTATTGCCATTGAAGAGCTAATCTGTTTTTATTCCAGATATAGTCGGAAGAGAAGTGTTTTTAGTTTCCGGTGGAAGCTGTACAGACTTCCCGCTGTCCTGATGTCAGTGGGGAGCTCGTTCCACCAATAAGGAGCCAGAACAGCAAACAGTCTGGATTTTGTCGAGTGATTAGCTCGAAGTGACCGAGTCACAAGTCGATCGGTAGATGCCGAGCGGAACGATTCATCTCCAACGACAAACCTGATTTACTTTGAGCTGCCTCGGACGTCTTTGTAAAGTGAACTCACACAGACACATGTCTGTGCCTCGGCTCCCCCTGTGCATCTGTTATCTCCATGCCGATGTCCTCTGGCCTCCGTTACGCTGATTGTGATTGGGCCAGCCCCGTCTCAGGATTGGCTCTCCAGCGCGCTCTTCTTCTCCTTAACGCCACGTCGCTCGTCATCGACCTCCAACATGACTGTTTCTTTGACTTTGCAAAGCGATGAGCGTTTTACCTCATTCCAGTCAGACGAGGAGAGCAGAATGGTACACAAGTGGCATTTCCGTCATTGTGTGGGGCTTTTGTACGTTGACAGTCGTTGAGGCGGATGTTCTGAGGCGTTTGGAGGCGGTGTGTTTTGCCCTTCAGCTAATTTAGGGCACCCGGGCTATAAAGTTTCTTTCATTTTGAAGCTTCTACGCTGTCACCGCACACATCCATGCACTTGTCACCCGATTTATGCTTTCAGTCGAATAAATTGCACTTGTTTGAAATTGAATGCACGTAAACACCACCCGACGTTAATCTTCCAAAGTCACAGGAAACCTGTGAAATGCAGCCTTTTGGATGAGACCCAACTGTGTTCATCCATTCCACTCACAGCAACATTGTTTAATGCGTCGATCATTATTAAAACCTTTAAGAAATCTTAATGTTTTATGTTGTTTTAATCTGTTCATTCAACACGCGATGAGTCTATTCCCGAAAAAGACGCAACCGAGCTCTTCATTGTAGCTGTCATATCCTTCAGAAGGTAGAGTCAAACAGATCAACAGACTTTTCTGTCAATCTATTTATTTTCTTCTATTCTTATTTCTGAGATAGTCACTTACAGGTCAGACTGGGCACTGAATTTTATCAAGTAACACAACACAACTACACAGACCAAGACAACACATAAATAAACATAATACACATACACACACTGTACAAACACAAAACATACTCATAATATATATACATAAACATAACATATAAGACATAACAAATAATATACAACCAGGAAGTGAAAGCATAAG
Organism: Pseudoliparis swirei; assembly: GCF_029220125.1. Lineage (NCBI taxonomy): Eukaryota > Metazoa > Chordata > Actinopteri > Perciformes > Liparidae > Pseudoliparis > Pseudoliparis swirei. The sequence continues at coordinate 15,837,810 of NC_079399.1, read as the reverse complement.
TAAATAAAGAAAGATGAAAGTACGTAATAAAAAGGAGTGTAAGTGGTGTAAAGTGTAAGAATAGAGTAGTGAAAAAGTGGTGTAAAGTCAAAGTCGCAGTGTCAGCCTGATACCTCGTAGAAGTGCGTGCAAAGCAGGTGATGGCTCGGGAAGAACTGTGAATTCAGTCTGATGGCAGTCCCGGAGGATGCAGGAGTATGCGAGGTCCAGGCTTCCTGAGCGCCTTCCAGTGGGGCCCATGGCAGTCCTTAGGCTGGATCCTGAGGGTCCTCCTGGTCCGCCTGGGTGTCCTAGCAGGGATGATGTGTCATCCTGGATGAACTCGCAGTCCTGACGGTCACCTCCCATACCACACTGTGATGCACCCAGTCAGGATGCTTTGCCGTGTGCTGACCCAGGATGGATGTAGAATGCATGCCAGGCTTCTAAAGTCATGCCACCTAAATTGTGAACTTCTCGGGCGCTCAGCTTTTGTCTGTGTTTGTCTCCACAGACAGATGTCGACATTTCCACTGCAGAAGACTGCAGTTGGCCTGCAGAACCGTTTGACCACCTGGTCTCTTGATGGTCAATGTGTGAGGTTACCCTCCTGATGGTCCCTCCACCCTCACTGAGTCCACCCTGTCACACAGTCCCTCATTCTCCTGCTGCTCCTGCTGACCATGGCTTGTCAGGCTGCCTCATCTGGTAGCTGTGTCATCACCACAGCCTTGTCTCCATTGGTCAACTGTTGTGTCATCAGCACAGCTGCATCACCATGTTGAGCCAACCAAGCACACAAGTGAGAACAGGAGGAGGGTGTGAGCACAACACAGGGGGGGTGGTGCCAGGCAAACATGGGGGTTGAGCACACGACCCGACTGTAGATGAGGTCACGGTGAAGATTCTCACCAGTCAGCATTACTCCCAGGAGGTAGGCCTCCCCACCAGGAGGGAGAGGAGAGCCCCCATGAGGAGGATGGTAGCTGAACTGTAGGAGATGTCTGTAGTCCCATTCTCACATATGTTGATGGGGGTGGAAGTCACGAGGGGGTAGTGGTCAGGGGGCTGGGTGAGGCACCGGTGACCGAGGGCGTGCGGGGCAGGGGTGGGCAGTGTCCAGGGTGGGGTGAGCCGGATTGCGGGTGACATGCACCAGCACTCACCAGCACTGAATGAGGTGCTAAGGTCGGTAGTCATTCAGGCAGGGAGCAGCTGGTGATCTTGTGCTACCGGGCGGGGCACATTCTGATGGTGCAGGTGGGAGGTGGGCGAGCAGGATGAGGAGAGGTGTGGCAGCATGAGGCTGAAGGGGAGCTGGCTAGAGGGTCCCGATCAACCGGGGCCCAGGCTGGTCAGCGCGGGTGCCTTCTGCCGACCTGCCAGCGCCCTACCTGACCAGGTGCTGGGCGCCTGGCCCTCCTACTGCTATGCATAGGCTCACCACTCTCACCTCTGCCTCAGGGGGCTCCACGCCTCTCTGGTCAGCCTCAGGTAGGCACACCACTCTCAAAAAGAAGGACAGAGGCGCTGCAGCCTCACTGCCCTCCCTCCCTCTAGAAAAAACTGTCTCCCTCCCCTGTAGTCTGGGATGGGGTCTGGGGTCTGCCCCCAGAACTCCACCTTGCTGTATCTTGTCCCTTGCTCTGCATGCGCCTCTTTCCAGCTCGGATGTCTCAAACCCTCCTGTCATGATTCTGATCTAGATCAAGCTTGAATAAGGCAAACCGGGGGGGTCTCAGGGAGACAGCACCAGCCCAGAAGGCAGAGTCTTTGGACAGGAAAGACCAGGACGATGTCCTAGGACGATGTCATCATGCTGATGTGGATGTAACTGAAAAAACAGTGTATTCCTCACAACTATCTAATGTCATCACCAGTGCCTGTCAAACAGTACAGCAAACCCAGTCGCTTCACAGAAACAGTCGTCGCCACCCTCTCCTTCTCCCATTGTCGGTCTGACCGTTTTGTCATTTTTGTCTATGGAGTTTTTTGTCTATATGTGGGAGCAGAGAAAAAGCAGAAAGGAGCAGGGAAAGGCAGGGCGGGGAACTGTAATGTAGGGGGGGTAGGGTTGGTGTCTGAAATGCAATGGCTGTGGTCAAATGTCTGATTAGGGCAGTGCAGTCATTTTGCTTGTAGTTGGACTCTGTTTTTTCACCTGGCAACCTGCTCATTCCAACCACACAGTCTGCCTCCTGATAATTCCATACAGTTCATTCAGAGCAGTAGCCTCCAGAGCTTGAGCTACACTTGGGGGGACTCAGGCAGAACGACTGCAAACAACTCAAACGTAACATGTAGATAGGGATTTTCGATTCAGCAGAGGACTGGACGAGAGCAGAGAGCGGAGAAGTACTGCTATTTCCGCAGCCCAAGAAAAATAAACCATACTAGCCCCCTCGCCCTCGCTTGCCTGAGCCCTGTCCTCCTGTCCTGACCTGACTGTATCCTGAATCAAAGAGTACGCGATATCTATCTCGGGAGCGAGCCGCGTCTCCACGAATGCCAATACACAGCAGTTCCTGATGTCGTTGGAATTGTGCAATTCAAATCATCATCCATCTTCAATCATTTGTCTTGTGGTGGACTGGGCAGTAGTATGGATGGTAGAGCAGGTTTGAAATGATTTTTTTTCCGAACGAACGAGAACTGAAGCAGGCCTTCTTCTTTCTTCTTCCTCTTGGGTATATCCGACGGCGAACAACAACAAGCCCGCTGCAGTCGACTCGCACTCCCAAAAGTTGAAAGTAAAAGTTGTAGTAGTAGTCCTCTCAAAAAAAATCTCTCCATAAGTGTCTGCTGGTCATATTATTAACGAACGACACTGCAACATTAAAAACAAACAAAACTATAAAAACAAACAAACAAAACGCTAGATAGTTTTGGCGGAGCTCTCATCAGTGCGACCATTCTGCGGCGCACCCTCTATAAATCAATTAGAGATCCTAATTAATATGGTTTCAGATTGAGGAGGCATTCACCGGAAGAAATCTGTTTGCTGAGAGCCATCTCGCAACGAAACTTATCGACACAGACCTGAGACCTGCAGCAATACATTGAGACCCCACCTGGTCCCGTTTATGTCATGAACGTGAGTTTTTGTGTATTGTGTCTTATTTTGAAGTCTCTGTCTCTCGTGTCCTCTGTTTCCCTGCATTTCCTGTCCCTGTGATTGTCTGCCCTGTTCCTGATTGTTTCCACCTGTGTGATTGCTAGCCCCGCCCTCATTGTGTCCACCTGTGTCTCGTTCCCCGGTGTCCATACACTTGCCCCATCCCTGTGTATTTAAACCCTGTTTGTCTCATTCCCCAGTGTTGGTTCGTACTGTTTAGTTTTGGTCTGTGTTTGACCTATTTTCTGTAAAGGATTAAATCTTCTGTGGAAATGTTGTTGGCATTTGGGTCCAATCTCTCTCTGACTACGACATCCTGACAATGTAATTGTATTATAATTTGGAACTTGCATCCCTGAGAGGACCCATGAACATCTTTAACCCGGACCCCAAAAAGTGACCCGCATGCAGCTCTGTTAAATTGAAGTACTCCTCTGGTGTGTTTTTTTTTTACGGCAACACAAATTGTGAAGTCTGCACAGGGGAGAAATGCCGCTTCTCATCTTCACCTCTGCTCCTGTACTGCCGGTGACCAAAGTCACTAAAAAAAATCCCATCACAGTCGAGAAAATGAGGGTCAATGGCGAAGATAAAAGCTGTTTACCAGGAAGAAAAAGCATCCTGTAACACAGCACAGTGTGAGGTGCCGGTGATAGCTATCATGTGACGGTGTTCACATCTCCTCGGTGGTAAACTGGCGGAAGGTCAGGGATATTGAACAGACAGGTTGCCAGAAGTTTGGCTTAGTGAATTCCCAGGGATCTCAGTTTGGCTGTTCTCAACATGCCTATTTATAACAAATTCAAGCTCCTCGAATACAAAACTCTGTCCATCTGTGAAAATAAAACCCGCCTGAACTTTTTCCAATTCTTACCATACTCCTCAGAGAAGCACAGGGATCATGTGCTGTTAAGGGGGATTGGGTTGATAAATAAGAATGGATCCCGATCTGTTTCTCATTGATTTTACTCAACTTACTCTTCGCTTTTTCTTGGCTATATTTTCAGTTATTTATTTCTCCAGATTTATCCTCCGACAAAGCAATATACATATCTACGGAACTGTGAAACAATGTGTACTGCTGACAGGATGTTGTTCTACAAAGGGGATGTAGGATTCACGGGATAATCTAGTGTACACTAGATAAATTGCATCAATTATAACACTTTGGAGTAATGAAGGCTTTCGGTTTGGCCATTTATTCTGTGGTTGCAAAGTTCTCATGGGTTTTGAACACCAAAAGACGGGTTTTAGGATTAAGGAGTATTCCTATCACCACGCCCCAGCAGGGCCCTAGCGTCAGAACACCATTCTAACATTTGATAATGTAAAGCAAAGGCTGATTTCGGTCATAAAGTACTTAATTAGGGTTGGGTACCGAAAACCGGTGCAAATATGGGGGACCGGTCCCCCTGAAAACGTGTAGACTGATGATGACAAGAGCAGCCTTAACTCAGATTAGTACCGCAACGTTGATTGCAAGTCTTGCATTAATAAAAGTAGGCCAACAAATAATAAAATAGCCATTATAACCATGTTTACGCTAGCTCGTAGCTCACGCTAGCTCATAGCTCGTAGCTCTGATATCCGTTTTTTGTCAATCCGCCTTAATAACGGCTTTTACAAGGAATATGGCTGAAGAGGTTTTTAATGTTGTCATTGTCAATCGGTGTTTTGTTCTTCTTTTCTTTTCTTTTTTAGCTTATGGCACCGGTATCGTCAGTATTGGAAGAAAAAAAAAACGATACCCATCTCTATACTTAATAGGGACGCATTATCGTTCAAATTAAACCTGGCGATGGTGCTACATGAAAGGTCAGAGGATCACCAAAGTTGTTGTAATTCATCCTGGTTGTGGATTATGACTGTAGCAAACGTCATGGCAACCAATTCAATTCAATAGATCCCAAGATTGCACTGATCGTCCTCGTTGTGATGGAAAGGTTGCATCTTCGTGTGGAGCTCTTGAATTGTCGGCCCACTACTTGTCGTCGGTGTTGAGGTATGTCATTGACCTCGTGGCAGCAGAGAGAAAAAAGCAGAGGATCCCCAAGTCCTTTGGATCCATCCTCTCGAGATCAAGGACGCCAGAATGAAAACAACTCCTCCCATAGTTGTTGGGATGATTCACTCTGGACCAAAGTGGTGATGCTGCCGGCATCATTTAAAAGCTTTACTAAAGATCCACACCTGATCAGAACCCCACCAGCAGGTACAAATATCAATCTGTATCTCGCTGTACAGCGGTCCTTTCAAGGTATCAATGGTAATTTGACAATACCGTATCGCACTATGTTGGTTTAAATTATGCACAAAGTACCGTCAACATTCAGAGTTCAGGGTCTCCGTTACGTTGAGCTACAACAGTCCACTGATAAGAGTCGGAGATCACCGCTGTCCCCGTTTCCAAATGATTAGCTCTAATGGAGGACTGAACCCCCTCTGTGCATTTGGAGGATTCGTGTGTTTGTTAACGTACATGCATATCTGCATTGTTGCCTGTGGTCACTATTTTCCAGTGTGTGTGTGTGTGTGTGTCTGTCTGTCTGGACCTTTTCTAAAAGGTTAATGAGAGGGGAGTCACGACACCGAGAGGCTCCTCTTCAGCTCCCAGCTAATTGGGACACTCTTTAAATGTATGGTTAATGATGTGTCAGACTACAGATTGTGTGTGTGTGTGTGTCGCAGTTCCATTTATCCAGGTTTACCAGTTTGTGTCAGTAAAAATGGATGTAATCCAAAAAAATGTGCCAATAGAAAAGGCGTCAGAACATAAATTGAGTGTTAAAAAGAAAAGTATCAAAATGACCATTTCATTCGCACCTGTACTTTTCAAACAGCGTAATCGTTCCTCTCAGGGAAACCTCATCAAAAGCACATGTAGCTGCCAAGGAAAACTATCCGACATTCAGGTTTTTTCAAGGCAGACTTGAAGAGAAGCACACAGAACTATTATATTATGATACTGTTGAAGAACAGTCCAGAGTCTTCAAACACAAAATAACTCGTTACTGGTTCTGCCAACATGATCCAACAATATGCGTCTAAAGTAAACAGTAAAGGCATTTAGACACACGTCTATACATTCTACATCTTTTGCATCAAAACTTTTCATACAGCAGCAATGCGAAATGTGCGAACGTTGCATCATGTCTTCAATAAAAGGTACATATAGATTTGCGCAGGAAGAGGAACCAACTACCGAAACTCTATTGACCCAGAGCGTCGTCTGGCAGTCCATCTGAGGTCAATCACTGTGTAGCGTCAAGCTCCTGAAAGCTATTTCATTGAGTTACCTTTGACAACATGCTCCGTGGTAAACAGCTACGCAGTGTATACGTCTTGGGTTATTATTGTGAATATCCCTGTATCCATTATGTGTTTAGATTCCTACACCAAGGTTGGTTAGATATATAAGCAACTATTTATGGCATGGCCTTTTACATGCAGGTATTCTCCTACAGAGCAAAGAACTCTGTTAGAGCGTCACAACTTGAGTGAGTCAACTAGAACTCAGGATTAGGTGAATCTTATTGATTTAACGAGGAAATAGGATTTTTCCGACGGTAAAGAGCATAAAGCAGGATAAACTATGGGAAATTAAATACAACCCAATCAATACAGCACTAGGACCTGTCATGAGTGAATGAATGGATCAGCGATACAAGTCACTGCATTTTTACATTTGCTTAAGTGTGTGTGTGTGTGTGTGTGTTAAATTGTCAGCAGAGCAGTGTGATTTACACACGGTCTTTACGGCAAAGCACCATGAAGAACATTAGACAAATGACACTGAGACCAGAAAAGATTGATTATAGCCAGACAGGCAAAGGACAGGAGTCTGTGTGAGGTTCCACACATGCACACCTTTACACACACACACCTTTACGCACACACACACACACACACACACAAACACAGAGGAAGGAACATCGGAGCCGAAATGAGATGTAACCGAAACTCATCCTAATGGGTCAGTTTAGCTGGAAAGCACATCCTATTAAATATGCATAATATTCAGAAAAGCCATGAGGAATAACCACTTTGAGTCACAGGGAATGGGCCGGGATCATATACAGAGCCTACACACACACCTGAATGCAAAAAAAAAGTGATAAGGATGACACTTTAATGACCCCGGTGGGGAAACTGGGTCATCACAGTGCAGAGAAACGGAAACATGAGCCAACGAAAGCCCGATAGAATTTATTTAAGAACAGAACAAATGGGTAGGAAGCGTAACAAGACTTTTTTTTAAAAGGTTTTTTTAAGCAAGGTCTTTCATTATTAAACGTTATTCTGTTGTAAAACGTCACATTCAGTAGATCACAGCTCTTTAATAACCACATTTAAGGGTTATTACTCGTTAATAACAGTTGTGCAACGCGCGCGGTGGAGTGCGGTAGCTTGTCAAGCTATGCAACGGCATCTTTCTTATCTAAGATGTGTTTGTAGTAAGAATAGAATAAAAGTAAGTAACAGCCGGCATTTGTGGAGAAATATTTGTATATTTGGAAAGTGATAATAACAAACAGGCCGACAGCTATCGTGCAGTTACAGGCCTCATTTCTAAATTTACATTAAAGGAAAAAACTTTCCAGTGATCAATGTCTGCTGATTTAGATTGACAGTACCCAAAACCCGAGCAAGTATCAAAAATAAACCAATATATACTTTGATTGGAAGTTATTGGAAGTAGATTAGCACATCAAGGTTCTCGTGAGGAACCTGAAGATGTACAGAACCAAGTCAGCATAGTAAGCAGCAGTCGTGTAACCGTGCAGCGGCGACCCCAAACTGTCACACACCTTTTCTGCCGGTTCCTACTTTTCACGAAACTCTAGTTGCAAGTGAACGTGTGACAACCGGATGAGACTTCCTTCACGAAGACAGAGCACAGCTCTCATCTCGACTCTCCGTTTGATAAGCCGAGTCCTCTGCAGTGTCAACATTTGGGCTGATCTAAAAGGGATTGGCCTGAACACGAGGTCCACTTTGTTGATTCTTCTCAAGCTTCCTCACACGTGGCGTGGCCTGCAGGAGATGGAGTTTGCTCGCTCGTGCTGGAGACGGTGTGCTTGTTGTGTGGGGAACTCTGGTCTCATAACAGCCGGATACATCTGGTACGTGGACAACACTTCCATTCATCTGCACTGTTCCACGAGTGGCCGCAGCGACACGTCAACAACACACACAAACTGATTTTACCAGAGTAAAAAATGTACCGTCAAGCTCAAATTCAGCTCGTTTAGCGGTTTACATTTAGTAAAAGTGTCCGAAATCAAGTTTTGCAAGATCAGAATCACCAAATAGAGATACCAACTACAATTGGGAGAGTTATTTAAAATTAATTTCCAATCAGAGTTCTACAAATGTCTTCGTGACAACACTTAATGTTTAGGATGGTAGTATTTATTAAACACAAAAGCTTCCAAAGGAGGTCACCATCCTGGGTCCAATAAAAAGGAAGAAAATCGTGTCTCTTTAATTGTAATGACGCGCACATCACACTTAAAGTGCATTCTTAGATACTATTACTATCATGTTCAGAACATGATGAACATTGGCTGGTGTGTCTTGTCGCTCTTTTCATAAATGTCGCTACTAAGTGTTTAATAGCTAAATCTTGAAATCCATTAGATTTGTTCATTAACTGAGGGAGAAGGATGTGGACAACCAGAGCTCCCTCTGTAGGAAAGCCCTGAGGGCTGCTGAGAGCAGAAAGAGGACAGCTTCACACACACACACACACACACACACACACACACACAGGGTCCAAAGAGACACCCTGAACACACACTCTGATCCAGCCGCGCTGGGATTCATACTTCTGAGGACATGTTGTTGTTCTTAAAGGCATCGTTAGCTCTTCTCGCCCGCAGCAAAAGAGAAACCCAAACTGCCCAAAGGCAAGACTATACACACACACACACACACGCGCGCCTCTGCCTCAGTGTATACCCATAATGAAACTGTCCTAAACGCTCCGTGAGCTTTTCACTCTCCGCTGCCCTGAGTCTTCACCCACCGCATCCTTGCAAACACACACACTCCGTTAAAGACACAATTTGAACGCACACCTGACGAACGTGCACTCGCACGGCCGCGCTCGGCTGGCCGGGCATTTCCTCCAATGCCCAGTTCCACTCCGTCAGTCAACAGGGAGAGTTAGGAGGCTGATGGACTGCCGGCTGGAAGCCTAATATAGCTAAGTGCTCCGGACGGAGTTCAGGCCAGTGACTCTAATAAACGCTTCGTTTTAGAAAGGAGTCTTATTCTGGCAACGTTCTTAATGTTCACTCAACACTCAGAAACAGAGACAGAACGAGAGAGGAAAGAACCAAGTGTTATCAAAGTTGAGAGGTGAAGCTCTAATCCTAATTCAGAAATATGTGGAATAGTTTGTTAAAGGTATCAGTTATTTTGTCTATAAAGCATGACAAAAATGCAAAATAAAACTGATAAAAACAACAATGTGACCTTTTAATTTCCCTCTTCTGTCCAAACAACAGGATTTTAAAAAAGCAAGCACTTAATGTACATTTGGGGGGAAAAACACCTGGAAGCAGCCATCGTTAGCCATTTGTGCTTTTAATAAAAAACACTTCAATGATTAATAACTAGTTATTTCATTTGTATTATTATTTGAGTTGGTTTGAGTTGGTTTTCACCAGCTGGTTCCACGTTCCTCTTCGCCGCGTGCACAGGCATTTCCCCCCCGGCTGACTCGCACGTCATCCCGGTTCCTCGGCGACCCCATAAATGTCAGGCCGTTTCAACGTCACTTCTCCAACATCTACTCTGGTGCGAGAGGACGCTTCCTCCGGCGGACCTGTCAGCTTTATAAGGCTGTTAAAATGATCAAAGTCCCTTTTAGAAACCCGCAGAGAGGGGAGCAGAGGGAGCGCGAGACGGAGTGCAGACAAACACGCCGACGGACAAGAGAGTTTGAAGAGTGAAATAACAAGACACGCCGGTCCTCTGAGGACACGACGTGGTTCATCGGGACTTCGCTGTTGTGGCGAGTCTCCAGCCAGACGCTCCGGAGTGATAATGAAGCAAACGTGATGTAATCGACGAGCCCAGGCTGGTAATGCCAAAGAGAAGATGAAGCTGCTGGAGAACGAGTGAGCGGTAGTTGTCTCATGTTGTCTCATGTAGTCCGGCGTAATTGGAAGCGGGATGTTTTATTATGAAGCTGTTATGTGAAGCTTCCCCAACTGGATGCCATGAGATTCTGACTTTAGACGTCGGGATCCAGGTGTAACCCACTGATTGGCTCGTGGTGGCAAAAAATGTAATTGGCCAATCCAGGACCAGAGTCTTGATAAATATCCAGGTCAAGGAAGGTTACTTCCTGTTTTGATTGGCGCAGTGATGCGGTGAATGCAGCACGATTTCAACGTGCATTACTTTTAAGTGGATTTTATGTTGTGGACTATGCAATGTGCAAGCTTAGCGCTTAGCATATTTAGTTTAATAAACTTTTATATATTTAAAGGGCTATTTAGGTAGTCAACAAGTTGGAAAACAATATTAATTCTAATAATTTTAAAATATGTCAGTAAATATAAAGGTAACAGGAGGGTTAAACATTGAATGGGGTCAAATTGACCCTAAGGTAACAGGAGGGTTAAATGCTAGACCCACATTTTGTTTTATTGCATAGGGTTTTTCTTTCCTTTGTTTACCCCTGAGTTTGTCAGCGGTTTGGTTGCTGCTGTTAACATTTTTTATTTTGGTTCAATTAACTGTTTTTTGTGACCTTTTGTATAGTTCAGATTTTTGAGCTGGTCAGACGCAGATGACCCCTACAAGTTTGATAAACATGGATGACTGCCCACTTTAACCAAGTTTATTTTTCTTTATAAATATATGTGTGTTACTTGATTTATGTTGAAATATCAGTAAAAACTCTTAAAACTGAATTATTAATTTTTTTCCCCACAAGAATTGAGCTCCGTAGCCGAACCTGGTGCCCGTCCATAGATTTTGGTTACAAATTATTAAAATAGAGCCCCAGGTTACACAGGCAATGTTCCCATCGCCTCTGCTTCATCTTGAAACACGTTGTTTAGGTTTTGGGGTGGTCAAGTGTTTGAAGAGTTCAGCCAAACTTTCAGAGCAAGAGCCTCATGTCCACCTGTCAATCAGCTGCACACTGATTGGTCCAGGCCGGAGAGGAAGAGCAGAGCCGGCTGTATGTTTGCTTTGCTTCAAAGTTACTGCAGTTTTTTTGACAGACATTTTACTAAGTTTCTTTTTTTCTTTTCTTTTTTTTTGCAGTAGTCCACACATGGGGAGAACATGGGCCAAATGATTGTGTATTAATTTCACAGTGACACACAACGTGCAGCAATGCTTATGGCGGCTGTCCATTATATAGTTATGAGAAAGAACAAGAATCAGAATCGAGGGATGAAAGATGTATATTATGTATTAAGTCCAATCATTACGTTGTAGCCGATATATCATCAGCTGATGCACAAGGCTGATAACGCTTTCATTGACATCACAAGCTCCTGCACACTCTGATCCGCGAGGCGTCTGGAAGCATCGGTTACGTTGGCTTGCCATCTGACGATAAACACGTTGAAGACAAAGATGTCGCCGCTGGTGACGATGTTTTTTTACAGTTTCAGAGGAATGAGAAGCAGGTAATTACCCGTTAGCGGTATTGGCTGGAGGAAGAACCATATCATGCATCCCGTTCTCAATCGACTACAATTTAAATCAGCAGGTCAAACTCTATTTAGTTTTTTAATCCAGATCCGCATAGAAAATCTGTCAATCTCTTATAGATTATCCAATAATATCCATACTAATAAAAACATCATAATGTGAATAACCAATGATGCACTTCTAAACTCTAAAATTAATGTTGAAAAATATAAATATTTCATGATATGCAATACAGGGAGGTTCCAGTACAAAAATGTAATTAAAAATGTAAATACCATTACAAATTAAGTACATACACTTGAAAAAACATTGACATTGCTGCAATAATCGGATTTACCCTATGTAAAACTAATCTGTTGTTTACAAATATTCATCGAGAAAGGTGGGGGGGGGGGTGATGATTAAAAATAGAGAAACAAGCAGCAGACAGAGTTTGAGAAGTCAGTGGTTTTCATTATTTATTCCCTCTGTTATCCACTTTAATGTCCATGTGATTAATTTAAGAGTTCAGACGGATTAGTAAATAAATCACAAAATCCTGACTGAGGTTCAGAGATCCGCCGTCTCGTAGCACACACCCCCTTGATGTTTCATGTGTTGTGCCCTCTTTGATCTGGTTGTATGAGGCCGGTGTTTAAAAATGATCCCACAAAATTAATCCTCCTGGATTGGATTAAATCCTGATCATATCCCCAAAACTGGTATTTAAAAGAAAATCTAATCCTGAAGATTCAGATTTGGGAATTCAGTCCCGCCTTTGACCCGGATAAAAAAACTGCTGTTTAGCATTTAAGAAACTTTAGTGGGAAACCTGGATCAGTTTGATCCTAAACATCAGGATTACACTGATCCCACTTCAGAGGTGAATTTGAGGGAGATTACATGTAAAGTTAAACAGCCTAAGGGCGGCCCTGCGTGTGCAACCGGAGATTTTCGGTTCACGATATAAAAATATAAAAAAAGGATAGAGTACGGCGAATACCACCATCTCTTCCGCGAATAAAATAAAGCTCTTCGTAATTAAATACCGCTAATATGAGCGTCTCGTCGGGAAACAAGAAGGAAAGCCCGCCTCCTGCTTGATCCGATTGGATGCCTTGGCCGAGTGTGACATTGATGAGCGTTGCGCCTCCGCGCCTCAAGCTTGAGAATATTAAAACTTTTAAGAGCCGTACCATAGGAAATCAATGGTTTTGCTAACGACGCGTTTTTGAGTCGCGTGTGGTGTGATCGAGCCATAAGTGTAACTGCTCCCAAAGTCCCTTGTTTGACACAGATACAGCTTCACTGCTGTTTGATCAATGTTTATTTTCTTTGCACGTTCCTTTTTTTTCAGCAAACACCGTGAAAAACTGAAGTTAAAAAAATTAAATTTTCATAGCCAAAGCTCAAAAGGTTTTGCTATTTGGAGCATCTCTGTGTTAACTGGCTGTCTTCTCTTTCCACAAACATCGGTAAAGAAAAACAAATATGGCCTATTAAGGTTTTAGGGCCATCCCTTTTGTTGAGCCTTGTTTCCTAAAAAGATATGAATAACACATTTTAAAATCTACACCCAATGACTTGAGAGTAAATGCGTTAGCGCGTACTCGGCTTTATTTGACTTCGCTGAGCTCTTCTTTCAATTTTGTGCGGATTTACGTAATTTGTTAATTTAAAATAATGATTGCCTTTCCTCTTGTTTTAGAATGCATCAACACTGACCAAGATTATAGGCTACTGAGATTTAGAGACAATAGTAGTGCCAGCTTTTTTCCGTAAAATGTTCGCTCTATTTCTTCTTACCTGTCTGTGATCCAGGGGGCGGGGCCAGATTTGGACGTCCCAATCTGCCGGTATCGGGATCACTCTGATCAAATCTGGCAAAGTTTTGAAACACCGGGATAGATCAGGTTGATCCGTGGCTGAGGAAAGGGGGATTTAGTAATCCGGATCATTCTGAGCTGGATTACAAGTTTTGAAATACTGGCCCCTGTTGATCAGTGGAATCCTGTGAAACCCTGAGCTGGGCTGCTAATCTTCTTTTTGAGGTCAAAAACTTCAAAGTATAGTGTCAAGTTATGTGAATACAACACCTTGTTTGGAGTTGATATGTTTCTCTGCTGCTCACTTTATTAGAACGTGTGTGTAAAACATGTACAACTGAAGCTTATATATAAGTTTCACAGGAAGCAAATAGGACAAGATCAGTATTCTTTTTAGGAAAAGAGCAGTGTGCAAAACCACACAATTCTTTCCATCCACGAGGTCATCACACATTGTTTCCCGTGATAATGGCCGCACTAAACCCACAACGCCAAGAGATGAATATGCTGCTGCAGAACCACCCCGATCACTCATAATACTTAAACACGAGTATTCCTATTCTGCCTTGTAAACAAACAGCATGAGAGCATCACAGCGTACGCGGCATATTAACCAACAAAATCAGCTTAGTCACTGCAATAAATTAATTCATAATTACTGTAATGCCAAAACAAATAACAAACAGATGGCAGCAACGTAAACACACATATTACCCAGCAGATGCCAAGATTGTGCACACAGAGTTCTGAGTGACGATACTGGAAGAAACTTCTTACTTAAATACCAATTTAAGGTATTTGTACTTTACTTTACTGTGTTCTACCCGTGTATCCTTCTACTTCCCATGTCAGAGAAAAATACTATACTCAACGATATTAATTCGATAACTTGAATTTACAGATTCAGATTAGAAGTACAAAATATAAAGCAACACATAAATGACTTAACTTGAAGTTGAGGACTGAAACAGTTCATCACATTAGCAAGAATATAATGAAATAATGTCACCAACAAACCTCTGAGGACGCAAAGAGTCCATGTACTCCGAGTCCATGCTATGATTCAAATTATAATCCCATAAAATCATCTGACGTGACATCAATAATGCACAACATGTCATATATCATATTACAACCGAGTCAGGTCTGCTTTCTTTGTCTCGATTAATTAAAGACGAATAACGATCAGAAGAATCCTTCAATCAGTTGTTGAGGCCAACAAATAGGGCTGTGACACAGAATAGACAGGGGGGTGTCAATGACAGACAGACAGACAGAGAGACAGAGAGAGAGAGACATACATACAGACGGCAGAGAGAGAGACAGACAGAGAGACATACATACAGACATACAGGTAGACGGCAGAGAGAGAGACAGACAGAGAGAGAGAGACATACATACAGACGGCAGAGAGAGAGACATACATACAGACGGCAGAGAGAGAGACATACATACAGACGGCAGAGAGAGAGACATACATACAGAAAGACAGGCAGAGAGAGAGACAGGCAGAGAGAGAGACATACAGGTAGACATACAGACAAGCAGAAAGAGAGACAGACAGGCAAACATAGAGACATCCAGACAGACAGACATTCATCTATGACCTGTGAACATCAGCATGAGCCTAATATGCGTTCACAAAGCCTCCACAAAGAATGCTCTCAGCTAAATATGAATTATGAACTAATGTGAATTATGGCTCTGCAGGACCGCGGCGACTGCTCATTAATCAGTGTGTTATTCGGCTCGGCCCATTCCCAGCATGCTAATTCAAAGAACAGGTCGGTGCACGTACACGAATTAGCAAATTACATTTGGAACCAATTAAGGAGTTTGAATGGATGTGGCCGGTTATCAGCGTCCACTGGCGTTTGTCGTGAGCCCAGAATATTGGAAATGTCCGCAGCTCGGGATCAGTTATTATTTTTCGACACACAACGTTTCATATGGGATTCTTCATCCCTCACAGCGGACAACGGCCCGCGGGCGCCGGATTCCTCGCGGCACCCGAATGGCCCCCTGGGTTCACCGTTTGTGGGTCATTTGATTTATTGCAAATGTGTCCTGAAATACACAGCAACCTTAAAAAACCTCCAAATACTTGAAAGTTATTTTCTTCAGCCTCTGGAACACGGACGCTCGGTATTTACAGTTACCAGGTTGGGGAAAGATAGTGATGTCAAATAAAGTATGGTGCAGTGGTTAGGAGACTAATATGGTGTTCAGTGAAATCTGAATGTCATCCCCAGGTGTGTGATGGGAACATTAAAGCCCGTCATCTGTCCCCCCCCACAATCTCACTTTCCTCCTGAACGTTGCTTCTGCAGAGTAAATGTGAGTGGAATCATGCAACTTTGATGAAATAGTGGGCGGACTTTTACAAATGTGTCATGTCTCGTCGGTTGTGTTAAGTTTTAGGTTTAAGTCCTGTTTTCCATGTCCGCTTTTATTTTGTAGTAACTGTCCTCTCTCATTTCAGAAACTTTATTTCCTGCCCCGGTGTTTCCTCGTTAGTGTGATTGTTCCCCATTTCCTCATGTATTTTAAGCCTGTCTACCTGTGTCTTGTGTCAGATCGACTTGTCTCTTGTCTCGTCCTGATCATGCTTGATAGTGAAGTCTTTTGTCCTGGTTTACTTTTCCTGCATAGTTGTGATTTTGTTTTGTACTTTGTTCAAGTCTTTTTCCAGCATAGCTGTGATTTTCTGTTTTTTTATAAATCCTTTTGATTGCCCTGAACATTGGAGTCGTGCTTTTGGGTCCTGTTTTTTGAGTCGTGACACATTTATATCTAGTTTTGATATTGTTATGTTGATTATTTGCTCAGTCTCAGTGTAATACCGATGCTTCTATGCATGACCTGCCAACGAGAGCATCAGAGAGGAGAGTTGTCTTTTTAAAACCCGTTATCTTCAGAGTCTGTGATCTCATTAACTTTAACATTCGGTGGATCACTTTGAGCCCTCTAAGTCTTCCAGTCAGTGCTTCCAGGGCGCTCACACACTTCAGTGTAATTGACAGTATCTGATGGAGCTGATCAACACCTTTATTTTGGGCATACAGCCCAGGAGTCTGATGTCTTGAACATGGCTCAGTTGTGCGTGAACGTCATGTCTAATATTCAAGATTTCTGTCACAACAAGGCGGATAAAGAGTGTGTTGTGCATTCTGGTGGATGGTTTGCAGATGTACAGAAATTCAAAGGCTGTGAAGTTTGATATAATTCGGACATGGATGGAGGGGGGAAAACAACCACTGTCTGAATGGTGTTTGCTTTTTGGTGACCACACCGATACCGTAAAGAGAGCTCATTCAATTTCAAATACCGATCTGCAACATTTGCGTCGGTAGAACTGACCGCGACAGCCAGTTCCCAAACTCACTTTAAACACTGGCCATGAGTCATGAGTTCTCCCTGACCCGACGTGCACTCACAAATTCCCCTTTAGCTCCCTTAGGAGAATCCCTGCTGCCGTTAAGTGCTCTTCCATTACTGTGATAACTCAGGTGAACTTCCCAAAATAGACCATTGGAGAGAGGGAGAGAGAGAGAGAGGGAGGGAGAGAGAGAGCTCTATGTCTCCTGGAATACTTGCATTCCTGTTATGAGTACAGTAGGAGGAGGAGGAGGAGGAGGAGGAGGACACATGAGCCAATGACGAAATGTGGCCGAGGTTGATGCCAAGTCAATCAGTCTTTATAGGTTTATAAAAAAGAAAGAAGAGGAGCAGTGAAAGCCAGTTTCAGTTTCAGAAAAATTAAAAATATTCTGAGTAGGGAACCATTTCTTTAATTCTCTTTCAATTCAGGACCAATTTAAAAAATAATGGTCTGCATTAGTCCAATCTAATTGGTTTGGCATGATCATGAACATTTTTAAGAAAATCTTCCTGCTGGCTTGAGCATTACACAACACTGCACTCTGAGTGGACTTCTGGACAGTAGAGGACAATCAACGTGAGATTTATAGTGAAGACAACAAGAGGCCCAAAAAGAAGGTCCCGCTCCCAACAGCTCGGCCACAACAACCAAAGTCTTTCTCATTTCATGAAGCCCTTGCTGCTGTTTATGACTCCTGTGTACGTGCTCTGGATTCTGCCCCTTACTTACTGCTTATTCAATACATCAACGTGTTGCTATTTCAACTACATCCCCAAGCAACCCACATCATATGAATTTGTCTCGTTAATCCAGGGATGCTAATCTGACCATGTGTGTGTCCATATCTCATCCTACAACCGAGCGGTTCACAGCTACTACGACCAGACATCGGCATGTTTTTCTATTTTAATTCTCTCTGTGGATTACAGGGCTGGATGGACGGGGGGGGGGGGGGAATCATATAAGGGTGAGACGTGGAGGTAGAGAGGCTGCCTGGGAGGTGGATGAGGGGAGGACACGAGGAGCGGGGGCTGCCATCACTGCCTGTTCTGCTGCTGCCTGTTGTAATAGACCCACATCTTCACCGCGTCTCCTCCCATCTATCCCGACTGTCTTTGTGCCTGTCGCTTCTCATCAGAGAGGGAGAGCGAGCAACAGGAAGAGAGGCGAAGAGAGAGAGAGGAAGAGAGAGGGATAACACCTGTATAGTGGACGGCAGGGTCGGCCTGCTGTGTTCAGATGGATCACAGCAGCTTATGTAGTGATTTTATTTGGATGGTAAGATATTCGTTGCTGGTCAGGGGTGATGATACAGACACTGCAGACAGTGGGGTTGCAAAGAGTGAGACGGTTAACAATTTGCTCGGGTGTAAAATGGGCTACCTTGGAAATGTGTTCAAAGGAAAAGTCACAATCGTTTTCAGATAGTGCCATTTGCTCCATGCTTTGGAAACCCATCTCAGTCATGGTTTTCATTTTAAGAGCGTACAATAGTCAGTAGTTCTCCAGAACAAAATCATATGCTTATTCTACGTAAACAACAAACACTACAAAGGAACTCTACTCTGGTATTTCTGTCAAATATATATAAATATGCAATGATGTTAGCAGTCACCGGCAGCCGTTATAAAAAACCCTACACCACCTTAGGTGGTCCGAACTTCTGTAGGTTTAACTAAAAATAAATGAAAGGATAATCCGTCACCCATATTACATATTAAGTTGGTCATTTGATGTCCTCCAGCTAACAATTTAGCACAATATTAAAATATAAAAAATATTCATGTTAGCAGGATTGGAAGGACTGCTGCTTTGCATTGTTTCTGGTAATAACCAAGTCAACCAGAAAATGATATTAATATAAGTATTTCTTTGACGGTGTATGAACACTTAAAAATAAGACTTGTGTTTCCGTTAGCTTAAGATAAGCCATTTATATCTAAATGAGGAGCGGGTCTTGTTCCCTGAGCCGTCCGCCATGTCTAAAGGTGCGTTCACACCAAAAGCGAAGCGACCGAATCCCATAAAAAGTCAACGTGGCTGCGATAGACGATATTTTCCGGGCGACGCAATGTGGGCGACGCGTTTACAGCAATTCTCGCCCCCTAGTTGAAATATTTCTACTTTGAGGCGGTAATCTCGCAACCAAAGCCAATCAGCTCTTTAGTTGCTCCGCGCGTCATCACTGTCCCGCCGCTGTTAAATCAACAAGACGGACAATAATGTTATAAGATAAGATAAGATAAGATAATCCTTTATTAGTCCCACAGTCGGGAAATTTCAGGATCACAGCAGCGGTGCACGTTAGAGCATTAATAAAAATAAAACACAATAACAATACTAAATACTAAACTAAAATACTAAATATACAGAGGAAACTAAATATACAAGGGGAAAACAAAGTAAAGTGCTGAGTAAAGTGTTGAGTTTGCCAGGATCTCCAGGATCTACTGCAGTTTGTTTATATTGAACTATCAACCTACCCATCCTATGTTTGTTTATGAACACAATAACAGAGTTTAGATATTCCGCTCTCGTAGCTGGAAGCGGAAGTCTTTCAGACGTAACAGTAACTTCATCGGTGAAAGTGACCGAGCTGAGTGAGCCTACGGGTGATGTCATGAACCCAAACACGAGGCCGTTAGTTTGTGGGATGTCCACAACAAATATAAAGCAGAACTCGTGGTTATCTATTCCGTGGTGGATGAAGGAAATGATAACGGTCTTTACGGAGACGAGACACGGAGATAAGCCCCGCCCCTCGCAGAGCGTCTCGACGCGTATGGCGTGAACACGGCAAACGGTCGAGCGAGTAAACTCACGCGTTTTTGGCGACGCAAAAAAATCGCATCGCTTTTGGTGTAAACAGAGGTCTATTTGCATTTTAGTTTGTTGCATTCTGTAACCTCACCACTAGGTGTCTCCGTATCCTAATCCCATCCCCTTTAAACCTCGGTCACGGTAGCAGTGGCAGTAAAAACAATCAAGTTATTTTTGGGAAGCACATATTTAGAATCCTGCAAGGCAGTGACACGTGTAACTGTCTTTTGTCATTAGGCAAAGTTTGATGATTTGTTGGACAGTTTTTTGGTGTGTGATTTGTTTTCTGCTGACGGAAAAAGAACAACGCTTCGCGAGGAAGCTGAAGAAAAACATTGCAGTGAGCTGATGGGGAGCTGTGAAGAAACGGAGCTCACAGGCGGATGCCGGGTGTGAATGAACTGGCAGCAGCAGAGAATGCCTGACAGCTTAAACCGCCCGCCCAGTGTGAGAGCGCAATTACACGAGGTCAGCTGACACGGCAGCTAATCCAGTGCTGCTCAGACTGTCTGCCTAACAAGCTCGACTTCATAAAGACGCTGTAGTGACATAACAAGTTTGTGTTGAAACAGAAGATTGTCCAAACCCTCAGTTTAAATAAACGGGGAGTTGGAAAATAGAGGGAAAAGTTTGAAGAAAATATGGTCGGGACTATCTCGATTAACACCCACGCGGGAAATATTTCATGATGTAATTTATGTAGCATATTCCGTCAGGGACGTCTTTACATCGTGACGCGTGTATCCGGAGCGGCTGGGGGCTCTCCGTCATTCAGACAAGCCCGGCTGTAAAGACGCTGCTGACAACCACAGTTTCAGATCAAATTGCTTTTGGCACTAACAACTTTATCTGGATGTGTTGCCCTTCGGATATACTCCGGAACCCAAAATGACTCAGTTACTGTCAGCATCTGTCAGCTCCTCAACGCAGAGATTTACTCCAGTGACAGACAGTCAACCCCAACAAGGCCCGACCCTGAATCCCCTCGCATGACGGTAGCCAAGAATTCTGGCCGTGACAGTTTAATCTGCAGCACATTCAGGATCTTCCTAGTTTACACCTTAAATCTCTCTTTTAGCAGATGTATTGGGTACATCTCCACGTATCTGGATACAACTTGACAAACACTGCCTCTGCTCTCTGCACAAGGTCAAGCACCAGTGCAGAAGGTCAAATGCGTTGATTTTTATATTTCCAAATTCTGCAAATAAGCTTAAACTGAAAATTAAAATCCATGACGGGCTCTTATTTCATATTAAACTTCAGTATGTGTTATTTTCCATAACTTTGCTAACTGGCACATTTACCGAAATGTTTTTATTAATGTGCACTGTCCCTTATTAAATAAACGAAAAATATATATATATACAAAATACAAAATAGCAATGGTGTTATGCATGACATATGAAACTTATGAATGAAATAACTGTATATCGATATTTAAATGTATAATAATATAATATAATAATAACTTTAAATAATTTTAGCCAATTTGTCATCTGTAACAAACCTAAAAACATAAGATTACACATACAATGTACGGACAAAGCAGATACATGTTCAAATGGACGGAACAAAAACATCCATGTCAGAGACACAGAACATAAAAGCATGCAGAGTAAATTAAATATATAACAGCAGACACAGTTTCATTATTTGTTTGTTTGTAATTTCAGTATTGTGTGTTTTAGTTATTTCATATATTATTCCATGAATTGGTTCAGTTATTCATTACCAGTGTTGGGCAAGTTACTGAAAATTAGTAATTAGTTATAGTTACTAGTTACTTCTTTTAAAAGTAATTTAATTACTTTACTAGTTACTGTATATCAAAAGTACTTTTAATGTAATGAACAGTACTGAACAGTCAAACACAATAAACATATTGCAATCTTTTTTTACATTAGTACAAAAGCCTTTGAAAAAAGTTAACTTAATACAAAATAACATCATTTAACAGTGAATTAAATTGAGAAATAATAAGTGATTGGGAGGTGAGGGAGAATATATTATTTAATTTAAAAATTTTATTTAAAGATATTCATGTAATTTTGCATGCAAAATAGGTCTACCGAACCAGCGGACAAAATTCAACCAACCACGCGGACCTGGCAACACTGGAAGTGGCTGTGTCAATCACAGTGGCACGTGCTTGCTGGTCGAGGGGCGTGCCTGTGAGTAGGAGGCGTGGCGTGCCTGTGATTGGCGGAGTAGAGGAGGCGGGTTAACCTGTCGTAAAACGGAAGTTACGGGTGGTTGACGGGTACCGTTGTTGTTGATGTTCGAGCTGCTGAGCCGAGAGGAGCAGCTGTCTGTGTTGGTGAATGCCCAATAAAGGGAGGAATAATAACGTCGTCCCGTCTCCGTGTCATCAGTCCATAACGTCCGAGACGTTACAATATCATTGCGCCACCAAGGTCCTGCGATGTCACATCAGAAGCAGCTAAAGTAGCCTAGCTTGTCTTCTTGTCTGCAAGTGTTCATTTTTCACAAAAGAGAGTAACGCGAGTAACGAACTCATTTAAATTTCAGTAACTGTAACTGCGTTAGTTGATTTTAAAAATACTTCGTTACACGCTCGTTACCGCTAAAAGTAGTGGAATTACAGTAACGCGTTACAAAGTAACGCGTTACTCCCAACACTGTTCATTACACACACTGTCATTTTGAGTATGTTCTAATTATATATCAGTCTATTATTTTGTATGTTAACCAACTATTTGACATATCAGTCTGTGGTTTTGTGATCAGTCCGTTCTTTTATATCAACGTCCATTATCAGCCACGAGCTTCATGTAACCGTGTCCTGGTTACCTCTTTTGTATCTACTTTTTTATTTTGTCTACAGGCTGTTATTTTGTGTATCGAACATCCGTCTCGTAAAGTAGGACAACGCAGCGTATTGAAGCGCCGTTCAAGTTGTTATCCAATTTCAAAGTTTCCTTTTGGGCTGTTTAATATGACGTTGTCTCCTGTTACCTGCAGTGAAACCGGCTCTACCTCATTGCACTGATTCACCAGCATGGTGCAGAGTCCTGATACCTAATTGTAACAAAATACTCTCTGTAGCCGGGACATAAAGTGGAAATAAAAGTATAGAGCGGAGGAGTGGGAGGTGACTCACACAGCCCGGATCCTGTGTCACTAATTCAACATGAAGGCTGCCTAATATCACGGCATGAATATATAAATAAAACAGTGGCCAGGAGCTCGTGGGATCTCCAGATAGATTATGTCCTGCTTTCAATTACATCTCCACGACATCAGACAGTGTTCCCCACTATCTCTGTGCACGCCTGTCCGATCCCGTTGTGATGTAAATCTCTGGAGGGCGACGTGGGACAGCTGGTCCCTGCGTGAGGAATCCTCGGGCTGCCTGTCGTCGTCTCACAGTGCTGGAACATGGACAATGGGCAGGTAATGTATTCGTTTATAAAGTTTTTAAAAAGACATCTGGAACTGAAGCTGTGTCCCAAATCCATACTCCATACTATTTATAGTCATGCCGAAGTATACTGTTTTAAAAGTTAGTGTCATTGTATAACAAGATGTACTTTTTTCGAAGATTTTATATATCTATATCTATATATATGTATATATATAGATATATATACATTTATATATATTTGTATATATATATAAATATATATATTATATAAGTGGTATGGATAATGGAATGGAATGGAATATTATTATATATATACATTTGTGGTAATACATATTATATTTCTGTGTTTCCGTTGGTATTACGTAAATTGAGACCAAAGATAAACGGTAAAAAGAAGTTTGTTTAAAAATGCTGAAAGTTGCAGAAAGAATGATGAACTGATAAATTAGTTTTGATAAAGACAAACAATACTTCAGTTCAACACATTTGATGATGATTCCCTCTGTCTAGATACTTTACATCGTGAAATATTCTGATGAGTTAATGTAAAGTTGTTCCCTGTAGCTCAAACTCTATTTTACTGTAATATGCAGCTTTATTCCGGCCTCTGGGAGCTTCAGTTGGCACCGTTTTAAATGCCTGTGGATGCAATTTGATCAAATCATACATGTTTTAATAATAATGTTCATTTACGAGAGTGAAAACTGAAAAGAGGAAACCCTTCCCTGCATAGGATGGTAGGAGGAGAGCCTGTTTTATTTTTCTTGAGCTTCCCACTCAGGCCGGTGGGAAGAGGAAGTTTTGACAGCAAATATGCAGAAGAAATAGAACAGAAGTTTCTTTCCTGTCAAAGGGGATTTGGTCTGGAAGAGTACAGATGCTGTGGAGGAGTTATATCTTTATTTCTCTATTCTCCAGACCATACTGCAAACTGGGATATGCTTAACCAATGAAAGTGGTTCGAGGCAGAAGGAGAACATTAAGGATCAAGCTCATAAGAAGATATGATCATTTATGATTATCATCGATGTCTTTTGTGCAAAATGTGTTTATTCTACACTTTAAGTCACTCTATTTCGCATTAATAAACAGTATGAACACATTTAAATGGATTGTAATGCCAGTTATAAGCAATTATTATGGTATTTCTACGTTTATAACTGCACAGCATTGGTCAAAAATTGTAACTTACCCCATAAAGACATTTTAAATTATTGTTAAAATTGTGTTTATATTATGTTTATACTGCAGCCTCTACGTGTGGGTGCCCTTCAAAAGTTATACTTTTTGAAAAAATGCATTATATCTACAATATATTATGTTATAAACTATTACATGTTCATATACTGCTTGTAAGAGTTAAATAGGGGCGACTTTCAGTTACACTTATTTAATTTCCGCCTTTTTCATAAAGGATTGATTTGCTGCCGTTTAGTTTTTTTTGATCAATATTTATGAATGCATTTTTAATTGGTTTTACGTCCGACTAAAGATTGCTGCTGCGCTATGGATTTACATCAACTGGATTTCTTTGACTTATGCGTTTAATACGAGCCTCCTTACAAAATGTCCCCTGGGATAACAATAAAGTTATATAACTCGATGTGAAAGAGTCCCTTAAAAGCTCCACGTTATTTTTGAGCTGATGAAAAAGAAGCAACCAATCAGAAGACGGACGCCGTGGTGGTGGTTGAACCCTGGTGTTTTTCAGTTGTAACCACGGAAACGGTGATCGTCTGTCGTAGCCCGGTTGCTGAAGCTGTTCATATGTCTTCCTGTCGGCCTCCACTTGTCCAGTAACAAGCAGCCTGACGCTTCGCCTCATTAGTTAACATGCAAACGAGATCACTATTGATATCTCTTAACGAACTGCCACCTCGTCGGTTCGATTTCCTGTTAACTCGCTCCAGACAACGGAAATCAACATGCGGCAATTAGTTTCGGGGGCCGGGGGGGATCTGTCTGCCGGGCTCGGATACGATGTAGATATTCATTACACTAAATGGGACCTGTCTCGCTGCTGTTCATTGGTTCAGTGGTGTCACTCGTCTGATTGGTCGTCATGGCCCTCGAGGGGCTGGACTGACGACGTCTGCGGAGGATACGCTTTACTCTGGACGACGTCTGCGGAGGATACGCTTTACTCTGGGCTGTTCATTCCCAAATGTACTGCAGGAAACGGGGGTTCCCCATCAGGGATAACACATCGGGAACATACCGACATGAAAGTGAATCAATCTGCTCACGAAAGGGAAGAGAATACGCAACATACCTTTATCGACAAGTTATAATAAACAATAAAAAAAAGTGAAAAGGTGAACGAGATCTACATTTGTTAATAAATACACATTATACATTTGAATTGTTGTTCATTCAGAATGCTTGTTGAAATAGTCTACAGAAATGGCTCAAGCTTTTTAGTTATAATACTGTACTCTTGTTCTTTTTCTTCTAAATGAATTTTAAAAAATATTGTAACAATAATAATACATTTAAAACAGCAAATTTCACAAAAAGGGGGAAATCCAGGCAGCACGATAAATCAAGCAAATAAGAAAATGTAACTGAGTGAAATATATAAATGAATAATATTGATATAAGCATTAAAAAAAATTGTTAAATAGATATATAATGGAATTAATACATTTCATGAGGATAATATTAATGGAGGGCTTGCAGCTGCACGGTGATTGCAGTATTTTGTTTCATTGTTTGTGATTGACATCCTTGACTCAGGAAGGAATGAAGTAGTTTAAAGCAGCCCATTCGTCATCGGTTTGAGGTCTAATTTATGTTTAGAGTCCTATAAAACACTGTGGCCTCCCGAATGAAGTGAAGGGAAACCCGCTGTGGTTATAACTCACGGCACTGCTGCATAATATGTTAGAATAACGCCACATGACATAAAAGAAAACGCATCGTCAACTCCGATGCTGGAGCAGTGTGATTGACCTGGTTCAAACTCGTGCAACATTGTTCCCACCGAGCACGAAGCAAGGCGACAGCAATGCTACACGACCACCTGTGCTGCAGTGACACCTTTCTTTAGTTTAAAATCACTTGAGTTAAAACATTGAGATGCAACACAAAACCACCTGATTCCGGGTTAAGAACATAAAATAATTGCACACATTAGGAGTTCAACATGTTCGATTGATTGTATGTAAGTGTTGAATCCAAAGTGTATGATATGACTGGCCTACTGAACGATGAGATGTACATTTAATCTAAATGACCAAGCGTAACCCAGCCAGTGGAGATCGTCTGTATATTCTCTCTCCATCGCTAAAAGCTACTCTATTGGGATGTGAAAGGGATTTTTCCGTGTGATCGAGTAATATTGATGACATGCCTCCATCTTTTCGTAGCTCCGCCTCTCTCGTCATGTTCTCTCTCTTTACGGTGTGAAAGATAATGAAGAAACGCACTGTACGGATGACTTTCAAAGAGTAATAATGGACAACTCATACGCCTGGACTTTATATTCCCATAACAATCGGATGTTTTCATGCGGTAACATATTTTACTTTTAAAGTGTAAAGCTCCACGGAAAAGTTCCAGTAGGCACTTCTTTGACCAACAGAGAGAAAAAATGCAGAAACTATATTATATCAATTTAAACTATATTCCTTCCTCTCTATTTCATATTTTCTGCTTTCACTCCATCTCCTACTGCTGCTCATTGCCAACAATAATAATAATGATAACCTCCTTCAGTCTCAAATACTCCTGCTCCCAGCAGAGTGCTGCAGAACAACATGTGATGGACTAAACAGGCTGTGAGCATAAGTCAGACCACAGTACAGCATTAATTGCAGGGCCATTAGCTGGTGGCTGTTTTTTGTGTGTGCCCTCAGCAGCAAAGGTGACTAATTTCTGCCTCTGCCAAGCCGCCACCATCCCACCCACACACATCAACACACAGCCAGACACACACGGCCAATTCCATTCCTGTGGCTGGGGTCAATTGCACGTGGTGGGTCGATGTCTGGGCTCAGATTCTAAGATACGCTATCGCCGGGCAGTTTATCAGTCTGGGCCGGGACCCGGGGTGGGTCACACAACTTTCCATTGAGGGGATTCACATTTTCAAAATGAGTACAATTGTTTTAAGAATCACATTTAAAGTTTCTTAAAAAAATATTATAGGTCAGCAAATTAGTAATAGTTGCAGTTTTTTATTCAATGTACTAAATTGTTAAACATCTTTATTATTCAAATATGAAATAATCATGATCATATTTGGATGGCAGTGGAGTGACGTAAAGACACCTTCTACGTGGTAGGGTAGTGACCTGTCAATCACAAGGTAGCCCCGCCCTAAAGCATACTCACCTTCGTGATCTATTGTTTGTCTCTTTGTGGTTGTTTACCGTCTATTTGTTTGTTTTTTGTGGTTGCTCTGTGGATCTCTCCCTAATTGGCCCATTCAGAAATCCATCCATGGTACTAATAAGGGGATCCCTTAAGTGAGATGTAAGGCCTGTGCCCCCCCCCCCCCCTCTCTGTTCCCGCCCCTGACTGAGACACTCGTCTCTAATATCACCCTTTTTATTGTATTGTATCACCTCTTTTCTGATCTCTCTTTATATTTATTTCTCCTTTCTGTATTATCTCGTTCTTTGTGTCCAACAAATACAAAAGGCAAGAAAGGGAATTGGAATTTTGAAAGAATGAGGGCAGTGTATTTGTCACGGTACAATGCAATACCACAGATGAATAAATCTTTTTCACATGGTGAGAAGAACTCTGAGGGATTTTGAGGCTCGGAGCCGATACCCCCATAACACTCAGAACAACAGTACACAGACACTCTGGCTTCATTCGCTCTTTGGGACATAAAACTTGTTTTTTTTGTCTGTTATTTCTCATCATTCTCGGCATTTTTTAATCTTCCTTGCATTATTTAAGCGAAAGTTAAAAGTCCAATTGAAATGACATTTAGTCATACATAAACAAGTTTAAAAAAAAGATTATTGAGGCAGCAAAGAAATATATAATATATTTTAAATATGCTATATTTTGTGAGTAAGATCTGACTGCAACGTAACCAGAAACATATACAATATATTTGTCATATGAATGTAGTACTGCAATGTTTTCCTCTGAAGAACAAGTATACAGTAAATAATCTGCAGTGCTTTGGGGTCTTTTTAAGTTATTTGAGCGCACAATGAGTTGGAAGAGTAACATTTTTCAATAGTTTTAGAAATCTAAAGCTGTCTTAGCTAAAGCTGTATCAGTCAGACCCAGGGTACCTACATTCTCCGGGTACCCCAAAGCCACAGGTACCTACCTTCGCAGGGTACCCCACAGGCCACGGGTACCTACCTTCTCAAGGTACCCAACAGGCCCAGGGTACCCCACATGCCCAGGGTACCCCACATGCCCAGGGTACCTATCTTATCAGGGTACCCCACATGCCCAGGATACCTATCTTCTCAGGGTACCCCACATGCCCAGGGTACCTACCTTCTCAGGGTACCCCACAGGCCACGGGTACCTACATTCTCAAGGTACCCAACATGCCCAGGGTACCCCACATGCCCAGGGTACCTATCTTCTCAGGGTACCCCACATGCCCAGGGTACCTATCTTCTCAGGGTACCCCACATGCCCAGGGTACCTACCTTCTCAGGGTACCCCACATGCCCAGGGTACCTACCTTCTCAGGGTACCCCACAGGCCCAGCAATCGGCCTGTTCTGCATGTTTTACAACTAAGGACAAGACTCAGTATCAGAAGTTTTTGAGACTTTAGTTATTGATCCGCTCCTCTCTAACTGAAAGAGAAGAGAGAACTGTTTACGTAATCTATTTATAGTGGTTCTAAAGAGCTCCTGTTTATACAATGTGTGGCCTGTAAATGAAGCCGTAGTGAATGGCTAATGTACATGAATCTCAGACAGCATCAGCACCATCTTCCTCCTCTCCTTACATGACAAAAGGATTCGGCAGTTCCATTTGCAGCAATCATTATTTCAGCCATTAGCTTCTGTAGTAGCTACTTTCCAAATCAACTACATATAGATTTACACACGCGCGCGCACACACACACACACACACACATATTGCTGAGTCCATTAGGCCTCCACATACAATTAAGGAGGAAATACAAACCCTTGTGCGCCATCACTGAAAATGAATATATGCAAAACAATGAGCTGCTCCGGCTTTTAAAACATCAATCCAACAATGGTCCTGAATTAGGAAATAAGATATGGGAGACAGGACGTGATGACAAGGGCAGCATCCGAAGAAACTCGAGGCCCGATATCCTTCCGAAGCAGTTTCTATTAGATATTATTTTGAAAGTGAATATTAAACGTCTTTGGTGCATTTAAAAATAAAATTAAAATGCGATGTGTTTCTCTTGGTAACTTAAATTAGATCAAGAACATCTTATTTTTTAATAGGCTCTCGAGCTCCACAGTCACGCTGCTGCTGTGTATATTCAAGACCTCTCACACACACACATGCACACCAACCATTTAGATCCATTCTGCTGGACTTCCATCATTTTCTACCGATCCATCTGAAACTGTGTTAAACTTCTGCGATTGATTTTGTTGTTGTTGTCGACCGTCTTACTTTGTATTATCCCCGCAGCTCATGTACTTGTCTCACACACTGATTTTGAGATCACTTTATCAATTCAGTTTTCATTTCAGTTTATTTTATATAGCCCAATATCACAAATTACGAATTCACCTCAGAGGTCTTTACAATCTGTACACACAGACATCCCTGACCTTTGACCTCACATCGGAGCAGGAACAACTCCCAAGAAATAGAAAAAACCCTTTCAGGGGAAAAAGGGAAGAAACCTTCAGGAGAGCAACAGAGGATCACAAGTAATTAATGAAAAAAGCACAAGAATGTGGTTCCAAAGCTACCAGCAACCCAAGATAACAAACATGTGTTGTACTGTCTGCACTGTAAATGCACACATCCTATTGTTTTCATTTCTCTGCCCGGCCAGACGCTACTCTCCACAGACGTTCCTGACACTCTGTTGCCGAGCAATGTAAGGAAACTCCCGCAAGGCATCGGTTTATTCTTGTGTCTGTCTTCTCATCTCCGTCTCTTTCTCCTTCTCGGGACATAAAAGTGTTACTTTTGCTTTCAGGCATTTCCTAGAAAGCCCGTTAGGTATCCGACTCGAGACAGACGAGTCAAACGGAGAAGGATCCCACTAACTGAACTTCAGAGACTGTCGGCATCTCGGGGAAAGACGGGGAAAGAGAGCGCCGAAGTCAGTCACGGAGAGCCTGCAGGAAAGAGGGATGCTAAAATAAGACAGAGGTGGGGGGGTGTTAGATGGTGAGAGGGAGACAGCCAGGCTGGCTTGTTGTCCAATCGTCACCTTTTAACCTTTTTTTCATTCTCACACCTCCTCTTTTTCAATATGATGACGTTTTTTTGTTGCCAAGTCGTGGCGTTTATAAATGTTGTATGCAGTCACGGCAGTATAGGCGTTATCATTATATGTCTGACTCAGAGATGCTGCGAGGACCTGCCAGTTCACAATCTAAAGCATCACGTTCAAGTGCAGTAGGAGTAGATGTCGGCAGACCAGGATGTGCCGTCAATGGATTGATATGAAACGATAAGTCAGACTTCCGTTGCAGACGTCTCTCGTGAACAGCATTGAACTCGTATGTATGAATATTTTGTGGTGTTTTCAGTTTCTAGTGTGAGTATTTCTCCAGATTGAAGTACTTCATGTTTGAAAAGCGGATCACAGTTAAGTCTGTGGATCAATATGTGGTGTAACGGGGACCTTATTTCTTAAAATAACCATTGCTCATAATTCTTTTGAGCAACATGTGTATCTGTAGGTAGGTTCAACACAAGACATTGGTGATCCCGCAAGGATGCATTAATATGACTTTGGTGATCCCAACATGTCATCTAGTGCTAATGACATGTAATGTAATGCTATTATCAGGTCAAAGTTTTCACTTATCATGAATTTGAATACATACATGATGAGATATCATTTGACTTGACCCTAAACCAATTCACAACATGTTGTACAGACATTCATGGTCCCCAGAGGATGGATTATAATTCCACATTGTACCCCTGGAGCCTTCATGAGGTTGAACTCAGTGGTTTTGAGTCAAATGTATCAGCTCCTATTGGAAAGATATTCATGTTTCCCTCAAGAAGACTTCCTTTGACTTGCAGCGCCGTAATCAAGTCAATGTTTTCACTTATCCAGCAAAATGTCAGATCTATTTCAGATCCACAATAAAGATGAATAATAAACTTCCAAATGCATCAGCAAAACAATGTGTGGTTCCCAGAAGAAGCATCTTAAAGAGTGGGGCGATCCCCTGACTTTTCATCTCCCACCACCATGAGGTCCATTCTTATGGTGTTTAGTTAAATGCCTCAACAACTACTGGATGGGCTAATCTTAGACATATGTGGACCTAAATAATATACAAACATGACAAGAAGCGGGAAAGCTGTGAGCGACTAATACCATATTTGACACTTCTTTGCGTAGAATAAATGTTGTTTTGACAGTCACATTAAATTTCCACCGGTTTTTTAGCATTTGATGTGTGGCACTGAATAGTTCTCTGCTAATTAGAAAAAGTTTGAAACCAATCAAAAACAAACAGCTGTGCTGTTACTGTGGTGGGGATATATATAGCCCACCTGTGTGGACCATTAAGAACCACTGTATCATAAACTAATGTGGTCTACAGAGGCAAACTGCTCACACGAAAAAAATAAAACTAAAATAACACGACAGACTCTTAGCTTCGGGCTAAAAAAAATCTGCTGCTGTCAGAAGGGCTGGAACACACAACTGCACCTCTGCTGCAATTTGGACTTGCTGAAATCATCAATTTAAACCATTACTTCCAGAGTGGGGATGAATATTCTCAGCCACTTTGAGTGTTCCGCCTATTTACTCTATCTTGTGTGTGAAATTACAGTCAGAAGGGGGAAGTTGTGGATGAGCTACATTCTACCTGCATTTCCTGTCTACTTGTGATTTACGATCATTTCAGTCAGCAACCCACATGACCTTCTTACGTAGACTCGAGCTGCCTTTCGAGAGACTTGAGAAGCACAATATAAAGTACAATTTAGACAAGGACCGCATTGGTGATTAGTGAGAAGTGCTGCCTCAGGTGTGTGAAAGTGGCTGAGCTAGTCAGGTTAGCGTATGCCTTGTAATTCCCTTTATCTAAAGAGCTTACCTTACTGTTTCTTTTCTCTGCACCATTGTTGTGATGATGAAGCCATTCCATGCAGGGGTGGGGGGTGGGGGATGTTTTCCTGGTGTACATTTTTCCAAAGTCTTAGATAATTCTTCACACGACTCGTTCAGCCATCGAGACAAAGTCAATTCATTTTTAAAGGAGTCGCTCGAAGGCGCGAGGCAAAGCTGCGCTAGTGCATTGCCTCGTTGGATGTTTGGGACCGAGCTCATTAGCGTGCGCCTTATTACCATCGGCGTAGAAAAATTACAACTAATCAGTTGTCTCCAAATCTTGAATTTTCCCTCCCTTCAAAAATGCTCATTAAATATTTAGGGTGTGTATAAAAAAAATAAAACTCCACAAGTAAAAGCAAAATGAGAATCATTTAATGCTGCAAGTTCCCAGACAGGAGTAACGTATAAACATGAATAAAATATGAAATGAAGTGGTATAATGTGTGGCATGGAGACTTTTTGTGGTTATCGGACCGGATGCTGAACATAAGACGGCACGGCCAATCAAACGCCACAGCACTCGACCAGTATAAGATAAAATGTGCCCAACACTGCAGTTACTATGGTGCACCTAGCAGATGATGAAGGGGAAGATTTGGTCAGCGAAAGTTTTCGAGGCCGACGAGTCAAATCCAAACAACCCCAACAAAATATTGGACCACGAAAACTAAAGAGACAGGACATTGTTGTCCTGACACATTCAAGAATTTGAATTGACAAAACTTGTATTTGAAAACTATGTTCAGCGTTCTGCACTTTGTATTCCAGTTATGAACAGTTTATTCTACATTTCTGTCATCGTCGTAAAAACAGGCCCTTCCTCCGTTAACGGACACAGACACACACCGACTGAACACACACTCGTGTCCCTGGTCGCTGTTATAAATCACCGAGATGTTCAAATCGCTGTTAAATTGTCCGTGATGCAAAGTAAACCTTGAGGCAGGGACGACGCTGAATTTAAGCTCCGTGCTCTTTATCTATTAGGAAGTGATGCCTGTGTGTGCGTGTGTGTGTGCGTGTGTGTGTGTGTGTGTGTGTGTGTGTGTGTGTGCGTGTGTGTGTGCGTGTGTGTGTGAACGTTTTATCGTCTCCGCGAGACTCGTACACAGCGGTTGCTTCCTGGCAGAGCTATGATTATTTATACAAAGTCTGACCTCTTAATGTTCACTTTGTTAAGCTCTCTCCTGCTCTCTCTCTCGTTCCATTACTCCGACTCTCTTCTGATCTTCTTCTTCTTCTGAACAGAACTCCATTTGTTCAGCTCCTCTTTTCCTTTTTAAGAGACACAATATGTTTGTTTTTTTATGACACCTTGAGTCCGACATGTGGGATATTTATACAGCTGACGTGACCTCTTCTCAGTTGCTGCTGATTTGCCAGATAACCTGTGCAAATATGTGTCCATGCTGCTCATTTTCATGGCATGAATATAGAGGAAAGCGAATAGCGACCTGATTATGAAGAAACTTTCTTATCTTGGTATTGGGTTGGATGTTAAAATGGACTTTGACATTCGAGACTTGGGTTAGTGTTCTTTTTTGAAAAATATATATGTATACTTTATTGATAATGCTCATTATGATGTACAGTGATCCAATAACAAGTATTTTCATTTGTTGTGTGTATGTTTCAATCAGATTACAATTGTGAAGATAGTTAGTGTAGTTGGGTTAGTGTTCTGCACCCAAAAAAACTCTTGCATTTCGGAAAATAAAACATTACATAACATTTTGTACCCACGGAAAGAGGGAAAGACGAGTTTAACAATGCAAAAATGTTGAACGCAGCATCCAGAAGTCACGTGATGTGTCGGGGAGTGTGTCACAGTGATCCCTTACGCTCGGTTAATGTTACTCTCGTCCTTGAATTTCAGATGCAAATGACAGCGAGCTCCATTTTCGCCAACGCGCAGCTGGAGAGGCCTTTTAGAGCGTCACTCTTCACCTCCTCCGTCGATCCCACACACACACACACACACTGTAAGAGTGTGTTAGACAGTAATGACGAACAACTCACATGCATTCAAAGTTTCCACCTCTAGCTCTCGCGCTGCAGATGGGCCTCATTTTCACAAAGGAAGGCCAAAACCTTGACTTGATTTATTTACCTCTTTTCACCTGTCTTCTACACATCTAGTGTCTCTTTCCTCATATTTGTCTGTGTGTGTGTGTGTGTGTGTGTGTGTGTGTGTGTGTGTGTCTCCCTGTCTCTCTTAAGGCGTAAGCAAACCCGCCTCACTTTCAGGAGGGCCGTTTAAAAAAAAGTCGGCCCAGCAAGTGGCGAGATGGCCGATCTTTACTCACTGAACAAAACCCTACACGAGACCTGACGGATAGTCCTGACCTTGGATTGTCTGGGATACCGGTAAAGTGTGTGTGTGTGTGTGTGTGTGTAGGTGTGCACTCGCATCAGCAACCTTTAGCAGCAGCATAACAATGCCACTGATCCTGGCCTCTGATTGGACAGCGTCAATGCAGTAGTTCCCCGGCTCCCTTCAAGACTTTAACAGGGAAGTAGTTGCTGATCTTTGCACTACTTCAGGACCGACTCATACTCACACAGTTTGACACACTCACAGTCGAGGATTACATTGTTAACGCTGTTGGAAAGTTTCCTTCCCATATTTCTCAGACAGAAGCCTCCTGGATTAATCGTGTTGGGCTACAATGCTGAACATTTGAATGTTTCTGTTTCAGTCGCCTGCAAAACAAATCCAACCACATTGGTCCCAGAATCCCAGAAAAATAATCTGAAATTGAAAGACTTGCAAAAAAGCACAATCTCCATTAGTGCCATTTTAAGATTAGCGATTGGATGTTTCCTCCCACGAAGCCCCTTGGGAGTCGTAGTTGTCCTCGCTAAGCGCTTAACGTCCATTAGAAAACTAAATGTTTAGTACTCAGCCTGTGCACAGTGCTGTAATATCTTCTCGGGATGCCGAGGTGCTTTGTCAAGTCCCACAAAGTAGACTAATGCAGGGGTTGACAACCTTAAGGCCCGCTTCAGATTTTCTTTTGAATAAATTTCCAAAATAAATGAGAAACTAAAAGTGTTGAAAGATGTCGGCATTTGTTTACCAGTCGTGGAGAGCTCACCAAATCACCAGCGTACTCGATGAAAGAACCAGATGTCTTCGCCTGACAGTCACCTCACGTTGTTTGTAAAAAAATAATGGTATGCAATTTCACTTTTAGACAGTCGACACCAAAAATACCTCCCCGCATTTCACTCCATAACGAAGCCCCAGTCGTCTCCCGTAGCGGCTCGGCAGCATTCGCCCGGTGCGTTGTGTGAAAACACAGATACGAGTTTTTAAAAAAACGACTTTTGGCTGTTTGTGCTGTACGAGTGTGCGCATGTAAATACGATCCCACCGCTGACACTGACACTTCCCACTTTACATGTTGTTCTTCCACACTTCCCTGCAGCACTCCCACTTTTTTATTTCTTTATTTTTTTGACAAACGCTGCTAAACTTCGATATCTGTGAAACCACAGGGTCAGACTGTGTGCTTCCAGCTCGTATCAACGTAGGAGGAGGAATCCTTTAAAATACATCCACGGGATTTCTTGACTGAGCCTGCCTCCCATCTGATTCCTGGGACACACCGGAGGATATTTGGGATGATGTAAACACATTTGGACATTTGGGAATCCGTGATCTGGAGCACAGTTGGCACCGATGCTCATCCATCTGGTAGTGAAAGGCTTTCACATTAAATCACGACCAAAGAGATGGAGTCAAATAAAAACTGAGCTGAGCCCATCGTATAAAGATGCGAGTGATATTTATAACCCGGTGGCAGATTGCTGCGAGCGTGTGACGGGTCACTGAGTCGACACGAAGGCGAAAGAAAAGTTCTTGAGTGTTTCATATTCCTGCTCATTTTATCACCGTGTACATTTTTTTGAGACGAGCCGTGCTTGCAGGATGCGTGTGCGAGACACAATATGTTCAGGATGTGATGCGAAACCCTGAATTGTATGTAACACCGGCCAGGTTGTATTGTAGGGGGGGAAAGAAGTGTGAAGCACCTTACAAATGGGGACTTTACTCTGTCAAAGTCCCCGTGAAACGGAAGATGGAGATGCTTTAGCTTCTGTTGCAGTTTCAAATGTTTGAGGCATCCTGCACTCACGGGCCTTTTACGGAATAATAATCCAATCAAATTAGGCAAATCCCCACTCGTGGCTCTGAGGAGCTGACGGAGCAAAGAGGAGAGTGTTTGGATTTCAGTGTTTTCATTTACAAAACAATGCGGCTACGACCGACGGTCCTCACATCGATGCCCCCTCTGAACTGTAGACGGGCTTCTGGTCCTGCTGATCCGACCGAGAAGCAAATATCCAGCCTGCAGCTCTTTGTTTCGATCCTCAGCGCCATCTGGTTGAGGCCCGATGGCGCTCCCCGGCCCCCCGTGGAGATCTGAGGACACACACTGATCGTACGCTACGTATCCGCTCACAAATGGCAGAGAGCCGAGGTAAACGAGTGTCTGGTGAAGAGAGAAGTAAGTTGCTGAGTAGTCGTGACATGGGTAAAAAAAGGACTTGATATCTGCGATAGCTTCTTTCATATTTACCATGACGGAAATGTACATACACGTCAAATAAATGTGCAGTTGCTCGATCAAAAAATGCAATGTATTTATGTGTGTCTGTGTATATATATATATATATATATCATTGTGTCCTATTTTGTCTGTGCGTGTGTTTGTAGATATATAAATATTTTTATTTTTATGTTTGTGTCTGACATTTTTGTATTTCTTTAATATTTATGTCTAAACAAATACAAAAACGCTTACCTCGCTAATTTCTTTAATATTGCGCTCCGTTGCTGGTTTCTATTTTGACTCCACTACATCAATTAGAAAACTTTGAGACACGATTTTTTTGGACGGTTGAAACAAAAGAAGACCGTATTGATCCATTGGTGAAATTCACAAGCGAACAGCCAGCAGGTCGTAGAATAAAATGTGCTCCACCTTTGCCGGATGCATCGTAATGCATCAATAATCATAATGCAATAATATAATACACATCATTGTTATTGCTGTATCATTATTCCTTTCACCGCCACTGCACCCCTAAATGTGTGTGGTGTACATTATCATGCTTTTATAATAAGGACTGAAGTAATACATATATTCAGTTGTGTGGTCTAGAACAACTTCGTTTTGCTGGATGGGCGTCGCTGGAGAAAAGTCACAAAGCTGATAACAATCGGTCATTAATGATTGGCAGACAAGTGGAAGGAAAAGCACAGGTGAAGCTAATTAACGGCTCGTCAGTGTCCACGCAGCCAATGAGCATACATTAGAGCGCAACAGTTCTTAGGATATTAATTACACATGTGCCTTTCCTGCAATTATTACGTGACAAAATATCCGCTTTGAAAACGGTCTATTGCTCTCCATATTTTATTTTAAAGACGCATTTAAAAAAACACTTACAATAATTATAATACGAAAAGTAATATTCAGTACAACGATAAGGACCGTGCCATGCATTACAAATAGATATGAAGAATCCACGCTGTATGAGCAGAGAGAAGTCAGATGAGTGTGTGCAGATGTGATAGGAGGGGAGAGGAACATGTTAGACACACACACACACACACACACACACACACACCTCAATCAGAAGGAGAAGTAGGAGGTTATAAGAATGGAGATTAGACTTTGGATTAAACTGCTTTCTTATTCTCCAGCAGCTTTGACACTGAGCGCCTGAAAAGCAGCCAAGTCGCCTTCAGTGTTTACAAACGGAGACGACTTTGAACGCTCACTTCTGAGTTTCCAATCGGGAGCCATAGCACACAAAGGGGAACGTGCCATGGCTTTTGCAGAGATGGGGTGATATGGGGTGTGTGTGTGTGTGTGTGTGTGTGTGTGTGTGTGTGTGTGTGTGTGTGTGTGTGTGTGTGTGTGTGTGTGTGTGTGTGTGTGTGTGTGTGTGTGTGTGTGTGTGTGTGTGTGTGTGTGTGTGTGTGTGTGTGTGCATGCATATGGCACAAATGCATGCCTATGTGAAATAAACAATAACAAGGAAGCTGTCAATAGTTGGCAGTCAGGGTCACAGGAGACGGTGGTGATGGGGTGTGCACGTGCACATGCTCAGATACACACAGACACACACAGACACACACACACACACAAAACAAAAAAAGCAGGGCACGACTGAAAACATGCTGCTGTCATCACATCACAGACACGCGAGGCTCCAAGAGCAGGGAGAAGATGGAGATTCACACGTTTGCTTTCAAAACAAACGACAGGAATGTACCACGACGGCTGTCACAAGTTTTCACCCGGCGCGTTTCCACCTCGAGATTTGTGAAGAAAGGATTCGCGAGGCTTCTGGTTCACTTTCCGTTCTCGGCAGGAGACAGGCCAAGCCTGTGGCACACTGCATTACGGTTATAGTTTATTGTAGATCTTCTTAAGTTTTTTCCTTTGAATTAAAAATGGTTTTTTTAAACTGGTTTTCAATAAAACAAGCATGAAGAAAAGTTATGATTTATCATCTCTTTAAAACATCTGGTTTAGGTATTCAAGATAACGTAAGGTGGCCTGGACAGGGCAGGGAAGTGTGTCTACAATATTTAATAATGTACATGTATAAATGAGGCCCATCGTGAACCAGGTGTAACGGCTGCAACACAAACAGTCAGGGTCAGAGGTCAGAGGTCAGGGGTCAGGGGTCAGAGCCAGGGGAAGGTAAGTCTCTCAAAGCTAAACCTTTATTATTGTAACTTATAAACAGGTCTGCTGACTCAAAGACTCTCCAGATTACACAGACAATTAATTATATGAACTAGCTGGAAGTGATTCGATCAATTTCCTCTGTAATTAGTAATTATCCTTTTATCGGAACCTTGCTGTGAATTAACAATTAAATATCACTTCCTTCTCATTAGATGATGTGCTGACAGTGTGTTGGAGGGACAGTTTGTTCTGATCAGAGCACGTTCTTGTTTGTATCATTTGATAATGGGCAGATTTGAGTCCGTTATTATCATTTAAGTATTAAATCGTTAGGTTGAAATAATTAAATATGTGGCAAATCACTTTTTCTCCCTACCAGGTAGAGTGATTTTTAGTTTAGTTCAGTATTAACGTGAAGACTTCCATCAAGCCCGCTGAGGCAAATTCAGAATTTGTGATATTGCTCTGTATAAAATAAAATGAATTTAATTGAACCAATCGATTGATTCAAGAATATATAGAACTGCAGTCGATGGAGATTTTCTTGGGTTGAAATATGAAGAGTTATTGCAGAAACAAACCCAAGATTTCACAATTGCACTCTCACGTTGCGGCCGCCGCCTTATTGGGTGTGAACATTTTGTTGATATTCTTCTTCTTCTTTTTTGCATGTGCCTTCTGAAGCGGAACAGAACACTCTCCTGAAATACAAATATCCTCCATATTCTGATAGAAACAGCAACACAATGTTCACACAACCCTGCAAATCCTACATAAATGCAAAGACACACACTCGCCCTACTTGCATCCCTCTGGCTACACATAAATAAGATATACACACATTTATTTTCAAGGCTGTAGAAGTAAAAAAAAAAGATTATAATGATAATAATATGGACGGCTGAATAATCCAATTATGAATGATGAAATTAAATGATGCTCCTGCAATAAATACACCGTTAAGTTAGTGAAGCTTATACCACATAAATGTGTTTAAGACTTTCAGGGACTCAATCATACATAGATTCATTAAGAAAAACTAGCAGATGTAGTGACAGACTGGGTCTCACTGATGCTCATTATTCTCATTTATATGTTTTATTTGTCAGTCGTGTCTCAGTAAGTTATGGAAATCTTACCCATCCTTTAGTTATTTTTTGCCATTGTAAGATATCAAAAGGTCAAAAGGTCGAGAGGAAAGACGGTGGAGCTGTTGAACTGCAGAACTTCAGTTTGAGAAGTGGTGCCGACACACACACACACACAGAGAGTGCTGCAGCTGTTTGACAAGGTGTCAAACAGCTGCAGCACTGTGTGTGTGTGTGTGTGTGTGTGTGTGTGTGTGTGTGTGTGTGTGCAGATACAACATATGGCTCCATGAGAAAATAACACAAGTCAATAACTAGAGCAGGTCAGATCTGCCCACACAGCACCGCTTTGCTTTTATGACTCAGTGTACAGACCAGACCGACGAATTGTACAAAAATGTACAAAATGAATTGATTTTGAATAAACACATATTTTTTTATTTTTTTTTCCTCTCAGTGTTTTTCATTCAACTTGTTACTACACTTGTTTTTATGAAAGGTGACTTTAGCCATCTGATCGTGGCACTACGCGTGAGCAGCCGTCCGGTCTGGCGCGGCTGAGTCCGTGAGCGCCGACACTCAACTGGACCTTTCTGGCAGCAACAGACATTTCTGTTTTGCGTCAGCTGGTCAGCGCCAGAGGCCTGGAGGTAGCTTATCTGAGCCCAACGCACTCCTTATTTTCTGACTTTTCAAAACATCTGTAGCGAAAAAAGAACCAAATGGTTTTTTTTCCGCAGAAGTTTATTAAATCGGGTCAATTTCAGTTCATCAATTTATACTTTTCAACGAGGACTTCACAAGCTGGTGAAATACAAGATGTGCTTAATGTAGAAGATCACTCATCTCAACATTGCGTCCTCTTTGTGTCTGATTAACGTGTTTATTGTCACAAAGTTTACTGGCAGCAACTTTTCTTTCAGGATGAATTAATCTCCCTTTCCATGTGGTTGTAGCTTCCAGCGTGCTGCTGTGCTGGTGAGATAAAATATCGACACATTGGTATTCACAGATATCACATGACATTGTGAAGTCCATGGGATACGTGAAAGGTGCTCCAGTCACAACAGGATGTGTCCTCTTCGCTCTCATCGCTCTCACAGGATGGTTTTCAGCGGCTGTTTGCACTGAGAAAGCTCTAAAGAAACTCAGCAATAAACAGCAGACCGACACCGTTACCGGCTGCAGCTAAAGACACTGATGTTTCCCAGAGGAGTAGCTGGAGGCCGAATGCAGAGCTAAAGAAAGAATGAATATTGGACCTATGTGCAATTGAATGTAAATGATGCTGCAAACTGCGGGATGCGTAAACAAGCAAATGATTGCTAACAAGTTTGTGCCTGTCTTTACTTTTAAGGTCAATGCTGTGTTCACTACTCTCTGTTTCTCTATATACATATACATATATATATGTATCTGTCTCTCTCTATATATATATATAAATATATACATATATGTCTCTGTCTCTCTATATTTATATATATGTCTCTATCTCTCTGTATATATATAAAAATATATATATATGTCTCTGTCTCTCTATATATATATATATAAATATATACATATATGTCTCTGTCTCTCTATATTTATATATATGTCTCTGTCTCTCTGTATATATATAAATATATATATGTCTCTGTCTCTCTATATATATATATAAATATATACATATATGTCTCTGTCTCTCTATATTTATATATATATATACATATATGTCTCTGTCTCTCTATATTTATATATGTTTCTGTCTCTATATATATATATAAATATATACATATATGTCTCTGTCTCTCTATATTTATATATATGTCTCTGTCTCTCTTTATATATATATAAAATATATATATATGTCTCTGTCTCTCTATATATATAAATATATACATATATGTCTCTGTCTCTCTATATTTATATATGTCTCTGTCTCTCTCTATATATATATATCTATGTCTCTATCTCTCTCTATATAAATATATGTCTCTGTCTCTTTCTCTCTCTCTATATATATATATGTATGTCTCTGTCTCTCTAAATATATCTGTTGCTGTAGGTTTAACTAACGGATTGTGGCCGGGGAAAATACAGGATATCCAATTGAATGACTCCCTCGCATGGAATATGACAAAATGCTAAATGAATTAGTTTTTTAGATTGATGACATTTCTCTTTTGTTATGCCATGCGGGTTCAGGATTGGTGCGTCTGAGCTTTACATGTATT
This sequence comes from Pseudoliparis swirei, assembly GCF_029220125.1. Lineage (NCBI taxonomy): Eukaryota > Metazoa > Chordata > Actinopteri > Perciformes > Liparidae > Pseudoliparis > Pseudoliparis swirei. Next base: position 15,795,382 of record NC_079399.1, on the reverse strand, counting down.
ACTGAATGCAGCCCTGGTCTTCTCATGTCAAGGAAAATGAATGATACAAAATAAATAAATCTGTCACAAACTGGGATCAAGGAGAATCAATACGAGTAGGCAAATAAAATATATATATATTATAAATAATATATACAAAAGCAAGTGTATCTAAAAACTACTTAAAATATGAATATACTTATATCACAGAGACAAGAGCAGACAGTTGTGTTACACCTCGGCTGTCAGGAGTCAAAGGGCCTCGTCCAGTTTTCACCTCGCCAACCCTGAGGCTATTTCTGCTCTCTCTCTATATATATATATATATATATATATATATATATATATATATGTGCGTGTGTAGGCAGCTCTCGCCTCAGGCACATCAAACTCTCAACATGTGGGGATGAACTAACAGGCATCATGCAGACACAGAGACACATTATTGGTCTAATCCCAACCTGGAAATGATCGTCTCTCTCTCAACATCGCTGTCATGCTACAAGACTGACACCAGACCACACACACACACACACACACACACACACACACACACACACACACACACACAGAGAGAGAGAAAGAGGATGATGAGGAAATAATATTAACAAATGAGCAGATAGAGAATGAAAGAAAAGAAGGACGCAGGAAGAATGAGTAGGAAAGGACAGAAGGAAGGAAAGGTTTGGAAGAGTGATGGGCAGAACAAATAGAAGAAGAAAATATAATAAGAGGCAGAAAGATGAAATGAAAAGGAGGAGGAGGTGAGATAACATCTATCTTTGCTATTAATTAAAGTTATTTATTTCTCAGGCAAGTTTCCAAATGAAAAAAACAGACAACTGCATGTTGATGCCGGCACAGCGTCACGTCGTGTGAACCTGACACGGACGCCCCTCGGCATCATGTGACAGACGCACAACGGCAACACACTGGCCGGCGTGACACCGAGCCGCACAACCACACTGCGGCACCGCCAGGCAAAACGTCCGGCAGCGGTGAAGGATGAAACCTCTCCAGGAACTGCAGGGCGAGGAGGCCGGGTTCCCCTCCGTCTCTAAACCGTGACACCGCAGAGGTCCGCGGGCCAAGAATAGCCCGAGGGGTTTCAAGTGCAATATCACATTTTCATAATTAGAGCCAATGAGCTGTAAATCCCCGCTGACAGAGTTATGGAGCGAGAAGAGCTTATGGCGGCGATACTGAAACTATTAAAAACAGCCGCCTCCCTCCAGCGCTGCGTGTATGTGTGTTGTGTTTGTCAACACACTGTGTATTTATATTTACGTGTGTGTTTGTCAGCATTAACAAGAAACAGCTGCATGTGGCGGTTCGCTGCTCAACTCCCATCGTGATGCTTCCATTCTCCTGGTTTACAAGCTCCCTTTTTTAATTAAGATGATCCCACACACACACATACACACAATGATGAGGATGAAGCAGCTGGTTTGTTTATAGGACAATAAATCTTTTATTGTTTTTTTATTGTTTTATTGTTAATCCAGAGGTTTTTTTTATGGATGAATACTTTATTGTCAGAATTCCGGTAAAAGTGCTGTGAAAAAACAATCTGGGATGACACTATTGTAAAGAATCTATTACATCTTTTTTTATACCCACATATTTAATTTTCATCTTGAAAAGGGGAACATAAAAAAATAATAATGAAGCAGCTCAAAAATAAATATTGGAAGAAAAAATACAGCCCATTTTAAAAGACCAAAGGTTCAGGCAAATATATCTCTGAAATTCCCTTTAACTAAAATATATATATTTTTTTCTTTTCGCTTTCGTTTTTTTCTTTTGATACACAAAATAAATGCATAATTTAGATTATTTAGAGCTGTGTAACATGTTTATCAGATATAAACTGTAGAGAGCAATCTGAAAAAGAGAGGTTTTAAATGTGGAACTATTGAAGTCCACTGAAAGACCCAACGCAGTGAATGATTTGTAAAAAACTATATTAACAATAACATTAATAACAATAATATAAGACAATGATACCATAGGAAGAATTTGAGCACAGTCTGGTTGAGGGATTTGTAATACAGGCGATGTTTTAATAGCTCAACTCAAAAGGACAAGCAGAATAAATCTCGCTGTTAAAAACAAATTAATTGCAAAGAGACTCAACTCTCACAGGGCGTGTGTGTGTGTGTGTAACAGTTTAGATCCACACCTTCCTTTTTGTATTAGTTGTTTTCATCCTGTCACTAACTATCATGTCATTCCAGATCCTGCTTCCCATCTTGTCAGTCCAACTCCCCTCACCTGCCTCTGATCACTCCCTCGTTAGTCCCTCATTCCCTTCACCTGGTCCTCACGCCCTTCTCACCTGCAGCCCATCCCCTCATTAGTCCCTCACTATTTAGCTCCCTCACTTCCACTTGTCCTCTGCCAGATTGTCTTGTGTTTTTCCGTCCAAGCCCTCGAGCGTTCCATAGTTTGATTATTCTGTCTGTTCCGATCTTGACGACGCTTTCAGTAAAGAATCTTTATTTGAATTATCTGTCTCCTGAGTCGTGCATTTGGGTCCACCCTAATCCCGTCGTGACAGTGTGTGTGTGTGTGTGTGTCTTTGGCTAATCACAACTGATAGCACACAATGTGAAAAGCGTCAGTGCAGGAGGTGTTTATACAGACGACAGATATCAAAATGGTACTTTGAAATCCAGTTATTTGACGCATAGATATTTTTTCCACAGACACAAAATAAGTGGAAGGCATCGCATTGACCTGCATCGATTCTCCAGACTTGCTCTAACCTTAACAATAACCAACTTGTGCTCCACATCACAACTTAAGCCAACCTTGACCTCACGTTGTAGTTTGGTGAATGCAACGGCAGTGAAAAAACACAAGACAGCAACATCACCAAAACCAGAGTTCTCCATGTGGTTTCACTCCTCTTCATCACCTCGCTTCAATCACAGCGCTTCATCTGCCAAATCCTGAGCTGTGATCAACTCCCCAGTGAGCAAATTAAACAAGGCTGGTGATTATTTATCTGCGTCAGAGTTTGGTGTGAACTTTCTGAGACAAACACGAACCCTGTCGCTGATATTCAATCCCTAGATAGCCTTGCATTCTTTCTCCTGACCAGCAGGGGGCGACTCCTCCGGTTGAAAAAAAGAAGTCAGTGAGAAAATGACCCTCCTTCTCACTTGATTTATTCCCTCAGGACACATTGAAAACATGCGTTGATGCTCTAAATCGCTGGTTTCAAGTCTTCCTCTTTAATTCAGCATGATGTTCATTTCATAAACGATGGTCCGATTTAGAGAGAAAATAGACCATGAAGGGGAGTATGCTTTAGGGCGGGCTTACTGTGATTGACAGGTTGCTGGCGCTACCAGAGCAGTAAACGGGGTCACTACGGCTGTTTCCAAATATAGTTACTTCTGTTCACTGGGTGCAAACAGCCAAGATGGCGACGACCGTAATCCAAGATGGCGACGATCGTAATCCAAGATGGCGACGACAGTAATCCAAGATGGCGACAGCCACTCGAAGCTTCAAAACGGCAGTCCACAAACCAACGAGTGACGTCACGATGACTACGTCCACTTCATATGAATAAATAGCAAATAGGCAAAGCGTAAAATAACATCTTTCAGTTCTAAAGGTTTTGCCATAGTATTTACAGTCATAAGGCTGGGACTGCTTTTTGTAAACGGTTCTCTCTCTAATCCACCTTCAAATATTGCGTCATCTCGTATTATATTGGATTTTAAAGAGGACAATAAGCATCAAAATGTCTGTATTATCCAACCACTCTTTGGCTCTCACAAGCAAAAGTAACAAATTGGAAAGTTAAGTCAAATGTACATGTTTCTTCTGGTCAGTAATCGTAGTTTCCAAGGAGTTCTCCAGGGAGCTGCGATACAAAAACTGGAACTAAACCAACACCAGGGGAAATTGTACTATTTGGGTCCCTGGATGTACAGAAGAGGAAACGGATACAGCTGCCGGGATGTACGTCGGTGCAGTGATTTTATAGTAGGAACTGTTTAAGAAACCATTTGTCTCAGCACAACAGAGACAAGTACGCGTGTTGACATGCAGCAAATGAAAAAGAGCCACAAGAACCCCACGTCCTGATGGAACCTCTCTCGTTGGAGAACGTGATGGATTCCCACTGCAATCCGTGCCGCCAATCCCGTCCCCTCTCCGCCGACGGACGGCCGGCGGACCTCCTGGAACGACCGGCACGCCTTCGCTTCCACTCGACTGATCGGCGGCTCTCGTCCAACGAGAGGGACAGAGGAGGGTAAACAGACGGAGGAGAGGACGACAACACGGAGATCAGAATGCGGTGGGCAGAGTGGCGGAAATGAGACGGCGATGGAGGAGGAGGAGAGAACCGTGATTGGGTTGAATTGTGTTTCCTGGCTCATTTTCCGGGTGCACAGGGAGAGCGAGTGATGCTGAGTGAGGAAGGCTGGCGACACTTCACACGGCTGCAGAGAATGAGATCCTCTCTGCAGACGGACAGCCCAGCGCCGCATGCTGTAGTTTTCCCAGACGGAGAGAGGTTGCTGCTCCGTTGTTACCTCAAAGTGGAACAGTGAGGCACTCATCATTTCTGAGAGAGAAGTGACTCAAGCTTTTATTCTGAAATGGATAGTTCGAGCATTGTTCCAGAAAAAAGGCCATTAAAGGGGAGCATGCAGAAGAAGTGCTATTTTTTAAGGCTGAATGTCCTAAATGTGCTCAGAAAAATAGAACATTTTTACATCTACAGCTCTGAAAAGATTCAGAAAGAGCAAATAAGGTGGGTTGTTTCTGGATTTTCCCAATTGTGAAAGAAGCTAGAAAGAGATAACCGTATCCCCTACAGATCCCCGATAGACAAGAAGAAAAGAAAGAAAAGCCTAATTGAATCAGGATCACAGATGTTTATGATCTTGGTTGTGATCCCCACAGCGTCTGCTCACCCTTTGATACATTAACTTCTTTTCCCCGTTAAGACTGACAGTGGGTCAGTTGAAATAAAGCCAAGGTCTTCTCGCACTAAAAGCCAATCTATGTTTGGCTTTCACAGCACCATTAACCTCTATTCAGCTGCTGATTGGCTGCCGTGGTCAAGTCAAATCGGATCGATACAGCTTCCTTTTACCCTCCAGCCAGCCTTGGCAGAAGCCTCTCGATGTATCGATGGCTTCAGCTGCTGGCTGAGAAACCTGCCAGCGCTAAAAGGCCCCAAAGAAACTCTTAAAGATCCTGTAAAGAATCAGCTCCGCAACGCATCTATTCCCTTCTGTTTATACAGTCTGCTATGACTGGTATCAATACACCCCGATGACTTTCACAGGAGTTACCTGTTATCTGCTTTCGGATATCCGAGGAGGAAAAATAAATGTCGTTGAGGTCTGGACACAAAAGTGATTCAGAAAAGGAATTTAGGCAAATATTTCTCTAAAAATGCATTTCAGTCGTCGATTTCATGAGTTTCTTCCGGGAGCCACTCAGAGGTCTTACTCTGCTCGTCATCTTGCTCAAAATAGAGGGAATTGTGTTTTGACCGTCTAGGAAGTGTTGAGAGTTTGATGAAGAGCAACGGATGAGACTGAAAGCTGCTTCAAATGGTTAAAGGAATTACCTTTAATTTAGCTTTTAAAGCAAAACGTTTAAACAGACAACTGGACAGACTATCTGCTGAAGAAGATCCTGTTATTCATACATTTCTGTCATATTCTTTAAATGTGTTGTAACGCTGTTCATCTGGTCACATGACACCTCTTGCTTCTCTCCATCCTGGAGAGGGATCCTCCTCTGTTGCTCTCCTGAAGGTTTCTTCCTTTTTTCCGCATGAAAGGTTTTTTTCAATTTTTGGAGGAATTTCTCCTGATCCGATGTGAGGTCCTGGGACAGGGATGTCGTATACGTACACACTGTAAAGCCCTCTGAGGTACATTTTTTTATTTCTGATATTGGGCTATACAAAATAAACTGAACTGAATTGAATGTCAGAATGGAAAGCTTCCCAAAAGCTACTTAATGGACCTTCTGGAGAAACATTTATAATTGGAGACTGTATATATCTGGGGGTTAAAGTAATGGATTACACCTCGTCTTCATGGTCAGTTCATCCACATAGCCCCAAATCACTAATTGTGCAACATATGACACGCTCGATTCAAATGAAGCTGGAAAACAGAGGAGAAAGTATTAATTATATCGAGTACCATATAGAGGGGGTAATGCAGTATTTTGTGTATTTACTCTCCCTGACAACTGAAAACATAAACGAAAACACGTGTCGAATTCCTCCTGTCTCTTCTTTCTTTAATAAGGTTGTAAAATCCGTCACACATCAAAGTTTCTTAACAGGTCTGGATCTCTCTCTCTCTCCCTCTCTCTCTCCCAAACAAGCAGACTCTTATTATTCCTCATGGTGCTCTTCATCATGACTTGCATCAAAGATGCACTGAGACGGCAGGAAAAGCTTTTCCAAGGTTTAGTTTGGCTCGGCAGACAAGAGCAGGCAGAGGGAGAGCAGATAAGGGAATGAAGTAGGAGGAGGAGGTGAAGAGGAGGAGGATGTGGAGTAAGGGAGATAAGTGCCAACAAGGAAAGACGACATTTACTTTTGATATGATTTAATAGAACATCTCACACACACACACACACACACTCACAGCTGACATTTTAATGAATACTGTCAGACCCTTTTCTCCTGTCATACATATTGAATTCTGCAGCTGCCGAACATTCGCAGATGTGACAGCAGCTGTGTCTCCATCTGAGGGTCTTTATGCATTCTGGGATGCATTAAATTAGAAGTAGCACATTGCAACTAAATCATTCACCATCTTTACTTTGCTCATTTTGAAACAATTAGAGGCGGAGAGGAATAGCAAATGGACCTGTAACACGATATGACATCATTCTCCCATTCACACACTGGTGGGAGGAGCTAAGGCTCCACCTGCACACCAGCTGTAACTAACTTTCACACACATTCACACACAGTGGGCACAGCGACGGGAGCAATGGGTCAAGTTTCTTGCCCAAGGACACGTCGACACGGGCTCGCGGAGCCGGGGGTTGAACCGCCGATCCTCTGAAGGACGACGGCGCTCACCGCTGAGCCCCAGTCGATCACAGAGTGATCCTGGGAGAACTGAGAATATAAATAAACACGTGCTTGCTGCATTTGTGTGTTTTGCTTAATGGAAAACATGGCTATATATATATATATATATATTAGTGCTGTGAAAAATAACGCGTTAACTCAGTTAATTCAATTACAGGTTTAACTAGTTGTTGTTTTTTTACGCATTTAACGCATGCGCAGAATGAGCTTCCAATCCGTCTGTTGTTGGTCGTCGGGACGAAAAAAAAGTCACTTGCAAAATGAGCTTCCAATACACCACTTCAATCTGAACTCTGTCCGCTCTCATGCAGACGGTCTGTTCATCGGTAATGATCCTTCCGCAGGTTCACCTCCGGAAACCTTGTTACGACTTTTACTTCCTGTAGATCAGGGTCTCAACACGTCGATCGCGACCTGCCAGTCGATCGCGGCGTAGTGTCGGTAGATCGCATGACATTAAAAAGATTGGCCCGCCCCCTGACATGTTCTCTATAGCACGTCTTTGTTCTTTTATTAAACTAAACGTCTGTTGTTGATCGTATCTCCACAGCAGCATGTCATCTCTGTCTCTTCGCGTTGCGTTAACACTTATCGATCTCCGTCTGGCGCGCCACAGAGCTCCGTGCGCGCGCATCGGGACCGAGCAAAAAAAAGTCACTTGTCAATCTGTCCACCTTTAGATTGTATCATGGTGGAGTTAATGGTTGACAAACAAGAGAAAAATGCTCTGTTTAACCCTCCTGTTACCTTTACATTTACGAACATATTTTACCCTCGGGGTCAATTTGACCCCAGCAATTAAAACCTCCAGAAAATTATTAGAATTAATATTGCTTCGCAAGTTTAAGTGTGAGGTACTTTATGTTTGTTTGTTGACTACCTAAATAGCCCTTTAAATAAATAAAAAAGTTGATATTTCTTCTATGTTTGACACAGTGAAAAACAGCCTGGGGTCAAATTGACCCCAAAGAACACCGACATTAAACATTGAATGGGGTCAAATTGACCCGAAAGGTAACAGGAGGGTTAAACATTCTGTTTAGGATGAAGATGTATTAATGTTCCATATGGAAGAAAACTGCTAAATAACTGCTGAGTTGCAGCACCATTGTATAGAAGAATGTATAAATGTATATATCCGTCTTTTGTCATAAATCTCTATGTTCTCACAAAATATACCGAGAATATCGGTAATATGTGATTAATCATGATTAATCCACAAAAACCTGTGATTAATCCGATTAAAAATTTTAATCGTTTCACAGCCCTAATATATATATAAAAAGAAAATAATGCATCATCTGGCCTTAAAATGCCATCCGCTACTGCCACATGGCCTATAGAGTAAAGTGTAGAAGATAAATAAAGAAGATGGATATAGAAGCTAAAATAGCTGCGAGGTCCGATGGAGATAAAAAGAACAGATGAGGTTGATGAGCAGAGAGGAAAAGAAGAAGAAGAAGAAAGAGGAAATGTTCATGGATTTACTGGATGCAGCCAGCTCTCATCACATTTGACTAGCTTCCTCCCGCCTCTCTTGTCACCATGAGAGCCGATCTGAATCAAGCCTTTAATCAGCCTCTCATCGTCCTGGTATCCAACTCCCTTTGGAGAGACACTTCTGTACAGCGAGACTGTAATTGGCGGAGCCGGGCCGGGCCCGTTATCTATGTACAGTAAAACAGCCTGAGTTCAACCCGGCGCCGCTCAGTGGGAGGTGAGATCTCTATCTCTCCCCTTCATTCACAGCGTAATTCAATTGGAGGGCAATTATCGACCGCCCGAGGCTTCAGGATCTCCGTCGGTTTCTGTTCCCATCAGGGAGCCCCCCCCCTCCCCCCCCATCTCCTCCTCCCCCCATCCCCCCCCCCCCTCCCTCTCGCACCGACTGAACCGGGTGATGTCTGTATCGATGTGCTGTTTGTGTAAAACACCGGAGCAGGCGGCGGCAAACAGGCGGGAGGACTTTGTCAGTCACAACCTCCTGATTCACAAAGATTGCGGAGCGCCGTTGTTCCCAGACGGGCGAGGTTCGACGGATTCTGTTGTTTTCTGCACCACGACCAGGGATTCCCTTTTTTTTTTTTTAAGAGCGTGAATGAAAATTAACAATCCGCTCGTTACGGAACAATCGCACCCGGCACTCGCTGCTGTGGACCATTTAAGTTCCAAGTATCCTGCTTTTCATTTTGGTCTTTGGTGTCAAAGGTCAACATCGCACGAAGAGAACAGCGAGGCCAACTAGTCCCATTACTTGTTACTATAGGCCTACTTGCGTTAGTCTTTACAACTCCCGATCCTCTTCGGTCTCACCAACACGTATTATGGATTCTTTTACATTTTTTATAATATGTCCTATTTGATTATTTCTCAATATATCCGGACGGCCGTGCATAATCTGTGGGGGAAAAAATTGGTTCCTCGTCCTCCTGTTAGGGCTCCATATGGTGTTTGCATATTCCACCAGGGCAGAAGGAAATCAACCAATCAGAGCCCAGGGGTCTCGAGAGCAGCTGTCAATCTCGTGATTTCCGATCAAGCTGTCAAACTAGAAGTTGCCGCCATGTTGAAAACTGTTTTCACATTTATTTGGCACAAGCGCTCCCATACATCTGTGTTCTCGTGGGATTGGGGGGGCTTCTTCGCCATGCAACTTTATTTGTAATCAAATGAATTTGTTCATTGTTGTATTCACTGTATTATATTTAAATGTGTGCTTTTGAATGACTGACCAGGCCAAATTCTGCATATCTCGGTATAAAGAAGTCGTTTCTTCTAGAAATTTGAGATAATCTTAATTCCCACCCAACAATCAAACCTTTGGCTTTTTGGCGTTGGGAGAGAATTCAGCATCAATCACCGATGCTGGGAACCATTTTCTAAATAAAAAAATAAAAACCACTGAGGCAGAGCTGGAAGTCCCGTTGGGTTCGTCTGTGTGGTTTCTGATGGATTAGTTAGTCCACAAACTGAACACATTACACATTAATGACTGACTCCTAATCAATTAATGCTGTTTTTGTTCATAGCTCATCAGCTCCAGAAGTTGTTTTTTATAAAAGGTTTATGAGGATTGCGTCCTTCAAAGCTCCCGGAGTTCTGTCGTTCAGTGAACAAGAGAGAAGATATAAATGAAAGCGCTCAACTCGATGCCACTGTTTGTCATTGGATATCAGACGGAGACCATGACAGAAAGGACTAATGGAGCATTAATATAGTGAAGGAGCCACTTGAGCACTTTGTGTTCATTAACGTCCTCCATTGATCGTCAGCCTTTGTGTTCGACGCGGCACAAAGTGTTTGCTGTTGGATCGTCTTTTTTCAACCACCTTCTGCATGAACTACACCGCCCGTCCTGAAAGAAAACAAAACACATGTGCCTTTTCTTCTCGGTGAAAGCTGCTGCCACGCTCACACGAAACCACCGGCGTTACCAGCCACATGAATGACCACAAACACAGAGGGCAGTTTGATGCACTCCGGCAGCCCATTAAAACACAGGAAGAAAAAGCATGTCCTCCATTGTTGTTGTTGCTGCTTTATCGATGTCACGCTCGCATTAATAGCAACAACCTTCTCGCCGCACAACACACCGGAGGAGAGGACAGAATGGAAAGGACAGTGACCGAACATGCGCCGAATTGAGGAGACATTTTAAAGCGAGCGCACACAGGAGCACAAAATGAATTCCCTTTTTTGTTATTGTTGTTATGAATGTGTTCCCAAACGGTCGCGTATTGTGCAGTCCGTGGCCTCGCCGTGTGAGCTGCGACTGATAAAGTCTCGGCCCGGAGCCTGTGGAGCCGACGGGAATACAAAGACGGACCCCCAGTGATCACACGGCCGTCCGTTTGGCTCAATTTGAAGGCGTTTGCATTCACATCGCATGAACATCAGAGGGAATGTGGACCCTTGTACACACGGCCACATATTTTGTAATGTTTTTTTTTATACGACATTAACATAAAACTTGAATAAAGTCCCGATATTTCAAACTTGGTTGTTCATCATTTGCAGCCAGTGACTGCAGGGGTTTCTCGCAGAGCCGTGCACCACTCACTAATGTCAGAAGAAATTACCACACTAATGAAATATATAATGATACTATAATGATATCGTAATAGTTAACCTCAAGGGAAAAGAAGCAGAAGGCGCCGAGTTGACGGCGTGACGCGCGTGTGGATCCGCCTGCTTCTCGTCAACGATCGAACACATCGAACGCCGACTTTGCTCCGATCAATCGGAGCGGCATGTCACAACGACGGGAGAAAACAAGGCGTTCATTTGATCGACATGTGTGGGATTCTCACGGTTGTTGAGAGTTTTTGACCCTATTGGTATATTGATATTGGTCGTTCGCATGTTTATTTTGACCCGTCACGAAACCAAGTGGGTTTTTTTTTAGCCTAAACGTATTTGAGAATGCAATAAAATCTAGAAATGTTGCTATGGAATGTATATTTTGTTCAGAGAGATCCATATTTAACGTATTACACTACTTGAAGCGCGCAAAATCAATGTGTTATTCTGGCTACTAGGTTGCAAGTCAACAACTTTTTCTCTTTGTCTCGATGTTTGGGATGTTTGTCTTGGCCTAAAATGGGGTTTGAGCATTCAATGCGCAAGAACGATGAGCCAAAAATGATGAGAAATATGCCATGTTCCACATATTGTGCAGACTCAAACTGTGTGCATATTCTCCCGGCGACGTTCCAGTCGCTGCTCGGCAGCATTGAGCCGGATCCCGACTCCACAGTGACTCTGCTTTAGCTCTCTGCAACATCTAAATCTAAAATATGCAACAGATGATTCCCGGGCAAACATATCCAGGAATAAGTAGCAGAAGTTGAGAATGTTGTTCCCATTTCACTCTGCATGCAACGTTTTTTTTTTTTTTTTTCCCTCAGCTGTCGACTCTCGCTAAAATGTTCAAACGGTGAACTGCTCTCCTCGGCTCAGATCCCTTTTCCCTCGACCGACTGCTGAGCTGACAAAACTTTCTTTCTCTTAACTGTCACCACTTCTCCGCTGCACTCTCACACACGTGCATTTCTCTGTCTCGGGAGCACAGCTCCGACGAAGCTCAGCTCCCAAGACGATGGTGAAATAAGTGCGTGAAAGCCTCGGTCAAACCGAGGGGAGGCGTTATCGGGCCTGGCGACACTTTGGAGCAGGCGAGTTCCCGTCCAATAAACCAAATCTAAAATGATCGGCAGCATTAGCGTGCCGACATGCCTGCACACGAGCACCAGCAGCTCCTGTGTGGGGCTGTAACGGTGTGGAACGAACCCCGCCGCTTTTTCAAGGACCAACAGCAAATGGGCGCCAATAATGAGACAACCGTCACAGTGATAACGTCGGCTGGAAAGCCGGCCGTCTGCTCTCCGACGACAAATCGGCAACAACCAACTCCGCAGGGCCGTATTGAGCCGCCAACGGGTGGATCTCGAAAGCACGCAGAGCGAGGCGAAGAGATGTCGGACTTACTTTGAGTATTCTTCGTTATCTCTGTCGCATCGGGAGTCCTTGTGCTTCTCCCAGTCCTTGCCGTGTTTACATGTGGTCAGCAGAATAACGTCGTCCCCATTGTGGATGTGATACAGAGCGTTCCTCGTCTCCGAACCGATGCCCGTTAGATAGCGTTTCCCTTTGAAAACCAGCAGGTACTTCCTGTAGGGCGGTGCGTCGTTGAGCGTCAGATAACCGACGCCCCCTCCTTTCAGCGGGTGATCTTTGGAGAAGAGGGGGATGGAGATGTCAAAGTTGGGTCGGAAGTTGACCACGTCCGCGCTGGCCTTGGCCAGCATGGCCTGGCCCACCTCGAAGCCCAGATCCTCGGTGTAGTCCGGCCAGGTGCCCGAGTAGAGGTTGAATATGAGGTGGTTCCTTCCGTCGTTCCACGTCGGCAGGCTCTGGATGCGGAGCCGGACGTTCTGGACGTACTGGGCCGAGAGCTGGTCCCTGTCCAACGTGTCCACGGCCAGAATGAACAGACAGGCCCGCGTCGGGTCCGTGGTGTGGAAGCGAGACTCCTCGACGGACGTCAGGATCTTCTGGTAGGTCTCTGAGATCTCGTCCCCTCTCTGCGGCGGGTAGATGTAGACCCTGAAGCCCGGCTGGCAGCGAGCGGCGTCGAAGCAGGTCTCCATACGGCAGCGCTTGTTCTTGAAGATGTTGTCGCGGATCGCACGGCGCTCACGAGGCGAGGTGTGCTGGTGGTGGAGCTGAGGGCTGTCCTCCTGGGCACGAGGACACGCACAGTTAGGACAAAACAAAGCACAATGACATCTTTACTTTAGATCTGTGAAGTTGTTTAACCCTCCTGTCGCCTTCGGGTCAATTTGACCCGATTCAATGTTTCACCCTCCTGTCGCCTTCGGGTCAATATGACCCGATTCAATGTTTAACCCTCCTGTTACCTTTATATTTACTAACATATTTTACCCTTGAGGTCAATATGACCCCAGCTATTAAAATCTCCAGAAAATTATTAGAATTAATATTGTTTTCCAAGTTTAAGTGTGAGGTACTTTATGTTTGTTTGTTGACTCCCGAAAGAACACCGACATTAAACATTGAATCGGGTCAAATTGACCCGAAGGCAACACAAGGGTTAAGACAATGCCTTCTGCTGCCAGGAGAGGAAAACAATTTAAATGTGGGTTTCATTGCTTTATGCCATGACTCCGATAGCCAGTCCACAGAAGAAGATAAAGGGTAACCGTCTTTGATTGGCCTAAAGCCGTTGTTCTCAAACATCCTGACCCGTGACCCTTTAAGGCACAGCAAAGGCCGCATTACGTCTCCGTCTTTATTCCGACGGGCAAAAAGCAGTGCGGGAGAAAATATAGAAGAAAGGGATCCATTTTCTCTGACCCGCCTTCCTGGATCTTGCGGCGTCATTCTCCTTTTGATGCCAGCCAAATAGTGACGTTCTCTTCTCAGATTGTATCATCTGATCGGTTTCTTTCTCGGCCTGAAGAGGTTACCCAATCTAGTATTTCACATTTAAAGAAGCAAAGACTTCTACTTCTTTCTATCTGTGCGATCACACGATCAATCATCTTGCGACCCCCAAGGCGCTCAAGCTTTGAAACTAAACTCATCATCCATCTTTAAACCAATTTTAAAACCATGCATTTTTAAGAATGTGTTCACTATGAGTTACTGAAATGTGTCCACTGAGGAAGCGGCCTACCGCTGCATAGTGAGTCGTTTCACCTCGGATACATCAAATGATACCTTAGTGGATTTGCACGAAGGACTTGTACGCATGATTGAGTGTTCCTCTGTTGTGGTGTTTGAATAGTTTTTTCCTTGGAAACAGGACGGTCTACCTCTTGCTCTCCCCCCTCCAGGTACGGCTCCAGCAGCTGGGTGGACTCCTGCCAGTGCCTGGGCGGTCTGGATGGGCTTCTCTGGGGCACGGGCTGGGGCTGGTACACCTCCTGGCTCTGGTGGTAGTACTGGTATTCCTGCTGGTGGTATTGGGGGTACTGGGGAAACTGCTGATATTGGTACGGCTGTTGCTGGAACTCCCCGATTTGCAGACCCCACAGGTAGACGAGGAAGAGAAGACCGGCCCCCACAGACACAAGCAGGTACCGCTTCTTGGCCTGCATGTGTGCTGTGGGGGGTGGGGGAGGAAGAGGAGGAGGTTGTAGGATAGAGATAGGGAGAGAAAAGGAGAAAGAGTAAGGGGAGGGTAGAAGGTGTTGAAGAAGGGAAGGACGAGGGACTAGGAAATGATGAGGAGAGGAGGTGAAGAGAGGTAGACACAGGTCAGCTTGACCCACAGGGCAGCCTCTATCCACAGCTCGGCATTTTGGGATTTGGAGTCACTGAAAGAAATGAAAAATGATTTACACATCAATGAAGTTAACAATAAAGTATTATATAAATCTTTGTCAAACAAAAGTAAAACTTTGTTATAGACACATTTTTTAAGTAAAAGCTTTACTCATAGGAAACGGTGTATAGGCTCTGTACGACTAGAATAATAAAGTTCCTCTCTACCATTATATGTCAGATTTGATCAGCTGAAGTCAAAATAAAGTAATATTTTTTACAAAAACGCCACGTGCATCATTTTAGGAAAACGTTCTGGTTTCACATTCAACAGTAGTAAAAAAAAAAAAAAAAGGTTAAAGAATATAAAACGTAAAGGTTACTGATTTAGGTAAACAAGCAAAGTATTTGACAACATTGCCATCTTTAACATGTTTTGCCTTTGAGCAAATATATTTATCGAATTCAATAATTCCGAATAACTATATTAGGAGGAATGAAAGAGTGGGGATGTATAGATTTTGCCCGAATTTCTGAATGGAGTTTGTAGATGAGGACACAGCACGTGGGCTGTTTGCTTCGTTTAGTAAGCCATCACCTTTGTAAACACGAGTCCAGATAGTAACGAGCTCTTTCATATTTTTGCTCGGTGGCATGAATCCATAACTGCAATAATCACCAGACCCTCGCTGTGATGTACCTGTTTACAGGGAACACCTGTGGTCCCAGGAAGGGATCGGTACATCCGCCGCGCTCCCCTCCAGCCCGAGCAGGACTCCGCGGTTCGGATCCACATTCTCCAGCTACACCCCCGGAACAGCCGATCACCAATCCGTCCCCGATTCATAAACCTTAGAGCCAATGAAAAGCACGTGGAAGTGGGGCAGTCACTGAACTCTGGTGCCGCGGGGGAGCCCGAACAGGAGCGCTGGTTTCATCCTCCGCCGCGTGCCAGCCCCAAACTTTCCTGGAGACAGGACCGCGGAATGATTGTCACGCGCAGCAGGTATCCACGTTGTGAGCGAAGACGCGCGATCATGTGCAGGAACAGCGGGGAGAACGTCTACAGCATCCATCCGGAGCGCGTCAGACGAGGCGCGTGCATCCCCGATCTACGACCAACATCCCCATTCCAAAAAAAAGAAAAGAAAAAGAGAAATCCCGGAAAGAGAGAAGATCCAAACTTTGACATTTACATCCACACTACCAGTCGTGCGCTCTGTAACCAATAAGCATAAATCAGCATACCAAATAAGTTACACGCGGGATCCGAAGTGACCCGCTTTCATTAAAAAAAATAATTAAAAAATCCAATTTGAAACAATCTGTCTGTCTTTGAAACGATCTGTCTGTCTGTGCAGCGGTGTTCCTCAATAGGGTTCAAGTAATGGATCAGATACACCACAAGTGCACACTGAGCTTCTTCTGTGTTATTCCATCCGGACCGCTCGCCTCCTACAGAACCGTCCTCACGTTTCCATCCTCACATCCTCAGTTGGATCTGGGCTGCGCCACCGAGCAGCAGCCGGGCAACATCAGCAGCAGCGCTGATCAGCCAGACAGCAGCAAGCTGGTAGACTTGTGTGTGCGTGTGTGTGTGGTGGGGGTCGGAGCATCGACGGAGCGTCAGTTGGCTCGGATGCTGAGGCATGATTCAGCATCTCTCCGTCTATGTTGAAAACTCTGTTTGCATCAGATTGATGATTGATGAGTGAAGTCATAGGGGTTTTGTGTTGTTGTTGTTGTGGGTCCCAGAGGAGCAGCCAGGATCTTTGAAACAGAGGCATCCCTGTTTGCATGTCTTAACCAAAACTCATTCAGAAACCTGCCAATGGTATTCGTTGGGCTTAAATAAATTAAATGTAAACACAGTTTAGGAATGTCGGGATGCATCTCTTATGCAGCTTGAGTTAAGATCAAGGTTCAAGGTTTTTTTATTGGCCATGTGTGCCTAAAGACCAACAGTCCAGACACATTGGAATTGTTGTGCAGGGCTCTCCGAGTCAACATTGGTACAAACACACTATAATAACTAGAATGGGCACTCGGTAGAGCGCATACCTTCGCATATCACAAGATTGGGCATTGAATTATGAACATTTTGGCATTAGTTGCCAATTGGATAAAAATTGACCGTGCTATGGTAAAAAGAAGATGTTGACCTTTGCATGACCTTGACCTTGACCCGATCGATCCCAAAATCTAATCAAATGGTCCCCGGATAATAACCAACCATCCCACCAAATTTCATGCGATTCGGTTTAAAACTTTTTTTGTTACGCGAATAACACGCATACAAATAAATAAATAAATACACGGCGATCAAAACATAACCTTCCGCATTTTCAATGCGAAGGTAATAAGACACAATATAAAAACACTGTACATAAGTTGGTAGAATATACAGTATAGTTACAGTTTTAAAAAACAGGTTATCAACATAAAAAAGGACAGGGCAGAGGTTAATAAATAAATAGTGATGAGTCCATAAGAGGTGAACCTTTAACGTGAGCAAAGTTGAGGTTCTTCATGAAGTTCTGAAAATTAATTATCAAGGTATGAACAGTTATATAACAGCCAAGGAATGTTGTCTAATTAAGACGATTTTTTGATTGATTTGTTTTGTGTAGGCTACAAGACTCAGAACGTTGTTGGTTGTTGGAAAGTTGAACAATATTTGTGTCTCATTTGTTGCACTTCACATTAACACACTGCCGCTCCCCTTAAGGTTATGATTTGGTTATTAATCTGGCTTGTCAGGGTTTAGTGAACTGGATCTTTTGCGAACCTAAACCACTTTTAATGAAGTCCCATCAGCTCATTAAATCTCTTAATGATTCAAATATTTGGCACAATCAATCAACTTTGACCACTTATCTTTGCATCTCTTTTGCCCGTCAGTTGTGGTTTTCTTCTTAATTCACCAACCGGATGAAATTAATGTGCTCGTGATTTAAATAGCTGTCATGGTTTTATAAAATAGACGTTGACGGACGTGGTGGAGTCGCGCGCATCGTGTAGCAAACAGCGCCATCTGGTGGTGGATGTGGCAGTCCACACTTTAACGAGTTAACACACGCTCGGCTGATCTAACCGACCTGCAACCTGACTGTGTTGTCATGTGATTGTAAAAAGACAATCGCTGTAGGATTTGGGTAATATTTCCATTTAAAAAGCAAAAAATTGCGTATATTTTTGTATTTTAGAGGCAAAACATGTCTGTCGCAAACAGCATTACATATCTTGAAACCGGAGTTCACATAAGATAAGATAAGATCAAATAATCCTTTATTAGTCCCACAGTGGGGACATTTCAGGATCACAGCAGCGGGTGCACATTAAAGCATTAATACAAATTCAAAACACAACACACAATAACAATACTAAATACTAATACTACATACTTCTGCTGTATTTAAATAACATAACACTCTGGGCTGCTCTCACTACAGATCAAGGATGTGAATGTGATCGTCAGGACCCTGAGGTAAATATGAGGCCAATGGAAGAACACTTTTCTTTACTCAAATATATTAGATTTAATAGGTGTAGTTGTGGTTGTAGTAGAACCAGCCACATGGTAATGTTTAGGTGGACATAGATGGCAATATGTCCACAGCAATATAACGTGTGCTCCATTGATTTGGCCGTCCAGTCAGAGGGACTGAGGGGAATGATGAATAATTCTTTAAATCTGAAAAAAGATTCACGGCTTTTGAGAACAAATTCTGAGTTCCTACTGGAGTCAAACTTTGAGGTACAGGTACTTGAGTATTTCCATGTTCTGCTTTAGTTACATACACTTCTACTACACATCTCAGAGGCAAATGTTGCACTTTTTAGCTCCACTAAATGAATTGGAGGCTAGCTTCATCTTTACCTGCTGCAAGATAAACGTAATGTACACATTAATACTGTTACTTTAACTGAAGTATAATATCTGAGTGCTCTGGAAGAACAGTGTTGTTCTCTGCTGTATGTGCCCCATAACTGTCATTTATGAATGTCTTGACTCTTATAAAACTCTACGGATTAAGACTACATTTTGATAATGACTGTACATTTTCATGAATAAAGTGACCATATAGTCTCAGATTCAGTTTTACAGGTGTTGCGACATATGAGCTCAACAGTGAAATGTAAATCCAGGCCAAAGTTCAGTAATACGCCATAGTCTTCTGCTGTGGTGCATTTTTGGGCTGTATAGATAATATTGACTTGCCTTGACATATTTCCATTCATGCCTTTCATCTGAAGGCCTTCTCATGGCTTCAGATGAGACTGTGATCCGGCTTTTAAAAGTGTTTCTGTCATTGCTTTTAGATTGTGTCTTATTGATCCTGCTTTATTGTTATTTCTTTTTATTTACCGTCCTGTAAACCTATAACACTTTTGGCTGGAGCAGTTTTATGTGAAACTGTTGTTCTAGTGCCAAAACTTGACCGCTCGCAGGAGGTAAATCCTGTATTTGAAATGGCCGAGGAATGGGAAACCAATAAACGATCCGAAAAAAACAACACTTTGGGGAGGATTTCCCATCTTTAATCTGCGGCTGAACAACAGCAGAATAAATCCACGGGCATGACGTAGAATAGTAGGAATCCACAAGCTCTACATTTGTCTCTCCGCCATCGCTCTCCCTCTCTGCACACCAGTTTTGTTTTCATTTACCTGCCCCGTGATAACTCTGAAGGATCGGCTGGTTTTGATGGCTTCATGGTCGATTAGGGGAAGATAAATCTGAAAAGGTCACGGAGCAGCGGAGAGAGGGAGCGAGAGCTACACTTTGATCTGTTCCTGGTCTCAGTCCATCGCTTCACTTCCTCCACCATCAACCATCAATCATCAATCTGGAAGTGTAGGGGATCGTTCAAGTGACTGTAAGTAACGTCTCTCCTTCACCGGCTTATGGGACCAGACTGGGATCCAGCTTTCATGTGATTTTATCTTTAGATTATGTTCTGTATTTGATTTTACTGGATTGCACTCTCCTGTGCGAAGTGAATTTACTGGACATCTTGTGTCATATTATTCATTAACAGCTTAATTACACATTTGTCCTCATCTGCTTTTGTGGAAGCGTAACGCGGCCAGTGGTGGAACAATGTTACTTTTACTTACGTAAAGCATCTTAGTACATCTTCCATCATGTGGTCTTTTTAAAAAGGACATATACAGGGGTGTAGAGCTGACTGCAGAGAGTTTTGCTAATGCTGCAATCATACACACAAGAGACTGAGAAATTACATTTAAGGTAAGGATGTTTGTCATTGGAAAAACATACAATGAAACTAAGTTGGCGACTCGTCAGTCAGTTCAGCAGGAACAGCTAAAAACATGTATAAAAACAATAAGACAGGGCATTCTAATTTAAAACAAAAATAAATCATAAAACACAGGCATCAATGGCTTAAAAGTGAACCAGTGTCGTGTAATTATGTATTTTGGTCCCCCCGCAGCACTGTCCGGTGTGAGCTGGGTGGGGTAGTGAACAAAAAGCAGAAGTGTATCTAATCGCCAGCGTATCTTTAGAAAACCTTTCTTTCTACCGCAGCAGGGTGTGATGCCAGTCCTGGTTCTGGTTCTCACGAGCCTCCCTCCTTTCCAGCAAGGGCCTCCAGCAGCGGGGCGTCGGCTCCTAGCAAGTGCCGCAAAGTTCTGATCACGGCCCGGTGGAGGAGACGCTACCGCCCTGCTCCTCCCACTGGAGCCGGATCTGGGTCTGGATGAAGGTCTGCCTGAAGGTCCGGCTGAAGGTCTGGCTGAAGGTCTGGCTGAAGGTCTGGATGAAGGTCCGGATGAAGGTCCGGCTGAAGGAGATTTTGTCTCGAGTCTGTTGGAATCCGGCGGGACAGTTGAAGCAATACAAATAACCAGAATGAATTCATTAAAATATCCAACCTTCTCGCTGATTGTCTCATGATGTGCTCATAAAGAGCCATCAGAATTAAATTGAGACTTTTTCATAAACGGTTCAAATTGCCTAATTGTCGTGTTTTCTTCATGACATTACATAACATGTCATTTAACTGACGCTTTTATCCAAAGCCGCTTACAATAAGTGCATCAACCATGAGTACAAACTCAATAAACAATCAAGAAAGTAACATATCTTCAAGAAAGTCAAACTACAAAAATACCATAAGTAATACCATAAGTGATACAATTAGTAAGTGCCATTCAAGTGCCACTGAAATGCTAATGTGTTTTTATTCCAGATAGTCGGAAAAGATGTGTGTTTACATTCCGGCGGAAGATGTAGAGACTTCCTGCTGAGGTCAGTGGGGAGCTCGTTCAACCAGAGGACAGGTAGAGATTTGTGTCGTTACCTGTGTTTCAGATTGGAGAAACGAGAGGATCAGTTGGATGTAGGAAAAGCCATGCGAACGACAGAGCCGAGAGAATTAGTGTACAGAGAGAAGAGGAGGGGATCCAGGACGGAGCCTTGAGGGACCCCAGTAGTGAGAGGGCTCAGACACAGATCCTCTCCAAGTTACCCGGTAAATGTGGTCGTTGAGGTAGGATGAGAAAAGGGACAGTGCCTGAGATACCCAGGTCCTGAAGGGAAGAAATAAGTATCTGGTGCATGGTTCACTGTGTCAAATGCTGCAGAAAGGTCTGGAAGACTATGAGGACAGATGAGAGAGAGGGTACTCTAGCAGTGTGAAGTTGCTCTCTGTTGAGTGGCCGGCCTTATTAACATTACATTATTAACAGTAACAAAGTCTACAATGTGTTAGTCCTTATACTTTCAGGCAAGGTATAAAACCGCAGCTCCAACTAAGGAACACTTAAATCTGTGAAACGGGTCATACACACATCGTTCAATCATATCCTCAAACAGCCGAGCACTGTTTCTACCAGCAAATGTTACTCAACCCGGAGTAAATGGGGCATTTTAGATTTGGATGTGGTCCACTAAGTATTTCCTCCAGCAGGATAATGTCTGCGGCATTGAGTCAAAATGAACTTCAGTGTGCGTGTTGTGTTGCCGATGGAGCGTTTCATTCATCAGTTTGTGGACTGCAGTGGAGCTCGAGGTGTGTGGAGCTCACATGAATAAGCAACTTTAGATGATACTTCCTCCCTGGATCACTCGTTGCACTGGGTCTTTTTTAAAGGGATTTGTTAATGATAAGAAAATGATCAAATATAAGTGTACTAATCCTTTAGTTTGATGTTTGTCAACCAACAGAAAATGTATCACACATGTGAGATTCAACTAATCATTTAAAGTAATTAATCAAGTCAAAATTAAAGCTTACCACTTCTCTAATGCGAGGCTTTCCAGATATTCTCAATCCTGATATTGCAATTTACTGGATGAGATTGAATAGACACAGAAAAAAAATCAATTGTGCTTTTCATTCTCCCACTCAGAGAGCACATCAACAAAATTTCAAGGTAATCAACAACAATTGAATCAGCTCATCTGGGGGCTTCTGTCTTTTCATTTGTATTTACTGGAATTATTTATATTTTATTTTTCTAAATCACATGGACTCAACTGGCATGTAATACAAGTCAAACCATTAAGTGCCGGACTTACAGGGGACATATTGTGTAAAACTCACTTTTCTTTGGGTTTTCTTTGGGTTCAGAATTGGCTTATTAGTCTATAATAGAGTGAATACAGGCATATTCTGTAAATACCTATATGAACCTGAAAGTTGAGGATAAAATGTCCCCTTTCAGGTGCATTTTAACCGTCTCCTCAGAAGAGAAATGTGATCGACACAAAAACCTTTGATTTTTGAAAATGGTAAGCGACCCGAGAGGCGTATTTCATCGTGGAAGAAGAAATGATTTGACTGTCTAAATAGCCAGCTGGGCTATAATCTAGTCCTTTTCTGTTCAGGCGCTCCAGCTCAGGATTTGAAGCTGCGGTGCATTTTTCAAACATTAAAACAAATTTCGACCATCTGGCGACGAACAAAACACACAAAAGTGAGGCTGTAATTATTATACATATGAGAGTCATAAGAGACCAACTGGACAGCTGAAAGCTTCGTACATGGAGCGAAACACAGCGGGTCAGCAGCCAGACACGTTTTCATGGTGGAGCCAAATCAATTTATTTCAAATTAAAAAGCTAAATTGTTGCGGGACCATCACAAAGCAGGATACATCATTCGATTGCACTCTATTACTTCGTAAGTACTTTGCATCAAATTAGAGCAAAACTAGAAATGTGTTCTTTGTTAGACAGTAAACAAACACAGTTGATCACCGTAAACCTCATCAGAAGCCTCATATAATACAGGATTTGACTCAAGATGTACTACAGCCTACTTTATAAAATGTAAAGTGTAATCAGGAACCAAACTAATACCCCATTAGACACTATTACAAAATAACAGCTTCTGCTTGTTGCTAATAATAATTATAATCATCATCATCATCATCTGCCCTCCGTGACATCGGGAAAAAGTCGATGTTGACACCACGCCAAAAACGGGGAACGCCCATCACCATTTGCACACCTGAAGCCTCTGACTGAGGAGATATATTCTCTTTCAACTTTAATTTCATTACATAACATAGCTGACACTTTTACCCATTTTTCATGGCGGTAACAGTTTAGCTCCACACCTTCCTTTTTGTATTAGTTGTTTTCATCCTGTCACACTAACTATCATCTCATTCCAGATCCTGCTTCCCATCTCGTCAGTCCAACTCCCCTCACCTGCCTCTGATCACTCCCTCGTTAGTCCCTCATTCCCTTCACCTGGTCCTCACGCCCTTCTCACCTGCAGCCCATCCCCTCATTAGTCCCTCACTATTTAGCTCCCTCACTTCCACTTGTCCTCTGCCAGATTGTCTTGTGTTTCTCAGACCAAGCCCTCGAGCGTTCCACTGTGTGTTTGTTTATTCGGTCTGTTCTGTTCCTGACAATACTTTCAGTAAAGGATCTTTATCAGCATTATCTGACTCCTGAGTCGTGCATTTGGGTCCACCCTAATCCCGTCATGACAATGGCGATACATCTTTTTAAACCTATTTTCAAAGGGCTTAGCCGATGTGACGACCCAGTCCGCCCTGTCTGCCTGTTACCTGGTTAGTGTGGCTGCTTCCCTTGCAGGTATCGGAGGTGGGCGTGGCCTAGGCTCCTCAGGGGCCGCCACCTGCAACACTGACATCACATGGGCCCCGGGGGGCACTACCTTAAACCATCTCTTGGTGCTCGGTTGCCGGTTCTCTCCCCTCAATGAGACCCATTTGGCCCACGACCCCACGTCACAAGTTGTTCTTTACTAACCTGGCTGACGAATATCCAAGTAGAATTGAAACCGTCGTAAAAAGTGTGGCATAAAGTTGTGTGCAGGCGTTATTTGTTTCCTTATTGATGCGGTTCTGATAGCCTTGAAACTATGTAACATGCCTGAAATGAATCTCCTTTAACTCCTAAAAATCGGGCTCGTCAGTTAATTCTTCTGACCGAATCGCATCGTCTTCATCAGCAGGCTACGTTTGTTTGGCTTTTTGACGCTGGTATTGAGGCAGGTATTTCTTGAATACTTGGAGGAGAAGATGAGAGAGACGTATTTTGTGAAACCAGCGAGCAGTCGTGTCATCCGTTCTGCCGAGCCCAGTTACTTTCTCCGCTGTGTGGACTCGACCTCGACCGGATCGCTATGTGCGCACTGTTCACACTTTGTTGCGTTAACGGCCATTACCTTTCCAAAACTCCAAGTAGACATCTTGTCAAGTCTCTCAACAGCGAAACCACGATTCCTGCGACAGTGAAGTAACAAAGGACGACAGAATGGACGGTCATAGAAAGTAAATGCTGCTTGGGAATATACAAAACTAACTGGATGAAGCATTTCATTCTTTTGAATGTTATATTTTTGGGGACATTGCTGGTTTAGAAACAATCAGCCCCAGTTAGAAGTATTTATAGTATAGAAAAATAAATGTTGCTAATGAATGTAATACCATTTTTGATGACCACGCATTAAATAAAGACCTTTCTCCTGTGCTGACGCAGCAATGTGGAGACGGCTCTGGCTTTGGGAGACTAATGTGAATGTGAACTCCTCACCGACACAATTTGATTAATTTCAGTTTTCAGTGACAAAGAAAATCGGCTCAATTCCAGATAATTAAACTGGAAATATTTCCCGAAGACCCAGTGACATCCAAGCAGATGTTCATCAACCAATCGCCGTGCAGAAGTCCAGAACTGTTAACTATTTATTTAGAAAGTAAAGGAGACAAACTTGCAAATAGTCGTTGATCACTTTCAGTGTATTTTGGACATATATTTGTAGAGATATTTGCAATCCATACATACATGGGGGATGGTAGCAAGTTAAGTTAGCACAAATACACCATCCTTGTGCTGTGGGGTGATGCGTCACTCCATATAGATGTTCTTGGTGTCACCACCACGGGCAGTGCATGTGTCATCGATTCAAGGGAGAGCCTCCGGGACTCAGAATACTGAGAAGCAGGAATCTGTCCTCCTTCTTCTCTTCACCTCAACCTCTGTTTCTGTTTCTGAACACCAGCTGAGAGTTCCACCAGTCCGACCTCACGACTGCTCCTGTGGCTGAATTTAAGTTTGTTTTTCTTATTTTGGAATGGGATATACAACAATCACATATGTACACAGAAAAATGAAGGCGCCATCTGGAACTGAAAACGGGTCTTCAGAGTGATGCCATAGAAGAACCATTTCTGGTTCCACAAAGAACCTTTCAACCCAGGATTCTTTAAAGAATCATTTCCTGAAGAGTTATTCAAAGCACCTATAAAGGTGTCTCAAAGAACCCTCTAAAAATGGTTCTTTAAGGCACCGTTTTAGTTCTACAAAGAACCTTTCAAACCAGGGTTCTTAAAGAACATATAAAGGTGTCTCAAAGAACCTTCTAAAAATGTTTCTTTAAGGCACCATTTCTGGTTCCAAAAACCAGGGTTCTTTAAAGAACTGTTTCCTTAAATAATTCTTAAAATAACCTATAAAGGTGTGTTAAAGAACCATTTCTGGTTCCACGAAGAACCTTTCAAACCAGGGTTCTTTAAAGAACCATTTCCTTAAAGAGTTTTTCAAAGAACCTATTATGGTGCCTCAAATGAAAAAATGGTTCTTTAGTAAGTAATGGTTCTTCGTAGAACCACAAAGCCTTTTAAAGAGCCCTTATTTTTCTGTGTTGGTGTGATGTTTGGGTGTCCGTACTTGAGGCCGTGCACTTTATCAAGCATCGGATTAGAAGATTTACAAAACACTGATCTGCAGTTTGTGTTTAACATAACTTAATTTATTCCCTGAGCATTTTCTTCTATACTGTATGTATCATATAACATAAAGTGTATTGTTACATTCTCCACCTTGTAAGACTAATTCTTATTCCTGGCAGTAATTTGGTGAAGCCGAGTCATGAACCTGCAGGTGAGATAAATCCAGACGGTCCCCCAGCAGTGTTTCCATTGATGCGCGTCTGAGTAATAGCAGCGAGACCCTGTCAATGTCAAGCTGACTGTTTATCCGGCGAATATTCGCCCAGATAAATGCATTCCCTCACGGCCTCCTCGTAAAATGTTTTCACCGTTAATGGCTTGTGATGGAAGCTGTAAATTCATGTTAAAAGGAAGCGGCCATCTTGAGGTTTTGGCATTTCAATTATCCACAACACCCTGCGCTCTACACTCTGTCATTCTGTCAACTTGAATGTTTAAATATTCTGTTTTAAAAGCCTTCTCACAAACACACGGCAATGCATACCGAATATAGGCATTTAGTGCAATCACACACACGCGCACACACACACACACACACACATACGCATTTTGATTTATGGTCGGAGCTATACCTCAGTGACTAACCGGAGTAAAATATTTATGTGAAGCCAAATGAGTGACGTTCTCATATATTTTTGAGTCAGTGTGTGAAGAGGGATAATTTACTGTAGTGGGTAATCATTTGATGAGGAGCAGGCATGCGTTCAGGGGAGCATGCATCATAATGTTGATGTTGACTGTAATATGTGATTATCGTTGATCGACATGACACCACCAACATCTCAAACACACACACTCACACACATATCGGATTTTGCAAGGGTGGAGTTTTATTTAAGTAAAATACACCAATTCAAAAGTGGAAGTATATCAGATAAATGCTGATGTGAGTCCTTTTAGAGAACCTCTCATTTTACTGCACCCATTTCTAATTTGAACGTGGCTCATATTTGTTGTAGTTCTGGTCCACATCTCAACATCACTGCGGCAAGACAAACACAGACTTTATTGCCACAATTAAGCGACGTATGCTTACAGGCAGATGTACTTCCACATTATGGGGCGACTGTGGTGAGCAAGTTCGTCCTTCAATCAGAGGATGGGTGGTTAGATACCCGGTTCTGCTAGCCCATGTCGATGTGTCCGTGTGTCCTTGGGCAAGGCACTTAACTCCAAATTGCGTCTACGGTGTATGATTTTGTTGTAAGTGGCGTTGGATAAACGCGCCAGCTCAATAAGATGTAATCTAATGTAAGGCAACAGTATCTCGAAAGCAGAAACGTGGCTGGATTTTATTTGGCGAGGACTATGCCGGAACCAAAAGAAGAGGCTTTGCAATCTTGGGACCCAAGTGACTCTGTGAATGAATGTGATCGTAGGTTCAATATGGAAGATGATGATTTATGTTTGTGTTTTTATTTTTGTCCTTGTCTGATTGTTCATATGGTTGGTTGTTATGTCAT
This sequence comes from Pseudoliparis swirei, assembly GCF_029220125.1. NCBI lineage: Eukaryota > Metazoa > Chordata > Actinopteri > Perciformes > Liparidae > Pseudoliparis > Pseudoliparis swirei. The sequence continues at coordinate 15,767,806 of NC_079399.1, read as the reverse complement.
TTTTATTTATTGGTTGTTTGTTTTTGGTTGTCTGGTGTAACTTGTAAAAACTTAAAATAAAATGATTGAAAGATGGCAATTAATAGCGACATTGAAACTTTGATGATGTCACATGAGTGGAAACGGGCCGGTCGTATACTCCGGGACTGAGAAGGGACGGTGGAAACAGGGGAGCAGGTGGAGGAGGGAGTCAGGTGACCGCAGCAGGTGGAAAAGATTATTTCAAAAACTTTATTTGAAGCTCCAAAACCAAGCACACTGTTACACCTTTTTTCAACAAATATGGCTAACTGGGATTTGTTTGAATTAGTTTTATTCTTGCCGACTTATTTTCAACCACCTTCCAAGAGCTCTGCAATTGTGAGTGCGGAGTCATCTTGACAGATGTACATAATGAACAAACCTACCATAATAAACTGTCATTTCTCTTTAAGTTACATGAGAACATGCAGACCAGAGTTTCCATCGCGCGACAAACATTGCAGCTCGGATGCTGGTCCCACCTCTCACAAAAGGTGAGAAAGGAACTCTAATTAATTCATTTACATGAATGCATACATCACACATTGTTACCACATCCATAAGTCATGCTGCAAATGCAATTAAAAGGAGAAAAAACTAATCTCTGATCAGCGAGCAGAACGGAGTGATGACCGGCCGCAGAGCCAGCGGAGGTGTGCAGAAGAAATGAACACGATACATCTCCACCTTCAGCCCCTCCAACGATACATTAGTCCTTAAAACAAATGAACATCACTTCTTGCCCTGAAACTCCCATTAAACTAAAATTCCACACGTTGGCTTCCTCCTCGTGTTCTCATTTGCCCTCGCCGAATGCTTTCCACTCTACCTGAAAGAATGCAATGCAACAAAATCCAACGATTGCGGCAATTTGATTGAACTCACACAGAAAAATGGGAAATGTTGTTCTACTTCATCCTTCCTGACCGCCAGAGGCGGTGCTTAGCACTGGATATCTTCCGTCTTGCGCATAGCAGGTCGAGTATTAATAACAACAAAGTCACCCGTGACCTCGGATGACCCGCCCACCGGGTATAAGTTCCGGTGTCATCCCGAGATCAGTTCTTTTTCATCTTCTCGCAAACGCAGGCATCAGCTAAGGCTGAAGTTTAACTGAAGCTCGTCGCGGGGAGCCTTGTGACCAAATGGTCGGAGTTGCGATCCGTCGCCCTCCAGAGGCTGCGACGAGCTCTCCTCTGAGGAGGAGGACGTGGCGTTTCTCTACGGCGGTCAGTCGAGGCGGACCGGAGAACGCACGAGTCTTTTTCGGTCCTCACCAGAGCGCCTTCACCGCGAAGCTTCAATCGGGTGAGATCGAATACAATTGTTGCCTATGACGGCATATCCCACAGGAGCAGAGCTCTCGTTCCTGCTAACTGTGTGCTAACGGGAGCACGTCCGCTCGGTGCTGCTACACCGGCGCGACCGGCTCTCTGTAGCGATTGAGATAGCGTGTGTGTTAACTTTGGTAGCATTGCCGCCGTGCATAGCTAGCAGAGTGTGTCCACTCAGGCTAAGGGAGCCTACGCTAAATCCGACAGCTACTTCCTGTTCCACAGGACCTCGGCCCAAGTAGTGGAGCGCTCTCGCTCAGGCTACTGGTGGGCGATTACAGCGCTAACGAGAGCGCGTCCGCTAGTGCGGCTGGATGCCACACTGCTACACTGCTACCGGCTTCCAGTGAGCAGAGCGTCCCGCTCAGGCTCACCGGGGGGACGCTAAGGAGGCTATAAGTCGATACTGATGCATACTGCACATGTACCTCCATGACATCGCCGCTGTTACAGCTAGCGGAGCGTCTCCACTCAGGCTAACTAATGCCACGCTAATGCTGACAGACCAGAGGAGTGAAGTGTGTCCTCACTGTCTCACTAGACATGCTGTTTTCTGACCCGTGTTCACGGGATCAGCGTCTACAGTAGCGCAGAGCTCTCGCTCAGGCTTACTGGGAGGCACCAGTAAGTACAGTTGCCATACTAGTGGAGAGGGTCCTCGAAGAGACCTGCCCTTTCACTACGACTGTTTCCACAGGACCTTCTCCCCCGTAGCACAGTGCTTTCGCAGGCTACTCGTGGGATGCTTGTAATTACAGCTACTGTACCAGTCAAGCGTGTCCTCACTTCCTCTCTAAGAGAGAGGCTGTTCTCTAGACCGCTTTCTAAACTGTCTCCACGGAACCCGTTTCCACAGTAACAGAGTGCTCTCGCTTAAGTTTACTGATAGGACACCAGTAATCACAGCTACTGTATTGAAGAGGTGTCCTCGCTCTAGACGGACTGTCTCTGTCCTGCTCCTCAGGACCTGGGCCACAGTAGCAGGTGCTACTGCTGCGACCCTAGCTGCTACAGCTACCGTACTAGCGAGACCAGCGTCCGCGCTCTACCCTTGCTAGACGGGCTGTCTCCGTCCTGCTCCTCAGGACCTGGGCCACAGTAGCTGAGTGCTACTGCTGCGACCCTAGCTGCTACAGCTACCGTACTAGCGAGACCAGCGTCCGCGCTCTAGTCTCGCTAGACGGGCTGTCTCCGTCCTGCTCCTCAGGACCTGGGCCACAGTAGCTGAGTGCTACTGCTGCGACCCCCAGCAGCCACAGCTACCGTGCTAGTGAGGACAGTGGTGTTTTTGGGACGCCCTCACTTCACTAGACGGACTGTCTCCGTCCTGCTCCTCAGGACCTGGGCCACAGTAGCGGGTGCTACTGCTGCGACCCTAGCTGCTACAGCTACCGTACTAGCGAGACCAGCGTCCGCGCTCTACCCTCCTAGACGGGCTGTCTCCGTCCTGCTCCTCAGGACCTTGGCCACAGTAGCAAAGTGCTACTGCTGCGACCCCCAGCAGCTACAGCTACTGTACGAGTGAGGGCAGCGTTACGCTCTCCCCTCACTAGACAGGCTGTCTCTGTCCTGCTCCACAGGACCTGCGCTGCAGTAGCGGAGTGCGCTCGCTCTAGCTCCTGCTAGGACCCCAACAGACAGGTCAGGTCAGCTCCAGGCCAGCCGACCAGTTGCAAGCGCCGGCTAGGAGCCGCAGGGGCTCCCCTAGCAGTGCAATTGGGCATGCTAGCTTATAGAGTGGGTCTGCTGACCGCAGAACTAGCTCAGATAAGTCGCCACCCTAGTGCAGGGAGGACTGAAGCATCAGATCCACCCACGGCTGATCCATTCCCAAGGAGGACATCCCAGTAGTAGCCTTGTAGGGGGCAGTCGACGCCCCATCGGGTTCGTCATTCGCAGGGCACAGGAACTGCTGGATATACAGCAGCCGGAACCCCACGCACGCTAGTGCATTCCTCAGGGGCATTCCCGGCCCTGCCACCTTTTCAGTCTCCCCTCCAGAGACTATCTGAGGGGTTACCATCTTACGATAGATCACCGAACCCCGGCGTCCATGCAGGATATGGCCAAATGTGGCCTTCGTCCCATGCCATCCATTGAGCTGACTATCGCATCCATCGGTTTTTCCCCAAGGGGACTCAGAGGCCGGATGACCGGTGCCCTCGAGCCCAGTCGGTTCTCAGGTGACCATTTTACCATGCTTACTACACGGCAACTCCCCCTCATATGTCATACTTGACTACAGCCTCAGTGATGCTTCGCTGCAGGCATGTGCACTTACGTCGAGAGAACCTGGGCGCCTAATGCTCTCCAGGGTTCAGACCAGCTGTTTGGCCGGCGCAGGCACCCTTGTCGGAGGCATGTAGGGACAACCTCCCTACTGTCCCAGTGAAATCAGGGGACCTGCTCTACAGGCGCAGCAGCGCACGGTGCAAGCCGGTTTGACCAGGCAGCAGTTATCTGGTCTTCGCAGGAGCCACATCTTGATTTTCTCAGGCTGAGCCCAGCAGACATCCTTCGTGTGGTCTCCAGAGGAGATCGGCTCATGTCTGTCGACTTAAGGGGGCCTTTTGTCAGGCTCCTAGAATGCTTCACAGACGGTTGCTCTGTTATGCTTTCCAAAGCCATTATTCCCAGGCTTCTTCCATGTGGACTTCCCCAGGAGTTTCTACAAAAGGGCATTACTGCCGCCCTGCAATCACCAGGGCGTGAGGAAACTGCCATCCTGGACGATCTGGCTATGTGTGCCATACCCATTTAGGGCCACACAGTGCATTACTTGCACTCTCTCACGCCGCCCGGTTGGGCCTTCGTGAACAAACAACTGTCTGAGCCATTCTCAGAGCATAACCTTTATTGGGGTAGCTCTAGATGCAGCCACTAAGCGGGCCTGGCCGTCACTCAGACAGGTGGACAGCATCCTCTGCAGCCTTCCCCTCTCTGAGGGGGCAGATGGCTGTCTTTTATCCTCTTCTTGCCTATCGGGTAAATTGACAGCTGCATCAGCTGTCTTACACTCTTTCTCACGCTGCCCGGTTGGGCCTTCGTGAACATAAAGAGTTTTCTGAGCCATTCTCGGAGCATAACCTTCGTTGGTATAGCTCTAGATACAGCCACTAAGTGGGCCTGCCCGTCACTCAAGCAGGTAGGTACTCTCTGAGGGGGCAGGCAGTGGTCTTTTATCCCTTTTTTCCTTGCCTATGGGGCAAATGCTTGGGCTGCTGTCGCGGTGCCCTTCGCATGGAGGGCCTAACAGCCTTCGCCAGGGGCCACAGGCACAAGATGGGGGTCACAGTGGTGCACTCGGCTCTATCCCCGTAGAGGGTGAGAGCATACCCGTCAGAGGGTATCCCCAGGGAAGGGGTCCGCCCCACCGGGAGGTCGCCACAGCAGACTCCCGCCTCGAAGTGGGCGCAGTCTGGCGGTACAGGACTTACAGAGGACAGTCTATTCGCGACACTTGGGTCTGGAGCCACAGGCCATGCACCTAGCGCTCAAACAGTTCCTGCCATACTTGGGAGGAATATGTACTTGTTGGGCGAGACATCGCCTCCACCACGGGTTGGCTTGAACCCAGGGGCCCCTAGGGCGGCAGAGCTGCTCGAGCTCCCGTGCCCTTCTGTTTTTTCTCACTCCGGTAATCCTTCACCTGACCAATTGTCGGGTGAGGTAGCGACCAGGAGAACGGAACCAGGCGTTCCCACATTTCCGCTGATCTTGCCAACTACTGGGGTCTTCAACAGGGCCACCGAATTTTGCTGGTGGCCCCCTTGCGTCCAGCCAGGACTTGATTCCCCTGGCTGCACAGACTTCGCTGTGAGACGCCACGGTGCCTCGCTGACATGCGGGACCCCTAGCACAGCTAGATGGTGGGACCTGCCATCCCGATCCCGGCCGGGCCCAACAAAGGGCTTGGCCGCAGGAGAGCAGAAGCAGCTGAACAGAATCAGTCCAGAGGACTATTCTAAATGCCGGAGTGCCATCCGTCTACAAGACGTGCAGACCGAAGCCGCTTCCCGACCAGCGGACGGAGGGACCCAGTACGGTGCCTCGTGCCTACGGTACTCACGCCTCCGTCACCCCTTCTAGTTAAGGGCATGTCTGCCTCTATCCTGAGGGCCTACATAGCTGCCATTTCAGGGCAGCATGCTAAAGCCGACAATGATGCGGAACAGCCACAAGCTGGTGTCCCTCTTCATAAGGAGGGCCTCAGTGACTATCCCCTGAGCCCCCCCCCCGAGGGCTCCTCCAGGGGACTTGCCCGGGGTACTGGACACCCTATGCTCGCCTCCCTTGGCAGAGGCAGAGCTGTGGTTGCTGTCGGCAAAGACCTTTCATCCTTGCCATAACTGCGGCAGAGCAAGTAGGCAAGCTACACGCCCTGTCGGTCAATGAGCCTTGTCTGAGGGGAACTCAGAGGGCTCGGGTGTCACACTGCGGCCTAAAGCAGTGGCTTCCCCCAAAGGTGCTGGCACGCTCGGGTCTCAACCAGCCTGTCCAGCCTGCACAGCTTGACCACCATAACTAGTCAGTTAGGGTGGATCTAAGAAGGGCTAGGCCACTGCAGAACAGTGCCTGTTCCACTAGATAGTGGAGGCCATTGCCTGTGCATAGGTGGTGAACGTCCATGCTCTGCCATCCAGAGCAGGGTGTTGTTCTACCAATGGCGTTCCCACATCACGGGCGACCCGAAGAGGTATGCCCGTAGGGAATATAGGTGCATATGTATGCAACAGCCTCAGGGGCATCGTTGCGCACATTCACCAGAGACTACAGAGTGAACGGGAACACCCTCCATGCATTGCAGGTGGTCCAGATCCTCTGCTTGAGTCATATGAGGTAGTTTCCTTGGGATTCCTCGTGACTCTGTTGGTATAAGTCATCCAGTGCTAAGCACCGCCTCTGGCGGTCAGGAAGGATGAAATAGAACGCAAGTTACGTATGTAACTATGGTTCTATGAATCCTGGATGACCGCCAGAGTTCTTAGTCACTCGGAATCTCGTGAGTTCGCGAGAAGATTCCGTAGAACTGATCTCGGGATGACACCGGAACTTATACCCGGTGGGCGGGTCATCCGAGGTCACGGGTGACTTTGTTGTTATTAATACTCGACCTGCTATGCGCAAGACGGAAGATATCCAGTGCTAAGCACCGCCTCTGGCGGTCATCCAGGATTCATAGAACCATAGTTACATACGTAACTTGCGTTGTGACAAGTAACAACAGGCGACACACAAACCACACCACAGTCTCATAAGTGCTCTACGAATAATGTCGAGGCGGACGACGTGTTTGTCATGATCCAGAGTTTTTCTGTGTCTTATTTTGAAGTCCCTGTCCCCAGACTGTGGTTCTGCTCGGCTCGATTAAAGACCTTGTTTTAACCTAAACCTGAATCTAATCCTGCGTGCTGCTTTGTGGTCCACGTCCCGTACTGCACACAACAGAGTTGTTAGCGTACGCCCAGTCTGTCGGGTAAACATGCTTCATGTACATCATTATTTTTTTTGCCAAGTCTGTTTCCAACCTGTTTTTTTTTTTTTTTGCATGAATCTTTTATCAATTAGCCAAGCTTAAAAACATTGTTGCAATATCTTTAATTGGAGGGATAGAAGGGGTTCAATTTGACAAACATAAAAACAGACGGAGGCTAAATCATAAAGTCCCATGAGATGTGCTCCATGAGGCGAGAGCAGCATACGTCTGCACATCTCAGCTGAACTGTGGCTGTTTCTTCACAGAAAATACCAATTGAAAACTGTGGAGGGAAAAAAAAAACTTGTGAGCAATATAAATAGTTTATTGGACAGAAAGCTTTACCATCTGCCACCGAGAGAACGGAGCTTGTTTACAGCTTGACACGTTTGGAGTGGTGAACGATTTTAAATGTTTCTGATCACAAAATCATAACCGATTCGCCTTTTCCCCTGAGACTTAACAGCAGCAGGAGAACATCCTCTCCACCTCCATCGCTCTCTCTTTTTCACTCCGTTTCCTCCAATACAGAGACGATACATCAAGTGCCATGAGTCCTTTGATTTGAGGGGGAGTAGATGCGGGCCGTTTGTTGACAAAACTCATTTTCCCACTTCCAGGTAATAAAGTACAATGTGTTGTGTTTTCTTCTTCTTTTGTCACTCGTTTGTCTTGACAAATGGTGTGTTTGATAGCAGCCGGTCTCAGTGATTGGACTAGCACACACACATCCACACACTTGCGTTCAGTCTGGCCTCGTCTGCCACGAGGCACCTGCTGTAGCCTGTGAACAGGTGCGCTCTGCTAATAAACTCGGCAGGAGCACTGAATCTGCTTTTATTTAGCCGTCTCTGTTCTAACTCGCCCGATCTAGCTTGCGTTTTCATCCCTTCTGTTTACTCCTAACCAGGTGCATCAAACGTTTCATCAAATCCTGAGCCAAAAAAATGTGCAGCAAATTGGAAAACTGGCTGTAAATCAACGCAATAGAAAATGTCCAGGCAGAGATGAAGCTGTAAGCGAGCTGTAATTAACGCCCACGAGTATGTCATCACATCAGTGTGTGCACAGGACATACATTTAACCAACCCCTTCCTGCCTTAACCTATAAGTTAGACATATATATATCGGTTCTCACCTGCGGGGATGGTTTGACTGAACGTGTGGACGTTTGCCGGTCTCGCCACATTGATCACTGCTGAGTTGAAGAGTCTCAGGAGGGAAAAGCTTCAGGCTGCTGGATGTCTCTCTTTCCGCTGTAACTCAATTTGCTAAGAAGCCCCATGACAGAAATCCAGTTCTGAATGAAGCTGGAAACATTGACTCTCAGCAAGGATTTGGACCAGAGAGTAATAAAAATGAATGACTCGAGCATTAAGTCTCCGAATTGAAAGCTAAAACGTATTGAATAATAAAGGAGAGAGCAGCTTGTAACGTGATCTTTTTAGGAAAGGATACTCGCGTGAAAGATGTTGTCAACCTCTAATTGTAATTATTCTTCTATCTATCCTCATCATCATCCTCGGATAAGTGACGGATTTTCTTTCTTAAATTCACATTCAATCAAGACCAACACAGAGAAGTACTTAAATAACTCCCCCGTAAAATATAAAACGCAATTATTTTAGTCACCTGCTGCCTTCACAATTAGGTTAGCTCACCTCGAGCATCACTCGTGGAGCCGATCGGAACTCTCCAGCAGGTTGGACCGCCTCAGGCTCCAAATCGTCGTTCTCTGAGTTCACGCCACCACCTTCTCAAATGTGTTGGATGCATATTGCATTTCTACAGATGGTTACATGGGTAAAACAAACACAGACTGACAATTGAAATGTGACGTTGTGTGTCTCTCAAGTCACAGTTTCCCTTTGTACACAGACACACACACGCACCCCTCTGCCTCAGTGTGTAACCATAATGCAAGATGTGCCTTTGTATGCACTAATGTGAGCAACCCGACCGTATTCAGACGCACATGTATGCACGCTGTGTGTGTGAATTGTCCGACTGAGTGTTGCATATGCGTCTTTGCCAGGTCTTAAGCAGAGCAGCAGGAAATGAATGTGCTTTTAGGAACGCTTTCTCGCAGGGGCCACGAAAGCATGACTGTTCGTGAGTGACTGAGTGCACCTCGGTATTGTCCACGGCTAAATCTCACATTCTGCTGCAGCAAACTAGTCAATATGTTGACCTCTCGTTGTTTTCGGTCACTCACACTTTCTGCAAACGCTGTTTTATCCAGCCAACCGACTCCTCACTCACTCCTCTTAACCGGCTCCTGAGTGGTAGCGGCTGCTCGAGGGGACACGGCCGAGTGAATCGCCGAACCCAAAAGAAAAACCATGGACTGTGTGTCTTGGAAGGTGTGTTTGGCCAACGGCTAACAGCTCATGTAACTACACCAATTGCACAATGGTGACTTTCTGGGCATCAGCCTCGCATTTACACACGCATTGTTCATTTTTTTGGACTAAATGTACAACATTATTTTTTGTGTGACAAACGGCCGATACCGTGGCGGTCTAGACTAACGGATAGCCAAACACACAATACAGAGCGCACCCTTTTAGTTTGAATATATCTATATAATAGAACAAGGGGTGCTTCAAATGACGACGAAAAGTCACAAACAAATAAATAATTGTAAAAAACAAGGGAATACGATTTCATTCATTAAACCTCAAAGGAATTTTGAATAATCAATTGAAAAAGTCAGTCATGTTCGTTTTGAGACGAATGACTACAAAAGATGCAATAAACCAGTAGGCCTACACAACGTCTGCTATTGATGGTTACATCTAAAGTCAAATTAAATGTTAGAATCTTGTTTGTTTGTAAAATGTTACATGTAAATTTGACTTGTTAATGATAATAAATATCAACGCTTGTTCCATCTGGTGTGACCGGGCTAGCAGGCTAGCAGTAGCGTTAGCAATGCATCTTGAAATAATGCATGAAAACTCCCAAGCAAGATCCGCAGCAGTGATTTTGTTCTGTCCTTTACATTCAGCCTCCAAGACGTGAATAATATGACGTTAGCCATGCTGGTGTTAAGTTAGCTGTGTGCCGTGTTGCGTTTGCTTGATCTGCCAGCGGCTCCACAACTGTTAGCTTCTCGTTAGCTGACGTTCGCAAACTAGTCGAGCATACGCGTGTCAGTCACGAGTCCTCGTCACCTCCAGCAGCTTCCACAGAGGAGGATGTTTCAGGGTTCTGCCAACAGTGTAACAGAAACATAATGTGACTAATCACCGCCTACAGGGAGCCAAAAGTGAAGCTGATAATGTTACTTTTCGAATAACTTGAATTCAGCTTAGAGGCAAACGTGCGAGCAATCCCGTGAAGTCTAGTGAGCAGCAGGTTATTGGCACGGCCTCCGAAACTTTCACATCACACCTGAACTCACACTGAACTTTTCTCTTTTTCCCACCCGACGCTAACTCATTTCTCTTTCAGAAACTATGGATTTTTGTCTTTCCCCGGTCTATGAATGAATCACAAGACGGTGACAGAGAGGCTGTAGGTGCGTTCACACCAAAAGCGAAACTATTTTTTCGCGCGACCAAATCCCGTGAAAAGTCAACGTACAGAGACGCTTGTGGCTGCGATAGATGCGATATTGTTTACAGCGGCGCAATGTTCGCCCCGAGTTGAAATATTTCAACTTTGAGGCGGTCATCTCGCAACTCGGGCCAATCGGCTCTTGAGTTCCGCTCTCGTAGCGCTGGAAGCGGAAGTCTTTCAGACGTAACGGTAACTTCATCGATGAAAGTGACCGAGCTGAGTGAGCCTACGGGTGATGTCATGAACCCAAACACGAGGGCGTTAGTGTGTGGGACGTCCACGACAAGTATAAAGCAGAATTAGTGGTTAGTTATTCTGGTGGATGATGGAAATGATAACTGTCTTTACGGAGACGAGACACAGAGATAAGCCCCGCCCCTCGCGGAGCGTCTCGACGCTTATGGCGTGAACACGGCAAATGGTCGAGCGAGTAAATATATTTGTTGGAATAAGAAATTTATGGCATAATTTGCAAATATTTGCGTCTCTTTCATTAACATTACTTTGTTAAACAGACCAGAGGCGGCATCCCATGACAGCCAGAAGACGCTCACTGGAAAGACAATCTACTCTGTAAAGTATGTTGAGTGCATTCCTGTTTATAGATGGTCACAGCAAATAATTGGAAAATGCAATGTGCGCACTAACACCCTGACACACGTTGACAAGGACTTTATATTGTTTATTTCAGAAACCTAAATATACAGGATGAATGTATAAGAAATTGTTGCACCAAAGGTTATGAGAGCTCCCCCTAAATATCTCAAATGAGGCTTTCAATTCACTTTGGGTATGCCTTGGATGGGCATTTTAGGCTACTTTTACAGGAGTGGGAATAGGTTAGATAAATATAAGAACTTTATTGTTATCAATACCAGAAGACGGGTATAAACTTCGCCGGTTAGCTGTTCATTAGGACTCAAATCTTTGGAGAAAGAGAGAAATGAAGGCCATTGATTGAGGTTCAGTCTCACTGGCAGCAGCTGTGAAGCCCTTTTTGTGCAATGCAATGATGAATACACGTGTTTCCTTGAAGGTAACCATGGTTAACAGAGAAAGAACATTGAGTTTCCTTTTAAAGCTTCCAGTCTGTTATTCAAAGTCAATCAGCATGACGGAGGGATCTCCAGCCTCGTCAACACATCTGTTAATGAGAGAATCACCGACATGATGTAAGCTGGTCCTTTTGTGGCACGGATGAAATGCAGTGCAACTGGTTTGGAGGGGATTTAGTTCATCTTTAAACATCACTTTTAAGTCATCTCATCACTCTTCATAACATTCTGGAATATCTGCAAAGTGCCATTGTTACCCATGAATATGGAGGATAAATAATCACAAGAGTGATTACCTTCGCATTGAAAATGCCGGAAGGTTATGTTTTGATCGCCGTGTATTTATTTATTTATTTGTATGCGTGTTATTCGCAAAACTCAAAAAGTATTGAACCGAATTGTATGAAATTTGGTGGGATGATTGTTTATTATCCGGGGACCAGTTGATTAGATTTTGGAATCGATCGGGTCAAAGGTCAAGGTCAAAGGTCATGAACAGGTCAAAATATTTCGCAGAACTCAAAAAGTATTGAACCGAATCGCATGAAATTTGGTGGGATGATTGTTTATTATCCGGGGACCAGTTGATTAGATTTTGGGATCGATCGGGTCAAAGGTCATAAACAGGTCAAATCTTCTTGAATCACATGGAATTTGGTGGGATGATTGGTTATTATCCGGGGACCATTTGATTAGATTTTGGGATCAATCGGGTCAAAGGTCAAGGTCATGGAAAGGTCAAAATCTTTTTTTTACCATAGCGCAGTCAATTTTTATCCAATTGGCATGCAACTAATGCCAACATGTTCATAATTCAATGCCCAATCTTGTGATATGCGAAGGTATGCGCTCTACCGAGTGCCCATTCTAGTTTGATGTGTTTTCCTCAGCAAGGACTTCATTCATTTACATAGGAAGAGATCCACAGGTTATTGGTAGTGAGGGTGGGGAGGAGTAAAACAAATTGCTACGGGGGACTACGGGTCAGTGGTTAGCAGGTCTGTCTTTCAATAGTAGTGTATGAATGTAACAGGATTGTAAGTCGCTTTGGATAAAAGCGTCAGCTAAATGACATGTAATGTAATGTAAATGTAATGTTAAAAATGCAGGAGAGACACCAAGGAAGAGAAAAAAGATAAGGATGGTACATAATAAGGTTTGGGTCATGTCTCACTCAGGAGAGCTGAGCTCTGCGAAACTACCGCGAATTTGAAACCGTGGTCAAATAAAGCTCAATGGTCCTATTAGTGTTAATGTTTACTGAATTTGGTGATTTGAAATTGACCTCACCCCATCAAACTATTAAAATATATTGGAACGGCAACTGTGTCCGTCATCTGTTGCCAGACGCTCCAGTGCTGTTGGCGGTGAACGGGAGCGAATCTCTGCAGCCAGAAAGCATTTCCAACAGAGAGGGGATTAATGTCAATGGGTTGTTATACTATGGCGTTAAAGTGTCCACATACCTATAGTGCGTTTAAATCTTTCATTTGCTTTTGTTGTTTTTGTGACACAAATACAACTTCAGGTAATTTGACCTAATGTGCAATACAGCCCCCTGTGGTGATGTTGTTTTCTAACAAAGGACATCTCGAGAAATAAGCAGAATTTGCATTTGTTTGTTTAGTGGCTGAGATTTCCTTACACACACACACACACACAGGCCCAGCAACCATCAGAAAACAAGAGAAAAGGTCACTTGATGGGTTGTTTTTTCTGTTAAAAAAAAAATTTGTATATATATATAACTGATCATGCACTTGTGAAATTGGGCTATACAAATAAACTGAATTGAATCTCAGAGCTGGCTGTAAATCTATTCTCATGAATGCCTCAATATCCTTAAACCACTTTTTCTTTCTTAAAACTGGTGTAGCTAAAGCATTATAAGTGTCCCTCATTATTGTTCTGTGACTGATGTCACATACGTGACGTAGTTTGATTTAAAAAATGCTATTGCTCTTTTCATTCCTGAAAATTGTTGTCTTTGAAATCAATAGGAGTAATATGTTTTCATTTATTTTATTGTTATGACCTTATTTTAATAGTCCTAGATCTTTCATCGTGGTTTCTTCAAATACAAATCGTTGCAGTGGAACACTGGATGTGTACGAGAGGCATGAAGCTGGAACTGTAAAAGCAGAAAGATAATGCACACTCGGCACATTGCGTCTTTTACTTCAACCGCCCATGCTGTAGCACGGCCATGAAAACATGTAGAGAAATAAAACACCACATTTTACTGCATGTGATGCAAATGTGGGCTATAGTTGATTCCTATATACACAAATTAAAATGGGGCCAACATCGTTAATAAAAGGAAATAGGGCATTATATCTCATTAAAGTTGCAGGACCACTTGCATTTAGGATCTTCACAACTCAGTTGTGAAAATAAGTAGAAACAGGATTAATCACATTAACCAGGAAATGTATCAGAAACAAAACAGCAGACAAATCCAACACAATTAGAAGATGTACTGTAACTTTGTTCAATAATCACTTTACAGAAATACTTTATTTATTTGCTGTTTTTCAGTTAAAAATACAAATACAGGCATTTCAAAGAGATTAAACCAACAGCTGGATTTTACAATGACTTTCAGGCAGCGTGTACGTGCGCATGTGTGTGTGTATGACAGCTGATAGAAATGCAGAATTGGACATAAAGCTACTCCGACATGTTGGATTATCTTCCTGTAATTTCCCAGTTTATTCACTCAGAGCGCCCAGTACTAGAAACATGATCTACTACATTTCTGACATTGTTTATTAAAGGTTATTGATTATTTTCAGACCTTGTTTGCATTTTACTGGACAAACTATCACATGCCCACAAGTTTTCCATTAAATTTGACTTTAATTTCCAGGTGTCAACTATTTACATAACTCCCTGTAATTACTTGTCAAAATGGCAGCTGTGAAAAGGTCTCTGAGCACTTGACAGCACTAGTGTCCCTAGTTTAGTGAAAAGTATCAGACAAATTACATTTTTGACTTGATGGTCAACAGATTACAATCCATCCTGGCGGGTACGTGAACATCTCACCATTCAATAGTGTTGAGACGTTTCAGACAAACCCACTAACGTCAACCTCATGGTGGCGCGAGAGGAGAAGTAAGTGGACCGCCAAAGGAGGTCCGATTCATCAGGTTCACGGTTTCATTAAAACTCATATCGCTGTTGGGATGCTTCAGTCTTCACCAAAGTGGCTTCACCAACGCAGCGAAAGATATTTCATGATCCACTGACGACGAGATGTAAATGCACAACAGAGAAAGAAGGAGGAGCCTAATGGACTCAGAGAAAGACGCTTAGACCAAAAATGAATCTCATCCATCTGCACAGGTCAGATTTCACACAGGAAATGGGTTTCTCTTTCTCTCCATTGATTCTTCTTTCTCTTTCACCTTCTCGTGTTATTGCCATCACTCCCACTTTATTCCCTCCTTCACGTGGACGAATCAATGGATGGGAAATGAAAAAGGAAGCCGCATTTCATTTCCAGCTATGAGGAAAAACACTCTGCAGAGCAGCAAAGAGTACAAATAAAATATTAGTGAGCAGCTGATTTCTCTCGCTGGAACTAAAAACGCTGGCGACATCGGATATGGTTTTATTTTTTTAATGCGTAATGAAAATAAAATGTATAGTTCTGTCTGAGCGGGCAGAAACCAAACCAAAAAAAGATGAATATCCTCCTTGATTTCCTGTGACTTTCCATTCATATTAACAATAATGGCTCCTGTCTTATCTCTGTGACGCACAGCCTCAGCCTGAAGATTAAGTCATTTGACATTCTCACCAGAGCAGATGTCACCGAATTCATTGATTTCTTCCTGAACTCTGAGGAGCAGGAGGTCCTGCCAGATCTCCTGCTGCTGCTCCTCCTCCTCCACGCCGAGCAGCTCCAGGTGATGACCCTGTAATCTCAGCAGCGCGCGGCCTCCAGAGACGAGTGTGCACGAGCGAGTGAGTTCACAAAGCAGGAGTGCAGCTCAGAAAGATCAGATTTCCCCAATTCTAAATAATAATAAAAAAGGACAAAAAAACCCCGATAGAAGTTGAATGAGATGCGTGTCGCTGTACCTGATATGGCGTGCTTCATTATGGCTTCATGGAACGCGCCCATGTGGGTCGGGTGCTGGTCCTGCACCCACTCCAACACTTCCTCCACCGACCACATCGACACTCGCTTTGACGGTACCATCCCGCGTCAGCAGCTACACACCGAGGAGACACGAGCAACAAAGACACACATTCACATTCATATTCACTACGAGCAGCGTGGGTTGGAGGTTTGGACATTTGACAAGAAACACAAGCGGACGTATCGGTTTTAAACAAAGTCTTAAAACTTATTTGGAATAGAAAACAAAAAGGCA
Organism: Pseudoliparis swirei; assembly: GCF_029220125.1. Lineage (NCBI taxonomy): Eukaryota > Metazoa > Chordata > Actinopteri > Perciformes > Liparidae > Pseudoliparis > Pseudoliparis swirei. The sequence goes on along the minus strand of NC_079399.1, from coordinate 15,751,971 downwards.
AACCGTCTCTTCTAATCTTTTCTAAGAATCTATCAAACTTTATAGAGCAACTTTGACCTATCGTAGTTTTACTGGCATTTTACACTCGTAGATTTACATCTAAATTAACTGGCTTAAAGTGGTAATTTGTCGGGGAAATAAGATGACGGGATAATCAGAAGAATTTATAGCTAAGGGTACAAATATTCTGTGTTTAAATAAACTGGACTCTTTCTCGACACTCCAGTCACTTTTTGTGTGATCGGCTAAAATGTAGTGTTATTTTCTGAACATCAAAATTTCAAAAAACCCAAAGTGTGCTAGTTTTCACCCGGCATGCTAAAACAGAGCAAAGCAGGAGATCTTAAAACATTCAGTTTGGCTTCAACGATTATTCATCTAAATTGTTTGCGATCTTCAGGGTTTTTTGCCAAAAGAGAACTTGATCAAACTTTGTTTTCAACGGAAAGAAGAAGAAAAAAGTCTTGCTACAAGTTATTCCTCCAAAGGGAAACATTCACTGACAATTCATGGTTGAGAACTTTAATCGAGTAATTCATCACTGGGCTTGGCGCATTAGCTGAGGACCCTACATGTGAGGAGGTGTCATTTAATCTGGACACGTGGCGCCGTGGATTAAGCGTCCTTCTCGTGCCCTGTCCCCTACTCCCTCGGCATCAGCCCGTTTCCCAGTGATTCATTCAACGCACCTCGGAACACGATGACAAATAGCTGCTTAACAGCAAGGTGAAAACTCCCAACACCTCGGAGGTCCAAAAAGTTCTGCTGGAGTCAAAAAGAAAACAGAAAACAGTTTCTCCTTCGCCCCGGGTTCTTTTGGCTTCGCTCCCAGCCGGATCCTCCTGGGCCGCTCTGCCATTAGGCGGAAACTGCTAAACTGTTGTTGTGACCTTTCCAGCGAGGGAAAATTAGTTATTGGGGTATAAATATAGGAATGTAATTGCCCGTGTTAATTAAGGGCGGTGCGCGATTGGCCGGGGCGGTAACGAGGTCCCGGCGGAGTAACTGACATACAGAGAGCGAAGACCTTTTGCACTGGAAGACGAGGAGGAAACTTCCCTCTCAGAGCCGGGGTGAGCTGAGGATGAAGACAACCTCACTGCGGTCTCTCTACCGTTGGATTTATGCCTCGGGGCAGAGTTTGTCAAACTAGGAGAGTCTGAATGGAGCTCTGGTGGGTCCGTATCTGCAGAGAGGAAGTGACTTTATCCTGCTGGTCTTTTTTACTCTGAACCTTTTCATTGACGTCCACACTGCCCACTTACAACTGAACAAAAGCAATTTACAGCAACACGCAGGCTAGGAAATTGGCTTTCTACACCGACTGAAACTGACAAACCATATATATATATATATATACCATATATATATATATATATATTGATCACATTGGACAGCTGGACCGAAGTGCTTTAGGTGGTATTAATACTGCCTCTAGTTTGACAGTTTTATTTGAGCCTCCGGGTGGCCGAAGTTGACGTGAACGCGTGGGCGGTTATGTTGGTTTTACTTGGCAACTTGATTTAATATACCACAACCGGGAACTATGCTGCAATGTGCAATGCAGAGGAGTGGTCACAGAAAGAAAAATAGATTGTAAACAAAGTGCATTAATATCACTGGGAGCTACAAAAAGGCGTTTTTAAAGATAGTGGGGGAGTGTGTGTGCTGGGGGGGGGGAGAGTTATATCCCACTTCAACATGGCATTCCCCTTAATTTGATTGTTTTTGTTCTATGTGGGTGTCAGTACATTTGTAATACCGATAGCAAAACTGTACCTTCTCTTATACCTTGGGTGAGGAATGCTAAACATGTTTCCATACAAAAGAAAGATGCTAAACTTCTCCTCCGGGCCGTAAGTACCACACAAGCTGCCCCACAAATGGGCTGACATGAAGCACAGGGATTAGGGAGATGAAGACGTAAACCATGAAGGTTCCGAACAGAGACTTAGAAAAGCACCACCAGAGCTCATGTGAGAGTATTCTCACGTGGTACAACGAACTAAACTGAACCAACGCTTCAAAAAGGGGACATTTTAAAGTGTCAGATTGAGGTCATCACTTCTTTACACACAGAGGTGTAATCCTACCATCGTGTGGTTCCCTTTAGAATTACGTCATCATTAGAAAATAAGATGAAAAATACGTTGGCCAGCTTTTGCCAGACCTGGTTCGGCTCTCTGATCTTCAGCCTCTCTCCACTTCGCATGGTGCACTCTGGCCTCGGTGCATTTCTTTCTGCGCGGTTGTGAGGAATAAAATGTATTTAATGTTCCTAATTCAAACAAATAAAGCTCGAGTTTGTGTCTTCTCTTGTCTGGTAAGACATGAAACTATCAAATGTGACGTTTACGAAGAAGAGTGTGCACATCCAGCTTCATCACTGCATCGACAACACCGTTGCCTTGCAGGCACACTCTGCAAGGCAACGGTGTTGAACGGATGTAAACATATGAATACCATTGACGTGGAGGAGAAAATCGAGAGATCAGGAGAAGTTTTGTTGTTACTGTAACAAATCAATAACAGCTCACATCATCACAGCCTGCAGCTCAGACGGAGCACTGACATGTTTACAAACTGTCCACCCGTTGTAGGTGTAAAGTTAACCGAACCATAAATTTAGAAGTCATATTTACCTCTGGTCCCGTACCTGTAGGAAATGAAACATTCCATTTCCGGGCTCCGCCCACTAAGCGGGCGCGCGCCCGACGCACCTTATGGGCCCCGGAGGAAGTGATCCCTTCAGGGCCGTCGGAAATATTATGAATCTTTCTGAATTCAATCACACGGGCTGATTCTTACGTAATCATAGGACAATAAAACAACATATAGTTGCTAGAGAGCTATGCCAGTTTTATGTTTACGTACTGTTATTGACTACTGTAATGTGTTTCAATTGTCCTATTGTTTTGTCATTTGGTATGAACCTACAAATAACTACCGGCAAAAAAATACTGATTTTTAATGGATTTTATTTTGTGTGTGTGCGTGTGTGTGAAAGTCAACTACTTATTTGAGCCCGGTATGTTTAATCCAGACTTGTTTTTAACGTCTTGACTGAGTTATTGAGGGTTTTAATGAAGTCATCATCTAATTAAAAGTATATATACTTTTTCGTCTTTATTTAATTTGCATCAAAATCAAGCCTTTTGCCTTTTGCTAAACACTCAATCCAAACTATGCAGTCACGTGATGTACCGTCTGCAGCCAACAGAGGGCGCGCGCGCAGCATGGCGCGCTACCTGTCCTTCACCTCGCTCCTCTCCGCCAGCTGCTCGGCAGGCTGAGCGAACTCCAGCTGGAGTTGTGTGATGGTCACATGACGATGTTGTGGATATATTATTCCAAACGTGTTCGCCTGTGCAGAGCTCTGCAGCCCTGACGGAGACCGCTTCCTTCTGCAGGACTCTGACAGCTGAGAAGCAGCCCGGAGTTACAACTACTGCAAGAGGAATTAAGAGAAACGTGGAGCTGTGCCTTGTATTGACAGTTGACTGGTGACAAGGTGAGCTCCACGCCAGTGTGCTCCTTACTTCACTCTGTTTAATGTTTAATGTCTTGCAGGTTTATCATAGGCCAACACACTATAGTGGAACATGCAGGAATCCTGCAGTGACTGCACCTGTTTTAAACTGCAGCTAAATGTCACCTGTCAAACTTTTTTCATTTTTTAAATAAAGATATTATATCAAATGTACTAATGCACATGTTACATGCAGTTGGTTGATAACGGGCATTGATTATGCATGTCGAGTTGACATGTTACTTGTTCAGCAACAATCTCACATCACTCTTTTAAAGGGGCAAACTGGTTGACATCTGTTCCATATTCGTTGCAGTTGTGTTGAATGGCAACATGTAACAAGCTGATGTAGATGTTATCTGTTAGTGGAGGGCCCGCAAGGACAACGGTCCGGAAATGCACGTTTAATGCAACTCATCTGCGGAAAACTTTTTCTTTTGGTTTCATGGATGAAGTATCTCTGCCTTTAATTAACCAAGAGTAATGTGTTATTGATGCACAGGGATGACTGAGACATGAATGGCGTTGCATATATACAAGAGGGAGACTGTCCTCCATCTCAGCTCCCATACGTCTAATATATTAAATCATAAAATCGACTTGCTAGTCTAAAAGACTTAATTAAACGGATCATTTGTAGCAAAAACAACCGCATCAGAAATGCACTGAAATTGTCCACACGTGTCACCTCTCCTATATATAGAGTTATTTATATATGTGTGTGTGTATCAGAATGTAGTCTTCTCTCCCTCCCTCTATGATTAACACTCAGGACCTCTCAGATGTATCTGGTGTCCCTTCGGCGGGGCCCGAGCCCAAGGTTGGGAACCACTGGCCTGAACCATCTGTATGAAGATGTTGAACCTTGCTACACGTCAGGCACCTCGGCTTGATACAACAATACAATGACAATTACACTTGATACTTCATTATTAGCAACACAATGGTGTAATTGTCAAAACATGCTGAGGCTTTGCTCCTTCTTTTTCTTCTTCTTGGCTAGTTGCCGCGCTGCATCTTTAACTTCTTGTTGTGATTGGATGGAGGTCCAAGAAGGAAAGCCTAATATCCACTTCAGCCGCATGAAATCCACAGATTTCCCTCAGCTCTTCAACACGGTGATGACGAGCTGATATTGAGAACTGAAGGAACTTCTTATCGGGTTGTGCATGTGACGCTTTTGAGCTTTTGATTTACTGTGAGCTGTGGTGTTCTAGCGAGGCCTTTTGTAGCGCGTGATCAGAGTTGCTGCTTTAAGAGGATGCTCTGCAGAGTTCACCTGTTCGGGTTGTTTTGGGTAGTGTGGCCCTTTAAATCTGAGATGTAGTTTACAGACTCAACCGTTTCACAAACTTTATTGAAACGGTTTTCATTGGATTTTTAAAAAATAATTTCATGGGGCGTTTCTGCTATTTTGTCCACAGTTAGAGATGACTCTGCTTTCCCACCATCGTCTGTTGGCACCGACTAACAGAGACCAAGCAAGTGTGTGATAAACTGTCAGACCCCACCCAACTCAGTATAATTAGAAGATCACTCACACATATGCGGAGAGTTTTGTGGGATCTCCTAGCAGTCTAAATGTCAACCTGACCCCTCCATCCTCTCTGTAATGAGAAAGTCCAGAGTCCAGACTGAGCGCTTTTTAACGACTTTGTCAAACACCCACAGATCTCGCCGTCAGTGCTCGTGGGAGTTTAACACCCAGCGACTCCCGACTGCGGCAGATTTAATTTGACTCCTCAGAGATGTCCATGCAACCTTTTTATCTATTTGCTCTGTGTCCCTTTCACTTTGTTCATGTGCGTATAGGTATTTGGATTGCATCACGAGTAGCGTGGGAAACTCTCCCCAAACCAGAAGAGCAAATGCTCAGCTCATAGTAAATAGTGCGGTGTGCGGCTGCAACTGATTGCAATACATTACCGCTTAAAGTCTTTGATAAATAAAATGTGAAATTCAATGTACATGAAATAAAAAAAATTAAAAACTTGTACCACCACACGTGTGCTAGAACCAGTAACTCGTGAATGGCTGCAGCTGCTAACGTAACTGTCAACTGTGTGATGAAGATGGCGTTACGTCTTCTGCTGATAAATGACACATTGGCATTCTGCCATATCCGTACCCGTCAAAGCTGTGGTCATTCTTCACTTCTCCTAAAATCACACAGGGTTAAAAAAAGTACTTAGTTATGGTTCTGGAGCTACTTTTGGGGCTATTTTAAAAAGTAAATTGTAAACAAACAATGGGAAATAATTCTAAGGTTACACTTGTGTAAATGAAGCCCCGTGATGTTGGCTCATTAACATCCCTGAAACTGGACATGAGAGATGAGTGTGTATATTCTTGCCATATTGTTGCTAGAATATTGGATACAAGTGAGGTTATGATGGAGGAGGTGGTCAACTGGAGGGTTTGAGCTGTGATAATCCTGTATATAGAAGATGTATCGGCTCTTTTAACCCTCCTGTTACCTTTCGGGTCAATTTGACCCCATTCAATGTTTAATGTCGGTGTTCTTTCGGGTCAATTTGACCCCAGGCTGTTTTTCACTGTGTCAAACATATAAGAAATATCAACTTTTTTATATATTTAAAGGGATATTTATGTAGTCAACAAACAAACAAAGTACCTCACACTTAATCTTGGGAAACATTATTAATTCTAATAATTTTCTGCAGGTTTTAATTGCTGGGGTCAAATATGTTAGTAAATGTAAAGGTAACAGGAGGGTTAAGCCATATTGGATTTACTGTAATCGCACTTTAAAGCTAATCTAACATGCCTCACCTCCTCAGAAACATCCAGACTTTAAGGTAACTTGAACCAAATCAAATGGATCTACTGCTACAGTATTTTTAACCCACAATTCAATTACACAACGGTGCAGGAGGTCCATGCTCACTTCGATGGACAGGATGAGGAGCTCGGACATCCTAAAGCAGCACCTGTTCGTTTGTGTTGAAAGGTCCCCGTTAGCTGGTCTGGGAAAGCCTCGGGACCCCCCCAGTCAGGGCTTGAGGTCGTGGCTATGGAGAGGGACCCAAGGGCTCCTTTGCTTACTGTGCTGCAACCTGGATGTGTGAATGGACGGGTCCACCATGCTAGCCAGCTTTCTATCAGCTAGCTGTTGAGTAACCAGTTCCATTTGGACTGACATTCAAACACTGGACCATGTTTTATAGAAAGACATGGCAGAGCATTTGCAATATGTCTAGTGTCAGATGTTAGCGCTTTAATGTTGTAGGACTGGGCTAGTAGTGAATGGTTGATAAGAATCATTTCTTTCTTAACCCCGCAATAAACCGTTAGACAATGTTTTTATTCTGCATTCATTCACCGCTTCAGCTCTTTAAATATCCGGCTAAAAGGCAAACGGATATAAAAACACAACCGCTGTCCACGGAAAAACCAAGCGAGGAGGAAACCAAATCATCCAACGCTTGTCTAGAGTCGGCCACAATCCGCCCAATCCTCTCACCACAACCATTTCCTTCTATTTGTTTAGTGCTCCGTTTGTCTACATTGTCGCCAGATAAGTGCAACAGAAACGGCCAAAGCTCTCATAACTGGTTCACCCGAGTTTTGCAGCTCTAGACGACACTAATAGAAAACAAAACACCAGCATTTCAAACTCTGTAGTTGTATGGATCCTGACCGACGACACAAACTTCAATACACGGCCGACCAAAACAAGGTGGCCTGATGAGACGATTCCCATCACGTTTTATGAAAGGATAAAGTTGATAACTAATGAGTATGTATTAATTTGTCAACCTAGTTTTTTTTGCATTGAATGTTACTGCAGACCACGGGTTTAGGGTGAACCGCGAATGTTCTGAACCCAAAATATGTTGAGTGAGTACATTTCATATCAGCATCGCACTTGTAGAAAATAACTTTGTCAACACTGTGAAAGGAGTGGTTAAGTTTAGGCAACACTATTCGCTTAAGCTCAGAACAAAGATCACAGTTTGGGTTAAAATAAGGTAATAATAAACAAGTGTAACAACGTAACAAGCCTAAATGAATTACAACCACCCTTTGTAGACTCTTATATAACGTTAGGTAACATGTTCATCAACCAGATAAAAACATTTAAAGTAAACACAAACTGTGATGTTCAGCAGGTGCTATAGCAAACAAGTCAGGAACATTATCAGACCTCATAGCTGACAGCTAATCAAATATCATGGAGACATGAAAAGCCGATGTTTACCTTTATTTTCACACGTCTCCTGTGGTAAAATATGATAACATTGGTCATGGGTCAACTGGGCTGTGATTTCCGGTGACCTTTCGCCTGTATGGGGGTCAAGTGAATCTAAACGATGTAAATAAGTGTCTTCCACCTGAATGTTAGTTTCTCCGCTCATTTCTTTCGTCTTTTTTGTCATCTGTACCTTTTGTTGAAGCGAGCTATAAAAAGGTTAGGGTTGATTGTAAAACGTTTCCAGTGGCTCATACTGTGTGTATCTTCTCTCCTCAGTCGGCAGGAGATGGAGAACAAGGCCATGTATCTGAGCACATATGAAGAGCGAGAGAGCGGCTCCATGTATGAAGAGGCCTACGAGGGAAACACGTTGTCCAAACTCAACCTGTGCGATGAAGGTAAGGAGGGCAGTTGTGTCGCGGTTACAGGTACTCACTCACAAGCCCGACTCGGAGGCAGAGGGACAAGTGGAACTCTTTTACTAGTTTCAGGCAGAGTTAAAACCGGGAGGTCAAAAATCTGAGAAAGGGCAAAATCCAGGGTCGACAGGAAGATCATGCGTGGGACAAAGATGTGCGGGAGAGTTTGGCACTAACACACAAGACAATCTGGCAGAGGACAAGTACAAGTGAGGGGACCCAAGTAGTGAGGGACTAATGAGGAAACGAGCAACAGGTGAGACGGGCGAGAGGACCAGGTGAAGGGAATGAGGGTTGATTAGGTGTGATGGGCAGGATCTGAAATGACATGAGAGTTAATGAACCAGGCAGACGACGCAAAATAATTATTATGAGTAATTTGTGACGAGTTGAGACCAAAAACACAGAGCTGAACTTCAGACTTGAGAGGCGTGAAAGCTTTAACCAAAACAAAGATGTAATCTTCTTCTTTTTTGTTGACATAGGAGCAGATTAGTTTAAACTGAACTGCATGCATTCTGAACACAGTTGTTTATGGTTTAATGGAAGCAGAGAAAAAAGAAAAGAAACTGTTTGTGTGAGAGAGAGATTGATGCAGATCTTCATAAACCATGATTGATTTTCAAAAAAGGGACTTTCTACACAGAAATACACCCATGCTCACACACACTAATAACAAATACAGACTCAATGCTATCATCGCTTGGCATCCGCTCTACTCTCACTATGGTCATCTGTGAAATATGTGCTTGTGTGAGTGTACAGGTGCAGCTGCAGCAAATCCACAGTCGACGCCGTGTTCTCAGGTTTCGACCCAAAGCGCTGCGAGTTTGGTGGGAAAGTCTCAGTGAACATTAACCGGAGAATCTGTTGACATTTTGATGGAAGGCGGACAATGGGCGCACACATCAGGAAGACTGTCCTCATCCGACATCTCAAATCATAGGACATTTTTCGCACCTCGTTGATGACATCCCCGACCACGGGGCAGTGTTTTTCGATGGGGTGATGTGGAAACGAGCAAAACAAGAGTGCCATTCACACACATTATGAGGTACTGTGGCTTATGGGTAATAAATACGGTTTATCCACAGAGTAATATCCGGGCTTTATTTGGGCAAATGGGGTCTAAATGTTCTGAACTGAGGTGTATGAGTTGTCGAGCGACTCCACCATGGTGCAAATTACAACTAATTTGATAATGATAAGTCAATGTTTAACACGCGCATTATGCTGCTTTTGTTTGGGAAACATCTGTTCACACACAGACGTCACGTTACCATGGGCACCGGCCAATTACTGAGACAGGGCCTGACCATTGAGGAATCTGTGGCACTTGCCAAGCACCAAATGTATTGGATTTGGAAAGTTAAAGTAAAATGAACAAAGCCCTGTCCTTGTAAATCCACTAACTTCACCAAAAACAGTCGAACACACAGACGGTGCCAGTGACTGACTCACGACGGCTCGCCTGGAAATAAAATGTTTATCAACAGACGTGTCAACTTTTAAATGTGTATTTATTGTTGCACCTCCAAGTTTACAAGTAAAATTAGTCTCCAAATGTGCTAATCCATGCCTCATCTGTTTATTAAATTCCCTTTCTCTTTGTCTAAACAGTACGGTATGTTGACAACACAATCACCAGACAGACACAAGTCCATTATGTCATTGCTGAACTTGTTTACAATTGCGGGAGGAATGAATTTATGAGTCTTCTGTCGCTCTGTCGGTTGGAAAAGATGCACTGAACATTTTTTAAGGGTAGACCTACATTCTGTTAACAAATTGCTCAAGGACTCATCTATATTTTGGAAAATACGCATATACAGATGAGAACATTGACCCCACTTTCATGTTTACACGTTTAGTATGAAGCTGGAGCAAGGATGGGATTATCTTAGTTTACCGTTGAGACTGGAAGCAGGGAAAACAGCTGGCATGGCACAAGTGTCCGGTCATCCAATCCACGCTGACTCCTTCTTCCGTAAACGTCTCTGCTGGTCGGCCAGCAGCAGCAGCAGCTCGTGGGAAGCTGAGTGAACATCGGCACGCGAACCTCCATCAAGCTGACCGACAGCGGGCCTTCCCTGACGTGTTGCTTTCATGGGGAGAAATCAACAGTGTTTTTATGCATTGAGTCAATGGTTTTATTTGGTGTGGGGAATCTGGCAGTAGCGAAACCGTACACTGTTAATGAGTTCACAACACATAGAGACGCCTATGCAGATTACACTTCTCTAAACGTGACACAAATACACTTGAAGCAGGAAAGACCCTCCGTCTGATCAAACATGCTTCTATAAATACTTCCAGTGATAAACACGCCATGCTAATCACATATTTAAAAGGACCAGACATTAGATTGGTATCAAAACAATTTTCTCATCTAACTCTTGAGACAAAAGCACGTGTGTCCTATACACTGTGGCTCAGAAGACACTATACCATCGTTTCTCCCTAAAATGCCAGACGGGTTTAATTATGCCCGTTTTCTTTTATGAAGGTGTTTGTATGCTGTGCAGCTTTTGTTTTTTTCTCAGTTCAGCACGAGTTGAACTCCAGAGGAGAAGCAGCTTCGAGTGCAATTTCTGTTCCTATACATTCCAGCCATGTGACACATCTGAGCCAGCTGTATTTGTCTTACGCTGGAAGAGTGTGTGTTCTTCATCATAGGGAAGTGTGTGTGTGTGTCAGTCAGCAACAATCCACCAGTGTCCACTGACAGATTGTCACGGTCCAAATGAAAGCGTGCTCTCAGGAGGCCGTGCTGCAAAATCAGTGTTTATATTCAAAACCCCGACTCACGCCCAAATAATGACTGTTCACAAGAAGATATAATCTCATCGTAACGTCATAATATCCCAGCGGGTGTAATATTTATCAGAATGTTTTTCTTTCACGTTGTCTCCTGGGATATTAAAATATCTACTTCTAGTCCAGTTTTTCTTCCAGGTCATTTAGGCTCGAGTTGTAGCTAAACATCCCTAAATTTATTCATTATTTAGGAAGATTTGTATTGACATTTCTTTCTTTTTCCTTTTCCTTGGTTTTTTGGGGTTTTGTTTAGTTTTCCAATTAGCCATATATCTTTGGGATTAATTCAGGGTTTTTAAAATATATATTTGGTGTATTTCTGCGACATCAAACAGTTGTCCATTGACCTTCTCTAAACCCCTCCCTCCTGTAGTTTAGCAATCTCAACTAGACGTTAGACATCTGTCAAGCTTTGGACTCTTCTTAACATACAGAAGAGCTTAGCATTAGCAAACATTCGCTTACCAAAGACTTTTGAAGGTTATGTCTATGTCTTGCCTATTCCGAACCAAAAACACAAGACAAAAGTGTGTCGCCCGTTCCAACGTAACCTCCTAACGTAGGCTAAGCACGCTAGCTAAGTTGTGTTAGCAACCTAGCTTTTCTTCCATGGCTGAGAGTTCGCATATCGTTAGCCCAGTAAACATCATTCAGTGGGGGTTTAGTGTGAGGTTAAGGTTCAGATAAGACCACGGCAGCTAATCACAATGCTATCCTTACGTTGCGCGGTAGCAGCTTTGTCCTGTTGTTAATTGGATTTGGTGACATTTAGCATACCCGTAACACATTTGTTAAACTCCTTGGTGAATTAATAATAATCCTCAAACCTAGAGGCCATGTAAAAGTGAAAACATATTGGAAAATACTCCGAATATAACATTAACATGACTTGTGTGTGCACATTTCTTCTTGTAATCGTGTGAACTTGACAAAGCTGACTGTACAATAACAACAATGTTGCTTCATATCTCTGTAGTATACATGCTTCATGCTTAACATACTGTATGTGTAGCATTATAAACATACATGCAAGTCCTTTTTGCAGGGATCTTTTCAGGCCAATCGGGCGTGAACATAATAAAGTGTCAAACTAATTTTTGAAGTGAATTGTGATTTGCTCGGCAGCAGCTCAAATCTGCCTCAAACTGAGACTTCTGCCTTTGTCCACTTCTATCAGAACTCAAGGACTTTTTGTTCCAGAAACTGTGGAAGACATTTATTTCTTGAACGTTGTTGAGGGTAGTTACTCACAAACACAAAACGCTCAATAGCTGATGTCTGAAAACATGTTTAAAGTAATATCGCATTCCTCATCCAATGACAATGGATGATGGATGTGACCCCGAAAAAAAACCTTCAGAAATCTCTTCATCCCCTTGACCTCCTCTTGGGAATGGGGTCCCTCAACATCAACAGCCTGATCTCTGCCTCCTGCCAAGCTAACGCACACAAACACACAAACACACACACAGACACAAGGAAAGAACACTTCATCACAGTGCTTTGTCAGGTTCATCAAGAGTGATCGTCTACCATCTGTTTGACCCTGAGAGGCGTGTTAAGTGGTGACATGAAGGATTGCAATAGCTCTGTGTGTAATTGTGTGTATTCTGTGAAACAAAAGTATGTGTGTGTGTGTGTGACTATCTTTTGCTATAATGTACAAATCATTTAGCTCTGCCAAATACAGACATAATTACTTTTCCAATGTATATTTGTTTTAAGGATATTTTATACCAGTAAACTGAGAATGTGTTCGATATTGCTGCGTGCTTATGCGTCATCAAGTTTACGTTCTCGCGGTATGCTATGAAGAACAACAACAACAACAGGATGTTGTGCTATGCAGTCATGATGAGGTGTTAAGTGTCTGATCTCACTTTATGTTCCCAGTAGGTTATCGTACCAGTAAATGTCTGGCTTTAATCTTTTAAAAAGAAGGGGGGGGGAGCGTTGGAATGATCTGCTTAAGCTTCGACCACCTGTCCTTATATAGACTTCTAAGCAATCGGAAAACATGGGCGTTGTTGTTGTGAAAACTGTCTTGTTTTACACTGTGCCAGACACTAATCAACACACTTTGTTTTAAAATATGTTTATTCCAAAATTCTATTTCGTCTTGCTGTTGTATTCATTCGAGAACCTGGCATAATGCGACGACACAACATGTATTGGCACATTACTATTCTCTTTGGACTTCTGTATTGTTTCGGGTCCTTATCTCGGTGTTTGTCTCGGTCAGGTTCTGGTCAGCGTCGCAGGAAGCAGGACCAGTGCTGCGCTCACATGAACTCCCTCTCAGCCATCAAGTACGCCATCGTCTCCCTCTACATCCTGGTGTTCCTCACCATCTTCGGACTCTGCCTGGCAGGTAGGGTGTGACTTTCTCTTCCATTCGCTGGTAATGTCTTTGGCATGCGTGAAACCCAGTGGGAATTGTGGTAGAGGGGAATAATAACAACAAATCAATGTACTACATTTTGATGTTTTTAGTGGCAAATAAACATTTTCACCATATACATCTGTTTATACATTAGCCCAAAAAAAGGGAAACAAGTTAAGATACATTTATGTTGGTTATAGCTGTTTTAAATCAGTTTCTGTAGTTTGATTATTTACAGCAAGTATTGGATGATATGTAAATGTTGCAGTGATTTTGGTCGATGATGATCGTGACCTCATTACACCTATAGTTTATGTCCGATGCTTGCTGATAGTGAAGATTATAAGAAAACTATAAATTAAAGTCTACTATGTATATATTTACGCACACAATAATAACATAACATTATACTGAGACAAAAAAGATGAAGAAATACCTCATACAATGAGATGAGGAGATATCTGAAAGACAGAATATACAGTATATACAGAATATGTGTGCTGTATAGCCCATTTAAATGAACTACAGTATCTCCGAAGTATATTTGGCATCCCATGTTTGTATTTTCTTTTTTAATCCGTCAAAGAGATTTATCGATTGAACGACCTCCCCTAGAGAAGAGGACAGTTGGCAGACTTCCTGAATAGAGTCAACTTAAATCTCATAAGTTAGTCACTCTATTTTCTTGGGACCCAACTCTTCAAAAAACGTTATTAGCGAGGATGTAAGCAGCCTAGCTAGTAAATTGAGCTGTAAATTAATATTTGAATCCAGCTGGGTTGTATGCATGGCTGAACACCATAGACTATGATTCACTGGCGCTGCACTCAGGCTCTTTCAGCTTCTCCATGAGACTTTCCTTAATCACTAGTTTGTCTAGCCTCTTTCAGAGAGAGAAATAAAGGAGTAAAAATAAAGAAACACAGGAAGGTGGACCGAGAGGAGAGAACAGAATGTCCATATTTTGTTCTCAGAGCTCAATTGTGCAGATGACATCAGCCATTCCTTAAGGTTGAATTGTAATAAAGGACACACACACACACACACACACACAGACATGACCCAAGTATTTAGTCTAAGGTAACACTGTGGTGACGTGGTCTGAAACCGTACCCCCCTCTTAAACTGTCTGTTCTAGTTTAGCTTTGAGAACACACACACACACACACACATAAAAAATATAAAAACAATCATTTGATGTGTAACCTAAACTTTGGTCATGTAAAAGTCCTGCTGGTGATTTAATTGACTTTATTCACTTGGGATTGCTCCTGCCGTTGCTGTTGAGAAGTTTATAATAATGTTTCAATGCCAGAAGTCGCGCAGCTTAATGCAGCTTCACTTTGTCCCTGGACGTTTTCCCAAGTGTGTTGTGCGACTGACCTTTGTGCTTTCTGCTGCCAACGCACAGCGCTGTGCATGTGTGACCGGTTTGAGCTCGACTCCCACATGTGATGTCACATACACTACCGTTCAAAAGTTTAATGGCAGTTTTTTTTTTTTTTTTTTTCAAAAAATTTTTTTTTAAGATTTTTCAAATAAAAATAAAAAAAATACATTAATACATTAATAATAATGTAAATAATTCTAGGTGGGGGTTCTTGGTAAATGAAAATCTTCTCCAGGTGTAGAGGCCCCCATCCCATTTCTATCACTCATCAACTCTAATGGTAGTGTGTGTTTGCTAATGTTAATAGAAGACTAATGTCTGATTAGAAAACCCTTGTGCAATTATGTTAGCACAGCTGAAACAACAGTTAGTGGTGATTTAAGTTATACAACTGGCCTTCCTTTTGAGCTTTGAGAAAAAAAAAATACTTCAAATATAAATCATTATTTCTAACTTGTCATGTGTTGACTATATTTTCTATTCAATTTTCAATTCATTTGATAAATAAAAGTGAGTTTTCATGGAAGACACAATTGTCTGGATGACCCCAAACTTTTGAACGGTAGTGTATGTCACAACGTTCTTGAGCAAGTCTGACTTTTTAGACGGCAACATGAAGGACTGAGAAGAGATGAAGCCTGATGGTGGCTGGTTCCTTTGTCCAGCGTGGTTTCCATGCTCTCCTTGTGCATGGCTGGGGGAGGACCAGGTTTCAATATCCATGGGGGGGTGGTCCACTATAGAGACGGCTTTCCAGCAGGGCTTCCCGGGATGACAAGAAAAACAGCATCACCCTTCGCCTGATTCATGGGTTGGCATCACAATTGATTTTCTGGGAGCTCAAGGCCACCAGAATGTAACTTAGTCATACAGGTGTATGCTGTCTTTGAGGATTCAGCTTTCAGCGTTGGGCATCTCTTATGTGTAGATCAAGTTAAAAACAGGTTTGATGATCGATTTGCATCTTAAGCTTTCAACTTAGGCACATTTTGCCCCGGATTTGGAGTTTTGCATTTTTGCAGACCCTGAATGCAGCACATTAGTTCACAGTAACTTTTCTCCAATGCTACTACAGACCTTGTGTGTGACATCATGGACCTCTGGTGTTTCCACCAAGGCACACTCAGTTTGAGCCAAATCGATGCATTTCTACAGCAAACGTTTGGTCAATAATGGTCTAACCGAAAAGACATTGGGCGGGAACAAAAATCAACAATTATTGGGGTGGGTGGCTTCTCTCACCTAGTTTAATGAATTTAAATCTAATATGTTGGTCAGTTTATTAGACAAAAGACTTGGTAAGTTTCCACAAAAAAAAGACTTGTATTGAGGATGCAAGAGAGGTCACTAGATGGGTGTTTTCAGATTGAAGACACCCTAAAGGAAAGGAAGAATATCTACTGTAGATTTAATACATCACAAAGTCAAAAGCCAATCACTGTCTAATACGCCATCAGGCATATGGACCGGGAAGCAGTCCGACACAACAAAGAAACCTGAAAGCTCCAGGGCAGAGTGTCTTGGATAGAGAGCAAGAGTTTACATAAACAGTCAAGGCTTTTCACATCAAACATAGAGTTTGGGGTTATTTTTCACATGCTGCCCTTTTCCATCACTATTGATCAAAAAATCTCTCAAAATATTATAATGTGTTGCACAACCAATAAACAGTGTGTCAGCCACATAAACAAAAAGAAGATGCTCACTACAGTGCTGATTGTGAGCCGGTATCTCCTGTCGCGTTGGGGTTCCCGTGAAGCCAGCGGACGTCAGGATCACAGATAACAGAGATCCAGGCCAAGACTTCCTCTTCCATGCGCCGGTTATTCTGAACAGTCCCATTAGCAACTCAGACATGACGTGTGCGACCGGATTGTAGCCAGTTTACGAGCTTATTTCAAAACGATAAAGAAACTAAATCATCAACGTCGGCGGCGGCTTCCCAGATTGCATTTCGGTGGATGCGTTCCACCTCCTCTCCTCTCCAATTCGACTGTTAACCGGCATTCAACCAACGCCTGCTCAAACACGATGACTCAATGCTACTCGGACATCAAAGAAAAAACCACAATCCACCCCAGGACAAATCTGATCCCATCGCTGATAGATTCTACATGCATATGCATCTGTTTATAGCTAGTAAAGCTCCAGTGCCTTGCTCAGAGACCCTGACTTCTCTAGCTATAAATCATTTTCAATACTTGCTCCCCAAGCTAGATGAGGCAAAAATAATGTACTTCAAATGTCTTGATGATAGGCACAAACGAAGTGAGACTGCAATGTGGAAATGTAGTGAATTAATGAATGTGTGTGTGTGTGTGTGTGTGTGTCTCCGGGTTTACGTCTATTACTTTCTGCAGACCCTGTGGCCTCCTTGTAAAATGCCAGCTCTGTTATTCGAGTCGAGGAAGAAACAGAGAGGCTGACAGAGACACAGAGCGAAGGAAAGAAGTTGAAAGAGTAGAACAATTAAGGAGGACGGAAGATAAGCGACGGACCCAGAAACGGGTTTAAACAACGCCTGGCTTCAAACCCGCATCCTGGAGGAATTCACTGCTCTAATCCTAAATTCATTTCAAGCCTCCCGTGCTCACGGCGTAACCACACGGCCGGTGCCAGTGTTCCCAGGCGCAGAGATGCAGTTCAGAGTTTGGATCGACTTCAACGTCGTCACAGAGGTATTTGGTTCTTTAAGGCCTGTCGAACAAGTTGTTTTAGAAAAGCAATCAAACCGGGCTTTTCAACCGGCCTCTTAAATTAAATGCTGGCCATCCAAAAGCTAAGTGGCTCCAGCATAACTGTTCGGGAGGGCCCATTCGCCACACATACACACACAGTGGACGCACAAACACACGAGCAGCAGCTGCCAGTTTTCCAACGTGGACACAGGTTCAGCTCTGTGTTATCCACATTTGCTTTTTGTTAAAATTCTCACTCAACTTTTTTGTTGTTGTTGCTCTTCCAGCTCTTACGTTGCCTCCTTTGGCTTTCCTCCCAACTTCAGGGCTCGGCCAGCGTCTCCCGTGAATTCAAACACACCCATACATCATAGCACTAGCGTGATAATGTCACATCTCGGTTTGAAAACATCTGCATGCATGGCAAGATTACGTGCAGTGTAGTGTTCTGTGTGTCAAGACATCTGATCCTAAATCTTAGTTTTTGGAAAGGTGAAGGGGGGGGGGGGGAGGGGGGGATACAAGTAGGGACTGATGGGACCAAAAATGGCTTGTGCTCCATTCACCATGAGGTGAAGAGCTGCCTTATCATCCCATTATGACTCCGAGCTTATCTGCATGTCGATAGGAGCAGAGCGATTGGCCCAAAGTTCAAAGGTCACGTGTTCCATTCCCATAGATAGCCAGGAGCCAGAACCCAGACTTTTATCATCTCAGAGGCGCCTGCTGGAGAGGCTTCTGTCTTTGTAGGCACTTGTTTTGGCTGACTCGGCTCAAGAGGAGGACCGTTGCTGAACCGACATGTTGGGTCTCTTCGGCGTGGAAGCTGCTCATGCCGGTTGGCATGACGCGACTCTTAAAGACTTGAGGTCCCAGGAAAGCCAGCGGCCTGGTTTGCGTTTGTACGAGCGAGAACAGTTTCCCTCCTCGCTCCTTGTTTACGTGTCCAGACTCCGAGCAGCAGACTTTCCTCTGACCTGAAGCGTGCGTTGAGCACACAGGTCACCGCACGCTGCCGACGCGAAGAGAGTTTCCGTGCATCGTTTTCCTTCTTCGAGTCCCGTTAGCTAGAATGGTGAAGCTACGGACTGCGACAAGTGACACGATATTGTACTTCTTCTTGTACTTTCTTTCCGTTTTAAGTTGACCATTTCATTGTTGAGATGCTGGACACTTTGAGTGTGTTGAATCCCAGTGGGAAGTGCCAGAATGCTGTTTAGAGGTTCAAGGCCCAGTGAATGGCGGCGTTTCAGTCCACATGCGGGCACAGGTTGTGAGTCTCTTTCTGTGTGTGTGTGTGGGGGGGTTACGAAGTTTTTTGTACTTCAGAAAACATTTCCTGTCAGTGATCATTTCAGCTACTTATTTAAACATTATTAAGGTCTTGCCCAGTGTCCTGCATAGTATTGAAAGTCAGGTTAGGTTCAAATTTAAATACAAAAGAACAGAACCCAGAATAAATGAGGAGGGAAATATTGTGTTTAAATGGTTTTTGGCTAGTATATACTACAAATCTTCACACACCTCCTTCCTTGCAAAAGGGAACATCTGTTTTCACATATTTTCATTGTTAATACTCTGAAACCAAAAAGCGGAGACAGAAACTTGAAGCCAGTTGTAATTCTAGTTGCCTAAATTCTAGGATTAAAAGTTGGAAGCTGATTTCGGCGTCTCTTAAATTATCTTTATTCTACAGTATCTGGCAACATTGCTGTAAACCACACCTCCTCTTGGCTGTAATTGATCGGTCCAAATCACACGTAAAAAAAAGAGATTAACTTTTCTCAACTTTTCTAAAAAGAAACCAGATGCAGAGTTTTATCTGAATCAGCTGTTTTTCGTGTTTCTGCATTAACACAAATAAAAAAACTATCAGCAGCAGAATATATATATAGTACAGAAATAGATGTTTTCACATGTGGCTATAAGTGTTCAAATTAAGTAACATTCCAGAGCCAGTTCTGTTATATTGATTTAATTTGAGTCCTGCACCCAAAAATAGAACGATGGATAATTTTCCAATGTTCCAGCAGGTTTAAGATTAGAATTTTTTTTAAGTAGAGTACCATGCATGCTGCAGTGACAATTCATTACAATTGTATAAACAATTTGGATCATGCAAAAGGTACATGCACTCTATTAAAAAAAAAGTTTTTTGGTTCTCTTACAGCAGAGCAGAACCATTTATTTTAAACGATTTTCTAGCAAAGTGCTCACATGATAATGCTACGGTCTATTACAATAACTTGATTATTTTCTCATATTCCTGTGTTGCTTTTTGGCCAGAGAGTGCTGCCAACACCTCGTGATACATTTTACAGATACGGTTGATGAAATTGTCCAGTTACTTTCCTCCCACGTGCCGCGGGTCTTGAAGCGCTGCCTACATGCCTCTCGGCAACTTCTACGGTGCTGTAGGTGCAGCTGAGTCATGTTTTCCAGCAAACATGCTGCTCACAGGTTTGGCACTGTTTTTTTTTCATTTTCCTCAGCCAGTTAACTGCTGGAAAACATGATGGGTGGGTTTGTTTTTACTCTTTGAAAGCCATGACATCTATGAGCTTGAGTTTGTGTGTTTTAGTAATAGGCTACAGAATTGTTATTGCCAAGCAGAAATAGGGAGTCGGCCGCGGGCCCTGAAACAACTTGAGGTTATGTTGGTCTCCTTTGTGGTAACTGGATAACGGCATTTTGTTAGCATTGTTATGGTTGTGTTTTACATAAACTTTTACTGCTATAGTTAATTTGTGCTCTGACCCTAGCAGTTGGTTTAGTTAAATATTCAGTGAGAGAGAGAGCTGAAGTCAGGAGGCTACGTCTCTGGTCTGGGACCCGGGTCGTTACCGTGGTCCGGCCTAGATTATCTGGGAATGTGCTTCTACCGATCCAGTCTGTTCGCAGACTCAACGGGGCCGCTGCATGGATGTTTGATTCATTAAAAATATTCCACATTATCTGGATGATCACATCAGTACTTTCCGAATGGGATCACAGCGGAGTGTTCCAAGGATGATGCATTTTAGATTTTTGCAGACCCCTATTTATGATACTACGTATCTTATTCAGGAAGATAATCTTCACACGTGAACACGCTTAATTTCTCTAAGCGTGCATGCAATCACCATGAAGTAAAGAGGCCACGAAACCCAATAAACCCACTACAACACGGTGTCTTGAGGATGTAAAGGTGGACTAGTAATATCATTCTGCCACTCGTTTGCAAACTACATCATATTTTGCAGTGTGTGATGTACCATTCTTTTTTTTATATTGCAGTTTGTGGATGTTTGAGATCAGACAGAAGAACATCTGTGGAGTTTCTCCTTATGTGTTTGATGCAACCCGAATTCAAAATGTTAAAACACCTGTAGTATAGTGAGACAAATCATCATCCATTACAGCACTCCTTATTAAAAATGTAAACCTTTGACAAACAAAGCACATAAAAACTACAACTCACGTTAAAATGTACATTGTACAACATTGGTTCCCATGTTATATTTAACCAATAGAGCACATTGAATCTGCCCAGCTTTTAAAAGAGACCCATGTATGTCTGAATTAGCCACAGCCCGTGGACTTGCTCATGGGTTTGTCTATTCTGTTGAGCCATGAGGTTTTAGGTCAAGGGCTTCTATAAAAGGGTGTTTGCTGATGCTAAAGACTGCACATTGCAGGCTTGATAAATTATAATTCAACCCTAACCTGAACCTCAGTTTTCGTTTGGTGGTCAGTTTCACTTTTTAACATTTATTTTTATTTCAGGGCCATGCTGTCTTTAACCTGTTTTTATTAAATTATATATCATTGGTACAGCCCCGGAAGATATTTTTTGCTGAATACTTACTCTCCCATTAAAAACCTCCAACCATTGGATCTGTGGGACACTGGCGGGGGGGCAGAGACATTGGCATACTCGACCATCAAAGATAATTCAGACAGATTTGACCAAAGCCACAACCTTTAGATTACATTGATGTTATTCCAGAAAGCACAGGCTCTTTCACAACATGTCTTTAATGTGGACCAGATGCGTCTGGCTAAATTTGTCCTCGGAAGAACGCTCAGAGGATGAACCTGACACCGTGAAGTGGCACTCCTAACGGCTTTAAAGGCGAACTTTAAGAGTCTTAAACCTCCTGTGGAAATTATCAACATTTTTGCAAAGTGTTTCTGATCACGGTCTGTTTGCATTACATCAGACATCCTCCATCGTCGACCAGGAGCATGCACCAGAAGAAACACTTTTTCATGCCTCGATACATAGACACATAATCTCTCATACATGTGTGGAGAAGTGCGAGCATGAACGCAAATAAAAACCAAAGCACACAAACGTTTGATTATACGCACAATCGTCGAAACACATCCACACTAAATGCTTACATCTGCATACTGTCAGGAATGCAAAACAGAAAAGACACACATTCCTCCCGACACAAGCCCCCACACAGGGATTTATGCACACAGAATACTCTGAGACCACATTCATGACTGGCACAACACACACACACAGATGTACACAGAGTCCCAGGGCCCCTAAATTGACTCTCAGAACATAAAGCCTTTTCTAATGAGTTTCTCTACGTGGTCGTCGTCCTTTCTGGAAAAAGGAGTCTGGAGAGGATCCAGTGTTCCCATCATAAGAGGAACACACAGACACACACGCAAACACAGACACACACACAGACAAAAGTCAGTCTTTTCTTCAACAAGAGGGGTCCTAAAAGTCAGGGCACAGCTTCATTCAAGCTGTCAAAGTCAAACCATTAACATGTCAAGACTAATTGGACCTCCCTCTCTCTTTCTCTCTTTCTCTCACCCTCACTCGTCGATTTATATTTTTGCTTTATATGCGTTTTTTGTATCCCGTTTTCGTGCTTTAGTCGTTCCTTTGGTACCTCTTCATTATATAGAGGTTGTTATTGTATCGAGCTCCAGTCCTGCTCATGTAAACTGAATTTCTAGAAATAAAGTGCAACAAAGAGTGATGACGGACATTAAATCACACTTCTGGTAAATATAATAAACATATCCTGATATGGCTCACAGGTGATGTTGGTACCTCGTTTCCTTTGATTGGATGTTCATATATTTCCCCTTCGCTCAGGTTCTTGCAGCCCTCACTTCACCACTGCGTCCTTTGTAGTCCGATCCATTCTGATGCAACACCTTATCGTGGCCAGCTGACACCCTGGCTTTGAAAAGTTGTAAACATGCAGAGCAACAGACATTCAGCTCCGCTTCAAGCCAAACATGTTCATGAGGTTTAATAAAGGGGAACACTGCAGTGCTTAAACAACTCAAATAAAAGCTTCAGGTTTTTCCTTTTAATCGGCTGGAGGGGTGTTTTAGGCTTCAGGGATTTCAAGAGCATGATAGGGGCCACGTAAATTAGTTTTATTTTGGATTTTACAAGCAGACTAATTAAGCAACAACAGATTCCAAAGACTGAGCTGGAGTCTGATAAACACACACACCAAGTGCTGTCCAAAGAAACTACTACATAAAATTAGTAGAGCCGGCGTCTCGGTGTTTAGTGGCTGCCAGTGTCCAACTGGGTTTAATGGGGCGACAACTTGGACAGTGGATTAAAAATGTGGGGAAACATTGATGTTAACGTCCGTCAGGTCACAAGTTGCTACGTTTGAAGTGCTTCCTGTTCAGTGTCGCTGCTTCATGACTAAATAGTGAACACGGTACCTCTTTAAATGTCAAAAAAAATCGTAGTTCCTTCCACATTTGGACTGTGCACGTCAAGAAGAGTGTCTGAGCCATGAAGTCTGTTTCTTGATGTTAAATGAACCTTCAACTGCTTTGTTTGCACACATTACAGTTATATAGACCTTATGGTTGCTGTAAGCCTTTTGTGTCGGCAAAGATTAAATAAAACGTTCACGGCACAAACAACCTTGTTAACTTTATAAATATGTTCAGTGTCGGTACAGGTTTTAAAAGACCATGAAGTCCATCAAAAAACTATGGCCTGCACGGTATGTGTTTGAAGCATTTATTAATCTAAACGTAGGAGGGACTTAGAACTTTGGTTTGAGAGATGAAAGTCAGTAGATCCATTCATTTAAATGCCTCCGACGTCACTCCAGGAAACACACAGACACCCCAACGAGGCAGAAAACAGGTCCTTTTGTGTCTAATATACACACACACACACACACACACACACACACACACACACTGGCAACCCGGGGGACTGGGAGGCAAGATTCAGAACAAAATCAGGAGATTTAGAGACAGCATAACAAAAAGTGTCCTTTAATAAATGGCATATAGGGGAATTGGGGGGGGGGGGGGGCAAACAGTCGACAAATGATTCCTCCCTGTCGGGTTCTTTGGCCTTCGGTCTCACGCCTGCTGTGAGACGTTTCCTTTGTCCCGTGTGGGCAGAGCAGAGGAGAGAGGTGAGTGTACTTGGCTACCTCCTCTCTCCTCTCTCCTTGTCTCCTGTTCACTCCGTCTCTCCTGCTGCTTCCCAGTGCGGAGAGAAGATCTGCGCCCTCTAATTACCTGATGAGCTGCAGGTGTGACCACTAACATGTGCCGATAGGCTGCAGCACTGGGAAGTACACTCCCTTGATCACCTCCTCCAACCTGAGCTTGGGGATCCGCCCCCTGTGCTCTGTCTGCCCTGAGCTTTACACAACACACACACACACACACACATATTAAGGCATTGAGCCTCTCACAGCAAGAGCCTCACTTTGATGTCTGCCACATCACACAGGGTCCACGCTTAGAAATCGAACAAAAGCCGCACCGCCGCTGTCACTTCATTCGGACATTCCTGCAGCTGAGTTACAATTTGAACTTCGCGCACACACACACGACCTCTCCAACACGACTGCAGAAGTGGAGACACTTTATTGTTCAACCCTCCATAAAATGACTAAACAAACAAAAAGATGACTGTTTCTTCCTTCACAAACATCTGCTTTGTTGAATTTTCAGTTAAAACATTTCAGCCAGTAAACTATAACTCAAATTCAACATCTCTGTTTAGAAATAATAATCATAATAGATCGAGCGTAATTGTGGTTTAACAGGGACGTTTGCTGCAGAGCGATGACGAAGCGTTAACCCGTAGCAGCAGTTGGGTTGCATGCAGCGGGTTGGTGAACCCGGGCCAGACATGTGGTCTTAGTGATGGTGGCACCATTCCCGGAGAATCACAACCAAATAGCTTAAATCTGTTTTCTTCAGATGGAGCCATATTGCAGACAATAACTTTAAACATTAATGCATCACTGTCAAATAAGTTTTAATCTGCGTTTATATTCGCTGAAATACAATGACGGATTGGATGTGACACCAGCGGTTTACCGAGGCCACAGTTCCCGCAGTTCCCATAAAACCTCTCTTCACCCTCCTCCTCGTCGGTGGGGGTCAAACTTGGCAAGTTACTTTTTCATTTCAAGTTTTTTGCTCATTGAACCAATAGCTTAAACTCAAAAAGCTAAAGAGACTATAGACAAAAGACTTTGTTTGTCTCACACACGTTTTGTCTTTTCACCCTTTGATACACAACATGGGTCAAAAGTGACCTGACGGAGTTTTAACCGTACATATCTTTGCAATAAACTCATTTCATCATTCAGAAATCCAGGAACACTAACTTGTTTTTGATCATCACAAATTCTTAATTTCATTTTCCTTTTTTTAATAAAAATAATTTGTTGTATCACGAGCCTTCTAAGGCACAACACGACCAAAATGACCCGTATTCCTTTCACATGTTATTCCAATGCGGGTCATTCTTGACCCGTGTTGTGCCTTTAGAAGGGGGTTTGCATAGCTTGTGTATCAAAGGGTTAAAGCAGATAATGGTATTTGAGCCTCACTCCGGATATGAATCTCGTCTTTTGCAGTCGTCCATGCAAAATGACATGTGTGAGTTCAAATATCCTGTAATTTCATTCTCATTCACTGCTGGAAGACTTTTGAGTCTGCAGTTCACAAAAAGACTCTTTCTTCTTTATTTCCTCCCCTCCTTCCTGCCGTTGGCATCCCCTCAAAGTGAAGTGGGATGAGGGTCGGTTTCAGTCCGGTGGAAGGGGGACTGGTATTGCTGTGTCTCTCACTTCCATGAAAACACTGACAGTGGTGTCCATATTTGATTTGTTATTTATTCTCATTATTAGAGGGGTATTAAAAAATGGTTGTCAAACCCCAAAAGATTGTGTTTAGAACTTTAGACCATTGGTCGCCGACACATGTGGTAAATATACGTTTGAATATTTCTCCAGGTTGTTATTTTTCTCCTTCCAGGTCAGATCTCTTTCAGCTCTAGCTGGTCAGTTATGAAACCTGCACGAAATTGGATTAGTATTTTAGAGTTACATTACATTGTCTGCGAATGTTGAATTCATTTCAGCTATTTCACAGACACAAGGGAAGTAGTTCAAGCCCGGGTCCAACATTCACGGACGAATATGCAATGCACAATATCTGTCCTGGGCCAACGCTCCATGCCAAGACAGGAAGTCGTCTCTGCAGCGAAGCTAAAAGTAGAGGTGGAACCTCGCCGCGCACAACTCGTGTCCGCGCGATCGCAACAACATGCGCCTTGTCCGGATTGCATTTAAAATTCGACCGAACACCATTCCTCCAAACTTGATGCTTTGTTCAGAGGGGTCGCTCCAGGTCCTCCACAAACCAGACCCGGCTCACAAGAATGTTTGCTCTGGCTCTTTCATTGTTTCTGCGTTTGTGTTGGACAACTGGACGATCGCGGCATGTTTGCATAAGCTCTGTTCCAACGAGATGTTTTGGACAAAGTAGAGTCAAAAAACATCTCCGTTTCACTCCTCGGGAGGTCAATATCCAAGGAGGAGGAAGCCGGGAGAGCTCGGAAGTCGTTTCACAAGTTTTTCCGCCATGTCTGACGAGTTCATGGAGGTCGAGTGATTAAAGACTTGTGTACACACAATGTGTTCTGCTTCTTTATTGTGGTGTTTTCACAGGTCGTACCACAAATTGTACAGCGTCACGGTTAGTTTATAGTCGAGCATTCGAGTAACTACGTTTACATTCTTTCATTCGTTTTGTGGGCCACAGCTGTGGTGAGGTGCGGGTTCGCTTGCGGGGAAAATGTTTCTAGATCACAAAAAATAGAAGAATATAAATGTTTCAAAACACTATGTTGTCAACCATGACCACATGCAGAGAAGCTGGAACTGACCAACCAACATAAGCAGGGTTTCTAAATAGCACGGACATTTTTCTGGAGGTCCTCGAAGTCTGATCTGTGTCCTGCCCGACGTGGTTTGTCTTTCAAGAGATTTCTTCTTCGCCAACAGTGCAATGAACAATATTTACATGTACGTACATAGCCACGCTGCTTGTCCAGAGCATGCATTTACAGGCTGTTTATGTCTAGTGCAAACATGAGGAGAGTAATACTGTCTGTCTTTAACGGTGAGAAGACCCCTCCGGTTCTCTGTGGACGGTTTCTACTTGTACTTTGGGATTTATTGGTAATCATTGCTGATGTAGACTTCTCAGGCCAACCGTCATATTCTAGTCTGATATCAGTCCACACAAAAGAAACTTGACTTCACACATGATGCTTATTTCTGTACTTGGCTACACACACACACACACACACACACACACACAGGTGAACACTCCTCTGAGAGCTGAAAGGGGAGATTAGTAACCATGGGCGCAATACCTAGCCGCAGAGCACTGCAGGATATTTGACTTGTTCAACATTTTATAAACGAGACGTTGTTTACACACACAAACAATCCTTACACCGTCTCCTGTCCTTTGTGAAACTAAGAGAGAATCAGTAAGAATGTGTGTGAGTGGAAACATGTTCAGATCCCAACCACAGTCATACCGATGATTACCTTATTAAATCATGAGAGGAAAGCATTGTGATCCCATCAAAGAAACGCAGGATGAGTCACGTTCATCCTCATGAACTCCACATGCTTAATATGCGTATGGAGTTCATGAGGCATAACACAAAGGGACCATGTTGTGGTTGCTGTGCCCACTGTAACAGTTTAGCTCCACGCCTTCCTTTTTGTAATAGTTGTTTTCATCCTGTTACACCATCTCGTCAGTCCAACTCCCTTCACCTGCCTCTGATCACCTCGTTAGTCCCTCATTATCTTCACCTGGTCCTCACGCCCTTCTCACCTGCAGCCCATCCCCTCATTAGTCCCTCACTATTTAGCTCCCTCACTTGCTCTTGTCCTCTGCCAGGTTGTCTTGTGTTTTCGTGCCAAGTTCTCCAGCGTTATTAGAGTATATTCCTGACCTGCCTGTTCTGACCTCTGATTCTCTGCCCCGCCTTGTTTGCTTCTTCGACTGATCTCCCGGTTTTGACCCAGCCTGTTTCCAACCAAAGACATTCCTCTTTGTTACTCCTGTCTGAGTCGTGCTTATGGGTCCACTCTAATAGCGCTGTGACACCCACAGAGGAATGCAGCTCTGATAGACTTCCCTCTGTCTCCTCGGTCTTCCCTTACCATGACACTGTGCAGCCTTTTTGTTGGAGTGTGGGTGTGTGGGTGGGGGCGGCGGCGTGTTTTACCCATGTTGTGGAGACATACGTCTGTTCACAGAGTGACATTGTGCATGTTCGCCTTCTTTATGTGGACAGAACTATTACATTTTGGGATGAAGACTTTAGGGCAAGTTTGAGTTAGGATTAGGATGGTAGCGCTAAAGTAAAGTTACGGTGAGATGTCCATGTTAAATGCACTAATGAATTTAACCAAATTTAGTCGAAGGAAAGTCCTCACGAGTATATCAAGATACGTTGTATGTGTGTGTGAAAGATACTCTTTGTAGTTCCTACTGAAGCTCTTTGTACATTTACAACACTCTTTAAATCAAACGTTAACCAAGTAATTGTGTTGCCTCAACTCAACTTGTTTAACAATGTGAAGCATGTGACAGGCATGATACGATGCCGATTCAAGATATATTCATGAAACTTGTTTTTGGTTCAGAATCCGCAACATGTTACGTATCTCGTTTTCAGAAAAGCACAATGCCAAAAATAAAAGTTCTGCCGACTAGTTTGGATCACGCTTTACGCATTTTAGTGTTAGTTCACTGCAGTATATTAATAATTAAAAAATATTCATATCTTTCAAGTTGGTGGGCAGTTGTTGCACTCTCCTTTTAAGAAATGTTTTGTTTGTTTACTGCTAACTATATTAAATCCAGTTAAAACGCCTGCAGGTCGTATGATCCCCCTGAAGCGTATAGCTCGGCCCTGTGACGAACAAACGGTTCTGAAGCCATTCAGAACTGAAGGGATTCAGAACCCTTCAGGTCCAGCTGTTGTGCTGGACCGCTCTCCCAACATTTGATTCATGAATGTCCTCTACTCCAAAGAAGAACCCACAGACCATGAAGCTGTAAATCTTTTAAATCGTTGGACTAATCCGTTTAGAATATGCCATCAATGCCCGTATGTGTGTGAAATAAAGAGGAAAGAATAGGAGCTTAGTGGGAACAAAAAAACAATGACTTTCCCATCCTACGAGCTGCGCTGAGAGGTTTGAACTGGATTCGTCAGACATGTGGATCTCCTTTGTCAATTTCTCATCATCTTCGGCTGAAGTTATATAACACCCGCCCATCTCTCCCGTTGTTACGCAATAGCAGTCTGACACAGAGTTGATGAGTTCAGGAGAAGAACAGTTCTATCTGCCTTTTCCCTACTCTTCTTATACATTTGGAGCGGCTGCAGTTTGATTTACAGTTCAAGACGCTTCCTGCTTCTCTAAACATTTACATTTGTATAAATGTCAATTTTTTGTCTTTTTTTCTTTTTTGTTGAATGATTAAAAATACCATTAACTTTGCCCGAAAAAAATTACAATTGCTGTAACTTATAGCAAATGTATAAAGTGTTAATATCTCACTTTCTGCTGCCCTCAATTGGCCAAAAGAACCAATTTTGACTGCTTTAGTGATGGGTGGAAATAGAAAAAGCTTAAATCCCAATTCTGTTCCCTGACCCTGACCTCTGTGGTCAGGTTGATCGTATATGCAGAGCTCTCCATGTTAACAACGCTGCAGTTCCACCGACATTAATTAGTGGAGAGGGATTTCTAATGCTGATTGATACTTCCTTCAGGCGATGTAATCAGCGAGACATGAGGAGGAAAGTCTTTTCAAATGCGCTCTGGCAACAAGATATGATAACAATGTCCATGTCTTCACTCTAATAGCACACAGTTGTCCTAAACTGTGAGAACCCACAGCCCTGAAACACTTTGCGGTTAAGAAATGCAATTCTGCACCTAGACTTAGAAAAAGCCACCTCGCGGTTCCCTTGACGAATTTCAGAACATTTGTAAACCATTGTTGGATTACGTTAACACTAATCTCTGTGCCGCCGCTCCATCTCTAACTTTACAAGTGTCTTTACAAGATTATCTAACAGAAATGTGGTATCCATGTACGTATGTTAGGTTGCTGTTGGGAACACTTAAGACCAGATTTCATGCTGACCACGATGCTTTTCATGAAGAGTTTCAAGAACCCCCAAAGTGGTGCTGTACCCCTCATCTTCTCCACGTCCTTCTTGTTTTCATCCTTCTTCTTGTTACCTTTCCGACCTCTTTAATGCCAGGCTTAAACAACATAATATTGCATCTGCTACGATAGTCACTGTGTCAGATTAGACGATTGTAGATGTTTAGAGGTATGCCAGGAAAGGCGCTAATAGTGCTCATATTGGTAGGTATTCAACATTAAAATAACAGCCTCTTATAAGTTATAATGAGTTAATTAAGTCATTTTCTGTGTGTTTTCTTACTGTGACTGAGACAGGAGTGTGTTGAGAGTGAGACGGGTGCATGCCCTCCAGCAGCTGGACGTCCCGTACGTTCCACTCTTAAGCCTGAAAAACAAAAAAAATCTTTTTGGCTCTTTCCTGTTCAAATCTGTTTGTCAGGTTAAGGTTTTTGGGTTTTTTTGGTGGTTTTTTTCAGTGATTATATGAGGGGACGCTTCCCAACAAAATAAACCCACTACTCTTTCTGTAGAGTGTCCCGGATTGATGCACACAATCGAATGTCGTCATGACGCCCATTGTTGTACCTGATCTGGTTGAGACACTCTGTATATCTTTGGGGATGATAAAGTCTGAACATGAGGAGTTGCCTTCTTAAGAAAACTCGCAGTAATTGCGAATAGTACCTGCGATGTCTTTCAACTGCTGCAGTGCCCACGTGCCGGTAACCCAGACATGAGTAGGTTTATTGTGCCAGCTTAAGCTCAGATACCTCGACAGTTTGACTCAATTTCCACAAGCGGAACAAAAAAGTAGGATCAACCATACAGCATTACGGTCACAAGCAAATGACTTGGAAAAATGAGCTGAGGAGTAAAACAATAGAGACAATAAAGAACAATAGAGAAAGAATATGCGTCGTTCCTCCTTTCCTCTTCACCCTGAAGCACCAGATCTGCTGAGAAACTCATCCGGGGTTCTGGTTTATCTCTACTTTGCGTGTGTTCACCAATGTTGAGAGACCATCATTTAGCAATTAAGCGCTCTGTTTAGTGGGCAGATTTGGGCTTATTTTGTTTTTCAGGTCATTAGGAATAAACCTAACACAGATAATCAGCAGGAATTGAGATGGGGCTTGTTTGCATCACTGTGGCTTTGCAGCAATTGTCGTTGCTCTGAAGTCATGCACATGTGTCTTGGTCTTGATGCTCATGCTTGAAGCCACACGCAAGCAGATGTGCATACAGAAACGTTCAGAGGTATTGTGACACGGGACTTTTGGGGGGCATCACCGTGTCGAAGAGCATGCAGCATGTGCCAGGGGAATTATTATCCGCTGTTATTTCCTCCGTTTCAAGGACTTCTGCACACATTGGTCCCGGCTGTCCCGAAGAGAGAATGTCGTCATGGCGTAACGCTGAGGATCTGGTTTTTAAAATATCTCCCAGGCTATCGAGCCGTTACCACGCAACTCGCTCTCAACATAACATGAAACCGAGGAGCTTTTTCTCATTAGCGACAGTGAAGTACATAGAAGGAAAAGTGGCCTTTATGCCACAGCCAATAGAGAGACAACAAAGCTTCATCAGTTAGATGTTAACTGTTGGCAAATGTGATGTAACTAAATCAACATGTGTGTAATTCAGATCATGTTGTCCACAAACTCTTAAAAGTGTCTGTTTCGTTAAGATTTGTGTATTTACAATGTCGTCAAAAAGTCCCTCTAATTGAATCTATATTTTAGCTGAATTAGATTACACAATGTAACAAGTAGATGATTTTATAATTAAAGACAAAACCAAGATAAAAATGTTTTTCATTTTAATGGGTACATCACAGGGCGATTAGTATGAACCCAATAGCACGACTCGGGAGACAGAACTGCAAGTAATGATCTTTACTCTGAGAATAATCAGGAACAGAACACGAAGAACTAGAACGGACACTCGGTAGAGCGCATACCTTCGCCCCAGCCACTTTTTTGGTACTTGGCATGAGAGTGTGGGGAGCTTGATGTCATGTGAACATTTTGGCATTAGTTGCATGCCAATTGGATACAAATTGACCACGCTATGGTAAAAAGATGATGTTGACCTTTTCATGACCTTGACCTTTGACCCGATCGATCCCAGAATCTAATCAAATGTTCCCCGGATAATAACCAATCATCCCACCAAATTTCATGCGATTCAGTTTAATACTTTTTGAGTTATGCAAATAACACATACAAATAAATAAATACACAGCGATCAAAACATAACCTTCCGCATTCTCAGAATGCGAAGGTAAATATATCAACACATCTAACGCGCGAGGGCTTGGGCTAGAAAACACAAGACAATGTGGCAGATGGCAAGTGAGGGGACCTAAGTAGACAGGGAATAATGAGGGAATGGGCAACAGGTGAGACGGGCATGAGGACCAGGTGAAGGGAATGAGGGATTGATGAGGTGGGAGTGGCCAGAGGAAGGTGAGAGAACAGGTGAAGGGAGTTGGACTGACGAGATGGGAAATAGGAACTGGAAAGTGACAGGATGAAAACAACTAATAAAAGGAAGGTGTGGAGCTCAACTGTGACAGCACAGGTAAACAAAAACATGTGTACTCAAACCCTTTACTGAAGTAAAAGTACCAATCCTACAATGTAAAAAATACATAAATAAGTAAAAGTCTGTTCTAGTTGGGCTTCCTCCATAGAGTGACAAGATAATCACTTTTTAAAATACAGTGTGTTGTATTTACTACGCTCATCCTATCTTTTCTGATGTAACTGGAAAGCATAGTTAAAATATTAATTACGTAATTAATATTTCTCAATGGAGTATAAACTGGTATAAAAGTACCTCAAAATTGTGCATATAGTTCCTGAGTAAAATGCAGTCCTCGTCCCATCACTAGGAATCTATACGTCTATTTACAGTGAGACAACTCTGGAAACTAGTTTTGAAGTCATCAAAAATATTTCCGTCATAATTTTAAAAAACAATACATTTCGCTAGAATAGACGATCGAAATTAGAGCGAGCGACTTAATGGACATCTGCTCTGCGTTAAAGTGCTGGCTGGGTCCAAGCTGACAGTAGTGATGGATGCTAAATTATACTCGATTTGGGGACCCGAGGGATCGTTGAGTCAACACCCAGAATAAATCTCTCACTCTTTTCTTTCTCTTTCCCTCCCCAGTCTCTCGTTCCCAGGTGTCTTCGAAGCGGCAGGAGGTGCCGATGGAGAACGTGACCCGGATGTCGGAGCGCTCTCGGATCCTCCAGCCGACCCTGGGCGAGGCGTCCACTGAAGCCGACCTGCTGGAGAACATCTGGAAACTGGAGAATCTCTTCCAGAACCACAGCGACTGGCTGCAGAGGCTGGAGATCCTCATCAAGGTACGACAGAGGGCTGACAGGGAGAGAGAAAGAAGAGCTCCTCCAGAGCAGGGTTTAGGCCTGGGAAGTGTTCCGGGACATGGACACAGAAACTAAATGCACTCTCTAGAAATGTTCTTTTTATTGATACAGACAGAGCTGTTTCTTTAGGATTTTCATGTGAGTACTTATAGGTGACACTTTTGATGAATTACTGTGATAGTTAGGAGTTATTCCACCCACAGGGCCTGGAGCTGGAGCTGAGGAGCGGCCAGGCCCACTCTCTTCAGTCGGAGGGGTACCTCGTGCAGCTGGATGACAGGCTGTCCTCCCTGAGCAGCTCCACCGGCAGGAACCTGACTGGCTTGAGTGAGGAGGTATCCCGAGCCTCCACCTGGCTCCACGACCAGGACCTCCTGTTTCGGTACACGTTTCCAAAGCACGGGGGGATAATTCCCTCCAGACAGCGACTATGTAAAACATAAGAATTTGAATTAGAGGAATAAAGTTATTTTTGTTTGTGTTGATTCATCTTTAAAGGGAAACCTCAGGACAGGTGAGCCGGCTGAGAGAGAAACTGGACGAGGTCAATTGGATGGTGGGAGCTGTCAATCACACCTTCAGCAATGACATCAGTATTCACCACCTGAAGATACAGGACTTGCAGGTGCATCGCAGTTTACACAAACACGTCCTGTAAATTCAATGTGGCAGCACGCTGAAGGCTCAAGATTAACATTTATAAAACACAGCGCTCACACTGACCGCAGCAACGTGACAAACTAGTGCAGCTGGTAACTCTCCCGCTGCCTGTCCTCCCGCTGCAAAGATCCAGATCAGCAACATAACAGAGGACACCAGCAGCTTATGGGTGACCCACGTCCACACGGAGGCTCAGCTGAGGAACGAGATGGAGATCCTCAACACGATCACAGAGGACCTCCGCCTGAAGGACTGGGAGCACTCCGTGGCTCTGAAGAACATCACCATATTTGAAGGTCAGCGAAGAAAAAGTTTTAGATCTCTGCCCTGAGTGCAAAGGATAAGCCCCCCCCCCCCCCCCCCGAAGTTTCGCCTTGAGACTCCTGTCGATTAAGTAATACGTGTGTGACGTGCAGGTGAAAAGGCGTCGATATGTTTGAACTGGGATATATTTATTTGAATAGTGAAGTCTGATCATGACCAAAAAGAAACTTCATGAATTACAAGCATGTGTACAAATTACCCACATTAAGGGTAAAGAATATGCATATCATTCAGTGAAATTGACAAAACATGAGAACTTGAGAATGTAAAACTCTCAGAGTAATGAATCCCTCGAGGTGGAAGGTCGCGCTCCAAAAAAGGTCACTACGATATCTGAGCTAATACATGTTAGCATCGCGATTAGTTGCAAGTGACCGTAGCATGCTAACGTGATTTTACACCGTGGGATTACTGCCCCCGGGGTATTGAGCAACTCGGAATGTTCCTCCTCCAATCTGTTCGGGTCTGATTAGTCCCGACGTGGTACCACTTCGAGCTGCCAGGGCACCGAACGACTCCTTCGGCTTGTTAAAACCAGAGTACGTACGCTATGACGTAACGCTGGCACGGGACGAGGCGCGAGCAGATTGATGGCGACTCAAAGCGAACAAGACCCCAGGTCCCACGTCTGCTTCGCATGTGGGGGCGGATGCTGTTTCTCCTGAGCCTGGAAACAATTGTGGGTTAAATTTAGACTCGAGGTCCAGAGTGAAAACTCAACCACTCAACTCTGTCATTAGTCTTCGCTCCCAGCCCAGTTGTTTGTTGTTAGCTTGCAGGCACCTTAGCCAAGAAATGTTTTACATTTCAACCCATGTTTATACTCCTCTGTAGTGTTCCCTTGTCGAGCCTCCTTTACTCCATCCTCTCCTCTCCTCATATTCAGGTCATCTGTCTTTAATTCCTCCGTGACTCACTCAGGGAAGTTAAAGACACACATGTTGTATTAATGATTAAACAAAGAAAAGAAAGAAATGTACACTTTTATTGATCCCCGCGGGGAAATTCTTCTCTGCATTTTACCCATCCTTAGTCATTAAGGAGCAGTGGGCCTGAGGAGCAACTGGGGGTTCAGAGTCTTGCTCAAGGGCATGCAACTATGGGGAGAGCGAGGATCGAACCGACAGCCTTGTGGTTGCGGGATGACCACACTCCCCCATGAGCTACGGCCGACCCAAAAAAAGACACATGAGAAGCTGTTAAAATATTGCCTGGAGTCTTGAATGGAACCTTAGTCGGCGGATAAGACCGTTGTATAACTCTGTCTCCTCTGCATAATAAAAAAAAAGAGATATATTTTGTTTTTCCATAATCTGCGGAAATGGAAGGACTTAGATGTTGAACAAAAGAGGCCGGAGAACGGAGCCGTGGTGACCTCTGTGTTGTTGTTGTTGTACCCTCAGATGTGTGATTACCAAAAGACACAAAGTTGACTCAGCACTTCAAGTTTGAGTTCAACCAGTTCACCACCAGGCCGAAAAGTCTCACCTAGACTCCGGTGATATTTAGTGGCTGACGGCGTCTCTTTAATTCCTCCTTTTCTCCACTCCACTCAAAAGTGTTTTATTGGCATGAAGCGCCTTCGACTTGGGTTTCACAACTATCTTTCAAAGACAACAGAGCAGTGTATCTCTGTGTGTGTGTGTGTGTGTGAGTGTTAGACATAGAGTGGGAGAGGCTGTGTATTCACATCCTTTTGCGTTCCATCTCTTTGTGTTTGGAGGTATCTGCTGAGGTTTATGAATCGGCCCACACGCTGTTCCATCAGGACAGCAATAAGAAACGGGTCCTTTGTGGGGCCTTTTTGATCTCTCACACAATGGTGAGGCTAAAACGCTTCCACAGCCAACAGTAACTATGAAAACATCAACTCTTGGACTACAGTGCATTACCTAGAGTGAATCAAGACAGTAAAATAACAAACGCACAAATGTGAATGAAACTGAAGCTCAGTGAAGCCGAGGGGAGAAACAATACAAGAGATAAGTATCTGTGTGCATTGCAAAAACAACCCGTGAGACTATAACAACACACTGTTATTATGAAAAAGATATAATTCAGCTGCCTACAACTTTCCAAGCTGTACGTTAATTGTTGCTTATGTTGCAGAGTTCACAGGGGCTTGAAGTCTTATTTATGGTGACCTATATATGAAAACACATCTATCATATGAAGCTAATGAGAGTTTCAACAGTACTGGGCAGGTCTTTGCTCTCAAGCTAATTCACAGAGTTTCGCCAAGTTTCGCAGGAAGAGAGCACAACTTCATACACAAGTGATATTAAAATCCAGATTTCAGTATCACAGAGTGTGTTCATCCAGCAGCGGTGACATGTACAGGCTGGAAACGTTGTGTTTTGACCATTAATGACCATTTTGAGTGGCACGTTAGGTTTACTAGTGAAGAGTCACTTAGCTCAGTTGAGGCTGCCGTAAACTCACATTATTTTAGTTTTGTTCCTGCTTATTTTTTGTAAAAATGTTAATGTAACTAAAAAGGGCAACACAACTATACTGGTGTCCTTGTTTGTGGTGAAAGTGATTAATGTCACACATTTTCTGGAAAAAGCCTTCCTTTATTCGACAAAGCAACCGCAGTTCTCAGTTTTCCTACACATATACACATACATACGGTATACATATATATAAATACACATCTATATACAGGACTGTCTCAGAAAATTAGAATATTGTGATGAAGTTCTTTATTTTCTGTAATGCAATTAAAAAAACAAAAATGTCATGCATTCTGGATTCATTACAAATCAACTGAAATATTGCAAGCCTTTTATTCTGATTTATTGCTGATTATGGCTTACAGCTTAAGAAAACTCAAATATCCTATCTCTAAATATTAGAATATCATGAAAAAGTATACTAGTAGGGTATTAAACAAATCACTTGAATTGTCTAATTAACTCGAAACACCTGCAAGGGTTTCCTGAGCCTTGACAAACACTCAGCTGTTATAAATCTTTTTTTTTACTTGGTCTGAGGAAATATTAAAATTTTCTGAGATAGGATTTTAGAGTTTTCTTAAGCTGTAAGCCATAATCAGCAATATTAAAAGAATAAAAGGCTTGCAATATTTCAGTTGATTTGTAATGAATCCAGAATGCATGACATTTTTGTTTTTTGAATTGCATTACAGAAAATAAAGAACTTTATCACAATATTCTAATTTTCTGAGACAGTCCTGTATATACATGCATATATATATATACATATACATATATATACACACATATATATACATATACATATATATATATACATGT
This sequence comes from Pseudoliparis swirei, assembly GCF_029220125.1. Classification (NCBI taxonomy): domain Eukaryota; kingdom Metazoa; phylum Chordata; class Actinopteri; order Perciformes; family Liparidae; genus Pseudoliparis; species Pseudoliparis swirei. The sequence continues at coordinate 15,714,372 of NC_079399.1, read as the reverse complement.
ATATATACATATATATATATATATACAGTATATATCTTACTATGTCCATCCATTGCACAGACTGGGAGGTCCCTGTTTCTACCAGTTTTTAGTAATTGTGTGTTATTTATAGGCAACGAGGAGAATTTATTGTCCAAGAAACAAAATATTAGTCAGAAACTCTCATCACCGAAAATGTCTCTCAATGGTAAATGGGTAAATAATATCTTCTTGGACATCATCTCTGTGTAACAGGATCTGAAAGGCCAGAGCACTTTGTGGACCAAATCACTCAGAATAAATCAACCCTGTTGAACATTTCAGCCTCTTTTTGAACACAGTTTCCATTTGTTCTCTGTTAAAATGACTGTATCCTCGTATCATTCGTCAGTGCCCTGTATTTCGCAACACGCTCTTTATCTCCCTTACGTTCAACATACACGTCGTTCCATCATAGCTCGTCGCGGTCTCAGCTGAGACCGCCTGTCTAAAAAGAAAAGACAAGCTCCCGGCTCGGTTGCTCCACTCTGCAGTAGATGTGGAGCACAGACTGGATGCTAGACGGAGGCGCCTGAACTCCACACTTGTGTTCCAAGCTTGGACTCCGTGCTGTCAGATGTCTGCAGGCGGATCCTGAAGGGGCCGTCAGGCTTGTTATTGTTGAACGAACACACAGGACTCTGAGGGCCAGGAGATTAATAATGTGAAGCTCTTCTCAAACAAACTATTACCAAGGAAACCATTTCTACAGGACCACCAGGGTGAACTGTACCAAAGTGGAGGCTTGTAGACACAAACATACAACTTAGAAAAGCAGATGATTTAATGTGTTGAAAAAGGTTCAGGGATCAGTAGTGAGTAGAGTCTTCTCTCACTGACGTTGAAGAGAAATCTTAAGATTTGATCTATTTATTCCTGTGACCAAAGATTATTTAATGTATTTTATTATTATTTATTCCTGTGACCAAATATTATTTTAATGTATTTTATTATTTGTTCCTGTGACCAAAGATTATTTAATGTATTTTATTATTATTCATTCCTGTGACCAAAGATTATTTAATGTATTTTATTATTATTTATTCCTGTGACCAAAGATTATTTTATTTTTATTTATTTTTACTTTTTATTTTGCATTTTCCACAAACAGATTATTCCTTGACATCTAGAAAAAATAAAATTAAAAAAATAATATATCTACAACAAAATAAAATCAGCACACATCCAAATCCATCCATATCCACATAAACACCCGCCAAAGATTCCCACCCATCCCCTCCCACATGTTTATACCCTCCAAGAGTAGGACCCAATGAGGAGGGAGGGAAGGACCAAACAATCAAACTACATATAACCAAATGATAAGCATGGAGTACAAAGTAAAATAACTAAAGAAAGGTAAAAGGCATTAATGTGAAAAGTAAAAAATAAGTAAATAAATAACAAATCAACAGACATTCATTTCATACCCAGATTTTTCATAGACCTCTTTGTTTTGCAGTTGCACTGTATGTGTACAACCTCAACCCCTCTCAGTTATAACATCTCCATCAAATATCGACTCTAGATATAACGTCACGCACTCCCATCTTCTTATGAAGATATCTAATGTCATTTGTAGTTTTGCAGTCATTTTTTCCATTGTATATTCCATTTATATTTTTCCAAAAACCTTTGACTACTGGGCAGTCCCAAAAGATATGCGTGTGATCTCCTATTTTTCCACATTTTCTCCAGCATAATGGAGCTGACCAAAGATTATTTTAATGTATTTTATTATTATTTATTCCTGTGACCAAAGATTATTTAATGTATTTTATTATTATTTATTCCTGTGACCAAAGATTATTTTATTTATTTTATTATTATTTATTCCTGTGACCAAAGATTATTTTATTATTATTTATTCCTGTGACCAAAGATTGTTTTATTTATGTTATTATTATTTATTCCTGTGACCAAAGATTATTTTATTTAGATTAAGTCTGCCCAGAACTGACAAGTAACTACGGAGGTTCACTCAGGTCAGGTATTCAGGTCAAATCTACAGAAACGCTTCAGATATTTGGTTTAAAAAAGCAGAAGCAATGGAAGGGGAATGTTTGGCATGTAATAATAATGACAAACTTGTTAAATCAACAATACATTCAAATAGTTGCCAATTGTTTTCTTTATTGATCAAGTATATCCTCACGAGGATACAAATACAAGAACACACACACACACACACTCGCGGTAGTAGACACCCAGCCTCTCCTCTTAACGGGACCTTTTCACGGGCTCCTGACCTCTGGTCACCAGTTAAGTGTGTCCAGTTGTGAAGCTGTTCGAGGCAGATTTGTTTCTCGGCATCAGAAACATGCAAGTAAATAACATTCGAGGCTCTGGAGGATCAGAACCCCCGGACACAAGCCCGGAATTGTAAAGCATTCTCACGAGCTGCGTCGTGGTCCACCTTGTTCGACATGTGGCTCCCATTGTGGCCAGGCCTCTCTCTCCCTCTCTCTCTACGTGTCTTTCTCTCACCCTCTTTCAATCACTATTTGGCTCTTTTTTCAGTCACTCTCTCCAAGTAAAACAAACTATTTGGATTGAATCCTTAAACCAATTGCATGACCCGGTTTGTCCGACAGCGTGCGTGCGTGCGTGCGTGCGTGTGTGTGTGTGTGTGTGTGTGTGTGTGTGTGTGTGTGTGTGTGTGTGTTTTCAGCTGCCATGAGTAATAGGACTGGGGTTTCCTGACATTGATGAAAAATCATTATATGGTGTCATGTGTTCCCTTTTCATGTAATAATCTGCATGATTCCAGCCTCCCTTTTGATGATAAGCATTCCAACATGCTGTTTTAAGTGTTATTAAGTGCCTCTAATATTTCCATCTTTTTTTCAAATGCCTAACAAACCCCTGTTGCAGCTTGTATTTCTCTCCAGGAGGAGTACAGTAAAGAAAAAAAATTATATATTTTTGTATGTACATGTTTTGAGCTATATATATACTTTAAGTAAATAGATTAAAGACATATTTGTGCAGCTATTGTTCAAATCTAAATAAAATTGTACACAGCTGTAAACTTGACTTTCACGAAATCCTCGTTCACTTGTCATTGATGACACATTCTGCATTAGTATTTGCATCGTTTGCCAAGTATCACCGAGTCATTACGTCATCGATTCTGAGCATAATTGTGTTTTCTTTCCACAGGACCTCCGGGGCCAAAGGGGGAGAAGGGTGGTACCGGCCCACTGGGGGCCCCCGGGGCTCCTGGGTTGACCGGTCTGAGAGGTGAGTACAACCTGATGACCAGTCCTTATTTTTTGAATTACATACAAATGTCTGAAGAACTTTTCAATATAAAAGTTTAAGATATTTTTGAAATACTATGTTTCTAGTTAGAGGACACAATGGATACCACTCACATGTGTATCCATTAAATATGAAGATGGAGGGAGGTCCTGAGGGCCTCAACCAATGAGGCGCGTACCACATGACCACAGCCTCACCCTTTGTCCCGCCCCCTCTCGTCTCTCCCCTCCTTTCCTTCCCGCCTCAATAGATTTCAATTTGTAGATGTTTTCTTTGACTGAGGTGTGCGCACCTGTGTGAACTGGGTTATGATGACTTGAGTCTTAGTTTTGGTTTTATTAATGCTGTGATCTAAAAACAATTCTCTTTTTTTTTTGTTTATATTGTCTGTCACTGTTCTTTGTTGTATTGTCTGAAACTTTGTGTAATGTGCTGCTGCTGCTGCTGTCTTGGCCAGGACGTTCTTGTAAAGGGGATTTTTAATCTCAATGAGGCTTTTCCTGGTTAAATAAATAAAAATAAAAATAATACTTAATTGAAATACCATATTTTCAAACTAAAAGGCAAATCCTCAACTTGTTGGAAATGCTTTGAAATTGCAGCTTCTGAAGTATTTCACTTAAATAGTTGTCATATCTGTAAAACAGGAAAGAGCAGAACATTATGTGTTCAAACTATTTCTCGTTGAATTAATGTGAAGAGTGACTCAAGCACAGTGTCAGATAATGCCTTGTGTTTTCGGACTGGCGTGGTTTTTAGATGATTTTTACAAGCTCATTGGTCGTAAAATGCTCTCGCCCTATACACCACCGACGTAAACACTTAAACTCGGTTGTATTAATGATGCAGTTAGCACGGAGAATAAAAAAGGTCGTATGAATCCGCTTGTGAAAATGAATCCCCAGACTTTGGACGGGGATGTGTTCTCAGACAGGGTGTGGACGTGGCCAGTGGGACGGGGCATCTATCTCTGTCTCGTAGGTTTATTCCACCAAAAACCCACAACATGAACCCTCATCCAGACAGAACCGGCACCTCAGAACCAACGAATGACCGTGTGTTCGTACTGTAAGACACACACTGCAACAACGTGAATCCAGATGTTTCTGGGACCCTTTCCAGCTTGCTACCTCTTGAATCATCAACCCAGCTCCTCCCCATTTCATTATCCACATTCACTGGCCAATAAACTGCAGCTCTTACTTCTCCAAGAAGCATTATACCCCCCCCCCCCATCCCCCCACACGCACCTATAAGTCTAGGAAATAAATAGTGGATGAAAAGACATTCTAACTAGAGGGAAGAGGAAATGGGCCAAGAGCAGTCGTCTACAAGCGAAGGGGAGTTTTATTTAAAAGTCTCAATGGTGATTGTTCAGCTGGGCCCCTCCTGTGGACAGAGTCACAGCTGGTTTTCTTTTCATGTGTCCAATATTTCGAAGAAGAACTTCAAACATGTTTGGAGAAACACAAAAACGAAAACTTATTTTTCTTTTGTGATTATTGAGACGTATGCGATCAGAACTGATGAGTGCTATCGGATCCCCGGGTGTATAAGCAACCTCCTGCAGGGAAGACAATGCGGAGGGGCCTTGAAGTTGCATTATTTCTGTTTGCAAAATTAAATCCAATTCTATAGAGGTAATAAGAAAAATATCCCACTTCTCACTTTAAAAGTAACATTTTGATTGACTTCACATGTCTCACTCAGCGCTGTGCTTAGCTCCACCATCTGGTGTCAACTTGTATACAATTACTTGTGGGCCTTATCCATCAAACATCATATTGGAAGCAAACAACACTCACTAGTCAATGTTGTAATATATTATATATATTGTTCTCAGCCTGGACAATGTTGCAGGTTTATTTTACGTTGTAAGTTTATTTATTTTCCTTATATATATTGCATTAGAGAGCCAAGTTAATCGTCTTTCATTTCACACCACCAATTTAAATTACACTTCATTCATTGCTATTGATTTAACATTACGGGAAAGCGGTAGAGAGCACGCCGAGGGAAGTTGTGAGGATGTGTGTATTTAGTGTGTCTTCCATCAATCTAGGAGAGCTGTTATGTCATTAGGTGAGGTTACACTAAACGACACGAAAGCAATCTTCAGATTATTTATTTTCTTCTGACAGTTGATGATAAGCCTACAGGCGTCCGTAATCTGTATGAAATGCACCACGTGTGCTTCTGTTACTCCGTCTCTTACATAATTCATCACGGCGTCACACTGGACCGTCAGAATCCGTTTGGACTTGTTGAATGATCTCATTGGACTTTCCTGCCCAACACGTTGCTCTCCTTCCAGAGAATGATTGATGGCATGGTCCCAGTGGGTTCTTTGAGGAGGGAGACATGACCTCATCCGTCATCGGTTTATTTCATGTCTCTGTCTTTAATGCATTCAGTGTAATTATGTCATTCAGATGAGTCGTCACAATAATGTAATCGGAGCATGTCGGGGTAGAGCGACAGGATCTGGCCCTTGTGCTTCAACTGTTCAATGAATGAGTCATCACCACCATGACGTCAGTTTGTTCACTGTGAACAGAAACACCGTGTGCCACAGGGAGGGACTACAGACAATAGGAATCGGATTGTTTTAATGCGACAAAAGAGTGTCGGCGAGCATTCAGAGGTGTGAAGCGTTGGCAGATGGTGGAAGAAGAAGAAGAAGATCTCCTATAAATGAAGAAGAAGAAAATCTCCTATAAACGAAGAAGAAGATCTCCTATAAATGAAGAAGAAGAAGAAGAAGATCTCTTATAAAGGAAGAAGAAGAAAAAGAAGAAAATCTCCTATAAAGGAAGAAGAAGAAAAAGATCTCCTATAAATGAAGAAGAAAATCTCCTATAAAGGAAGAAGAAAAAGATCTCCTATAAATGAAGAAGAAGAAAATCTCCTATAAAGGAAGAAGAAGAAAAAGATCTCCTATAAATGAAGAAGAAAATCTCCGATAAAGGAAGAAGAAGAAAAAGAAGAAAATCTCCTATAAAGGAAGAAGATCTCCTATAAAGGAAGAAGAAGACGAAGATCTCCTATAAATGAAGAAGAAGAAGAAAATCTCCTATAAATGAAGAAGAAGAAGATCTCTGAAAGAAGAACCAGTGGAGGAGGAGTGTATCTCCTATAAATGAAGTCAGGGTGGGGAGACAATAAGCAGTGATAGGATTCTTGGAAATGTGTCATAAAGTTAAATTTTATTACTCTTTTTTTTCAAATTGCAGTCGGAGTTGCAATAATTTGTACATCAAATGAACCTGAGAAATATTCATCAAGACAAAGTCCTTTTTAAATAGATGTTCTTAATGTTGCACCACAGCCTCTGATTCCTGGATGATATTTGATTGGATGCTTTTATCTTCAAATGCTACTTAGAAGGAGTTTACTTTAACATTTAACTCTAATGTCGAACATTAGCCTCTGATCTCCTCTGCACTTAACAAAGACTTATTAAATACACTTCACGTGATTTACTTTACAGCGGGCAACAGTTAAGTGTGTCATTGCTGATGAAGAGGCTGATGAAGGATGTTTTAATATATCAGGAGCACGCAGTGTTCCTATTAGACGCTTATCAAGCATCTGTTTGTGTTTCAGGGTTTCCAGGAGAAAAAGGTGTCCAGGGAAACCAGGGAAGTCAAGGTTTTGAAGGGGTCAGCGGTCCTCGGGGGGAAAAAGGAGACGTCGGACCTGCTGGTCCCAGAGGTACGGCTTTTATTTACCTTCGCATTGAAAATGCGGAAGGTTATGTTTTGATCGCCGTGTATTTATTTATTTATTTGTATGCGTGTTACTCGCATAACACAAAAAGTATTAAACCGAATCGCATGAAATTTGGTGGGATGATTGGTTATTATCCGGGGACCATTTGCTTAAATGTTGAGATCAATTGAGTCAAAGGTCAAGGTCAAGGTCATGAAAAGATAAAAAATATTATTTTTACCATAGCACGGTCAATTTTTATCCAATTGGCATGCAACTAATGCCAAAATGTTCATAATTCAATGCCCAATCTTGTGATATGCGAAGGTATGCACTCTACCGAGTGCCCATTCTAGTTTCTCATATGAATCACTCTATAGTCCTTAATTATAGCTTATAAGCTAATAACAGTGGATTTTTGCTCATTTATTACCTTCGCATTGAAAATGAGGAAGTTTATGTTTTGATCGCCGTGTATTTATTTATTTATTTATTTGTATGCGTGTTACTCGCATAACTCAAAAAGTATTAAACCGAATCGCATGACATTTGGTGGGATGATTGGTTATTATCCGGGGACCATTTGATTAGATTTTGGGATCGATCGGGTCAAAGGTCAAGGTCATGAAAAGGTCGAAATCTTCTTTCTACCATAGCGCAGTCAATTTCTATCCAATTGGCATGCAACTAATGCCAAAATGTTCATAATTCAATGCCCAATCTTGTGATATGCGAAGGTATGCGCTCTACCGAGTGCCCGTTCTAGTTTCTTGATGCATTGAGGTCAAGGGCAGAAATATTCATCTAGAAAATATATAGATTAGATATTATAGTCGTAATAATATACGAATCACAATGCTGTGTGCTTTATGGGGTAACAGGAGTCATCACGTTAGAGTCACTCACTCACCCGACAGTAGAAGTCAGTAGAAAAAGCTTTTCACTCCCTGCAGTCTGTTCAGCAGCTGAGTCGTGTCAACGCTCACAGCTCAAATCGTTTCAGACCGCTGGAGATTTGGACTTTTTTTGGGAGTATGTTCTTTAACAGGAAGTCTTCAGCACGACCAAATCCTTACACATTGTCCATCACTGACAGGTGGTTTATTTTAACATTTATAATCATTACAAAATCTACTTGATTGCCACTAATATATTTTTCTGAGTATCATAAACATTGAAAATTACTTTAACATTTTTTTTTTTTGGACTGAATTCGGGGGAAATGTTACACTACTGTGTCTTCATTACACAACGCAAACACATAATATAAATAACTATATTGGAAATAACATGATCCACAGATACGTGTCAACAGGCCTTAAATTAGTTCAAACACTAATTGGTAGATAAAGAGTCAAATAGAAAGTTTATTTTTATTTTCCCGACAAAATAGTTATATACAAGGTATTCATCTATAAATTAGATTTTATAAAAAGCTCAATTCTTCTTTAGGAGTTTAACTAAGCCAATCAATCTCGAGATACAAATTTCATAAGAAGAATTTAACAGCTGAACATACAATGATGCTCTGTGAGAGGAATTCAGGAAATTCTTCACCACTCCGTATTTCCAGTAGTTTGACATTGCACCCGATAAATCTATATTTCTTTGGCATGAGCGCTCAAATTCTAGTAGACATGAGTATAAGATGCCAACATTCAGAATTTAAAATATTTCGAACACACCATAACTCGATGGCCACATGCTACAACTTCTGTTTCTCTCTCTCTCTCTCTCGTCCCTTTTCTTGCATTCACTGATCCATCCATTCATCCTCACCAGTCTATAAAGACCCCAGGGGGTCAATGTTTCTACTCTGGCATCACCAGCTGCACCCAGAAAACAGCAAAAACACTCTCACATGCAGAGAACTACTGGGAAAGAAATAGCTTTGACAAATATGATCAGGCTCTGTAGTCTCTTTTGTGGCATTGAGTATGTACATATATATATATATATATATAATATAAATGTGTGTATGTGTATGTGTGTATATATATATATAAATGTGTGTATGTGTATATATGTATATATATATATGAATGTGTGTATATATATATGTATATATATTAATGCTGTGATTTATGTTCTCACAAAAATATACCGAGAATTTCGGTAATATGTGATTAATCATGATTAATCCACAGAAACCTGTGATTAATTTGATTAAAATGTTTAATCGTTTCACAGCCCTAATATATATATATAAATGTATGTGTATATATATGTATATATATTTGAATGTGTGTGTATATATATGTATAGATATAAATGTGTGTATGTGTACATATATATGTATATATATATATATATGAATGTGTGTATATATATGTATATATATATAAATGTGTGTATGTGTAAATATATATATATATGTGTATATATATATACATACACATATATACACACGTGTGTGTGTGTGTGTGTGTGTGTGTGTGTGTGTGTGTGTGTGTGTGTGTGTGTGTGTGTGTGTGTGTGTGTGTGTGTGTGTGTGTGTGTGTGTGTGTGTGTATTGGCCAACAGCTGTTGCTGATCAGCGAGCTGGATTTGGCTGCAGTAGCCAGTGTTTGAGTCCCTCTCTCCCTGTCGGCCAGTAAGCTGATCTGAGGTCTGTTGTTGTGTGAGCACGTGGCTCAACGCTCTGCACTCCACCCGAGCGTTAACGCATGCGCTGCTATAACAGTTGTGAACTGTGTGCGTAGGTGCACAGCTATGCAACAGGCTTCCAGTACATGTTGAAGACGAGCGCTTTAAAGTCTTGACTGGAAGAAATTCTGAAACTGTATGAGAAGAAGGAATTAGCACAATGAAAAGGAAACTGGATTTAATGAAGGTATAGGCTAGCTGTCAAATTAGCTGTCCCTCATGTGAGGAAGAAATAAAATGTGACAAAAAAAGAATAACCTGAATGGCTTCATCACACAATAAGTATTATTTGTGTTGCTTTTCACAGTAAACAATGTTTAATCATACAGTCTTCCTTTATGCGTCAGGGGCCTGTTTCATCTAAAATAGTGTAAGCATCATATTCCACTCCATGTAAACTTGTGTCGGGTGTTTGTGACATGAGAAGAAGCGAGAGGCAATGTTCTCTTGTCGTAAATCGTCGTTTGCGTGTTTTGATTCGCTGTAACGAGCTTCTGATTTGTTTGGAGTGAATCGGTTCAGCAGCAGGAGCCACCGGGTCCGAGCAGACGCGGAGAGAAAAGCCCGCTCAGAAAGGCCTGGTGCCGGCGACATTGTTTGGTCGATTGTGTAAATATTTGAAAACATCACACACAATTAGTATTTTTCAAGACAAATGGAGAGAATATGAAGAAAACAAGGTCCTTTGTGGGTGTTAGTCCATCTACACTCTGTTTACAACACGTCTGTCTGAGCCTCCACCGTCAACAAACCGGCCGAGGGTGAGGAGCGTGTGGACCGTGGTGTGAACGGGGCCTCGGCTGAAGGCAGCTGCTCAGCTGTGGATACTGAAAGCTTCCTGGTTTCTTTTTACAGATGAATGGTGGATAGACTGAGCAGAGAGTGCGTTAGGTGTTGGTTTTTCTTTGATTTGTAAAGCACCATCAGCATCAGCCGAGTTGCCAAAATAGTGTCCGTCATTTCTTGTTGTTTAAAGCTGTATTGATTATTCTCTTTATTCTCTTATAACTCTACAACAAGCTTGTGATTATTGATTGTTTCACTGTAAACAGCTGCCTGCTACAGATGAAGAATGAACCGTATTTGTGTGTTCAATTCAATTCAGTTTATTTGTATAGCCCAATTTCACAAATTACAAATTTGTCTCGGAGTGCTTTACAATCTGTACACATAGACATCCCTGCCCCTGGCAAAATAACTATATAGTTCAATCTGAACTATATAGTTATTTTGCCAGCTGTAAAATCAAAACAATCTAATTACCTTCGCATTGAAAATGCGGAAGGTTATGTTTTGATCGCCGTGTATTTATTTATTTATTTATTTATTTGTATGAGTGTTATTCGCAAAACTCAAAAAGTATTGAACCGAATCGCATGAAATTTGGTGGGATGATTGGTTATTATCCGGGGACCATTTGATTAGATTTTGGGATCAATCGGGTCAAAGGTCAAGGTCATGGAAAGGTCAACATCTTTTTTTTACCATAGCACGATACATTTTTGTCCAATTGGCATGCAACTAATGCCAAAATGTTCATAATTCAATGCCCAATCTTGTGATATGCGAAGGTATGCGCTCTACCGAGTGCCCGTTCTAGTTTCATTTATTGTTAATATAAATAAAAAACATAGTCCATCCAAGCTAGCACCTATGACGATACTAAATTACATATGTGTATCTGGATAGCATGCCAGCATGTGTTAAGTGACACTGAGCACAACTGAGTTCCAATGAAGCAAATTTTTTTTTTTTAAGTATGTATGATATCCGTGGAGATATTTAAATTGTAACCTTCTTGTCGCTCAAGAAGAAAAGTCAGTGGAGCCTCAAAATCATTAGGATCTCCTTCCCCCCCCCCCCCCCCTGGGCACCATGCATGTAAAGTATATACAGAATGTGATCACAAAGTATACAACAGTTGTTCGGGGACCGACAGACTAACTTCTCCATCCATACAGCCGCTAACATAGCTAAAAGTGTTAATTTGTGAAGCAATTAAGAGCTAAAACATCCCACATTTACTCATAACTTCTATTTGTCGCCACCAGCAGCTTCTCTGGTGCCGTTTGACATCCAGCGAGGCCTCCGCTGTCTCTTCTGGCTCACCAGTGTGTTTGGGTTTTCCTGTTATTTAGTTGTTAAGGATGTGGTCACGATGGAGGACACTGGCAGCTGAGCCCCGTGACAGGCCGGGCGTGGCGTTTGATACTCGTGGACACACACACACACACACATGGGACATCGTGCCACCTCGCCTGGCAGCTGCCACTGTGGTCTTGGATGTGCAATTAAAATTAAAATGAAGGGTGGGATGAATGCCGACGTGAAGCTCATCCTCTTATAGCTTCGTGGCATAAACACACTTGTGGTTTCTAACCTCATGGCTGAAAATTAGCAACAAATGGCACTGAAATAAACCCTCGCCCTTTTGCTTCAGACGGTATTCCCCCAAGATTGAAATAGAATCATATTTGAAATAAAAACAAATGTGAAACAGATGTTTCCAAGATGCTGATTGGAGGAAGGTGTCATGCTTAAACATACCGTCATTTAGCAGAAACCACAAATGGGAGGATTTTTTTTCCTCGCATTGATTTTCAAGTAAAGACACTCCAAGAAATGATGTTGACACTGGTCCCTTTATTTCACTTCTACTGTCCACTCTTTTTCTGCTTCCTCTATTTCGACCTCACTCTCCTCACGTAAAAACAACATTTAACCACAACTTTTAGAGTTAAAATAAGCACCGGACGCCCGGGTGGTTGTCCTCTGATTTTTCAGATTTTATGCTTATATCACAAAACGGGGCAGAATGGTTTTCTGTCCTGCCATAAAATCTAAACCTGTTGACGGTTGAGCTGTTTCTGTCTTAGTTCACATTTCTGCCCCCATGTGTGCGATGTGGCGGTTGCCGTTGTCTGAAGACGGTACACATTATTGGTTTTGTCATGAGCGTCATGTTGAACTGATGAGTAGGTCCACCGTTATTGGCTTTTTTTTATTCGTGCCCTGCTGTTAGTTAGTTGTTGGCTTTTTTTTTTTTTATGTGATGACTATATATTTTGTTCATTCTTTTTTTAATTAAAAGTACAGGCATCAATTCAACATTTACAGATGTCTTTCAGACAATGGACATTAGATGTACAGATTTTCAGATGATGCTCATTTTAGTTATACATATTTATAGAAAAAAGTGTAAAACATAGGATAAATAACCAAAAAAAGAGAGGATTCAATAAAAAAACTAAAATAATTTAAGAATTATTTGTGTGTTTCTTTATGGCCCTTCTTGGCTGGATGCATGTTTAATTTTTACTTTATTTTTATTTATTTTTATATTTTATTATTACCATGCATTCTTACTTTTGAAGGTTGTATTTCTGTAAAAATACCTAAATAAAATATCAAGTATTAAAAAAATTCAAAAACCAAAGAAAACAATGCTGCCCCCTAAACTCACATTTTGATCACATGTTACAGTGTTATTGATATTATGTTATTATAAGTGTAACAACCTAAATATAATACACTTCTCCTGTAGCGTCTGTGTGATTTCCAGTTTGTTTTTCTGTTTGTCCTCAGGTGACAGAGGAGAAAGAGGGCCCAAGGGGGAGAGAGGAGACAGAGGAGAGAAAACAGGTAAGAGCTGATGTGTGAGGGTGTGAAGAAACAAGTGACAAACAGCTAACGGAGGTTTTCTGCTCCAATTCTAAACCAAGGTTGATTTATTGACATTTTAAAATTGTAAATTTTTACAAAAGCGTAATCAAATAAAAACTGTAGATACAATATATAGATGTTCTACCCTTAACGGCCACGCAGTAAAGAAACCCTGTAATACAAACCCATATATCAGCGCACATAATACAACATTGGCAATATGAGTCTCGTAAGTTACGAGCTGAAGACTTTATGGGCCTCATTAACTCTGCCACACCTGATGTCCTGTACAAAGAGCCGTGGAAGTTTCAGGGTTCTGCTTTTATTATCACCGTAATCTCAAAGTTTCCAACACTTGATGGAGAACCACAAAGCTAAGTGTACATGAAAACCATTACACATATGTCCTGTCCGAGTAATCTGAAACCACCAACTTGGGAGAAAGAAAAACACATTGACCCGCAAAACCACAGATGTTTGTTTATTCGCCACAAGTGTTGTTCTTCCTTTGTAACATCGTGTTTTTTCTCAAATAGACACGGACCCCCGCCCATCTAAATTCCTTTTTTGTTCTGCCTGTTAGAGAAATGTCAAACAATAATTCTTTCCTCACATCATTTACAAGACACACAGCTTTGAGGTTTCAGAGCGAGGCCACATGCTGCTGGCTGTCAGAAACACAGAACCACAGCCTCGTCACAAGCCTCACGCGGCTGACTTATCGTCTGATGCAAAAATGACTCGGATCTTTTTACGCTTCAAAGCATACATTGCATACCGATATGAACGAGCACCGAGGTGAGTGACCCAAAGCGACTGAAGGTTTGGTCTGTGGGGGGAAAAAGGACGTTTCGTCCACACGTGTCGGGCGTGAGCACAAAATGAACCTGCCACGAGGGAAGTTATGTCAAAGGGTCATAATCTTTAGAAAACCTCGACAGCACGGGAACAATGAGTATTTCTGGGTAAAACATAGAGTGTTCCAGGTGTTACTTTTTCTGTTTTGTTTTGATCAAAATGCAGAGTACAGTTGACGTACCATATAAACTGCTATGCTACGTATTGGCTGCATGGCGTCTTGTAACCACTAATAATTGATGGTGGTGTGAGAAGACGTGTCATACAACTCTGCATTCAACTTCCTGGTCCAGCAGTGACAGTCGTTTGCATCCTAACTGTCTTCGGTGTTTCACATGTTTCACATGTATGTGCTGGGTCTCAAGAAGCATGCAATAAATCTATTAACCCGCTGCTCACATTCACCTCCGAGAGTATCCAAAAAATGCGTAGCCCTTCAAACTAATGCACCCGAGGTGGCCTGGATGTACGCTGTAGGTTTGAGCTCCCGAGACGGACATACTAAAGACGGTGGCTTATGTTAGAGCAGATAGACGCAATGTTATACATCTTTAAATGTTTCCCGAATTCAACAGAGAGGGATGAGGATATCATGTCCTGTTCCGTCTTCCTTAGCTGAGGGTATGACATGAAATATGTCTGACATTAGTTGAGGCCAAAGTCCAACAATTTCCCTATTAGAATTCCTCCTTTTTCATTTTTTGGCTATTTCGTGTAATTTCTCTCTTGACAGTTAACTTATTTCAAGAGCTATTGGAAGTGATGCTTACACACACAACCACACTCACACATACATAAAGCTCTCGCAGTTTAATCTCGAGGGTCCAACACTCAACCGGCTGTTTTTACAATGGAATCGCGCAGCTACAGGAACCCGAATATAATGGATTTTGGCTCGGGGACTAATAAAAACACAGTGTTATTATTGTTTTAAGCTAAAAGCTCTCCAACATCCCCACTGAGGAACATAATCAGAAATTTGACGATACATATTAAATTACTTACCACTCTTCAGTTCGCACGAATTATTTATGTTCGATTTTTATTTGCTGAATTCAATTATCTGTTTGCTGGAACAAAACAACCCGGCTCCCCCACAGTGTAGTTTAATCAAATGTTATGCACTTCGAATTCGCAGCTACAGCTAATCAAACACACATGCAGAACTACTCCTGCTGAGAACACTTTAAAACAGAGAGGTCAGTGTTTGATTTGTTATTTTACATGTGTACCTGCAGTATCAGACCCAGGTTAAGCTTTTCATTTGAATGATCCAATATTGATTCAATCTTTAAACCCGTTGGTCCTGCGTGGCCCGGCCCCCGGTCAAGGTTATTACAACGAGAGCTGCGTGTGCGAGAATATAGCGAACCTCCGTTGAATCAAAACAGGACGGGAGCCGCTACACCGCACCGCCCAGCTTTAATGCAAATGTCTGGTTGCAATTTAGATTTAAAAACTATGAAGACAGAGAAGGGCTGGATGTTATATGTGCAAAATATCGTGTAAATACCACAAATCTCGAATACTTATTTTTAATAATGCTAGAGAGTTCCTTGTACAGCTGCTAATATTTAATATTCAACTAAAACTGGAAATAGTATCCATAAATGAATCGATATTGAATCGAATTGGGAAATCTCCTCATCATTTCTTAGTGAGCTGTCGAGGTGTGTTCAGGCTCACTCGTTCCAGTCTTTAAGCTAAGCGATTTCTGGCTAAAGCTCTTGTTAATCAAACAGATGTGAGAGTGGCATCAATCTTTTCAAATAATTCTCATCTGGAAGGTAAAGCGGTTTTCTCGAGCTGTCAAACCATTAACATACCCCCTTCAGGTCAAAGGCTCTTCATTGATGAACACTATGACAGTCGGTGCCTCTTTTAATAGCTTGTGAATCAGACACGCTGCATCAGGTATGACGTAACATGGCATCCAATGCAAATGCGTCGAGAGCTTCTCAAACCTTTAAAGTATACATTGGGAAAAAACACAAGTTATTTTAAATATATTATATCCTTTCAGTTGCCTTCAAAGCAAATAAGGGTAGTTCCAAAAATGTCCAACTAATACTTTAAAATGTAAAACACAGACCATCTGACGGGCACACACTGGTTTAAAAATCCACTTGCGTGGTACACCACATTTTGAGAGTGCAAGACTGGCAAAGAAAATCAAATTAGAAGCACATTAACAGGAAGAGAAGTCAAAAGAAGGAAACACACAAGACACAAGAGGAGCAAACGACGTGAAAGACAACAATGAGGAGGCCATGTTCAGAACAGCTGTAGCTGGTTATCTGTTGTCCTGAAGACATTCAGTCCAGATCCTTCCTGCCTGCCAGATAAACATTAGTAAGAAGCGATCACTCCCTGTTCTGGAGCTCTTCACGCATCGGCAGTCTGGTGTTGTAGGTGATGTTGTGGCCTCTGAGGCTTGAACCCCTTGGATGACCCCCAACACTTGAAGCTGGCTCATCTAGTTTTCCCAAGGTCATTATCTCTCATGCACGAGAAAGGTAGAAGGCTTCTTGTCCGAATGAGTGAGTTTATGGAGAACTCCTTTGTTGGCGGTCTCAGGTGAACATGAGAGCTGTCAGACTGTAAGGAGACAGGATAAGTTCATCCTCCGGGACTCTTGATTCTTTTCATGCATGATTACTTTTATAAGTATTTGTTTGGGTTGCTAACTTCACTCTCCCATGCATGATTGCGCACACGTTTGTAGTGACTGACTTTTAGACTTTTAGTCATTCACTACATAAACTTGAGGTCTTGGTTCTAAGATTAATTCAGCTTTTTGTAGTCTTGTTTTTTTTTAATCCAAATAATTACATTTGTGATTTTGACATTGTTGATTTTCTATAAGTTTGGAAACAAAGGTGAATGACGCCAGAAAAGGGTTTCACCAAACAATGAGCAGCCTTGAGCCACTGTTGTTGCTGTCCCATTGTGGTGGTGGTGGGGTGGGGGAGGAGCTCTAAAATCCCAAGCCAATTATTTGTCACTTGTAATGTCTCTAAAATGTCTTTTAAAAGCCTACTAATGCCCAGCAGGTGTCATTATTAAATCTAAAAAACATGTATTCACATAATAAATAGCGTGTAGGAGAGACGGATGTCTGCAGTAAATGACTCAGCAGGGAGCATCCTGACTGGGGTACTCTCCTAAAACCTGGATGCAAAGCCGCCGCTCTGCTCACATACCTGCCTGCCCCGCTAGCTGGTGTTGATTCCAGGCTTATGCATCCTATCACATAATATTAAATAGTATAAAGGGATACCATAGGCTGCAACAAACACTTCTTTATTTCATTTCAAGCACTGAGTATGATGCTGACTGTAACACCCTGTTCTGTTTCTCCTGTGTTCCGTGTCTCCTCTGTGTCTTCTCTGTCTTAATTGTTTAATTCCCTGCACCTGCCCTCAGCCACTCTTGTCTCGTTAGTCTGATGTCGTACACCTGTGTTTCCCCCCCTATATATTGTGTCAGTCTTTCCCTTGTCTGCGGTCAGATTGTCGTCTCTAGTTCCGTGTCCTTTTCCCGTCGTCCTGTCCGTGTTCCTGATTCTGCCTGTTGACCCTGCCTTCCCCCCACCTGGATTCTCTGCCTGCCCCGTTTGGACCTTGTTTTTTTTTGTAAACTGTTTTGCCTCATTAAAGAGTGCTTTTTTGTTATTCATATTGCGTCCAGCCTGTCTCTCTGCGCCTGAGCCTCACCCCGTCACAAGAACCTGACACTGACAGACTAATGCTGAAATTGCACGTTGATCCACGGAGGAATAAGAATAAAGAAGCAACTTTTTTTTGTGGAGTTACTTTAGTGTTATAGCAGAGTACGATGAGAACATGTCTGATTATTTGGTTTGAACATCATCCTGTTTGGGTGCAGAGCTCACGCAAGTAAATCTTGCATGGAAACCGTGCAAGGAAAAATGTACTTTTATAAATTAGTGGTTGTATATTATCTGTTGTATTGGAAAAGTCTTTAAGGATAAGGGTTAACCAGCTGTACCTAATTTAAAACATGCTGTTTGTTAACATCATGCATTTATTAACAGTCTCGTCGCAAAGTCCATGGATTGATTATTAGTATTCTTCTTTTATCTTATCACTTGTATGAGGGTTTACAGTTCAAAGACGAGTACATTGGAAACTCTGAAGTGCCCTTATAGCTCAGTGGTTTTGTGTTTGATGTAGTATTCATGTTCGGGAGAAGTGGTCACATTTGTGACTACATCATAATTATAAGTGTAAATACGTTGTTGTCGGTATCCTGTTTCCCTTGAACCAAAAACACGTGTAACAAGATAAAAGCAGTTCATTTAAGTTTATTTTTCAGTGACTTAAAGACAAGTTTTTAGGGTAACTTTATAGCGCCATCACAAAAAATTACTATTAAAAGAATTAAAAGACATATCAATAACTGATACGTCTTCATCTTTATGCCAGAGTCTTCCAGGTTTAACCAACTTAATAGGAATTTAAAAAAGAGTGTTTTGTATTTGACGAGTTAACAAATGGTTCAAACATCTGCTCCAGGTAATTGAGTACTCAATTACTCATTCCTTGTTGAACGTATGAGCTATTCTAGCACTCATTGCTCTCCTCTCTTTCCGTCACTTTAAATTTGTCGAGAAAAATACCAGCAGAAGGTTAAAAGTACTCCTAATTTCTGCTTTCAATTTGCTGATTTTCTGAAAATATTTGCTGCAGATATGAAAGTTTGATGTTATGGGAGGTATTAAATTATGGTGGGCTAGTGAGCGCAAACCACTTGGCTGTCTAATGAGAGTTAAATGGTTCACAATCCGAATTTATGATGGTCTGATGAGCCTAATATCCTGTCCAGATAATGTGCCTGGATCTACTCGCCAGCACTTTGTGTGTGTGTGTGTGTGTGTGTGTGTGTGTGTGTGTGAGAAAGGCGGTACATCAAGTCAATTATACGGCATAATATTATACGTTCCTGTATGCAAGTTCTTGAGCAAGGCACTCTAACCCTGAATCCAGCAAACTGTCTCAAACCGAACACAATAGAGGGTTTCTTGTCATGTTGTATTTTAATAATTATTATATTTGACTGTTCATTTGTTTTGTAGTACCGTGATTTATATTGGGTTATTTGTAAATCGTGTGTACATGGCAAACTGATATAAATCAAATTGCTGCATGTTTCACAATGAAACAAACAATCAAGTGTTTACCAAGGTTATTGATTCTAGAAATGTAGTAGCACTTTAAAGATTAATTCACAAAGATCAAGTGGTCTGTGACAGTTTTATTGCAATAGACAGGGTTCAGATTTAGAAATGTGGACTTCCCAGCTGAATAGGCTAGAAAGAGAATGAAGGTGAGGTGCCTCTACATCCCTTATTCTCACCCTGAGCAGGTATGTTTTAATATACACCTGCTCAGGGTCGTTTTCTCCTGTACAGGTCTCTGTCGAGAGAGTCCCTTTCTGTCTCTTTCTCTCTTTCTGTCTGTTTCTGTCTTTAGAGTCTCTTTCTGTCTAGAGAGTATTTTTCTGTCTCGACTCTAGACAGTAAAAATAGTCTCTTTATATCTATTTCTGTCTAGAGTATCTTTCTGTCTCTTTCTATCTCTTTCTGTCTCTTTTTGTCTATATAGTCTCTTTCTGTCTATAGAGTATTTTTCTGTCTAGACAGTAAAATAGTCTCTTTCTGTCTCTTTCTGACTGAAGTCTCTTTCTGTCTCTTTCTGTCTCGAGTTTCTCTTTCTGTCTCTTTCTGTCTAGAGTTTCTCTTTCTGTCTCTTTCTGTCTAGAGTTTCTCTTTCTGTCTCTTTCTGTCTAGAGTTTCTCTTTCTGTCTCTTTCTGTCTAGAGTTTCTCTTTCTGTCTAGACTCTAGAGCCTTTTTCTGTCTCTTTCTTTCTAGAGTCTCTTTCTTGGCTTGCTGGAGTTTTGTCCAACAAGGTGACTCGTTTACAGACGCATGAAGTTTAGAGATGCAGAGAGTTTCAAGACTGAAGTTGTGGAAGTTTTGAATTTAAAAATCCTTCCACCGGTAATCCAAATTCCAGTGAGTATTGTCAGTCTATAGGTCAATATGTTCAGATGATGGTCAACAATTGCACAGAAATTACTTCCAGTTCCAAATTCTTGAAACGCTAAACTTTTTACAAGGGGATTTTACATTCGAGGAAGAAAGAAAAAGTGACTTCACATGGGAATCATTTTCTTTATTTTCTTTTTGGAATCAAAGACTATTTCTGTGGTTTCTGGATCTTAAATGTATGTAGTCAGAATGTTAAAAACAAGCTATTCATCGTCTCATGTTGTCATATTGGTTTGATTTACAAGGCTTTATTGAACTCAAAAACACTCGCAATTAAAATAATCATGCCAACAAGTGATGGCTAAAGAGAGTCATGTTGTGGTGTTGGAATAATAATGAAGACTCATTTTCTCTGCACGCTAAGGAGTGTGATGCTGTCCGCCGCAAACCTTTCATCTCTTGGAGGCTCCAATAAACACATTCGATTGGAGAAGAAAATGTGGATGAATGGCAGTTCATGCGTATTTGTTTTAATTTTACCAAACTTCCCATTGCATGCAGATAATTAGGTTTATTTGTTTATTTGTTTATTTATTGGATCCCCATGAGCTGACGCCTTAGCGACCGCTAATCTTCCTGGTGTCCACAGAAAGGACAAAATACAATACATACACAAACATACAAAACATATCGTGAAACCAACAGTTAAAAATAGTACAACAAAGTAAAAAATAGTGCAGTCAGATGCACAGTACAGTCGAAGGATAAGATATATGTTATGCAATTCAACTTAATTCATACAAAGAAAAAGAAAATCAGATGACTAAAAAGCAACAGAATACTTCAAGTGGTGAATGTTCATGTCGGCTTGTGTCTGTTGCAGTGGAGGACACCCTGGTGCGGCTGGTGAACGGGTCGGGCCCTCACGAAGGTCGCGTGGAGGTTTTCCACGAGCGGCGCTGGGGGACGGTGTGTGACGACGTCTGGGACAAAAAGGACGGGGACGTGGTGTGCAGGATGCTGGGATACCGAGGAGTCGCTGAGGTCCATAAGACCGGACGCTTCGGACAGGGTACGAGACGGTCGACACTCCAACATGCACAAGCCGTTGTTTTCCTGCCGACCGTGCAACCGTTGGATTCCGCTTTCGGCTGTGGGATCCAGGACCGGCGGATTTGGCAGAATTCTTTGATGTTAAATAGATCAAAAGCTGTTAGGATGCAGACCGTTTGCATGAGACATGGAACTGTAGACTCAGTCTTTTAAAATAAGGAGCCATCGAGTGTATATATGAAATATTCTCATCAACTGACTCCCAAAGCCGACATTAGCGCAGCTGGCAAGCAAACGATGATAACATCTGCAGTTGCATTGTTGATTGTCCAGTACGCTGGAGTGTAATTACCATTTAGCCTCATCATCCGAGATGTGATTCATTGATGCGAGTCCAAAACTCAAACGCTCATGATAAACAGTCTGTAAACACGGCCAATCAATGAACATTAATATAATGATAGCAAACGGTATTTATATAATATTTTGGATGCACGAAATGCAACTCAAAGTGAGGGAGTAATGACTGCCTTCTTTTTCTTCTCTATTCAATTTCAACAAGATGTCAAATAATGTTCATTTAGTTTATTCCTTCAGTAAAGAGAGAGCGGTTTGCTCCGTTTCTCAGGTGTGTAAATATGTTTTCCACGTGGGGAAACGTCTGCCGCCACTCACATTTGCATGAAGGCATTTCGTGGCTGCATAGTTGCGAGGATCCACGAGAGTCCATCAAACCTTCCCTTTGTGCCGCTCGTGTCTGCGAAGATGTCTGTGACGCATCGCACTCTCCACTTTATGACCTCACGACTGGACATGCCTTCAAGGAAAAGATGTTATCTGTAAACATCTATCTCGAGGAAGTTTCTGCTACGATGAACGATGTAGATGTCAAACGCTCTCTGGATGTTAAGTAGAAAAACTTAAAACACAGATTTAGTGAATGTATCGGCTGTATTTAAAGTAAACACCAGTATTCACTACGGTAAGAGGAGATGATGTTATGATTATGCCCCTTTAAGCCCTTCATGGGTCAGTGGTCATTTTGTGGAATAAAAAAAAACTATCAAGACAGGAAATAAGTTAAAACAAATGATCCCACAGCTTCAAGGAGGTGAAAAAAAAAATCTTGAACAACGTAGTATATCTTTGAACTTGATCAAAGGAAGCTTCGACACTCCGCTTGCGACGACCTCCATTCAACCCGAGCCCACCCCTTGGTTCAGCCTTTTATTGAAAGCTGAACACAACACACACACACAACAAAACAGATGGAACTGGGACTGAGGACATGTTGATTCCTTCTCTGTTTCGTTATCATATCTATCCTTTATCCACACAACACAACCCAACCTGGTGGGTGGGGGGAGTCTGGAGCTCCTCTGATTGTTTAGTTAAAGATACGGTAAGCAATAAACATAACACATAAATATCTCTGTCAACAGCACATATCCGTGATGAAGTTTACCGATGGTAGTCGTTCTGATTTTTACTAACTCTGTATTTTCTATGCTGTTGCAGTAACAATGCGCTAAAATGCTGCAGGGATTAGTATCGAGATTTTATGGGGAAAATCATGTGAGCCAGATGTCGTCAAGAAAGAGTCTCAGGGGTCATATCCATCTCTCTCCCTGTCTCTCTCTCTCTCTCTCTCCATTTTATTTAATTCATCAAGTCGGCCTTACATCATTCTGTCCAGGAAGAGTTTTTAGCAATAAGTCTGGAACATTGTCGGGAAACATGCTTTTGATTCCGGGGACGACCTCAACAGGACTCACTAGCGTCGCGGCTGGATCCAATTTTAAACTATCTGCAATTCAAATACATCTTTTCAGACGAGACAATCACCTTTAACTTGTTACATGCGGAACATCTTTTCCGGCATTTCTTAGACACAGATTGGCCTCTAACTGTTGGATACATTCTATTTAAATATTTATGAAATATTTTTTTTGTACATGCCATGGCAGCATTTGACAGACACATTGATCCAAAGCCACTTTAGGGGCAATTTGGGGTTCAAGACACGGACATTACAAACTACAATACCCCCATTAGGCAAATACAAAGAATCAGGATTGCAATAATAAATTCCCAATAAATACAATTACATTATTGCAATGCATATAGGATCCTTCATTAGTCCACCAGAGCAACAGAGATGCTAGAGGGAGTGTATTTATAATCTCACTTAGAGACACAATAAACAAAAAGAGCCAAACAGATGCTTGAAAATGTTTTGCAAGCAAAAATAAAAACAAATTGTTCTTCTTTTGTTATTAAGTACTGTATTCTCTCGAAAAACTAAACTATGAAACCATGCCTCAGATATTCACAGGTTTTTATAAAACCTCTTCCCTTTTCCTAAATATGAATCTTAACCATGTAATCGTGTTTTCTTTGAGTTGCTTGGAATGAAGTTTCATCTTCTTCTTTTTATTTAAATAACATATGTTTAATTTACCAATATCTGTACAATTGACGACGCCTCTATCCTTTGAATCTCAATTAATGCAAGAAGAAAAAAACGTAATGGTGAAAACTGAAAGAAATCACAAACTAATAGATTTAATTTGATTTAATTTAATTTATTTAGTGGAGGCTAAAATGCCTCAGAGGAAAAACTCCCCAAAATGTTCAGGGGAATGAAAAAGGGAAGGAACCTCCGGGAGAGCGACAGAGGAGGATCCCTCTCCCCGGAGAAGTCCAGCAGATGTCACGTAACAGAGTTACAGCACAATGCATATATAGATGTGTGGACAGAATAATCCAACATCGCACAATTACACTACAGGCAATAAATGTTACACAATGATGGATAGACTGTAAACATGCGTGAGGAATAGTTGCTTTCTTGGCACCTGTGAACAATGATTCCTCTCAGGAAGCAGAAGAGCAGAGCTTGTTCCGCCTTACAACCGGTGAGAAGACGCAGATGTAACCCGTGGCTCTATTTTTTAAATCATTTTAACCAAAGTCTGTGGACTTGTCAACAGGTTCGGCTACGGAGCTCAATTCTTGTGGGAAAAAAACAAATCAAATAGTTCAGTTTTAAGGGTTTTTACTGATATTTCAACATAAATCAAGTAACACACACATATATTTAGAAAGAAAAATAAACTTGGTTAAAGTGGGCAGTCATCCATGTTGATCAAACTTGTGGGTAGCTCGCCATCTGATACCAAGCGGGGGTCATCTGCGTCTGACCACCTGAAAACCGCTGTCTGCAAGGGGTATCACATTTAAAGGTACGTCGGTCACGCTGTCCGGTACGCCAATCAAAACAGGAAGTGACCTTCCTTGACCCGGATATTTATCAGGACTCTGGTCCTGGATTGGCCGATTAAATTATTTGCCTCCATGAGCCAATCAGTGGGTTACACAGACATCGGCACTCGGGGAGAGTTATCGAGGTTAGAGCAAGTGCTCTGAAACGAAACCCAGGACTCTTCTAGTGACGTTTTTAGTCAGCACATTTATTCACACAGCCTTCCAATCATTACGATCTTCTCTAAATGGTTCCTGGGTGTTCCTTTAAAATCCCACACGGATGTTTCGAGGGGAATTCAAGACGTATTTGTGATAACTTTCGTAAGTTCGATGCGAGCGGTCTGAACCCCCCCGGCCCGCAGACAGCGCAGTAAAAGTGTGTTGAGATGCAGAATAAACAACTTAAAGGCCCGTGTCCGTTAAAGCAAACCCTGAGAAGCCCCAGCAGCCGAGCAGCTGGGGCTCGTGTTTCCCAGCATACCTTGTGTCCATGTGCACGCATGCATGGAGACACGTGCGCCTGCTGCTTCCTGCTGCTTTGAAGAGGTCCAATCCGCAGCCAGTTTCTCTTCCCTGATGTTTAGTTGTGAAGCAAAGCAGGACCGCTGGGAGAATATGGGGTCGCCAGAAATTCAGCTGTATGCTGTTTATTTGCAGATATGAGCTTTTAAATGCATCATTTTGATCAGAATTTACAAAAATGTGCATCGTTTGTGGACAAAAGGAATAATGTATATCTCCTTGGCCTGGAAGAGCTTGGATTCCCAACTAAAGTTACATTTAATTTGTGTATATACGGATACCGTGTGTTGTACAGATTGTAAAACCCTTTGAAGGACATTTTAGATTCAACTTGCATTACGTCAGCGGGAAGTTTACGTGTCCAATGATAAGTCTTCAAAACGTCGTACTTTCTCTCATTCTAGTTTTAACAGGCCAGAGTTCAAACGAGCAGAACTGGAAACGGATCAGTTCCGAAACACTTTTTAGGGAACATATACAGTCGGTTCTTCAAACACAAGAACACACATGTAGTCGAGCCTCAACTCAAGTGGAAGGACGTGCTGTCACGTGACATGTTGTCTTTTGCAGACATAACATAAGTTCTCTGATATGTCTGCTTCGGCTCAATGTCACATGTGTTGCATAAGCATCACAAAATAGACTTTGCCTTTCAAACAATCAATTAAATACGGCGCAGGGCGATCAACCGGGAGGGGAATCGTCAGATATTGAACGAAGAATCATTCACCCCTCAAAGTTAAAGCCAACGGAGATTTTCTTTGGTGTTGTGTATTGTATGGTTTATTGGATTTTCAATCACGTCTCATATTTTCACGTTCTTGATCTCTTTTCATTAAACCTGTACATAAGAATAAACCTTTACTGTATATAAACAGAAACACAAGCGAGCCTATAAAAGTGCACAGTTTACACATTAAATAGTTTGACAGTGAATAGATAAATACATTGATAATTGGTTTGTTCACTTTAATATATGTGGTATGGCTGAACTTCAAGACGTGTGATGGTTACTATACTTAACTTATGTAGATAAATAATGTACAGAGAATCCCCACCCATGACCTTTAACTTTTTAAATAATTCATAAAATTGGTTCAGTGGCGAGTAATCGTTTTTCAGATGGCCCTTGATGAGGTGATAATTCATATGCCTTGAGTTGATCTTGACCGTGCCTTGAACCTGTAGCCAGTTCTAAGAAAAAAATAATGGTTTTCATTATTGAAGTTCATGAGCCAGATGGCCTGAAGCTGCATTGGTGCTTTTATTATCCTTCTTTATTTTATGTGAATTTTGATTGTGTGCTTTTTATCTTCCTCGTCCGCGACTTTGCCAACATCGTGTTTGTTATATTGTCGGTTTCACTTCTCTGTCTCATTTGTTTTTCTGAGCACGACACTTTGTTTGACTCCCTCGCCGACTGCTCCGCACGGCCCGGCGATAAACAAATGTGACGCGGAGCAGAGCAGCGGAGATGTTACAAGACTCCAGATGTCGCTTTCACGGCATTACTGATGAGTCAGCCTCTCTTCTCACCTCCAGCGCATAAATAAACTGCATTATCAGCACTTATTCCTTCACAGCTGAGCACCATCTCCGCCGAGCCTCGGAAAAACTGAAGGGGCTTTCTCAAAACCCTCCAGTGAGTCACGGGAACCAACGTTTTATAGGCCAAAAGCTCTGCTCACCAGCTGGAACTGCGTCGTGTTACCAGATCCCGTATTATCTCATCCGCATCGCTGTGAGGAGCACTCGCTGTCTCTATCAGAAGACTCGTATACACCCTAATGATGACGTTTCTTTATTATATCTCCCCATCTAATAACACAATTACAACCTTTAAACTCCTTATAACAGTTTAACCTCAACAACTCTGTCCGGGAAATTACTATAATCTACGACGAGCTCTTAAAATGTGAGAAGAGAAGAAGAACACGAGCTGCGTATAGACGCTACAACGTGTTGCTGAGGAGCTCCTGCTTTCTGCGTCGCGGCAAGAAATACGACGTCAGCATCATTCCTTGGGTTCAGGGTGTGTTTATATTGAGTTTAAATGTGATTTATAATCCATAAAACAGAGTGGATAGGATTTATTCTGACGGAAAGCACCTGTGTGTGTGTGTGGCGCTCTCCTCCGTCGGCTGTCGGCTGCTGGAGCTGCTCGTGGTTAACAAGCGGCTCCAGCAGCCGACACGTTCCCTCTCCTTGGCTGCAGTCGCACACTTTTTAATACATGTTTGCATGAGTGAGCCGTCACAGAACTCTGACGGCTGATGTCGAGGTCCAGATGCGACGGTTCTGCCTCCGATCGACGCCAGTCGGGGGATGTTGTCGTCCATCCGTCTCTCCGGTCCATGCTCGTAACCGCGGTATCTCAGGAACGCCCTGCAGCTGATTTCTTCAAATGTGGCACTTGATGTTGGTGGTCGGAGGTCAAAGGTCACTATGCCCTCACGAAACACAAATCCAGATGCAAAATATGACAATTTCACACAAGTATCTTGGACGGATGTAAACTGCTACATGACTGCAAGGCGCTGATTCGAGATTATTGATGAAGAAAACTTAGGATGTCCCTTTTTCTCGCAAAGGACATTTTTACTCGTGTGTCTTAAAAAAGGGAATTTCTCGACCATTATTACCGCCGTCATACAACACTACATTATTTACCCCATTTGTCTTAAATTGTTTCCCTCTTTATATTCTTATGGTTATTATTTCCTTTATTTTCTTATTCTCTACTATACCATCATTCTTTATGAGTATGAACCACCTCATATGAAAACAAGTGTACATTTATGTTAACTTCTGCACTCCTTTAACAAAGTATGAGAAAAAATAAAGAATATGAATCTGGGTTTTTTTGCCAATTGGTTTGTAAAAAGAAGAAAAAAACAAGTCGAGAAATTTTTAGACGAAAACAAATGTCAAATCATCATATCAGTTAAAAGAGCTGCACAGTGTTACATAAAAAAATGGAGAAAATAATATTGTTGAGGATTGACACACATTGGACTTGTGGATGATTTAAATATATATTTAGTATTTTTTTTACTCTGCGAGTTTGAACAAAACAGGAACTAGAAAAGCCAGAGAGGAAAGACGAGCACGACCAACACGCTTCTTCAATCATGTTTATAGCGTGTCAGGAATGCCCGTCTCTCCTCGTCTCAACCTCCCGGCGTCCAGCTGCACGCCTTCACTGCGACTTTATCCAAACGATCCATTTCGTACACAACGACGTCTAAACGATTTCCCCCTTCCTGCGCAGGTACCGGTCTGATCTGGATGGACGACGTGGCGTGCGGCGGGGCCGAAGACACCATCCACCTGTGTAAGTTTTCCGGCTGGGGCAAAACCAACTGTGGCCACGTGGAGGACGCCGGTGTGACGTGCGTCGTTTAAAACATTCATGGCCCTGACGGCGCCGCAGCCTTCTCAGAAGTTCATGATTTGACGTTTGATTGTTTTCCCCACGAGACTGAATCGTGGGAGCGAGGGAAATGGAAACATTTGTGAGCATCTTTGAGCGAACATCTGGGGACGACGTCACGACGGGACTCTTCGCCAGAGCGAATCGCAGAGCGCGCGCGTCTTCGATGCGGGTCGAAGGTCAGCTTGGAAAAGGCTCCGTCCGCCCTCAGAGGCTCGTCCGGGCGCAGGTTTGCCGTGTCGTGGATCAGAACAACTTCCTCCTCCCGGAGGCTTCGTTCGTCTTTCGGGTTTCTGAAACCGGCACATGAAGAAAATGACGGAGACGTCGACAAACTGATTCTTCATTTACAGGCAGCTGCTCTTCACAGTATTACGTAGGAATGGCTTTTGAGTGATAAACATACACCGTGTTGCCTTATTATACGTCATATAGCATTACCGAGGGTTCAGTCAGTCGATGATCAGCAGCTGAACAACTGGACTCAAATGTTGTCGTCATTTTCGGCTCCTTTTTTAAGGTGGCCTGTGGAGTTTTATGTTCACATACAAAAGTTCTGCTTGCGTTCAGTGTCACATTGCGTGTATCCCAAATGTGGAGTGCATTTCTTTCCTCATAAATCCATATTTTTTATATTTTCAATCAATGCATTGTTTACATTCATGTTCACGCTCGCGGTCTTCTTCTTCCTCGGCTTTGTTGGCGGCGTCTCTATGTGCATCACTCGCCACAGAATTATCCCCAACAGTAAATCTATACAGAGCTCATTGTGTTGTTATTTTCCGGCTCGCAGATTACGCTCTCATCAATTTGATCTCCGGCCACAACGGTCCACCAGGTGTTCTCAGTCACTCTCACATTTCCTGCAGAGCAGCAAAGGACCGGCGCACACGGCGAGCAACACGCTGGGGAGTTCAGTGGAACATTTAACATCGAGAGGAGACGTATGAAAACAAACATAGAAACAGTGAATATTGGACTGGATGTGTAGATTGGCATATACAGGACTGTCTCAGAAAATTAGAATATTGTGATGAAGTTCTTTATTTTCTGTAATGCAATTAAAAAAACAAAAATGTCATGCATTCTGGATTCATTACAAATCAACTGAAATATTGCAAGCCTTTTATTCTGATTTATTGCTGATTATGGTTTACAGCTTAAGAAAACTCAAATATCCTATCTCTAAATATTAGAATATCATGAAAAAGTATACTAGTAGGGTATTAAACAAATCACTTGAATTGTCTAATTAACTCGAAACACCTGCAAGGGTTTCCTGAGCCTTGACAAACACTCAGCTGTTATAAATCTTTTTTTTTACTTGGTCTGAGGAAATCTTAAAATTTTATGAGATAGGATTTTAGAGTTTTCTTAAGCTGTAAGCCATAATCAGCAATATTAAAAGAATAAAAGGCTTGCAATATTTCAGTTGATTTGTAATGAATCCAGAATGCATGACATTTTTGTTTTTTTAAATTGCATTACAGAAAATAAAGAACTTTATCACAATATTCTAATTTTCTGAGACAGTCCTGTATTTGCTGTCACTCCAACAAGATAATATATGTCAGGTACAATAATCAATTCTTGCAAAACTCAATTTTTACATCTATACAAAGATTTTTGAAAAGGTTAATGGTCACTGCAGTCAACAATGAAGTGAATATGAAGAATAGAGAGCAGATGCGTCGATAAAGATGGACTTTTGAACGCCAGGCCTGCACACAGTGGGTGTATACATATGATGCATGCCTGTGTGTCCATGCTTATTGCCAAAGGTTGTTTCAACATTAATGCATCTATGTATACACACACACCAAACCATCAGGGTTAATACATCTATGTACACACACACACCAAACCATCAGGGTTAATACATCTATGTACACACACACACCAAACCATCAGGGTTAATACATGTATGAACACACACACACCAAACCATCCATGCCAGATATGCTTTTTCTTCCGATGTCGTGTCTCTCTCAGAGGGGTTTGATCTTTACGCCTGCTCTTCAATCCAGAAAGTCCGTGACCTCCCAAGTGTCCTGAAACCTTTCTCTTTACCGACTCATGTTTTATACTTAAAGAGGTGAAACGTTTTTTTAGTGTGCCTTCAAATTTGGCAAACTGTTGAATTCCCTCTGCCCCTATATTTTTGACGTGAAATTGTCAAAGGTTGTCTGGCCCACTATATTGTTATGAAACTTATTCAACCCGCATGACATTCTTTTAACAGTTTGTGTCCATGTGAGGGAGGAGAAAAAATAATTATCAGCCAGTTGAGCTATAAATATTCAATTATATTCAGATATTCAATTTAAAATGCCAAAACAAAGAGAAAAGTAGCAAAAACAAGCCAGAGAAAGTTTTGTGTTTTTGCTTGAACATCCTGCACTGTTGGTGTCATTCAGAGCAAATTAAAATGAAAAAGATAACCAACTATCTTCCTGCTTTCTCTAAAGAAAGGTTTGTGGTAATGCAGATGTTCAAAGTGATCCCAGCTTTCTTCACCGGTTTCACACACGAGTGAGTTCTCCAATCAACTTTTAAAGTCCACAATTCCCTTTTGAGTTTCTGTAGCACATCCGTCTCCTGAGTCTTCTCTCATCTTTTCCCATTTCCCAGACTGCCTTAACACTCTGAGCTCCTTCACTATATTTTCATTCATTGGCTTATTTGTAAAATAATATCATTGATTGAAAATAGTTTATCTACGCAGGTTTGAGTATGTTTTATTTTCCACAGTCTTGATACAGCGGGCTTCTGCTGCGCAGCAATGTTGAACAGTGAAATGTTTTCATGGAAGCATGAACTATCATCTGTTTTGCCATTTCCTTTTTACTTAAGGTGCAAAGTGGAACAAGTGAAGGCCGTTAAAAGAGAAAGATATTGTGTAATGTTTACGAGAAAAGTCGTGGTTGATCTCCTCATCCAAATATCTGACACTTCTTTGTGTAACATTGCTACTTTTGGAGGGAGGTACAGTAAATGCTGCATTTCATATGCAGGGAATGTTCATGTATAGGATGAAGTGTACAAAGGGTTATACTTCTTTTTTTTTTAAAGTAAAAACACAGTCGCTTTGTCCAGTTTTTAGATTAAAATACGGAAGGAGGGAATAAATCTCATCAAACTAACTATTTGCTGGTAATTATGGATTGTGAAGATTTCAACATGTGAAACTGATGCAGGCCAATCACCAATCAAAACCATCTGGGCACAATTCAAACCAGAAAGAATCTGCAACGGTGTCTCTTCCAGTTACCCGTCTTCTCACAGCTAAATGTGGTCGGACCGGTGGTCCAAAGCTGCAGCCTATCGGATATCAACAGGATGCAGTTGTTGTGATGTGATTTCCTGATTGGTTTGAGGCCCTGCTGATCTCAGATCAATGGTTTGGCATCGCGGGGTCAGATATCCAGAATACTTTGTTTTATTAATTCAAAGCAGCTTAATGCCGTGCCCTCTGGACGTGAGGACACATTCCAAAGTGCACTTAACCACTGAAATGTCTCGTGTTTAGACCTTAAATGCTTTACTCTGGCATAATGGCTCTCACCACATGTGCGTGCGCATCGTTCTGTTTTTAATGACATTGTGCTGGTCATAGCACATAAAAGGGCTACGGGGTTAACGACATACACACACAAATAAATGCCTAAATCAAACGTGATTATGTCACAAAGATACCTGACAACGTGCTGATAGGTTTACTTAAGAATATCCACTTTTTACTGTGTGTTTGGTTGATTTGTACCACTAACATGTTGTAAATGCACTGCTGAAGTAATAAAATGTAGATGTGTTTAAACAGGTGAACTTTGTTGTTCCTGACATCATTAAGAGACGGGAGTTGGAAACAGGCACTTTCTAGAAGTCCACAGGTGGAGATGACTCAGATGTGTGTGTGAGCAGTGGTAGAATGTAACTATTTACTACTATGGCCTACTTTAAATACAAATGTTTACGCACTTGTACTTTACTTGGCTGTCTCCACATCATGCCACTTGATATTTCTACTCCACTACATCTCAAAGGGAGTAAATACAGTTTTTAAAATAAAGTTTGAATGCAGGACTTCTACTTGTAATGCAATATTTTCACAATGAGGTATTAGTATATCTTACTTCAGTAAATAATCTGAATACGCCACTTTGTGTGTTTAAGAACACACATGATCCCAAGGGCTGGCGCACGTGGGTGTGGACACTGTTTTTTGGGGCCTTGATTGACAGCTCTGAATAATAATATAAATGTTTCCACATGTGAAGCGGATGAAGAAATGATTGGATGACAAATCACATGATGTCCAGCACACACACACACACACACACACACACATGGCCCACAGTCGAAGCACAAAAGACTGAGGCCGGTTTGACTCGGGTCAACATGGTTTCACTTATTCTCCAGGAAGGTATTCAACTTTATATTCATAAAATATATACTGTAGGTTGGCAAGTGGAACCAATTGTACACATACACTACCGTTCATATGTTTGGGGTCACTTAGAAATGTCTTTATTTTTCAAAGAAAATCACTGTTTTTTCAATAAAGATAACATTAATCAGAAATACACACGATACATTGTTAATGTGGTAAATGACTATTCTAGGTGGAAACGTCTGGTTTCTAATGAAATATCTCCATAGGTGTATAGAGGCCCATTTCCATCAACTATCACTCCAGTGTTCTAATGGTACATTGTGTTTGCTAATCGCCTTAGAAGACTAATGTCTGATTAGAAAACCCTTGTGCAATTATGTTAGCACAGCTGAAAACAGTTATGCTGGTGATATAAGCTATACAACTGGCCTTCCTTTGAGCTTGAAGTTTGAAGAACAAAATTAATACTTCAAATATTAATCATTATTTCTAACCTTGTCAATGTCTTGACTATATTTTCTTTTCAATTTTCAATTCATTTGAAAAATAAAAGTGAGTTTTCATGGAAGACACGAAATTGTCTGGATGACCCCAAACTTTTGAACGGTCGTGTATGTAGCGGGGATAGGCTGAGTTACATAAATGTGGTTAGTTTAAATGGATGGACGGATAGAGAGAGAGAGACAGGATGTGAACCATGAAACTAACTAATTCCGTCCTTCAAGGTCATGATTATCTGTGCATGCGTTGCTATGAGCGACCCCTTTCACATGAAGCCCGCTATCAAAATAAACATGAAATTGTGATCCACTCTTTGGGTGTGTCCAAACTTCTTTATTTCCTCCCTAGTGCGCTTTTTAACCTTTTTCTGTTCATTTGAGTGTAACATTTATCACACTACTTTCAGCTAAAGATACTAGAATGCACAGTGTGAGAGTACAATGTAATACTGACTATGGTGTCACTATTGTGTATTTGTTTTGTAGTAACTAGTGTAGCAGGGGCCCACTTGACCTGGGACGCCCTCCGGGACCCTTCCTGTTTCACAACCCCGGATCGACAACCACTGTTGAAATACATAATCGTAGCATCTGTATCTGCTCATGTGAGGATGTGTTGTGTGACACATTATTTCTTGTTTCGGAAAGTAAAAGTTTTCTCCAGGCCACGGAGAACCACATCCTGAGATCAGAGGCATGACATTCACCAAACCACTGTTACAATTTCTACAATGAACGCTGCAATGAAAGAGGAGAGAAAACAACAGATTCCTCCTCAGCATCAGCTCCCTATGAGTCCTCCTGCCATCCCTCCCTCCTCTTCATCCAAGCGTGGCATTTAGTGCAGCTGGTGAGACTTTGTTGGCTCTTTTGCTTTCGCGGTCAAATCAATAAATATGTTGTTGAGTGTCAGGACAGATGTAAAATGAAGTTTTATTCTCACCAGTAAATAACTCACCCGGGGAGAGAAAGAAAGTCTTGACGCATGAATCCCGGGTGGTCCCGTACTTTAAGTCTTTGTGTTCTATCTTTTGTCTATTTTTCTGAATTTCATTCAGTTAAATGATGTCATCCCAGAAGAAGCTGCTGTATCAACAACCTGAAAGTCCTGATATCCATGAGTTTTGTGTTCTAAATACAAATGTGATTTAAAAAATTCATTTTTATGTGCATTTTTGGTTTTTATGGCCATTTTAAAGACATGTTCTGTCCCATATGAGAGCAAAACATCTGGTTGTGTCGGCATGAAATGTAGACAAGAGGTCGCATTAATTTAACAAAAACATGTTTACATCTAAATTAAGGATCCCTGGACTTCATATTGCTAAACTAGTATTTTCACTATGTATTTTCTTTTCTTTTACTGTACAAGTGACGTTCCATAGCTTTCCTCTGATAAGTCAGATTGGATGATTCTCTTTTTCTTTTTATTAAATGGTGCATTCATTAAAAACCTTTCTACACACAAATGATGTATGAACTGGGGATCAAAAACCAGAAGGTCATTTTGCTGATCTTGGGATTTTCAACCTTATGTAAAGATTGTTCTCCCCTCTTTTTGCTTTCTTTAAACAGTGATCCTGAGAAAGCACATGAGTCATTGAGTGCAGAGAGGAAGACGTATTCTTACAATGTATTTAACAATTTGCAAACATACAGTCTTTTTCCAAAGTAAGTAAAACATTCTGAAAAAACCTCTTCTCGTTGTATGAATGATCCGTGTAAATGAGAAAAGTTAACACAATCCTCCAATTTTGTGTTTGAATCATGACATTAGAGCATGTAATTGTTCTTCATTGTATCATGACATTAAGCAGACATTAACCCATCCTTGTTCTATCAAATGCACCACAGCACGCCGCAGTATGGGCCTGTGAACATGAGCTCATTTCCCATCTGGAGAACAAGAGATGGGGCGAAAGAGAGATACAAAGTAGTCGTGCCAGAGTTCACATACACATCCAGTTGTTTGGACCACATTCCTGCTCCTCTTCCTCATAATGAAACGGTTATCCCTCCATACAATGAGAGGACCGAGCTGGGAACATCTGACGTATATGTGAAGGAGATGAAACAATAACGGGATCATGAGAGTCAAGGTCAGGGTCAATTTCCTTGTGTGATTGTGAGTGAAAGTCTTTCAGACAAGTCCCCTGCATTAAAGAGCGAACAGACACATGCTGTGAAGATCAAACAAATAAAGCACTGTCATACAGTTCTCGAGAACGAGATAAGCCCTACATCCCTAAATGCTGAATTCCAAAATGTGTACCTGGCACACTTAATTTTCATAAATAAAAGCAAGAAACGAGGAAACAACATCTACTCAGGGAACAATGCTCATTATTTTAAATTGTGGATATCTTTATATATATATAGTGTAAAATATGTTTTTAATTTTATAAATAAAAACGAATATAAAGTCCATAACATCTATCCATCTATCTTACTTGCAAACCAGCTTGGCATATTAGATAAACTTCACTGACCTCAGCTGCTGAAAAGCTGAATTACAACTGTATTTAAATGATGTTTAAATATATTAAACACTGTTCCCTGAATGTAATCACAGTACAACACGTATAATACGGATAGTCTTTCAAACATACAAACATCAATACAACAGACAAGCAGTTTAGCTCAACTCTGCTATTTAACGTTTCCAGTCGCAAACGCCATTCGTTCAGTTTGTTCCTCTGCGGCCTCCGTTCTTTCCAGGCGGCGACACGGAAGTAACATTTTAAAAGTTCGGCGCGCGGTTTTCTCAGAAACAGCATTTTCGTAGCGACACGGGAAGAAAACGCAGGTAACGTTTGATTTGTTGACTAGTTAAACTATTGAGTTCAGTTCACGGACTCAAAACAACGTAAATGAAGTGTAACGTGTCACAAATAGTTACTGGCAATGATAACTTTGCGGTCTTCGTAAATGAGCAGCTGGTGGCCGTTAACCGTTCACTAAATACGGTGTTGTTGACAAACACGTTATCGAACAGTCAATATTGGATTTTTTTTTAGTTGCTAATTATTTTACAGCTATCAAATACCGATGCGATTTCTCTTTTTAATCGTAGCGTTAGGCTCAAACGTTAAGCTGTTAGAGGCATTTTGGTTATTTCACAACGACCTTCATGCACCTGGAACATGAGACATGTCCGATGTTAATTCAGTTAGGTTGACTTCTATAACATATTTACTTCATAGTAAGTCTGCTAACTAATCCGATTGACTTTAGTCGACGGTGTTGGTTGTTGTAGTTAAATGACCCCGTGTATCTGGGTCGCTGGCTGTATCCCACTATGCGTGTTCCCATGATAACTAATGACGTCATTTGTCTTCTTGGACAGAATGGCCTCTCATGCCGCATCCATGGACGAGGACGCGTTCAAGACCCCTAAAAGCACCCGAGTGAAGAGCTTTAAGAGCAGCGTGGGGAGCCCGATCATCATCCCGGCCTCACCGTTCATGAAGAAGTTGGGCTGTGGAACTGGAGTCAATGTTTACCTCATGGACAGGTGGGAGTTTTTCTCTGATTACATACAACAACTAGAATGGGCACTCGGTAGAGCGCATACCTTCGCATATCACAAGATTGGGCATTGAATTATGAACATGTTGGCATTAGTTGCATGCCAATTGGATAACAATTGACTGTGCTCTGGTAAAAAGAAGATGTTGACCTTTTCTTGACCTTTGACCCGATTGATCCCAAAATCTAATCAAATGGTCCCCGGATAATAACCAATCATCCCACCAAATTTCATGCGATTCGGTTTAAAACTTTTTTTGTTATGCAAGGAACACGCATACAAATAAATAGATAAATACACGGTGATCAAAACATAACCTTTTCAATGCGAAGGTAATAATAAATACATTGTTGTTCACCTGCCATATTATTGTTCCTCTTTCTCCTCCAACCGCCTGGATCCTATTATTTATAAATCAAAGCTTTAGATATCTAAAACAGTCTGTTGCAGTTTTAACGTATTAATAATTCACATAAAAAAATAATAATGATAGAAAATGGTTTGTGTTGTTAATTTAAAGATTCTGAAACGTACATTTTATTTGGAGGGGGGGGGGGGGAGTAGTGTATTTATGTATGTATGCCGGGTGACATGCGACCCCAATCATTTTTTAAAGTTTGTTATTGAATTGATGTTTATGCTTTTAAATTGCAAGGCCAAATATGTCTCATGGAGTTTTGTGCATTAACAGAAAAATAATCCATGTGCAAATGCATCTTCAGTATTAATTGAGGATAACATTAACACTGCATTGGCTCATTGTCACGTCTGTATGGAAATAATCGGTTTGTACTGTTGATCAAATGAATCCTAGAATGGGGAAGCTGAATGCGTCTCCCTGGGCCATCAAGAAGATCAACACCAAGTGTGCCTCCAGCCAGATGGCGGTTTACCAGAAGCGCCTGAACAAGGAGGCGAAGGTCCTGAAGGGAATCAACCATCCAAACATCGTGGGTAAGACATGAGCCGCACAGCACCGTTCCAGTTGGACACGTGCCTGTTCCCCACCAAGAACACCAGCGCTGGTTACCGGTGGCCGCCCGCATCGCGTCAAAACATCGGTTCTGGCGTACCGTGCTCTGAGCGGATCGGGCCCCGTCTACATCCTGGAGAAGGTCACACCGTACACCCCGGCACGTTCGCTCCGCTCGGCAACAGCCAACCGACTTGTGACTCCTGCACCTCGAGCTCATCACTCTACATCCAGACTGTTTGCTGTCCTGGCTCCTGATTGGTGGAACGAGCTCCCCACTGACATCAGGACAGCAGGAAGTCTCTACAGCTTCCCCCGGAAACTAAAAACACATCTTTTCCGACTACATCTGGATTAAAACACAGATTAGCACTTCAGTGGCTCTTAAATGGCTCTTATTGTGGTACTTTTGTAGTTTGACTATGCTGAGGAAATGTTACTTCCTGTATTCTTGTTGTTCTTAGTTTGTACTCTAGGTTGATGCACTGATTGTAAGTCGCTTTGGATAAAAGCGTCTGCTAAATGACATGTGATGTCACGTAATTGACTGGTGTAAGTACGTGATGAATAGCTCGGTTTCCTTTTTTATTTTGTTCTGCGACATCGTGTTCGTTTCAGGGTTGTTCATTTTGTTTCCTCGTTGCCACACCAAAGGGTTCCGGGCCTTCGCCACCGCCAAAGACGGATCAAAGTGTCTGGCGATGGAGTACGGGGGGGAGCAGTCCCTCAACCACCTGGTCGAGAAGCGGAAGGAGGACGGCCTGAAGGCGTTCCCTGCTGCCAACATAGAGAAAGTGGCGCTGCATGTTGCTCGCGGCCTGCAGGTAAATCGCACATCTCCTCCGACCTGGCGTCACTTAACTTGCATCCGCCCTGGATTCATTTCACACCCGTTTCCCTGTGTACTTGACGATTCATTATATTACCGCACACATCAGCTGCTCTGTGAGGAGCTGATTCCTCCGCCTGCTTGTTAACGTTCCTCATAGAATCCTTCCCCGGTTTCTTTGACGCAAGGAAAGAGCAGAAAGTGTATTTCCCCACTTCACTTTGCCGCCACGCCGCCCTTCCAACGGGGAACTGAAGCCGTTCTCTCGGCTCTCTTCAGAGGCGCGGCCGCTCCTTCGACCTCGCAGATCACGGAAGTTTCTGGTCTCGTGCCGCATGGGTCGGTTAGCTTGTCTGTGTTATTGTGTGACACTCGGATCCGAACTAACGCGTCGTCGCCAGCAGTCTGTTGCTTAATTTCTATGCCGTTCTCCTGTCTGCTTCAGCATGCTGACCGAAATCTTATATACTGTTATAAGGATGTTTATACACTGTGTGTGTGTGTAGCGTCGTCACGCAGAACCCTACATCAGGTCACATGGGTCAACGGTGTTAGCAGGGCTTGGTACAAATAGTATTCTGACACTCAAACATTGTGTACATGTGTTACAAACTCGAAACCGACCCTAACAACACAAAGGTCATAAACTCATAATTTCAACCAGAGCGTTTTATAATTTAGTGAAACAAAATGTTTTTGTTTTATTTAGTTGAAATAGAGGTTCCTGACAAAGTCAAAAAGCCTTGATGCAAATAAACATATTGATGTGGTTCTTTTATGCATTTAAAACCTAAAACGGGTCGGTCCCTAATACAAGAGGAAGGTTAAATAATGACTGATGCTTTAATGGATTCCTCAGGCTCGCGTTCTGCCGGTTGGGACCAATGCAGTCTCACCGTAACCAAGGATAGTGCATCGTCATGTATTGGCTGATTATATTTTATATTAATCAGAATCTGTAAAGTAACTGAATTCAGAGAACACGTATAACGCAGCAGAAACATAATACTTGAGTCCAGTTAAAGTACCTCAAATTGTCCTCGAGTACCGTACTTCAGTACATGGACTTCCCGGTAGTTCCCGGCCCGCTGCCTCCCGGTCGCGGCTCAGCTCGTGTGTCGATGTTTATTTGTGTTCAGTCTGAGTTTTCCTGAAGAGTATGGATCTAATTACAGAACGGGCTTCAGCTCCGACCGAGTTACACGCACACACAACCAAGGGAAAAAGCAAACGTGTTTTATTATTCGTCCTCAATAGATGTATTGTTGTTCATTTCTTGATTCACGATCCGAGAAGAATAATCCGATTTGAAAACAATGTCCATGACGAACACGATCCCCGCATCAGTGGCTCATTGTGATCGGAGGCGAGCGGCTAATTGAACGCAGCCACGCGTTTCCCTCCGCAGTATCTGCACAACGAGAAGAAGCTGCTGCACGGCGACATGAAGTCCTGCAACGTGGTCATCATGGGCGACTTCCACACCGTCAAGATCTGCGACATCGGCGTTTCTCTGCAGCTGAACGAGAACATGAGAGGTACTGGTTGTAAATCAAACTGTCCAGAGGCGGAGCCTAGCGCTCCACCTCCACATATACTATATCGAGGTGGGTTAAAAAGTCGAAGTGTAAAGTATCTTAAAAATGGAAATACTTGCATACAATTTTGATGTGCTAGTACTTAAGTTAATGTACTTATGTATTTAAAATCTTTAATTTGATGTATTCTACAATAACTTCATCCTCATACAAATGTGTGTGTGTGGGGCATAACAAATTGTTTACAGCAACTGATTCTGCAATATTTCGTGCATGTTGTAAAACCCTGTGAGGCAAATGTTTGATTTGTGAAATTGGGTTATCCAGAAATTGAATTAAATTGATTTATTTAGGATAATACTCTTTGGTTTATTGTTGCATTTCTTAAGGAAACGCTGAAGAACATGAGTTCTTGTTTAAAGAAAATAATTACATAATTACTACTGGTCCAATGTTCATGAAACTCAGTGGAAAGGATGTAACATGAGCGAGGAAGAACACACACACGGAGTGTTTCCTCGTAACTCCCATTCGTTCTTCTTTCTGCCCTCAGTGTCAAACCCAAAGGCCGTGTACATCGGCACGGAGCCATGGAAACCCAAGGAGGCTCTGGATGGGGGCGGAGTCATCACTGACAAGTCTGACATCTTTGCGTACGGTCTGACTCTGTGGGAGATGATGACCCTGGCCATGCCTCATCTGGAGATGGCTGATGATGACGAGGATGAAGGTGAGATGCTGTTTACACAGGAAGCCCTGACTGACACACTACACTATTACTTTTCATAACATACTGTCCAATTAACTTTAAGTATTGCTTTTCACGCCACGTTAAAGTACATTTTTCATGGCTTATTTTATATATATATATAATGACAAGTGTGCACTTTAACGCATATTTAAAGTCAGAAAAACACCAGAATGGCATCGTAAAAATTAATAAGTGTCGAATTAAAATTGTCAATATAAATGTTAGTTAGAAGTCATAATAATCAGGCTTGATGACTCATGCAGCAGCTGGGCGTCATTCCTCTCACCAGGTCCCCCTCCAAGACAACTAGAGGGATAAAAAACATTCTCCAACGTTGACTCACTTACGTTAAATACTTTCACCTTTCAAACCTTCAAATGAAATGCTCTGAGGAAGAATAATTACCCTTTTTGGTTGAAAAGATCCAGAATCCCGCTTGTGATGGATAACGTCGCATTGCCAAAAAAATAGAATAAACCCAACATCTCTGATCTTAACACACTTTGTTTTTAGAGGACTCGATGGAGGAGAGTTTTGACGAGGACGCCTACTACAAGAGGTTGGGCACGCGGCCGGCGCTGGACTCCGAGGCGCTGGGCAGCTCGTACCGGAGGATCGTGGAGCTGTTCTACCTCTGCACCAACGAGGACCCCAAGATCAGACCCTCGGCCGCCCAGATCGTCGAGGCTCTGGAGAGCAACGCCCCGCAGGAGAACACGCCCAGCGAGGTGATCGTCATCGACTGATTCTCAGAGAACTCGGCTCTTCGACCCGTCAGGGATTTATATTCCTTTGAATGAATACGTGGCCAAACTGACGGGCTCTGCTCATAGGAGTCACTAGTTCTTTTCAGGGAGGGTTGTATTCATTTAGAAG
Organism: Pseudoliparis swirei; assembly: GCF_029220125.1. Lineage (NCBI taxonomy): Eukaryota > Metazoa > Chordata > Actinopteri > Perciformes > Liparidae > Pseudoliparis > Pseudoliparis swirei. The sequence goes on along the minus strand of NC_079399.1, from coordinate 15,672,534 downwards.
CTCATCTCTACATCTTTATGTTGTCACACTTACCACATTTAATTTAATTTGTATGGCATCTTTGCTATAAAACATGTCCATGTATGTCAATTGTAAGTAAATGTTTGTACTTTCTTATATTTGTTTCTGCACTTCTGTAAACTTTGATATTGCTTGATTAAACTGTTACGCTCTACATGTTCTCATTAATATTGTGCACCGTCGGCATCGCTACCACGATGTTGAACTACTGCGATTCCCCGATGAAACTCCCGCCTCTCAGCGTACACAAATATCTTTAGCATCATAAACCAAAAAGGCAATTTATTAAGTGTATTTACACAGAATGCCCGTAAACAACAAAAGCATTCCTTTCAAAAAGGTGAAAACAATCAGAACATTTAAATGAAACTTTGAAAACATGGGACCGTTTTCAGGTTCAAGCTCATTAAGCAGAACATAAACATCGGAATAGAAACACTGCCGATGAGCATCAACAGTAAATTATACAATACTGAGTAACAGGTGCATCACGACCCTTTAAAAATGTAATCCTGAATGTATTATAACTACAACCCAAACAAACACTCAACAAAAAAACTGAACAGTTATTTGCATGTGAAAGACAAAGTAACAACCAGCTGAAGATCTGTTGATATGCAGGTCTTATAATTTAACGAGTCAGTAAGAACGGGAATGCACCTTCAGTACAAGCGTCTGCCTCAGGCCACGAAGTTGTACACGAGGAAGGTCGGCGTGTTGGAGTACTTGGTTGCAAACAGTTTGCCGTCCGGCGTCGGGTCAGAGAACGAGATTTCATCTTTGGTGAGATGGCTGCCGTACATGAAGGAGCTCCTAAAAATACAAGGAGGATGCAATTATTGTCAAGAAGGGGAAAGGAGACCGTCTTCTTCCATGTGTAGGAAATTCACCAGTATATATATATATATATACACACATACATGTATATATATATGTGTGTATATATATATATACATATACACATATATTACATACACACATAAATTAATATATATATATTATAATTTATATACACACATAAATTAATATATATATATATTAATTTATATACATATATAAATTAATATATATAATATATTTATTTATATATACACACATACATAAGTTCAGGGAATTGATCGTGCAGTCTGCTTGGTCACAGCAAAATATTACTGTACGCTTTAAAAAATTGTTTATAAGCGCAGAGAAAATTAAATATTGAGCCAACTTTGAGAAGATTTTAGCAAATTTATAATAAGTGTTGCGCTGCTTGGTATTAATCACAGTACGAAAGTGAAAAAAGTACACTTATAGAACATTGGTTTCAGAAGCGTATTGGTAATCACTAAAAATCTTAACATACTCAACACTTTATCCTGGACACTTTAACCTGCTGAAAAGTCACTTTAATCACTAACTTGTATATATACGTGTTTTGTATTCCTCTGTATATTTAATATTGTATTATATTTGTATCTTATTTCTGCTCTAATGTGCACCCCGCTGCTGTGATCCTGCAATTTACCCACTGTGGAACCAATAGAGGATTATCTAATCTGATCTAATAATCATAACGGTAAAAACCGTCTCTGCAGCCTGATGTGACCTCACGGGTTCTCGCTCTCCCACGCGCTCCGGGTCCATCGTCATCAGACCTCGACTACTCAGAGCAGCACAAGCATCACTTGAGCTTCTTTTAACTGCCGAAGCATTCGTCATCAAACTACATCTAAGAGGAAGAGCGCGGGGATGTCCTTCACGTCATAGCGCATCATTTCACATTCCCGTGGGGAGCGGACGTCAGTGAGGCGCTGTTGTGTGTGGAGCGTGACGTGTACCTGACGGTGTCCAGCATGCGCGTGGCGATGCCCTGCCGCCGGGCCAGACTGAAGACCCAGATGCGACTGATCCCACACAGCGCTGGTTCTGGGACGGTGGAGCAGCACCAGGCTCGGTGCCGCTCCATGAAGTCGTCCTTCGTCATGTCTTTGTGTCGGTCCGGCAGCTCCAGGACTCTGTAGGCCTGCGGGGACAAGCGGGCCTCCGTTAGCCACCGGGCCAGCGCCGCTTACTGCCAACCGCTTATGACCCAAAGACGCAAGACGACAATTCACGGAGGGGAAGTTTTATTCCAAAGTAGAAAAACGATTTTTTAAAAAAGCTTTCCGAATGATTTTACTTACCCTGATATTTAATGGCAACAGTTATGCAGAGGATGTTTGTTTTGTTTGTCTTTTTCGACCTCTTTGCCCAAGATAACTGGTTAGTGGAGGTGGGAAGTGCCATCACCAATCCAGACTAATATAATATTAACTTCATGGACTTCTGGTTCATTTCAAACTATAAAATAAACATTTCTTTTACACAAAGATAATTTAATCTAATAAACAGGTTTTTCCTCCATGATAATAACCGGCTAACTTTTCTTCATGGACAAATCACAAAAGAGATGGAATGGGACTGGATCTGCCAACATAAAAAACACACACACTTCTCCAGCCATACCTGACGTATGGACTCGGCGACGAGGCAGCCCACCACCTTGCGCTCCGTGTTGATGAAGAGGTAGGTCTTGGCCTGCGTGGGTCTGCTCAGGGTCAGCTGCTGGAAGCCCAGCTCACTGTCTGCAACAAGCCGCACATCATCAGCCTGAAAACACACACACACCGTATGAAAATCAGACCTGGAAAATCACCTTTGTTTACTCGTGAAAGAGCAAGTCGTTTCAGATATGACTTTACAGTGACCAGTGACCAGGTTGACTGAACAGAGACAAACTTTCCAGAAACTACATTCACTGAGAATCCAGCGAGAGTGCAACGCCACACCTTTTTAATGGCGTATTTGGGATCATCGGGCATGACCAGGATGATCTTTCCATCCCAGAACTCGGCCACCACGCGCTCCTTCTTCCAGCCCTGGAAACACAACGGAGAGAAGAAGCTGCCGTTACCATGCCAACAAACTCATGCCAGCAGCTTTGGCAGAAGATCTCTGAGAAGTACCAAACTACTAAAAACAAATCACGTTATCATTTAGATGCTGAAGGGACGGTAAGTAGTACAAGTTAGATAAGGAAGTAGAATCCCAAAAAGAGACGTCATAGCGCCATTTAAATCAGGATTAGTATACAAGTTTATTAGAATGTAAAGAATCAGTAGCGTTTCAATAAGGAAATCCATTCTGACTTTAAGGCCCGATAATGAAAACCAGTGTTTAGTTAAATATATACACTACCGTTAAAAAGTTTGGGGTCACTTAGAAATGTCTTTATTTTTCAAAGAAAAGCACTGTTTTTTCAATGAAGATAACATTAATCAAAAATACACTCTCTACATTGTTAATGTGGTAAATGACTATTCTAGGTGGAAACGTCTGGTTTCTAATGAAATATCTCCAGAGGTGTATAGAGGCCCATTTCCATCAACTATCACTCAGTGTTCTAATGGTACATTGTGTTTGCTAATCGCCTTAGAAGACTAATGTCTGATTAGAAAACCCGTGCAATTATGTTAGCACAGCTGAAAACAGTTATGCTGGTGATATAAGCTATACAACTGGCCTTCCTTTGAGCTTGAAGAACAAAATTAATACTTCAAATATTAATCATTATTTCTAACCTTGTCAATGTCTTGACTATATTTTCTATTCAATTTTCAATTCATTTGATAAATAAAAGTGAGTTTTCATGGAAGACACAAAATTGTCTGGGTGACCCCAAACTTTTGAACGGTAGTGTATATATGTGCCTCTCTGTGTGGAACTGACCTTAACATTGCTTTTCCGAAGAAAAAATACAACAAATAAATAAACACATATGGTATCCGATACCAGATTCAGCATCGGACCGATATCGACTTCGGTGCGCCGCAGGTTTCACATTTTGATCCTCTATGAGAGTTCAGTTCAGAGAATGAAGGAAAGAAGTTTTACCACAAACTTGATGGAGTCGAGGAAGCGCTGGTGGAACTGGGTGTGTTGGAAATGGTCCTCTGGGTTGTCGGCGCTGTACACCATCCCACAGGAGCTGCAGGTCGTCGCTCCAAACTGCTTCTGACCCGCGTCCTGTGTGCAGAAAGAGATGCAGTCAACACACAGAGGAAGACAAAGGTCCAACAAAGGAAAGGAAATAGACCAATCGTAGTGAAGCATCGGACAGCTTCAGCCAGTGTCCGACAACATATATGATTTTCTTAATCTTCAGGCTGGGTGGATTTGGAGCGAGTCGTGTGTTATAGCTGTGTAATAGTGGCACAAGATACCCGGAGTGGCTGGAAGGAGATAAACGTTTCTTAGATGTTACATTTTTACGTAAAGACCAGAGGAGCCAACATTAGCAGAGCGCATTAGCACTTCCAGGCAACACTAGGTACTGAAGGTACTGTTAATGCTTTTTAATGAAGGCAACGGTGAATAAAGACCAAGCAGCTTCACAGGAAGTCTTACTTTTCTTTTTAACCCGTTTTCACTGCTAAAAATAACTTAATTTTCACAAAACATGAGATAGTATTTCCTCTGAATGTGGGCTTCATGGTAGCTCTGCTCTCTCGAATGTTTTGGGCTCAAATATGTACCAAAATCTAGTCACAGCTGAGAATATAAAGATGAACGTACGATAATAAGCTGGTCGTCGTCCTGTTTCTCTTTCTTCCTGCGAACAGGTCGCTCTTTGAGTGCAGAAACGGTTTGTAGGGACGTCGTGGGGCCGGAGGGCGTGCTGCAAGACAGCGGGGGCCGCAGAGCTGCAGTCCTTACCCTACGAGAGACCACTGTGGTGTTAGTGGGATCATGCAAAATACAAAACTTTGATATGCCACTCAGTGACAGAAGCAAAGAAACACGTATTCATAATCCATATGTATTCACTTGTTAGGGATTGTATGAATTATGTCCAAGTCCATGAAAAACTGTGGAGCGTCCTTTACTGACGTCATGGCTCTCGTTTATGTAACATATTGGAATCATAGTTTCCATCCTCTCGCCAGGACCGCAAAGCTTTACCTCGTTATATGCTGGGAATATGTTTTGTTTCATATATATCTAAATCTCTCATTGTGTAAACGGACCGTCTCACCTCTTTGAGGCGGAGCCAAAGATGGGATACATCGCTGCAGATTCTGTGGAGAAGAAAAAAAACATTCAAATAAAGCTTTCATGGAAGAGATATTTTAAACTGAAATGCTCATTTAAAAACATGAAAACAAAGCGAGATGACGGGTTAAAGCTGCTGAAGTCTCTGTGATATATGTGAGCTGGTCAGTGTTTCAGTGGAATCAGCTGCAGATGTTGAACCATGATTATGAAAGTGTAAACAGTGTGTGTGTGTACCTTTGGGTATGCTGGCGGCAGCCCTCGGGGGGCTTTTCTCACTCAGGTCAAACATGGGTTCAGAGCCACCATCCTGGAAGAATAAATCAACATTATGAACAACTGCAGCTGAAACTCAAAGATCCCGAAAATTAGAGTTTGCTGAATAATGAGGTCGTCGCCATTAGCAACCTGAGGCCTTTAAATACAAAGCGAGCCCAACATACGGCGGGGATCTCTTTGTGATCTGGCTCAACTTGACTTGAGCCCGGTTGGCTGGTGGATTTACAAATGTGAAAAGGAAGCGAGATGCAAACATTGAGCGAAAGCGTCAAGACATCCGCAACAACGGGGATCGTAAACCAAGCGCACGACCCAGAGCGGCAGCCTCGGCTCAACGCCTCCGTTTGATTTGTGATGGTTACAAATGTGTGTTGGGCATCGTTGAGTTGGATCATTTCGAGTATGAAGCTGGGATCAAAACAAGGATAATGTAATGACTCATTGTTACAGTAAAATGGGCCATGAAATGAGGTGAAATGTTGAGCTTCTCTTCCAGTAGCCGCCCAGTGGGTCGCTCCTCTCAAGAGGACCTGAGGAAGTCTGCTGGGATAAACTGAGAAGAGTCTGTGGCAGTTATAATCAGAGCAAACTCAACTCTTAACTTTGAAGCCTACATATAATAAGTATGTAAAGTTCAGTCTATATCGGTCAGTAAGCAAAATGATGGTAGTAAGGAGATAAGGTTCCTCTGTAGGAGCCTTAGAGATAGCGTAAGGAGACGAGGTTCCTCTAGGAGCTTTAGAGATAGAGTAAGGAGATGAGTTTCCTCTGTAGGAGCCTTAGAGATAGAGTAAGGAGATGAGTTTCCTCTGTAGGAGCCTTAGAGATAGAGGAAGGAGATGAGGTTCCTCTGTAGGAGCCTTAGAGATAGAGGAAGGAGATGAGGTTCCTCTGTAGGAGCCTTAGAGATAGAGGAAGGAGATGAGTTTCCTCTGTAGGAGCCTTAGAGATAGAGTAAGGAGATGAGGTTCCTCTAGGAGCCTTAGAGATAGAGTAAGGAGATGAGGTTCCTCTAGGAGCCTTAGAGATAGAGGAAGGAGATGAGTTTCCTCTGTAGGAGCCTTAGAGATAGAGTAAGGAGATGAGTTTCCTCTGTAGGAGCCTTAGAGATAGAGTAAGGAGATGAGTTTCCTCTGTAGGAGCCTTAGAGATAGAGTAAGGAGATGAGGTTCCTCTAGGAGCCTTAGAGATAGAGTAAGGAGATGAGGTTCCTCTAGGAGCCTTAGAGATAGAGTAAGGAGATGAGTTTCCTCTAGGAGCCTTAGAGATAGAGTAAGGAGATGAGGTTCCTCTAGGAGCCTTAGAGATAGAGTAAGGAGATGAGGTTCCTCTAGGAGCCTTAGAGATAGAGTAAGGCGAGGTTCCTCTGTAGGAGCCTTAGAGATAGAGTAAGGAGATGAGGTTCCTCTAGGAGCCTTAGAGATAGAGTAAGGAGACGAGGTTCCTCTGTAGGAGCCTTAGAGATAGTAAATAAAAAAAGGATTCATTAGTGTGTGACGTGATCGTCACTATAATCTCGAGAAAGAGATGGAGCACCAATGAAGTGCAGCTGAAGTAAATATGATACACTGAAGTTAAATAATTGAGTTAAATATACAAAAAGGACCAGAAGAATAACTCCTGTACGACTGTATCTACGAGCACGTGTGGATACTTCTCGCGTACCAGAGGACTCAGAGACGCCGCCGTGGAGGCAGGACTCGCCGTCGGGGTCCTCGTCAACACAAGCGTCAGCTCCTTGGTAATCCCGTATTTCTCCAACAACATTTCAGCAGACCTGCAGGAGAAAGATGTTCATTGATGATGTGAAAGGATGCAGTTAAAGAACATCCAGATTGTTCTGTTCGCTTCAACGCTGCATCTCAATTTGGGATTTGGGGGCAGCCAAGTCTTGATGTAGTAAATAGAGCACCTGGATGTCTGCGGGGATTCAGGCTCTTCGTTATCGAAGTCCACCCAGTCGGACGGTTCAAACTTCGCTCTCTGCTTGGAGCTCGGCTGCTTCTCTTCGGTCCTGACCGGCTGGACATCAGTCTGTCGGCAGTAACCAGGACAACATAGCATCAACCTGACAGTTTTTGCTAACGGGTGGAGAAAAAAAAATCTGAAGTACAACCACTGTGGTGCGGGACTGTGATTGCAATTTACATCTTAACTTGTACATTCCTCAGATCGACCATGAACCTTAGTGATTGAGTCATGAAATATATCAGTTAAAATATTCATACAAGCCAATAAATGCTCACATCAAAGCTTCCTCGACATCCCAATGAGGACCCTTGAGACTCTTGCCTGCACAATAGAAACGTATAAAATGGCTCCTCTCACCGGTTTAGGGTGGTTCTGTTGTTGGGTCACCAACGGAGCCGCTGGCTTTGGTTTCTCACCCTCAGTCTGCAGCTGGACAGTTTTGCTTTTTGGTGCCGGCGCCGGCCTGGTTGACGATTTTGGTGCAGATTTCTTGAACATGGAGGTCGGTTTCTTGCCCGTGCTGAAGAAAGCAGCTCCGACAAAGATCTTCAGTTTGGGCTTCAGGCCGCTGAATGAGAGGGTGATGGCTTTCCTGGACTCGGATAACTTATTGCCGCGAGCAGAAGCAGCGATCGTACTGGACGCTGGTTTATCAGCGACACTGTGGGAATAAATGACACATTGATTTGGTGTCACAAAGCTGCAGGAGCACCAACAAAGCAGCTACTGTGACTAATATGGGAACCAACCTGCTGTTAAGCTTGGACAGTTTGATCGTCTTGGAAGAGGACGCATTGCCGACGGCGCCCGTCTTCCCCGCCTTACGAGATGCTGCAGCCACCTTTCTCTTCTTGCTGCCTCCTTTAACATTCTTCTTCTTCTTCTCCTGGGGCGGAGGGGAAGGAGGAAGGCGTGGAGGAGAAGGCAGCAAGTCCTTTATTGCCTTCCTCTCTAGTGGAGTGAGGTAGATGGGTTTATTCTGGCCATAGAAGGAACTTGTGACCATGGAAAGTTGGACTGGAGATTTACGAGGTGATTTGACTGGAGAGCCTAGGAAAAAAAAAACAACAAAAGCAGGAAAACAGATAAAGATGAGATGTGTTTGAGGGAACGTCTGTGGAAAAGGTGAAGGGGAGTGATATTGCAGCATGTCCCAACTCACGAACGCATTTCTTTAAAATTAAAGAGTCACATCGGCTGACCCAAAATGTCTCCCGATAGACCATTCTTTTCACGGGTCAACCCTACCTGCTGCTCTACGTGGGGATGCTGAGGTACAGTTCGCTTTGACCGGGCGCCCAACTGGCTTTTTCGTGTTCGGAGACTGTGGGAGCTTCCAGGACGAGCTCCTCTTCACGGGGGACAACTCCTCCCCCGCCCCGCTCTTGGCCGAGTGGCTGGAATTAAAGTAACAAATGAGAAACAGCAAATGCCACAGGGATAATCAATAACCTGCAAAAATGTGTGACACAAATGGTATGCACACATGAGAGGCAGTACATAAGATAAATAGTAGTATTTAGTTTTTAGTATTGTGTTTTATATTTATTTTCATTAATGCTCTGATGTGCACCGCTGCTGTGATTTTTGAAATGTCCCCACTGTGGGACAAATAAAGGAATATCATATCATATATACAGTAGAACTACAACTGTTTACTGTTATTGGGGTAGAGAGTTGTTTTCAGAGTAGTGTTAATATGACATCAGGGTTTAAGTCCCAGTACCAAAAGAAGTGATGTAGTTTTATTTAACAAAAGAAGCCACACACAAGGACAGATAGCTATAGAAACATTTACCGAGAGAGTTGGATAAGTATTAACTTGGCAAACCTCTGACTTAAATCAGGAACCATCTGATCAAAGTAAACTAATTATTCAAACGGGCTTCTGTAATTGACACTGAGCCCATATTGTTGTTGCATTTGAATGCATCGGGATAGTACATTTCGAGTACCTGGTGTGTTCACGACTCACCTGTCAGAGTTCAGCGAGGAGAGCTTCCTCTTCCTCGTATTAATGGGAATCATCTTCCTCCCTGCACGTGCACAAACACACACCCAAACACACACATTAGCAGGTCTTCTTATGATTCCTATCAACCTGCCTGTGTAACAAGTGCAACAGCGGGCTGCATCAAGTGTTGGTCAAGTAACATTAACTTACTTAAAGTAGTGTGACGAAGTGTGCTCTTGGTATTTGAATGAGGTCACTGACTACAATGAATATTTAGATCATGTTTTGTGTTTGACCTTAAATTTAAAACACAACCTTACAGAACATGGAGCTAAACTTTGATTGTGTCACTAACTTTACTGACGTTATTGATGAGTGTTCTCAGTTAAACATGGCACCGTATTTCATCATGTTTGTGCACAAGCTAATAAAGCGCTTCTTGAACAGCTCGAGCGGAGATAAGTGCGTAATTGGCGGGATGATTAGCCAACTTTTACAAAAGTTGACAAACTAACATTAGCTAACGTGTCGATATTAATCACATTGCGCCCGTTTGTTTGTCCGCGTGTCTGCGTTTTTAAGACATTAAAGAACATTACATCTAACGTTAAACATCATGCAGTTGTTTGACGGGTCGCTAGCTTGAGGTTCACATATGATTCACTTACTTTCAAGGTTACGTAAATGCACCATTTGAGAGAAAAGTAACGCATAAAACACCAAAACATGGAGCTTGAACCACGAATAATGTAACTCACCAAACACGTCTGTCGTTTTGTATAAAACAATAAATGTCTGTATGAAGTTTGAGTCGCTCCTTTTCTCTGCCCGCGTTTCTTCTCACTGTTTTGAACAGCGCGCGCCAGTCTCCATAAAAAATAGACAGGAAACGGAAACACGTTACAACAGTAAAAGCATGGCTGCACTTCTTCCCTGCCTTCAAAATAAAAGATAGTCGTTTCCGAAATGACAATAACTCATTCAACAGTTATGTGTGTGCAGTTATTGCTATACTTATTTAAAAATTTGTTTTATTCACATATATATTGCGTGCGATTATACAACACTTCTAGATACAACATTAACGTATTGTTGTATTACTTTTATTTTTAAATGAATTTGCTGAAGCTTTTATTTTGTAAAATCCATGTGGGCACTTCCTGGCCGGTCGCTGCACCAGCGCAACAACTTCCCAGGTCAACTCGTACACGAGAAAAGTGACAACAGGCGGAACGCGGCTCGTTAGATTTATTTGTTTTGATCATTAGCGGCATTAGCTTTCAAACTGTATTCAATTCATATTCGTATTTTAGTGGCGAGTTTGATTCACGTAAAATGGTGTTTTACTTCACAAGTGACGGTGAGTAACGTTAACGATGCAGCAGAGTTAGCTCGTAGCCTGGTTAGCCAATACTTTTATTTTTTTTATTTCTCATTTAATGTGAGTCTGTGTTTATTGTGTGTTTCGTGTCGGCAGCTTCTATTGCGCCTTCATCCATAAATAACTGTGTATTGTTTCCCTCTCAGTGGTGAACCCTCACTACACGATCTACATGGGGAAAGACAAATATGAAAGTAAGTTCGTTATAAGATCACACACACAAACACACTCACACACACACATTATGTATTTGACTTTTATCTTGATGCCACGTCTCATTATTTTTGCAGACGAGGATCTAATAAAGTACGGATGGCCTGAAGACATCTGGTGAGTGTCAACACTTACACACAGATGCAACTCAATACCTTGTAATGACTGGTTTTAAGCACAACTGAGATACATATAAATATGAACAACATGCGTTCAACGCTTTGTTTTGTTTTTCCCCTCCAGGTTTCACGTGGACAAACTGTCTTCGGCTCACGTTTATCTGAGACTGCCAAAGGTGAGGAGCCAACCCGGTGAACCTGAAATCCTGAATATGAAGTACACAGTGGTGTCTCGGGTCCGGATGATGAGACAGTGCCGAGTTCAGGGAGTTGGAATAAGCACCAGCCACATGATGGTCAAATATGCGAGTGGCTGCTGGAAGTGCTTCACTCACTAGCCAAGAAAACACTTGTTATCTATTGAGCGGCGTTTAAATTTGGGACTTCGTAAACATATGTTATCTATCTTTATCTTTGGTCGGTTTAAATGAAGCCTTGTGCTAAACGGCACAAATAAGACAGCAATGATGCTCAGGTTGATTTAAAGCATAAGTTAGCCCTTGAGTACAGCCATATCTTGTTGATTAAATAGTTTAACTCGCCTCTGAGCACTTAAACTACAATGTAAAATATTTTTTCCAGGGTCAGACCATAGAGGAAATCCCCCCCGAGGTGCTGATAGACTGTGCACAGCTGGTGAAGAACAATAGCATCCAAGGTAAAGACCTGCTTCCTGATAATGGATCGAGTTTCAGCCCCCAGTGGGTTCAGAATAAGGTGTGTGATTATCACAGCCGATCCGAGGGACTCGTGCTGTATCAATCAAAACATTTCCTCTTAACCTGACAATCACCCCGTTCTCGCCATTTTCTGCATTTTTTGTGTTTGTTTTTGTGGGCGACATGTGTATATCTCTATGTATCTTGAATTAAACTGCGTTGAATGCCATCAGGCTGTAAGATGAACAACATCAAAGTGGTTTACACACCTTGGGCCAACCTGAAGAAAACCGGAGGCATGGACGTCGGGCAGATCGGCTTCTTTCGACAGAGAGAGGTCAGTCGAGCGGCATGAAATGAAAACAATCCGATTCTATAGAAATGGGTCTCGAAGCAACGCGTGACGGGTTGCTTCTGTTCTTGTGTTCTACGTCACGAGTCTCTTATCACCGCCGACTCGCCCGCTGAGGCGCGTCCTGCTTGCGCTGTGTTTTCCAGGTGAAGATTGTGGCCGTGGAGAAGAAGGTCAATGAGATCGTGAACCGCCTGGAGAAAACCAAAGTAGAGAGCCTCCCCGACCTGGCGGCAGAGAAGGAGGCGAGAGACCAGGAGGAGAGGAACGAGAAGAAAACACTGCTCCAAGACCAGAAGAAGGAGGAGAAGGAGGAGCAGAAGAGGAAAAAGGAGATGGACGAACTCAAGTAATTTTTATGTTGTTGTTGTTGTTGTTTTTCTATGACATTGTTATGTTAAAGTCTGATTTAATTATTTATTTATTTAATAAAATACCTAAATATTTATTATACTAAAGCATTTACATGAAAGGCGAACTCACGCTGTTACTGAAAACAATAGTTTAAAACTGTACTGTTGTGTATTTTATTCAGTCAATCATTGCAATATGATACAATATTATTCTATATAATATACAAAACAAAAAGACTGAAAAGGTATAGGTAGAAGCAAAAAATGCTTATATATTCCTATCCTAATTTATTATAATCAAATAAATCCGAAAATGTATATAAAATAAAGAAAAGAAAAAAATACATATATTGTACATAATGCATGATGTGTCTGATGGACGGTTTCTCTCTCCAGGTGCTACACCTCACTGATGAAGAGTGAAAATATGACGACCAATGAGGTGAGGACAAATCTATGAATATGTATTCTGTTTGTGAATCCGCAGAAAGGAAAGCTCAGGGCTTCGGCCACAAGTTGGGGAGAATTATTTTCAATATCGGGGATATTCACAAATGGGTTGTCGAAGAAGAGAAAAGAGAGATGGGCCACGATGTCTTTTCCTACTGTAACATATAAAGTTACATCAGTGTATAATGAAAAGAAGCACACTCACTTTATTATTTAGATTAACAGCCGCAAGGCAGAAAAGAATGAGAGTAGGTTTTGGGTCGTGGACTTTGATCCAAAGCGTTACGAGATGCGGAGAAGTCGTGCCATAAAGAAGAAGAGAAGTATTTAGTTCCAGCTGGTTTTGATGACCTGTGCTTCGCTTGCAGGACGGTAACGACTCGGACGACTTCATGTGAGAGGAGGAGCAGACGGAGCCGCCGTCGGGACGCTCCTCCTCCTCCTCCGTTGCTTTCGCGTGATGTAACTGACACTGAAAGAAAACAGACGAAATGGATACCTTTTTTATTTTATTTTATTTAATCTTTCTTTTTGGACACTGAACCTGAGTCCATGAGGGACGGCGCCGGAGATTTATTCCACATGCTGAGCTGAATGGCCTCTTCATCAAGGGGGGGGGGGGGGGGTACTGTACTGTCGAAGAAACGCAGGACAACAGGAATGCTGAGCATCATTTTAGGAGGAAGAAAACACTCAAACAGCAGAACTGTGTTTCGCTGCTGCTGGTTTCTGATGAGACGTCGCGGCTCTGTGTTTTCACAACCCTGCAGACTCTTCTCGTCACTTTCTTTTATGTGTTCATTTCTCTGCACGTCTGATTTCATTCACAATTCAATGTATTAAACTAACAGTCATAGTTATTTTTGACATACTGTTCTGTTGAGCGGCACCATCCGCCAGGCGTGGCCTCGATCATCCAACGGCAGAATCGTGGCGTCTGGAGCCGCTTGACGTCGTGAAAGATTACAACTTTTTCGGGCTGCATCTTAAATTATTTTTAAACGTCGCTCGTCTCAAGTCTTCTTGCTCGTTCTGTCCGACTACCTGTTTGAACCCAAATAAATGACCAGTAAGTTTACAATAAAACAGCAAAGAAATTTCTCAAATCAGAACATCATGTGTTTGGCAACAAAATAAATAAATACATTATAGATTATGAAAATGGTAAAATAATCTATAATGTTCCAGACTTCAAGAGGTCTACAAGTTTATTCTTTTGTCTTTTTATTTTATTTTTCCTTAACATGATCAAACATACATTTAGTTCAAAGTAAGTCAGCTCACTTTCCCTGCGGTTTTTTAAATGACAGCAGCATTTCCTCTCTCCTGTAGGTGGCGCTATCAACACATCTACACCATAGCCTGGGCCTGTCGAGGCCTTGTCGGGTTACTCACCTTCACTCTAATTGAGGATGAGGGGAACCTTTGTGATCATTTTGGGTTCAACTGTTTTGGAGTTGTGAAATGTGGAAACCTTCAGCACTGTGACACAAACTACAGGAACTACGTGCCAGGAGCAAGTCACACATGCTGAAGATGAACCTTCAATTTTGTCAAATTAAACCATTTGACTGATTTGATCTCGGGTGCAGGAACGATAGCTGATGTTCAGGCTCATCTTGGCTGAAGTTCTCACCATTTGAATTCCGCAGGATGTTAAACTTCATTTTAGGAGGAGTATGTAAATCCACCTCTTAAGCGGCATGTCAGAGCAAGCTGATCGATATTCATAGGAGCAACTATGCTGTGAAAAGCAGCTCAACCAGGTCGCGCTTCTCTATATTTGCATTTATTGATATCGGTATGCATATATATGTATGCATATATATATATACTGCTATGGTGATTAGAAATATCCTTGCAGTGTACCTTAAGGGTGTAACTGTCCCTTTAACAAAGTGAGGGTGTTACTGTCCCTTTAACAAGGTGAGGTCGGGGTTTGAGTTATTCCTGCCAAAGTTTCCACATGAGCATGCTCTAGTAAACAAAGCCTCACATCCTCAGCGCAGAGCCCGAAGCCACACCATGTCCGACTGGTCACCTGTGTAGTGTGTGTGTGTGTGTGTGTGTGTGTGTGTGTGTGTGCGCGCTGTGGTTTACAATGGGTGGACTGGTGTCGCTGTGCGCTGCAGACAGGCTCACACAAGTGGAACAGGTGGACTAGTCGGACAGGTTTCACAAACCCTCTTGTTTCCTTTCCTTCCTCCTGTTCCCTCCGTGAGGCCATGTAGACGGAGGAACACCTGTAACGGCGGCCGTGACCACCGCGGCGTTTCTACACCTTTGTCTGTGCGCCACAGGTGAGTTGTCGATTGTGTGCGTGCGCAGCCAGGTAACACAGGTGAGAACTTAACCCTCCCTTCTTCCCCTCTGGTCTCAAAGCGGTGGTTTCGGACACCGGCTCCACGGACACGGCCGTGGCGGTGGCCCCGGGCGACGTCGTTATACTTCCGTGTTACACCGACGGTGACGTCACACCGACCCTCACGACGTGGGAGAAAGATGGACGCGAGGTGGCGAGAGGCGACGCCTTCTCCCCGAGCCCCCCGCCCGCAGGAGCAGAGAGACTCAGTCAGAGTTTTGACTCATTTATTGCAGACGAGTGGGTGACGTCATCGAGAGGAGCCGTTTGCACCGCGATGAAAGGCAACGGTGGGAAAAATAATATTCAGCGCCACAGAAATAAGTTGCCGGGAGTCGGTGGGTCCTCTGGTTTACTTCCCGGTGAGCTGCTCGTAGAGTTTGGGCACGTAGACGTCCCATTCGGCCTGGTAGCAGGTCCCGGCCCTCGGGGCCCCAGGCCGTACTTCTGCCTGAAACTCTGGATCTTGAACTGTCCACGGCCGTCTCCGGACCGGTTGGTGAGGACGGGCTCGCTGCAGGACAGGAGGCCCGGCTGCTCGTACACCAGCCACACGTACCGGTGCAGACCTGCAGGGGGCGAGCAGCGGTTAAAGGAGTTGCACAGATTCTTTAGGGGGCACTCCAGGGGCATTTAGAAGAAATCGGGGCACCTGGGGCATTTAACCTTTCTTCAAAAATAAATATACGTATTTAGGCTTATAGTATATGAGCCAGTCATACAAATGGTAATAATAAGACTATTAGGGAGTAGTCTACAGATTCAAAGTATTTTTAGATTTTTTTTGAATAATCATATTAAATTGTATTATTTATGGTTATTTATTGTTCTATAAAAAAAAACTTTACAATTATAACTTATTTCTTTGTTTTTTTATAATTCTAACATATTTATTTTACGCATTTAACGCATGCGCAGAATGAGCTTCCAATCCGTCTGTTGTTGGTCGTCTCGAACCAGCAGCATGTCATTCTGTCTCTACCTGTCGCGTTAACACGACTCCGATCTCCGTCTCGCGCGCCGCAGAGCTCGGATGCCGGCGTGTGCGCGCACATCGGGACGAAAAAAAGTCACTTGCACCCCCCCCCGTCAACAACTCTTCTCTCGGCTCGCGCAGCAGAGCTCCGATGGTGGCGCGCGCACTGGTGAGCAATACAGGGCTCTCAAGTGTCACGCATTGAGCGTGAGACTCACGCATTTCGGTCTTAACTCACGCACTCCCGCCACACATCGTATTTCTCACGCTGAAAAAAACTCTCGGCTCTTTAATGTTTTAATGCAGGGGTGCTCAATATGTCGATCGCGGTCGCCGCAGAGCTTCGATGCCGGCGCGCATCGCTCTGTCGCGCGAGCCGAGAATTGTTGACGGGGGGGGGTAGACGAAAATTACAGGGTGACGGGTGGAGATTCCCCTGTTATAATAGGAGGGGAAACACTGGAGTTGATAAGCGTGTCTTCTTGTCTGATCAATACGCAACTGTGAGGTGCGCGAATGGACCGAGCGGCCAGCTGCTGATCACTCAGCCAATGAACAGACCGTGCGCGCGCAGCGCACAAACAATTTTTTTGGGAGCACCGAAGACCCATTTTGACCCAGGAAAACCCCTGAATGTATATATGGGATTAATCATGATTAATCCACAGAAACCTGTGATTAACCTGATTAAAAATTGTAATCGTTTCACAGCCCTAATGCTTATATATAAGGCCTGTGTCTGATAGTCCTTTGTCAATAAGTGGGAGGTAGATTATCTCACTGATTCTTCTTGTGTGTTCATGTGTTGTACAATAAATATAATTTCCGAGCAATCCGACGACCCGTGACCGACACAAACGCCACGCGCTGCAGATGGCCGCCAGAGGGCACCTCATGTGGATTGTGATTGGATTGGATTGAATTTATTGTCATTGCTAGAGTCCAGTTACAGAGGCAACGAAATGGCAATTGGCTGAAATTCCCGTCAATCATACCACAGATCGTCTCTCCTCCGCTGACACAGAAGCTGTTTCTCAATTCAAAGTCCACTGAGTACAGACTTGTGTTCTTTTGGAGTCTGGTCTTTGGAGTCTGGTCTTTGGAGTTTGGTCTTCGGAGTCCAGACTTCAAAGGACGAGAGAAGGGGAGGAGAGTCTTTCTGCGATTGAACAGCAGCTTACTTGATGACGTCACCACATCAGCTGTTCTTGCTCCTGAGTTTACTCCAATTGTTCACTGTAAATTATTTTTTACAGTCAAACAAAATATGACAAATCTGCTTTTCTCATTATTCTTTAAATATAATTATTTTATTTTGAATTGTGTGTGGATATATATATATATACTTAAAAATAAAATAATCATACATATATAATTGTATTAATATTTTGTACAAAATAAAAACATTTATATATATTGTTTATAAATATTGAGATTATATATAAATATGTATATATATATAATAAATATGTTATATACATATATATATATTTGTATGTATATATAGCTATATTACACATGTAATTGCAAACAATTCGGTCTAAAAGAAAAAGACAGCACGTTAAAGTTAAATTAAAATATTAAGTTATGAATCTTAACCCTCAGTCAAACTAATGTAACGTTATCTGTGAATAAATAATAAGCTCTTTGTGCTCGTTAGATCTGTTGAGTATTCTGAAACTGGGCACTTCGCAGATGATGGAAAACAGGCTTCCGGACGCGCGTGGATTAAGTTATCAACATTTAATGGCAGGAAGGGTAAAACAAACAGTCAAGGCTCACGATCGTGATCTTCATCGGCTCCTCCGCCGTCCTTCCAGCGTCGAGAATACCTGTGGAAGAGAGCGATCTCTCTCCAAAACGGAGTTTCATACTCCTCTCTGTTTCCGGTCAAAAATGGCACTTCCAGTTCCGTCGCTAAAGTATTTTCACAATAAGAGTCCCGTCTCGTTATTGTCCGCATTAAAATCACTTTCACAATAAAAGTCTGTTATTGTAAGTCACTTGACGGAATTCAACCGGCCTCGTCAATCTATAATACGAACATACAGTCACTCTCATGCAATATACATTAATTCCTGCCATTTACATTTGCACAGAGTAAACATTACCCCTATGCAGGCCCGGGGTGGGTAATCAGGAGAATCGGGAGAGTTCCCCGTGGGCCGCTTCACTTCTGGGCCGGTCGAGAATTTTATTTGTTGACATTTGTCATGTTAGTCCATCTTCTCTTAAAGTGGGCTACACACGTTCAGCATTCTGACACCGCAGCCTCTGCATGGGTTGTACCATGCGAGGAAGTTCACCCCTCCCAAATAATAGAGTTGGTTCAGTCCATTATGGAACTCAACCAACTCAGTTTGGGAGAGGAGAACTTCACCCCTCCAAAATAGAGTTGGTTCGGTCCTTAGCTGTCTTTTCCAAAAAGTTTTCTCAGCTACGGATAGCTGGGCCGGCCCGACCGCAACGATACGCGTCAGGGAGGATGGACGGGAGGAAGAGGGCAGGAGGGGCTGAAAAAGCCAGGTTGAAAAAAAGAAAGGCATTGGAGGAGGATGCTGCCAAATGTGCCAAGCTTACAGATTTCTTTTCAAGAGGACAAACACAAGTGGCAACTGGTCAAGAGAGACAAAGGCCTAATGATTAGCAACATAACTATTTGGCTAACGTTGTAGCCTTGATTAATATCATTGTAGCGTTGTCAACCTATTCTCAAGCAAAATATTAAATTGAATTAAAATATTAGCCTTTTTATATCACCCAAAATATGGCGATCCATAGACTTTGCAAATATTATGGAAATATTGATATATACTATTGATATTGATATTGAAGTATGCAGTAATATCACTCTTAATTTTTCTTTGTAGCTTCGGAGCAGCAGATAAGTCAGTCTCCTGCTGAAAATGATGAGCCCGACATTTGCAATGAGGAGGCCATGACGACAGGGACAGGTAGAGGATAACAGTGGACACTATATGAATTAAAGTTATATACTCTAAGAAAGAGCAGTACAGTACTTGATGAACCAATATGCATAGTTTGCTCAGAAGTGGGTGTAGTAATGGAGTAAATCACCACTTTATAATACTCATGCAGAAAAATGATAATGACCATGACAATGACCATGACGGCCCCCATGAGGTCTCACTCCAACAAATCTGGCCTACTGCCTCATCTGAGTCTGACACTCCTGCTACGCCCTTCTGCCTTTTTTAATGTTGTGCATATTTTCTGTTAACTTCTCATCTTAAGTGGATTATTTTTGTTGTATTTAACCGTTACATTATTTGTTGGACCATGGTATTAATAAAAGAACTACAGGATAGTAAGAGCTGAACTGTTGCTTCATTTATCCAATTTCCACGATAGCCTACCATGAAAAAAGTGGGCTGGTCTTGAGCCTGAAATTCCCGGGCTGAAAAGTGGCCCCACTCCGGCCCTGCCCCTATGCTTCATAATACATTAATAATATCAATATTCTCCCTAATATTTTCTATTATAATATCTTTCTATAGCCTATGTATTAATTTAAAAACATAAGACCTCTGCAGATGTTATCAAAATAAACTATTACAACTTAACAGATCCTTCAACCCAAATTATATCTCATGTTTAACCGCGACGGAGACGTCAGAGCCAGCGGAGCATTTTAAAAAGTCCTGCGGAGATCAGGCTGCTGTCGGCGGCCACACAGCGCGCTGACCGGCCGGCGCTGCAGAGCAGAGCCTCAAATCTACGGCGCAGATCTTTATTGGGCTGAATCATAACAAACCGACCACAGATTTGATTTTTAAACTACTAACTTCTCGCCTGAAAACATCCTAAAATGACATTCCGTGACTCAACAGTAGTATTTAGAAAAAGTCATCAAGTCTCCTCTGATGCATCCTCCGGAAAGTGGGAGGATCAAGTCACATCCGGGTATTTTAACCGTGCTTTGCGAGAAGCGAACTTTGAATTGGAACATGGACTCGGGCTGCGACTGATGACGTTTCACAAGTCCACGAGGACACTAGTAGAGGAAAGTACGCACAAGTACTCATATTGAGAAACGACGACCTTCTGTCTCTACTTATTAGAGCAGCCTGATAATAAAGAGTTGCAGTTTTCTAAATCCTGACTGAAACTCCTCAAATGAACTAATATGATGTAGAAAGTCACACAACTTCCTCAAGGACCTTAGAGAGGAAGGGGGGTTAGAGGTCTGAAATGAGCCAACACCTCTGGATGTGTGTATTCTTTGTATTTTCCGGCAGCTAGCAGCCGGGTTATCTGGAGTGACAGCAGATTAACTCACAAAGACATTTTATTTCTCTTTTGTAGTTTTAGGTCCTAAAACCGTGTGGATGATGGCACGGTTCAGGAGTGTTCGTCCGAGTCTGCATCCTCGTGTAACAGCGGCAGGACGTCCCGGGGAACAGCGTAGTCGGCCATGTTGGGGAGCCCGGACACCACGCAGCAGCTTAGGGCACTGCGGAAAATGTCCATGTCACAAGCCTCCGTCCACTCAGCGGTCGTCTGGTCGTAGCTCTCCACGTTGTAGCAGGTGGTGTTCCCGTTGTAGCCCCCGACAACAAAGAGACGATCGTCCAGCACTTCGATGCCGAAGTTGCTGCGGGGCATCACCATGGGCGTCACTTCCTGCCAGCTGTTGTTCACGGGGTCGTACGCCTCTGCAGTGTTCACACGGTTGTTGCCATCAAAGCCGCCAACCTTTGGGACAGCAAGTGACATATATGGTGAAAGAAAAGAAACTCACACTCAACTCCTTCCGATTCATCTGTTGACTGAACGTCACACGAGTTTCATGTGAACTTACTGCATACACGAGACCTGCATATGCAGCGATGCCAGTTCCGCTGCGCGGGCTGCTCATGGGGGCGATCATCGTCCACTGGTCGGCCCCCGGGAGGTAGCACTCAGCCGTCTGCAGGCACTCCGTCCCATTGAAGCCCCCACAGATGTAAAGCTGGGGAGAACAGGAGGGGTTAAGTAAAGAATCACTTCTTCTGGCTTCAACTCCTTATAAATTATACCGAGATCTTTCTACTCTAGCAGGATGATTCCCATCGCCCAACTATTGGTGTTGGTCTCTAATATCTAATACGTTGCATCGTCTTACTAAAGTTTCTTTAAATCATGATTACAAACCTGAGACAAGCTATAAACAAACTGTCTAAAAAAGAAAGGGGATTCTTGTTTATGTCAGTGCCATCCAGATAATAAGTGTTTACATGTTTTCTTTCTACTTGACCATCCACATACAAATTAACCACAGTGTGCAATAGTGACACACACACACTGACTCACACATGCACCTCTTTTCACTTCCATGCACACAACATCACACATTCTCTCGAGAGCCCATAGGTCTCTGAAGACCTTCAGTCTGACACACTTCCCTCTGGCCAATGACTCAATGCACCTCAAGACAACTGCATCAGGTCCCATGGAAACAAGGTAAACTACAGGTACACATTTACTCTGTTGCCCTTAAATAACTCCCAGACACTTTCCCCCTCCACACCACCTTGTTGTGCAGCGTCGTGCTGCTGGCGTCGCTCCGGTGCTCTTGCATCGGCGCGATGAGACTCCACTGGTTGGCCTCGGGCCTGTAGCGCTCGGCGGTGCAGAGCCGCGAGTTCCCATCGAAGCCTCCCATGGCGTAGATGCATCCGTCCAGCGCGGTGACGCTCACGTAGCAGCGGCGGTGGCACATGGGGGAGGCCTCGTGCCAGACGCGCGTCCTCAGGTCGAACCTGCGCACGCTGTTGAAATGCTCCGCCCGGTCGACGCCGCCGATGCAGTAGAGGCTCCCGTTGAGGACGGCGGTGCCGTGGTAGGCGCGGGGACGCTCGCAATTGTTTGTCATGTTCATCCAGTGGTCGGCGCGGAAGTCGTACGCCTCGATGCCGTTGGTTGGATTGCCGCGGCTCCAGCCTCCGATGGCCAACAGGACGGCGTTCGGGAGGCGAGGGCGGAGGAGAGGGTTGCTGAGCTGAGCAACAGAGGGCCTGCTGGTCCTGATGTGACCGATGGCCTCGAGGACACCCTGGGCCATTGACAGGCACTCAGTGCTGGTGCTCACCAGCTCATTGGACAGAACCTTGAGCCGCATGTAGTTCAAACTCGTCAAGGCCAGTCGCACCTACGCAGAGAGAAAGGGACAGGAGTGTTGAATTGAATCTGGTAAACACACTGAAGGGTTATTTGGGAGTTTTTCCTGGTCCGATGTGAGGTTTTGGGGCAGGGATGTCTATGTGTACAGATTGTAAAGCACTCCGAGACAAATTTGTAATTTGTGAAATTGGGCTATACAAAAAATAAAACTGAATCAGCCAAATGCTGAAGGTGCAAGTCCAAACGAAGTGACCGAAGGTTATCATACCTTTGAAAAGAGCACCGCCACGTGTGCTTTCCGTGTTTCGGGCGCGTGGTCGATCCAGCGAAGGACGGCCTCGAAGGCGACGCTCTCGTTCCTCACGTTGAGGTCGTCTCTTTCGAGGATGTCGATGAGTTGCTGCAGGGACAGCTGCAGGAACTCTTCGTGGCGAGCCACCTCCTCGAAGTGCTCCACCACGTAGCGGTAGGCCCTGCGCTGCAGTTCGGGGCAGAAGACGATGTCTGTGAACTCAAAGATGCCGATGCAGTTCTCCGCGCTGAGCTGCTCCCCGAGGAAGTCGCAGCAAGTCTGCACGACGGCCATCACGTTGAGCTGGTCAGCCGCCAGCAGCAGCTCCTGCACGTTTTCTGCAGTCACTGAAACGGAGCCGGTGTACGCAAACTCAATGATGAGCCGCATGGCGTCGGGAGACACTCCCGGTATGACGAAGACCTTCTTGTCTGCTGGGCACCAGCGTCCGAAGAGAGCACTGAGGGTGAAACATAGAAGCAAAGAGTTGGAAACAGACTTCAGATCTTTGAATTTTTTATTTTATTTTATTTTAAATTTATTTAACCAGGAAATGCCTCATTGAGATTAAAAATCTCCTTTACAAGAGTGTCCTGGCCAAGACAGCAGCAGCAGCACGTCACACAAAGTTCCATACAATACAACATAAAACAGTCACAGACAATATTTAAAAAAAACGAAAAACAAAATCACAGCATGAATAAAACCAAAACTAAGACTCAAGTCAACACAACCCAGCTTACACAGGAGCACATACCTCCGTCATATAAAACATCTACAGCTAGATGAATTTCCCTCCAATAAAATCGACACACGACCCCGTTTAGTATTAAAGGGGAATTATACAACACGTTCACCACCGGACATCAGAGTGTAACTCGCAGTAAGAATGTCTCAAATATTTCATGTTACATTTTGTATTTAATTTTGTTTTGTGATCTCAATTCATCTCCGTGTTGTGCAGCTTCTCCGTTGTGCATTGAGTCGAGCATCTCGAGTTGCATTAAAGTAATCTGGTCACTTTTCTGAACACACAAAATCCTCAATGCTACTGTGTTGATCTGCAAATCTAGTTGCTATGGAACTGAGGGAGTACTGTAGCATTCAAATAAAAATAATAATACAATAATAATCATAAGTAACTGCACTCTGCAATCAATGTAGCATACAACACTTCATGGAAGTTAATAATTATTGTTGATTAGACGTTCACAAGCTTCAGATACAACTCACATGAAGTATTCGCTGCATTCACACAGGATGACCCTGTGGACGTCAAACGCCACGTTCTCCACGTTGATGACCGCGTCGCAAAACTGTCCCTCCAGACGGAGGTCGTTGAACACGGACCGCCGGGGCGAAGGTTCGGCCTGGTCGCTCATCTCGAGTTCCTGGAGTACGAGAGTTTCTTGAAGGTCGACTGGTCTCTTGGGTCCCGAGAGGTGTTTTGAGTCCATGGAGATAATGTGAAGGAGCAAGAATTCTAGAATGGATTCATATCTCAACGACCAACTGACGTCGTCCAATTCAACCGGTAGACTGTAGAACACTTTACTCATTTAAATATTGAAGCCACAGGGGGGCACGGGAGAACATGTTGGGACGCGCGTTGAATACAATTGCAAAACATGACACACAACACAGGATCCTGTCGACCACGTCAACACGGCCACGGTCCAAAGCGGTAGGCCTCCCATCCACACCTGTTCTCATCAGAGAACTTACCTGAAGGCCTTTTTAATGTTACCGTGTCATCCTGTGTTCAAATGTAGGAACTTCATGTCCCAGTTCACCCGGTGTTTCCCTCAAAGATAGCAGAAAACAACAGAACTACCTTTAGGCTCCAACACACCGGCCCCCGAATGTTAATGTCAGGAGGGCAAAAACAATTCAATACATACAGGTAGACCCCTAGTGGTGCTCAAGCTCCTCCCCTTTTCCCCTGGATGAGGACAGTGCCCTTTCTGCTGGAGACACATTGTTACTCTCTCTGTCATCAATTCCCACCAAATGTGTTTTGATATCTGACGGGGAATTTATTTGAGTTCTTGTGAGAATATCGCCCGACATGCTCCGCGGCGCTCACAAGCCCAAAACCCAAGGATAGGAAGCTGCGTATGTGTCCGCTTCTTATAGAAGACGTTTGCTCACTGCTCTGCCCAGCGTGATAGACTTAGTTTGCACATGTGCAGATCGCACCAGTCCTTCCAGAAAGGTCTTGAGGACTCTTCCTAGTAACCAGGAACTTTGTGACGCTGGAGCATTTACAACAAGTCCAATGTCTCCATGAACGAGACTTTCTTTCCATCCTCCACCTTTACTGCTCCTTTAGCAAAGGCAAGTATTCTTTTAGCCAGAGCTTCCAGAAGAGGTTGGAGATGTCCTGAACTTGTTTCCATCTTCTTTTGATATTGAGACCTCTCAAACAGTCCAGTGTTTTTACTGTTAACCCTGGTGGCAGTAGCGGCGGGTAGTCTCTCCCACACAGCGGGCTGCATCTTTGAACGGGCGTTCAACACACTCCAACAGCATCAGGCGGGATGGCTGATAATCGGAGGTAAGCATATATCAGTCATTTGGTTTTTAAATTGAATGTATTATTGGATTATTTTTTACTAAACACACTAAACACTCACACAAAAACAGTCCTGTGGTCCACATGCTCTACAATTTAAAGTCAAAATAATGTTTCAATTGTAAAATGTTTATTTAACTCTAAATAAGTCGGAAATCACAAAAAAATAAGAAGTTAAAATACACTATGTTCTATCAGTTCCCAGGAGTGTATATATATATATATATACATATATGTGTATATATGTATGCATATATATACATATACAGTATATATGTATGCAAATATATACATATATATGTATGCATTTATTATTATATACATATATATATGCAGGCACGTGCACAGATAGAGCCCTAGTGGTGCTCAAGCACCAGCCCTTTTGCCCTGGATGAGAAAAGTGCCCTTTTTGGTGGAGACACTTTTTTTCCATTCATCAGTATTTAACCCTTGTGTTGCCTTCGGGTCATTTTGACCCGAATCATTATTACACCCTCCACCCTTTTTTTTAGGTTTGAGCACCTGCCCCCCAAAATGTCTGTGCACGTGCCTGTCGGTTGTCAACCCAGCTGCATCTTTACTAAGAAATGGATGAACACAGAAGAAGCGAGAAATAATATAACGACCACAAACAAAAAGAAGTCACTTTAGACATGATAAATGAATACATATAAATAGTTTAGACACAATATATATATTTATATTCATAGTGTGTTTCTCTCTTGAAAATAAAAGCTGGAGAATGCGGGCATCGATCCCGCTACTTCTCGCATGCTAAGCGAGCGCTCTACCATCTGAGCTAATCCCCCACCATGCACAGAAAAGAGTCAAGGTGGTTTAAGAAGGAACTATACGAGGATACCAGACAGGACTTTAGACATGTGTGTTCAATATCTTCAAAGTCTTTCTGCTGTGTAATTCAGACTTGATGACTTTTGCATTTACTTATTTCCCCTTCAGACCGTCTGCTGCTCTGCTTTCCTTTCAATGGATCCACAGCTGGTGTCCTTAAGGAAGCAGATGAAGCTGGAGAACTGCTTGGAAGAAGACTTCATTTAAGTTTATGTAAAATGATTAAAAGTGTGAGTATTCCAGTCACTGTATTGATGATGTAATGGAATGTTTCGAGATTAATATCTATTTATTAGTTTGAAAATCTAATATTGGAGATTTTCTTCTCACAGTACCCTTCAGCCAAATCCAGAAACCAGTGAAGATTGTAGGACAGAGCTGGTACAAGATGTCATGGCAAGAAAAGATGTATGGTGCCTGCAAGAAAGGTCCTAAACACCAACAGCCACACAGGGACACACGTGTAAAGAATAGGAAGGCGCGCGTACACACACACACAACTTGAAATACTAGAGATGATTTACTGTGCTTCCCCCATGTTGGTAACAATCACCTGTTAATGAAGGAATAATACTCAAGGCTCAATATCGGGGATTTTACTAAGTCATTTTGATTCGGAATTAATTTTGTTTGGGATAGAAGGCGGTTTGTACATTTATTTATGTTGAATGGCCTTAAAATCAACTAGGAAGCAAACTGAAAGTGACATTGAGTGTTACAACGATGTGACAGTTAAATACTGTTCACGTGTCCAAAGACATATGCATGTTGACTGGACCCTGACGTAACCCATGAAAATATTAGTGAACACGCGCCCTCTGTGCTGCACCGGGTCGATGATGGAGGACCGATTGCTGATAAATCTGCAGCCTGTGTGAAGAGCCGTGAGATTTGGGTCCCGTGTGATCTTGAGACTGAATTTATGTTTTATCCTTAAAACACAGCAGTGAAAAAATA
Source organism: Pseudoliparis swirei (assembly GCF_029220125.1). Lineage (NCBI taxonomy): Eukaryota > Metazoa > Chordata > Actinopteri > Perciformes > Liparidae > Pseudoliparis > Pseudoliparis swirei. The sequence goes on along the minus strand of NC_079399.1, from coordinate 15,645,575 downwards.
GTAAATACACTTTATTGACGGAACAAATACTTATGGATGGAGCCCGGCCGCCCGATGGAGTTAACGCAGACAGACCAACCAATGGGGGAGGAGTCTTTATTAGAAATCATTTACATTACAAAGTAAGACATTAGTCATTGCCATAGCCATCATTACATCCTGTTTACAAATAAGAGTTAGTGAATCAGCTGGTCAGAAAGGTTCACCCTCACCAGATGAGGGGTTTATTGTTCAATATCTAGGGTACAGGAGGACGTTGGCACGGGGTTAATCATCATCATCATCATCATCATCGAGAATACCATCAGCCTTGATGAGAACACAACAGCTTTTCTTTTCTTTTTAGCTCAGGTGTTGAGCCACTGATGGCAAATGAAAACTCCAGAGAAACGACAGACAGCTGATGAAGCAGCAAAGACGAGACACGGAGGTGAAGGACGGACAGACGAGATCGCAGGTACATTTATTCTTCTTCTGAGGCGAGCCTCCTTTAGGGTCATGCTGTCAAACTCTAAAACCGTTGTGACCCCTTTACCCACAGAATATTTCCTGTTGAAGACTAACTTCCTCATTGTGAGCTGCCCACTGGAAAGATTCTCAGGTTTCTCACACACACACACACACACACACGCTTTTCAGTGGCTTGAAAAAGTCTGGAATATGTGTTTTGGTCGTTTCCCTGCCCTTTACCAAGTGTTCACGGCACACTTTTTAAAATTAAATAAAAATGTTTAATAAATCATCTACAAACCTACATTTTTCTTTAAATTACACAATCTGTTTTACCCAAAGGTTAAAGCAACAGCTGAAGTTTGCAGTAGAAAACTCGGGGAGAGCGAGAGAGATGGAGAGAAAGAGAGGAGACCTCTTCGTCCAGCATTGACAAAAAGATTGATAGAAAAAAAAACATTTTACAATATCGAACGGATTTTAAAAATTGAACCAAAACAAAGATGGATGGGTCGTTTTGAGTGAGAGTTTTTGTTTTACCCCAGAGTCCAATCATGGCTTGAGAGCCAGCATACGGAAAGGCAGCCTCAGCCTAGGTCAGCATGTGTGTATGTGTGTCCGTGCGAGTATATATATATATATATATATATAACTTTGTATGTGTACATTGTGAACGTTAATTATTCAGCATCTGTGAGGTCATCACACCCGCGTCAGCAGCTCCTGGGCCCACGTCTTGATGGCCAGCGTTTTGTGCTGGAGCAGCTGCCACGTGGTGTTGGTGAAGGTCAGCGCGTGGCCCTTCAGACACGACACCGACACCTTTCCACTGCGGGAGGAAAAGAAAGAGACAGTTTGAGAATTTTTTCTTATACTTATAAAGGTAAACAACAACACTTAATGCGGCTTTTTGATTTGGATCCCAGGACCGGGACGCAGCAGCACCAGCTGTTCATGAACAAATCCAGAGCGCTTGCTTTCTTCTTTGTTCTCTGCCTAGTTTCAAACGAGTGATTTCCTGAAATGGGTTGCGTCATCAAAACATGTGACATGTCTGAACGAGTAGAGACTTAAAAAGGGTACTGCACACTTTAACGTTATTATTGTGCTGTAAATCATGCGACTGTATTGTGATGAAAGCACATCAACACTTCTGGTAATATTTACATATTTTTTCCAACTGCCTTCGGCTTGTTGAGCTCTAATCAAACCAACTGCTATTTGAATAAGCCCTTGACCTTGCAGGGCAAATGCCGATCCCATGCAAATTATATTTGTTAAAAATGTAAAAAATAAAAATGGTGCCAATGTCCAGTAAGGGTCGATGGTAAATGTAGTCCGTTGAAGTCATACATTTATCAGTGCGTGCTATATCGACTGAGAAAGTTCAAATCTGCTGGGGGGTTCGCTCTTGACGCTCAAAAACAAAACTGCATTGTTGTATTTTGTATCGTTCCATTTGATTGTATTGCAAACCAGCCACATTTCCTACCGTGTAAATGGCATCGCAAATCATCAGCGCACATGGTGTTCAGCTCTGGACTACATCTCCCATCAACACTGATCGGGCTTCCACATAAATGCTTACATTCAGAAAAAGGGGGCCACAAGACACATGTTTAAAGGACGCCTCAAAGTACTGACTTGCAGGAGTCCTGGAGGTTGGTCCACAATCGTTGGAGCAGTTCAGATAAATACACCAGCGCCGGCAAGATGTAGTTCTGCTGGAGGGAGAGGAGCAGGGCCTTTAAATACGCCAACACCTGGAAGACACTGTCGGGAGTGTTGGTGTTCACCTGGGCAAAGACACAAAGAGAGACGCAGGTCAGCGAGATGAAACGCAACGGAAATGTAAACGACCATCGGCGAGGCGCCGGTTCACAGCCGTACCCATTCTATGGCCTGCGGCGTCTTTTCTTTGATCCAGAGGATAAACTGCGTGGTGTTTTCAGAGATGAAGATGGCTGCCGTTTTAGTCTTTTCCAAACCTTGGTCCATCAGTGGTCCCAAAACCCGTGCACACTCGGAGTAATAATGAGGAGTGTTCGTCTCCAGCCAGCTACAGAGGACACAAAAACACAGAATAAAAACCAAAGTTAAATCAGGTACATGCAGGTGACTTGAATATGGCAGTCATTGTTTTCAATGTAAAGGAGTCGACTGCAATGTTCCAGTGTCTTCCATCTTTAGCCTCTTTGGACTGGATTCAGTCTTGTGGGATAGTTCTGCATTACTATTAGCTAGCAGTCTGCTAAATAAATGATATTCAAATGTTTTAACGATATCATATGCACTCAATGGCCACTTAGTTAATGGAATGGAATCCAATATAACATTTGTCTTTTTAAATTAAATTATACGTTTAATATTGAAGTCAGTTAAAGATGTTTTTTTTAAACATTATATTAAGACCGTTCTCTTTTACATACATGATGGAGTTAAAATATTAGCAATACCTCTGATTATGATGCAGTCCAGTGCAACACTACCATGACCTCAGTGGAAAGGAAATACTGATTAATTAACCCCGATATGAACCCCTGAACTTTGTAGGCCTCCTTTTCTCTCCAAAACTCTGGCACGAGCCATCTTGAGCCAAGTGTCCTCCTATCTCCACAGTAACAGCCTTCTTGACCCTCACCAGTCTGGATTCAAGGCCGGCCACTCAACAGAGACTGCCCTCCTTGCTGTCTCTGAGCAGCTTCACTCTGCTAGAGCAGCCTCTCTCTCCTCTGTCCTTATCCTTCTAGACTTTTCTGCAGCATTTGACACCGTGAACCACCAGATCCTGATCTCTTCTCTTCAGGACCTGGGGATCTCAGGCACTGCACTCGCGCTTTTCTCTTCCTACCTCAACGACCGCACTTACCGGGTAACTTGGAGAGGATCTGTGTCTGATCCTTGTCCTCTCACTACTGGGGTTCCTCAAGGCTCCGTCCTGGGTCCCCTGCTCTTCTCTCTGTACACAAATTCTCTCGGCTCTGTCATTCGTTCGCATGGCTTCTCCTACCATAGCTATGCTGATGACACCCAACTGATCTTCTCGTTTCCACCGGCCGAAACACAGGTGGCGGCGCGAATCTCTGCCTGTCTGACCGACATCTCTCAGTGGATGTCTGCTCACCATCTGAAGATCAACCCTGACAAGACCGAGCTACTATTCCTTCCAGGGAAAGGCTCCCCCACCCATGACCTGACTATCACCTTCAACAGCTCTGTGTTGGCCCCTACCCTGACTGCCAGGAACCTCGGGGTGACACTCGACAGTCAACTCTCCCTGACGGCCAACATCGCTGCGACAGCGCGTTCCTGTAGGTACATGCTGCACAACATCAGGAGAATACGGCCTCTTCTTACTCAGAAGGCGGCGCAGGTTCTGGTCCAGGCTCTGGTCATTTCACGCCTTGACTACTGCAACTCCCTCCTGGCTGGTCTACCTGCTAAGGCCATCCGACCTCTGCAGCTCATCCAGAATGCAGCAGCTCGACTGGTCTTCAGTCTCCCGAAATTCACCCACACCACTCCGCTCCTTCGATCTCTTCACTGGTTACCGCGGTGGCTGCCCGCATCCGCTTCAAAACATCGGTTATGGCGTACCGTGCTCTAGACGGTTCGGGCGCCGTCTACATCCTGGAGAAGGTCACATCGTACACCCCGGCGCGTTCGCTCCGCTCGGCAACAGCCAACCGACTTGTGACTCCTGCACCTCGAACTCATGACTCGAAATCCAGACTGTTTGCTGTCCTGGCTCCTCAGTGGTGGAACGAGCTCCCCACTGACATCAGGACAGCAGAAAGTCTCAACATCTTCCGCCAGAGACTGAAAACACATCTTTTCCGACTATATCTGGATTAAAACACAGAGTTGCATTTCAGTGGCACTGGGATGGCACTTATTGTGGTGCTTTTGTGGTTTGACTGAGTTGAGGAAGTGTTGCTTCCTGTGTTCTTGGTTTGTACTCTAGGTTGAATGCACTTATTGTAAGTCGCTTTGGATAAAAGCATCTGCTAAATGACATGTAATGTTATGTCATAAAAGTTTGCATTGGATTGTACAGGTGTACCTAATAAAGTGGTCACCGAGTGTCTTTCATAAGCAGGTGGAGCAGACTGTACACAAACTGCTCTGTGAGCCTGACGCATGCTTGAGATGACAGACGTCCAGACGGAGGTCCTACCTGAAGCCCTGTTTGGAGTAGACCTTTATTTTGCTCACGGCCTGCTCGGATACGGCTGTGACTCCAGAGTTGCGCAGGTGTTTGGCGGTGGTGGACTCTGGAATGCACAATGCACTTTGTTAGACCTCAAGAACGACTAAAAAAAGAAGTAAAAGTCTTGCACGTTGCGATATAAATAATAAAAAGGTAAACGGGACTCGACAGACCTGCAAAGGAGCCGTGAGATCTGACGTCATGAGCGATGAAGCCGGCGACGAACACGAGCAAAACCATGAGCAGCTTGGACCAGGGGAACCCGCGGCCGCGCATCTTCACCTGCAGATTCTAGAGACGGAGGAGAGAACAGCGAGTCCAACATTTTACACTCAACTAAAACTTCTGTTTTCGTGTTTGACAATCTAATTGTCAAGTACATTGACGTTCTAGAAGTTTCCTTCAGCTCGCACCGCGACCGCCGGGCTCACCTGACACAGGCTGTTGCAGTCCTGCAGCTCCTGGGTTTCAACGGTGTCTTTCATCTCTTCATTCGTCACTTTGAAAGACTGGATTGTTTCTTCAAGGTTTTTCCGGAGCTTCGGATGGAAAACAAAGCAAAGCGCCTTAAACCAGAGACTTTTTATTGATCTATTTATTCATAAATCTGTTGCTCTTTGTGCGTAAACATGCACAAATGCACTTTTTAAAGTAATCGGGCCTCATGGCAGAACTGGTACCTTTGGGGGGAGGATACTCCAGGACTTCAGTAAATGGTTCAACAGCAGACTGGAGAAGAGCAGAGGAACAGTTAGCTCCGTCTATCAGTACATAATATATCATTTTTATACACAATTGCCTTTCACTTGGAGGAAAATGCATTTGGGACATGCGCGTTTGCCAGAGCCTCTGTGCTTTCTGTTCCTACTTTTCACAACTAAAACAAGAACGAACAACCACATGACGCACCTGGACTGGGGTAAGTGTTTGGTGTAGAGCTGCCGCCACACTCCTAGACTCTGGACATCCACACACAAGCACTCCGTCATACTGCTGAGCAGCTGCAGAAATACACGAGAGGACGAAAGACTCAATCCGTGAAGACAGAATTCTCCATAATACCTTTTTTTAACCGCGAACCAGAATATGTTTTTCTGATGATCGATCAACCGGAATAGCAAAAGCAGATTAAGACATAAAGACAACATCCTCCTCATACCCGATGGCTGGTTGTAGAACATTAGTGAGAAATGCCGCTACAGTTGCTACACACTACACTGCTCTTCAATCCATGAGGGACACAAACACATTTTATGTTGGATTTTTTTTAAATAACCCATTTTTTATAATTAATTTAAAGTGGACAATTATTTGTCAGCATCAATATTTGGCCTGTTAACGAGTGCTACGAAGTTGCCGGCTAGTGGATGTAGACATATTTAGTGCTTTAGCTATTTGCCAACATGCTAGCGTGGCTGTTGATGATGCCGTCGCCACATTAACAACAAACTGTACGATAGGCCACTTATCAGAATGAGTAATGCTGCTGCACGGAGCTCCACTGACGCGGCAGTATTCAGACAACAGAGTGTTGTAATGTGTGTGGTACCTCTCTCTTCATGTCATCGGGGCAGTGAGGTGTGGCTCTGGACAGAAAGGATGGCAGGTATGTGTGTAATGTGCTCTCGGGTTTGGCTCCAAAAGCGAGGACCTTCAGTCGAGGGTAGAGACGCCTCAGCTGATCCTGAAGACTGAACAGACAAAATGTTTGTTTTGATTACTTTTTTATAAAGCAAAGAGTCACTTGAATGCTGCTGGGGGACATGTTAGGATACACTGAGCACCTCTCTCCTCTTCTCTCTCTGCCCTTATGGATGAATTTAGATCTCTCTATCGCACATACTAACTGCTTCCTCCCCGGAGTCCTTGTGACTTCACGTCTCATAGGGCCCATTGGACCTGGCCGGGTGTGATGCCACCCCTCCCTCGCTTTTGGATCGTGGTCCATGCCTACTACAAACTATTCACACACTCGTTGGTAGCCGCCGGCGAGCAAGACACTGCCAGCTAGCCAGCTAGTTGTCCAGAGAGTCGAGGGTAGCGGTGGAGAGCAGGTGCAACAGGTAAGCCAAAAAAAAATCCAAGACAAAGTGTTTGCATTAGAATTAAAAACAGAGAAGAATGGCTATTGAACTTAACTACACTGTTAAATAATATTTTTTTTAAATGTATGTTAACTTGTAAATAAGGTAGAATCAAACACAAAACAGTCCCAGATGGAGCCGTTGAACAACCAGGCTAAATGCATGCTCCACACCCAGTTCTGTGCACTTGGATTATTCATCAATGAAGTCAAGTAAATCCTCTGGTGACTGGGCTTCAGTGTTTTCATTATGTGACATTTACCTTGATGTCAGGGCGTTCTTGGGCATGAAAGCAAAATCTAACAAAGGAAAGAACTCTTTCGGACCCATGATGCCAAATCCCTTTGTCAGGTTTGCATGAAGTCTGTGGAAAGAAGAACATGAAGAGTCAAAGTATAGTTTCATTTCGTCCAACATTTGAAAAAAAAGAGAACAAAAAAAAACCTGCATTCTTCATATAATATCTAACATGTTAGAAGCCGACAGATTGTTTAGTAACTACACACTAAATGAATTCAAAAGAAAAGAACGAGATATAGAATAATATTTACCAAGTGTAGGTTTACAGAAAAGAGACAATATTTGTCACAAATGAGTGTTATAGATCGGTGAAACGAAAATAAAGTTTTGGTTATATTTTACAGTCACATATTTCTTGGGAGGACTTACAGGAGAAGTCTCTCCAGGTATGCAATGGCATATGAAGACAAGGCCTTCACTCCCAGCACAGGAAGCATGATGCCCAGCCACACTGAAACAAATAAAGGCCTTCATTAATATAGTAATGGGAACTTTTAGTTCTCACATAACTGAGTCAGTCGTCCTTTTTTTTTTTTTTTAAAGCCCGGAGCAACTGCAGAAGCAAAACACGACTTATACTCGATCATTATTCGAGTGGACACAAAATTGATCTCCGCAGGCATTTCTTTTGATGTTTCAACGTCAGGTCATGTCTTGCCAAATCAAAATTAAATTGAAGCCCGAGACGCATAGAGGAAACTCTTGAGGCCTTTTAAACAAGTTTCCCCTCAAATTTTAGATTAAATATCTCAACCTCAAGATGATATTTGCACTCGAGCTTTATTGACTGCTTAATGGTACGTTCACACCAAAAGGGACGAGATTTGTCTCGTCGCCCAAAACGCGGGAGTTTACTCGCTCGACCATTTACCGTGTTCACACCAAAAGCGTTGCGAAGCTCCGCGAGGGGCGGAGCTTATCTCCGTGGCTTGTCTCCGTAAAACACTTTATCATTTCCTTCATCCACCAGAGAAGAACTAACCACTAGTTCTGCCTTATACTTGTTGTGGACATCCCACACACGTCTGAACATCTAACGCCCTCGTGTTTTTGCAATCTTTGAGGAACATTCATCCTCTCCTGCCCACATACGAACATCCAACAAATACCAGGCAGCAGACCAGGCCAACGCTACCGTGTGCTTAAGCCCACTGACGTCACTGGATGTGTTGCTGCGCTGCTGTTGCTTCATTAACCCCGAGCCCAGAACTTGTGTCAGCACATTTTGTTGGGAAATGAGGAGAAAGGGGAGACAGACTGGAACTAACAGTGCAGAGGAAGATACAAACACTAAAACTGTGTCCACATATTCAAATAATGTGTCATGCGCGTGTGCTCTGTGCGTTCGGACTGTCCCACCTCTTAGTCCCTGGCTGAGGTCATAAAATCCAGCTTGGCCAAGAGCCCACATGATGGTCAAACACTTCGCTGGACGATTCTGAACTGATCGCAGCAACTCCAAATACTAGAGAAGACAAATGGGAAGACGTGAATTACAACAACATTATCGCAAAAGACAAATCCCCAGGACGATAGAGAGATATTGTTTGAAAGAAAGCTATTACATAACCAGTCATGTTACTTATTTTAAGTACATTTGGAGCGAATAAAGGCAGTGGTCTGCAGGACTCGAGGACAAACACACACATCCACTCACTTCTGGCAGATTTTGGGTGGCTATCCTGGGTTTGTCCTGAAGGATTGCCTGGATGCAAACTCTGTAGCCATGCAGAGGTTCTCCTAGAAACAGGGAGAAAGAGGCGGTTTGTGTCTGTCCTTTCAATTGAACCCCAAAAAATACTTTGAAATACACACAGATTAACACTTACTGCAATGCACTCCCTTAAAATGTGTTGCGCCATATTTACCCAAGTTTCTGTCCATCTCCCTGAGCATCGTATAAACACAGTAGTCGAAGAAATCTGGCAGAACATCACTGCAGCGTCCAATGAGGCCTTTGATCACGCCCTTCAGCTCTTTTCCTGAAAGGCAGTATGGGTAGTCTGGGGACAAACAGACAGAAAAGAGTCATGACAATACGTCGTTGCCCGGCGGGAACTTTTAATTGCGGACATTTTGCTTTCTTCATACAAATAGTCGAAATGTGCCCAAAAGGGCCATTTTGAATGTGCACAATATTGTCTTCTCCCTCTCGCTGTACAAAAAAAACAAAATCCGAGTTTGACCGACCGTGAGCATAGCTGCTGAGCGTGGGCTCCGACTCGGACGCGGTCAGATTGAGGTTGAGGTATCCTGCCAGGTCTTTGACCCACACCGATGGGTTTTCTGGGAACAGGGTCTGACTGCGAGCCAACTGCTGCTTCAGGTCCCCAACATCCAACTGAACGGAGAAGACAGAAGGATGTACGCTCAGAAACAGCACACCCATTATGTGAAGAGGAGACCTCGGCTTCAGCATGTGACCGTTTGCTTGGAAGAACCCACAATGCAGTATTGTTTGTGTGAAGATATTTAAAGATCCAGGAGGTTTTGCAAAGCCCAATGCATGTATACTTCTGCCTCATGATTGACCAAGGGAAGCCGAATTATGACACCACTATTATAAATAAATGATCTGTTTTGAATTGTTTGTGTTACTTTTAGCAACATAAAGTGTTTCAGAGCAAAAGGCGCACACACAAACTCCTTCAAAACGTGTAATAGTTCTTTCTCTCTCTTTTTAAACTGCAAGAAATACAAACATTCAGTTTCGAGCTTTTGATTGTGAACAAATGTCCCCGACCACCGGGAAGTCGAACAAAGGCAATACTCACAGTTCTGAAGGCTTCCTCGAGGGTCTTGAAAGCTGTGGGGGTGACGGTGCTGCTCGAGTGGGATTTCTTGGATGCTTTACTCGATGAGGGCTTCTTATTTTCGGACTCGGCTGGTGGTGGGACCTGCTCCTTGTTCTGTTTCTTTCCCATCTTCTCAAAGGTGTCGTACAGAGTCTCGGACAACTTCAGGGGGGCTGAAAAAGAACAGCTGTGGTTTAGACGCGCCGATGTGCAGATCAGTTTAGACTTTTCCTCTTTTTTTTTTAATGCAGCCACTCTTTCAACTTCTTTGGTCTCCTACAACACTTCCTTCTGTCAAACCATGGCCTTCCCCCCCCCCACATGCAGTGGTTCCTCCCTCCAACCTTGCATAATAGGCTGTTATTATCCAAGACAATTTTCATGCAACTCTCACTCCACATAAAGAGTTAAGCACAGGCAGCAATTCAAGTGTAACCCTGTGTGACACGCCGAGACACAATTACAGAACAAAACGTCGTTTCCAGTTTTACGGTCAATATACCTTGTATATAGGTCGCAAAAGCCCAGAAATGTTAGGCCTGTTTCCTGCCACTTAATACCAACGTAATCCTACTTAAGTATCCGGTATTTCCCAGAACCTTTACATTCGTATCCCTACCATGCAAAAGCCTCTGAAAAGATAAAAGGTGAGTATATTTCATTTAGAGTAAACATAGATCTTACTCAATGTGTTAGTCCATCAATACTTTCTGACTTCCCTTCCCAGTTTGCAGCCCTCGGACCAAAGATCATTCTTTCCTTTCTTAAAAAAAAAAAAAAAAAAAGGAGGCCAAAATACAGTTCCTTTTGCATCATTTTCTCTTACTTATACGTTTGTTAAGAAATATTTTCAGCCGTGGCTTCATAGACATCTTGTGCTCCAGTGAGGCTGGCGTCTGTGAGGTCGACTCTTTGCACGCGTTCATTTAAAGTTACGGCTTATTAATGCATTGTTGGACAACGGAAGAACATTGGCACGGTAGAATAAGTTGCATCGTGGTTGTAGCATAACTCTGTTGTTGGTTTGGACTCTTTAAAAAGTAGGTTTGCAAAATAAGACTGAATCATCTAAACGCATGATGTTGGAATTGTTCCAGAATAAGCAGTCACAAATGACCCTCAGCTTAACTGACGGAGCGTCTTCAGTATTTAACGCGCAAGATTCCCAGTCAGACCCGCCCACCAACTTGAGTCTTTGCTGACAGGTCACCAGTTGCTCACCGATCGTTCAGCCACACATGTTGCTGACCAACCTGTCTATATCTGGTCAGCAACACACTGACGCCAAGAGGCAGGACTCGCTTCATCGCATCCTGGATTCAGATCCCGATTGTTCTTCACTTCCTTAAACTGAATCCTGAGGTCAGTCGTCTTCTCTGTGAAGGTCTCGGCTCAGTAAGCGTCACCAGCTGAACGGCGCCGAAAGTACGGAAAAGACTGACAAAGTAGAGAATCTGACCCGGCGTCCACGTCAATAAATACTCAACAAATATCCACACGAGTCGGGAAGTCGGTCATTTCCAGCAGCCGTCACCAACGAGAGGCCACTCAACTGGCGACGAACGCATCGGTTGAAATAAGGAAACGACAGCTTCAAACTAACGTTCTGTGATACAAGATTAAAACATGAGAATCAACATGTGTTTGACGACAGGACGAGAGATGGCACTAACCGATGTCGAGTAATCATTTCCATTCAAATGAGACACTGTTTTTGTTTGAGAAGTCACTTTGAAATGATTTTTAATTACTTGTATCGCCCTCTGGGGTTTGGCTCCACGAATGCAGCAGTTAACAACGTTGTTGAGCTTGTGAAATCATCACGTTGACAATTTACATGAAAGTATATTTCTGAGCGTGACACGAAATCACAACCCGTAAAAAGAGTAATGAAAACCCACGTAGTCTCGACACTACGGGACTCTACGTCCTGACATTGTGCAGGAAAAGTATTTTACAGTCTTGCAAGTTGTCAGAGACACACGTGTGTTTTTAGTATATTTAAGTTTCAGAATTGTTTATAATTTAATATTTAGAATTATGCTCACGGTGGAGGAATTATAAGTTAAATATATTGAAAGATCTTTATGTTAATGACTGACGCTCGGGCCAGGCTATTTAATGACGTCATGACGGCAGCAGGCGTAAGAAAAGAGCCGCATTAGACATGATATAGTTTTTTTACCGTAAGACCATGAGATCGTTTTGAACGTTTATTATTTTGTATACTTTGTCAGCGTTTTCTGCCGTTTAAAATAAAATCGAAAGAAAAGGAAATGAACGGTCTCCTGTCATGCGCGTGAGAGGAAACTCACCGTGTCTGCAGCTCTTTAGCGGATTAAGAAAACAACAACGACGGAACGCCGCTACACAAGTGTTTTTTTAAATCTTACACCGTTTACGAACACCTGCTGAAGTGAAGTTGTCCGGGAGGTGTGGTCCGGGGATCAACACAGCACTCAGTTCTCTGACATAGCGAGCGGCGGCGTGGCTTCCGTCAGCAGAGGGTCTCGGTGGTTTGGTGAAATGTGATACGAGCGGTTGCACCCTACATGGCCGCCCTGGAGGGGGAGTGGACTGGGAATGGATTCTCACACCAGCAGAAGAATATCTGACAGGAAGCTTCACATACAGAGCAAACCTCTTCCAGACACTCCTCAACCACACAGGCATGTCTGGCTTGTCCAATCACATCTTTCTCCATGTACACCGTCACAGCAGGGCCACTGCCAACTTGTACCTGGCTTTACTAAGACACACATATTTTTAAAAGATTATGCTGGTATTTACTATAAGTAGAGATGAAAAATGGATTAATGGCAATACAGATATCAACTTGTTTTACAGAGATAATTGATGTGTATATATTTGAGTTTGCAATTTCAATCGAGTGGAGATCATAAAATAGACAGGACTGTTTTACAAAGCTGGGAAGATCGCAGACATTGGTTTTTGTTTTTACTTTTCTTTTCTTTGACTGAGCCCTGAAGATATTTGGCATTTAAATGAGTCCATTAACATGTTGGACTTGAAATAATCTCTTCGGGGAAAAGAAGTGCACTTGTCCTGACATGTCATTTGAAACAAGTTCAATAGGCGTCATTTCAACCGTCTTAAATGTCACCTTCAAGGTGAAGATGTCTGTAACATGCAATAACAAATTAAGTTATTCAAGTATAAATATATTGGTTCAATGACAAATAATAAGCAAAGTTAAATCAGGTATAATATTTCCAAAAATTGTCTTTTAATGCGTTTACTTGTGAAGAAAAAAAACCCCACTAAAGAGTTGGGAAGCTGTGCCAAAATATTGTCAAAATGTAGAGGCAGAGAGATCTGAAGTTGCCGTTGAGAGGGTGCGGTGGTTGTTGCTCGGTTTACTGAATGTAGAGTATGATGAGTATAACAACAACAATCCATCAAACTGTTGTAATTATAGTCCATTACATTGGGGCAAAAAGGGATAATCCCACAGTAAGTAAACTGTTAAAGTTAACAAGGTTTGCTGGGTGATGACTTGATAAAACACACATTTATTTAAATCTAGATTCAAGCACAGAAACCAGGGCTTTAAAAAAAAAATCTGGCAATAATCCACAACACACCTTTCATCTGATCTTCACACCCATGATCAGCTGATATTGAGCTTTGTATGTCGTGGTAAATGGCTGAACTTGATTTACACAGAACTTCCCAGAACGACTCCAGATTACCCAGTTGGTAATCCAGACTTGATCTCTGTTTGAGACCCGTCAGCTGGATGTGCAGATGTTTGTAGCTTCACTTCGATCTCTAGGTGAAAAAAACCAAACTATTGATTGTTGATGTGCGAAAAAAATATGAAATCCTTGCATCTGGAAACTTGTGTGCATTGCCACCATCTACCTAAATGGTAATAGTGTAGAACTTCAGTTTTGGCTATGGATCCGATTATATTGTCTACTCTTTAAAAAGATATTGCTGGCAGTATTTTATATGTTTACCATCAAGAAACAGTGCTCTTACACACTTAATACTTTACAACATTCCTGTCACACAGCCCCGAGCCAATTGATTCCCGACCTAAATCTTAAAGAATGGGCCACAAACTCATGAACATGTAGACATAATCATGATGAGGAGCACGTCTCCTCGTCCAACGGCGTGGCTCATTTAGGCTTTGTGTCAACTGTTGGACAACATAGGAGGAAAACATGAATACAGGGTTCTTACACATTTTGACCAATGGATTTCCAGGACTTTTCCATGACTTTAAACCAAGTTTCCATGACCAAACTGAAATCTCAGTCTGAACAATGTAAAAAATGGTGCGTATTGAGAGCGTACACCGGCATATATTTTGAGCATCTTTCTTTAAAAAACATATTAATTATTTCAAACTCGGCGTAAATGAACACGTGATAACACATTTCCATGACTTTTCCAAAACTTTTATGATTTAAGTTTTTTCCATGGTTATTCCAGGCCTAGAAATTACCATTTTGAAAATTCCATGACTTTTCCAGGTTTTCCATGACCGTACGAACACTGAACATGGCTGTGGTTACACAAACAGGTTGCTTGATCATACGTTGTTGTATTTGTTGACAACTAGACACCTATAGCATATGACCAGCCTCATGCCTTCACACAGCTTATGGGGGGGGGGGACGATCACCACATTGATGATTGATCAGTCACATCTGTCCCCAAAGGAGGAAATAAGAGGATGCCTGATTGATTAGCTTAACTTTGGATAGTCGAACAACAACACGGAGATGCATTTAAAATAAAGAAAGAAAAAAACCCTCGTAAGCCCAGAGACAGCTGCTGGCCTCCTCAGTGATGACGTTGCCTTTGTTGACACGCCGCTCGAGAGGCTGCTAGCAAGCTAACGGGCACACAAGCTAGCACCTCCTCGCAGTCGTAGTATCCTTCAGGTATTCAGCGTTTATTATTAAATGTCGGCGTCGCAAACGGGGTTAAAGAATAGTCACTCACGTTGAACGGGTAACACACAAACGGGACCCGCCGAGAGAAACGCAGTAAACCGGACCGTGGCCGTTACTGCGCGGCGCTGTGCTGCGGAGCGGCGAGTCACGTCGGGTGACAGCTCACCGAGTCGCCGCCTGCCCGCTCCGAGCTCAACGGCTCTCGTTTAGACAGTTATTAAAGCTCGTAAACTGCAGCTCCTTCCTCCCCCTCTTCCTTTACAACACGCAGAGGTAACTGGGTCACGGAGCCGCTCGCAGGGCCGCGTTCACTCACGTCTGGAGGGCTGGTTGGACTCTCCCAGGGCTTTCCTCCCCCCGCCAGCGGGCTTCTTGTCGGACGAGCTCTTGCTCTTCTCGCCGCTTTTCTTCCCTTTCTTCACCACCTCCCATTTGCCGACCGCGTTATTATTAGACGCCATGTCTCTGGTCCAGATTGTTATAGCCGTTGTGTGCGTGTGTCGTGGCACCGTGACTCCCTTCTTCCCCGGCTGCACGAGACAGGGCGACTCGACTCAACCGCTCGGATCGTTCACTCGTGCGCGTGCCACGTCTCTTTGTCGGCGTGACGTCAGAGCGATGCATCTGCACCGTGAAGCTCGAGTTCATACGCGTCGACGGTTTTATTAACAGTTCGCCCAAAGTTTAACAATCGATCCTTTTTATATATGTCAATGTAAAAAGAAACACAGCGTGGGAAGAAGTACTTTAATTATTTAGTTAATTAAAAGTAGCACACCAATAGAAGTTTGACAAAACGTCCACGTACTGCATTCAAAACATTGGTCTATGTAAGTAGTGCAGTGTCAGCTAATTTCACTTCACGGATTTATTCTGCAGACAATTAATCCTCGTCAGGGTGATGTATTTGGATTAATATTACTGCTGCATGAATGTATATCTTGCATGTTACTGCTGTACATGTTTACAGAAATAATCAAATTTAAACGCACCAAATATAGATTAACATAGTTTTCACTGGACATGAAGGGTAGCCTATGATGAATTGTGATCTGAAAGGTAACTAAAGACTAAATGTAGCATTAAATGAAAATGCTCAAGTAAAGTGCAAGTAGGCTACGACAAATTCCCATTTATCTTAAATACAGATAATCCCTCTCAGGCCTAACTAGTAATCTTGTTGAGAAATTGGCAAATTACTGAAAAGTGGGGTCATTGAGTTACGTTGCCACGTAACTCAATGCTATTAAACATTTTAAACGGTGGTAGTCTCCGAAACTAAGTGTAGAGCTACACTGACAAGCAAAGCAGTTGGCATTGACAACAGCCCTGATTCAATTCAATTCAATTCAGTTTATTTGTATAGCCCAATTTCACAAATTACAAATTTGTCTCGGAGTGCTTTACAATCTGTACACATAGACATCCCTGCCCCAAAACCTCACATCGGACCAGGAAAAACTCCCAAATAACCCTTCAGGGGAAAAAAGGGAAGAAACCTGGAGGAGAGCAACAGAGGAGGATCCCTCTCCTAGGATGGACAGATGCAATAGATGTAATGTGTACAGAAGGACAGATTTAGAGTTAAAATACATTCAATGAATATGACAGAGTGTATGAATAGTTCATAGTAGGCATATTCCACGATGGAGACCTCCACGATCCATCAGGCAGATGGCGGTGGGAGGAGGCGGAGTCTCAACAGGACAGTGGAGCAGGAATTTACGACCCAGACGATCCATCAGGCAGATAGTTATGCCATCAGGGGTCCGATGACCCCATGAGACGAAAGTCAAAAGGACTTCCGGGAGAAAGCAGAGTTAGTAACGGTGATTGAGAGATGAAAATTCATCCTTAAGGAGAGAAAAAGAGGAGATAGGTACTCAGTGCATCCTAAGTCCCTCGCACGTCCCCGGCAGCTATAAGCCTATAGCAGCATATCAAGGGCTGGACCAGGGCAAACCTGATTCAGCCCTAACTATAAGCTCTGTCAAAGAGGAAGGTCTTAAGTCTACTCTTAAACGAGGTGACTGTGTCTGCCTCCCGGACTGAAATTGGAAGCTGGTTCCATAAAAGAGGAGCTTGATAACCAAAGGCTCTGGCTCCCATTCTACTTTTTAAGACTCTAGGAACTACAAGTAGTCCGCATTTAGTTAGAGTAGCTCTCAGGTGGGGCAATATGGTGCGACAAGCTCCTTAAGATATGATGGAGCATCACCAATCAAGGCTTTGTAGGTTAAGAGAAGAATTTTAAAAGTGATTCTTGATTTTACTGGGAGCCAGTGCAGAGCAGCTAGTGCAGGAGTGATGTGATCTCTTTCTTAGTTTTAGTGAGAACACGAGCTGCAGCATTCTGGATCAACTGGAGGGACCTAAGAGATTTATTAGAGCAGCCTGCTAATAAGGAGTTGCAGTAATCCAGTCTAAGCAAACGAACAGCGTGAACCAATTTTTCTGCATCTTTTGAGACAAGATGTGCCTGATTTTGAAATATTACGAGATGAAAGAATGCAGTCCTTGAGATTTGCTTTACGGGAGTTAAAGGACAAGTCCCGATCAAAGATAACGCCAAGATTCTTTACAGTGGTGTTGGATGCTAGGGCAATGCCGTCTACAGAATCCACATCACCAGATAATTGATCTCTGAGGTGCTCAGGGCCGATTAAAATTACGGTTTTGTCTGAGTTTAACATCAAGAAGTTGCAGGTCATCCATGTTTTTATGTCTTTAAGACATGCTTGAATTTTACAGAGTTGGTTGCTCTCCTCTGGTTTTATCGATAAATATAGTTGAGTGTCATCTGCATAACAATGAAAGTTTATGGAGTGTTTCCTGATAATATTGCCCAAAGGAAGCATGTATAAGGTAAATAAAATTGGTCCAAGCACAGAACCTTGTGGAACTCCGTGATTAACGTTGGTGGTTATCCATGTGTCATCGTTTACAAATACAAACTGAGATCGATCTGATAAATAGGATTTAAACCAAATTAGTGCCGTGCCTGAAATGCCAATCGACTGCTCCAGTCTCTGTAACAGGATGTCATGGTCAATGGTGTCGAATGCAGCACTAAGGTCTAACAAGACCAGGACAGAGAGGAGTCCTTTATCTGCTGCCATTAAGAGGTCATTTGTAATTTTCACCAGTGCCGTCTCGGTGCTGTGGTGTTTTCTAAATCCTGATTGAAATTTCTCAAATAAACTATTATGATGTAGAAAGTCGACAACTGATTTGCGACCACTTTCTCAAGGATCTTGGAGAGGAAGGGAGGTTAGAGATCGGTCTGTAGTTAGCCAATACCTCTGGATCCAGAGTGGGCTTCTTCTGGAGAGGTTTAATAACAGCCACCTTGAAGGTGTGGTACGTGGCCTGTTAGCAGAGACACATTGATAATATCTAATAGAGAAGCAGCCTCGTGGGATGGGGTCCAAGAGACAGGTAGACGTGTCAAGTAGAAACCGTTGAAAATAATTGGTCACGGTTGATAGGAGAAAATCCTCCAAATATACACCAGGGCATACAGCGGTTTCCAAGGCCATTCCACTTGAGGACAGATTGGCACTGGTTATGGGCAAGAGATTATTAATCTTGTCCCTAATAGTTAAAATCTTTTCATTAAAGAAGTTCATAAAGTCATTACCACTAAGGTTTATAGGAATGCTCGGCTCCACAGAGCTGTGACTCTCTGTCAGCCTGGCTACAGTGCTGAAGAGAAACCTGGGGTTGTTCTTATTTTTTTCTATTATTGATGAGTAATAGGCTGCTCTGGCATTACGGAGGGCCTTCTTATATATTTTAAGACTATCTCGCCAAACTAAGCGGGATTCTTCGAGATTAGTTGAACGCCATATGCGTTCAAGCTTTCGACGTTGCTTCAGTTTGCGGGTCTGAGGGTTATACCAGGAGCAAACCTCCTTCCTCACTGTCTTCTTCTTCAGAGGGGCTATCGAGTCCAGTGTCATTCTCAGAGAGCCTATGGCACTGTCAACAAGATGATCAATCTGGGACGGACTAAAGTTAGACCAGGAGTCCTCTGTTATATTGAGACGTGGTATCGAATCAAATACAGAAGGAATCGCTTTAAATTTAGCTACAGCACTATCAGTTAGACATCTAGTGTAGAAACTTTTGACTAACGGAGTACTCCGGTAGTATAAATTCAAAAGTTATGAGGTTGTGGTCTGACAGAAGAGGATTCTGTCAAATGCTCAATGTCAACGCCATAAGTAAGAACAAGATCAAGCGTGTGGCCAAAGCTGTGAGTGGGTTTCTGTACTCTGACAGAAGCCAATCGAGTCCAACAAGGAGATGAATGCAGCACTAAGGCAATCATTATCAACATCCACATGGATATTAAAATCTCCAACAATAATAACTTTATCGGTTTTAAGAACCAAACTTGATATAAATTCTGAGAATTCAGATATAAACTCTGAATATGGACCTGGTGGCGGTACAGAATCACAAATCGAATTGGCTGTAGTGTTTTCCAGGTTGGATGTGAAAGACTAAGAACAAGGCTTTCAAATGAGGTGTAGTGTAATTTTGGTTGAGGATTAATTAATAGGCTCGATTCAAAGATGGCTGCTACTCCACCTCCTCGACCGGTGCCTCGAGGAATGTGAGTATAATAACGTGATTCATTCAGGCAGACATATTCTTCATGGCTCAGCCAGGTTTCAGTTAGGCAACATAAATCAATGTGATTATCTGATATTAAATCATTCAGTAACACAGCTTTAGATGACAGAGATCGAATATTTAGGAGACCACATTTAATAGACCTATTTTGTTGCACTGCTGATGGTTTCAGTGTGTCCATGCTGATATATGGGAATTATCAAAACTACAATTAAACTGGAGTGAGACGCATCACAGAAACTTTCTATTTTGGGGTTAAATTGTGACCCAGAATGTTAACAAATTAATAATACATTAAGCTCAGACCAGGCACACGTGTCATGACTTTTTATGGACCTAATGCCTTTCTGCAAATAATTTTTATATTTTAGCAACAACAGAATTTACACATGTGAACTCTTTGGATAGAAATGTAAAAATGTCCAGCTCATTTCAGTCTTCCTGTGAAGTCTCGATATGAAGAGGAACAGAGTGAACAGTACAACACACAAACGATAAGAAAAAAGGCAATGGTGGTGGCCATTTTTAAGTAAAACTACAGCAGAAATGCATCATCTCATCCCCGTCTTGCTTAAACCATTGGAGCGGCTGCAGACTTCTGTCCGGTCGCCGTCTGTGGACCAGACTGACACTTTTGGCTGCAGTGTCTCTAAAAAGAAGAGCCACTTGGAGTCGCTCAAATGTGTCACTTGATGTTTGGCACAACCCTTCTGGATCTCCCTCAATACCAGGAAGGTCTTCAGTGTTAGTGGAAGCTTATTCACTGACCACAGTGGACATCTGACTGGGTCAATAAGTTATGCTGTTCCTTAATATACCTCTTTCTCTTTCTCTCTGGCGGGACTGAACATCCCTGTTGTTACGGCAACAGTTCAGACTGAGACGACACCAATAAATGAGAAATAAAGAACACAGTACGGTTTGTTAGTTTTCTGGCACATCAGAGCTTTATTTCATTGCAGCAGTAATGGTAAAATGCTCAACGTTTTATCGCATGGCTGCGATAGCAACAAATGGTGAGAGGGTTTGTTATGTTTGCTGGTTCAAATCCTGTCTGTCACTCACGTAGCCCACACCAACAGCTCCTTCACAGCCGTAACGCTTTGCACCAATGCTCGATTCGTTACGGGAACGGAGAAGAGTGATGATAGCAGCTAAAAGGTTTCTTATTAACACAGTAAAACGTTAGTATTTAGTAGTGTCTGTCTGTAATCTGACTTTATTATTATTTATTCATTAATAGATTTTAAAGTCTGACATTTGTCTGATAAATAACTTACACTGGAACCTCTAACTCGGCCTTCGAGGAATTAAATACCAATAAAAAACTATTCTAAAAAATATAAAATGAAATCTTCCGATATCTTCTCTGCTTGTTGGCATTTTGGATAATTTCAGTCAGTTTATTTTTCACTATATTTGGTGCAAGACCTTCAATCTACCCAAACCCAAAACCACTTTAAAAAAGAAAAGAAATACATGAATAAATAAAAACATAAATACACCAGGCCGTCTCATAAACAAGCTGTCAAAGCAGTCATGAGCAAACCCTCTCTGGTGGGACACACCGATGAATAGATGCTGATTCTTGAGGACTTCTTTCTGCACGTGAGCAGTTCAAAGTCTGTGATATGTCCGGCGGTTAAATGTACGTTCATGTGCATCACCATATTCAAAATATATGTGCAGGCCTCTTTTTTTGGAGGCGTAACACCCTTTATAATCTCACCGTGTGAAATCTACAACCAAAACATCCGCAAACCGGTCACATTGTGTGGAAAACTGTGTAGTTATATATATATATTTATATATATAAACTCTGCAAAGCACCCTGATGCATGTGTGTGTGGAGTCACCAATTAAAGTGCAAGGTGAGAGAAAGTGAGCTTCCCCTTGAGACAGCCTGGTAGCGCAGCACTGTTGGCTCCAGGAGGTCAGTGCTGGATCCCTGTAAATCTCATTGCTTTTAACCTGAAACCAGTCCGGCTCAACCGGCCCTGCAGTGCAGCGTCTCCTCTGGTAACAGGTTAGAATAGAATCGAGTGAGCCAAGCCGGGCTGCTGGGCTCTAGTCCTCTGGGTTCAGAGTTTGGGAAGGTTGTGCAACAAAGTCGTCATGGATACGGACAGCCGCAGACAAGATGGGAGAAGTAAGGGCAGATTGTAAAAAGTCAAAGAAGAGAGGGAGGGGGGGATTATAACATTCATTTAAATAGGTTCTAGGGTGAGAGTAGGGGAAAGGATGATGCTGATGAGAGGAGAACCAATTCAGAACTCTTCCTGGTCTCCCTGTTTCCCTTCGTCAATTTCTTCATCCTCCGGTGGCGCAAATCCGTCCTGCGGAAGAAGGTCGAGCTCAGTGTCGGTCAGGAGGAGAAGCCTTAACATCCTTTTAAACAAAACAAGCTAAGCTTGTGGGTACTATTGATAAACATGCTTGAGTTTGCATATGTCTTTGTTTCATTCTGCAGTGCATGGGACTGAGAAGGCAGAAATTGAAGCTTCTTAGTACATCACCTTGACGGGTCACTGTTAATTTGGTGATAATTAGACCTCTTAAAGATACCATAAACATACCATACACATTGCATATGTGTTAAAAGTCAGGTAAACATGTCATTGAAGAGAATGCCCCGTGCCTACTCGATGTAGAAATGGTTCATCATCAGCACAGTTGCTTCAAATGAGCAAGTGTGACGTCATTTAAAGTCCCAAAGATTAACTTATTTATACCCCAATCAACCAATCGAACACAAAACCAGGTTTCAATAATCGGGGTGGAAAGCGGATCTCTTTGCCAAAACGAGATCCTCATCGTCGTTTTACATGTGCTCGACAAACACATCAGTCAAGGAAAGTGTGAGGACTGATCATTATACGTAGAAAATATGCAGCTTTGTATTCAAAATAGTTCAATTCAAAGTCTGAAAATTACCAACAGACACATAATTGCCTGTAGAAGTATGAGGAAGTTCCACTAAGGAAAGTTTGACTAAACGGAAAAATTCTGCATCACGTTCTCAGATTATCTGCATGATCTGGTTTCTTGTATATTAATGTCTGAATATGACTTTCACTGAAATGGTACCGAGTGCAGGGAGACTACATTGATGAGCACAATGACATGGACACACTCGTCCATCTGACCTGTGCATGCCACGACTGTATTTAAGTAAACGGCGTAAAAATGTAAAAGCCTTCCGTACTGATGCCTCGGTGTGAGAGTTGAGTCTTTACCTCAGTAGCGTAGAGTACATCTAAGATTTTGTTGATAATTGGGTTTTCTTTGTCCTGGCAGAGGAGCTCGATGTCTCTCAGCTTTCCAAAGTAGAAGTCCCTCTCCTTCTCCAGCCCGTCGACGGTCAGCTTCAGGTCCCGCATCTACGAGCAGAGAGAGGCCGGTTCAACCAGCTCGTGGGTTTGAGACGAACATAGAACTAAACAACTGTAAACTTTAGTGAGGAATTAATAACGAGGACCATGAATCAAAACCGCACTGCAAAGTGTATATAATTATGAGGGCACAGACGGAACCGGTGAAAGCGGTCGGTACCTGCTGGTTGAGCTCGAGGAGCTCAGAGTCTCCTCCGTTGCGGATCGTGTGATTGGGCTTGCGGGCCGCTGTTGGGTTGATCGGCCTCGGGGCGGTGCAAACACTCTTTTGTGTGGTGGGAGACGTTCTCGTGGGGCCTGGAAGAAGAAAAACACACACACAAGAGTTTATATCGCTAGGATTTGCCTGGGTGCGTTTCGGTCGTCAGAGAACAGGTTCAGACGCAGCCGTCTGCACTGGGTTCGTATTAGCTCGTGCTTTACTGGCGTTATATGTGCATACATTTGACGCAAAGCATCTTCTTACGCTTCATGCTCTTATTTTCTTTCCTTGCGTGTGCAAGTACATGATTGCATCTGGGCTGCAAACACTGGCACAGAATTACCCTGGCTGAGCAGATGCGGCGAGGACACTGAAAAGGGACGGCTACTGTTGATGTGCTGCTGATGTCCTAACCTTAAAACCCTCAAGTCGAGTCCTAACCGCCAACATGCGCCTCTTCCAGAGAGGACGGGCCAAATTATCCTCACTTTGTTAAAGTGTCCTCGGCCTCAAGGCTTTAAAAACTGTACAAAATGAAACTAACTAATGAAGCTCAAGCGCACAAAGATTCCCCTTTAATAGGATGCGCTTGCAGTTTCCTCAGATCTTTATTCAGAACAAATGTGTCAAAACATTTATACTGCGAGCAATGTTTGTCCTCTACATTTAATCCAGCATGTAGCATTCAGTGGGATGCTG
This sequence comes from Pseudoliparis swirei, assembly GCF_029220125.1. Classification (NCBI taxonomy): domain Eukaryota; kingdom Metazoa; phylum Chordata; class Actinopteri; order Perciformes; family Liparidae; genus Pseudoliparis; species Pseudoliparis swirei. The sequence continues at coordinate 15,621,871 of NC_079399.1, read as the reverse complement.
CGGGGCAACTTGGGATTCAGCGTGATAATCACACACATTTGTGTTCCCTTAGTCTCGAGCCTGGAGGGAAAGCTTCAGCTGGAGACTGTTGATGATTCTGCATTCTTGTTTCATTTAATCCTCTTTTGCCACTAATGTAGGTGCAATAACAATTAAAAATGTTGGTCGACTGACGCAGATCAACTTGCGAGTAAAAACATAATTCAAGTGTATACATATGTTGTGAGGTGCACAGGGCTGCTTTTGGAGAGACAATGTCCAGACGACGTGTCAGATTGTGAAATAGTATCAACGTTTGTGTTTAAATGTTATGATCATTTTGTAGCAAAAGAGATACAGTCAGAGCCCCGAATAAAGCCCACCATCAGGAAGAAGAGAAACATTCATATACCAGGTAACTCACAGGGTGAATGAAGGTAAGACACACTGGAAATACACAAACACACACACACTCTTTGCAGGGGATGTTACCTGAGCCAGAGGGTCTTCTAGGTTTGTGACGAATGGGTTCTGTGTTAGAGGTGGGGATGTTTGTATGGAGAGGTGACCAACGAAATGAAGCCTTTGGCAACTGAGATTGACAAGTGTGTGTGTGTGTGTGTTTAGCGTACCTGGGTTGGGCGGAGGCGGCGTTCCCTCTTGGCCTTGCCGTGACATTAGAGGATCGTACTCTTTCCCGTCGTAGTTGGCGTCAAAAAACTTCTTAAACCACTGGAGGAACTCAAAGTTGTCCTGGAACTTGCCCCTCACCAGCCTCTCCACGGAGATGATCTGAGAGGACGACACACATCGTCCTGATGAGGTTATTTAAACCGCAGAGAAGACACGCCCTTGGATATGGACATAAAACAAACGCTAAACTGCGGAATGCCAGAATAAATACTGCGATGGGGACAGTTGATTTTTTAAAGGGTCACGATAAAAAAGGGTCGCCAAAATATGGCCTGGCTGATTAAGGTACGGCTTGCTTTCAGCCTTGCCGATGACCAGAATGCCTTCTGCTGCTGAAGCAGTGGTTGACCATCTGGGGGCCCCACCGGCCGCTTAAGAGGATTGGGGAGTCAGGAATAAAATGATAATTACAAATGATTATTTTGGGGCATCACAGTGGTCATATTTAAGATGCTGTGGACAATATAATCTCAACGTCCCGTGTTTAAGTGACCGTTGTTACATGTCTTCTTATTAAGCCCAATTCTGTCAAAATAAACAGAAATACCTAAAGAATAAATGACAATTTAATTATAATTTCAACTATTTTGATATAAAAACAGAATGCATCTCCACAGCATACGTGGTTAAATGCGTCTTTGACCAGAAATGCATCTTATGTCATTTAGCATATTTCAACAACTCTGGGGAACAGTTTGTTTAATCCAATTTTATCTGAATGTGTACATGTTAATGAGTGTGTACGTCTATATGTGTGTGTGTATGTGTGTGTGTTCCCACCTTATCCACATTCATTCTCTTGAATGAAGCCTGTAAGACTTTGAAATTGTTGATGTATTCATGTTCAAGTTTGGCATTGAACTTAACTTTCTTCATTAATATGCAACCTGGAAAGAGCATGTCCATGAACTGACAGTAAGCAGAACCTAGGGGGAGAAAACAATTTACTTTTAGAGCTCGATATACACTTTGAAGTGCATTATAAACTCGATATATAATGAAAGAAAAAGGTGTGTGTGTGTGTGTGTTTACCTGAACAGAGCTGCTCAATCTTTGTGTGTGTGAGTTGCAGAGAGTCGTTGACCCATGCCAGCATGTCATGACGACTGAGGTTCTCTACAGTCATAGAGGTGGAGTAAACATTCACCGCCATCCTCCTGATTCACAAAAAACAACACATAAGCACACAGATATCATTTGCAATAGTTGAATTATTGATTTTATGAAGGCTGATAAATACTTATAGGTCAACAGTTTGATGAATGCAACTATATTTGTAATCCTGAGATAAAAACAACAACAGAGAAACAAATTACAAATGTATTTAAAAAAGGAAACGTTTGCCACTTTTAATGTGGACGTCCAATCGCTGTTGGTGGTAAATGTCGTCGATTGAAGCCCCAAATTCCTCAGTGCTTGTTTTATTGACGACAGAGCTGCAAAGTGAGTTGTTCTTCTTGCATCCAGCACCGTAATTGTACGCAATAGTTGGAGGCAAGGAAGAAGCCACGGGGTTCGCTCTAGATGGCGCTCAAAAAACAGAACTTCTTTTTCCTTCGCTTATATTGCAAACTAGCCAGGTTTCAAGCAGCAAAAATGGCATCCCATATTAGGAGTGCAAAGGAAAATTATGGAAGGGGTCGGGGATACCTTTGACAGTGTTTTGGCTGCCTTGGATATTCAGCCGTGTTTATTTTTCCCATTACAGAAATAATTTAATGTTCTTTATGAAGATAAAACGGAACAAAGTTATGAAATAATTGGTAAAATCCGACAGGAGTTATACAAAATAAAAATAAGAAACCACACACTTTTACTCACCTACGCTGGGTATGTGTTTGGTGCGAACTGTTCAAATCTGGTTGTGGTGGACCACCTTAAAGAAAAACCTGTGGACAGACACCCGGATCATTCAGACTGCGCCGTGAAAACAATCATACAAAGTTATTCATTGCACAGGCAATCATAAAAACCCTGTGACTTGTCTTGTATATCCACTTGCATAACTACCTCTATACCTGTGTGTCTAGTGGTCAGAAGCACCTGCACAGGAGCGCCCCCACATGGCTACAGAGAAACGCCACAGATAAATGGGCAGCCACTCACTAGGCCACTAATCACCATTTCAGTTAATCCGTTTAGTCCAGGTCGAAAATGCTGTAACCCATCATGGTGCACAAAGGGTAGCTGGGATCACCAGCAAGAGGCTCCAAAAGGCCTACAAACCAACACCGCTTAGATTCATCACGCTCACCGCGTCAGACTGGGCAACATCCAACAATAACAAAGTGTTTCCTGTGAACTGACTGCATTCCAATCAACACCATCCACCAGGAAAATGCTGCTTTGGTTGCGGCTGGTGCATCTGCCACTTATTCCACAGTGTCCTTTTTCAGCCCAGGAATCTACTCTGACTAATTTTGAAATGACCAAATGGTGAAAAAAGCCTGTTTATTTTATTTTATTTTGCTTCCAGGCTGCCTCGTCCACAGATGAAGCAAACTGCACACAAATACAAATAACCATCTGGTTAGTAAGACGTCTTGAGATATGTGCAAAAAAAACACGCTATTAATAGAAAATTAAGTGTCAGTCACTACAACCAATAGCAACTAGTTTAATTTCTGTTTTCATGACATAGTTATTAGTACTTTTACCCATGAATATAGTTCCACTTTATAGTAATAATAAGATGTAATTAAAAAAAGATGTTTCTTTCCTCCTGTTCACCCTACCAAATTAAGATACATAAATACAAGGTGGCTTTTATTAAACTGTTAAACCTGGCTGTGTTTATTGTATTTCTCTACACAAGTTAATTTTAATAGACCGATACTTTGTTTTAGATAGTTTTAGAAACTCTTACCCGCTCTTTATCTTAACTGGGCATTGATTGTTTTATTTCAAAGTATGTGACAGTTGTATTGGCCTTTATTTGTCTTTTCATGCCCCTGAGGAAAAGTTGTACACAATAATTGGGCAAATTGTTGTACAGCAGTAGCAGCAGGCAAGAGTGTATATATATATATATATATACACACTACCGTTCAAAAGTTTGGGATCACTTAGAAATGACTTTTTTTTCAATAAAGATAACATTAAATTAATCAGAAATACACTCTCTACATTGTTAATGTGGTAAATGACTATTCTAGGTGGAAACGTCTGGTTTCTAATGAAATATCTCTAGGTGTATAGAGGCCCATTTCCATCAACTATCACTCCAGTGTTCTAATGGTACATTGTGTTTGCTAATCGCCTTAGAAGACTAATGTCTGATTAGAAAACCCGTGCAATTATGTTAGCACAGCTGAAAACAGTTATGCTGGTGATATAAGCTATACAACTGGCCTTCCTTTGAGCTTGAAGTTTGTAGAACAAAATTAATACTTCAAATATTAATCATTATTTCTAACCTTGTCAATGTCTTGACTATATTTTATATTCATTTGATAAATAAGTGTGATTTTTCATGGAAGACACGAAATTGTCTGGGTGATCCCAAACTTTTGAACGGTAGTGTATATATATATAAAAATCAATAATTATTAGATGTCCAAACTCCACTTAAAAGCTAAACATCCCTCATTAACTTGATTGGCTATCTTCTGATCGAAGGAAGGAGATTTGACCACCACTTAATTTGGCTCGGGTTTGCAGCAGTTGTCCTGGGTTACATTTAGCAGACGTAGTCATGCTGACCGTTATAGAAGTACGTCACAACACCAGTTAACCCCTCCTGCGTGTTGAGACGAACGTAAGCTCCGGTTCCGTTCGTGGCCACCGGTCCAGTTTGTGACAGTTGACGTTCCGGTAAGTGCGACAGCCACCGCGCGCCTCTCCGCTCCTGCTGCTAGCTCCGAGCTAACGCCGCCGCTAAGGTTCATGGCGGCAGGTCGGCTTTTGGGCTGAATCTCGAGAGTTCGCCTCGCGCATTAATCTCCCGGCGGTGACGCGGCTGAACTCAGGATATACCCTCGTGTAACTAAGGCGACACTCCGGTTTCCAGCCTGCCGTGCCCCTCTCGGAGGGCCCTTTCGGGAACACATACGCACATTGCCAATGACAGAATAACTGTCAGCTACGGGACGATATAAGTATTTAAGTGGGACGTAAATGAAACTACCCGTTAAATTAAGTGTTTTTAAACGTAAAGAAGGCCATGTTAAGTTAAGTTGAGTGCATGCTACTCACTGAAGTGCGGCGGCGTCCCTCTCACAGCGTCCCGTTGTGTCTAATGATGAGGCTTTACTGTTGCTACAACCCGACGGTTCCCTCAGCAAAGTTACGCGAGACTGCTCTCCCACATAAGCCGTTGGGGAAGTGCGCATGCGCAGGACAGTCTTTTCACATGAACGTCCACAATGGAGAAAAGAAGCACAACCGCGGCCCATGTGTGATGATTAACCTGAGCTTGTGGAAGTATTCAGATCCTTTAATTGCCGAAGTATAACAATACTTTATGACGAGTAAATGTCCGGATTTCAAACTGAAGTAATAATTCAGAGCTACCAACTCTCACGGTTTCGCCGTGTGACACACGCTTTTGCATGTTTTCACCAATGGTGTAGTGGTCAATGGAGAAGTGGGTATACCCTTAATTTTGCAAGTTTTTTAAGCAGCCCATACAGCAAAGGATAAACGCCCTGTTTTATAAATAGTGACATACTCTATTTAGTTTACCCAAAAATTATTAACCTAGTGTTATTTACACATTGCCACATGATTCCTGCTGCTTGACCTCAGGGAATAAGGATTATGAAATTATTGACCCAATACTGACCCACAGACTGGTAAGAGACAACGACATAATTATGCAATTTGAGTGAACTATTCCTTATCCTTACTCCATCCACACGAAATTGGACAACTATTCTCTCGCCTTGCAAGTTGTCCATATAGACCTTTCTTTCTTTTGTAAACTGTCTCTTGGAATAGCTAATTTACAAAACATAGTGTAGGTCAGAGTGTGGTACTATTATAAAAATAACATGACTTGGAGCAGATATTACTGGTCCTACACAGGTGGTGTTATGCATGAGTATAACATATATTCAACATGAGGCAAACTCAGTTTTACAGTCAGAGATTTGTATATTTTTTAACATTTATTTAAATAAATTACTTCAAAACTGAATTAGACCATGCATCCTTGTTTATGTTTCACTTTAAATTAAAAACACAAATCATCCTCTTCCACACATCAAAACCAATTAGATAAACTCAAAAGTGCAAAGTCCTAAAACTGAAAAAATAAATGGTTTTCAACACCTGGTTATTAAACCACTTGTTTCAGCCCATTTCTCCTCTGTTAACATTATTGTTGGTCAGTTAGTTCATGTGTTAGGGTTCTGATCATATTGGGATTTTAGGTTTATTTTTCTGTGCCTTAATTTCGGATGTGAGTCGGTCCGTGTGCTTTGTCTCGAAGTGGCGCTTCACATCGCTGATTTTAATATCGCTGAACATGAGTCGTACTGCTCTTGAACTGATTGTGGGAATAATGAACATATAATAGTCTCTCCATTCCTGGTTAAAGGCTCTGATTAAGCGGTCCACATCTCTCTTTTTGGAGCGCCAAGTGAAATAACTTCTCTGATTCACGTACTTTTTTCAACTATCTGATCTCTCTCCCGTCGCTCCTTGTGTGTGAATATGGCACAAGAGTCGAGGACGGGGTTTAACGGAATACACACATGTGATTGGTCGAGTGTGTGAGAGGATTTACAAGGCGTGTGTTTCCTAGACCGCGGGACGAGAGCCGCAAAGGCAGGAAAAGCTGCGCCGGTGAGATAGAAGCGATCCATCAACAGTTAATAATTCGGAAATAATAATTGGATTTCGGTCCAGGGTCCACAGACAACGGCGACTGGGTCCGGACCCGGACCGCGGTCCGCCTGTGAGTGACCCATGCACTACTAAATAATGCGCACCAGGCACCAGCGGTGATTGAGAAGTGGTACCGTATACGCCAGGGGTGTCCAAAGTCCGGCCCGCGACATCGGTCATATAATGTGTTATTTGTGGCCCGCCAGATCTGTCAGAATAAATAAATCATAAAAACTTGAAAGACGTAATTCCTCCTTTCTAATGTATCTGGCTCTGCATCCGTGGCGTGAACCCTTCTCGAAACCTATTTGCCATGGGCCATGGCGACGGCAAAAAAAAAGGAGAAAAGTTGACAGTGAGGGCCGCCGCTTTCAGGAGCGGTGGGAATTACTAGTGTTTCCCCTACCATGAGAACAGGGTGGGGGTCCGCCCCACTGACATGTTCTCTAAAGCGCCAGATTACAACATAAGTAATGTCAGGTTGTTTTATTCAACTAAACGGTCGTATATTATTGATCGTATCGACACAGTGGCATGTCATTTCTGTCTCTACGTGGTGGCGTTCACACTTCTCCTGGCTCTCGGTATCGCGGCGGAGCTCCGCCCCCATGCGCACAGACAGGTGCGCACATACAGGTGAGCGCGCTCCAACCAGCCGGCAGAGAGCGTCCAATATGTCGCGGGAACAGCAAACTGACACCTCTGCGTTCCCACGGTGGTGAAGACAAGTCGTCTCAGAGTAGCTCTCTGCTCCGGGTTCAAGAGCAGAGACGAGGTGGGGCGCGAGGGGAAATGCAGATTCTTTTATTTCAAGACCTTGTTTGAGAACTTCACAAATTACAAACTACACGGACATAAAACTAAGTCATTCAGTTTGTAGGCAATTTTCCTACACTTTCCCGGGTGTAGAATCACCTACACCTTCTGCAGGTGTGGGGGGTGGGGTTCGGTTTGAGTCACCTCGTGTGTGTCTGCCATAAGAATCCCTCACACCAGGGCCGGAGTGGGGCCACTTTTCAGCCCGGGAATTTCAGGCTCAAGACCAGCCCACTTTTCTCATGGTAGTGGAAATTGGATAAATGAAGCAACAGTTCAGCTCTTACTATCCTGTAGTTCTTTTATTAATACCATGGTCCAACAAATGTAAAGGTTAAATACAACAATAATAATCCACTTAAGATGAGAAGTTAACAAAAAATATGCATAACATTAAAAAAGGCAGAATAGCATAGCAGGGGTGTCAGACTCAGATTAGGCAGTAGGCCAGATTTGTTGGAGTGAGACCTCATGGGGGCCGTCATGGTCATTGTCATTGTCATTATCATTTTTCTGCATGAGTATTATAAAGTGGTGATTTACTCCTTTACTACACCCACTTCCGAGCAAACAATGCATATTGGTTCATCAAGTACTGTCATATACTGCTCTTTCTTAGAATATATAACTTTAATTCATATTGTTTCCTGTTATCCTCTCTACCTGTCCCTGTAGTCATGGCCTCCTCATTGTAAATGTCGGGCTCATCATTTTCAGCAGGAGACTCTTATCTGCTGCTCGAAGCTACAAAGAAAAATTAAGTCATATTACTGCATACTTCAATATCAATATCAATATTTCCATAATATTTGCAAAGTCTATGGATCGCCATATTTTGGGTGAGATAAAAAGGGTAATATTTTAATTCAATTTAATATTTTGCTTGGGAATAGGTTGACAACGCTACAATGATATTAATCAAGGCTACAACGTGAGCCGAATAGTTATGTTGCTAATCATTAGGCCTTTGTCTCTCTTTACCAGTTGCCACTTGTGTTTGTCCTCTTGAAAATAAATCTGTAAGCTTGGCACATTTGGCAGCATCCTCCTCCAATGCCTTTCTTTTTTTCAACCTGTCTTTTCCAGCCCCTCCTGCCCTCTTCCTCCCGTCCATCCTCCCTGACGCGTATCGTTACGGTCGGGCCGGCCCAGCTATCCGTAGCTGAGAAAACTTTTTGGAAAAGACCGCGAAGGGCCGAACCAACTCGATTAGGAAGTGCTCCTCTCCCAAATTGAGTTGGTTGGTTCCATAATGGACTGAACCAACTCTATTATTTGGGAGGGGTGAACTTCCTCGCATGGTACAACCCATGCAGAGGCTGCGGTGTCAGAATGCGGAACGTGTTTAACCCACTTTAAGAGAAGATGGACTAACGTGACAAATGTTAACAAATACAATTCTCGACCGGCCCAGAAGTGAAGCGGCCCACCGGGAACTCTCCCGATTCTCCCGATTACCCACCCCGGGCCTGCCTCACACCCCCCCCTGGGAAGTGAGGTTAGGCGAGATTCACAGAATGGTTGATGGGATTTGTGAATATATATATACATATAGATACACATATATATATATAAACACAGCTGAATTCTAAAATGAAAAAAAGAAATAATATATAACAAATGAAATGAATAAAAAACTAATTAAATACAGCATATATATATCTATGCATATGCATAGATATATATTTATCCATATACTGTATATCCATATATATATATATCCATATATATATATAAAACACAGCTGAAGTCTAAAATGAACAAATATAAAACCAATGAAATGAACATGTGAATCCCATATAAGTATATATGTACATACATACATAATTATTACATTATTATACATATAATAAAACAACCATATATATATATAGACATATATATACACACACACACACACACATAGAGTAGTGTATTCAAAAACATATTTATAATATAAGTGCTGAAACAATCAGCAACATGACCTGGTTTTAGCTTCTCAAATGTCAGGATTTATTTTTTATTTATAAATTTTATTTGTCAGGGACAAAGCAGCGCACATTATTACACAAAGTGTACATGTGATACAGAAGGTTTCTAGCCAATTGGCTAATTTGCAACCCCAGTCCCTGGTCAGGCCTTTCTAACAAAACAAAACAGAAACAAGAAACATGTCTAGATCTAAAACTAATCTAAAAGTGGTGTATGTGTGCAGACAGCTCTCCATACATAGAGAAGACCTGACAAAACATCCATGCATAGACTGAGTGTTCATACACCTAACCATACACATCATAAAATAATAAGATATATACAAGAGCAACACAGGTAGTAGATCCTCTAAACTAAACACAGTTAATACAATACAATAAAACCCGTACAATACAATAAAAACCCATTAAATTGAGTGTGTGCGTGTGCGTGTGTGCAGGCTGGCGCGTGTGTTTCAGTGTTGACACACATTTTATATATATTATATTTACATTATTATATAATATTTATATACAGCAATAATTGTATTTATTCTAGTAAAATATCGATATTTATTCCAAAACAATAATTATATACATTCTCATGTACTGGACATATATATATTTGCAATCAATATCAATGCAATAATGCTGCTTATATTCGTCCAATAATTCTTATTGTATCATTTAATTAGTATTACTAATACTATATATGTGTGTGGTCTCTTCTTCCTCTCTGTGACCCATCTGTCTCTCTCCGCCTCATAGAAAGCGGACTGTGTGAAGTCCCCCCAGGCCATCTCCTTCCCCATGCCCTGGTCCTTGTACAGGGAGAACACCCTGGAGGGGCAGTAGACGTACTTCCCCAACACCCCGGGGAAGCAGCTGTGAACATGAGGGCTGCCTTGCCTCAGCGGCACAGGCGACCTGTCGGCAGCGGCTCCGCCGACTTCCTCTTCTTCCTCTTCTTTCTTCACCTTCTTCCACTCGGCCCCCCTCTGATTGGCGGCCTCCAGCTCGCGCTCAAAGAAAGGAGACGCTGCAAAGTCCTCAAAGGACATGCGGGGGTCTCTCAGGCCTTCGCATGCATATGTCTTAAAGACCTTGGTGGAGCAGTAGAAATCTTTAACTGTCTTGGTCTGGAAGAATAAATGAACCGAGGAACCGTCGGCAAGGTAGCGGGACTTTGGCTGACCGCAGGCCGGACAGTTCCTCGTCATCTTCTGCTGCGGATGTTGCTGCTGCTGCTTGTCCAGGATCTCAGCCACCATCTTCTCCACTGCATCCCGGCTCAGTGACTCCTCCTTGAGAGGAGCCACAGCTGGAGGGTTGACGGTTGCAGGAGGCATGGTGATGACCGGCACACTGACCGTTTGGCTGCCGGTGGTCAAGCTCTGCCACAGCTGCTGTGTCTCCAACACCTTCTCTGGGCTGGTGTTCAGAGAGGAGCTGGTGGGTTTTCTTTCTGGCCAGATGCTTGACATATCTGGAGATATGTTGGCATGTGGTCGGATGTAACAAACTGTGAGGGTCAGTGCACCCCCTCTGGACCATGGCGGCGTAGTCGTCATCCACCTGCTTCAGCATGCGTGGAGCTCCGTGGTGTTTAATCAGAAGCCCGTCGATGGCACCTTCTGTCCACCGGCCGTGGTCCAGCACCTGGACGATGCCTCCTGTTTTCATCGGTCCGGTGCGAGCGGCTATATGGAGAGGAGGATACGGGCAGCGGTGCTGTAGATAAATACAGCGTATAAAGCACATGTTGATACAGTGTTTCTTGTGAGAATACAATTATATGGTGATGTGTTTTTTATATTTCCAGGATTATTGTAAATAAACAATATATTAAGACGATTGTCTTGTTATTCTGTCTTTTATTTACACGGCTGGTTCTCAGTGCAAAGTCCATATGAGGGTGGTCGGGGTTTAATTTACCTGGAGCAGACGACGGCCTCCAGGGCGGCTGGAACTTTACGTCAGACCCCTCGTGGAAGGACAGGATGGGCACAAGACTGGATGGAGCTTCCCTCACAGTGGCACTGGTCTCCTGAAATGAAGCGTCACATGGAGAGGACAATAAGTATTCACAATCTGATCATGATTATTGATAATTGACTGGTCATTTATCTGGATTACCTGACGGTCTGTGGCCTCTACAGCTGCAGGATGCTCCGTCTCCTTGGCGACCGCAGCGGCCATGCTTGGCTGTGTCTTGTGCTTGTCCCAGTTGACAGGAACAGGACGACAGCCGGGCTCCACATAGTCCAGACCGAATCTCTCTCCTGTGTCTCCGTTGGTGACCTGCAGCGCTGGATATTTTGCCTTTGCAGACAAATTGTTCAGCTCTGCTATCAACACGGGGTCGAACACGGCTGGCAGCTCCACACCGGGCAGCTTCAGGTCAACCAGTCTCCGGAAGTTCCAGGGCACCACCCCCGTCATGGCCTGCGCCTGGAATAGTTCACATATAAATAAACATACAGTCGACATTGTATTTAAAAGCTTCATCCGTAGAGGTCCAAAGCTCTGGAGACAAATTCCGGACGAGGTCAAATCAGCATCCACCACCAAGGCATTCGGTTCTCGCCTTAAACGCCATCTCAATTCATTTTGAAAGTTATTATTATTGATATACAGCCTGGCGGCACAGTACACAGTACAATAGAGGAAAGATATTTAAAATAAAATGTATATACATAATTTGATGTTCGTGATATTATTATTTTTTTCTAAGTTATCAGTAGTTCACATTTGCCTTTTATTATTATTTTTTACTATGTCTCTTTCTTTTTCGTTTTCTTTTTCCTGTTCTGGTTTTTGTTGTTGTTGTTGTTGCTTGTACGACATTTTATGTTTTGATCCATATGTGTGTGTACTGTCTGTGTGCCTGTAGTAGTTGGGAGGGGGGTTAAAGGGTTAGGGGAGGGGCTAAAGGGTTAGGGGAGGGGCCGTCCAACTCCTCATCTCAGAGGAGCCTACAGACCTCGGTCTTTGGACGGTCCTCTATTCGTACATTTTTTATGTTGTTAATGTCTGTCAGTATGTACACGTTATATATGTACTTATGGAACATAAATTACTTACTTACTTCACAGGAAACCCGGTTCCCTGTGACCCACTGGGCTTGGTGAAAGTGGAAGCCCTCCTGCTGAGAGGGGCCTCTCTCAGGGATCCAGATGGGCGCAGCAGCTCCCTCTCCCTCGGTGTAGTTCAGCTGCAAGGTGCCACCAAACCTGTACAGGGTTCCCTCCCCCACCTCAGGGTCGCTCAGGCAGCCTCTCAAGATGTGCACCCGCTGCATCCTTCATATCTTTAACATGGAGGATTTGTAGAGGAGCAGGTTGACATCTTTTGAGATGTAGAAGTGACGGAGGACGTCTTCCACCCTCTGCAGCAGCTCTCGGGGCTGTGGCACCTTCACCTGCAGCGCTCTCATGTGCAGCTTGGTGGGATTAGGAGGAGAGATCCCACAGAAGGTGTTCGCCTCCTTGAGCCTCTGGAGATCTCCCTGGTCCACAACGAGGAAGGCTGCAGAGAGGAACTGGCAGAAAGGTGGAGAGAGAGTGATGCTCCGAGACTGAAGCGCCGCATGCAGTGGAACAAGTCCAACTAGACGGTTATATCGTTGTTGAACTTGGTCCTTGAGGCGCTGGTGTTCTCCAGGTTCCCAGACGATGCCTCTGAGGTCCTCCAGCTGTCCCACAAGAGCTGCTCCTGAGCTCCAGCCTGCAGGACCCCGAAGGCAGCACAGCAGTCCCTAAAACATGGGAAATAAATTCACAGCTAAAAACATCTCACAATTTATTGAGTACAAATTGAGCCTCAATATATTTTACAATATGAAATAAATCAACCTGAAGTGTTCCAACTAATTATATCTTTTCATTAAAAAAAACCCAGGACAACTAAACTATAGAACGTCCAAGTCAAAAACAGAAAATTATGTTTTAAACTGAAACTAGTTCTTCATGCCTGTCCACCCGCTGGAAGCCTGCCTTCTCCACTCCAGCTGCAGTGCAGCGTTGACTCAGACCCTCATACATGGCATGAAGGGACCGGTCCACTCTGACTGCAGCATCAGCTCAGGATCATCCAGTTCTCGTTCATCACGGCGTATGATGACATGGTGCCGGACCACAGCACCACCTTCCTCGCCACTTTTCGGGTGTGGTCGGACCTCAGCGCCTGTCTGAAGCTCCCCTGCAGCAGCAGAGTGAGGTGGGATGAAACGGAGACTCCACACCAGCCGTCAGCATCGGAGTAGCCGCCAAATGCCTCTGGAGCGTCGGCCTGTCTGAGGAGCCCAGTGATGGTTCTCTGGCCGGAGAGCCCTGCCTCAGCATCCCTGACGTTCTGCACGCTCAGCAGGTAGGCCAGGTGAGCTCTCTCGGACTTGAGATGGAGCGTCTCCGTCAGCTGCTTGGCCATGTCCTCCGGTGACCTACCGCTGCGCCTCATCTCGTCCATCACTGACTTGCAGACGGCCTTTTTGTGCGTCAGAAAGTCGGCACAATGTCACGGAAGCGCTGCGGCAGCATCTCCAGCCACTGGGGCTCGTCAGTACTTCTTACAGCCCCTACACGTGAGGCTAAAATGTAGTACTGGCTGCTGGTGCCGATGATGACTCTGGGCTTCCCAACTCCAGACGAAGCGACATGAGGGTTAGGACAACCGTGGAGACAGGGCAACACGTAATTGTTCCTCACCCTCTCCATGAGCGCGTGCTCCGGCTTCCAGATGAAAAAAGGGTGAAGCTGGAAATACTTCAGGGACGGCAGGTCAGAGATCGAGTCAATGAGCTCCGCTTGAGGTGGATGACGTCACAGACGGCATGTTCATCAGGTGGCGTACTGGACGCATGGACGGATTAAGAAACCACGGGCCCCTGGGCCTGGACGTGTCAAGGCCCCCCCCCCCCCCCCCACCCGCAAAATAAATAAAAAGTCAAAAAAAAATATTTAAATATAATTGTTTTTTTTATACATCGCTAACAAAACAGTCCGTATGGAACACCGATACCGGAGCTGAGCAGACAACATAACGCGAATTATATGACCATGACATGAATGACTTAAGCCTAGCATATACCGGCTATGGCGCATCGTGTCATATCATCATATCAATACAAAGTTAATAACAGCTACTTCACGCAGAGGCTCCGTGGGAAGGGAGGTTTGGCCGATTCACAGAATGGCTTAATTCTAAAATGAAAAAAAGAAATAATATAAAACAAATGAAATGAATAAAAAAGGAATTAAATACGCCGGGGACGCCGTTGAGACGCGATGCCGGCGAGACGCGACGCCGGCGAGACGCCCCCGGCCGGCGCAGATGAGCGAGGACCGAACCAGCGGACAAAAAATTCAACCCGCGGCAACACTTCAAAAGTAGCCCAATTCCGCGGGAAAACCGCGGACCTGGCAACACTGGTCGTCTCTCACTCAAAGGGGAACATACGGGGTCTCTTTGCCTCGTGTCCAGGGGGGAAACAGCGCCCCCAAAGACTTGTGGCCAAAGATATATCGCATCGGAACTACCATAGAGACGTCTTTGAAGCGAGCATTGTGACGTCACTCAACCCACCAGTTCTAACTGGTTCTGTGCTTTGAAGTCGCCTGTGACGTCACGGAGCAGCGAATCAGACTATGTAATACTAGTGATTTCTAGCAGGCGGCACGGATCTGTGAGTCCGTAGGAGGCAGTAGGAGAAAGTTCTAGGATTTGCCTGCCCTCCCTGAGTGTCGGCCATTGCCCACACACGTGGGGGTTTGTAGGCAAATTTCCTAAACTTTCCCGGGTGTAGAATCGCCTACACCTTCTGCAGGTGTGGGGGGGGGGGGTCGGTTTGATTCACCTCGTGTGTCTCTGCCATAAGAATCCCTCACACCCCCCCCTGGGAAGGGAGGTTTGGCCGATTCATAGAATGGCTTAATTCTAAAGTGAAAAAAAGAAATAATATAAAACAAATGAAATGAATAAAAAAGGAATTAAATACAGTATATATATATACACATGGGGGGCAGCGAGACGCGATGCCGGCGAGACGCCGGCCGGGGACGCCGGCGAGACGCGATGCCGGCGAGATGCCCCCGGCCGGACTTGACTCGGGCCGTGACGTGTGACGTGTCAAGCCCCCCCCCGCAACAAAACAAAAAAAGACCAACAAATGTAAAAAAGAAAAAAAGAAAAAAATATTTTTTAAACATCGCTAACAAAACAGTCCGTATGGAACAACGATACCGGAGCTGAGCAGACAACATAACGCGAATTATATGACCACGACATGAATGACTTAAGCCTAGCATATACCGGCTACGGCGCATCGTGTCATATCATCATATCAATACAAAGTTAATAACAGCTACTTCACGCAGAGGCTCTGGCTTAGGGGCCCCCTGAGCTCATGGGCCCCTGGTGCCGGTAGGCTCGTTCGGTAATCCATCCCTCAGTAGGACTATTGGGGCCCTGTTACTGACATGAATGACTTAAGCCTAGCATATACCGGCTACGGCGCATCGTGTCATATCATCATATTCATATCAATACAATGTTAATCACAGCGACGTCACGCGCGGAGGCTCAGGCCCAGGGGCCCCCTGAGCTCATGGGCCCCTGGGCCTGGGCCCGGTAGGCCCGTTGGTTAATCCATCCCTGACTTGACGTGACCCTGGCCACAGCCCCCACTCCTCTAGCTCCGCCTTCATCCACAGCCTCGGCTGCTGAGAGCCACTGAGCCACATCCTGATCACGACCAGGGACAGAGGCTGCAAGCTGGGGTGAAGCGTCGACAGAGACGGGAGGAGCTGCACATGGAAGAGATGTAAAACCCAAAACAACATGACAGTACATGTACAATCGGAGGACATGAAGAGAGCTCCGTGGTTACAACAATGTCACAGAAATGCACACCTTGATACAGGACCATGTGTCTCCGTGTGTCCACAGGGGCCTTATTCTGAGATGGTGAATCTAGAGAGGAGTGAGATCAAATCAGGAAAGGCAAGTGAGACATTTAAAAAATCAACATTTAAATATCCTTTCTCATTGCAATGAAGAAAAGTAGAACATGTGCCCCCAGGAAGGAATGGTGCTGCTGGTATCCCCGGCTCTGCAGAAGAAGTGTGGGACGCTGGCTTTGCATGTGCTTTGGAACAAAGTTTCGATCCCACAGTCGCTGTGGGATCGAAAGAAAAACAAAGAAACGACACGTAGTGAGAACGACGTTCAGGATGGTGGAACGTGAGGAGCAAAACTAAATAATAACCTTTTTCTGAAGCTTTAGCCACAAGGGGCTCATCTGACTATATTCTGCTTGCCATAGAACTTGAAACCATCTTAAACGTGGGGAACAGTAGTAATTACCCATTCAAACTAATATTATTCATAAAGACAAGTCAATGATTTCCTATTTTCAGCCATCCGCCACGGAATAAATAACCACGTTTTCTACGTTATACTCTTGTGGAAATGCCACACACGTCGTGACATGTAGCGCCCTGGTGTCTGGGGTCATAACGTCACCCGGAGGCGCACTCAGCTCCGTGAATGTCTCCGACTACGTGAAGGACTTCCGCATCCAGCGCCACGTGAGCAGCAGCAGCCAATTAGATTCATCAACAGCGGAGCAGCTCAGCGCTGATTGGCTCTCACAACGCAGCGTTCCGTCTCTCCCTCCACTCTGGTTTCTCCTGCGCCGCTCTGCGCTCAAATCTACTTTGTTTACACTCCGTGATTTATTGAGCGCCGTAATAATCGCGCGACACAACGAATCGATAATGAAATTCGTTGCCAACTATTTTAATAATCGATTTTTATCGATTCGTTGTTGCAGCCCTACGTCCCACTACTAACCTTACGGTGCTAACAACACACAGTGTTACAATGCTAACCAACACAAGTAAAGTAAACTATAGAAGCAGTTGACCAACATATACAACTGAGAACCGTTCATTAAGTAACTTCATTGACAAAATGCGGCGTACTTACGTGTAACTGTTGGTCCGAAAAAGAGCCGCGAAAAGACTGCGCGAGGCTCAGGTGTGTTGTGTGCTGCTGCGGGTCGTCTCTCACTCAGGGTTGCCCGTGGGTTCAATTCCCAGTTGGGGAGGCTCCCACAGTCCAAAGACATGCTCATGTTAATTGATCTCTAAATTTCCCATAGATGTGAGTGCAAATGGTTTTTTAATACTTTATTACATTTTTGTTACTTTTTAACTTTTAAACATTTTTTATAACTTTATAACTTTTTCATAACGTTTTAACTATTTGTAACTTTTTTATAACGTTTTAACTATTGATTACTTTTTTACTACTTTTTATCTTTTTTATTACTATTTAACTTTTTTATATGGAGGTTAGTTTTTTAGGTTAGATGGGTAGGGCTTCACGGTGGTGGAGTGGCGCGCGAGTGCAAATGGTTTTTAATACTTTATTACATTTTTGTTACTTTTTAACTTTTAAACATTTTTATAACTTTAGAATTTTCATAACTTTTTTATAACGACTATTTGTAACTTTTCATTACTTTTTTACTACTTTTTATCTTTTTTATTACTATTTAACTTTTTTATATGGAGGTTAGTTTTTTAGGTCAGATGGGTAAGGCTTCACGGTGGTGGTACTGTCGCCTCATCGCAAGAGGGCTGTGGGTTCAATTCCCAGCTGGGTTGTATTTATTGAGTAAAAATTGGCAACGTTTTCAGGACTACATTCAAAATATTACCATGGGGCATTTAACTATTTATTAAGGCAAATTAATTGGAACAATTATATTTGACAAATTCCCACGACTGTGCAGTATTAAATGTTAGAATACATTCTGGAAAATATGGAAACAAGCATTATATGTCTAAACATCACTGCATCCCCAGTCTTCACATAACAATATAAAGAGTCAAATTAATAAAGACAAAGGCATTTTTTTGTTTGTTGTCTAGCCATATTACAGTGTTCCCACTTGATCATTTAAAACACTTTAATGAACATTTAACTTACCGTATACCGACCATCTTTTTTCCATTTACACAAGTTTGTCCAATAAGTCTGCTCTCTGTTTCTGGTTAAGTAAACGGTGCATGACACAAAAATGTGGTAGTTTATGATTCATTTGATAACATTTTCACATATAGAAGAAGGTTATTGCATGTGTGGATGAGTTTTAAGTGTTAAATCTCTGAACTATTGTGTCATATGTGAATATAGTCGGATATAAATGTGATTTCAGTCGAAGACAGACATCAATCTGAGTTGAGGGCCGTCAGCACCGACTGTGGTACTCTGCTGACGTAGTACTCGTGGTTTCGTAGTGTTGCAAGAACGCCGGCAGAGTTCATGTGCTTGACGTCGGCGTCATAGCGGTATGCTTTGCCATGCATGTCAGTCAGTTGACCTGCACAAGGATATTCAAGGGGAAATAAACATTTCAGGCAGAAATTCACAGACTAGTAAACTATGCATTATGTAAAAAATTAATTCTTGAATAGTAACCTAAAGTTGCATAGCTATAAACTAGTCTAGCCCAAAACCTTTTTATTTGTAGTTTGCAGAAACATTTGTGCATATTACAACATCCTGTGCTGCTAAAGAATGTATAGTTTCTACCTCCAACAGCACGCAGAATGGCTTCAGGAGCGCAGGTGTCCCACTTCTTGCACCCAGGACTGGCGAAAACATAAGCTGAAGCCTTTCCTTCAAGAAGCTGGATTATCTGCAGAGAGATGTAAACAAACAAACACTCTTCACACATCAGCAGCCTCTTTTAAATATCTACTGGTAGTGTAAGAGCTATACAACATCTTAATTCTGGTCATGAGACACCAGGCTACCAGGCAGCTGTGGTTAACTCTCCACATTCAGTGTGGGGTGTATGACTAAACTAAGGCCTCTAGCTACAATAAGTATTTAAAAAGTGCAGCCAAGTTCTTGGTCAGCGAGGAGCCAGATTAAACAGTTACGTTTTCTATCAATGGATGAGTCCTGTCAATAAGACCAAGCTGGATGGCTTACTTGCTTTTTGTTTGTCTACCTTACATTTCAAAAGTGTCGTGACTCCGTTGCCCATCAAAAAAAGAGGAAACTTTTCTTGCTGTTTGCTTAGTTTAGACGCTGTTACAACATAAAGGTTCATTCCTGACAATTACATGTTGCAACACAAACAGGAGATAGCCCCGTTCTCTGTCATAACCCATTTGTTTTAACCATAAAATTCAATAAATCAAAACATTTGCTTTATTGCTTGGACCAATTTTATTTACCTTATACATGCTTCCTTTGGGCAATATTATCAGGAAACACTCCATAAACTTTCATTGTTATGCAGATGACACTCAACTATATTTATCGATAAAACCAGAGGAGAGCAACCAACTCTGTAAAATTCAAGCATGTCTTAAAGACATAAAAACATGGATGACCTGCAACTTCTTGATGTTAAACTCAGACAAAACCGAAGTAATTTTAATCGGCCCTGAGCACCTCAGAGATCAATTATCTGGTGATGTGGATTCTGTAGACGGCATTGCCCTGGCATCCAACACCACTGTAAAGAATCTTGGCGTTATCTTTGATCGGGACTTGTCCTTTAACTCCCACGTAAAGCAAATCTCAAGGACTGCATTCTTTCATCTACGTAATATTTCAAAAATCAGGCACATCTTGTCTCAAAAGATGCAGAAAAATTGGTTCACGCGTTCGTTACTTCGAGACTGGATTACTGCAACTCCTTATTAGCAGGCTGCTCTAATAAATCTCTTAGGTCCCTCCAGTTGATCCAGAATGCTGCAGCTCGTGTTCTCACTAAAACTAAGAAAAGAGATCACATCACTCCTGCACTAGCTGCTCTGCACTGGCTCCCAGTAAAATCAAGAATCACTTTTAAAATTCTTCTCTTAACCTACAAAGCCTTGATTGGTGATGCTCCATCATATCTTAAGGAGCTTGTCGTACCATATTGCCCCACTAGAGAGCTACGCTCACTAAATGCGGGACTACTTGTAGTTCCTAGAGTCTTAAAAGTAGAATGGGAGCCAGAGCCTTTAGTTATCAAGCTCCTCTTTATGGAACCAGCTTCCAATTTCAGTCCGGGAGGCAGACACAGTCACCTCGTTTAAGAGTAGACTTAAGACCTTCCTCTTTGACAGAGCTTATAGTTAGGGCTGAATCAGGTTTGCCCTGGTCCAGCCCCTTGATATGCTGCTATAGGCTTATAGCTGCCGGGGACGTTTTAGGATGCACTGAGTACCTATCTCCTCTTTTTCTCTCCTTAAGGATGAATTTTCATCTCACAATCACACGTCACTATCTCTGCACTCACCAGGAAGTCCTTTTGACTATACGTCTCATGGGGTCATCGGACCCTATGAGACGGCATAGATCCTATCTGCCTGATGGATCGTCTGGGTCGTGGAATTCCTGCTCATGACTACGCCACTGTCCTGTTGAGACTCCGCCACTCCTCCTCCCCACCGCCATCTGCCTGATGGATCGTGGAGGTCTCCATCGTGGAATATGCCTACTATGAACTATTCATACACTCTGTCATATTCATTGAATGTATTTTAACTCTAAATCTGTCCTTCTGTACACATTACATCTATTGCATCTGTCCATCCTAGGAGAGGGATCCTCCTCTGTTGCTCTCCTCCAGGTTTCTTCCCTTTTTTTCCCCTGAAGGGTTATTTGGGAGTTTTTCCTGGTCCGATGTGAGGTTTTGGGGCAGGGATGTCTATGTGTACAGATTGTAAAGCACTCCGAGACAAATTTGTAATTTGTGAAATTGGGCTATACAAATAAACTGAATTGAATTGAATAAGTTATCATACATTGTCAGACGTCATCACATGGTCAAAAACGGTGCATCTGGCAACACCTGGCCTTCGTGATCCTCCTGAATATATTGACCTCTGTCCCGATGGACAGCGGTCCGACGCCTCCAAGTGGTGAGAGGGCCAACAAAACTAAACAAACTAAACAATGATGTACAGAGAGCTGTTCTTTTCAATTGAAAAAAAGTGTCATCTCACACCATCAGCAGATCGATGTTGAGACATAATGATTTTTGGATTGTGCGCAATCACATTTTAGTTTCTGTCGGTCTCATTTGGGAGCAGTTTTGCTGTCACCAGAAGATCCCGCTTAATGTCACAAAACACAGGACCCTGATTTTACTGGCACAGACTGATCTTAAAATTCTCAGATGTAGATGTCGGGAATAGTAAAGGCTCAAAACTATTTCAGATCAGAATCAACTTGAAATCCACCTCACCTTGTTCCCAGCACCACCAACTCTTATAACCTCATGAGGCTCCATGGCGTCAACACAGTCTGTTACCAGCTTGTTGCTATGGGAACGTGTGGTGGTGACAATGCGCCTGTCACCTTGAACTTCCTTCAGCTGAAATCCAAAGGCACCCAGTCCCGGCATTCCCCACATGGTTCTCCCTAAAGCTGCTCCTGCTCCAAGCTGACAGGGAAACTTTGAATTAACCAGAGTTACAACTGTTAGGACACAGACACAATCGTTTAGTTTGGTCTGCACCTCGTAGTTGTAGAAAGGCTGGTTGATGACACCTGCAATTGCTCGACCTCCATATGCAATACCGATAAGCACCGTCACATTATCCAGGAGCCCTTCAATCAGAAAATAGCAGGATGTTAGCTAGAAGCCAACAATTGTAATGCATTTACAGACAAAAGCATATATTTGTGATGTCCAAATTATTTCTGTCCAGATTCTAATATGTCAACTCAGGCTACCTGCTGAAGCAGACTGCTGACACGATGCCAGTGCTCTTTGCTTTCTTCATATTAGGGGCTCGTAGTGGCACTAAGCAATGGGCAGAAACACTGACTTATATTGGCATTGACCAAGTAATTGTATTTAATAT
This sequence comes from Pseudoliparis swirei, assembly GCF_029220125.1. Classification (NCBI taxonomy): domain Eukaryota; kingdom Metazoa; phylum Chordata; class Actinopteri; order Perciformes; family Liparidae; genus Pseudoliparis; species Pseudoliparis swirei. The sequence continues at coordinate 15,599,721 of NC_079399.1, read as the reverse complement.
GGATGTCATAACGGTCTGTTACCACATCAGCTTAAAACTGTTACCATACCAGTCAACGGAGGATCCGCCTCATTCATGATTTCCTTACAATGGCAAATGTTTTTATTTTCATGAGGTATTATTTATTATTACCAATACCAACAATAAATAGAATGCATTCAAAAGTGGTGTTACACAATTAGTTGGTATAATCATGATCTAATCACAACACTTTGAAGGTAATAAGTTAACTTAAAACAAAGTATGTTTTCATTTGTTGGCTGTGCCTTTTAATATATAACTAAGTTATTGCTACTGCCGACTTAAAAAATAATAGATGAATAGACGAGGTTACTGAGGGTGCAGTGTTTGGTCGAATGAAACGGCAACACGCTGCAAAACCAGAAAGTGGGACATCTAGCGACCGCTTGTGCCCTTAAATGCCTTCAATACAAGCTGGTGCTGTCATTTTAGTGCTAAATGTATTTGTTTAGTGAGTTTTTGGACCAAGAATTGGATAACTTAACGAATGTCTCAGCCCACAATGTAGAATTTGCATTTCGCACAGACGCTCACATATGTGGAGGCAGATAATTTTTCAGAAACATTTTGGACGAGTTTACCTTCAGTATATTCCTTTGTGCCATCGAGGGGATCAACCCACACAACTAGCTGAGATTAAGAAAGAAACACTCAGAAGAAGTTCATTTATGTATTGATACAACTGTACTGCACCTCTTTTGAACCATTATGATGCATATCAAATTAAATGTTATTCTATTTATTTATCTATTAACTTGCAGTGAAAACATCATTTGTATTACTGATTCTATTGGCGGTTACCTCCTCCTCTTTGAGACCGCTATATTCTTCTGGGCATGTCTTCTGAAGGATTTCCTCTGAGACCCCACTTTCAATGAGATCTTCTTTTATCTCCTCAGCTGGAAGGTCCTGATAAACAAGACATTTACGATAATCAGTCTTTCACTTTTCTATAGTGCTTCATACTAAAATACCGGTACATGGTTGCTTAGACTTCATTTTACCAACACACTCAACAAAGAGACTAATATGCAGCCTCCTTACCTCCTCTCCGATGATGGTGATTTTAGGAAAACATCTGGACAGTGATGCACAAATGCTCTGCTGTGCCAATCTGTCTGCTAGTGTCTGCAGATCATTAGCTCCCGTCTGTGCAGGAGACAGGAATCACAGAAGGTTATAACAATCAGTCCGTTCCCTGCATTATAAATGGTCCACAGAACATGTTATGTGGGACAAGCTATTAGCATTTTATCCTAATATGACATAAATACAAAACATATATATTGATCCCACCTTTTCCACAATGCCGAGTTCTCCACTGTGAAGGACCTTCCTCACAATGGTCCCAGCTTTTTCGGCCGCAGTGTAGGCAGAGGCCACCAGCCGCATGACCACAGCAGGACTTACAGACACTGTTGGTACACAGAACAGACTGCTAGTGGACACATTCAAAAATAATCACCAACAATATGTCCAATAATAAGGACGACCTACAGAAAAGCATATTTAGCTCCTCTTGCAATTTGTCATAAAACGTACAAATCTTCCTTTGCAGTGAATATCTTGCAGTGAATCATTAACAACACATGGGAACGACTGGATTCATCTGGTGACGCAACAACATGGCATTTGTTCTAAGCAAGTCTGTTCTGCTTTTATAAACAACGTCTGTGTTTAATATATATATATATATATATATTAGAGTAATTAGGCTAGCTAGTGAACTACAATGAGCTCGTAAACCAGCCAGACTAAGCAGCAAGCCTCTGCAATTCGGGCTATTTAGCAATCATGCTACTGTTGATAGCTAGTAAAATCGGAGATATGAATCCGACAATATTAGTACATATGCAGTAGAACATAGGTGATGTTGGGTGAATACTTACCCATGATAACAGCAAGAAGGAGCGACGAAACCGGTAACCCTGATTCGATAAGTTCAATTTTGGAGCTTCAGGAAAAGCAAGACACTCGACCCAGAGCCAAAGATAAATTGTCAAGAGAGTTACCCGACCACGACATACAAACAGAGAGCTAGTCAGCGTGTCATACAATTCAATAACACAACACGCTAACTAATTATAATGAGAACATCATTATACAACACACTGATTGTGTCTCTCTTTTTGGTCCTCGCTAAACGGAGAAATTATAAAATCTACCTTGGAATGGTTTAACGGTTCGTGAGCAAATGCGGAAGTACACCGGAGCGAAACCTCTCACTTTGAAAGTTGTTCTCTGTGTGCAAAAAGTAATATGCTGCGTTCAAGAGAACTCGGAACTCGAATACCTAAAACCTAAAAAGTTGTTACCTTTAAACTGGGGGAACATCCATCTTCCCCGAATTAACGAAGAAGCAGTTATCCGCAGTAACGTCACACAATAATTGGAGCACACATTGTTACTGGTAAATACAGCCATTGTGGTAAACCATCAACTAAAGGGAATAGAAAAGTAGAATTGACAACATTTACAATCATAATATTACCTGCTATTAGAACATGTTCTGCATATACATTGAATATTGATACCATTGTATTAGTAGCTGATTATGGTAAGCGAAAGTAATAAAAAGTAAATAAGCAAAAGAAGAATTGAACATCCATGGTTTTGTTTACGTTTTGCATCGTGCACCAAATAGTCTGCCGAGTTTGAGTCTACCTTTTTCCTTAATCCCAGATTGTGTTTAATATATTAACACTTCAAAAACAGTATGTGCGATCGGTGTGTTTGTAGTTTATGATAAAGCCTAGAGACAATATGCTGCTTGATACATCAGAATTATTTATTAAACTTGAAAAGCCATTTATTTGAAGTAAGGAACATTGTTCTCATATAAATGTCAATGCTGCTTGCCCTTTACCCTTTTAGCCCACATGACTCACAATGCGTCACTGTTTCTCCCCAGTTCACTCACTCCCATTACCAAACAAGTTTTAGTTATTTGATGTGGCGTAGCCCCCTTTCACGATCCGGTGTGAAAGGGGGCTACTTACTATTAAACTAGTTTTAGGAACAGAAACAGGAATATGACTGCATAAATCTCCACTTATATACTTATACAGAAATAAATAATTGAAAGCACCTGTGTTTTTCTGAATAAAAGTATCCCTTTTATAATGACAACAAATTTGATTATTTAATATAAATGTGCAATTCATCTGTTAGCCAGAGGTCTATAACCCATCTCTCTCTCCAGCTGCTCTGCAGTGACACTGCCCAGCAGAGGCTGACAGTCTGGATTGAAGACAGAATAAGCACTCAGTTCTCCAGGCTCACGGGCAGCCGGGCTCCGGAGTCCCTCATAGAGCCAGTAGAAGAGGGAAATGACGAAGAATGGCAGGCCAAACTCTATTTCAACAAACAGACCGAGCAGCACCAGCCACAGCAGCACTTTGAGCAAAGTAAGGTTGGAGAAGACAAATTGTCTTGAAGTCAGCCATCTTCCCAGAGCGCTGTCCAGCAGCCAGTCACTATGGTCCTGTAGACAAGAAGCAACAGGAGGGTCAATATGTTCAATGCATTTCAACATCACAGATATACTGCTTACAGTAGGTCTGGGCACACAACAGGACTCTGCTGGATGTCCACATGTTAAGAGACTTCAGGCATTTTCAGTTAACAGGGGATGACTAGTTACTTGCTGGTGTACTGTGGTTTGATACCCTTCAAACGAGTTTACCGCACCCATTACAGACAGGTAAGACATGAGAAGACGGAGTATTGATTATATGATATGTTACCATACTAACATGTTGTTTTGTTTTACGGAGTACTTATAAATCAGTGTTTGAAGAGGTCATTGTGAAATCTTATGTTACAAGTAAGGCTTAAACAGTTAATGCCTTAATAGATTTTACATTCATAGCTTTTTTTAATGTTCATCTGCTTTTCTATGTGCTTTTACGTTTGGGTTTTGGAGAGTTGGTAAGACAAAAAAGGCAATTTGGGTTTGCAGAATAATAGGGCTATTTTTCCTATTTTCGGACATTTTCGAGAATAAAATGATGCATCCCGTAAAAAAAAAGTAATGGAAACATTAATACATGATGAAATGATTGGTAAATAAGTTGTAACCTTAAATTTCATGTTTCCGTGTCAGTGTTTGACATTGCAGGGATGTTTCACCATGTATAGATCGACACATACAATACAGGTTTATCATTAGTAAAACCCAGCTGCAGTAAAGTAGCAATACGTGATATATAATAATTCAGAAAACATTGAATCAGAAAGCGAATGAGGTAGCGACCTGATTTAATATGTCGCATCATAAACAATGTCTCACCTTTATTGGGGAGGTCCGACTCGGAGCTCTGACGTGTGCTGTGTCTTGAGTCTGTTGACTGTCAGTAGTAGTAGTAGTTGTTGTTATTGTTGTTGTTGTATCAGTCTCAGCAGCTTTGTCCGCCATTGTCGGTGCTTTGCACTGCGGACCAGCACTGTCGTCCCTTTTCCCCGTCGTGTCAGCCTGTCGTCTGGCTCTGAACGCTGCCAGCTTCTGCTCCATCGACACTGATGTTAAAGTGTACGTGGCAAAAGAGAGCGCCACTCACTCAAAACGTGTTTATTTCTCCGTTGCTTCAATCCAGCTCAATATCAAAAGCAATCACGTCCACTGTCCTTCACTTGTACTTCGACTTCAAGAACACGTTAGTGAGACGTCATCATGCTACGAGCTCAGCGAGGCACTTGTTTACAATTTCACTTCCGCGTCTACCTGAAAGAAGGACGTGACGTCGCAAAGACCTGCCAACTGTCGTAAAAGGTTTTTATTTTCAAACTACTTTTCACAGAGCTGAAACAAGCAATTTTTTTCTTCATTTGTGCTGTGATCCCAGAGCTCTACAATTTATTGATAAGCAGATCAGTTCAGTCTTAGCTTCCTGTAACCTTAGCTAAGCTAAAGTGTCTTGTATTACATTAAAATGGAAATGTAACCCATCTCTCTCTCCAGCTGCTCTGCAGTGACACTGCCCAGCAGAGGCTGACAGTCTGGATTGAAGACAGAATAAGCACTCAGTTCTCCAGGCTCACGGGCAGCCGGGCTACGGAATCCCTGATAGAGCCAGTAGAAGAGGGAAATGACGAAGAATGGCAGGCCAAACTCTATTTCAACAAACAGACCGAGCAGCACCAGCCACAGCAGCACTTTGAGCAAAGTAAGGTTGGAGAAGACAAATTGTCTTGAAGTCAGCCATCTTCCCAGAGCGCTGTCCAGCAGCCAGTCACTATGGCCCTGTAGACAAGAAGCAACAGGAGGGTCAATATGTTCAATGCATTTCAACATCACAGGTCTTACAGTAGGTCTGGGCACACACCATGACTCTGCTGGATGCCCACATGATAAGAGACTTCAGGTACTTTCAGTTAACAGGGGATGACGAGTTACTTGCTGGTGTACTGTAACTGTAGTTTGAGACACTTCAAACGTGTTCACCACACCCATTACAGACAGGTAAGACATGACAAGATGGGCGGTCCTGCCAGGAGTAATGATTATATATTTGACCATAATTATATGTTGTTTTACAGAGTACTTCGTTTAAAGAGGTTATTGTGAATTTGTATGTTACATGTAGCCTAAGGCTTAAACAGTTAATGCCTGAATTAATTTCACACTCACAGCCTCTCAAATGGGAGGTTCATCTGCTTTTACGTTTGGGTTTATTAGGGTTGGTAAGACAAAACAGGCAATTTGGGTTTGAGCAATTCTAAGACCAATTTTCCCTATTTTCGAGAATCAAAGTATGTATCACGTAAAAAAAGAGAGTAATGGACAGATTAATGATGACATGATTGGTAAATTAGTTTAAATCTTAAATTTAGCGTTTTTGTGTCAGTGTTAACATTGCAAGTATATGTTTTACTATGTATAGATCGACACAATACAGGTTTCTTATTAGTAAAACCCAGCTTCAGTAAACTAGCAATACGCGATAGGCCTACATACAATGCAGAAAACATATAATAAAAACGTGAATTAGGTTGCGAGCTGATTTAATCTGTCACATCATAAACAAGTGATGTCTCACCTTTATTGGAGAGGTCTGACTCGAAGCTCTGACGTGCTCTGTGTCTCGAGTCTGTTGACTGTCCATCGACACTGACGTTAAAGTGTACGTGGCAAAAGAGACGCGAGCGCGCGCCACTCACTCAAAACGTGTTTATTTCTCCGTTGCTTCAATCCAGTTCAATATCAAATACAATCACGTCCACTGTCGTTCGCTTTTACTTCAACAACATTTAGGTGAGACATCATCATATTCCTAGTTGAGCGAGGCACTTGTTTACAATTTTACTTCCGCGTCTACCTGAAAGAAGGATGTGGTGTCGCAAAGAGCTGCCAATTGACGTAAAGTGCTTCATTTCCCAGCTACTTTTCACAAGCTAGTTTTTTTCATTTGTGCTGAGATCCCAGAATTCTACAATTTATTGATCAGCGGATCAGTTCAGGTATGTGTTTTAGCTTCCTGTAACCTTAGCTAAGCTAACGTTGTCTTGTATTACATGCAAATGTATCGATATGGAGAAAGGAAACGGTCGAAGAACCAATGTTCAGCTCACCACAACCACACGGTGCTTCATGTTGTCATTGTGGAAGACTAGTCATCGTCAGTTAGCTCCACGAACTTTAGTGAGACTGAAACTGTGTGAAGACATTAATCTACCAGCAGTTGTCCAGGTTTGTGACCATGAAGCAAACGCATAACGTTGCCTCAGACGACACTGTCACAGCAGTGTTTATAGATCTGATTTTGGATAGTTAGCTAACCTAGGCAATTATTGGTACATGCTCAAATGTGATTATAGGTCTATCAGGATGATTTGTGTCACATCTGTTTCAATCTCGATTACAAAACAACTAAGTCGGGCTGCTAACAGTAATTAGTATTATTGTTTTTAATAGTTTAAAAGTATCAGATCATTGTGCAACATGTTATAAAGTTATTGGAGCTTATGAGGGGATCTTCAGGATTGATCTCAAATGATGTAGAGCAGAAAATAAGAGTGGAATCACAGTAGAAGAGCAGGTTTTACTTCAAACAATTATTAATCCAATTCAACATAGTTCCAGAATAATTTTTCTGTTGATCGATTGGTGAAATACTCACTACGATTCTACGACTGCGGTTATTTCATTTTCTTTAACCAACACAGGAGGTATTACTGTGTCGGGATTACTTCAGAATTCAATGTAGTCTCAATCAGTAAAACCTTCTTTCTTCCCTTGTTCATTCATAAGTACATCTTTCTCTTATGTCTTTTCTCTCCAGACATGGCCTCAGCTCCAGCACAGCAGCCTACCCTCACTGTTGAGCAGACCAGAGGTGAGAACAACGGATTATAATATTATATAATATATAATATCTAGCTCGCCTGATCTCTATGTGCTTCACATCATTATTGCCAACACTTCCATCATGTCAAACTGCCTGACGACCCGAGATCTGTCTACTCTCCAGTCAAACAGAAGCTGAAATCTTTACTCTGGCTCATCAGTTTTTGCATGTGTGTTTGTCTGTTTTCTTACTGTCTTTGGATGGGTGGGATGTTCACACTTGTCTTTTTTTATTTTTATGGAAAGCACATTTAGTATACATGCATGTCCAAGATCCTGTCTTTAGTTACTTGCATCACAGTTACATATACATGCTGAAGAAGCAGAGCAACTGCTGATCTTTTTTACATTACATGTCATTTAGCTGACGCTTTTATCCAAAGCGACTTACAATCCTGTTACATTCATTCACCGTAGACGCAGCTACAGGGAGCAACTCAGGGTTAAGTGTCTTGCTCAAGGACACATCGACTAGGGCGGGGATTGAACCTAAAACCCCCTGATTGAAAGACAGACCTGCTACCCACTGACCCACAGTCGCCCCAATCTTTTGTTTTTCGTCCACAGTGGTACTGAGCGAAGTGATCCAGGCCTTCTCGGCACCAGAAAATATTGCAAGGATGGAGGAGGCTCGAGAAAGTGCCTGCAACGACATGGGCAAGATGTTGCAGCTCGTGCTCCCTGTGGCCACCCAGATTCAACAAGAGGTTATCAAAGCTTATGGCTTCAACAATGAGGGAGAGGGTAAGGATAAGGCAGCATTTTCCTTTCAGATATACAAACCATACAGATTTACTCTGCGCATTGGGCCGAGCAACGGAGTCAACTTTTAACAAAGATAATTCATAAATTCCAAGCCAAAGCATCCTTCTGTAAAATGTAGTATTGTTCAACAGGATTGAACTTCTAGGAACTCCTCAGGGCAGAATGTATCATGCAATTCCCGAGAGCTGTTATATATTGATATGGCTTTATTCTAAAGTTGATATTGTTGAGTTGTTATTGATAGTCATTTACAAAGTCAGTTCTGTACTCATATTTTATGTACCACAAGGTAGATGACACGTAACTCATTAATCTGCTTCATCATGATCAGCTCTGCTCCACTTTCAGGTGTCCTAAAATTTGCCAGATTGGTGAAGATGTATGAAACTCAGGACCCTGAAATTGCAGCAATGTCGGTTAAACTCAAGTCTCTCCTCCTGCCACCACTGTCAACACCACCTATAGGAGGTGCCATCCCATCTTCATAGGACCTCTTTACCTTCATTGGTCAACTGCAAGGTTGCATTCATCCAATTCTTTGTTTCAACACAAAGATACTGCAATTCCAAGATCTGTCATCTACTCTTCCTGAGAAATAATGGGAACATATAATTTCAAACTTAATAAAAATAAAAAAAACACACGTTCCAACAAAGATGAAACATACTGTATCAAGGTTTAATTTAAAACATCCTTGCATAATTGTTAAATTATTGCCTTTAAAATGTTTCAGTATTATTTGTTACATGTTCCATTGACACTTTTCATTGAACCTTAAACATTTCCTTCACTGCTATCTTTTTTTATTAATTTTAATTATACATTTTTTATATACTGTCAAATGTCATTCTTCAGTTATATATTAAATGTTTTCTGTGAATCTGGTATTTATAGAGAAAATGTGTGGGGGAAACAACTTCCATGTACATAACTTTATTACTGCAATAAGGCATTTGGCAACAACATGATTACCATGTTTTTGGAAAATATTAAAGCGCTTAGACATTTCCATTTCCTGACGGATTCTAAAGTGTTTAAGGTTAAAACATCACCATTCCAACAAATAAAATCGGGGTTCATGTCTGCCCCCTTTCTTAGTTTTTGTTTTTTTAGGTTTGGGTGCATTCAGACATGAAGCAGGAGATGTTCATGATAAAATTACTATAAATTAAGCTAAATAAAACTTAAGTGTCGAATTCTAAAATCCACATAAAAATACAGCGCAAATTAATCATAAAGTGCTCATCAATCTTCAAAAGGTAAAATCAGTGCACCCAGCACCCAACGTGACAGTGATTGTTCAGCATGCATTTATCATTTTTAAGTGTCTTCTTGTGCATCATCACACAGCAGCTATTTGTATCTGAATGGATGGCATGTAGAAAAATAGAAATACTCCCAAGGTTTAGGGTCTATGTGAAGGACGCTGTATTGAGACATAGAAACACTTCATAAAGCTTAATATTGCCACGTTTCAAATCCTGCCTGTTAAAATTAAGAGTAGACCTCCCTCTGGTGGAGGACAGCGTTTATGTCCTTGAGCCACAAAGATGATGGAAAAGAACCGGGATGAAGACCAACACAAGAGAAAAGGACTTCACATCTCAAAGTGACGGAAAATGCTTTCGACATAACCGAGGACTTGCTGCCAGTCCGGTCCGTCTGCCTTCATCATCTCCCCCGATGTCTGTCACACAGTAAGCATGTACAGATCAGAAAACCACTGGTCACAGCTGGTTCAAATTGTACAATCTGTAATTTTACAAATGCCTTGTGTATTGACGAACACGTCTCACCAGTGTGGCAACGATTCCCACTCTCTCTCCCGTCTTAAAAGCAAGGTCCAGATTTTCCTTCTGTAATAACATTCGAGTCAGAAGCAGATTTGAGGTTATCACATTATTTTTACAGACGTACCTTTCGGTCATGGATTCTTGTAAAATAAAACAAACAGCACAGGCAACCACCTGTATTCACTTTATTAATGATATTCTGATCCTTAGAACTTTGTTGTTCTTGATAAAGTTAGTTAAAGTACTTTTTGTTCTTTCACATTCAGAGTTAATAAACTAATACACCTCGGATGACTTTTCTGGAGTCCAAGAATTTTGACTTGATCAATAACCTGTATGCCTGGTTTTCTGAGTTGAGAAATTATCAGTTCGTTTCATGAGGCTTTTAAGACTTGTTCTCGAGTCAAGACGTTTTTGTCAATTATATCTCATGTGATCTGCTCATTGCATGCATTTCTTTTGTTTTGAGAATCAACAGCAACAGTTGTACCTTGTCTGCCGGGTTGAGGTTGTCGTATGGGATGAGAGTTGGCAAATACGTGTGATAAATGGCGCAGAACGCCAAACCGTCATCCCAGCTGCTGCTGAAGTTTGTGATCTCAATATTCTGCCAGAAAACACACTTGATGAAGACACGATATAACTGATAGATGTATTGTTGTTAGACCACCCTGAATTTCTCTTCATTTTACAGATTGTGACAAATTGTAAAAATATTTCAAAAATAGTTCCATTCTCGTTTCTAACCTTAGAACCTTGGGTACGACTCTGGCACCAGCGCAGCAGAGAGTTTCTTCTGGAGCCGCCATGACGCCTCAGCAGAGCACTGAAACCATCCTGAGGTCTGGGAGGGCAAAGAAGAAGAAGAAAAAAGAAGCCTTCAACAGTTTTAATAATAACTTAGTCAACATTTATAACCTTTTGTCTCCTTTATAAAGAGATGCGAGTCACTCCAGTGTCTGCTGAGATGTCAGACTCAACAAAGAAAGAGGCCCTGATAGTTACTTGATGGATTCGGAGCTTTGATCCTCATCCGGTTTTCCTGCAAGACAAAAAGGCAGTCAGTCATACAACTGTACGCCGACTTAAAGAGCATGGAGGCGGTTTGGTGGGTTGAAAGCTCACCTGTGTGAAAGCTGGACCAGCTGTCCTGCCGCTGTAAAATACGGTCCATCCTTCTCGGTAGCTCTTCCTTCTGGAAAGTTTAGAAACAGATTGTTTATATGCCTAGTGTGATGCAACAGCATTATAAGTGTTCCCCCCCAGATATCCATCCATATAATTATGTTAGGTTAAAGAACATTTCATCTCAATCCAATGAGTGTGGTACCTTGCATAGCGGCAGAGTTGTGCTCATGTTTTTTGAGGTCTCATTTTCACCGGAAGAGTCGGTTGGGAGTGGAAGACGAGAGAGACTCCTAACAGAAAGCGTTGGATGTTTCATAACACCGTCTTCGGTTAACGGAGGTCAATGTGTTGTGAGAGTTTATGTGGACTCACCAAGATCTTTCAGATAACATCACAATCCTCCTTGGATCCCTCCCATCTTTTCTCTTCTCCAGCATAGCCAAACTACGAAGGTATCCCTCCGCCACCCCTTTCCCGCTCAGCTGCATGCTCCCCGATGGCGCCTCGGGATCATGACCCACAACTTGATCATCCGGCTCTTGATTGGTTTCATTCTCCTTCTTTTCGACATTTGTAACTTCAGTGTCGGTTTCAACTTGCCCAGATTTTTCCTCCACAACTTCCTGCATGTCCTCCCGATGCCCGTCCTCAGAGTGTCGTCGCTCTGCCCGTTCATCACAGTCGGCTGCACCACTCAGAGCGTCCAGCTCGGCTCGCTCCGGCTGCAGGGCGAGTTCAGAAAGCTTGCAGCAGACGTCTCTGTGCTCGGCCCTAAGTCTCTCCAGCTCTCCCTCCTTCTCCTGCTCTCTGCTGAGCGCGTGAGCCAGCCGCTCTTCCACGGCTCTGTGGCTCTCCTGGAACAAACCCAGAGCCTGTTCCGACTCGACCCGCAGCCGGTCGGCCACGGACACCGCGACCTGCAGGTCACACTGGAATTGATGCCACTCCGACCTCTCCGTCTGTCACGTGGGACAAAAGAATAAGAAACGCATGGAAAATAAACAATTTAATCTGAAATGTGAAAGCTGCTTGTTCTTGTTATGGCGAGTCCACCAGCGAATAAAGCAGCATAAAACTAGGGATTTGTAGGCCATTTTGAAGGCCTACGGTTGTCATGGGACTTGCAACTCCAACTCACCCTCAGTGTCTCCCCAAGTGTGTCCACCTCCTCAACCAGCTCGTCCCTCTCTGTGATCAAGCGCCTGAGCAGCTCTGAAAAGAAAAGCACAGAAGGTTGAGTTAAAATAAATGTAAAGGTCTAACAGATGAGGTCATTCATCCAATAGCCACACAGGACATGACATGTATTTAGCCATCCGAGTGAGCCAGTATGTACACAATGCCCCGTTATATGGGATGTGGCCATTCATTTTGCCACGAAAACAGCCATGACCCAAGGTTAGTAAAATTAAGTTAAAGTTCAAAGTTTTTTTGTATTGCTTTAAAAAAGGGAGACCATCGAGTTTGCAAAAGAAGTTTAATTTTCATGGCGAGTATTACACTCACCCTGTGAAATCAGGGGCATGCTTTCTTCTGTGGTTTTGGAAGAGCTTTCTAAAGTCTGATTAAGTAAGGATGATGATGTCATTGGATGTCATCAGTGTTAGTTTGGTTTGGGCTAAAACATGTTTAACAAAATCCTTTAAAAAAAAAAAAAAGGAGGCTTAGGGTTGAAAAGACCGTAAATCAAACGATGCTATTGTTGAGTTGCATTATGGGAAATGTAAGATTCAGTGAGCTTGACCCTTACTAGTGACTACAAATTTTGATATCTCGACTTTAGCAATTTCAAATTTGACCAGTTTTTTCTTGATTCTCTCGTGAACACATTCTACGTTGCAGAAGAACCTCTTTATATGTTCTCCTCCTCCATCATTTCCATAATGCATATGCTGAAATAATTCAGTAATGCAAAACTACCTGAAAAAGCATCCTTTTGCATTACTAAGTCACAGTCAAGCAAAAGAAGCACAGCTAAGGTCTTCCCAGGGCTACCTGCCTGTACCTACACCTATTGTACCCGTGTACTCATTGCTGGTCAACAGAGTATGCCCCAAGCTCTCAGCCTAACAGCTGTGAGTTCTAACAATGGGCATGTTTGTTGTGTTTGATCATTTGGGAGAAGTGGCTTTGTAGAGAGACCTGGAGGGACGGCTTGTCAGTGTTGCTGACTTGGCAACCTTCTTGCTATATTTAGCAACTTTTGGCGCTAGTGCTGCTTGCAAAATATTATTAGTAAAGAAAAGGCAACACTAAGCTGGGTTTATCAGTTTGATATTTTTTTTAATCCTTACTCCCTCTAGTTTATCAACATTATCAATGCTCGCTTTAAAACAACTTTTTAAAAAAAGGACCTACCTACTGCTCCAGTGGTTACATCAGTGTTGGGGCTCAGGTCTAGTGAGCTCCTGTAGTGCTCCATCAGACTGAATAAAACCAGGGTCATCTCCTCTCCGACTCGCTCTGCTGCAGCCTGCGGTTCCAGTCCACTATCCCGCTCCTGCCAGCTCTGCTCGGAAGGCGATCCTCTGGATGGAGGCAGGAACGTCAGGCTGCCCGGGCTGCCCGCTGCCTCCCCATGCCTCACTGCTGCGTCGCTCACATTCGTCTCTGAGGTGACGCTGTCTATGCTTATCACAGCCCATTCGGAGGGAGCAGACAGTTTCTGTGTCCAGTCTGCAAGTGGAGAGGCGATGGAGGGGCTGGCGGAGCCGGTTGGTGATGGCGTCTGTGCCTTACTGGAGGAAGCTGCAGAGGATAAGGCCATGGCAGTCAGCTCTGCCTCTGAGGGCGTGGTAGGAGGCGTGTGGTAGAAATCTAAAGGAGAATCTAAGAGGGGGAAATGTGAATCTGATGGAGAGCAAAGAAATAAATAAGAAAAGGAAAAAGAGTATCGGAGAGATAAAAAAAAATGAGAATATGACATCCTGAGCAATGAACTCCTCTAATAAAAAATGTGCTGAATTCAAAAGCCCCCCCCCCCCTCTACTTTGACTCAATGAAGACCTAAACACTGCTCCCTTATTTACTGTCCTGACTGATGCAGCAAAAAGCCTCTGCTGTCTGTCTTGGCAGGCACACACACACACTCTTCCCCCATGTGGCAAGATCATGGAAGAGAGGAGACTTTACCCTGCGCTACAATCTAATCGCTGCTCTCATGCCACCACGAGGCGATTACTTACATCCATCATCAGTGCTGCCAGTGCTCTGCATAAACACTGAACAACATTTTTCAAGGGGAGTGATGTCTATTTTTGGATCAGTTGGGCTTTTTGATTCATTAAACTGTCACCTGTCATAACGTTAAGAGCTTTTCAATGTCTCTATGAGGCTGATAGCATGCTGTAATGGTGTGCACTGGTTATAAAAGGTTAGGGCAGGCTACAGGGATGTCCACCTCCTTTGACTCAGATATCTGCATGCTTCGCCTCCTTGCCCGTGTGTCGTGCTGCAGAACTCTGCCCACTCATCATTTTCTTGGCAGTAGCATGATGTAGTCTGCTCAGCTACAGCAGGGGAGCTATTCTCATTCTAGCCTGAGTCTACTTCCTGCATACTGACCGGCAAGAGAGGGAAATAAGGAGCGGCATTTTAAACAGCTGTCAATTATAATTAAATTGAGCGAGCGGCAGACTGAATGTCTTCAGGTAGTAAACAGAGCAGGACTGCACAGGGCAATTGCAAAGACTAGCAGATCCAAATGAAAGCTGGTCTGTGGTGCTTTGACATGAGGCTTAAAAAAGGTCTGACATCGCTGGATCCATCTTTCACTGAATCCTTTGGGATACAGTTCGTATTTCACTGCATCATTTTTATACATTACATCTTACTATCTCTGCCAAGAGATACTTCTGCATTTCATGCAGCACTCAGATTTCATTTGGACATTTAGTCTTAAAATAATTGACCGAAACATTGTGGCTTTGTTATTATTCCAAGTTTAATGACAAACTTAAGTTCAGAACGTGCTTTTTACTATCATTGAGCTGCACAAGTGTGCTTTGGGTAAGCAAACATGAGGATATAATAGTCTTCAAATCTGTTGTTACAAATTACGGTGATGAAGTACCAATGGCAGGTAAATGTGATGTTCCAACTGAAATAATCTGTTTTACACAATAGTGTTTTTCTGCATGTTTATTGTTTTGTATTGCAGAAGATTCATAAATACCAACATTTAAGCCGATACCCTACTCGGTTTAAAAGCCCTTGCTACTCTTAAACAACACAAAAGATTGTTTTCTTTTTTAGTATTCTCATTGCATTCTTTTCTTTTAAAACCAGGAACCAACAATAATCTAAAAATAGTCTGTTTTACAGCATGACCAGAAGACAGAAGAAAGCGTGTGTGAGAAGTAACTCACTCAGTTGTTTTTAGTCAAAGATCTAAATCAGCACCCTTAGTGTTCCTCTGTACCTGTAGTCCCGTGGCTGTCTCTGCCAGTCTGGTTACCCATGATCAAGCGGTGTCTGGACCGGCTACCTCAGTGGCCTTCACTGCGTCCTCGGTTTTTCCCCTGCTGTCTGGACGGGAGGGAATGCATGTAAATCTTTCATGAGAATGACTCACGGCGTGATTAGAATAAATGCAAATCTTGTGAGAGCAACATGTCAATAAAAGAGCGCTGAAGACTTCACTCGGGAAATGTCCAGTGCAGAATCTTCTTGACCATCTCCCATGTCCAAGAATTAAGAACTGCTAATTACACAGCTTTGACATACATTTGACACAAAAGCAAATCAATGTTTTCAAATAATAAACACATGTAGGCCTATAGGCTCCTCTGCAGTGTTCACCCGTTACTTGAAATACATATCAAACTCCATTTGATAATCATACGATTTTAGGTTTATCGAATAAAGGCTATAGTCACACCTCAGTCTGATGATGTTGTCATCCCCGGGGACATTAGGCATGCATGTGATTTACTGTGAGGCACAAAGTCACTCTGCCATGGCCTCCGCAGAGTATGGTATGAAGATATATCTCTAAAATAAGAGTTATTTTCTCGAATCAAAGAGTTTCTAAGTCAATTGTATGCCGTATTAAGGAGTACTTTATATCGGTTTGTAAAATGTCTTTTTAATGTGCTGTGCTACATACGCCCGCTGCTAAGGAGCCACGCGACGTTAAACGGCCCGGTTGGTGAATGAAGTTTGGAGTGACGCCCCCCAAAATATATCCGTATCTGGTGGATGATTTTATTTAATGATCTTATTATTGCTGAGACCCACGTTGCATCCAACCAAGAACACTGCGCTCACCGTTACGCTCCAGTTTCATTCATCCTACCTGCTCAGTTTGCCAGCTGGACTTGGTCGCCGGCTGGGTTTTTTCCAGGGTGTCTCGACCTCCTTGTCGGCTTTTTTCTGCGTCCCGTTTCCCCAAAATCTACCGGAGGACACGTTAGTTGTTCACCACACAGCGACAGGAAGGCAGCCACCATCTATAACTTGGGGGTCCAATTCCCAATAATATCCAGGTCCGCTTCGCCTTTAAATCCAATGCGACAAAAAGAGAAGGAGGCAGAAACAAACTGGTTGCGCAGCGGCTGCACGTTGGACCGACGACATGCTGCCAATGGGATCTTTTAAAGCGACGTTTGAAGATGTGTTAAGACGAAGTTAATGATTCAAAACACTAAACAATGTAAAGTATGGCCGAGCCTATATTTAATCAAAAGTTGTACTGCTGTGAAAGCAATCGGCGGGGAAACAGCGCCCTGCGGCAGTTGCACCTGCTGGAGGCTAATTACCTTTAAGTGCAGGTGTGTCGGCACGCAGGTAACGAGCTTCACCCGGTCCTGAGGTTATGACTCATAGCGGCTGTCACAGCCAAACCAGCACAATTCACACAAGATGTGAAAGGAAAACAGCCAAACAGCTCAAGTAAATTCATGTATCATAGAAATACAGAAATGTACAAACATATATGAACATATATATCGTTTAAGATTTAAATATTACAATGTGGATTACGTTTGAACGTTTAAGTGCCATGGACAGAGCACGGGGAGGACGATTGTATCTGGCGCCCCCCAGTGACAGAAGTTAGTATTGAAATGAATAATTAATAAAGCATTAACATCTGGATCCCTGTTTCATTGAGAGAGAAAAAACAAACAAGAAACAATAGGTCACAAAATCATAATTGTATTTTCCATTTAAATTGTTTTGCCCACATTAATATCAAACAGTTGGTCTAATACCATTTCTTGCAGTTTTTGGAAGGATAATTGAAGTTACTTTATTTAGAAGTGATTTTCTAAAGATGTACACTATTGTTATTGCAGTTTTAACAAATGCTGCAGTTTCTCAGACTTTTGATTGCGTTTACATCTAAGACATCAATACTTTTCTTTCAATATAACTCATACTTGCAGATGTTTTTGACTGAGCAGTGAACACTTGTTATGTGTTGTCTGGTTGCCAAGGTAATATGAATGGCAGATTGATTGTGTAAAACACTGTGCACAATGTATTTGTCTCAGCCGTTAGACCAAAGGTTAAGAGATTCAGATAATTTCTTGCTTGTGGCAGTTTTCTGCACTTTATCCACATTATTTCTCAGTAACCTCTTGCTCTTGTACACCACACTGCAGTTTCTTAGCAGAACTCAATCTCCCACTCATCCCACTCACTGTACTTACCATAAGCATGGTATCCAAACTTAAGGCACTTTGAAAAAAAGGATCTTTGTTTACTTATTATTCCTTGTTTTGCTGAAACGTTCTAACTTAATGAAAAGTACAATGGAAATTATTACAGTTATAATGTTTCATAATGAACAACTGAGACATTTCCTGTCTGATTTTCAAGTTTAGCTCATGTGTATGTCTGAAATAAACTTATATACATGCAATCATGAAATATTTACTACATTTGAGCTGTCGCAAAGTGGATATACATATACTGTTTGTACCAACAATTTAACCAAAGTTTATCCTTAATTTTACGTCATGCTTAGCCTGTCTAATGTCAGCTTGCATCGAATAAATGGACACTTTTTTCTGTTCAGTTTTGTATGTTAGGTTGTTAAAACATTATATATGTTTATTCTAATAATTTATCATCATAATAACAATAATAACAACGCTAGTTATTCATATAACTATAATACGAATCATTATATCATCATATTGTCAACACAATATGAGCAGACTTTGTAAAAATGGCGTCTGATATTGGGCTGCCTTCATGTGCGGAGCTGCGCTTTCAGTGACCACAACAACATCAGTGCATCATAATTCATCTCCAGAGAATGAAGTCTGCAGCTGCATCAGGACTTGCGTCGGATAAGAACACACAGACCAGCCGCCGTCATCATGGGAAACTACGGCCGCTCTGTCGCAGGTGTTTGTAACGAACGAGACGATGAACATGTTCACGGATACCAGAAGACATGACCGCCGCTCACTCATTTACCGCCCGTTCACTATCGAGGAAGAAGTGACCTTCTCCGAGGAGGAAGATGTCAGCGTTGAAAAAGGTAAGAGGGGAGATTGTTGTGTGCGTCGTGTTTGTGCATGAACCGAACCTGCAGCGAAGCCTGTTGTTGTTGACGGTTTTCCTGAAGAAGCGCACCTCCATGAGGTCTGATGGAGGTCTCGGGCGCGTTTGGCCAGGTGAAACCAGCGTGTCGCACTTTGTCACATTGCAAGTGTAAATGTCAAAAAAGTTGAATGAGTCACTTGAATGACTCTTTGCACTTGTCAGTGTTTCCTGAACTGATTAATCAATATACCACTGCATGATTCATGATGTGTGGGTGTTGTAGGAATTAGAGTCGGGCCTACATGTGTTTGGAGGTGGAGGCGCCATTGAAGCCACTGTGAATGGAGGGGACCCACAGCTTCTCCCTCAAGTTTCTTCTCTCTGTGAATGCCCACACATTCCCATTGTGCTGCTCCCCTCCATTCAGTCAATGTGTGTGTGTGTGTGTGTGTGTGTGTGTGTGTGTCTGGAGTGACTCAGCTGTATTGTACTATATCTGTCATCCATCTTTTCATCTGTCACAGGTGTTACCATGGCTACTACAGACTCACTGCTGTCTTTTCTTTGAGAGGGACTCAGGTAAGAGGTGGGAGGGGCGATCAAGTCAAACATTTTGAGGAGATGCTGTTCGCTTTAATAAAAAGCTACATTTCGACATGTCGTACAATGGATTTATTGTGGCAGGGATCTGAAGGAATGAGTGTTATGACGTCTTTGTTCTTTTCAAGCGATGTGTTTACACAATGAGAATGAGACCATTGTTATAGTTGTTGTTTGGTAACAGTGTTAATCTGGTGATATTATATATTTTCCTTATTGTCAAATAATCCCACAAAAATGTCAAAATTCATCATGCTACATTTTTGGCTTTGTAGCCAAAGCCTGATATATAATTTACAAGTGTTATAGACCTCCATTTTTGGAGACTTCAAAGGGCCACATGTTCCTTCATTATAATAAACACCGGCTCTGTAATCGTAGACGTTGTTCCATATTTCAGGTTAAAAAAGCGCTTAATCTGCTGGATACACATGTTTCTGAATTAAACCAGCTCACTCATAAACCTCAGAGGCAGAGAGCATTTAAAGATATCATCACAACATCAGTGCAGGTGAATCCATCCAAACAGGTGGTTGTATCTCAATATGGTCCTTGACGTTCTATTGTTTATTACAAGTTATTAAAGTGAGATGCAGACTTTAGACTCCAATACTTCCCAGAAGTCAGAGTATAAAGAAACAGACAGAAACATTTTTGTTTTGGCCCTTTTCGTCATTTCACTTGTCAACACTAAGAAAAATGGCAAAACTATACATAAGATGTGTTTAACATTGACACTTAAACATGCATTTAGTCCTTGTGGGAGGCGGCTTGTGCGCAGCACATTAAGCTGTCAACAAAAAATGGACATTATTAAGCTATAAAGTTGATAAGGCAAACATGTTTCCAGCCAGTTGCCTTTTTACACATCCAACAGACATGGAGACACGTCAGCATTCCTTTAGAGTTGTGGTTGACCTGATGAATGTAATATTTACTCTACTTTGAATTCTTTCCATCAGATACTGAAAGAAAGGACACGTCTCTTCAGTTGCTAAATTCTACTATGTTGTTCAGCTAGGTGCTAACTGTGTCTGCCGCTTGGTGCTGAGCAGGAAGTGTGTCGCGGGCCTATCAGAGTTTTCTTCACTTTAAACCGCAACCCATTAAGGCTGTGAACTACGCTGATAAGAAGCAGCAAGCCGGAACCCAGACAGTAAAGTTGCAGGCTGTAAACAACGAGGTGCAAGATGTTGAAATGTTCATAGATTTGAGGAAAACTGCAAAGTCAAGTGATTGGGTTTGTTACTATGAACCAACAACGCTCACATACACATAGTTAATCCATACATTGATAATATAAACATTTAGATTGGTACAGCTTTATACTACAGTGCAATCCTTTGGATAAGCCTGGTGGTTCTCACCGTGCTTTCACAATTTCAGATCGATTCCTGCTTTCCTTTTTGTGTCCTGTGTAAGTTACATGTGATCTGACAAAGGAGATGTTTCTCTACCATCTAACCTGGTACATGATGGGAAAGACTGAAACTTATATACAGACAGCGTAAAGCATCCAATCAAAGTACGTAGTGAGGTGGAGGTGTTCACTGTTGTGATGTGTGGAGCATTTGGGCATAGAGCATAAAGCAGATAGTGGTTAATTAGGTAAACTCTGCACGACTCCTTTGCTCAGCAGAGGTCAGAGCTCAGAACCATCCGAGGAAAAAGTACTGCAGGGGTCCGCTGCCTTTCTCTTGGCATATTTTTGGCATCGGAGTTGATCAAATGCTGGCTCACATCAGCACAAACATCAAACACTATGACTCACTGTGATGCGTCTGAAGCCAAAGGCCAAGACGACATCATGAAAGCGTAATCTTATATTTTGTAATTTTTGTATTAACTTGGTTATAAATACTGACAAATAAAAAGTATTCTCAAGATACTCGGGACAAGACAATATAACTTGTTTGTTGCTAGGAGCATGTCATTCTCCAAAGAACAAACATTTGAGGTGACGCTATTGAAGTTTAGCCTTTTTGTTCTGCTCATTAATATCTCTGGGACACTTTGCCCCGACACTAATCGTCATCTCGTGTCTTTAGTGCCGCACTGTCATCCTAAATCATGACACCAATCTTATATGAAGAAAAGAAAAATTGTAGGGTCTCAACTTTGACAGCATTCGCTCAAACGATGATCACATCGGTGTTAATCGCATTCTGAAAATGTCTTTTTAAGCGTCACAAATAGGCTGACATTGGAGTTTCACCACACATCAGAGATTATCTGAGAGTTAATCGTGTGGAGGGTCCTTCTGTGCTTTTACAGGCTTTGTCAGCACAACGTTTTCCAGATGAAGTGAACGTGGATCTTCTTCTTTTCGTTTCACTGAAGCGTGATAGTTATGGCAGTTTCCCATTTCTTTACACAGTCCTTTGCGTTTTTGTTGAATACTGCAAGGTCTTTTGGGCTGCAAGGGTTAGGTAGTAGAGGGCAGACAAGGCAGTGCTCCATTGTATGGTCTGCTTGTCCACATTCACAGGTGGTTGGGCCAGTCTTGTAGCCCCATCTGACCAGAGCATCTTTGGATCGTCCCGTTCTTGTTCTAAGGCGGTTGAGTGTTTTCCATTGAGCCCATGATGCTTCTTGGCCAGGGGGTAGGTTTTCAGTGGGGGGTATTCCCATGTCAGTTGGAGGTGGGTCATTCTCAAGTTTTTCCATCCAGAGTTGTATTCTGGTTTCTTCCCGAGACTTTGTTAGGGGCTGGACCTGGCTGAGAAAACTTTTTCTTGACTTTAGTCGTCGGGCCGGAGGGTGACATCCATGGAGGAGATGGCGTTCATCGCTAGTAGCTTTTGTTTTCTCGACTCGGCTGGCAACTTTCCAGTGAACGTGAACGTGGATGAGGGAACATCTCTGCGTGTGATGTGCATAACCTGAAGAATTGTTCCAAGTTTTTTCCTTTTTCTTTATCAGCAATCCGGAGAACTTGCTCTTGATCATACCTTGCTCATCATTTTCTCAAGGTTGAGGCAGAATGGTAATAATGAGTGTGTGGACTGGATGACTTTAAGGGATATAAAGCAGGAGCAGTGACGCTGTTGCAGACTTTTTGTGCATGAGTTTAAACTATAGAAATGAGCATGATGAGCATTTATAATTTGTATTGCTTTGATTAGTTTTAATCTAGAACTGGATTATAGCACAAATGTGGACATCTTAATATTCCTGAAAGCGCTTAAGGTGAGTTTCCCACCACTAGGTGGGACGTTATTGTATCAATGCCGCCTGACTGCCATGGTTTTCAATCCATCCGCTTT
This sequence comes from Pseudoliparis swirei, assembly GCF_029220125.1. Taxonomy (NCBI): domain Eukaryota; kingdom Metazoa; phylum Chordata; class Actinopteri; order Perciformes; family Liparidae; genus Pseudoliparis; species Pseudoliparis swirei. The sequence continues at coordinate 15,577,306 of NC_079399.1, read as the reverse complement.
TTCTTGTTACGTGAAACTTATTAGCCCATGATGCTGGTAGTTCAGTGGGCTATTCCATGTCGTTGAGTGGTCATCAGCAAGTTCAAGAGTGTATCTGGTTCTCCGAGCTGTAGAGGCTGGACTGCTGAGAAAACTTACTCCGCGAGGTGACACATAGTGAGATTGGGTCTTCGCTAGTAGAAATGTCATCTTGACTCGCAATGGAACTTTCAGAATAACGGATGAGGACATCTTTGTATGATCCTGAAGAATCTGTAAGTTTTGTCTTCCTTCGTTATCACCCATCCGTGACTTGGACAACTGCTTGCGTTTTCAGAGTTGGGGCAGAGGTACATAAAGAGGGCTGGATGCTTTAATGTAAGCAGGGGCACGCCAGTTAGCTTGTGAGGGGTTCACAACATAACAATGAGCATGGACCATACATATTGCCTGATAAGTTTATCCATGTGGTATTATAGCGAACTTGCAGCAATAGAAGCGCTACATATTTCCACTAGTGAATCTTCACTAGATTCATGGTATCACGGACTACATGCCACTGGTGATAAACTCCATCCTCAACATACAGTTTCTCAAGTGGAAAATATATGGTTACCTGTGCTCTAATGCGCAAAGCCATGCCCTTCACATGCAAGGTAATGTGATGGTCCGCTAACACCAGAGTTCCTCGAAGAGGTGCGTACAAGGCTGTAAGTGTCTCTGAGGTAAGACGCTAAGACTCTTGAGTCACGATGGGATTGTTGTACCGCAGGAGGACTAACTATACACTGTCAGGAATAATAAGTTTGTAAAACACCATCCATCAGGCTTGCCTGCTCCCAACAAAAGCCTGATCACCGGGCCTGAAGGCGCAATAAAATGGCTTCAGTCTACATGACTGGTGAGAAACTCATCCAACTAAAGGTAAGCTCTGGGATGGCAAGGACTCTAGAGGAACTGAGCCAAATCCACAACTACAGGGTGTGGTCTGGCATGAGAGATATGCTTCAAGTGAGGACCCAGTCCTGGTGAGGGTAACTCTAATTTTTTCAATGGTTCTTCAACCTCCCTGCACGTCGACAGTAACCTCCAAACCTCCCCCTTGCCCCCTGCTGACTACATCACGAGCCCTAATAACAATGGGCCTCCACCTCCCTCTCTCGTGACGAGCCAGGTGAGAAGAGCTGGAGTTCTCCCACCAGGTGAAGGTCCTGATGCATCACCGGTCCTAAGCCTGCCACCCTTGGGTCGAGTTTCACTCGCCTGAGCTGGGGAATCAGTGCTGTGGAAGCGTGCCTGGCCTCCAAAATCAACACCTTTCCAGTCGATCACGTTGCCTCCCTCCCATTGTAACCTGAGAGGCTGGCTTGCCACCTCCGCCGCGGTGAAACGTGGACCCTGAATGTTACAGCTCATTGGGAGTGCCGCCATCATCTACCCTCAGCAGATAGTCCACCGGATGGAAGCCGTGAAGTCACTTCTTTCTTTCCATGCTTTAACACCATCCACCACGTCTGAGTGAGAACTCGGTGCTGTGGAGTCCCATTCCTGGCGACTCCTCCAGGCAGACCAATTTGTCAGAATGCTGCATGTCTGAACGTGTCAGTGAGTTAGCCACGAACTTTCTGCTCATTCCTCTTCACCCTGTACACCAGTGACTTCCAGTACAACCGGAGTCTCCATTCAGAGACACGAGATTCTGCAGTGCGGGAAGGGATGGACGGAGGAGGAAGACGGAGTGGTGAGTGACTTTGTAAAGTGGCATAGAACCACCTCGCTGAGTGGCCAAGACCAGAGAGATGGTGGTGGACTTCAGGAGGACGAAGCTCCTACACCTCTGAGTGCTGGATGCGTGCAGGTAGGACAGTACTGGGCGCTCCTGAAGCCGACTGACTGGAAGGCAACACACGGTGACAGAAGGGATGAGTCGATTTTCCTGAGAAAGCTTGATCCTTCAACTGCAGCAAGATGCTGGAGTTATTCTACCAGTGGTTGTGGACCAGGTGCTGCACTTTGCCATTGTCTGCTGGGGAGCACATCGGGACCAGCCCAACAAACTGGTTGAGGCTGGCCCACATGCGCTGGAGCACCTGGAACAGGTGGTGAGAGAGTGCAGAACTGTCCTCTTACCCCGCCCCCTCTCCTCCTCCTCCTCGGCGTCTTTCTCCAGGCTCTCTCTCAGCTTTAGCAAAGGACAGAAACAGGAGAAATCCTGCGCCCTCGGCTAAGTTCACCTCTGCCAGATCCCCTACCCTTCTTATATTTGTGGTTTTATTTATTCTTGTGATGCTTCTGCAGGAAATTCTTAGGATTAATAAATATAACATCTATCTATCTTTTTATCTATTTGGCCTAGACTTTCCCGTTGCTTTGTTCTTGGTAATTTACGAATAAAGTTACACAGCACATAAGGTAATTGGTATTCCATGCAACGGATATAAATAAGCTCCCGGAGATAGATCTTTCTTCAGATATGACAAAATACATATCTTTGGTTTCGGAGAAAAGGCACCTCTTCTCCCCATCAAGCACAGCGATCTGTGCAAGTGTGTGTTCATATGTGTGCGTAACAGAATCCAGCAGAGTGGGAGGAATTGCTCCTCAAAAAAGCATCTCAATGGGCAACGAGGGGATTTTCATCTTGACAATGTGTTCAAACAGCTTTCCGTTGATCTTCTTACGACCTTCTACATCGGCACAATTTCTGGCTTCAAAATGACTGACAAGGCTGCCTTCTTTAATGGTACCAGTCGTATCATAATCATTGTTAGCGGTTCTGTTTGGTCGTAAAGTGAGGAGAAATGCTATTCCTATTAATGTGTCTTCATGCCTTATTGGGCATAGACGGAGAGAATTCAAGAATAAATTAGGATACAAAAGGAAAGATAAGGCAGCCGGCAGATGAGGACAGAGGAATGAGGGGGTGTTGTCGGAGAACTTACTCCATGAATGTGATTCCTGAAACCTGTATAGGCGACGGCTGAACAGGGGGATCTCTTCCAAATTCTTAAATATCTTAATCACACGTTGGGTGTGAAGCCTCAAAGGCGGAACCTGTAAGTGACCTAATGAAGGTTTATCGCCTTCACCTTAAACACATGCAGACCCTTCCTAATGCCATAATAAGAAATGGAGACGAGCTGGTGCTGCAACGATATCCAAATCATGCATTCTGCTGTTTGAAAGGGCTTCGGGGCTTTCCTACGTCTGTGTGCTGAAACATTTGACAGTGTCTTGTGCTCCGTTTAGCTGAAATGTGCTGGTTACATATGACCTTAAAAATAGGCGAATAAACATCGTAAACCTGTTTTTGCTGGACATGGTGTGTACATTCCCACTCATTCATGTCTGCAGACTGATCAGATAGCATGACACATTCTTTTCATAACTGTACTGTGATATGCAGCAGAGGACTGATAGATGTTTTTTATCACTGGAAGCACCACTTGTGTGGTCTGACACACACAGGCACACAAACTGTTCATATAGCATTTGCCCTTGCAACATGCTCCATTTCCCAATATACAGTACAAACGGTGAGCCAAAGACACACCTATTGACATGCATACAGGCACACTCAGACAGCTGTGTGGACTGAATCGAGCTGCTTTCATGTGTAAGGTGTCTGAGGTGGTCATTTGTCATGTGTAACATTAGGATGCAGAGGAGGATCTCAGAGGTGCAGAGGCTCAGCTCCCAGGTGGCTTCTTCCTGCTTGGATTTTCCAGCAGATACACCGGCATCCTGAAACGCCTCCTTTAGCCAGTTCCCAGAAAAAAGCTTGCAGCTCCCAACAAGAATAAAGTGGTGGGAATGCCACTCCAGCAGCCCCTAGAGGCTGCAATGTGTATTACACAATGTTGGCCAATGAAATGGTCAAAAAATGGACAACATACTGACTCATTTTGCGAGAAGCTTACTGGTGGAATGAATATCTAAGACTTTCATTGAATACTCTCATTTACTTTCTTGCGGAGAGTTGGATGAGAAGATATACATATGTAGCTGGAACTGGAAGCTAGTTAGCTTAGCATAAAAGCTAGAACCGAAATGTAGATTCAAGATTCAAGATTCAAGATGTTTTATTTGTCACATACACACACAGGGTGTGCAGTGAAATGAAAGTGGCAATGCTCAGCAGGAATGTGCAAGGGCAACAAGTACACACTATTTACAAATAAAAAACAACACAATATTTACAGTAAGTGTGTGTGTGTGTGTGTGTGTGCCTAAGAGGGGCAGTTGTGTGGGTCTATGTGGGGGTCCTGGTGAGGTCGGAGTTCACAATCCTGATGGCCTGAGGAAAGAAACTCCGTCTCAGTCTCTCTGTTCTTGCAGCGTGACTACGGAGGCGCCTGCCTGACCGCAGCAGCTGAAACAGTCTGTTGTTGGGGTGGTGAGGATCCTTCATGATCCTGCCGGCTCTGGTTCTGCACCTCCTGGTGTACAAGTCCTGCAGGGTGGGAGGTTCCAATAGTGACTACTCTCTGCAGAGCCTTCCTGTCCTGAAACCAGGCTGTGATGCTTCCTGTCAGGACGCCTCTACAGCTCCAGAGTAGAAGGACTGAAGGATCCTCTGGGAAACTTAAATTTCCTCAGCTGCCTGAGGTGGTAGAGGCGCTGCCTTGCCTTTCTCACCAGAGTGTCTGTGTTCGTTGACCATGTCAGATCCTCGGTGATGTGGACTCCCAGGTATTTATACCGCTCACCCTCTCCACAGTAGTCCTTAATCCCCAGTGGTGAGTACGCCTCTGTTGTTGTACCTCCTAAAGTCCACAATCAGCTCCGTAGTTTTGGTGACATTCATGATGAGCCTGTTGTCCTTGCACGAGAGTGACAGATCAGCAACTTCCTCCAGGTAGGCCTTGTCGGAGATCAGGCCCACCACCACTGTGTCATCCGCAAACTTGATGATGGTGTTGAGCTGAACCTGGCCACACAGTCATGTGTGTACAGGGAGTACAGTAGGGGCTGAGGACGCAACCCTGGGGGATCCTGTGTTCAGGGTGAGGGATTTGAGGTGTGTCTGCCCACCCTGACCACCTGTGGCCTGGCGGTCAGGAAGTCCAGGATCCAAGCACACAGGGGGTGTTCAGTCCCAGCTCAATCAGCTTGCCGGCCAGTCTGGAGGGACTATGGTGTTGAAAGCTGAACTATAATCAATGAACAGCAGTCTGACATAGCCCCCTCTGGCTGTCCAGATGAGAGAGTGTGTGTGCAGTACCTGGGAGACAGCATCATCCGTGGATCTGTTTGGGCGATAAGCAAACTGCAGCGGTCCATGGAGGAAGGGAGGCGCAAGCAGATGTAGTCCTTTATCAGCCTCTCAAGCATTTCATGACCACCGAGGTGAGGGCCACGGTAGTCATTCACATGCTGGAGAAGCATTCTTGGGCACAGGGACAATAGTGGATCTCTTGAAGCACGCCGGGATAACAGACTGAGCCAGGGAGAGGTTGAATATTGTGGTGAACACTGAGCTAGCTGGTTAGCACAGGTCTTCAGTACTCGCCCAGATATGCCATCTGGACCTGCAGCTTTCCTGGTGTTCACCCTCAACAGAGCCCTCCTCACACTGTGCTCGGTCACAAAGAGTGTGTTCATCCCCAGCGGTAGAACTCACCGCTACGCTAACGGTGTTGTTGTTAGCTTAGCGCTGTTGTTGCTAGCCTCAAACCGTGCATAAATGAGTTCAGGTCGTCCGCTAGGGATGCGTCGGCACTCACCATTGCGCGGGTCTGCTCTGGTAGTTTGTGATAGTCCGTAGCCCTGCCATAGGCGCCTGGTGTCGCGCTGCTCCATCTGTGATTCCACTCTGTCTCGGCACCTCCTTTTGGCGTCCTTGACCGCCCTCCTCAGTCCATAGGCCGCTGCCTTGTACCATGTTGCGGATACAAGACCGGAGTTATAGGCAGCACGGGCGTTCACAGCTTCACGGATGGATCTATCAACCCACGGCTTTTGGTTAGGAAAGACCCTAACTTTACCGTGGAGACGATGGTGTCCGTTATTGCTATGAGGCTCATTGCTACTTCGCTGGCGTCACTGGAACTGGATTGGATCATGTCCCAGTCGACGATAAGCGCCCTGTAGCTCAGCCTCTGATTGGTCAGACCACCGCATCGTCACTACCGCTTCCCGCGATCCTTTGTTTATACTCCGGAAGCAGAAAAATGGCGGCATGGTCTGATTTCCTAACGGAGGAGAGAGACAGCCTTGTAGCCTCTCTTGAATGGCGTATAGCAGTGGTCCAACGTTCTTTCCTCTGGTAGCAAATGTGCTGGTGAAAGTTCGGCATGACTTTTTTTAGGTTTGCCTTGTTAAAGTCCCCAGCCACCACCACAGCCGTCGGGATACTTGTTCTGATGCCGACATAACACATCATGTAGGTCCGATAGTGCTACGTCGGTGTCCGCTTGTGGTGGTATGTAGAGGGCTGTGGTGATGACCGAGCTGAACTCCGGGGGAAGGTAGAATGGACGGCATGAGATCGTCAGATGTTCCAGGTTCGCGAGCAGGAGCGAGAAAGAGTCTTAATGTTCTTGGGGTCACACCACATGTTGTTTGTCATGAAGCAAACCCCTCCACCCTTAGATTTACCAGACTCTTCCGTTCTGTCTGCACGGAAAACAGAGAAGGACGCGGTTGGGCATATGACTCGATCCGCACCAGCGGGTCAGCCAAGTTTCCGCCAGACAAAAGATGTTACAATCCCGCATTTCCGTTGGAATCTGATCCTTGCCCTAAAATCATCCATCTTATTTTCCAGAGACTGGACGTTAGCAAGAAGGATGCTGGGCAAAGGTGGATGGGCTTGAACTCTCAGTCTGTTCGAATTCCGCTCCGTTTCCTCGATGTTTTCGCGTCTCCCGTAGTAGCGGCTCCACTGTTGTTGTTGTGGTTCGCCAGACAATCTCTGCCGCCACGCTGGATCGATGGAAAAAGTGGACAAAAACCCTTGTTTTGCGCAAAAGTTTATGTCCAAAAGTGTGCTGCGGTCGTATGTTGTTAGTGCCGATGTGTTTGTGGCAAAGAAAATATTAAAAATAAACACAAAAACTAAAAGAGCGCACAATCTCCGCGGCGCTGCCGCGACGGCGACTGGACACAGCCGCGCCATCGTTTCTAGAAACGCCAAAGTAAGGTTTTACGAGGGTTATGCGCAAAACTATTTCTTGGCTTGCCAGTAACTTGCATATTGTTTGCTGCTTGGTGATAAAACAAACAATATAAAGTGTGAATCAGTGAGCTTCAGAGGTGCTGATTGGCATATTGTCTTACCTTCGGACGGGGCCAGGCTAGCTGTTTCCCCCTGTTTCCAGCCTTAATGCCAAGCAAAGCTAATTTCCCAAAATGTCAAAAGTGGTTCATCCAGGGTAGGACATTTACATATTTTTTAGGGGGCAATTTTTCGCTATTAAATTATAATAATTATTAGAGGAAACTATGGGTGCATTTTTTGCCCCTCTCCTAGTGATATCAGGGGCAAAATCATATTTCTTAGGTGCAGTTTTGCCCTTTGCCCTCGTTTATTTCCGATGCTGGGTTCATAAAATGTCATGGTACCCAACTTGTTACACTATGAGCTATCCTAAATTGAGGAAACCTTAAGATTCATAATCTGCTGTCCATTGATATCTTCTTTAAATGTAACAACTACTTCTTTTATGCTTTTATGCCTTTTTAAATTGTTACTTTGATGCACTTTGTATTCCTTTTTTTTTATTTATTTCTTATTCTTGATCTATTTTTTGTAAAGCACTTTGAATTGCATTCATGTATGAAATGTGCTATATAAATAAACTTGCCTTGCCTTGCCTTACTGTCCATTTAAAAAAAAAATGCTTTTGCATGAGTTGTCCTCTGAGGACCATGACTATCCAAACCAAATTTGGCAATCTGGCCAGTAGTTGTTGAGATTGGATCAAGCAGCTGACAGGGAGACAGACGGTGGGTGGACCAACAGAACAGACAGATTGAATCCCGTTAGAGCTCATTTTTACAACCTCCTTCATTGCCGACACTTGGTAATGGTTTTGATGATGGCTCAGTTTGGTTAGCAGAGCGATGAAACATTCTCTGCATGTCTGAGATTATTTAAATCTCGGTTTGACACCACAGTTGGCGTTTTTTTGTCCTATTTTTGGGAATGGGGGTTTAGTCACTTGACACAGATTACAAAATGAATAATTTGTTTATATACGCTCTGCGTTACGCTCACAGAGAGTGTGTGTTTGTTTTTAGGATGAAAGCTTCAGTACATCTGGCTGTTGATGGCATCTCTTCTCTCTGTTTCGCTGCAGGGGTTTTAAGGTCAGGATGGAATGATTAACCAACTATTAACGGACAAGCTGATTCATTGCTTGGTGCAAAGCAGGACAATACAAATACCAGTGAGTCCTTTGAAAAATTGAAGTGATGATCCACATTTTCTGAATAGAAATGCTCAAGCCTTTATGTCGTCTTATTCATGGTGTTAAACATCATCAAATCATCACCTGGAAGTTAAACTGGCACTGATGTAAGGACTTCTATATTCTTTTGTGGACGAAGCTTAAGTTTCTGTTGATGATGGTGGTGATGACTGTGCATGTTAACCACATAATCTAGTATTATTTCAAACTGGAAACATAAAGCATTTAGGCAGTATATTATGTCCGGCTGTCTACTCAGCTGCACATCACTACTCCTTTACCCTCAGACTTTACTGCATTTCAACAATGGAAATAAATGAACAGTATTTTCTATAACCATGAGAAATTAAAGTGTTAATGACTTCAGCCAGTGACACTTTCCTAAAATCTAGCAATTCACTTACACGTTATGATTCAGGATTAGGTTTATTTTAGCAGCTTAGCTGTTTAGACCTCAAGCTGTTACAACTTCAGAGGTGACAACTTGGTGTCTCTCCTGCCTCACGTCAATGTGTAGCTACAAATACTGTAGACTATTGACACCAGATTGTTTCAGATACATATCTTACCAACTGTCTTAGTAGTTGGTGGTTCCAGTGTTAAAAAGCAGTACACTTGCACATCTTATCTATATAGCCAATATTAGTACATCACACACACACACACACACACATTTCCCTCACTGTTAACTGCTGTAGGTGTTGAGTAGGACCGCAACTGATAATTGGAGCAGGCACTGTTCATTCGTTTTTCACTTTTCATTATGTTTACCACCTTATTTTCCTTGATCCATGATGAATCATTTGTTCCATAAAATGACAGTATATTGTGAAAAATGTCTAAGAATATTCTATTTACAGAGAGTAGATAAAAGCAGCAGATTCTCACATTTGAGAAGCTGGAACCAAAGGAATATTTGGCATTTTTGCTTGAAAAGCGACTTTATCCTATCTCAACTCAGCAATATGCTCCTTCTTCTGTATTCTTATCTACGGTTGTATTATTCCTTTGCTCCTGCAGTGACCCATCTTAATGTTTTCCTGGCACCTGATGCTCAGTCTTGTGTCAACAACCAAACAAAGCTGGATGGAAATAACCAGAAAACTGGTTTCCAGTTGGATCCCTCCAAGAGGTGCTTGGTACAATACCATGTTAGGTAGTGAACGAGGCTGTGTGGGTGTATGAGTAAGTGCATGAGTGAATATGAGTGTGAATATAGAGAACATTCAAAGGAGATAGCTGGATATGGCAGCAGAAAGCACAATTGATATAATGTATTGTTTTGTTCTAAGAACATGCGGAAACACATACTCTCCTAACATTTGACCTGAGGAGATAACTGAATTACATAAATGTCAGAAGATGTGGTTGCATATTTTGGCGGATTTAAGACTGGCTTGTGTAAATATGTGTATTGACCACATGATGTTGGTAGTCAGAAAAGCAGTGATTGCATAAATGCCTCAAACCACGTAATGCTGGCGAGTGTCAACACTGAATTTCTAGCAAATGCTCCAAGTTCCCTCATGCTTACTTAAATATCAGTTTGAAATAAACCTCAGTGAAAGGCTTCTCCGCACTACACTACATTTTGTAGCACATGACCTACTACAATCCAAATACATTTTAGCTGTGTAGGATTTTGAGGCATCATCAAGACACATTCTTAGAAATTCAGAGGAGCTATTTGAATTGAATAGCCGGCTTTGGACTCAAGAATGATTCTTTGTCAGCTATCAGTTACTTTTCAAAATCTCAATAAAACGTAACTGTAATGTGTGAAATAATATCATCTGCATAGACAAGCCTCAGAAGAGAATTTCATGTCAAAGTCCAATAATCTAGTGTGAATGTATTGACTACTTTGAGCATGAGGAAACCCCTCATCCAGGTGCGTGGTTCTTTTATTTTTTGGGGGAAAAAAGCTGTTGCAATACATAATGGAATCAACCGCCTGGTGTGTTGGTGTGGTTTGGCTTTTCCTAATGAGGACTGGATTCATCCTCAGTCTCTGACGGTAGTGGGATATGCTGCTCTCCAGCCTGTTTCCATGGAGATACTCTGCTGTAGCGTTCACCACCCCCCCCCCCCTTCTTCTGTACATTTCTACCAGACAGGGCTTCTTTATGAGAGAGATCTGGGCCAGGCTATGCATGTGTGTGTGTGTGTGAGATAAAATGGTGTGAAAACAGGCACACAAACATATATGGCGCCATTGAAGGATACGCTTTTGCGATTGTGGTAGTATTACCGCAGTTCATTTGCAGTGGGTGTGCGTGTGTGTGCTCAGTATCTCGTGTGATTGTAACATGTGTCGGTGTGTATTGTCCTCTTTCTCTCCTGGTGTGTCATGCTAATCTTGGAGTCTTGCTGTCCGAGTGTGAACGTTCGTCGTGGCGGGTTACGACAGGGCTGAGTGGCGAGTGGTCACGGACAGAGTACGTGAGAGTGTGCATGTTGGGTACGTGAGATTGTGAATCAGAGTGACGGAAAGAGTGAGATCATGAGAATGCGAGGTTGAGAAGAGAAGGACGGAGAAACAGAAGGTGAAAGGACTTGGTGATCTCACGATGGTTGACTGTAAACCGTGAACGATGTCACTGACAGAAAGCCTGCTGCATTATGTGAATCACATGTTAGACATTTTACGGATGTAGTTACTCGAAATGTGTCCCCCGAGGGCTGTGGGCCCCGAAGCGCTGGTTCTTGCTTACAATGTGACAAAGGTGACAAGTGATTCCTGGCCAGATATAGAGGCCACCACGGGACGGAGCATGTCGAAAAATAGCTGCAAAAAGGATCTTTCTGTCCCGGTAGAATGATGCAGTGCAGACCTGAACAGAGAGTCCCTGCTGAATGAAGGCCAGGGCAATCCCTTTAGCAACGCCGTTTCTAATCCTGAAGCTCTGCCCTGTCAATATGCAGCCTGCACCGGTTTGAAGGGTAGATCCTCCCTTTAATTCAACGGACGTATCTGGTAGTTGCTTTGGGTGTTGCTGCCTGTTTTTCTCAGAAGCCCGTGGCAATTAAGATTTATGGCCAGTGTAAACTTTTCAAATTAAATGAATGGATTAAATGGATTCAAATAGCTGTCAAGAGCCAAACATATTGACTTTACTATTCCAGAGGAGTAAGACAACCTGCAATATTCACACAGTGGAAGCTGGAGCCAGTGAAGGTGTTGCATTTTTTCTGAAAAAAAATAATTCAAATCCAAATTGTTGCTGATTCATTTTCTGTCGCTTGACTAATTGATTAATGGGCAGATTTCTTTCAGCTCTGCATCTGAGCAAACAGTTGCTTATTTACACATCCAGCAGTTAATCGAAAAATATTAGCATTGATGTGGAGTCGTGTTTGTGGACACCTGATGAATGTGAGTCCAGTACTCCTTGAGTTCTGTTGTTTGGTCTCCACCAGCTTCTGAGGGAAATGTACAGGACTGTCTCAGAAAATTAGAATATTGTGATAAAGTTCTTTATTTTCTGTAATGCAATTAAAAAAACAAAAATGTCATGCATTCTGGATTCATTACAAATCAACTGCTTTTCTTTTTAATATTTTTTAATTGCATTACAGAAAATAAAGAACTTTATCACAATATTCTAATTTTCTGAGACAGTCCTGTATATCTCTTTAGCTGCTAAATGCTCCACTATGTTCACCAACTAGTCTTTAACTGTTTCTGTCTGCTGTTTGATGGTTTTAGAGCGGTTCTGCTGAAAACTGCTTCCTGCCGTTAAAAGTGAACCAAACAATGAGCTGGAAGATGGAATGAAGCTCTGTGAAACCCAGGGGAGCAGCACAGTCAAGTGAAAGTATCTTCATCACTAAGAACGACCCCTTTGACATTGGTATTTGAGACATTTAAATTATAGAATTATTGATTATAGCACTTTAACTGGATTTTAAATAGATATATTTTGCATATCCAACGTAAAAAATAGTCTTAGGTTGCTGGGTATTTGGGTGAATTTATCCAAAATCATGGCTACGGCCCAGCCTACACTACACAAACATCTCCAACCAAATAGTAAACTAGATTTGAAATAAAAACAGATAATGGACACATAAAGAAAATATGTTTTTTATAATTTGGTTTTTTGATTTTACATTTGAAATTCATACCAGAAAAAAAGAGATCAGAATCAGCTTTATCGACCTATGTAGCTTTAATCGGTATGCCATCAAGTGTGAAATTGATATGCGTGTGTCTGTGTGTGTGTGTGTGTGTGTTCTCTCTGGCAGCATCCATCGTGGACATAGATAGATAGAAAGATAGATATGTACTTTATTAATCCCCAAGGGGAAATTTGTCGTAACAGTAGCAGCACCAATAAACTAAACACACAAGAATAAAATATAAAAAACAGGGATGAAAGATAAAGATGTATACAAGAAGTATACAAAGTAAAATATAAAATAAAATATATATGTATCTATACAACATATATGCATACACAATACACAATACAATACTAATGACAAATTAAATTAAATATAAAAATATTAACATCTCCATAGCTGATACCAGGATATACTGTATGCAGGGTTAGCCTGTGGAGAAACTGGGTGGTAGCAGTCATCTCAGTCTATTGCACTCTGGGGAGCGCTTATAGGATCAGTAAGAGTCAGGCAAGAGAGAAGCTGCGTGTGTATTTGATGTGTGTATCCACACTCAGGTTAACATTGCCACATGGGCTGGATCCTTCGTCAGTGCCATGGTACTTGCTGTGCGTTAACGGCCAGAGTGTTCTGACTCATGCAGGGCGCCGATGCCTGCCAGGTGGTGCACGTCCACACAGGCAATTCAGAGGGCTAATACTAATGTACTAAACCAGCGTCCAGTCAGGCAAGGGGGGACTCCAGAGCGCCACTAACAGGATAAAACATCGGCCGGGCATGGAAATGTGCACCGCTTAGCTGGTTTACGTGCTGGTTTGAGCCCTGGCGCTCTCCGTTTCTGTACCAGGTACGCAAACGTGGCCACACATGCACAGCGACAGACAGGAAGTCGTCTTCAGAAAAGCACTCTGCAGGGGTCGAGTCAAAACACCTGAAAAGCAGGTGTTTGTTAAGAACAAACAACTGGTTTAACATTAGCTTCCATCAACATCCGTGTTTAGTTGTCCAAACCGTGATACATTTGTGCTTCATTCAAGGTTTCTGTCCTGCATTCAGTCAGAACAGAACAGCCTTGAAAAAACTATTATATTTGATATTAAACAAAAAGCTCTCCACTCCAATCTTCAACCATTGTTTCAACTTTCAAATCACTTTGGCAAATCCCTAACAAGCCTGTAATCAGGCTGCTCTGCCCACTTGGAAAAGGCCCCTGTAAGATGTTTTTACTTCCAGCAGGGCCTGGACAGCAAACCCTTGGCTCATCAGCACAATTTCAAGTGGAATATCAATACTGTTGGATATTCCACTCATTCCATCAAGACCTTCATGCACGTTGTTGAGTTTACTTTGTGAACTGAGACAATTTAGCAGTTTGGATCATTTTCAAATTGTAGTTTTTAAGATGTCAATCCTTTTAAGAGAAAACTATTTTATTAAATGGAGACTTATTTTCCTCTGTCATTGTTGCTGCTCTGATGAGGTTTGGTAACATTGACTTTACAGCAATGTACATGATACATTTATCTATATTTTCTGAAATGCCCAAACTAAGAGTACAGAGCCTTCCCAAATGTAGGCTGGCACACAAATATAATCCAAGCTTACTGTTATCGTCCTTTTAACAGCATCAGCATCCACTAATTGTTTTAATTGCGTGGGATTAGATCAGTGGTTCTCAAACTTTTTCTGTCGTGCCCCACTTCGGAGGAAGAAAGATGTTCGTGCCCCACCCAACAAAATTGTAACTAAATGGTCCACACTGAATTTTTATTGATATAACAACTGTGTGTGAATCTTCCATCTGTGCTTTTTCAAATAATAGAATAAAGAAAATTGCAATCACTTTTAATTAAACCAAATTGCTCCATCAGACAAAAACAATGAAATAAAGTTGTGCAAAAAATTACTAATATTTGGCAAATTGCTTATTGTGGCTGCAATTAACATGTTTGGCACTAGATATTTGTTCAAGATAATAACAATAAGTGCAACCTGCAACAAAAACTAAAGAAAAAATATTTGGCAATAAAGAGTTAATATCTTTTCAAAACAATAACGTGCAAAACAAAATTAGTGCAGATATGTTTCTGCAGCTGAGGAAGATGCTGCTCTCTGCCTTGAAGATAAACATTTAATTCATTCACCCTTCCAAAATATGTCACTAAGAGGCCAATTGCATCAGAAAGTATTCATCACCAAAATTAATAATTATAATTGAATCAATAAATTTGACTCAAAAAAGTATAGACATGTGTAACGTATACATAGATAAAATAAATGATAAACTGAGTCCACCTCCTCTTTACAGACTAATATGTGTATGGATAATATGTGTACAATTTCAATTGTATTGTACTGTCCTGTATGACGCAAGTCATGCATACGACGGATCATGTTGAGTGTCTCTGAGCTCAAAGACCCCCAACAACACGTTTCCTCGTGAAAGCCACCGAGCTTCATGTGTTACAGCTGAAGGCTCCCGTCACCTCACAGAGTGCAGGAAACAGTGGTGCTTTCAGGGACCTTGTTTTTATGAAATTGACCTCGCTAATAGCATCGGTCAAAAACCTTGTGTAGTTCACAGCACATCTAGCGCTTCTCTGTGTATGACATTGTGTCCATTGCACATTTGGAGAGACACTCTTGACCAGCGCCTGCAAGCTCTTCCTTTTCCCTGCCATGGTCTGCACCATCTGTGACGTTGCGATCGCGTAAATATGTAAATATTTACACGTAGTTTTGTAATATGTGAAGTTCTCCGCACTGCCCCCCACCAGTAATACCTCGGCGCCCCACTTAAGGGTCGTGCCCCACAGTTTGAGAACCACTGGATTAGATAGATGTGTTCGTCCCCAGGAACACAAGAGGGGTAAAGATTGTGGTCTGCACTCTGAAGTGTCACGAATGATGAAGGTTAGAACAGTGACAACACAGCCCACCGCCCCCCCCCCTCCCCACCCCCCGATGGTGGTGACAATTTAATTCAAGACTAATTGTGGAAAATTCTGGAGCTTGTCATGGTTTCCTCAGAGGAGTCCGCGTGGGATGAAAAGTGTTGACACCTTTCAGTTGCTGAGATCACACTGGAGAACCACCTTCGTTCGAATTGACACTGAACAGAGTTTACAACTAGAAGCCGCTAAACAGGCCGTAGAGATCACTGCTCTAAAATGTTCTCAAAAGGCAAGAAAGCTACCACCAGAGGACAAATCCATCACTTTCAATGTCAAATCTTACACTATAAATCCTGAGGAAACAGTAGAGATTAAGTCATCAAGAGTATTTGTCTGTCTACAGGGGTTTCCTGGGCTTTTAGATTGACCACTTTAGAGACCGAGCATGTGTGTGCTGAGAGGAAAGAGAGACTTTTAAAAGCACACGCCTCCACTCGAAGCCGTTATTCCGTCGGCCCTTTAAAACCAAAAATAAAAACTCTTTCTGCTCACTTGAATCAGCGCACGATACGTGTTGTAGTGCAGCATATATCCCACGATCCCATTCAGGATTCTCAAGTGTTACACGTTGAGTCAGTAAGTGTCACACACAGCCAGCCAGTTTAAGTGCATCAGGTTTATTAGCTTCTTATACGAGCTATGTTTTGTCAGAAGCATATCTTGAAAACTACTCAGTTTGATGGAAAGTTATGTCATGCACAAAGCCACCACGTGGTCTTTTATGATCTCTGAATTGATATGCCGGATTGATTATGGCGCTGGTACTGATGGATCGGGTATCGTCCATAAGGGGACCACTTTAAATACACTAGATCTTTTAGCGCCGAGGCAATCCCTGGCCTCATATTACCTTATTGTACTTAAAAGAGGATTCAAGTGAGATATATACATTTTTATTTTGGAGAGATAGTTATGATATCAGATTGGAACAGTTCAATCACATTTCATCTGAAATTTGAAAAATCTGCCATCGTAGTGTTTAAAATAAATCTTTTCATCACTTCTCCGGTTAATTCCATCTAATCTTAACGCTTAACATGTTATGATGCACCTGAGAATAAAGAAGAACATTCTAACTGGCTGAAACAATGTGCAATAGTCTTTTTGAGATGCTTCCATAACCCTTTATTGCACTGTACAACTGCCATTTAGACAAAGCCTGCATGTATAGACTAACATAATGATGCAAACTGTGTTTGCATTTGGTCCATAGGTGGCGCGACAGTAACATGATCAATTGAAATGGCTATACCTCACTGGTTGTGAGTCTGACTCACTTAAATCTTAAACAATACGTCCTTTTACATTAGTAGACATAATCCGGGTATTGTCAAAAGATCATGGCTCTCAACCAATCAGCATGACGTCTGGAGTTTTGCTCAGCCGCGGTGAAGCAAAGGTGCCGTCTGAGTGCTTTCTCGTAATGTATTGCTCTCCTAGGAACACAATTATCGTACAGTATGTGTAGACATACTGAATCAATGTGAGATACTCTTACTGTCAAATAAAATCCCAATTAAACCATATCTGGATTGTTTTATGAGCTGCTGTGGAGCTTTGTTTGCATAAAAAAAAGAAACCAGCCCTGTGAAATTACCTTGCGTGTCTTTACTGAATAACTTTTGACCAGATCATTTGTATCCTCTACTTGCAATTTTTTTTTTTTTTAAATGAATCACTTAATGCCCAGAACGGTTCTGATTTAATTTGAGTTGTATTGTATTTGCCTCAGCACCTATCCATTCAGGCTGTTATCCCTTCACAACAGCAACGCCGCCACCCAAGGCCCTCTGAGACCAGGACAAAGGCCTGCTATTGGGACTACAGTTGGGCAGAATAGGAAATATTGCTGTGTGAAGTACTCAGTTAGTGCTTGTGTAATCTCCATCAGCAGCATCTTTATTTAAATATTCCGTCGCTGTAGTGCGCTCTTGGTGTCTTAAAAAGAACTTCTGTTGAATGTCAGACTGCTTTGACAAGTCACACTCCAGTGCGAGAGCCACACTGCTACTTGAGCACCTCAGCAGGATCCCAGTCTGGTCACCATCACAGAACAAAGTGGACGAAATCTTTCAACCAAATGTTAATAGGGAAATTAGATCCCAAATCAATGAATAATAATACATAATAACAAATCAGTGAAATAAAATGAAGTGTATGTTTATTTACTGACCAGTGAAGATCTCACAAGCAGGGAATTTCTAAACTTCAAGCATTGAATGATCAAACACGTTACATTTTAGTTACAGTTACCCCTGATGGCGCAATGCAGTCTGGAGTCCAACAAATAACTCCTCATTTGTACTTCTGCAGCTGGGCGCTTATGTGCCAGGCATCGTACTATGATGGAATGCGCGTATAGCAAGTCGTTTATTTTTGATCTGAGCCCTGCTTGTCTCCTGTAAACAATCTCTGCGGCTCTGCGGAAGCTGTGCACAAGCGTTTCCCAATTTGCCAAAATCCGCCTTTCAAAAACAATGTATGTAGGTGCAGCTGGATTTTAAAGGGAATGGGAGAGGACGCTAATTCATGTTTTGCCCAAATCCCTAAACTCGAAGGTTAATTAAAATACGACATACGACCCCTTTGGCCCTGTGCCTTACTTTGCTTACACACCGTTTAACAAGCAAAAGGACATAGTTGAAGTGCTCTTCAAGCCATATGCTTTATAGGTTGTTTAAAAAGGGCCCTGAGTGTCCATATAGCGTTTAATGTTTTTGACCGCCACTGTCTTTTTTTTCCAATTATACCCAATGAGAAAAGAGAATATGCAGCTGCCTCAAAAAGTAGCGCTGAACACAGCATATTTATCTTTTTGAGAGCGCTCCAACTTCTTTGTGCGGCTGCTCAGAGAATGTCGACATAGAACATCTCTGCCAGAGATAAACACAATATGGAAACTCAACTCTAATCATTACTATTAATTCTTTGTTCTCATTTTCCAACTAAAACACCAAAATCAGCTCACAAGCACTTCCTGATAATTATGGAGATTATTGGTGCACAAATGGGTGACAGCATGGAGCCATCTGCTTACAACAAGAGGCCAAGGGTGGCTAAAAATGACATCTTGTGCAGGTGATAAGACCCTTGTTTCTCGAAAATAATTAAGATGCGAGGAAACAGAGCTAATTGCTGTTTGGTGCCATGACAAACTGTATTAGTTATTAGGCTGTTTGATGCATTAAATGTATTATTCATACAGTGTGGTTAGCAGCTGCAAGTAGGAGGAGGAGAGAGTCTGGGATTTGTTTGTACACATTTTTACCAACAATTCCCAGCACTTTTTTCATATAATTAGATGCATTTATATTGTTGGTTTAAATAATTATTATTCATGAATGTGGGGGTAAAATAGACCTGTAGTTTACGTAATTGGTTTCTTGGTCAGACTCAAGTGTGAAGATGGATCTGATGAACTAGAACATGTCCCCATCTGGTTCTTGTTTTATTACCTTAAAGCTACAACATACTTCTCCACTACTGACAAGGATTTCAACATTTTGATTTAAAACATATGTCAACATTTTTGTTATAGTGAACAAATCCCATAACTAAAACTATATTGTACAACATTCTCACTTCCTACGCTGTCTGAGGCACTCAGACGCGAGCTCATTCATTGGTACTGAAGACATTAATCTTTAAAAACAGGATATGAATATAAAATGACTATTTTCATCTGCGTAACATTTGGCTTTGTCGAGAGTATTTAAGGCTTCAGGATTGCAAAAGAACGATTGAGTGATAATAAACTAAATTCAGGGTTATGAAGTAACATATCACTTTGTGCACTGGTGTATGGCTCATTGATGTGCTCTTAATTGTTTTGCGCAACAATAACGTGCGTGGTTCAAAGTAATGAGCTCTATTATAATACTTCTTCTTGTCAATACAACAATCTTAGGGATTGGACAATATACAATACAATATCTCTAGTCTGACACTTTAAAAGGGGGCCGTGAGCAAGAGTTTAATTGCTACATATGTCACGACCCGGAGTTTGTGTCTTGTTTTGTGTCTTATTTTGAAGTCCTCGTGTCGTCTGTCTCCCTGTGATTGTCTGCCCTGGTCCTGATTGTTTCCTTCTGTGTGATTGCTGGCCCCGCCCTCATTGTGTTCACCTGTGTCTCGTTCCCCGTTGTCCAATCACCTCCGCCTGCCTGTGTATGTAAACCTTGTTCGTCTCATTTCCAGTGTGGCTTCGTACCGTTTGGTCCGCGTTTTGTCGTCCTGTCTGGTTTGTGGAATTAAATATTAGTTTTTGCAGTAATGTCGGCATTTGGGTCCTCTCTCTCGCTGCGACACCTCATGACAACATAGCCCAACAACAACTGAATATCTGTTTGAGGTTGACAGGATATTGATCTGCACCACTAACTCAACTTTAACCCTGTACTGAGATCTCAGGCCTTCAAAACTCACTCGAAGCAATGCTGTGAAGTGTAATATACAAACTACATTGTGCTACGTTGTGAAATGCTTCAGATAGCCCCAACACACACACACAACCCTCTGCCCTGTTCCCCATCCTCCCCTCTCCACATGTGAAGCACCCTTTGCTCTCGCTCGACGCTCACTAAGCTCAACTAAGTGTTGCTTTGAGATTAATACATGGGAGGCCCATTCTGCCAGATGATGTAATAACGGTGGCGGTTTGCTGTTGCCTAGATACAGGGAGACAGTAGAGAAAACACTCCGGCCAGGTCTCGCTGTCTCTGTCACCGAGACCCCCAGGACCGTTTGAGTCAATGAAAAGAAAGGAGCTGTTCACTTTTGGATCCAGTATAACTATAACAATGAATTGGCAAAGAAAACAAGTGTTCTCTGTAGCTGTCTGCGTTAAACACATTATATATAATAGCTTCAAACATAAAAAACCTATTAACATTCCCTGTCAACTCTATTTAAAAAATGAGGATTTCTCGTTCTATAATTTTCTTGAACGCACCCTGAGGTGTTGTTGCCCAATCTTGTTATTGCCTCATCGTTGTTCATCACATTGAGGCTCTGAGGACGCAAAATCCATATGAGCAACAAACTCACTAAACCTTCACACACCTCCTCTTCCCCATTCCTCTCACCCTCTTACCGCCCTTCACTTGAACAGATGTCCCACGGCTAAAAAGGGAACTCCAATATCCTGCTGAGACGCGGTCCACTCTGTCTCAGTCCTGCGTGTGCTTTGGAGGCAGGTGGTGACTTCAGTCACAGTGTTGCATTAATTGCATCTCTATTCTGTTTTTAGCCCAAACACAGCCAAACATTCACTCCGCCGGTTGCTATAGCAATAAAGTCTCCAACAAGGAAACTTTTCGGGCCTTGATAATTGGCATGAAGATGAAGTCTTGAAATATAAGATGGATGACAACCGAGCCTTGTACTTTGAGGAGTTGACAAGTATCCCACATGTATTTCACATGAACCAGCAAAGATGGCGGATGTTATCACACTGATATCACAACTGATTATATGTTGTTCTACAGCTGTGTGTTGACGTGCCACCAAACAGAGACTATTTTCGGCAGGGAATTAAATGTTTATATTAGGAATATGTGGTCTAATAATTAAAAAAATAGCAGTATTTAAGATTAGCTGAGACATTTTTAGAGATGTGGGGCCCTGCTGGTCGGGCAAGGCGAGCCCGTCAAGGCGTCAGAATCCAGGAGAACTTTGGTCTCAGAGGTTGGACATCGAATATTTGTTTTGCCATAAGATAAAATAAAAGTTGTAGTTTTTATTGGGTTGTAGGATAGTAATGCCTCTGGGTACTTTTGTCACTTATAGTACCGACGATATTTCTAGACTATCGTCAAACAACAAATGAATCAAATAACAAATCCTCACATTTGGCGTTTCACTGCTTTGGTTTTCAACTTTAGATATTTAAAGATATCACTTATGACTCTATGATGGACAATTTCCAATATCTTTTGATTTTTTGAAAAGTTGTAGATTTATCATTCATGAAAATAAAAGTTACAGTCCTAGTTTTGATCCCCGAGTTAAACTTTCCAAGTTTTAACAAGAGCGTACATGAATAAACATGTCACGCTCTCTCTCTCTCTTTGAAAGGTCGTGATTTTTGGACGGCTTCACCAAAAGTCCATCCTCACACTAATATTTGGTCATGAAAACATTTTTTTAATGAAATAACTTAAGTTTACCAGCAAATACCCGAATCCTCACAAGCCTTTCCTGACAAAGGACAGCCATGCTCTTTGCTGGGTGAGTAATGAAAGGCCATCATCTCGCTACCATCTGCTGCCCTGGTGCCAGTGCTTAGCGATAGACTGGCTGTGACCTTGGAGGGAGGCCGGGCTGGCAGGGCCTGAGTGCATGACATGGACTCTTGCTGCCAGCTGTCCATTAGTTCTAGTGAAACACTGTGTGATGAGTCAGTGATGCCTCGCCTGCTGCATCTACTGTCGATGTTCATGTTGCATTTCCGTTGCTAAAAAAGCATTTGAAGCGGTTCCTGCCTCATTAAGCTGTGTGCGGCACAGAGAACAAGAGATGGAGCAGAGTAGCTGTGACGCTGAGAATGCATGGTTGATGACTCAGTCCTCCGAGTAGTAACATGTAGCAATGTGATTATGTGACACCAGTAAACTCTGACATTTTTGACACAGTCATGTTCGAATGTTGTGCTCGTTTTTAACCCTTGTGTTGCCTTCGGGTCATTTTGACCCGATTCAATATTTAACCCTCCTGTCGCCTTCGGGTCAATTTGACCCGATTCAATGTTTAATGTCGGTGTTCTTTCGGGAGTCAACAAACAAACATAAAGTACCTCACACTTAAACTTGGAAAACAATATTAGTTCTAATAATTTTCTGGAGATTTTAAAAGCTGGGGTCATATTGACCTCAAGGGTAAAATATGTTAGTAAATATAAAGGTAACAGGAGGGTTAAACATTGAATCGGGTCATATTGACCCGAAGGCGACAGGAGGGTGAAACATTGAATCGGGTCAAATTGACCCGAAGGCAACACAAGGGTTAAAACTATAAGTTGAGCCTGTCATAGATCCATTTCTCATTTTCCTCATACAGATGGATCGTATGAGGGGCTCCATGTCTCATTGTTGCCTTTTTAAAATCATGAAGCATGAACCTACCATCTTCCACAACGGCTCTAAACATGCCACTTAATGTTGCACCGATTGATTGATTGATTTCCCCATCATGTTCATTCAGGTTTGGTTGATTGGTCACACAAGTAATGCATTCTGCCTTCAGACAGTGGAGGTGCAAATTAAGTCTTGACATTAACTAACCGAGCTATCTGGATCAGACTGATGGGAATTGTGACCACGGATCATTACTCCACCTGGACTAGTATTTGCAAAAGCCTCTTTCTCCAACCCTACTGCCACTCTCGTTCTGCGCTTCGCACATACGATAAAGTCAAGACGCATTTGCACAATAGAGGCGAGTAAGGTTGCTAATTACAGCAGAGATCCGACAGAAACAACCACTGAAAAGGTAATATATCACCAGGAATGATGAAACTGCTTTGACAGTTGCTTTTGCTTGAATTATTGTCCCCTGTAGCAGTGTTGCAATGGTGGTCACTTTGTCATGGTTGAGCAGTTGACAGGCCAGTATTGACGGGGGAACTAAGGGTAACGGGCTCACATTTCTTTTTTGCTTCCCTCTCAAATGGTATAAATGGTGTCATGAGATGGCTGAATGTCACCGCAACAGATTTGATTTGATCACTAACATACACGTGTGGTTTATTCTCACATTTATGAGTGGGCGTGCAGGCCTATTGCTGTCCGTACAGTCTGTATGCCCTACTATGCGTGTGGCTGTGTGTTTTGGTTTATTTAATGCCTGGGGTAAAAGTCTGAATTACATGGTGCCCAAAGCGCATTTTATGCCGTCAAAGCGGAGACAATTGAGTCACACACATTGTTGTATTGATACTTCAGGCCCATACAAACAGTTACATGTCATCCACTTCTCCTCCTCTGTCTTTGTTCTACTCACTGTACGGTTTAATATAGCTGAACACCGTAAGAACAATCGGTGCCATCTTAGCAAACAGCTGCAGTACATCAACAGTGTTTTGAGAGCGCGGTGTGTAATCCAAGTCAATGGCCGCTGTCTGTGAACTTCCACTGTGTCTATTTTTCCCTTCTTGGGGTGGAAAGGAAAGCTGCCCAGCTGACAGCCGAGGTCATCACACTTGTTTTTATCTGGGCTGCTGTGACAGGCTCGTACTTTCAATGTCCCGAAGACAAGGTCTGAAAGAGTAACTTACAGCGAGAGAAAAAAAGAGACACACCGCTGGGTTGGCCTTTGAAGTTACTGACAAATCCCAAACTTTAAATCCAAAGGAGATGCTGTTTGATGTTTGGGAAAATATGTAATGCTTATTTCCTCTGACGAATCCTAACAGCAGGATGGAGAGCATGCATGAAATGTGGATGTCCAAAGTTAAAGGCAATTGTAAGAATGAATGCGCATGTGCTGTACAGTCAGGTGTGTTTGATCATAAAGATCTGTGTCACACTTTATGGCGCATTTAGCATGCGCTAATGGCTCATTAATGTGCAAGACGGCTCAGCGAACACTGCGGCAGCGTGTCGTTTAATTAACAGAAGGAACAGGATCATCTTTCAAGATGACTGATTTGAACGTGTGTGTTCTCTGGCTGGCTATATTTGGTATTTGCGAGCTGTAAAGTGTACAGTTCATGTAAAGCTCTAATACCCTTGGAGTGGTATTTATCTCTATCACTCTCCTCTTAATTTATGAACGCTTCAACCTCCTCTTCAGATAAGTGCAAAGTTGAAAGTGAGCTCTACCTTGCAAACCCTATTCCACTGATAAATCTGGTGTTGCCTGGCAACCGCTGAGCATTCTTGTGAAGAATACCCGGATACCCGTATTAAAATAAAGCCCCGGTGAAGGCTAAGTTCCTCGATCGCATACTGTGGGTGTTTGAATACTGAATGTTTCTCACTGAGCACCAGGAGGATTCTCAGTCCGACTCTTGAGCCAACTTTCATGCTCGACGTTTCCAAGAAGGCTGCACACTTTTCCTGTTAAGAGTTAAAGATACACTTTTCATGCGTTAGCCTGCAATGCCTTCAGGATGGTTTGAGAATGGATGCTGTGTCACTGAAAGTCTTGTCAATGTTGTTGTATACTAAAAAGGCCGTTGGAATCGCTGCAGGTGTAAACACAGGATTCATTCATATATGTGTACAGAAAGCAAAGACTACACATATACTTTACTCGATGTCATTTTGCCATCCAGACCATACAAATGATATACTATTGAAAAAACGTTCTATGGATTTTTCTCTGCGATTATAAAGTCAGACATTTTTAAGAAAAAAAAAAACGTAGAAATGATCTGAGAATAAATCGCAAAGCATTCCAGACGTCTCTCCCCAAGTCTTTGTTGGGCTTTTTCTGTGGTTTACCTTCACACTGACATGGTGACAATTGGGCACGGTCCCTAAATAGTGTAACTATGGTAACGGATCATTTCTAGTGTAACCTGTGCCTTTGTGTTGTCACAATTTATTAATTTTTTGTCCCACAAAAATTTAAAAAAAAGAATTCTTCCCATCTCCCCATGCTCTGTAAATATATATATTTTTACCTACAATGGCTCTAATACACCATCCTACGTGTAGAGAGAGAGAGACATTTCTCAGTGCTCTCTACTGGACAATGGTAAGGACCATTATTTTTGAATTAATCAAAATAGTACTTCTGAAGTGCAATCCTCAGAAGTATATACTAATATTGATTTATCTGCAAAAAGCTAATGTTGGCCGATATAGTGCTGGGCTTTTAGTTGGGGGGGGACACTTCAGTCCATCTTAGACTGTTTGCATTTTAAAAAGTGGGTTAAACAATTCACAAATGATTATTATTTTAAACAAAGTAGCATATTGAGATACCCTACATCTTCAACTCTAAGGAAATAAGTAATTATCATCACGGCAACTTGGTTAAACCAAAGTATTTAGGCTACAGAGTTAAATTCAGCTGGATTTTTATTTGACTGGAAGTGAGGACACAAACAGCATCTTCCCTGTGGATAACATATGGCTGCCATATTGATAACTTTATTATTTGTCATGAGGAAAATATGCAAGAAGTCACCATCACAGCCAAATTACATGTTAATGGATTCAGAACAGCAGCTGATCTGCTTGTAACTGCAATTATCTCCACATCCTGCTTTTACTTTCATTAGAAGCCTGTCTCCATAGTGTGAGACAGCCAAATGTGAACACATTCATTAATTAATACGACTATGGAACTGTCCCAACTCTCTTGGAGAGAAATGTACATTTTATTGTATTGAGGAAAAGCCCAACAATATGAAATAGTGAAGAAAATAGTGTGACTGTGTTGTGTGTCTCTCCTCTAGAATATCTACTATTGACCGACATCATATGAGAATCCTTTAATCTGAGGTTTTTGGTAGAATCCCAAACTGTGTGTTGCTGCATCCAGTGACAGTCAAGGAAAAATACACAATGCACCATAATGCTGCTTGTTTACTCAAATTGTTTTCTTGGCTGAGAAACATGAAGACCATTGTGAATCACTATATTGGTTTTGAAACATGTGCACATTCCTCTCATTTAGGAGGTTAATTAAAATGACATGAAAGAAAATTAAACTCAAGGCGGTTCCGTAATTTGTCATTTTTGAAGCACCAGTTGTTACCTGGTACCTGTAAAGCTCACCATTTCTAGGGGCATCGTTTATCGAATGGTGTAATTATGGAGGAGTGATTTACATTGTTTTAGACTTGAACCAAGAGACCCAGGTTTGCCACTGCACACAAAAAATGTGTCGTAATAATTTAAGGGTTCTCTTTAAAGACTGAAATAAATTGAGAAGAACCTAGCACGTTTATTCTACATTGTCTGAACTTTTCAGATGTCTGTTATGCATTTATCTTTTCTTACTGCTATATCTTTATATGTTTAGTATGCTGTGCAGCAGTCATTGTGATACATTATTTCTCTCTACAATCTGTCCATTTTGTAACCATTATATGTCTTTATTAAACAAGGACAATGCACACAAAACATTAATTCTAATTCATTTGAAAAGAGGTGCCAGATTTAGCTATTAGGTAATTCCCAATTAAGGTGCCTGGGCCAGTACACACCTTTTTTTCCTTCTTTTTATCACAAACGCATTGTAGCAAATCCACTCATCCCTGGAGCAGAAGTGTGATGTTGTATGCGCAGGCTTTATATATATATATATGTGTGTGTGTGTGTGTGTGTGTGTGAGAGTGAACGATTTGAATAGCCAAGAGGGGAGGACATGAGAGAAATGATACTCGTCAGTAAATGAGTGAATGTGTATGCAGTCTTAAAGGCAGAGAGAGAAAATTTACCCAATTAAACGAGGGCTGCTTTGCCTTATTATTTATGCACATGGCGTCCAGCATCCTTGGGTAATTCTGATGAATCACTTTCCCTGCGGTAAAATCATTATGTGTGGTGACACACAACACTTCAGCCCAAAACAAACTCAGATAAGGCCCCAGAAATGGAAGCTGTGTTTTCCCTCTCAAAGCCCAATATGAACAGTATCAATAATGCAGGTGACAGGTTTTTTGTTTATTTCTATAATTAGGTTAATTTTAATCTCACACAATGGTGTAATCAGGTAATCATTAAACAAAATGTGAGAGTCCAGTTGACCTCAGTTAGCATGTGAGACTGTAGGGATGAGGTAACTTCACAGGATTTCTAAAAATGTTCAGTTGCAATCGAACAAGATAATTGACACGATTTTAAGTTCGAAAGACATGTTATGATCCTGCAGTGTGAATCAAAGGTGATGATGAGCAGAGAGTCTTGACAGTGTTGGATATATGGCCACTCTATTGTGTCTTTGGCAGTCTTTGGTTATGTTTTTTTTAAAGCAATTATAACGACACAGCTGCAGGCATGACCTTTTATGCAGACAGGTCACATTCTGCTTCAGATACATTTTAAAAATCTATTTCATCTTTAAAAATAGCTCCAATAAATAGTTGTTCTCAGGCACCTGGACATTGTTTCTGGAACAATACATTCTTAGATCACCGCAAATGTGCGATCGAACCACCGAGCCTCTGATTGAAGGATGACTCGCTCTAACACTGAGCCCCAGTCGCCCCCCTTGAACTGAGATCCATATGCTTTTCTCCATACACCTTGATTAATGACAACTACGCACGCGTTGGTACATTAACATATGCCCAATCCCAACAGAAACTTGAATATTCTTTAATTAAATTAGTTGGATGGGGTTTATAATATCACTGCCCAAGTGGTTAAGCCGGAAGACAGAAATACTGGTGCATGAATTAATAACCGAAGTTCTTTCATTATAAATGCCGTAGTGATTAAGTGCCAGCTCTTGTGTTATGGGACAGCACACCGCTGAATATCAGGAGGAAAGAAGGGACAGTCTAACATTACAGATACATGCCAGACACAGTCGTATGCCAGTGAAATAGTGTTCTCGAAGTTGTATTTCCCCTTAAGGGTCTTCTCTTGTTGACTCCACCGCAACACAGTGGGGAAACAGCTATCCAGAGGATCCCACAGCATCACACTATAAGATGTTTTTCTGCAGCATCACACTGTCATCACTTCTATTGCAACATGAAGAGGTGTTTCAAACCTGCCCGTCCATTCAAAACTCACGACATTCCCTCCCACACATTTCTGACTGTCTCTTGTGTCAAAGCCTTGAAAAGTCGAAGAGGACAAAAAAAACAACTGATCAAACAAACTGAGCTTTTCTTTGAATTTGTCACATATGCGATATTCCTGTGTCATAGTTGAGCGGGAAGTCTATATATTAATTAGAGATAACTGAACCTCATTTAAGCATCTTTGAGTACTATGAAAAGCGCTATAGAAATTGTATGTATTATTATTATGATCAACAGAGGAGCTCAAGGCTTCCTTCCTGACTATAGGATCCCCGGGAAATGTAAAGGCTCCTTACAAGGAAAGCAAGCACAATCCTTCACATGTTGGCACATATCAGCACTCTGGAGTCGCTAAGCAGCCTTACACAGGGTCGTCTTTTTTTATATAAGTCTCATGTGACTGTGAATGTGTTACTGATGACCTGTTTGCACAGGGCCAATATACAATTGGTGACCTAAGGCATTTGTGACCAAAGAATACATAGATTAGGTGTAATTCACATATTGTAAGTTATTGTTGAGAGCACAAGTTTAAATGTGAGGTCATTATTACATCATCCTTCAAAAGGTGAAGGGTGATGTCATAATGACCTCTCCAGGGGATCAGTGATTTTTTCCTTATTTCATTTCCTTTTGTGAATGCCTGCAAGCACTGCATCTACAATTATTTCTGGAATTGATTGTTCTGCTGATTATTTTCATAATTCATTGATTGATCATTTTGTCAATAAATGTAAAAAAAGTAATACAAATTAAGTAATACCCCACGGTTGAAAAATTATGTATTTTATCTGACCAACAGTCTACAAACAAATATACTTATAAATATATATGTGTATAAGTATATATATATATATATCACTTCCTGATATTTACTATCATACAACTCAAAGAATAACAGCAAATCCACACACTGGAGAAGATGGTACCAGAACTTAAACAAGATTATTTTTGTCAAATGACTAATTGATTAATCAACGAATCATTTCAACTCCAATTCTCTAACAGACGTTGCGGGATAATTTCAATAATGAAAACTATTTCCAAATGGAAATCATTTTAGATCTCTTACTTACTATACGTGTCATAAATCTCAATTAAAACTGGTATGATTAAGCACTTAATAGTTACAGCCTGGTTAATTTCCCATAGTCTTTTACATGAGGGTGGTAGACGTTAACTTGTACCGTGTAATTGTCTAATGCAGTAAGACCTCTCAGAGTTGTTAACAGCTGTCTGTTCCTTTTAAGTGGAATGGACAACCCTGAAGATTGAAAGACAGCATGCTGACCGTCAAACAGGTGCTGCTGTCGTCACTGGGAAGACAGTCCAGAGTGGGTTCCCAGTCAGTATCTATTCTCATGCCACAGTCATGTTGAGACTTCAGGTATAACATCGATAAATATGTATATATATATATATATATATATATATGATAATCAAAGAGATTTTCATTGGGGATTGCAACTTGTAGTCATAATTAAAGTTATTCTAAACCCTCATTAATGACTAAATAGGGTGTAATTAATCTGCAGTGTAATTTTCAAGAAATATTGTCAAGTCATTGACTCTGTACTGTAGCCGGCTTTCACATTTAGATCCCAGGTAAATGTATCAATGCACAAGCTCTGCCTCATACAGTGAATGCATATTTACACCTCAGCCTGTCATAAGCCGACACAGCAAATCAATATATGAGGTTCTCTACATGGCAGACAATGATGCTAAGGACTGCAGAAACGGACAGTTGGAAAGATATTTGGCTTTCTATACATACGGAATAATGTAATATTAATAACTTTATTTCTATAGCACCTTTAAAAACAGATTACAAAGAGAGTGTAACGCCCTGTTACGTGTCTCCTGTGTTCTGTGCCTCTGTCTCCTCGATTGTTTTATTCCCTTCACCTTCCCTCAGCCACTCCTGTGTCCTTGATTGCTTAATTCCCTGCTCCTGCCCTCAGCCACCCGTGTCAGTATAAATATAGCATGTTTTACATAAACTCAGGTGACCTTTATTCTATGTGGTTGTCAGGAATTGGCTTCCTCACCTCATCTGCCAGGGCAATATAAACCGATTTAAATGTGAGCGGTCCATTGAAGTGTTTGTATGTTTATGTCTGTGCACGTGTGTGTTTGACTTCATGTAAGTCAAGGTACGTCAACTTTTAAGGTCACAGCATCTTGACCTTCAGGTCGCAGGTTCCTTTCAGTCAGCCCTCTGACAGACTTGTGCATTGACTCATGAGTACAAACGTCAGAATCAAGGACCAGATCCCTTTTCTCTTCAACAATCGAGTCAATGTATATCTGTCTATCAGTCGGCATCATCCCTTATCAATAAAAAATTAAACGGCATGTTCTACAATTTGTGATGTTAACACATTTGAATTATTTTGCTCTTCTGATTGACTTCACAAAGCAGCCTGTCTTCCCTGTGTCACTCAAGAGATAGGTGGTTGCCACAGCAACAAGCTTTTATCCCACCATCTCTTGAGTGTTAGAAATGGCGTGACCCGGTCTCTCTGCAAGACCCTCAACAGTCCCCTCTTTGTTTGCTTGTTTGGCCGCTGGAAGTTATGGTGATGTATAAGTGTAGATGCTTATCTTACTATCCGGTAATGCTGTAAACAAGCTTTCATTTTAGAGATTTAATTTGGATTTCTGCAGCCCCTTTAATGTTGTTTACCTTATTTCAGATTGTTTGAAGTGGTTTTGTATGAGGTACATGGTCGGCGCATCACTACAGTAGATGGAGATCAGCAAGTCCCCAGTTTGGAGAAACAGAAAGTACAGGCACGGGAACTCAAGTTGATGTATGCTCTCATCAAATCACAAGACTCCATTGACAAGCACAGCAAGAACTTTGTTTGTGTTATTGTGTGCCATTGACAAATGTCTACTCACCCTTTAAAACACTGAAGTCAAACAATAACACAAACAAACTAACCGATTAAAGCATCGATATACCGGCGACTCTGTTCTGCAAAGTCATATAACAGTTTTTTTCAAAGGAGTCTGTTGACTTTGAAGAGTTTGAAGGTAAAGATTTCTGTTCCTCATGTGAAAGGACTGTCTGTGGCAAGGTAAAGCCAGGAAATTCTAAATATAGCGTACACTTAAACAAAAATTGTTAATTTTTTTATTAAATCTGACTTTTCCCTTCAACACACATTGCTGGATGGGGAAATCCTGCTCTTTGGGTTTAATGCAAAGTATTGTCCTCTTTATGAAGCTTATTGTAACACTTCTCATGGCAGTTTCTCTCTGCTTGAGCAAAGTGCAGACTCTTTTAATCCGTCTTCAGCAGAGCCATAAGGAGGAGGGCATGGTCTCTATATTTTATGGGCTTCACATTTGGCTAGCCATCATTAAAGCTCAACTTTTCACACTGGCTGTTTGATCAATCTGGTGCAGGCTGCACAGGGACTGGGGGAGGAGGACTGGTTCCCCACAACACCTCCTTTCTCTGTCTCTCTTCCTCCCTCTCTCTCACTCTGCTGCAGTGGGCTCAAGTCAGATGGAACGGTACATGACAAAACAGCCTAATTAAAAGAGTGGTGCACCTTTGAATTCCCACACGTGGAAATCCTCTCCAGAACCGCGACAGACCATGTTGGCAGCGAGGAAAGAAGAAAAACATTTTGCAATTTGCATGATCCGTCTTTGTCCTCGAAGTGCTCGGCATTTACTACTACCCGGAAAGCCTCGCGAAAGAGCATGTAACAAATAAGCCATTAAAATGTGCAGTTCTTATGGCACATCACCTGCAGTCAACACAGAATGACGATAGGAACATCCTAACGTTCTCCGTGGCTGAAAACATTTACAAGTCGAGGGTCAAAAATGGCAAAATGTTCGACCTGCACACCAAGAGAGGTTGTAGTTTATTCTTGACGTGTGATGAAGACGTACCGTTTATTTGTGGGCAGCTAGGTGTAGCTAACTATAAAAAAATGCGGCGGGTTTGTATCACTCACACTTGATAAACACCAAATAAACTAATAATATCTCCAGTGTTTATTTTTAAGGGTTGGCTGTTTCCAGTTTGAATACAACATCTCAATGTAGTGTAGACACAACCTCTGTTTTATTAATCTCACAGCACTAATACCTGAGATGGTGTAAAGAAGTGCTTCATGCAATGCTGCAGGAAATTGACATTTCAATAACCCCCTGTGTATTACAGTTTTTCTCCATTGCTTTGGCTCAATTCTTGAAACAGAAATGATATTCTCAAAACAACTCGTGCAAACCTCCAAACCACTGGGCACTTGTTCACAACAGATTTGAATTTCTCATTCCTTTAATCAAATTGCAATTGTTTTAGAAACTCCTTGCAAATGACAAGTACAATTGCCTACAGCTTGCACACATTTCAAATGATTTAGCACATCTGTGCAAACGGTGAGGGACAATTGCCTTCAGTTAGCCCACTTACCTTTAGTTATCAAGCTCCTCTTCTATGGGACCAGCTTCCACCTTCAGTCCGGGAGGCAGACACAGTCACCTCGTTTAAGAGTAGACTTAAGACCTTCCTCTTTGACAGAGCTTATAGTCAGGGCTGAATCAGGTTCACCTGGTCCAGCCCCTTGATATGCTGCTATAGGCTTATAGCTGCCGGGGGACGTTTAGGATGCACTGAGTACCTATCTCCTCTTTTTTCTCTCCTTGAGGATGAATTTTCATCTCTCAATCACACGTTACTAACTCTGCTTTCTCCCCGGAGTCCTTTTGACTTCACGTCTCATGGGGTCATCGGACCCTATGAGACGGCATAGATCCTATCTGCCTGATGGATCATTGAGGTCTGGGTCGTGGAATTCCTGCTCCTGACTACGCCACTGTCCTGTTGAGACTCCGCCTACTGTTGAGACTCCGCCCACTCCTCCTCCCCACCGCCATCTGCCTGATGGATCGTGGAGGTCTCCATCGTGGAATATGCCTACTATGAACTATTCATACACTCTGTCATATTCATTGAATGTATTTTAACTCTAAATCTGTCCTTCTGTACACATTACATCTATTGCATCTGTCCATCCTGGAGAGGGATCCTCTTCTGTTGCTCTCCTCCAGGTTTCTTCCCTTTTTTTCCCCCTGAAGGGTTATTTGGGAGTTTTTCCTGGTCCGATGTGAGGTTTTCGGGCAGGGATGTCTATGTGTACAGATTGTAAAGCACTCCGAGACAAATTTGTAATTTGTGAAATTGGGCTATACAAATAAACTGAATTGAATTGAATTGAATTGAATACATCTTGCTGGTCTAAACCGACTGTTGCTTCTCAGTCAAGTGGTTGTTCTCTGCAAAACATCTTGGCATAATTTCCTTGTGTACATCATCACCTGCACAATAGTTCACTCCACTGTCAAAATCGTTCAGGCACATAATACCATGAAAAATGTCATGGTATATATACTGTAATATGGATCTCTTGGATCATCGGCTTCATTTTCAGATGCAACTAGAACTTTACTATTCAAGGGGGAGTTTCTCACATCCGATCACCAATCACACAGTAATTTTAGTTAGCTGACAGGTGCTATCCAGGAGTATAAATGCTTCCATCAAATATCTAGGGCTTGACAAAGTTCAGTAGAGTTTACAGTATGAACATGGAAGCACCTGGCCAGGTAAACGAACAAGGGCAACTGCCTGATCGAGGAAGAGGAGGAAGAAGAAGAGGAAGAGGAGCAAGGGTGCGTGGTGGTGGAGGGTGTATGAGCATCGGGCTCTAAACCAGAGGTCCCTTCTCCAGGCAATGGATGCTGCTTGTGCCGATGTCACAGCAGATCAGTGCAGGGGATGGTTGCATAGCAAGGGAGAACATCAGATGCGATGTTGACGAAAATCTGTGTCCAGACAGACGTGAGCGCGAGGATGAACAGGAGAGTGAGGATGAACTCCAGCTCTGAGCTCCAGCTTTGCTTTACTTTCCTACTGTATGTTTTGTTACAGTAGTGTAGGCTATACTTAATTTTATTTTTGATGTGCTTTTTGTTTGACACTATTTTTTGCTGTACACATTTTCTGTTTCGGGTTTGCAATTACTGTAACAATTTCCATGGCAGTATA
The DNA here is from genome assembly GCF_029220125.1 of Pseudoliparis swirei. Taxonomy (NCBI): domain Eukaryota; kingdom Metazoa; phylum Chordata; class Actinopteri; order Perciformes; family Liparidae; genus Pseudoliparis; species Pseudoliparis swirei. Next base: position 15,543,052 of record NC_079399.1, on the reverse strand, counting down.
AGTGTAACACAGTATCTGATGGGAAACCTTGTTGGCTCCTCTTGAATGAATCTTTGTTCTGTTTGATACACATAGTATTCTGGAAAGAAAACATCTACTACAGTAATCATTCAGTGTCAAAGGACTAAGCCAAGATTGAAATGTGCACATGAGGGATATTTCTATGGTCCACTGTCATACTGACAAAACATCTAAACATTTTGACCTGCAGTGTTTAAACAATGACGAAGGGACTTTTCATTTTGGGGGCACTGACTATTTTTATGAGAAAATGATTTGGGTTTGAAGCTTGAGTTTACTGTTTTGGGTGAGATATGACCTTTTGAAGGTGATCTATGTAGTTGTGCTGAACCATATATGCTATTTTACCAAATGCACTAAGAGCTTTGAGAATGTAATTTCTGTTTCAAGAATTGAGCCAAAGCAATGGAGAAAAACTGTAAGCCCAGTCCTGTATGCATTAGCCACACATGCCTGTGCCCAAATATAATTAATATAAGTTGTTTCATAAAAACTACGAAGCAGCTGTTTTGCAAGGAGTGTTTATACAAAATGCCTGGAGCACAATTCTGATAACAATACAAGTGTCAGTGTCACTATGTGTCTTCTGTGTGGGAAGTCTGAATGACTTGGCTTAAGCATGCTTAACGCTGTCTGTCAGTATCAGTGATGGTGTTGCTGCTGCGATAAATGTGAAGGGGTGACGGCGAGTTACAGGGATTGTTTCTCTTTTGTCCTTGCATGTGGCGATAAAGGCTAATTTGTGACACACAGGGGGCAATGTGTCTTTGCAGCGGGGGGCCACGCTCCAGCTGACGCTTTTTCCACATACTGTACATCACTTAAAGAGAAGCTTCGTATTCAAGGTGTTTGTATGAGATATCGCAAGAGCATCACTTTTCTTTAAGTTTTCTTCTGCTGTAATGAAGTCTGACTAATGATCTGGTCAAAACAGGTACTCTGCAATAAACAGACGGTAAAACACGGTGAAGATGAAGGCCCGGCGTGTGCTTACATATTGCAGTTGGTACAGATATACGGAAATTTTTCGGAAGAAGCTTATTCTTCATTCCGCTTCCAATTAGCAGAACGAATTTTACATGATTTATTGAATTTTTTATTTTACTTTTCTGTGTCTGTCCAATCAATGGCATCTTCTTCTTTTCGTTTCACTGAAGCGTGATAGTTATATGGCAGTTTCCCATTTCTTTACACAGTCCTTTGCGTTTTTGTTGAATACTGCAAGGTCTTTTGGGCTGCAAGGGTTAGGTAGTAGAGGGCAGACAAGGCAGTGCTCCATTGTATGGTCTGCTTGTCCACATTCACAGGTGGTTGGGCCAGTCTTGTAGCCCCATCTGACCAGAGCATCTTTGGATCGTCCCGTTCTTGTTCTAAGGCGGTTGAGTGTTTTCCATGGAGCCCATGATGCTTCTTGGCCAGGGGGAGGTTTTCAGTGGGGGGTATTCCCATGTCAGTTGGAGGTGGGTCATTCTCAAGTTTTTCCATCCAGAGTTGTATTCTGGTTTCTTCCCGAGACTTTGTTAGGGGCTGGACCTGGCTGAGAAAACTGTTTCTTGACTTTAGCCGTTGGGCCGGAGGGTGACATCTCTGGTAACCTAGCCAAAGACACGGACCACGAAGAATGCTATATCGAGTTGAAGCTTTATATGAAATAGCAGAGGTTGCAATCCAGGTATACTCAGGTACTTTACTGGTGCATACAGAATTTCCGGAAGTGCTAAACTGGTGTTAATTTATACTAGAGCTCCACCTAGTGGTATAAGAAAAGACTGATATCGTAAACATTACAACACTCCTCCCCCACTAAATTCCAACATTCCACGAATACAAATCCACTTGTTAAATTAAGCTAATTTAGTGTCAATCTTCCATACACCTTAACTTTAACAACATTTCTATTTGGCATATCCACTTACAACTGGCACATTCCATTAAATTTAACACATACAGTGATTAACTAACAATCAGTCTGTCTGGAGGTTTTCGAGCACGCTGTGACCTGCGCACCATCTCCGGGGCTGTAGCTGGCACTGCCGGTGTAGGTGTTTTGGGTGGTTCAGGTGACGGGGTCACAGGAGGTGTCTGTGGGTCCATAGTCAACTGTCCCTCCTCTCCAGATGATGGCTGGTTCAGCAACAGGGGCAAGTCTGTTGAGAATCAAGCGTTCAAACAGCTTGTAGAGGTGGCAGAGCAGGGAAATTGGGCGGAAGCTCTTTGCATGCGCTGGATCTTTGCCTGGTTTGAGGAGGGCAATAATCCTGGTTTTCCTCCAGATCTTTGCGATGTTTTTTGTCAGCATGCACTTATTCATCAGCTGAAGGATCCATTTCCTCATTAGAGGTCCAAAATGCTTGATCATCAATGGCATGATGCACTATCATTCAATAGTCAATAGTAATAACCTCATTTTAGAGGCTTTTTGTACATTTATACCTTGTTTTAAATCTAGACTGAATGTCACCTTATATTACATCATTTAGTTTGTGTTTTACTGTGTTTCTACAGTACATTAAGTCAAATTATGACCACCAATCTTACATCTTTGCAACCACTTTTTGCCATCAGTTTCTGTTCAACATTAGCAAGACAGATGTGTGAGGATATATGTGTTGTGTTATGTTATAAGGACAAATATCCTTTAATGCAACAAGCAATGCTGTTTCCCAACATCAGTGTTTAATGCATCTTTCCGGCACACATCTAGCTTGACCGTTTGTTTTCTGTCAGTGTTGTTGTTGCCACAGCGTGGCTTCCCTGAACTGTACAACCACATCTTAGCTATTCAGAGTCTCTAGCCACAACAGATGGTATATTTTCCAAAATATCCTGACGCTCAAACCGTTTTATGCATGCTGAGGATGAGGAATTTAGGTCTTTACACACAGACTGATAATGCAGAAATAGGCCTAGTTTGATCTGGCATTAGGTGACCCAAGCACAAGTGGACAGCTCCAAGTACAGGTGTGAATGCACTCTGCACATTGGTCACATTCTTAGAGCAGTGTGTATGTGAATGTGTCCTGAGCCACATTGAAGGACTGGAATGTGAGTGCATAGGTAAGGTGCTGAGGAGCGACAGTTGTACTATAGTACACTACAGTCTGCATCTCTAATTCAGGGTGCCGACCCGTGTGGACAGTGAATTAATTACACAGTTTAACGTTATCCATCATAGTGTGAAACAAAGTTTTACTGATGATCTTTATCCGCAAATATTTAGTTCAATCAGGAGAAACTTGTTTAGAGTTTAATAATAATGTATTACAATTGCATATATATTTATATATATATATATTCGTCTATCTATTCAAATATATGTATATACATATATATATTTAAATTAGATATGTTCAGCAGAGCAGAACATATATGATTTAAGAAAAATAAATATTAAAGAAAGACCATTTAATAAAATGCAAAGTATATAGGTGTATACAAAGTATATATAGTGAAAGCGGTGCTAGGGTTATTGATGCTGATTCAATTGGAGGAGGATCTTGCCAGAGGTGATTTCTTATAAAGTCCGATTGTCGTTGGCAGGAATGTTCTCCTGTTATCGGTCCTTGTGACGGTGAAGCAGTCTGTTGGAGAAAGTGCTCCGCTGTCCCTGCAGTAGGTGATGGAGAGGATGGTCCGGGTTATCCAATATGGACAATAATTTCTTCAGTGCCCTCCTCTCCACCTGTTCCAGATAGTCCAGTTTGCAGCCAAAGATGGAGCCGGCCTTCCTCACCAGTTGAGTGAATCGGTTGGTGTCTCCGGCTCTAATGCAGACGACGGAGAAGTACAGAGCACTGGCCACAACAAATACTGCAAGTCTTTTGATTGAACTCCATCCTGAATTAGAATAAGCAAGGGGTAGTGATGCTGATATCTGCAAAGGCAGAATTCCTCCTGGAGTCCAGACACTGGTGGTGGTGGTGAAGAGGGGAGTTGCTGAAACCCAATGATTTATGATGAGCAGGACTGACTGCTGACTGGAGGTGCCTGGGGCGGAGGAGGGTTTGTTTGAGCTGAAATGACAACTGACAGAAGTAGCGAGGAGAACCTATTTTAAAGGTTTTACTACAACTATGTTATTGGCTGAAAGAGACTGCACAGAATCTGATTGGTTAATTTAACGTACACGCCCCCTTCAGCTGATGGAGTAATCGTTGGGAAAATTAGCAACTGTTATAAATAAACATGAGCTTCTGCTTGAGCTCAATTAAATTATGCGATCAGGACATCATTTATGCTCGTTGCCGATCTCTAATAATGTTACATTGAACAAAACCAACCTGTGTTTACATTTACAGGAGGAGAGCTGGTAACCATGGCAGCGCCACTAAGGAAGGTTCCTTCCGGTTACATTATGATGTACTCATGATGTGTTTGAATGTAATCTTTTTTTGATGAAAAATTAAAATAAATATTTGATGGACATGTTTGCATAGCAACATAACATCTTAGAGATTAATTAAAACTACAAATGACATGTTTTATTAAATTTAAAATTCACACAATTGTGTGTGTTTATAATGAAAAAAATCACCATAAAATACGTTAACAAAGTAAAAGTACAACTTTCAGAATGAATGATGGTTTACTGACTTCAGCGCGGTTGAAATGATTTTTGGGACATGGATTATCAATATACAGTAATTAGTATTGGCAGCAAAAAAAAACATATGGGATCTCTAATAGTTATATTTGCTCCTTACTTTCTTTTGTGCTGATCCGATCTGTGATGCGATCTGTGACTAACCTGTGATACGATCCAAACCGTGAGTTTTATGATCTGTTGCACCACTAATCAGCAGTTATACTGTCTGTTATGATCAATGTCAGCCATGGAATAAAAACACATAATGCAACATTTGTAGAATAATTCAGTATTTTCCACATGGTCTTATATTTTAGAAGAATATGTTGAGGTAAACATTTTATAGGCAGCAGCTTAAACAAAGAAGACTTAAGTGTTCCAGATGCCTCAATAATAAAACTCACACAGGCTTCACAAAGTGAGACTTCTGCAATGAATATATGAGCAGTTTTCATGGAAATGTGTCAACATTTGCTTCAAGACCTGAATGAGGAAAGGCAAGATGCCAAACCTACGCCTCCTACACCTGGGTTTAAGTTGTAGCATCAGCAGTGACATATTTTGATACATCACCGGAAACAGCCATAATGTTAGGATTAGAACTCGATGATAAGGGGAAGACTGAAAGTGGAAGGGATTATACCATTTATGGTCATCTCACATTGCCTTGATGTGTGCGTTTGTTAGATTCATTTATACTTGAACGGATGGACTCAAAAGACATTATCAGTGCAGCTGACCCAAGATCATTTGGTCGTTATGACATATTACAGACCCTTTGGGATTACATGTTCGAATAGAGAAGTGCACTTAGTGAAATTCAGATCTCCGTCAGGTGTCTGCTACCACCAGTGCTGTAATGAGATTGAATGAATGAATACATTTAACCCCCCATCTAGCAAATCCGACACGTTTTTCATACAATAGATATGCTCTCATTTCTATCTACGCAGCTGTCAGCACCGGCTTCATGCAGCTGACCTGCAGTTGATTGTGTAATGTTGATTATCTGAATAGTCAGTCCTGCTGCGTACTAGCGGTTAGCTCTGTTAGCGGTTAGCTCTGTTAGCCATACACAATGTAGGACTTCTTCGTCGCCCAGCACTCAGTTCAGTTTGTCATTTACCAAGTGATAGTTATACATATATACATAAAATTGTTACATTACATAGGCGAGCAAATTCAAGGGAAGAACAATCCGTAGTCCAAACTGAAGCAGTTGTTGATCACTTAGAGCCCCTTCCGGCCTGGGAAGAGTAGGGAGGAGTCAGCAATCAGTTACGGCATAAAACATTTAATAAAATGTGTTTTTAAAAAGTGTGAATCACTGCAACCAAGAGCAAACAGTCATAAATGAGCAAACCGATGTAAGGGTGATGAGTCCAGCAGTGTGGCCGTAAACAGACAGACAAGACAGAAATTGACCCACACACACAAACACACACACACATAGCCAAAAGCATAATCTCCTGGGAAAGACAATAGGTATACCGATCTAGAAAAGTATTGAGAGATACACATAAACACTGGGTATTTGTTTCGTAGTGCTACCATATATAGGACCTTATCTTTTGTGTGGGAGGCTTTACAGGAGGCATCACAGCGAGCAGTGATGGACTATAAGCTGCCCATTTGGCGTTTTCTTCCACTGAAGGGCGTAGAGAAGAGACGGAGGCTGTGTCCTGGGTGTGTGGCATCGCTACAACATCAGCCAGAGTCTGCCTGCTGAGGCTCTCCTGCAGCAGAAGTGGGAGGGAGTGGGTGGATACATCAAAAGGTGAAATGCGGCCTCTGCTGCAAAGCTACATCCAATTGAATAGGATTTTATCTCAGTTGCAAGGTCTAACACTGTTTCCACTTATGTAATATTCACTGCTGTCCCTGTGTGTATGAGCAAACACACATCATTACTATTTAAAACTGTCTCCCTTTTGCAGTATCTGGAGTACTGCTAGAGGGATACGATACCTTTATTAAAAGTAAGATGCTTTGGTTATTTCATGCCAGTAAATATTCTATTTGCTACTCACTGTTACCATTTGTTGTTGAACATCAGAAGGCAAACGTTTTTATAGCCCATGAAATTAGTAGTTATACATTTTTCAAAACCAGGGAAAGGGTGCTAATATGCTAAACAAAAATAATCTTCACCAAGGTACTCATGCACAAGAAAACGCACTGTCATTGTATCTACAGAGTCAAGGCAACTTAATTTTCTGTTTTAGTTTCGGAGACAGTGAATATCACCAGTTATCAGGCTTAATCAGTTCAATCTTTAAGACAGTCAGTTAGACTCTGTTAGTGAGTGACTATGTCAACCTCTCCAAAATTGTCTGCCTGCCTACTATCTAGTGCATGCTGGGATTAGCTCTAGACTCCAGTGACCCCAACTAGCAATTAAAGGGCAAAATAAACTACTACCAACCCTTCACTCTTCCATTTTAAGGTTATTGTTTGCAGTGAGATGCACTAAACTCTTGGCCAGTGTTTCATAGAACAGTTTTGATTCATTGCATGTCAAACTTGTACACATATTTAATACAAAATGATTGGTTCTACTATCCAAGACTGTGAAGGACAGAGGTCAATTGAAGCTGGCACTCCCTGCTCATGAAAGTGATGTCAGCTCTCTGCTTGTTTTAGCCCTCCGGTATCACTGTAGCCTACACCTAGAGTTGGACCGGATGTTTGAGTTCAGAAGACCCTCATGTAATGACGTGATTTGACTAACGCCCCCTCCTTGCTTCCTTAAAGGAGGTAACACACAGTCCTTTGTGTGGATTTTCTGGACCTTCTGAAATCACCCGGGCTGTAGCAGTACGCTCGTTATTAGACCTGTTTTCTTTCTGTAATAAAAACTGCATTATATCAGCAACAAGACAGTGTCCACGGAGATCTTTTCATCACCAACATTCTTCAACATCAAGGCCGACTGAAGATATACGACAAATTATTGAATGTTAATCATGACATGATGTGTTTGCAAGTAAATAGTGGCTTATTTTTTCTTGATGTGTTGCGCTTGTTAGATTTATACTTGAACGGATGGACTCAAAAGACATTATCAGTGCAGCTGACCCAAGATCATTTGGTCGTTATGACATATTTACAGACCCTTTGGGATTACATGTTCGAATAGAGAAGTGCACTTAGTGAAGTGTAGATCTCCTTCAGGTGTCTGCAACCACCAGTGCTTTAATGAGATTGAATGAATGAATACATTTAACCCCCCATCTAGCAAATCCGACACGTTTTTCATACAATAGATATGCTCTCATTTCTATCTACGCAGCTGTCAGCACCGGCTTCATGCAGCTGACCTGCAGTTTATTGTGTAATGTTGATTATCTGAATAGTCAGTCCTGCTGCGTACTAGCGGTTAGCTCTGTTAGCGGTTAGCTCTGTCAGCAGATGATAGATAGATAGATAGATAGATACTTTATTAATCCCCAAGGGGAAATTTGTCGTCACAGTAGCAGCACCAATAAACTAAACACACGAGAATAAAATATAAAATATAAAAAACAGGGATGAAAGATATAGATGTATACAAGTAAAATATAAAATACAAAATGAAGTATATATATGTATATAAAATGAAACATATATGTATATATATATATACACACACACAAACAAATATAATACAATGACTGTGCAAAGTATACAAAGTAAAATATAAAATAAAATATATATGTATATATATACAACATATATGCATACACAATACAATACTAATGACTGCAGTGTGAAATTAAATTAAATATAAAAAGGGTTAGCTTCTTTTAGTGGTTCGCTCTGTTAGCGGTTAGCTCTGTTAGCGGTTAGCTCTGTCAGCGGTTAGCTCTGTTAGCCAAACACAATGTAGGACTCCTTCGTCGCCCAGTAGGCTACTCAGTTCAGTTTGTCATTTACCAAGTGATAGTTATACATATATACATAAAATGGTTACATTACATACACGTGCAAATTCAAGAGAGGGACAATTCATAAGCCGTAGTCCAAACTGACGCAGTTGTTGATTGCTTAGAGCCCCTGCCGCCTGGTAAGAGCAGGGAGGAGTCAGCAATCAGTTACGGTATAAAACATTTTATAATGTCAAACTTGGACACATATTTAATATAAAATGATTGGTTTACAATCCAAGACTGTGAAGGACAGAGGTCAATTGAAGCTGGCACTCCCTGCTCATGAAAGTGATGTCAGCTCTCTGCTTGTTTGAGCCCTCCGGTATCACTGTGCACCTTGATAGATTGAATATTAATCATGACATGATTTTTTTACAAGTAAATAGGAGCTTATTTTTTTCTAACCACACATCTGAACTCAAGTGTTTTGCCATTCGTACTCCACAGTTTGGCTGCCTGTTGCTCTATTCTTCCTTGTGGCATTAGCTAGCCCAGCATTGGTGTGGAGGAGGAAGGCCTCATTTATTCAAAGTTATGCAACCATCTTGGGAAATGCTGGCCAGGCACCGACTGTAGCAGAGCTTCAGAGCTTTAACTTAGCATTTCTTTTTCATTCAGTATGCTCTCCCCATTAGTTGCAAGTCGAAGTGACCATGAGCGAGTCACTGAACCCCCATTTGCTCCCCGGGCGCATCACTGCAGCCCACTGCTCCTTAATAACGAAGGATGGGTTAAATGCAGAGAATACATTTTGTTGCCTGCGTACCTGTATTCTGTGCAATGACAATAGATTGAATCCAATCCAATCCAATCCAAGTATGTTACATTCAGCTACAGAGAGATTGTCACCTGTATGAATGTTTTGATTGAGAGTAATCTTCTAAATCTTAAATGTAATTTTCTGAAATGTTCCCTAAAATGAGAATAAGCATACTTTCTTTTCTCCAAAGCTTAATTATTACCCCTCTGAAATGCATCAATCTCTCCCACGTTAAATGTTCTAACTGGTTTAAAAGCCCTCCTCTTATACTATAAGATACGTTAATGGCCATGTTCACACAGATGTACTGCTCTTTTCCACAAATGGCCTGCTTTGCATTCACACACTCACACCTAGAAGCTGCTGGACACTGAGCAGTTCAGGATTAGGTAGTTGTTCACTATATGCAGCTTGACAGATAGAATCAGTGCAGAAATGTTATATATATATATATATACTGTATATATACAACACATATATATATATATAAATAATATATATATATATACTGTATATATACAACACATATATATATATATACTAGTGTAGTTCAAATTCAAGGGGGTTTGCTTGCTATCAGGCTGCGTCACTCGTTTAACTACTGTTATTACAGATGTACCTTCTTTTTAAATAAACCGTGACTTTTTAAACATCTGCAAACCAACACATTATCCCAACTTCTGGGATCTCTATTATAGTGGCTGAAACTGGTGCTATTGTCGAATCAGAAATAAGAGTTGTGTGGCCAATGGAAATCTGTTGAAATAACACAGCACTTGAAACCCTTCTTGGTTCACCTCCGGCAGTTGAGCTGGAGGCTAAAATGTGCACCATGGTTGCATCAGCTCATCTTCGGCAGAGTGGGTGTTTTTTTTCTCCAAGATAGAGCTGAGGAACTGCCAATGTCTTAAGGGTATCCAGACTTGGCCCTGTGACATAGCTTGTGTTTTTATTTTGTACCTGTTTGTTGAGCCTGGCGGCACCTCTGCACACAGAGAGCAGTTGACTGGCCACTATGTGTTTGTAGAAGTTGCAGAGCAGTCTGATGCAAATATCGGATGACACGCTCCTCCTCGGGCATGCGGTCAGTGTGTGCTTGTGTTGTCATACTGGACCAAGTTGTTATATGATATGAACTCTCATAACTTGTCTGCACCACCATCACATCGTCACGATGGATGTTGATGGTAGCTGTCACTGGCTTCTCGCTTTGCCAGGACCGATAGCCACAGGCTACTTAATTTCACTCACGTTCAATGTGAAGACTAGAATCCAACATTGTTGATATGGATATTGAATTTAAGCACAATGGTGAACATTTGGTATTACAATTGTTCTAAACCACAGACTCGACAGCTCAACTCACTCACCTCAGGGAAGAAATAGCAAATGTTGCTTTGCATTTATCCGGCACAAACAGTGCAGCATATGGATCCTTTGTCCAGGTTGTGCCTTTAATTTGAGTTTTAGATGAAGCACCTGTCAAAGTATTTTGGATGTGCTCATGTTCCCCTACTTAGTTCCACCTCGACCTTTTTGTTCACTATGTGGAAACACAGAGACACGTTTGGTTGCTTTAACTTTGGGTTCATGAAATTCTTGCTAAATCATTAATTTCACTCCTAATTAATAACATCAAATATATGCAAAAACTAAAGATAAAACATTAAGTTACATTTTATCAACAGCAATGGAGTGACTAAACTTATATATGGACTGAAGGATGGTTAATGCTAAAGTAATTACTCTGCTGCCATAATCTACATCTGCATAATGATTAATTCATCAACTGGAAACATTTTAGTCCTCATTTATTTTCTTTCTTCTGTTTCTCTGGAAAATGATTTATGTCAAATTGACTCTCCTTGAAATGAATTGGTTGAAAGCTAAAGAGACCAATCTGAGTTGAAATATTAGTCTCTAAACAGCTGATTACGGGTTAATCAAACCACCTCAAGAGAGTTTATGTAATCAGAATCCTGTTGAATGTAGAGAGAGAATGCAGATCAGGCTCACAGTGATACAGACACCACTCAGTGGAGCAACAGATGTTCTCTGTCTTCTACTTCATCAGTTCATTGTGGTCATGTTGCCATGTTCTGGTTTAAGCTGAATGTTCCCACTAGTAGAAATAGGGGATTGACCCTATAACATGAGGGTCAATGTCGTAGGAGCAGCGTCAGGCAGAGAAAACCAAACTTCTACGTCGACTTCACACGGCTGGTTGTTATTTATTGAAGTTACGTTTACGCTACGGTGTGTTGTTGTGGTGCTTTTGTAGTTTTCAAGTAGTTGTGTTGCCAAAACCGAATCAGTTGCATTATGGGTTTCTGCAAGCGTATAAGAAATTGATATGAATTTGAATGAGATTTATTTTAGTTTTCTGAAACCAAATAATGCAAAATGCTCAACATAAAATGTGATAGTTAGACATTTTTAATGGGTTCCATCCTGACTGAATAAGTGAAACTGCATTTGAACAATATGCTGATGGGTGTTTAGCTGCTCTGGTGAATGCAGCTTGGATATGTTTACAGTCATTCTGGCCCATTGTCTGATGATGTATGTTAGCAAGTACGTGTTTGGATTACATTGTACTGTATCAAACACCGCACACACATACTTACACGCACACAGACACAATCTCTTTGTGCATTCATTATTATATTTAGTCTTAATTTGACACATTGTATTGCCTTTAATGCAGCGAATTTGAGAGGAAGTGAGAGGGAACTTCAGAGAGCAACGATGGTGGAAATGAGCTATGGAGAAGAACACAGAAGGATGATATTATATTCACAGTACAGTAATTATTACACAACACTACGTCTACTGCTTCCCACAGTGTTCACACAATGTTGTAAAGTCAACCAAATGTATAAGCTCTGCTAAAAAAGATAAATGAAACGTAAAAATGTGTCTGATTACACCTTCTCATAAATAATAGTGGGTTTTAATATATTTTAATTTAGTTAAACCAGCATATGCAGAAAGGCAAGGACCAACATCAAATGAAAACAACATCTACTCGGTGATGTTGTAAAAACTTGCAGCACAACAAATCCCATTGATCGTGGCTGTTAAGGGTTAGTGAAGTCTTTCCCAACCTGTATTCATTTCAAAGGGATGTAATGTAAGTCTGTGTGAAAGACATTTCAATTGTGAAAGCCAATATCATAAGACATATCTAAAGTGATAATCAAATGTGCAGCCAAATCTGGATTGATTCTTGTCTCCAGGCTGGTGCATAAATTCACAATTTATTTGAACTCTACAAAATGCACCAGAAACACCAGCCCATAAAAAAATGGGTCTTTATTCCCCCCCCCCTTTTTTTGGAGACCAGGATCCCCCCCAAACCACCTTGAAAATTCCCATTACAGTCCCTGGGTTTTTCAGCGGTGGTTGCCATGACAACTGTGCATTTTATTTCTGGCTCTCATGAAATGCTGCGTGAGATGAGAGATCCCAAATGTTATGTAAGACCGTGTGCACTGTTCCAGACTGGGGTTTCCTGCTGAAAAGAACTTAAAGCAATTAATTACAGGTATTAATTACATTTAAGGCGCTTCAACATTGTCTCCCCGTTTACCTTTTATTACCTCCTGGCAAGACGCAAGCTATGATTGAAATGCAAAAAGCCAGACACCATGAGAGATGCTTTTAATAACGCTGCTCATTTTATGGAAATCGTTTTGTGTCTCTAACAGCAATTATGATCAAGATTTGTGCATCCGTTAAAGAGGAAGGAAATTGAGAAGAACAATAATCACTGGAAGACCCTTTGGCGATGGTGCGTTTATTATAAACACGGCTTGGGAAAAATGTATTAACTCGAATGGGATTACAGGGCAAACTAGGGCATCAAGTTAGGATCTAAGTAAGCAGCTAATCACTTGCTGGATTTAGGCATTTTATTATTCAAGTAGTCAAACATAATGTTCACTTCACTATGATTTCAGTGTCATGTAATTTCACAGACACTTTTCTTCTTTAAATAGGAAACCCCGAAAATTAATGTGAGTAAAGTCAAGAGAGGGTTTTCTGTGGGTAATGTCACAATGTGACATTTTGCTTCAAAGATAATACTCCATAAAGCTTCTTTTTTCATTAACAGTTTCTGAGTTTTACAACATTGCCAATGAGGCATCGCCGGCTGCAGACCCACAGAACCAAAGCGATTGACTCATAGCTCTCGGATACTCATCATAAAACATGCAGCCACTGTGTCCTCAAAGCTTTGTGAGCACAAGTGCAGGTCAGTTGTTCATTTAGCACAGATTATAGTGTGCACAATATATCTGAGAGACATGTAAGAAGTGCTCACCCACTATACACAATCACGATGTTTAGAGACAACACAATCTGAAATGATGCTCGCGTAATATCATAGTGAGAGCCTTGATACAATTGCAGGTATTTAACATTCTTGTTTATAACGCCGAGCACCAGAACTGGTGGATATAATAAAGTATGAGCTTATTCAATTTTATTGAGGATAATATAGAAAAATTTATGGTTGGTGAGCATTCATCCTTAAGTGCCTTACAGTGATAAGAGCAAAAAGATTGAGGAGGTTACGCTGCACTTTTTAACCCTTCATATAAAAAATCTCATTAATTCTCAAATTGTAGTGTGTAAAAAAAAAGAGTGGAAAATGTGGAGTTCTTTGTGATCCCAGCTCCTCAATATAATGAAGAATATAACTAATAATGCTGGTGCACCACTCTAGGAATGAGAACATACTAACTTTATCCCAGATTCCTTTGGAGATTGCTCAATTTGTGGAGTCAGCTCCCTTTACCAGAAGGTCCTGCGCCAGATTTATGGAGCAATATGCATCCCCAAAAAACAAACATACACCATTCCCCGTACGCAAACAGGTATTTCCAAAACTACGATGGCATATTTCAGATCAGGCGTATGTAAGGCTTAAAAAAGATAGCTGCGAATTTTTTTACAATTTGTAAAGTCTGTTTTTAAAAAAAGCGCCTCTGCAAATTGTAAATGTATTACTTTTGGATGTGCTCATGTTCCCCTACTTAGTTCCACCTTGACCTTTTTGTTCACTACATCGAAACACAGACAAGTTTGTTTGCTTTAACTTCAGATTCATGAGTTTAAATCATTTACATCCTAAATAATAACACCAAATAAATGTCTTGCCCTGACATCTATTAAGGATGATTGAGATGTGAGGTGATGATGGTTTACAGGTCCGTGTGATGAGTACGTGGTATGGGTGCTATAAATAGCCACAGCCGCACTCAATGACAACTGGTCTGGTGCCATCGGAGAAGCTTGCAGATGCAACACAATCGGTGAAATTTCACCGCGTCTTTTGAAATTGGCGGCGTACACATTAGACCAACAAAACAACAACAATCAAAAACAATCAACAGTCAACATAAAAGATAAAATAAATCAAATAAATATATAATATTATAGATTTTTAAATGAATAATTAATTAATAAATATTATATTATATCATTTTAATGAATAATTAATTAATACATATAAATATCCACTATGACAGAGATTTATAAAACAGAATCAGGTGTACATATGGCTTTATATATCTACACCTCAGCCCCTGGACTTTTACCACATGAATAATCAACTTTTTACTGGTAGTAAAACACCATGAAAAAGCGTTGATGCTGCCTTTCTTCTGTACTCTGGTAATATCTGGCTGAAATAGGTGATTGTATCCGGCCTTCTTTAATAGTTATTGTTCCTGTATTTTGGAACAGTGTGTCAGTATTAAGATATTACTTCAAATGGTCATACTGTATTGAGCAACATTGTTTGCAAACCCATGTCTTCCTCATTCGCTCATGATAAGCTATCTAAACTATGGCAATCCATCAACATGCTCATAATAATGCCATTCATCATGCACATCATCGGTATCTCACTAATATTCTTGTTGTTGTCTTTCTCTAGTTGTCTCCGTGTAGTATTCTCCTTACTGGATCACATTTAAATTAAAATAATTTGAAACATTAAGGAAAGTCATATAATTAGTTGTCGAACAATATTGCAATATTCAAGTCATCATAGCTTGAAGGAGATGATCAGTAATGTGTGAAAAATTATTCTTTGTAAATAAATGCGTTTACATTGAACCTAAAAACCTCCAAACAGTTTTGAGGGCAGAAGTGGAAGATGGAAAAGTGCACGAACCCTCGTGGTGGAGGAGAGGAGAACGGATTTCTACCTGATTCAGAGAAATGTATCTCTTGAGAAATATATCTGTGCCTCCATACTTTAAAAAAAACAGTATAATTATTATTGTTTGTCTCTTTTAGTGCAGGTTAACTTCAACACCAATAATTGGTAATAATTATACAAACATGCTTATTTAATTGCTGGGACAACTTTTTACTTAACATGATCTCTCTACAGTTCATTCATATTAAAGGTACCTTGGTGTATGTACTGTGTTGGAAATAGCATAAAGTGGGAGCATAAAAAAAAGGGACATTGCGCAATCAGACAAGTCTCGCTCCAACTCGCTTGTATCTTATTTTTCTCTTTCTTTCCCTTTCTCTGAAACAGACCCGAAGTGTTCACCTTGGTCCCCGTCTCGAAAGTTCAATGATCGCCTCCCTCCAGCCAGGAACATGAAGGGATTATCGGGAAGCCGCTCCCAGCACCAGATCCCTTTACCCTATGGCTTGGACTATGACCCCCACGTCCATGACCTCCACGCTCACCATGGCGCCGACACCCGCCACTCATCCTACCTGCTCAGCCCCACCGAGAGCTGCCCCATGGATTTCCACCACCGCTACTCGCCACGCAGCTCCGTCTACTCTGACTGCATGATGATGACCCCTGTCACGATGCCTCCTGTCCCCGTGCCGGAGCACATCTCCAGCAGCACCTTTCCCAGAATGCACTACAGCTCTCAGTATTACGACTCGGCCACAAGGGACGACTGCGCCGCCATCACAGCCTCTGCCACCTCGCCGGCGGTCGCCGCCGCCGCGGCCGCAGCGGCCGCCGCCTCCCATCTCGCCGGCACCAAGAGCAATCGCCTTCCTGCAAACCTAATGGACCAGTTTGAGAAACAACTGCCGCTCCACCGCGACGGCTTCCACACGTTACAGTACCAGCGCACCTCCACCACCACTGAGCATCGCAGCGAGAGTCCGGGCCGCATTAGACACCTCGTTCATTCCGTCCAGAAGCTCTTCACCAAGTCCCACTCCCTGGAGGGATCGTCCAAGATGAATGGCACAAAAGGTGACGTTATGGGGGGTGGAGGAGGCAGTTATCACCATCATGGCCACCACTCCACCAAACACGGTAGCAGGAGGAGCAAGAGCAAAGAACGCAAACAGCGCTCTGGCGGCTGGTGGAGCTCCGATGACAACCTGGATAGTGACAGCACCTACCGCACACCCAGTGTCATGTCGCGGCACCACGGGGAACACGTCAGCCACTGCTACCCTGACTCCATGCACAGCCATCACTTTGGAGACCTGTCACTCAAGACCTCGAAGAGTAACAATGATGTCAAGTGCTCCGCCTGTGAGAGCCTGGCCATGGCGCCCGAGGGCAAATTCATGAAGAGGAGCTCCTGGTCGACACTGACAGTCAGCCAGGCCAAGGACGCCTACAGGAAGTCATCGCTTAACCTAGAGAAACCCATGATGCACTCGGACCACAAGCCTTCATCGCGAGCATTTCACTACCTGCAGGTAAGTCGCTCTTTACTTGATTTATGTTTAAAAATGGACAAATCAAACAAGGTTCATATACAACATAGTATAGTTTTGGTTTTATTCATGCTGTGATTTTGTTTTTCTCTTTTTTTAAATATTGTCTGTCACTGTTTTATGTTGTATTGTATGGAACTTTGTGTGACGTGCTACTGCTGCTGTCTTGGCCAGGACACTCTTGTAAAGGAGATTTTTAATCTCAATGAGGCATTTCCTGGTTAAATAAATTTAAAATACAACGAGTGGTTACATTTATGGAAATGTAAGCCGTTTAATAAATTAAAGATAGACTGGAAATTTGATTGTACGTATTTCGGGGGCTATATATACACACACACTGTATATACTGAATATATAGACACTCCAGAGAGGCTCGTCAATGGAGGCTGAGAAGAGGGGTGCTCCTCCTCTATTTTTTTAAAGGGGGAAGAGAAATATCAAATCATAAAAAGACTTCTTGGATAAAATAAACCATCACACAATCTCAGTTTCATTTATAAAAAAATATGTTCCTTTCATATCTGGAAGAAATCCATGATTACCTCTTCTATCAATCTGATGTAATCCATTTGTTCATACTAATATCTGATTGGCCAAAAAATGTAAAATGACATGCTCCATTTGACATGCCATAATAATTCATTAATTATCTCCAACTGTATTGGGACAAGCGTGCAGTTAAGTGATTCTGTACATTAGCAGATTATAAAATATATTATAAAGTTTATTTTTAAACACATCACTTCAGAACACTTTTGCCCTGGATTGACTGGCGGCCTGTCCAGGGTGTCCCCTGCCTTCGCCCTATGTCAGCTGGGATCGGCTCCAGCGCCCCACGACCCTAATGAGGATAAGCGGTATGGATAATGAAAAAAAACGAAAAAACTTCAGAACAATCCATTTTAATTAGCTCTTTACAACAGAGTCCAATTTACCCGTGCAGCAGTCCGTCGCCTTTACCGGGATTCAGTCAGTTGAAATAAACCATCACAAAATCTCAGTTGCACGGTCAGCGGTTTTCTGACTTCTAGTGACACATTGTACACACAAGGCCTGTTCCCACCCAGAGCCTGCAGTGATTGTTTTTAAGAAATCCTGTAAACCATTGTTCTACTGATACATGTTTTGTTGCAGTTAAGAAAGTAGAGACAAGTAATCGCATAACAATAATAATCATTGTATTTATATTGCACTTTCTAAGCTTAAGCACAGAGTGTTTTCCAAATTCGAAGAGATGCAGAATACAATTAATACATTTACACCTTGACACATAGAACTGGTGCTATTCTATGTTTAAAAGATCAAATATCGTCCAATGCAACCAACGGATTATTGTCATCGTCGGATATCCATATTGTTATTAAAAAGCGCTAACATACAGTATTTCAAACCTGAATTCCAGTGGTCGGTTGAACGGCTAGTAAATGCATAGAAAGCCTGGACATCACCTATCTGAACATATAACAAACGATAATTGAGATCAATATTTACCCATCCCCACAGAGGATCTTCTGAGTAACATGTAGTGATTGATGTATGAATAAGAAAGCCTCCCAGGGAGGTCAGAAAGAAAGGTTACTCTCCTGAGGGCGATTACAGTGTCCAGTGTGAGAAGCCAACATATTTAAACAGGATTCCCTTTTGTGTCGTCACCTCAGGGAGCTGTTGTCTATTCAGATGTAGAACTCAATTGATGGAATCAATGTCATGTTGGAAAGGAATACAGGGCTAACTGAGCGAGACTTCACTGTTAAAAACGCACAGGTTAGGTGTAGATAAAAAAGTATACATATACATATACTGGTAAGCCAGAGCTGAAGCAGTAGGTTGCAAACTAAAGTAGAAATACATTGTGTGATACACAGTTTTTCAGGCCTCTGACTTTACCATCCCAGTGATAAATAAAGAGGACTGGACTAGTTTAGCCACAGGTACTGGCAGTCACTTGTTTTGAGGTAATGGCTATCTCCTTTTTCAATTTCTTTTAATTTTTGATTTTCAGCACTTAGCAACTGCTCTCATTCAGAGTGACTCAGTCAGCGCAGCATTAGAATACCGTAAGCTTAAATTCAGGTTTCAATTATCATCAAATGAAGGTGATTTAACCTCTGCAACAAATTAAAATATGGTGACAGAGAGTTTAGCTCTCTACAAAAGAGGCATCATTGGATATTAAGGGGTTAGTTGTGCTTTGAAACTCTGCAGCTCCCATCAACACTTGTTGATGAGTAGAAGTTTGATTTCATTTTACTGACCCTACTTTTACGAAAGGCAGTCAACAGTGCTGCTCTCACATAAAGCTACTAAATGCATTTCTGAGCGTCCTTGGAGAAGGTTCAGGTTGAATCTTTGCCGAGCTCATGCACTTTGATGTGTAGCGCATCCTTTCACACAAACACACACACTGCAGTTGTGTGTGTGCCATGGGGCCAGGAAGACTCTGTCAATACAGAGGCTCTCTGATGGCATTTGACAAGCTTTTGTGTCAGCGGGCAGAGACCCTGCAGCTGCCACATGGGCACATTCTGCTCTGAGAGTCCACACTGAGGGCCTTATCCAGTGGAATACAGGAGGGGGGATCTGTACGAAGGCGCTGTGCTCATTGCTTTGTGTGCTCATCGGATTGTATCTGTTTGATGTGTCTGGGTCTGAGTCTGTGTTCACTTGTGATGAGGAGGACAGGTCTGCATTGGGCAAGCCGTTGACATAATCTTATTTCAGCAAGTGGCAAGTCTTCAGGCGAGCCCCCTAACCCAACAACCTCAGCTGTACTGTCGGGTAAAGCTTACGTCAAACTAAATGACTCTTACACATGCTAAAAATATAAAAATGATCGAGAAAATCTTAAAGATCATCATGAAACATCAACAGATACAGGATACAGGATAGTTCCTGTAGATTTCCTGCGTCTAAGGACCCCAAGATCTTTAACAATCTATAAGTCTTTACTTTTATGAACTATATGAGCCTCAATGTAGAGATAGTGTGCAATGTGACAATGTCCGACAGTGATTTTACAGATTATTGAAAGTGATTTATAGCAGGCCTATGCTGATTGAATTCTAAAAGAAAATGTACAAACATTGTAATAATTGTATAGCTTTCTTTAATATTGTATGATTAGCTTTTTACTAATAAGTACCTTTTTTATGGCTTTCTGTCTCCCGTGGGAGAGAAATACTTAACTTGAATGGGATAAAGCTTGGTGAACAGAGTGTAAATAGAAAACGGGTTGGCCTGGTCCAAACATCTTGAAGCATGTTTTGAATGTGAGAAACAGCATAATGTAAACAGTCTAAGTATTTGGCAATATTCCATAAATCCTCTAGCTCCAATAAATCATACATTTTGCCCTTGCTTGTCGGAGATGTAGCCAGTGCGGTGCTTTCCCTTTAGTGTAATAATGAAATATCTCAGGAGTTGGCCGGGAATTTGAAAAGATGATCTGTGGAGGAACTTTGTCTCCCCTTGATGTCTCGATTAGATATCAACTATCTATCAACTGTAACATCCAAAAAGGTTGATCTGGTCTTCTCCCAATAATATACACTAGCCATTGCAATACATTGTGTTTCTTGGAGCATCCTGCAGTTCGACAGTGTGGGACTGTATCCCTGATAGGTGACTTACAAACATTCGGTAGACAGCATTCAGTGTCACAAACCACATATGTCATCACTTCAACAAGCAAACATCACACTCTGGGATGAAATGACAGGACTTGTTCACTTATGCACAATAAAGTGTCTTGCCAGTTCATACAGGTCAGTGTTTCTGTGCTTGACACATGAACGTTTTCTACATGCTCCCACAAAATGAACCCTCTGCAGTGAAAATATGCTCAAACTTCTCAGTGTTTAGGAGTAACTAATGAAGGTGTTAAACAGCTGGCCTGTATCGCTGCTTCGGAGGCACAGCTGAAATTGCTCCTTCAGGTGTTGCATCAAATGAGCACAAAGATGAGTTAATGCTAATGAGCTACCGCGTTGCGTCCATGAGTGATGGCTGCCTTGTTCACCGCAGCCCCCGGCGACCGATGGTCGTGCATTAGGAGGAAAGTGGTTCTTTTACTTTATTGCGCTCTTTAAGCCTAATTAATTTACTTTCCAGACAATTGTTGCAGTTCATTTCACTTATGTGGGAGAGAATAAATGTATGCAGAGCAAATTAGTGTGTGTGATAGTTTTACTGATAGGGCCTACGTCTTGGAAGGAAGAGCAAAGCAGGCGAGTTCATTTCCATGTTAGAAAGCACAACCTTTTTTTAAATGGACGACACAAAGACGATAAATAATATCGTAAACCTCAACAGAACAAATGATCGTCATCAATTTTCCGATTCTCCTGCTGTATTATTGCAACATGGCAGCGAGCCATGCTTCCCAAGAAGATTAATAATAATAATAATAATAATAATACATAACATTTCTATAGCGCTTTTCATAATTCTCAAAGACGCTTTACAACACATAATTTAAAAAATCCTAAAAGCTATGCATTAAAAATTACCAAAAAAAACAAACGATAAAAGCAAATAAGAACGTTCAAGCACATAATCACACATTAAAAGCAGTTTTGAACAGGTGGGTTTTGATTAGTGATTTAAACGATGAGAGTTCAAAGGAGAGTTCTAGTCGCATATGGTCAAGATGCTTCCCAGCCCTTTTTCTTTTGACTACAAAAACATCTGAGTAAAATACACTCGATTGATGTTGGTGGAAAGCAATTGGTGCTATTATTAGCATCTCTTTTCTCTCTGAATTATGCCCCCCCGCATAGAGGCACAAATGTTCATACAATTGAATGTTAAGTGCCCAGTGCGGTCTCGTCTTTCACCCGTCTGAAGCGGAACGCCAAGTCAGAAAAGGAAAGAGTGAGAGATGGCCGACACGTGCAGCTACAGTGAGAATGGATGTGATAGAGAAAGCGTGACTCCACTATCGGCCACTCTGCTCTCTCTGAGAACAGTGACTGTGGCAGAGAAACAGCAAAGCTATATGATTGGGCAGAGTGAGTAACTGGCAGAGCATTAGGGACAGCCCTTTGCCTGCGGCTGTTGTTTCAAGAGCTGAAGGCTGCCCGGTCCGCTGCACCGGCTGCTCCGGCTGCTCCGGCTGCTCCGGCTGCACCGCACACCGACACAGCGTTGCACTCGGTACACAACGACTCAATCAATATTGTGCCTGTAGTGTGTGACACATTGCCATCGTAAACCACCGTCTTCGGGAACACGAAACCTCGCCTTGTGAGTGGCATTGATTTACATCTCATAAATAATTTGTCAATATTAATCACAGTTCATACTCAGTCAAATCAGGTGGGCTAAAGTGTAAACAGTATGTTCAATATGGCAATAAAAAGGTTGAGGGTAATTGCATCGTGGGCGTTAGTTGTATTCTACCTTTTATGTCTTTGACATCAAAATCTAATTAAAACATTCTGGTTTTCACCACATGAGCACCTGTAGACAGTGTACAGTAATGAGCTCACTATCACTTAATCAATATGTTCATGCTATAATTTTAAGAACATTTACTGTTCACACTTATTAAAATATTTAACACAAAACGCTCTTATGTCACACTACACTACCGTTCAAAAGTTTGGGGTCACTTAGAAATGTCTTTATTTTTCAAAGAAAAGCACTGTTTTTTTCAAGAAAGATAACATGAATCAAAAATACACACTATACATTGTTAATGTGGTAAATGACTATTCTAGGTGGAAACGTCTGGTTTCTAATGAAATATCTCCATAGGTGTATAGAGGCCCATTTCCATCAACTATCACTCCAGTGTTCTAATGGTACATTGTGTTTGCTAATCGCCTTAGAAGACTAATATCTGATTAGAAAACCCTTGTGCAATTATGTTAGCACAGCTGAAAACAGTTATGCTGGTGATATAAGCTATACAACTGGCCTTCCTTTGAGCTTGAAGTTTGAAGAACAAAATGAATACTTCAAATATTAATCATTATAACTAACCTTGTCAATGTCTTGACTATATTTTCTATTCAATTTTCAATTCATTTGATAAATAAAAGTGAGTTTTCATGGAAGACACGAAATTGTCTGGATGACCCCAAACTTTTGAACGGTAGTATATGTCGTGGTTAGTTACCTATTTGAATGTGAATATTGAATGTCTTTTTTGATCACATTTAGGGGCTGCATGTCACAGCATATGCTGTGCTCTTTTGGAAGTCAGTCAAAGCTAATTTAAGCAGTGATGCTGTGCCATTAATGACCGTTTGCTGATTTAAAAGTCGCAGCCCTGAGCCTCAGCGCTATGATTGGCAGTTTTAGCTGTGCAAGCATAAACATATGCAAACTGCATCACCGCCATAAGTGGAAAGGAAGTTCTATTAATCTTTTTCGACAAACCCTTGAATTAAGATGCCCATGTTTTTATTTGTAATATAGGTGCATTTCAAATGGTGTTTTAGCCTTGCAATTCAACTGGTTTGATGATCCTGCAGATGTAAAGTAGAATTTGAGCTCCTGGAAACACGCTGATGAATCTACTTCATGTTCATTTTCTTCCAATGGATTAAATTGTAAGCGTGCATCAACATTGGATTCTTGGTAGAGCTAACGGAATAATTCAGCCAACGACCTCCTCTCGTTGTCTCCTTTCCAACAGGAGAATTTATTCAATGATCACTCGTAAAATACAAGCTTGAATGCGATTGCAATCACAGCGGGAGTCCTCTCTCAAGAACACCGGTTGAAACCCCAAAACGACTCTCCCCCCAAGCCAAGTACGGCCCTCTAAGCACCCACATTTTCGTGACGTCATCCTGACCTTGCCTTCAATCAGGGGGTTGCTGGGTCAATCCCTGCCCTAGTCGATGTGTTCTAGAGCAAGGCACTTAACACTGTATTTGTATCATGATTGTAAGTCGCTTTGATATCCGAACCCAGGCAGCTGTTAAGGTCCAGCTTATAACTCAGGGCAGTATTGACTTATCTTGCTGTGGAGATGAAACGCACAGTACATGACCAATTACAGAACAGGATGCCGTCCCCCTCGTTATTACGAATCCTAGTCAAAGAGAATACAAATGGGACAAGGCCTTCAGAATTTGCACACTTGAATAAAATGGCCCATTGCGAACATACAAAGTAGCAAATAGGCAATGATTTCAGACGCCATACAGAAAGAATCTGAACGTCTCAGCTTCGTGGTGGCCCTCTAGGCCACATGCAGTAATGACACAGGGAAACAAATGTTTTATTATTCCTGCCAAATACAAGGAATATGGTTCTGTTTGAATAAAACTAAGAGAATCAAAAAAGTCTGAAATATTATTTGAAATAATAAAGTTAAATGTCATTCGTTTCATTTCTGCATTAATGGAAAATGCAATATAAATACAGTAATCTTACTTTATTATATTGTACTTACAAAACATTGTCGTGTATCCTGTTGACATCAGCTACTCCTTTAGTTATCAAGTTTAAAATTGGTTCGTGCTATTTCACCAACAGTGGTTCATATGTTTCAAAAGAATCCTAAACAAGTGCCTGTCGTGTTTGCTGTTAAGAACCTAACCTAGAGAAACCCTTTGGATCCTGTTGTCACCAGGGGTGTCAAACAGCTTCATTTTCTTTTGAGGGAAAATCCAGGAAGAATTTATCTGACTACTTATCCGATAGAGTTCTCGCTCTTTGGCTAATTAGACCTCATTGAACTTGCAAATCATATCTCTGATGTACACGCCTGCCCTTTTGTCTCTGATCAGGACAACCCACTGTTCCACGGCTGAACAAGTCACCACACATACCTGCTGAGAGAATGAAGCAATGTGACCTTATGATTATGCATGTGTAAGTCGTATTCAATACAGGTGTCATGTCTCTCATAGGTACCCCAAGATGAGTGGAGTGGATACCCAGGCGAGAAGGATGATGAGATCCCATGTCGACGGATGCGCAGCAGCAGTTATGTGAAAGCTATGGGAGAGGTGGACGATGAGAGCGGTGACTCTGACTGCAGCCCTAAGACCTCCCCGCTGAAGGCCATTCGGCCTGATGCTCTCGTCCTCAAATCAGCCATGCAGAGACCCCATTATGACTCCCAAAGGTAGGCCTTGCTGCTGAGCTTAACACATCAATGCCAAGGCTATGGGTTGATTTAAATGTCTTCCAATTGTTTTCATGAAACCAGTAAAAGGATTAATGGATGCTCAGAAGGTATGTAGACAACTAGGCAAGGTTTTAGAAATGTACCTTTTTAAACTAGCATTTGTACAAAAAATATGATTGTTCATAGGAATAGCTCAGGAATTGGTCGTTGTCTTTAGGGTCAATGGAATTAACTGCTTTATATAAATTGCATTAATATATTTTTGTTGAAGTGTTTCTTGAGGAGTAAGGAATAGGACCTTTATGGTGGAGGAGCTAACATGCAGGGTGTTGTATGCAAAATACTACACACACACTTCTATAGCTGTTGTATGAAGTTTCACGCACAACTGACTTCAGCTCCTAACCACACACTGCTGTGTCTTGTGTAGTGTGTATGCAACACATAGTCAGTGTTTTAAGGAGGGTTCAAAGAGAAAGCATTTGAATAGGTTTGTATGCAACCGGGACCTCGTCTTCGTTACAGGTTTTCATTTCTTTGCAACCCACCTGAAATTTGAATTGAGAGCTTCTGCTCTTTGAACCATCTGGGATCCACCACTTTGTCTCCGTAAAGTAAAACTGTTGTTTGCCGAAGCTGCTGAGCTGTCCCACAGAGACTTGAAGAGGTTTCACATTATTTGGTGATTCCAAGGGAAGTTGCTTGGCAACAAAAAGAGAGTTTTGATTGCCGTTCCATATATCACTGTGTGCGTGCCTGGATCATGTATTATGCTGCTATTTAGAGCCATGGAGTCTTACTTGTTGACTTATTTTCTAACAACATCACTTACTTCCTCTTGAGTGCTGTGGGCTAAGTATTCCATCGACAACCGTTTCATGAGATCAAGAAAAGTGCTCTGCTGAACGCTGGAGTGTCAAATGGCTTTTGTGTTTGTGACCTTTTTCATCTGCTAGTTTCAATATTTGCCTGACATCTTACACGGGCAATGTCCCTCATCTCATCAGTGTTGTTGACGAGTCTGTAGCAAAACTGTCACATTTATATAACGTCAGCCTCCAGGAAGGAGGCTTTAACATACCCAGGCTTATTGGATAAGGGAATCATTGCCACACAGGACATACATCAAAGTTACTGACTATTGTGTTTAGAAGTGTGAAGCACAGTACTTATTGCTATAGAAAGATTATATATATATATATATATACAGTGCATCCGGAAAGTATTCACAGCGCTTCACTTTTTCCACATTTTGTTATGTTACAGCCTTATTCCAAAATGGATTAAATTCATTATTTTCCTCAACATTCTACACACAACAACCCATAATGACAAAGTGAAAACTGTTTTTTGCAAATTTGTGCAAATCTGTTAAAAATAAAGAACGAAAACATAACATGTACATAAGTATTCACAGCCTTTGCCATGACACTCAAAATGTAGCTCAGGTGCATCCTGTTTCCACTGATCATCCTTGAGATGTTTGATTGGAGTCCACCTGTGCTAAATTCAGTTGATTGGACATGATTGAGAAAGGCACACACCTGTCTTTATAAGGTATCACAGTTGACAGTGCATATCAGAGCATAAACCAAGCCATGAAGTTCAAGGAATTATCTATAGACCTCCGAGACAGAATTGTATCGAGGCACAGATCTGGCGAAGGGTACAGAAAGATTTCTGCAGCATTGAAAGTCCCAATGAGCACAGTGGCCTCCATCATCCGGACATGGAAGAAGTTTGGAACCACCAGGACTCTTCCTAGAGTTGGCTGCCCAGCCAGACTGAGCGATCGGGGGAGAAGGGCCTTAGTCAGGGAGGTGACCAGGAACCCGATGGTCACTCTGATAGAGCTCCAGCGTTGTTCTATGAAGAGAGGAGAACCTTCCAGAAGGACAACCATCTCTGCAGCACTCCACAAATCAGGCCTGTTTGGTAGAGTGGCCAGACGGAAGCCACTCCTCAGTAAAAAGCACATGACAGCCCGCCTAGAGTTTGCAAAAAGCACCTTAAGGACTCTCAGACCATGAGAAACAAAATTCTCTGGTCTGATGAAACAAAGATTGAACTCTTTGGCCTGAATGCCAAGCGTCATGTCTGGAGGAAACCAGGCACTGCTCATCACCTGGCCAACACCATCCCTACAGTGAAGCACGGTGGTGGCAGCATCATGCTGTGGGGATGTTTTTCAGCGGGAGGAACTGGGAGACAAGTCAGGATTGAGGGAAAGATGAATGCAGCAATGTACAGAGACATCCTGGATGAAAACATGCTCCAAAGCGCTCTGGACCTCAGACTGGGGCGACGGTTCATCTTCCAACAGGACAACGACCCGAAGCACACAGCCAAGATAACAAAGGAGTGGCTTGGGGACAACTCTGTGAATGTCCTGGAGTGGCCCAGCCAGAGCCCTGACTTGAACCCGATTGAACATCTCTGGAGAGATCTGAAAATGGCTGTACACCGACGCTCCCCATCCAACCTGATGGAACTTGAGAGGTTCTGCAAAGAAGAATGGGAGAAACTGCCCAGAAATAGGTGTGCCACGCTTGTGGCATCATACCCAAGAAGACTTGAAGCTGTAATTGCTGCCAAAGGTGCTTCAACAAAGTATTGAGCAAAGGCTGTGAATACTTATGTACATGTTATGTTTTCGTTCTTTATTTTTAATAAATGTGCAAAAATTTGCAAAAAACAGTTTTCACTTTGTCATTATGGGTTTTTGTGTGTAGAATGTTGAGGAAAAAATGAATTTAATCCATTTAGGAATAAGGCTGTAACATAACAAAATGTGGAAAAAATGAAGCGCTGTGAATACTTTCCGGATGCACTGTATACAGTATATAAGAGGACATTCGGGGCTTTCCTGTGATACCACATGTGTATATAGCAGTGTGAGATATTATAGATTGATTATTCAGAGGCTTTAAAAACAGTGTCAATAATCGAAATTATTCTAATTATGATTATGTAATTAGCTCATTGTAACAGCCAATGGATCCTGTATTTCACAGCTGATTTGACTCCTTGTGGTGCATTACCTGTACTTAAAGAGTAACTTAAAATCGGGCTGAAAAGCAGTGCTTCGCTGCCCTCTCCGGCCGGCAGTCTCAGCTCCCTTTCACCTCGGACTGGGTTGTGGAGTTCACCTGTACCTCATTGCGGCAAGGTGAAAAGCTAAACCACTGCAGGTCAGCAAACATTTTCAAGGGTTGTCGAGATACTCTGTAATCACTTCCTGATCACATCTCTGTGATGAAATGTATCTGTTGCCAACTCGTATAAAGTACATTTGTGACCTAGAAGATGCTGCTCCGTCACCTTCACATTCACACTAAGCTCGTTGTTGCTCAGCTTTTACTCGGCTTATTGTTCTCTGTTCACTGTTTTCTTTCCAGGCAGTGGGGCTTTCAGATGTAGCCACAGTCTGTGAACCCGGAGAGGCGTCATGCATCCCGTCACTCAGTGCTCTGTGCTATTTTTGTCACCATCATCTCAGCTGGGTTCTGATCACTTGTGCCCACAAACAAATCCGCCCTCTTATTTTTGTAAAGCTTTTTTGGCGGAGAATGTAATAATATCATAATTGCCGATTGTGACTCATTGTTTCTTTAATAAGAGACAAGCCGAACACATGCTCTCTATAGTTTTGCGAACAATGCAAAATAGTTCAATGTCGATATCAGCAGTTCAGTAACCGTCATGAGTCATTCAGGTGGCTGATGATCCTTTTAAATAAAGATGCTCCGACATGACCCTCACCAAAGAGGAGACACACCAGGCACATTGATGCTCGCCAGTACATTATTATCCAGTCATGTTCCATGTTTGGCTTTTGAACTGTGCAATCATATCTGTCCCTACCCCTTGTCCTCGTTCAGCCAGGGCTACCACTTGCAAACCACAAGAGATATGCGACCCCACCCTAGTGTCACGCTGGACCCTGCCTCCTTTCACCCTCCGCCCTTCCGCTCTCGCAACCAGAGCTACATGCGGGCCGTCAGCACCCTCAGTCAGGCTAGCTGCGTCAGCCAGGTGAGTCTTCAACAAATACATCGCACAGGGGAAACCCCTGGAGACATTCGCGAGAGCTTATGGTCTGTTGTTTTGTGCGGAGGGCTTCACAGAGACATACAACACCACATCCACAGGTGTCCCTAATGGAGGTCCACAGCTGATTGTTTAGAAGACATACTGTCGCCTTGGCTGTCACAATAGGCAGAAATAATGTGTGCTGTTTTGGACTGGAAATTGATGAATCAGCTCGAGACACAGATGTTGTTTGGGGTTTGTTTTCCTGAAGTGTTTTGTTGGATTACGAATCATGAAATTGCACATAACTGAGTGACGAAGACATCCGTTTCACACCAGACAGTCTGCAACCGGATTTGGCCCGCGGATTTCTGGAAACGACCACTTCCAAACAATCTCTCCCTCTCCTACTGTTGTGGCATGTCAGCTAACTAGCTAACAAACAACACCAAAAGCAACAGTTTGTTTTGGTTCACAGAATATAGTTCGAGCTATTACATATGTTTAGAATTAGAGGCTCGGGCTAGAGACTCGGGGTAGAGACACAGTAATGTCATGTCTCACCCACACACCAAACTTTTCAGCTTTCTTCCTTTTTCAAACCCTACTCTGAATCTTTACAGTTGGATCAATTGTGCAAGTCTGTTTTGGACCTCCATGGTGGAACAAACAAACACAAGGTTGCTTTGAAGATTTGTGACTCAGCAACAGACCCTCCACAAGGAGGAGGAGTGACACAGGTAGGGAAAGATTCTGTCCAAAAGAAGGGCTTACTCCTGCTGGTGTACAAATATCCAAAAAATAAAAGCATATTAAAACTGTAATTCATTTTTGTATGTTAAATGGAGAAATTATAAGAAAAAGCATGGGTATGTTGACAGAGGACAGAAGAGGACATGACAGGAAAGAACATACTTAGATAGATAGCTAATTTTATAGTGGCATGATTTAGTTGCATGCTCTTGACAATAAGTTAATTAATCTTTGTGTAAGCTAGAATAATTCTTATATTTGTAAGAGCTACAAGAATAATTGAGAATGTCGTGTACATCTTTTAGTTTGGGGGTATGAGGTGAATAGAATGTTTTAACACAATGATTATTTTTCTGATTGTTTCCTGTTGTCATCTGCTTTTTTTTCATTTGATCTTGACATTTATTCAGTTTAAGGTCGGAATGACAGTGACATTTCCTTACGCTAACACTCCTTCATATTTGCTGTGCAAAGGGGAAGAATCAAAGTGAGAAAGAGAAAGGACGAGGAAAAATTAAGGACTGCTATTCCTGTTTTTGTCTCTCAGGTGAGTGAGACTGAGATCAATGGCCAGTTTGAGTCAGTTTGCGAGTCCGTTTTTAGTGAAGTAGAATCCCAGGCCATGGAAGCCTTGGACCTGCCTGGTTCGTTCCGCACTCGAAGCCACAGTTACCTCCGTGCAATTCAGGCTGGTTTTTCCCAAGATGACGACTGCTTGCCTTCAATGACATCCTCCACTGTCACTTCAACTCTCAGATCAACAGGTAAAACAATTCCCCCCTAAATGAGAGAGGGCTTAGACTACATATATCCTCATACATCCTATACATGCGCACAAACTTGACATACCTGCATATGTACAGTGGGGAACCCTTGAGCTTCAGCGATGCCGGGCTGAATGATCTTTGGACGCTATAGTGTGCGTGTGTTTGTTTTTGCCTCTGCATACTTCAAATTGCTGAGATGGATTTGCTTGTGTGTTACTTTGCACGATTCATGCATCATTAGCTTCTGGTTGGCCACTTGTGGCGTTGCCAAGCTGTAGACTAATGAAGGGGGGGAGGGTCGCATAAACACTGAGGTGGCAAAACACACGCTCACGGTACACACTATTACAACACAGCCACACACCATGGCATGCCTAACAGGAACAGGCCTTACCCTGAGCATGTTAAACTGTGGTGCTATATATGTGTTGTGCCAAGCGTGTGAGTTACTTAGGGGAGCCGGGGGGGTGAGGACCGAAATGAGCCAGGGGTAGGGGAGCGGTAGATTGTTGACATATTGGTGTTCAGAGGATACAAGCCCTTCGCCTGTGCTCAGCTGCACCAACACATTAGCATATGCTTTAAACCCGACCTGGTCATTGACCTCATACATAAATTAAAAAAGAACAATCTTGTAACCAATTTAAGGTAAGTCAACAACCTCTAGAGACTATAACACGGACTGGTTGCACAAAGGAACCTACTGATACTGGTATATTCGCGTGTGAGAAGTACTACCTTCAATTACTTGCAGTGTCGTGTTGTATGAAAAGCAAATCTCAGTCAAAATAACGAATGAATTGTAAGCAAAGTTTATCAGAGGACTTCCTAAAGTTGATGATGAACTGTCGTCAACATCAACTGCAAGTTTCCAGTTCAACAAACTAATTTTTTAACTGACGTATTTTTAGGCGCAATTACAATACGACAGTTAAGCCACAATCAACATGTTCTGAAAACAACACCTTCTGTTTAAGGACTCACATATTTATAAGTCCTACGTGTTGCTTTTTTAATACAGCATGCAAGATTGTCATGGTTTTGTACAATGCAGTGCAAGCAATATACAATTATCATTTCAGGTTCTTTGTGCGAGCAGTCTTTCCAGTAACTCCCTCACTAAGTGCATTTGGTGTTTAACCTGCAAGAGTAAAGCTATGAACCCTATTGAAACATTTTTCTTTAATTATGTGCATTTTTTTATTATTATGACCTGGATTTTCATTGTTTTTGTACACTTTTCTGTCAATTGAATATTGGACACAATGGCACTTTTACTAATTTTGTGGATTTTGTTTTCTCTTAAAATCTGGACTTTTGTTTTTGGAATTCTTTCATATTCAATTGGGTTTCCATCTACGATTTCTTGGATGTGACGAGTATTGAGGATAAAGGAGTGTTCTCCAATCCCACTGTCTTATTTGCTGAACTCTATTCATTTAACTCTCTGCTCCAAATCTGTCAGCTCGATGTGGACTAAAACAAGCAGTTGACTGTACAATATGTTTTGGAGTTGTATTTTGAAGATTGGCATGATGCATCAATTACTCTATGTCAGATAAGGTTATAGCAACCCAGATGAAAGGTTCCCTGGATGGTGATTAATTGTATACAGCACCGTCACCGCAGTCAAGCAACACTCTAAATTATATTCCTCCTTTGGTGTACTCTTTGCACTGTAATTAAATAACAAATTAAGTTACTTATCCGGACTACATTGGCTAAGAAAAACACTGATTCCTGGAATCATGTTTTTATGTTAGTATTTAGTTCCAGGTTATAAGTGAATTGTAAGCGGCTTATGAACCAAACCCCGTGTGAGACTAGTGGGCCCTTGAGTGGGGAAGATATCCCATCATGCTCCATAGGGCAGACGAGCAGCAAACCCCTCTCCATTTGACCATCCATCTCTTGAAGGATAACCAGGTGGAATGAACAACTGGAGGCATCAGTGATGATTGTTGCAGGTATTTTAATGTTGACACGCATACATATATCTATGTATATGTGTGTTTTTGCACTGCCTTCTCAATAAAAACTATAGATACATAGAGTTTATATTGATATAGTTGGTCGAGATATCTCATTATGTTATCCTAAGTAGCAAACACGGTTCCAAACAACTCACAAAACCTCAGACTTTTGAAATGTCTTCCTAAAACCTTGATATCTTTGAATATTGATTACAGTGATACATGCGATGCTGGCTTTTGTGAGTTGTTTACCATGTCTCTATTTTAAGTGTGCTTCGACCACATTTTAAGTGTAAATGTATGAGAGATGTACTTCTCAAACTTTTCAGAGTGTATCCATATGGCAACCATAAAATAGCACTGAATGTTATCGCATTGCCACCGTCTCCAATCCTTTGTGAGAGCAGCATGCGTCTGCTGTACATGTGTGAACGTTATTTTTTTTAACGTTAATTTGACTTCTTTTAAAAACGCCACGTATGGCAGTCGAAATAACCCTTGGCATTGAGTCTGTCAGCTGTCTTTGACTGTGGGATTGCAGCCTCTCCCTGGTGCAGCCCCGAAGGGGGGAGAGACCCCTCCCCTCCCCGGGTTACTTACTCCACATGGTCTAATCAGCCACCTTGGACCTGATATGTTCAATAGGGTTCATATCTGCTTCTTGACCCAGTGGGTTGTGATTCTTTTACTTCCTTTACATCTTTTCTTTTGCACAAAATGGCACAAAATAATCACTTTCGATATGTTTTGAGAAAAGGGTTACTCAGAAAATGGATTCATGATTTGGTAACAATTGATGTATTTCATGTTTAATTCCACTCTTTGCTGTGCTGTGCAGTGAAAAGATGGAAAGAAGCCTCGAGATGACTGAGAAGGCAGTGTAAAAACATTGGGAAAAGCCGACAGTATGTGAGTTTAATGACAACCGTTATTGCTTTAGTTAAGTTACATTTAAAAAAAGGTGCTGTCTATTCTGTACTCCTCTGACAGGAAGTAGCTCTATTGCTTGGAGATGACCCATTTTGGATTTTCCGTCAAATGCACCACAGAAAGTTCAATTAAATATTTCACAGCAACTTCCCAAAACATGTTGTTATGAACTCCACAAACAATACACTTAGATATTGATCACAAATGGACAGACATTTGGAAATGTATGACACTACTCAGTTACCTCTCGGTTCTTTACTACTCTGGTGCAGACATATTTAAACAGCACACCAGTCAACGGTGAAATATCATCCCCAATTCAATCGCTTACAGCTTAAAACCAAACAGGAACAACATTGGGGATGATCTTGTACGTCTTTGTAATTACCTGCCACTCACATACTGTATGTTTTCCATAGATATGTGTTTGTTTTCTAGCTCAGAATCCAAATCAAATCTCACTCCAGCTGTTCCTTTCACTTTGAATGTCCTTCTTTTTGCATATTCAAATTTCTCTTCCAGAGGGATATGATCTAATGGATGGGATCTCTTTACTAAATGACGACATGATAGAGGATGATGACGGTGCTAGCTCCTCTGCCTATGTGGAGCTGGAGAGGCTGGAGAGAGAGACTGCTGCTGCTCGCAGTCATCACAGTACTAGCTCCACCGTTACAGCCATCTCCGTGCCACCGCCGTCTCCGCCTTCATATCGGGCCCCCTCACCATTAGACCCTGAGACGCCGGTCCCTCAGGCCCTTCCGGCCTTTAAAGAGTCTGCGAACATGGTTGCTGCCTTCAACATGCAGTGGAAGGATGAAATCTCAGCAATGCGCTATGAACTGGCGGAGCTGCGTAGAGACGTCTGCGGGGAATTGAAGACTTTCAACAGTAACTTCTTCAACTTTACTCAGTGCTACAACATGTGGACTTTCTGCCGGGAGCCTTGCTACGACAGCACCACACAGACAGACGACAGAGTGTCCATAGGAATTCAAGCAGGCTCAAGTTGGTCCATTCGACAGAATAAAGAGGACAAGTCAGTGATGTGCCAACCAGATCCAGCACCCTTCAGCATTGTGGATTTGATGGCCGCCCCCCGAATTGAGATCATAGAGGGAACCCCCGAGAGCACGCCAGAGGGGTCAGGCAGCCCTGCCAGCCCATTTCCAATCGAGGATTTCCCATGGGAGATCAATATAAATCAAAAGACCCATAAGCAAGCAGACATAGGTGGCCACTCAGGTGGTCACAGAAGTGCTAGTCTAGAACTGTGGAGCAGGAAGTACACCAGTGGGCCCATGTCATATCTGTCTATGTCATTTTAATCATTCCCATTGTACGCATACTGTAAAACGAGATGAGGAAGTCAGGGTAAATACCTGACATTTGCCAAGAGAAGCAGGGCTCAGTTGTTGTTAGATGTCCCTTTACTCTATGCAGACACAGAGTCTGTCATCTCTTGAGCAGGTTACAAGTGTCTTGGTTAGCCGTGGATTAAACGAGAATGACTTTGCGTTCCACCAGAATGAGGTGACATAAGAATGTGAGAGAGAATGTGGCTGATGCTCAGATCCTCAAGTGCCAACAAGTGCAGCAACATCTTCCCTCCGCTGTCTTAGATACCCCAACCTTCAGAGAAAAAGTCAATTGAAGTAAATATGATCGGCAATCTGAGGGTCTCTTAATGATAAAACTCAATAATCAGCCATTGTGAGGTGAGACGTCCTTAAATAAATAGCTCATGTTCATTCCAGTTTCTCTTCCTGTAGAAACATTATTCTAAGCACCTGAGTATACTGAAAAAATACTGTGAATAAATTTATAAACCCTAGTTTTTTAAAGAGTGCTTTAAAGATGAATACATTATTTATGAATACATTGATATATAATTAGTTAGTTGTTCTAATCAAAGCATTTCTTTTCCATTGCCTTCATCCATTTTGTAGCCAGGTCCAGTTGAAATGGGCATTTTGAAAATTTCCAATTTACAAAGGAAGTAACTGTATCATCATTTGATAATAATAAAACTAATTAGATAGTGCTGACGACAAGTTATTCTAAACATGTGTGAAAGTCTTTTCACTGGACCACTGATGGATAACACTGTCTCACTGCGTCGGGGACTTAGTCCTCGGCTCAGATTGTTTACGATAAATCAATTGTGACCGATACCAGACCGAGTCTAACGGCACGTGCAGAGGGAAGAGCAAGGGAGACTCTGTGATCGGGAAGTGTGAATGTATTGGCTTCAGTTCATATTTGCACAAACTGTATTCATTTTCAAATTCTGTATATGTATATAAATGTACCATTTTGTATATAGAGAAACTTATATTCAAAACTTGTACTGTTGGCCGTTATCAACACCCATTTCTAACAGCGCTGAGAGGGGTTCTAATAGTAATTGTGGTTCTAAACCAAACACCGCACTTTCTCCAGTCTTCAAGGTCTGTCTTCATTTATTTCATCATATTCATCATCTCGCTGTCTGTGCATCTCAAAAGGGAAGTTTGTTAGCTCATCCCAGTGTTTCCACTGTTGTTGTTCTTGCAGTGAGGACTGGAGGTTCTTAAAAGTTTGTTTCAGTGTCTTATTTATCCGTTTACCTTCCAGAGGAAAAAGGAAAATTAGAGTTTTGGAAAATTGTGTGAAGAGATTTGGACTTAATTCTCCCATAAACCACTTTTTTTTAAATGCCACGTTTCTCTAGTAACGGTGCAATTTTTCATGCTGGGGTGGTTTATCACTGCTGAAAGATAAAAGAGAAACATTGGCCCCTATAAGTAGACAATCAGAGCCACTGAGGGCCTCTACCTCTCCTACATGTTGCCAGAGGGGCAGTATAGTACCACTGAATGAAAAGCACCGCCTCACTAGTGATGGCTCAGCCGGGCTCCGGTCGAACCTAAATGACGGGGAGCCCTCAATCATTTGCTGGATTTGGCCAATTGCTCATTTAGTCTGTTATCCATAATATAAAAGCTGCTCATCAGCCACTGGCATCCCCCTCTTCCACTCATCTAGTCCACTGTCCCATTGCACCAACATGGCGTACCAAAGTTACTGTAATACTGAGGCCAACAACCAATATCTCCACGCTCGACAGCACTTATCTTTGGACGATCGCTGCAGCACAGGCCCATGGGAAGCCTGTGTGCATCCGACCCCAGAACCCTTCAAAAGGACTTTCAATAAAAGGAGAGGCATCATCTCTCACTTTATAGAGTAGGTCTTCTTCCCCTCTTTTGCGCGGCCAAAAGACAATACTTGCAGAAAAAGTGGCATTCTGAAAAAGATGATATTCATACAAAGGTTGTACTCGAGGTAAGATAAGAATTAAAGTGGAAGCCATGGAGGAAAGAGAGGCTGACATTTCCTTTCCAGTTAATGCAGTCGCTCCGCCCCACACACATGTTGCAGTAACTCATCCAACCTGAGCTGATGACTCGTTTGCCTTGATAATCTCACGTCTGTGTTACAGAGGAACACTATGTTGAGGCATGTTGTGCTCAGAACTGGGAACTTGAGGTTTTGGTACAACAAATAATAGGTACAGAATAAATTCCAATATTGCCATCATTTGCAATACAGAATAAGTATTTTAAAAAGTTTATAATCTATTTATTGTTGTTATAAACCCAAATAAACTCAAGTTTGAGTTTTTCTTTATGGACTGGGCAAAGGCTCTCTGAAGGCTTGTATTCATTTTTTTGCTTTTTGAATGATTAAGAGGGGATTGCAGTGGCATTCCATACTTTACTATCTTTTCCCATTGTTTGTTTGGAGAATGCATACTTATTTGAAAGGTGCTGAAGACTGATCAATCATGATGTCACCAAACTACATTTGTTCATTCTATGCAAGTCCTTTGTTCTTTGTCGTCATTTTACATCATCTATATTTTTTCAGTTATTGATTTTAGGTATTTACATTCGAGTGATCAATGCCGGGAGTGGAATGATGTTTTCAGAAAATATGGTGGCTTTTTAAATTTTATTAAAAAAAATATTAATTCGGATTATTTTTGCATGAGCTAAGGGGCCACACTTAAGGTCGATTTAGTGTTCCCAGTGTTTTCCCATGTTGGCTTCTATGTATACTAGATTCAAAGAGTTTGTTGGTGAGATTCTTGAGATTCATGCATAGTGATAGCATCCGTGCGCTTTCATAATATACAAAAGAAAAACAACCATAAGTGTATCATTGTCAATTAATTTAGCGACTGTACAGCAAAATTAGGAAACAAAGCTTGTGGTAACATAATTGGAAATGCTTTACAAATGCTTAACATTACAACAACAAAAAAGATATCTAATTGAACACCAAAATGGTGATTTATTGATCCCAGGGAACTCACCCATGCTTTAAACAAAGTTTAATCCACTGTTTTGTTATTTCATCATTTAGCCCAAAGAAATGACCCTTCCCTTAAAACAAGTTGAAATGTAGCAAAATACAGATATTGAAGCATTATTTTAAAAATATATACCTGAAAGATGTACATTTAACAAAGGCTGAAAAAAATAGACAAAAGGGTATTTTAAATTATTTTTTGACCATGCAACCATATTTTGTGTAATGCAAAATATAATTATTTGTAAGAAATTCTGAACTGTCTCCCTTATATGTGACCGTGTGTAGTCAACTGCCCCATGAGTTTTTGTTTACATGTTGTTGGTATCCAGAGATCTGATGCAACAACTGTGCCAACTCTGACGTCCAGCTATTGGGACAAAGGTTTTTGAAAGAGTCTGATCTCCCCTGAACCTGTAACACCGCTTGAATATAAATCCTTTTCTACCCCATGTTCTCTTCCTGCAGTTATTGAAGCTTTCTTGGAGAAAACATGCTACTCTGTTTTGCATCATTTTGCAATTTTTAGGGATCTCGGACTGAATTGTTTAGCGATCAGACTTTATCAAAGTTATAAAGCACTTTTTGAAAGTCATACCTTAGCCTGCATTTGTTAGCTTCTGCTTATTTTTGTTAAACGAATGAAACAAAGTGTGTGATGCTTTTGCTCTTCTTTATTTGCTTCATGTGGTGGTGTTTCTTGTGAATTTTCATTTACAACTTTTATTGGCCTTATGTATTTTTCATATATTGATATCAAACAATGGATTAAAATGTTTATGATGTTTATGTTTATGGTAATTAAAAAAGGCAAAATGGGGGTCATAGCTTTACAATGGCATCAAAAGATAAAAATGACTTATAGCATAAATAATATCTTTAGTGTCCATAGGGAGGACTACACACTTTAACACAGCGCACATACACCTCATGGGCCAGGCACAGTGTCTTTTACTTTGACCCTCTCAATATGCATTGCTTTTCTACTAAGCTATCACCTTTTTGTTTGTTTGTTTGTTTCTTTTTTCTTTTCCCCCCCCATTTTAGGCGTCCGTAGCTTAGCTGGGGGGCGTAGAGAGTACGGTAGGTCTGGTAGGGAACCGCTTTATTCTATCTTTTTTTTAATATATGTTGTAATACACTTTTTCCATACATTTTGTCCGACTCATTTACATTTTTCACAAAAATAAGATCTATCATTACTTGAAAATGCTGTCATACTCACTAAGTCTATATAATATATTTAAATGTTTTCATCTGTTTCCACATTGAATTCAGTGGAATTTTCCAGATTTTGCACTAGTCCTGGATAATGAGTTCAACGAACTAAAAGAACAACACTAAAACATGTGTTGAATCCTGTACTGTTCCACATGTTGGCCTGGTGTTAGCACACTGGCATTCCTTGTACAGTGTCTACTGTATTCTGAACAGTGAGACACAAGAATAACTATTCCATTTTAAATCGCTTCTGCACAACTGGTTTATACTTTAACTGAGATGTGCATGAAGCATTTTCCAAAATCCATGAAATGAGTTGGTTTGTTTTTATTTATTATGATTGATATTACTGTTCTTTCCAAACCCATTGGTATCAGTAGTAATTCACCCTCTTGCTTTAACCATTGTATACATTTTCTTTAAGCGAACAGAGGGGAATAAAATCAGCACACAGTAGTGTGTCTTTATTTGAACTAACCTGGCATGCAGCAAGGCCGGTTATGACCAACATAACAGCTTTGTTCTACAAACCAGCACAAATCAATGCCGCTTCTTGAATGGTTTACACAGCTTATCTAAAACATACAATCATATGACAAACTATGCACATTGTGTGGGATAAAATTATATTTAGAAAATAGGTTTTATCTTTCCAACACCTTCGTTCAAAGCAACATATTAAAGAAGTTATTTAATATTTGTTGATATTCAGATCCCCAAAGGATAAATCCTTAAGTTTTTGGTGAACCCATGACCTCTCCTATCGTGCCACCACCAGGCCAAAGTTTCCACGTGTACCATGATGTGTACACCTGTTCGAAGCACACGCACACTCCAATTGAATGAAATGTTTAATGAATGAACTGTTTAAATATTCTAGTGCCACTCTCAGAATAAAATGTCACCTCAAAATATTTTCAGCGAACAGGAAGCTTAGAAGAAAATCTACCCAGGAGATTGATTTCTTCAAGAGGTTCTTCATGTTCATTTTTTACAGCTCTTTGTCATTTCTTCTAGTCCCACATGCTAGACATACATATCCGTTCAACTCCACTATTGGTAACACCAGCAATACGGTCAAATGGTCTTTGTGTTGTCCAACACTTGTGGTCACAAGGTACAATGAACTCTACAGCTTCTAGGGGCTGCGAGCAGGGCTTTGTGTTTACGTTCATTTTCCTTTTTTTCGGCGAAGGTTCCCGGTGTTATTTGAAAGTGTTGAAATAATACTTTCGGACCATTGATTTGCATTGGTTTGTTGTGATAATTCATACATAAACGGTTAATCCACCTTGCATCCATGGGGGCATCACCACTGTATGTATATATGTATGTGGCTATGAACAACATGCTTGTTTTGTTGTGCGACTCTTGAAAAAGGGGCTACACAAACCTACATTAAAACAATTGTAAATCCAGCAGAATCAGCTGGAATCACTGACCGACAGCATACACACCCTCAAGTCCTGCTAGCTGTCCGATGTCAAATCATCCATCCTTCCATCAACACATTTATAGATCCATCCACTCATCCAACTTTGCTAACCATCAGCGCCATACTCAAGTTTAATCCTCGGCCGGAGGAAATATCTTCAGGTATAGTAACATTGATCAGATACAATAATACAATAATCACTTTTCTTTTATCTATACACATTAATATATTTTACCTGTTGCGATATATGTTTTTTATGCAAACCAAATATATCCCATTAAGGTAAGCAGAAAAAATATTCAAAATAAAAGCACATTTTTGACTTTCTATGCAAGCAAGATTACATGTTCATGTCATCCTGGAGTCTGAATATACATTTTACTGATACAATGTAAGATCTACAGCAATCCTTGAATACATGCTTTTTGTCAAGTTCTGGTGACATTAAGGAAGTTGTGATGCCTAACGATAAACAAGCTACTTTGAATTCATGAGAATATAAAGTTAGAGTGCAACATTTATGCAATTATGTCAAATAGAAGCAAGGCGTCCAACTTGTTTGTCCTGAGAATGCAACTGTTCATTGCTCTCACTGCAGGAGAGGGAGATAATCATTATAATGTGAATAGATGAAGCCGTAGGCCGTGGGTCTTAGGCTTTAGACTACAATGATGGTGCAATGTAATTACTATAATATAGACAAATGGAGGATAAGACATAAATGTGTATTTTTTTCTGTACCCTCGCTAACATGGAGCGGAGCTACATCATCACTCAGTTTCCATGATTAATACAGTCTGAAGTCAAACAAAGGATGCAGTTATATTAAATCCTGAGGGACATTCACCGTGTTACATCTCCAGCCCCCATGCTCATGCAGCTCATCAGTCATCGCACGTCATTAAGCCCCCCCACCCCCGACCCGAGTAGGAACAGCATCTCACCAGCCTCTGTGCCAGTCTGAGTCCACAACTATGGCAAGAACAAATGGAGGGAGTCGGACGGGGAGGAGACGCAGTCAGAACCGTTGCAACGTTTTTTTTCTTCTGAAATGTTTGTCTCGGCCACAAAGGAGCAAAAAGGTTTGAGGGGCCTTTTGTTGAAAGAGCCGAGAGGGAAGGTCTGTTTTTTATTTTCTGTACCAAAACCTTTATGAAATGGTATTAGGTCACACTTTACATTAAGTCAATGTAAGTACCGTCGTTTTAATCGTACCTACATTACCCAAGATGCATCACGGCGGCACTTCTCATGTTCACATGGTGAAGTTAGAGCATGATTATAATGACATTTTCCATGACATGTTTTTTAAGTGCAGCAAGGTACTTGCCGTTCATGTAAAGTGTGGCTTAAGCTCATGCAACCAAATGCAAAGTAAGTAAACGGCAGTATAATAATTTTTTTAATGTGAAAAGTAGAACTCCAGGCAACCGTTTTTCAATAGACTAATTATTTGCTTCACTAGAGGCAGACAATAATTAAAAAGAATAGACGGATAGACTGTCTTGCTTTTACGTTTAGAAACATGTTCTTTGTCTCTGTCTCTCAACACATTTTGTCTGATTGTCTTTGTTTGCCTTCTCTCTGAGCCTCATTTCTGTTAGAGCTACAACAATACCACTTGCCAGAGAATGAAGTTGTCCTATTTAAGTTCATGTTGGTGTCATTTTCCTCCAGTTGTGGAGTGGCTAATTAAGTAGTTAATTATAACGATTGTCTGTCTCTTCTTCTAAGTGTGTATGTTTGTCTTTACATGACATATTTTTGGCCTTATATTCCAAAAATGTCAATGTTCTGTGCGTCTCTCAGGAGACACACTGTACTGATAATAAACCAAGTTTAATACTTGAATTTTGAAAATGTCTTCATATAATATCCCAAAATGGGAAAATAAGAATTATTTTGCCCATTAAAAACATAAATTGGAACAATTTAAATAGTTTTTGTTAAATCCTGAATATTTTTGTTAAATATTTATGTTTCGATAATGTCTTATATGTAGAATAAGATCATGTGTAGCTGTCTGTTTTCAGATTCAGATGATGCATGTTATCTCGTGCCTGATTTGTAAGGATTGATCTGGAGGTTAATGATATATGTTCAGCATATGAGGGCAACGCAGATGGGCAACATTCTTAACAACCTTGGTATACATTGATTCTTCAAAAGGCGTAAAACTTTATTTTTGTTAAGACAATAAAGCTGATTTCTATTGTCTTTGCTAATTTGGTCAATATTGGATCATCTTTTGCCAC
The DNA here is from genome assembly GCF_029220125.1 of Pseudoliparis swirei. Lineage (NCBI taxonomy): Eukaryota > Metazoa > Chordata > Actinopteri > Perciformes > Liparidae > Pseudoliparis > Pseudoliparis swirei. The sequence continues at coordinate 15,500,236 of NC_079399.1, read as the reverse complement.
TTCCTAATTTAATTGTGAAATTTTTGGTGATATAGGGCTGAAGAAGTACAAAGTCCAGACAAATGTATTGAAATCCCCCTGGCAATATGTTTTGATTTCACCTAAACAAGGTTGAGGCACCTCCTGGAGAATTGCTGCCTATGAGCATTGCTCATCAAGTTGCAAGTTTTGTCTGCATTTTGAGACAGAAACACAGAAAATGCTTGACAGAAATCAGCATCTCTCTTCTTTTTCTTACATGTGGTGAAGCAGTGACTAAAGGCCTATTACTGTAACTCACTCATATGAAATCATTACAGGCCAAATGCACATTCAAAATTAAGGAAAAACAAATTGATGTGACCCATTTCTAACACTGTTAATTGAGCAGCTCTGTGTTTCTCTCTCTCCCTGCCTGTTACTACTGGATAGGCCTTAAGAAAGCATTGTGTAAATATGTTTCAACGAGTTGTAGACCTCTTGGAGTTAGTTATGGTAGGTACAGAAAGATTCCCTGTTGGTGTGCATTGTTCCTCTCTAACTGGCACTGCTTGCTCCTTGCAGGGATTCAGTTTCGACTGCCTTCTTCCTGCAGTGTGGACCGCGCTCAGCCACCTCCAGGTACCAGCCCGTCTCCACCTCCTCTCTTTCTCTACATACGAGCAGCAATTCTCTTTGCAAGCTACATTTCAGTTGCGGGCATACATCAGTGGGTGCAGTTACTGCGTTTTCTTCAGATGAAGTAAAGAAGAAAGGTAAAATGTATTTAATATATTCCGGTTTCCAAGCCAGTAAAATGTGTCCGAGTTGATCCCAACTTCTCTGACGTCATGCATGTGTGGGGCAACACGGCAGCCGCTCTCGACCGACTGCAAGAAAACAGGGCATGATGGGAAACACACCCGACCAAAGAGCTGATTGGCTTAGTTGGACAACAAACAACTGCAGTGCACACTACTTTGATGTGTACTTGTATTATGTATTTATCATATTGTGCAATGAAAGTTAAATATTCCTGTGACTTCCTATATATTCTTTGACAAAACTCACCGTCCACTGCTGCTGCTGCCTCACGAGGAATATGCTAGTTTAAAAACCAAGGTTAGAGTCACTGCAAGGATCTTTTAACTGGTTATGAAAGACATTTCAATTGAATACTGATGCCTCTATATACACTACCGTTCAAAAGTTTGGGGTCACTTAGAAATGTCTTTATTTTTCAAAGAAAAGCACTGTTTTTTTCCAAAAAGATAACATTAATCAAAAATACACTCTCTACATTGTTAATGTGGTAAATGACTATTCTAGGTGGAAGTGTCTGGTTTCTAATGAAATATCTCCAGAGGTGTATAGAGGCCCATTTCCATCAACTATCACTCCAGTGTTCTAATGGTACATTGTGTTTGCTAATCGCCTTAGAAGACTAATGTCTGATTAGAAAACCCTTGTGCAATTATGTTAGCACAGCTGAAAACAGTTATGCTGGTGATATAAGCGATACAACTGGCCTTCCTTTGAGCTTGAAGTTTGAAGAACAAAATTAATACTTCAAATATTAATCATTATTTCTAACCTTGTCAATGTCTTGACTATATTTTCTATTCAATTTTCAATTCATTTGATAAAAAAAAGTGAGTTTTCATGGAAGACACGAAATTGTCTGGATGACCCCAAACTTTTGAACGGTAGTGTATATTTATATACAATGCCTCTATATAAGACTATCAGCAAGAAGATTGGCTATTTCTATATAGTTATTCTCAATGCTTGTCAACGGTGCCGCCTGGGAGACAACACCGACACCGACACCGACACCATGCTGCTGGAGGCAAACGTTGTGTCAGGCCCACTATTGATTCACCGTGAGAGTTGATGAAGTTAGAAATGGAAACAAAAAGTTTCTATATTGGATATGCGGCGAGGAGATTACATGAGGATAAATTGTAGGTAGGTGGGTTGATTTGTGTTCCCCTGCAGAGGATGCGTCAAAAAGCCTGTTTTGAAGGCAGACACTACCCGGGTCGTCAATGTGTCGTTGTAATACCACACAAGCTCTTAAGCCGAGCGGCAACACAATATAATAGCGTGACATTCAGGTCCACTTAGTCTGGCTGCACGTCCGGTGGGTGGCTCTGTTTACTAAACTGCCCGGTGCAGCAGTGCTAAACCAAACAGCCTCATTCAAACACAGCGAGTCCTCACTGACCACACGAAGGGCACGCCGCATCAGACTCACTTTAAATGAAAGCCGGAGCATTTCAAAGGGAAACCGCTGTACACCTGCAAATGTAATGTGTTGCCCTTTCCATCTTCTCATTGGAGATATTTTGTGTTTGATTGTAGGCTATACTCGACATTAAAAAGCATTTACTTCAACTGTAGGTTTTACGTGTGAATAGAGCGGTACAGAAGTCTACACACTTTGATCTCGCAATGTGTTGAGGCTAAAGGATGTGGACCCACACATGTCAACCCCATACCTAGTACCTAGTTACTGTGATTGTGTTAAAGTTAATGGTTGTTTTCCCCCCACACTATCTCTCTCTCTCTCTCTCGCTCTCTCTCTGTAGCTATCAACTCTGTGGCTGTGAAATAATGTAGCGTGAAGCAAAATAGACTTTTGAAATATAGTGAAGTAGAAATATGAAGAAGCATAACACGATAGTACTCAAGTGTGAGTTCTGTGGCAGAGGAAAAATAACTTAAGTATGCTAGTAAGTGTACAGAGCTACATTCAACCACTGCTCCAATCAACCTCAATAAAAGTACTTTTGACACGTTTGTAGTGTACAATGTAGTTCTAGCAGCTCGGTGCAGCCAGTTGGAGGACATCTGGTGTCCAGACAACATATTGCTAGACATTGATTTTTTTCTTTTTTACATTTTGTTAACTTGAGTAGAGCAGTTCTCTCAGAATTGTATTTTGTGGTGGTTTGACAGCTTAGGAGGAGTCAGCAAATGAACTATCTTCACTCAATAACATTCGCCTTATTGTGTAATTATGCCCAGTTTATAAGGTGTATAAGTAAACAAATGTATTTCCTAATGTCAATCCATTTGCAAGCATAACATTTATGAATGAATTACAGAATATTTGTGTACTGCTGACTCAACGTAAAGTCTGATAACGGTAAATAAGACGCTAAATAAGAGAATCATCATGACCTCACAGGTTTTTTTTCACAGATAGTTAATATTGTTAAGTTAAGATGATTGAAAAGCAAGAACATTTTAGAAAAGCCATATGGAAATGTCCATGTCCTGATTTTCCATGTGTTGCATTGGCCAACGCATGCAATGTAACCGAGACGCACAGATGCTGGTGGGAGGAAAATGCAGTGCTTTATGTATCATGGTGCCAACACGCAATCTGTAACATTTTCAGTTTTGAAAGTAAGTCATATCGGTAGAATATGTAATAATAGACCGTGTGGAGTGAGTCACTGTGCTCTTTTCATTTTGGTACCCGCCCACTGTGTCTTGCAGAACTGCAGCCCCTTCAAGTTGGAAGGGAGTCAAGTCTGTGACTGGATTTAGCTTAACAGAGCTCCCTGTGGTTTCTTATTTCTTATTGCACTTAATTACCTGTAATCCAAAGTGGTTTGTGTGTGTGTGTGTGTGTGTGTGTGTGTGTGTGTGTGTGTGTGTGTGTGTGTGTGTGTGTGTGTGTGTGTGTGTGTGTGTGTGTGTGTGTGTGTGTGTGTGTGTGTGTGTGTGTGTGTGTGTGTGTGTGTAAGGAGTTGTGCCTTCATCTTTACACTTGTATACAACATGTGTTTAAATAGGTAAAGCACAACAATCTTACTGTATATAGGAATGTAATGTTTGGCCTGATACATATTTAATTTGACTATATACATGTATATAAATAATGAAATTAGTACAAGGCTTCACAAGTAAATGAATTGATCAGAAGCACTGCAGGGGGAATGTCTTAATGATCATCAAAGATTTAGGGTTAACATTTGAAATAAACTCATTTATGGGGATTGTGGATACAAAACTTCTTGAAATAATTTGAGAAAATGTACTTGATGTATTTTAATCTCTTAAAATACATTTACCAGAATTTTCAAAACGTCTATGCTGAGCAACTACATGCTAATTCAGTCCTTATCATAGCAAAATAACAAAGATATCCAGCCAGTGAAGTTGGTGCTTTTCCAACTCTGCTGTGAGGTCCATCTGGATGGATTACCATCATATTCTCATTTACACTTAAAAGAGCAAATCTTTCCTATAATCCTTGCTGCTCCCCAATAAATGGACATAACACAAAGCTGCTGTTGCTTTTCCCCGTGTCCTTACATTCCCATTGCTCTCGTGCTCTAGTGCCCTGATGTCTAATCTCCCATCATGCTATGGCGCTCTTCCATCACACACTGTGTGATCCAGGTGAACTGCAGCACTTGGCCCTTGTCAGCTTCTGGCCACATTTTTCATCCTCACGTTTTATTTTTTCCTCTACCCTTGTCTTGCCTTGTCCTCGTCCTCTCATCCTTCTTGTGCTATCCAGCGGTATCCTATCCTCCCAGTTACAAGAAGACTCCACCTCCTGTGCCCCCGCGCACCACCACCAAGCCTCTTATCTCTGTGACAGCCCAGAGCAGTACAGAGTCCACCCAAGATGCCTACCAGGAGGGCAGGCATCCGCGGGGCGGCCTGTGGACCACGGATAGCCTCGGCCGCCCCATCTACAGCTCCGTGGACAGCCTGGACAGCACCAAGGCTGTCACCATGGCCATGGAGTCGGCAGCGGGCAAGAGGCATGCGTCCTTGGGCAGCCACACCTCCGTCCAGACGTGTGACAAAGCGGTCCTGGTGTCAAAGGCCGAGGAGTACCTCAAAACCCCCCGTTCCTCGATTGGGATACAGGTAACAGAATTCGAGCATTGCTACCAGACTCGCTCCCCAGCCTCAATGCTAATTATACCAATCTCATCTGACTGCTTCTATCTCGCCCTAGCTGAAAGGATTCAGTGTACATATGTATGAGAGGTGCCCGGTACAATCCAGCCACAGTAAAGAGCATCTCTCAGAGCTCTGTGACTCAAATCAACCCAACATCAGTTGTATTAGAACACAACAGGCACATTGTTATGTCCTGTAGGTTGTTGTCTCAATTGCATTGCACCATCAGATTATTATCTGACAAGAGGATTAGGTTTCTTAATTGAAGACTTACTCAATGTCCACATCCCCAGGCAGACTTCACAATGTTGAACGAGCAATACAACACGACACATGCACATGAGTTAATCCTGTCATTCTGTTTGGGGAGTATTACAAATTCCCAAATGTACCAATCTGTTTGTAGTACTCCACAAGAGGCATGTTGACCTTTACAAGTGGCAGGCGGTATTACAGGGACAGGGTTTATTCAAAAGCGGCAATGATGACGAGCAAAATGAGGATCTCTCTTCCTCTTGTTGTTGTAGTTTGTGATCTGGCTGCTTACCGTACACATCTGGGTTATACTTGGTTATTGTTGACATTACTGGTAGCTTTGGCCTGATCGTATTAGAGCCCGTACCTGAACGAGCAGTTCCACTACACGGTAAGGATTTGGCCTTCTGTGCTTCAGTCGCTCCGGCATCTTCAAATGTCCTCAGTTTTGACGTCTGACTTAAAGAGGCTCTCCGTGTGGACCATGTTGTTCCCGCATGTCGCCCACAGACGTCTCTTGTGGGCAACGCTGAGCATGGTGTTGAAAAGAATTGACTGTCCTCTCGCAAATGTTGCTGTGAGAGGATACTATCCAGCCGTGAGCCAGTTAGTTGATGTTTCTATTTTTAGTTTCCTTCGTACCAAAATCCTGGATACGGTTGAACTTTAAATCCATGCAACTACCCACACTGCAGGTGGTACCAATAACACCAATTTTAGGCAATCAATTAAGCTGTAGCTGGATTGTGAAAACCTTGGAAACCACTAAATTGCATCCTCCAGACTATGTATCATAGGGTAAAATTACAGGGTGGTTTTGATTGTGATTCAAACACAGTTTGTTTTCACTGGTTGACCTCTCCACCTTGAAGGACTGGTGGGGAGTGGCAATTCATTCCTGAATGTGTTCCTCTCTGGTTCTTGTTAGGCACTTAAAAGACACCTGTGGGTTCAAGCAGCATCACCACAGGCCTATATCACATAAAGACTGTACATTAGAAGTGGATGTAGTAACCATGACTAGGTAGTCATGCATTGGTTTGTGAACTGCAGCGTTGAAGCCTCACGTTTCGCATTTTGGCCGTCGCCATCTGTTTTTTTTGGTCATGATTCGGAGTTTCTGTGTCTTGTTTTGTGTCTTATCTTGAAGTCCCTGTCTCTCGTGTCCTCTGTTTCCCTGCATTTCCTGTCCCTGTGATTGTCTGCCCTGTTCCTGATTGTTTCCTCCTGTGTGATTGCCAACCCCGCCCTCATTGTGTCCCCCTGTGTCTCGTTCCCCTGTGTCCAATCACCTGCACCTCCCTCTGTATTTGAACCCTGTTTGTCTCATTCTCCAGGGTGGCTTTGTACTGTTTAGTTTGTGTGTGTTGTACTGTTTACTTCATGTCTGACTTGTATTCTGGAAACAAATAAATCTTCTGTTAAAACGTTGTTGGCATTTGGGTCCAAGCTCTCCCTGGCTACGGCACCCTGACATTTTTGGCCGTTGCCATCCTGGCTTTTAGCAACCAGATGTGACAGAAGAGGTTGGAGCTAAGTACAAGAGAACGCCGAATAAGACATTTTCTGGCAACCAAAACAGTTACAACTAGAATGGGCACTCGGTAGAGCGCATACCTTCGCATATCACAAGATTGGGCATTGAATTATGAACATTTTGGCATTAGTTGCATGCCAATTGGATACAAATGTATCGTGCTATGGTAAAAAAAATAATGTTGACCTTTCCATGACCTTGACCTTGACCTTTGACCCGATTGATCCCAAAATCTAATCAAATGGTCCCTGGATAATAACCAATCATCCCACCAAATTCCATGTGATTCAAGAAGATTTGACCTTTCCATGACCTTGACCTTTGACCCGATCGATCCCAAAATCTAATCAACTGGTCCCCGGATAATAAACAATCATCCCACCAAATTTCATGCGATTCGGTTCAATACTTTTTGAGTTCTGCGAAAGATTTTGACCTGTTCATGACCTTTGACCTTTGACCCGATCGATCCCAAAATCTAATCAACTGGTCCCCGGATAATAAATAATCATCCCACCAAATTTCATGGGATTCGGTTCAATACTTTTTGAGTTTTGCGAATAACACGCATACAAATAAATAAATAAATACACAGCGATCAAAACATAACCTTCCGGCATTTTCAATGCGAAGGCAATTATCTCTCATGGCGGAACCTCAAATCTTCTGTAATAAGTAAGAAATCTAGTCAACATTTCTAAATGTAAAGCTGCCATTTTGAATGATAGACGTGTGCATCTACTCGAGTGTGACCGTTCATTCTCGTAGTGTTAATGATGACGTAGTGATGTTCTTTTTCCTGCATTGACCAGGTGGAAACTGTAACGGACTCTGAGACCGAAAGCAAAGGCCTTCCTCAGTTCCACTCGATAGGGATCCAGGTGGAGGATCACAAACGGTAAACACCGTGTCCTTCGTCAAAGTATAGTGCATTTAAAGTTGCTGCTGTTGACCGCTGTTCCCGTCACTTGTGCATTCTAGGCACGGGAGGTTCAAGCGCTCCAACAGTGTGACCACTGCAGTGCAAGCAGACATGGAGTTGGAGGGCTTTCCCTCCATGGAGGACAAGGGCCTGCAGTTTGGCGGCGGCTTCGGTCGCCACTCTGAGCCCAGCACGCCCACTCAGTACGGGGCCGTCCGCACGGTGCGCACACAAGGCCTGTTCAGTTACCGGGAGGACTACCGGCCCTCCAGCGGGCCCACCAGCCCACAGCCTGAACCCTGGCTGGTCGAGCCCAGTCTGGAGCGACCCGAAGCCGGCCGAGTGTCCCCGCTCCGCAGGGACGGCAGCTGGTTCATGCAGCTCCTTCACAATGAAACCAAGCGGCTGGAGGGGAGGTGCAAAGAGATGGAGAGAGAAGCGGAGGAGAACGACCTGACAGAGGAGAGTGAGTGTCCCGAGGGAAACGACGTTCTTGTCAAAACGGGAGCTGCTTTAGTGGTCTCAGGTCAATGCTTTCATGATATATGCCCGATGGTCATTTTGTTTTCTCTGTATAGCACGAGCCAAAGTGAACATTGATTGCCGCTGTCTTGTTGACTTTGATAACACAGAACTGTGATCAGTGTTTCGTGAGCAGATTGGATCCATGTGAATGACATTGCTCAACATGTCGGCCTCTACCAAGCTGACAGACATAAATCCAGTCTCTCTCACTGTGTGTGTGTGCGTGTGTGTCCACCAGTCCTAGGAAAAATCCGGAGTGCAGTGGGAAGTGCTCAGCTACTGATGTCTCAAAAGTTTCAGCAGTTTTACTGGCTGTGCCAGCAGAATCTGGTGAGTAGTACGTGTTGGTGAACAAGAACAAATAGTTTGGCTGCTCTTTTTTCTTTTTCTTTTTCATCCAGCTAATGTTTGTACTTTTTTGATTTGCTCACTGTCAGTGATGAGGGCGGCTGGTGCCTGATAATGCTCCTGACTTGTTTGACATGGCGCCATCTGAATGTTCCACTTTTTGAGTTTTCTTTTAATTTTATTATCTGGTTGATTATCAGTTTTTTTCCATACAACAAATTAACATATGTGCTGTCAATTTGTTATATGGAAAAAAAACACAGACTCAGGTTCAACATCTTGATAGGCTTGTCTTCGTCAGAGCTCTGAGAAGATGCTCGGCTTGACGCTACACTTATGCGCCGTCCAGAAATAGACCCCAGAGATCTATAGTGAAGCTTTCTCTCTGCCGCCAGTAAATGAAAGGGGAATTCCAATAGCTAGCAGCACCTGTGTTGAGACGTTGCATTACTGGAGGCAGCCCCCTGAACGGGATCTCAGAGTTTGAATAATGGACTGCCACAGCTTCTCATTGTTTAGCCCGTGTGTCGACTAGAGAGTCAGACCTGTTCTATTAACACAGTCAGCAGATATGAGACTGCGATCGTGAAATACGTGTGAATGTTTCTGCAAATACATTAGAGGTGAAAGTACAGTGAAAAGAGACTGGCAGGCACTTAATCACACCTCACGAAAGCGTTGCTAATTTCTTTGAATGAAGTGCAAAACCTTGTGGAGGTGGAATCCCCTGTTCTCTCACTGCCTCGTGTGTGTGTGTGTGTGTGTGTGTGTGTGTGTGTGTGTGTGTGTGTGTGTGTGTGTGTGTGTGTGTGTGTGTGTGTGTGTGTGTGTGTGTGTGTGTGTGTGTGTGTGTGTGTGTGTGTGTGTGTGTGTGTGTGTGTGTGTGTGTGTGTGTGTGTGTGTGTGCAGTCAGTCTGTGCAGTGCTCTCTTTTGGATGGTTTGGTGGCCGCACTCTCTCCCCACAGATAATAAGATGATGAATTAAGTCTCACATTGGTTGTGACAAGCCTTAGATTGCCCTGAGCTTTCAAACGTGTCCGAATGAGAACGAGTGAACCGACGTCGGTGCTGTACTGCCACGCAGTGGTGAGAATGATGAGGTGGCTATGAGGCGCATAATGTCCTGAAAATTAAGGCTGTATTTTAAAACAGATTTAGCATTTATTTCCTTTTTTCTCCAAATATTTAGAAATATTTTAGCTTTGTGTCGTTGCTTTTTAATTTAAGTATGATACACTCGGTGTAAGGCTGGTTAAGAACAGGTAATACAAATACGGCTCTTTATTTTCATTTGTTTAATTTTGTAATGTTTTGTAAAATTCTGCAGTAGATCGCTGGAGATCTTGGCACACTCAGCCCTTTATTTTCCTGGACACTTTAACCTGCTGGAAATTCACTTTGGTCACTGCCTTGTGTATATATTGTTTCCTCTGTATATTTAGTATTGTTATTGTGTTTTATTTTTATCTTTTTTTTTAATTAATGCTCTAATGTGCACCCTCTGCTGTGATCCTGAAATGTCCCCACTTTGGGACTAATAAAGGAATATCTAATCTTATCTTAATTAGCGTTCTGCAATCCTACACATAACAAAGAAGGACAATTATTTCACTTGAAGACAAAACAACCCACGACATGCTGTACTGTCTCTTCAGGACCCCAGTGCCATGCCCAGACCCACATCTCAGGACCTGGCTGGATTCTGGGACCTCTTGCAGCTTTCCATTGATGACGTCACTGCCAAGTTTGATGAGCTGCAGCAGATCAAGAGCAACCAGTGGCAGCTGGAGGAAAACCCAGATAAGAAGGTGAAGCGGGATCCATACACTCATCGGTCTGAACGGGTTCCAGACGAATTCACTCAGCTTTTGAGAAAACTAAACTAACAAAATATGCCTTCCATTTTTAGGCGTGTGACCAGTAGGAGGTTAATCATTCTCATCATATCACTGCAGGGAAAACTCTTAGGAGGCAACACCAGTTCAGCGTAGTCAGCTAGTAGCATCTTCTAAAAGGTTTTACTTTTTCTTTTAAACATCAGTCGTGTCTAATTGAGAACAATTTGGGACATTTTATCTGTCATATATATACTACCGTTCAAAAGTTTGGGATCACCTAGACAATTTCGTGTTTTCCATGAAAACTCACACTTTTATTTATCAAATGAGTTGCAAAATGTATAGAAAATATAGTCAAGACATTGACAAGGTTAGAAATAATGATTTGTATTTGAAGTATTAATTTTTTTCTTCAAACTTTGCTTTCGTGAAAGAATGCTCCGTTTGCAGCAATTACAGCATCGCAGACCTTTGGCATTCTAGCTGTTAATTTGTTGAGGTAATCTGTTGAAATTTCACCCCACGCTTCCTGAAGCACCTGCCACAAGTTGGATTGGCTTGATGGGCACTTCTTGCGGACCATACGGTCAAGCTGCTCCCACAACAGCTCAATGGGGTTGAGATCTGGTGACTGTGCTGGCCACTCCATTACAGACAGCAGACCAGCTGCCTGCTTCTTCCCTAAATAGTTCTTGCACAATGTGGAGGTGTGCTTTGGGTCATTGTCCTGTTGGAGGAGGAAATTGGCTCCAATCAAGCGCTGCCCACAGGGTATGGCATGGCGTTGCAAAATGGAGTGATAGCCTTCCTTATTTAAAATCCCTTTTACCTGGTACAAATCTCCCACTTTACCAGCACCAAAGCAGCCCCAGACCATCACATTACCTCCACCATGCTTGACAGATGGTGTCAGGCACTCTTCCAGCATCTTTTCACCTGTTCTGCGTCTCACAAATGTTCTTCTGTGTGATCCAAACACCTCAAACTTGGATTCATCTGTCCATAACACCTTTTCCAATCTTCCTCTGTCCAATGCCTGTGTTATTTTGCCCATACCAATCTTTTCTTTTTATTGGCCAGTCTCAGATATGGCTTTTCTTTGCCACTCTGCCTAGCAGGCCAGCATCCCGGAGTCGCCTCTTCACTGTCGGCGTTGACACTGGCGTTTTGGGTACCATTTAAAGAAGCTGCCAGTTGAGGACCTGTGAGGCGTCTATTTCTCAAACTAGAGACTCTAATGTACTTGTCTTCTTGCTGAGTTGTGCACGGGGCCTCCCACTTCTCTTTCTGCTCTGGTTAGAGCCCGTTTGTGCTGTTCTCTGAAGGAGTAGTACACACCGCTGTAGGAAATTTTCAGTTTCTTTGCAATTTCTCGCATGGAATAGCCTTCATTTCTAAGAACAAGAATAGACTGGCGAATTTCACATGAAAGTTCTTTTTCTGGCCATTTTGAGAGTCTTATCGAACCCACAAATGTGATGCTCCAGATGATCAACTAGCTCAAAGGAAGGCCAGTTTTATAGCTTCTCTCATCAGCAAAACAGTTTTCAGCTGTGCTAACATAATTGCACAAGGGTTTTCAAGGGTTTTCTAATCATCCATTAGTCTTCTAAGGCGATTAGCAAACACAATGTACCATTAGAACACTGGAGTGATAGTTGATGGAAATGGGCCTCTATACACCTATGGAGATATTTCATTAGAAACCAGACGTTTCCACCTAGAATAGTCATTTACCACATTAACAATGTATAGAGTGTATTTCTGATTGATTTAATGTTATCTTCATTGAAAAAAACAATGCTTTTCTTTGAAAAATAAGGACATTTCGAAGTGATCCCAAACTTTTGAACGATAGTGTATATATTGTCTATATTTATCCGTCACATCCATTATTATCGTACCTCATCACCTGCTTCTGGTGCGGTCATGTAAGTGAAATAGTGCACAATGGTACATCACCAGCATTAAGTGATGTTAAACCAATTGTACTTCGTGGAAATTCATACAGGCAGTATGATTCGGAGATTTCCTGTCAACAACCCAACTAATGGGTGAGGAAAAAGAAATGGGACGTGGCCCACAGCAGGGACTAGTGGTGCTATTTGCTGGCCTTGCATAAACCCAGAACCCTGATTACATCTGGACAGGTAGGTGTAGCAAAGCAGGATTGCTTAGCCGTATTTTGAAAGTCCCTGTCATATTTCTGCAGAATGTGATAGCTTCAAAATTGCACATCTAATGTAACACTGCTTTAATGACCCGTATGCTGAAATGAGTAAATATTGAGCAACATAAAAACAAGAAAACAATACCCTGTGAATAAAACTCGTTGCAATATATTTTGTACTAGAGATCTGTTTGTTGGACCGAATTTATGATTTACTGACAACGTTGGTGAAGTGTTGCATGGTTGTTTTTATTTTTGTTTTGTTTCCTTATTTATAATTATTTTCCTGCTTTAACATTTTTATTTTTATGCTTCCTTATGGCCCTTCTTGGCCAGATGCATGGTTCATTTTTACTTCATTTTTAAACATGTTTTAATGTTTTATTATTATTATGCATTCTTACTTTTGAAGTTTGTATTTCCGTAAAAATACCTAAATAAAATATCAAGTATAAAATTAAGAAAACAAATATCAAGGTAAATCATAACTGCAAGTAGAATGAAGACTGAATTGAACAAATGCATTCAAAAGGCAGTTATACATTGAAGTCCAGTAATGTTTGACAGTTTTGATCTTTATCAGTCTTTATACACACAGGTTACGTATTCTAGACACAGACACACAATTTACACTTTTTTAAAACTTGATTTTCAAAGCATATCACTGTAGAAAATGAAAAACATAAAGCACTAAGAATATTAAACTATCCAGTTAAATCGCCAGTCGCTGCTGAAATAAATGCACAATTGTAAGAGTGTTTTTTGTAGAAAAGAAAGAAGCACATTTAGACGTTATTGTGTTCTAGAGATCCTTCAGGGCACTTGGATAATTATCTCCGTGCTACAGTTGTAGTTGTAAGAGAGTTATGTACCTTCAGCAGTTAATGGGCGCGTTGCACGCTCCATGAAGCCGAGCCCGATCAGTGACACCGATGCTCTGTGTTGGCTTCTCCCCTTCAAGGCGAGCACCATTTTACACTAACGCCAGCTTGTCAAGCAATCACAAGAAGCTCTCCTTGCACTCACAAGCCTTTCTGATTGCTTTATTATGATGTGTGGGTGAAATTCGAGGTACATGTTCAAAAACAGTGATGTTGTGGCTACATAATCGATTCATATTTTCTGTGGTGTTTCTAGATACGTTCACATGAATGTCGTTCTGCAAAATATAATACACAGGGCCTCAGCTATCGGGAGAATAACTGTATTGATGAATTCTCACTATTGAGGTAAAGTGGCCTCAGTCTGTCCTCGACACACCGAGAGTTCATATGTTAAAGACTCGTAGCCCCATTTATCCACGGCTGTGCACTCCTCAGTGCAGACAACTCCTATTAGCATTGAATTGACCTGCCCTAATTTAACGTTTAATATGTTCTCACTCGGTTATTCTGCCAGTTCATATTCAGCTGAATAAATAATCTCTCTTAGTTTCCTATAATGAGAAAATAGACTGACCATACTTGAAAAGGAAATGTTTTCTGCAGCCTCATTTCAATTCTAATTTATGGCAGAACGGTTATCAAAGAAGATTATTAGAGTGCTCTTCATTTAAACGTGTGTCTAATAATATCCGGGGCACATTGTCACTCCTAACAATAGTTTGAGCTGAGCGCCACTGATTGAGATGCTTTGTTTGGTTTGCACATCTCACCTGTGAGTCATCTTGTTCTGTCGAAGACATTGCAATATTATGAATAAGCCTTTGCTCTTTTTAACCATATCGTTCTGTGTCCTCAGGAGCAAAAGTGGCCCCCCCCTCTGCCAAAGCGGCCATCCAAGGGGCGTGGCGGTTTGATGCGAGAGCGCTCTCTGGACCTTCAGGACCGCCAGCGGCATGAAGCCCGCAGGCGCCTCATGGCTGCCAAGCGAGCAGCTTCTTTCAGACAGAACTCAGTCACGGAGAGGGCGGACAGCATCGAGATCTACATCCCTGAAGCCCAGACGCGGCTTTGAGGTCCCCGGATTCATCCTGAGCTCCTCTTGTCCACCTCCACCCAAAACGTGTCACAACCAGCCCGCTGTCATCATCTGTCATCGCTCGTCCACTTCTTTCATCGCCTGTCGCCATTCTCTGGGTTGTACCCTGTTGAAGCTACGCTAGGCAAGATTGCACTCGTAAATTCATCTTTTCTATCAGCTTAGATGACAATGTGGCTCGGCCTTAGGGAAGAACGGCCAAACTTCAGATGAGTCGGGTGTGGACAGTCGATTTCCTCCTGAAAGTCATGAATGAAGCTTAAAACTGAGAAAATGGGACACACCAGCATTAGACTTTCTTCCTCTTTCCCTTTTGGGATTCTTTGGTTGAAACTGATCACAGGCCAGCTGGATTGGTAAACATGAGCCACTAACCGTTGAACAGTGAAGTTGCCTAGTGTAGCTAGAAATCCCCCCCGAGGGACTCTTTACACCACAAGAATGAGCCACCGTATCCCAAAATAAACATTTCACAGATTTATATTTTATATTTTAGCCACAGTATGTCAAGTTCGTCATTTAATTGTTCATAACCATCACCGTTACGGCTGTCTTCAACATGGTCGCCGTTGCCCCACTGTGAGTGAGGTGATGCTGTACGTGCAACATTCAAAGGGAGGCGCAAAGTGACATGTTCCAGCAACACTGGTCTTGGGCCGGAGCTCCCAGTGTGGGAACAGCGGCAGCAGAGGTTGATGGTTCCCACAGTGATGGATCTTAGCAAGGCAACAAACCCTTAAAACTATGTTGAATATTGCCTGAACAGAATACAAATACAACTATTTTTGATCGGGTTCAAACTTTACACGTCTTTTCTACGGCGGTGGCTGAACGCTGGGACCGCGGTCGATCCATTTCCTGCCAGTGTGCGGTAGAACGGTCTTCGAGATGTCTGAGAGCGTGTCTGAGGTGCTGCACAGCTTCTATCATCCATCCATCTTCAACCAGGCGTGCTGCAGACCAGTGTTGCCGAATGAGATCTGAAAATAAGGATACAAATATGAGACCATCATTTGAGCATTGGTTCATTTTCATTCATTTCCCATCTCCCTCTTTACATTTGAAAGCTATGTGCGTTATTTGCTGCTGGATACATTTCCATTGCAGAACAAATATGAATTATTAACACAAAAAAACCCTGTTTTGCGGAGCCTGGAAGAGGTGACTGTATCAAACAATGCATTTTGCACCTTATAATATTCATGTTTGTATTTCCAAGGGAAATGTAGTTTATGAAGCTCATGTGATATTGTTGCAGTTGAATTGCAAGGACGGATATGGAAAATGTAGGACAGAATTTCATGTTACTCTCCAGGTCATACAACCTGCACCTTGTGTTTACATTCCTTTCTGATGGCATTCAGGCCGCTCGTGATTACAATATTGTGATTCTAACACTTTTTATTATACTTACAGTATCATATGACCAACATCACAATCTACGGTATACATTTAGTATTTACAGTTGAAACAGTTGTGGGTTGATTTGACAATGCGTTGGTCTTGCTCACAGAAACCATATCATCACACAAAGCATCCAACCTTTTATTCCCAGTGGGGCATAATGAAAACACTGTTGTTGTTGTTGTGATCTGCTCATGTAGTCTAGGAAACACAGGTGCAAATGACACTTTAACAATATTCAGTTACTATAGTAAATGGTGCTGCTTTTTACTCTAAAACTGTTTACCCAGTCCTTTGTGCACGCACACACACACTCAAGGACTTTTTAAACAGAGATTTATTAACATGGTGCCCGTCGTCTCTCCGATGACTTGTGGTGGATTGTGACTTTAGAAAAGATCATCTTTGCAATGCTCTTGCGCTCAGTGAAGTAAATGAGGAGACGGTTTGATGGCTGAACTTCCTTTCTGACATGCAAAGTGCTCAGTGATGTGTACAGTGAGAGATTACAGGCTTTGACACCCCCCCGCCCTTAAAGTAGAACGCTCTGAGCCCCCCCCCCCCCGAGCCGAGGGCACCCTGCTAGCTGAACACACTGCATTGTACCACTCCATATTTCATATGACAGCAACGATGTTTGCCTCACATTTGCGATACATGCGCATTTATCCTCATTTGGCAATTTAACCAAGTTTATCAAAACACGTGTAGAGATAGGGCCAATAGAATTATGCTGAATACAGTGTTTAATATTTCCCATTTAGGTGTAATTACAATAGCACTCAGTAGGGGAGGGCAGTCTATACACACATGTGTGAGGCATAGAACTATACTTGTTTGATTTATGATGTTTTCTTTTAGCTTAATATCTTTTATTTTGTGACATGTCTTCATCAGCGCTAAATCTGAAACCCTTACCTTACCAGAAGGCCTTAACCCAAACATGAATGAATGTCGAGCCCCTAATGATGCAAAAAAGAAAACTTCCCAGGAGATGAGCAGCTGATGAGAATCCAACTGAATTGAACAAACTTTTACTTTGTGTTTGATGCAACTCAATTCTTACTCATTAATTTGGTTGATTTTAAGATGAAATATGAAAAAGAAAATAGAGACAAAATGCCAGGTCACTGTGTGACATTACTGAAACAAAACATGCATCTCTGGGAAGAGATTCTCTGGTTTCAATGCACGTACAGATGCACTCATAGGAGCATCAATTCAACCAGGTTCCAATCATTATTACAATCAATTGATTAGAAATATTACATTTACACTTACTACTCCTTGTAGTTCAAAATTAAAATACAGATACAGAATGATCTATGTGGACAATCTTTCCTAATACTTTTACTCAGAGCTCTATATGTAGACTAGAAAAAGTTTAGATTTATATGCAGTATAAATATATTTGCAAGACTAGATATATTGTTGTAATTCCTCTGTAATTAACCTTCTTCTGACCAAATTTAAATTAAGTAGTTTCATCTATACCACTTTACTGTACATTTACTGTGCCCCAGTATACACTTAAGGACTCAGAATGAAGGGAAGAATGTGTTGCCTAAAAAGTGCATTATATAATTACAAAGACAAAGGTCTCACAATCTTAAATTCAATAGATTTATCTAATAAAGCATCTTATTCCATTAAGGGGCTTTACATCCAGCATTAAGACGCCATTCATATTGTATTTTAGGGAAGAAGGATCCAACTGAGTGTGGCTGATTGCATTTAATTGCCCTCTTTAGACATCTCAGTTTATTAATCTCTTCTATCTGAAGAATTGATTGACAGTGCTTACATGTTTTGTGTTTCAGTACTTCATTTCTGAACCTTCAGAATGTGTCAAGAGGATGCCCTCTGGTCCCTTTACAATTGGATGTGCACATGTTATTGTGTTTCTCACGTGACATCTTTACACTTTACACTCAGTTCAAGTGCATTAAGAAGTATTGTCTGTAATGCCCATGTCATTTTAAGACAACACTATTTATTTATGTGGAAAGCTGAGCGAAGATGTTTTTATATCAGTAAATATAATCCAGCTAAGCGTGGGGAAGAGTAATTCAATTAGAGTCTTCACTCATCTTTTGGAAATATGAAAGTCCTCATATTTAAGTCTTAACCTCAGAGGAACTAACAACAGCTCCTCTTATTCTGACAACAGTCTTCTACTTTAACTGTCCAACTGCTCTTGCACCTGACAGAGTCATCCTAATCAAGTCGACTTCCCACAGACTGCATACTGTGATTCCATCATGTTTACTACTCGATAATCTGCTGCTCGTTATCATCAAGCCACGCTCTCCTTTTTGTATTTTCTAGTTTGGGCTTGTGTTCCCAGCGGTTGTTTCAATCAGTTTCACTTTCCAACCATAGGCATGAGTAAAATCTCTAAAGTGGTAGTGAGTAATGAGGTTGGTTAGCGCATCAGAAATGACCTCCTCTGCTCGGTCAACCTGTCTAGAGCTACCGCTAAAGCCTGGCTGAAACCCAGTGGGAGGGACTAAAGTGAAAAGGATGAACAGGAACCAGACTCACAACCTCTCCGTCAACAGTTGGAATGAAAAATGATGTTACTTTGGCTGTTTTTGCACCAATCACCTGTCGGTAAGACTGATATCAGACGCAAAGATGTCCTCAGACGTCACAGGGACACCAGCTGCTGCGAGTGCGAGTGTACACTATTACAGTATTTGTGACGTGAAACACACACGATAATGTGTTTTAGTGGTATTAAGCAGGGCTATTATATAACATTAGTACCATTTTCCTGTTGTTTTATACTTTAGGATGACTCGAGATCAGCATATGACGCTTGAGGGGCTTAGGAGTTTGGCAATTATGTACATGACACATCCTCAGGTGCCTTACATTCTCATATGACTCTGTGAGTGAATGTTTTGGGTTGAGATTTGTGGAAGGATTTCAACACCTCTTAGAGTGCAGGTTTGTCCGTAATACCATTACAAAGGGCTGGAAACTGGGATGGGTCGGCTGCAGAAATCAAATTTACATTTATATTTGACGAGTCAAACGTCCGGCTGTAATAAACTACAGCACAGTCTTGAGGATTTAAAAGGGGAGTTGCTCACTTTTGCGTTTTTTTTGGTTCAGATCATGTCGATAATTGGATTTATGTATTATGACAGCGTACACATCTCCTTTAACCCTTGTGTTGCCTTAGGGTCATTTTGACCCGAATCAATATTACACCCTCCCCCCGCCTTTGGGTCATTTTGACCCGATTCAATGTTTCACCCTCCTGTTACCTTTATATTTACTAACATATTTTACCCTTTGGGTTCAATTTGACGCCAGCAATTAAAACCTCCAGAAAATTATTAGAATTAATATTGTTTTCCAAGTTTAAGTGTGAGGCACTTTATGTTTGTTTGTTGACTACCGAAAGAACACCGACATTAAACATTGAATGGGGTCAAATTAATCCTAAGGCGGGGGGAGGGTGTTATATTGATTCGGGTCAAAATGACCCTAAGGCAACACAAGGGTTAAGAAAAAGAAGAAGAGAGAATAGGAGAGTATAAGTGTATTTCTTGGAGCAGATATGACGTCTCTGAGTGCACATTTATTTCAGCATTTCTTGAAAGGTCTTTATCTATTTTTCCTCCTCGCTGTGATATTGTAATCTTGTGATGCGTTGGCCTTTTTGGCATCTTCATCTACAGAATCTGGAGATGGACAAAACTTGACCAGCCAAATGGTGCAATAGGGTTTTCATACAATGACAGGCGGGCGATCACCTCTTCACATACTTACCTCATGGTTAATAGCAGACATGGTAGAGTCGGAGTCGTTGTGTTTCCACAGGAACGCGTTGTCATGCCTGTGGACTATGCAGTGGGACTTCTGTGGGGCGGCACAGCTTGCAGGCCCCGGTGTAGATCACCTTTCATTTCCAGAGTCCTGAGAGCACGCCGGCTATCGTGCTTTACATGACAGGAGCAAACACGTGTGCCGCCATTGTCCTCCTCACTTCGGTACTTAATGCTGATTTAAAGAGTCTAGTGTGAAGAAAAATCAGCAATCTTTCAGTCATTCTCGAAAATGATTCACGTGGATGTGAGAACTTCTTTTGCCAGGGTCGCTTTGTACAAGATAGTTTGCGGTATCATATTTGACACTAACATCCTGTAATAGTTGTCCTCAAGATAAACCTCAGAGAAGTTTGTAAAGGTGCTGATTTAATCAACTTCTCTTCTTGTGCTTTTCCTTCATTTGCTTTTGTTATTTTTTTTATTCTGACAATCAACACACACCAAAAGCATCAAATGCACACACACACACACACACACACTAGAACAGCATGTCAAATGACATCCTCAAGATAAAAGCCCGGAGTTTCCCTTTTACGCATCTTGAGGATGTCTTTACAGGCGCCGTAACATTTTCATGGAAAGCTTTTCTCCTTGTTTTAGATACAGTTGCACTGCAAAGATGTCTTTCTATTGCTGACTCTCTCTTCTCATAAATCATGTGACTTTTGATGACATGGATCAGAGTTTTGCCTGTTGTCACAAGCCAAACAGACACATTGATGTCATGCAAGTAACACTGGGCTGTGTATCTGCTCCTCAAGCAATAAGCCTGATATAGATATTTAGGTTGGCTTTTCCTTCTGATCTTTAGACTCCTGATGAACCTAAACCTGAGGGCTGTTACAGTATTGTTTAGGAGGAGGTCACTGCTTAACTGTTTGATTTTTTTGGGGGGAAATATGCATATTCGCTAGGCGAGTGTTGAATACGTTGATTGATACCACGCTATGTTTCCGTTAAATGTGAATCTAAAGCCAGCAGCTGTCTAGCTTAGCTTAGGACAAAGACTGGAAACACAGAGACGGCTTGTTGGGCTCTGTCCAAAAGGAACAAAATCCCCCTAAAAGCAACTCTAAAGCTCCCTAGTAAACTTGATTGGTCTTGTTTGTTTCATCCATATCTCTACAGCTAAGCTAACGTATTGTGGGAAACAGCCAGCCTGATGTATCAAAATCCACTGAAAAACACCTCAATAACCACAGGATATTTATGTATGTTCAATTCATACAAAAAAAGTGATATTGGATTATTTCTTAGCTAACAAGGTAGCCTACAGTAACTAGCTGTTTCAGCCGCCATTAGACGGTTAGCTTAACGTAGCCATAAAGGCTGAAAAGAGGGTAAACAGCTAGTCCACCACATACTGAAATCGATCAACATAAAACCCACACGTTGTCATCAATCAACAAAGAGTTGTGAAGGGAATTAAAAGCATGATGTTTCCATCTGTTAATTAATTTTGATAGCAGGCTAGAAGATTCCAGACGGTTATCAAAGCTAGCTTGTCCTGGCTGTAGCTTCACATAAATTCAATCCTTTCATCTCAGAAAGCAAATATGCATCTTTACCAACATGTTTCTATGATTCTTTTGAATGTGTGATTGGTTTTCTGACGTCATGTTGAATCAGAACTTTTTAAGGCAATGTAACATTTTATCATACTTAATATCTGTAAGTCCTTTTATGTTTCATTGTTTCATTTCATGATTTATTCTCTTTATATTTGGGACCTCACTGCCCAACTCCACAGTTCAGGGCCTGAGTCGATGTGAATCAGTTTACATTGCCTCTGAAGGACAGTTATACTATTTTACACCACTGCTTGTCTCTGCACCAATTCTTCATGATCACAGCCAGAATAGACAAGCATATGTGGTCTGCATTTGCATATTTTTTTGGGAATTGCTTGTGACTGTATAACTTGGAGGAAAACATTTTCTGAATCTGTGCTGTTCTTTTTGTTTCACGGTTTTATGAGGGGAGAGAGAGAAGTCACAATTCTGTTTGCCTTCGGTGGAGAAATGTCTTGTGTCGTGGCTGTGGGTAGAAATAACAGAAGGCCTCTTGTGGGTTTTGCAATGTGATATGAGAAAAATTGTATAGTATAAAAGATTTGTGGTTATCTTAAAACTATTTTGAATTGTTATATATATATATATCAATAATGAGGATAAATATAATGCCAAATATTCAGTATTTGTACAGAAATATACATATATAAATATATAATATATGCCTAATTTAAATGGAACTATTTTCCGCTCTTGACCATGTTTATGTTGTTTAACGTTCCTTTGTCAACATTATTTTATAAGATCTTCAGATAGCATGCAGGATAGTGAAAATGAATGTATTATTTAGTGTTTCATTGCTGTTCAGTACTACAGCATTCTACAGACCAGTTTGTGTTTGTAAGAATAATTTAAGCTGAATATTTAATTTCAAGATTTGTTTACTTATAAATTAATTGTACACTTTTTTATTTATTCAAGTTTCTGAAATGGTTTAAATAGTTTATATCATTTTTTAAATTATTTTTCTGATTTATCAACGTGGCTCAGTATATTTTGCCTCTACGAAGTACTGCTATCAACCATCTGTTGTAAATAATTATGCAAATTAAACTTTTGGAAGAAAACAGCATGGATGTGAGCGAGCGCTTTCTTATTTCCACTATAAGTACCAGAAGTTTGAGAGAGGGTTTAGTGATCCATCTGTACCACAAAGTAGACAAGTCATGTCAGTTTTAGCTCAAAGGCAAAGTTATTTATGGGGAATTACTAAAACCCAAATAAAGTGTTGATTCTCTGGAGTAACTCCCTCTCTATAATAGGAAATGGAAAGAAGGGGTAATGCTGAGGGGTAATATAAGTGAAGTGTCTTATCACAATGTTTAGCTCTCATTTACAACTGTGATGATTTAAATAACTCAAGCGATTAGTTAATGATGGACAGTTTAAATAAATAAAATAAAACTACTATATATGACATCCCGCTTGGTGTCCCTGCAAAGTCTCAGGGTCCTCCTGGTACTGTGCATGCTAGTTTACCTTCATGGGTTACTGGGAATCTTTATATTATTAGTGCCACCTGGACTTCTCCCACTAAGAGTAAGCTCTTATACTGTGGAAAGGCCTGGTAATGGTGGGTTGGACTGTGAATCAATCCATCGAGGAGCACCTGGTCACATACATTGACATTAACCGTTTTAGCCCCGAGACATAAACAAGAATACAAAGTGGGAAGCAAAAGTGAGTGAGGTCAGAGGTGTAGGTGGTGAATGTTGGCCAGTAAATAGTTAATAAACAAAAACACAGTGCAGCAAGAGACACTTTCTGAGGTGTCTGAAGTGGATCCTTTATTGAGTGCTGGAAGAGCACCGGAACAGGTGCTTCCAGTTACACTGATAAGGCACTGCCCACCAGCAGGAAGAGCGCAGCTGTGATTAATAACACTAATGATGTCCGTGTACAATTACATTTGGCATTGTCAAGAGGCTGATGTCGCTTCTTGGGACACTTGAGTGGAACTTTATAATTCCTCCAGTGACAAGTCGGAAATGTCTGCAGTGAAAAGGTTTTGTTAAGTAAATAAGTAAAGGCACCAGACCGGAGAGGGCTGTCACTACTCCAGTCACATGTTTGTTTGGACAAATACTGACTTCAATTTCACAGATGCGTCTTCAGTTCCTCCATCTACGTTGACCACACATCCACAGAAGAGGGCTAATCAGCATTAAGTGAAAACACCTGTGTGGGTGGACTAAAGGACCGAGTATGATCAGGGTGGCTTGGTTGAAGAGATCACAAAATACCAGCTTCTGTGTCTTTCTTCAATTGTAAGCTAGGAACAGAGCACTGCACACAAGTTGTAATTAAACAAGTGGTCTTTATTACAGCAAAGAAGCCAAACATTACAGACAATAATTATGAACCATGAATATCAATTCTATACTCAAGACTGGCCTCTCATCCAGACGTCATTCACTGCTCTTCAGGGCCAGTATTTCAAATTTATGAAAGAGGAAATTATTGGCATCTTAACAGGATTTATCTCCTTATTGTTTAACCCTTAACCCTCCTGATGCCTTCGGGTCAATTTGACCCGATTCAATGTTTAACCCTCCTGTTACCTTTATATTTACTGACATATTTTACCCTTGGGGTCAATTTGACCCCAGCAATTAAAACCTCCAGAAAATTATTAGAATTAATATTGTTTTCCAAGTTTAAGTGTGAGGTACTTTATGTTTGTTTGTTGACTACCGAAAGAACACAGACATTAAACATTGAATCGGTTCAAATTGACCCGAAGGCATCAGGAGGGTTAAGTGTGTAGTTAAGAAGTTTTATTTACTCTATTAATTGTCTGTCTACACTCGCCATGCTTTTCTCTCTCTGCATGCTATAGAGACGGCCATCCGTTCAGTCCAACTGGTAAACTTTAGTAACAGTGAATTTTCTCTCCCTTTGGGTCGGACACAAATCTGCAGAAATAAACAGAAATGTGATGTTCCACCAAAAGAATAAAGTTTTGTAATCAGTGGACTCTTTTATGCTTAAAAAACCCAACTATCTGTCAACATTTTAAATTGCGCCTTACAGGAGTACAATCTCTGACTTTGTATCTACAACAGAACGACTGTTCTGACATTGTCTCCATCACCTGGATCTCTACTGTCCATCAACCATCCAGCCTTTTAGAGTTCTCATGATAGCCTATTTACAATAACATCCTTAGCAGTGACCCTTTTCCAACCTCGTGGAACCTCTGACATTTTATTTACAATAAAGTGTTTTTCTTTTTTCTTAATCCGCTTGAGCACAACAGAAACACATCTGATATTCGGTAAGACGGCAAAGCCTCACAAATAATTCATGAAGCATTCTGATTAATAAAACACATTGAGTCACGGTCCAAACTGAATTAAAACATTGATCGTCCATGAGAACGCATTCAACAAAGCCCTGGTTTGTGATACTGTTGAAATGCTTGTATCAACAAGGAAATTCAAATGATTAGGCACAATAAATGTTTTTGTTCCACATTCCTGCATGTTTCACTCACGCCTGTTTGCATCACTGTATTCAGGGCTAATGGTGAGCAGGATATGATCATGAGGATAAGCAGCTTAGACATTTAGAGGGATAGGAGCTATTATCCAAAATACTCTTTAAATGCACTGATGTCCTACTGACCACAAACAGAGCAATGGGCTTTTACACAAATAAACCACGGTAACATCAGAGAGTTTCATTAAGTGAAAACAAGACAATACTACTAAATTCCACCAAGATACAAAAAAACTACGTCTAATGCTTTAATATACAGCTTAAATCAGGGTTTTTTAAACTGTTCTGCATGAACCCAAATTGAGCTGATGTAGCCTTTTACCTCCGGCCCCTTTACGGGCTCATCTCATCATATTAATACTCTCCACACTCCAGAGGAAACAGACTTGCAGCCCATTTTGCGTCCCGACTCAGTTTAAGAAGCGCTGGTGGTCGAGTAAACATGGAATGAAGAATGATTGTTCTGACAAGCAATGCTAGTAAACAAACAATAAATACAAACAATGTGCTTTATCCATATAGACATATTTACACAAAGTCTTTGGCTTATGAATAAACATCAGCTACAAAATAATAATAAAAAGTGTTGGCCACCAGTGCACAAAACAAACGAAGCCTGGTGTCAGTCCAATTCCAATTCCATTCAAACCAAAAATGGAATGGCATTTATTCTCAGTCTTTTCGAAGAAGCCGATTTCTTCGTACCCCAAATCAGTTCATTTTCGGGTTTTGAAATCAAACATCCCATTTTTGAATTGGCTGAATTGAAAGTGCATCGGGCCCAGCCCTGAAACATGATTATGCTAATGTAACATGGGTGAACAACGTCTTTACAGTTCCAATTGTTACAATTTAGGGTACAAAGAAGACTTCAACACTTCTATCCAGTAAATCAATAAATGATGCAACAAACCAGCTCTTTAGTGACCATAGGAAACATAAACAATGATACATATCACACTTTTCTTGAGCGTATACATTTTAGTGATAATAATAAAAGTTGCCACTTCATATCGTAAAAAATAAAAAGAAGAGCCGAATACTCCTCGTGTAAACCTCCCGTTTCTGTTTTATTGTCAGTCTTGTTTCTAAGAAATCGAATTCTTACATTGACATTTTGGGTCATTTCTATCTCTATGCATTATGTTATCTGAATGAATATGGGTTCAAGGTGGCTATTATATATTTAAATACATCATGTTCTGACTCAGGAAAGTAACATGAAGATACTGCTGATGTATGGAATAGAAAAAGAAGCATTCACAGAGGTTGGCCAGGCTGTAACATTACGTTTCTTGTTCTTATATAAAAGTACTCACTGAAAATATTTAAACATCACCATGATGAGATGCTCAACACTGTCTAGTTACTCACAAATGATGAGCATGAGAGCAGGAACGCGGGGCCACTGAACACTTGCAGTTATTCAAAAGCTGTGGTTGCAGTTGGCAAGAGGGGGGAGGGGGTGGGAGACATCTACAGTGCACATTGGGTACTGCAGCTGAAACAGCACGAGGCATCAAATCCATGGGGGAGGGGGGGGGGGATGTGGTGAGAGGCTAAACATTGAAATGGGGCCCAAAACATACAGGGGCCTGCTGGCACTCAAAAAGCTGTACAATAAGCATAAAGGAGTAACAGGAGTAACATCTCCCCCTCTGTTGCACTCCCAGCAGCTCCTTCTGTCAAAAGTCTGAATGTTTCCCTTTGTTTGGATCCTTCACAACACTGTGCAAGGAGCCGGAACCATTCGGAGGGACGCAAAATGGGTGCTACAGAACGGCCACCACAGAGGGGAGTCGGGACCAAGCGAAAGCACAGGATCAAACACACGGGAGGTGAAAAGATCTTCTGCTCTTCTTCACCTTCACCTCCTCCTCCTCCTCCTCTCTCTCTCTCCTCTCCTCTCCTTTGTTTAGGAGGCCTCGATGAACTCCAGTGACAGGTCGTAGCAGAACCGGTACTGTTCCTGTAGAAGAACACAGATCTTAATACCTGGATGGTCACATGTTCATATTGTTGTTGTATTCTGATAAATTGAGTTGTTTCCTCCCTCTTCCCTCCAACTCACCGGAGTATCCACCATGTTGGGTTTGCTGTTCCTCAAGGTCTTTGCGGCGTGGAAAACATCCACCACACTCTGTCTCTTGGCCATCTCACACACGATGCTGCTGGCACAGAACACTCCACTACGTCCACCTCCGTTCCTATAAACACAGAAAATAACCAAAATATGTGACACAATGCACAATATAATATTTAATCTGCAGTGTTGGCTGCTGTACACAGTGTTCATGGCACTGACTTTGGCACGCAGAAAACTAATCATCCTGCGCATCAGTGTGTGCATCATCAGACAAAAATACCTTCTGGTGAAAAAGAGGTGTCACTCTGAGTGAGTTTCATGAGTCACACACACTTTACATACTAGTCACCAAATGGTGCCAAGATAACTGGTATTCACTACCATTCCTCAACTGAAAATAAGTCATTGTAGGCCACTGCTAGATGGAGACTTTAAATGTTTTTTTCATTTTAATTTGAACCACATAACAGATCATTGTTTGTTTGTTTTGTCGTAAAAAAAAAGAGAAGAGATTCTCTTTTGTTCTTTACAGCACGACTGACTGTTCTCCACAAAGACACTCTTACTAAATAAAAGGAAAAAAAGAAAGCACATGTGTTTGGTGTGAACTCACAGGCAATGCACGATGGTCCTTCCCTCTCCCTCCTCTCCCTCACGCTGCCACTGGTCAACCTGCATGATCAGTTTGAGGAAGGAGCGTTTGGAGGCGGGGACTTCCCTGTGTCCCGCCCACCCCAGGTACTGGAACTGGCGAACCATCAGGTAGCCTTCCTGTGGCTGGAAGACCAAACAACACACGCAGTTATTGGAATGGATGCTGTTGTACAGGAGCCCGATGAGTCACCACACACACACACACACACACACACACACACACACACACACCTTGACCCTTTCGGTTAGCCACTTTCTTCTTTTGTTGAAATTTTGATTTTTGTATATTATTGCTGATCGAAATAAACTAAACTAAACACACACACACACACACACAAGGTACATCTACTGACCCTGGTGAGGTTGCAGACTCTGAAGAGTCTACTGATGACATCGCAGTCCATTGAGCAGGACATGCATTCCACCTGGACCGGGCCATAACGCAGCATGCCCTCCTCTGGCCAGTACTGAGGGCAACCCTGATCAGAAACAGTGGCAGCATTTAGATACAGTACAATGCAAAAAACAACAATAATATACTGAATCTAAAACAGCAAGAAATAGCAGTGCTATTTCTAGATTGTAAATTATGAGTTTCTTATATGTTGTTTGATGTATGACTATCTGAGGCTTTGGTGAGCAACGGAGCATTTGTCTGCCCTTGTAGACGGTGACGTTCTGTTAATATATGCTGACCTCTGTGTGATGTCGATTTGGAGGGGAGACATTTGAAGCCAATATTAGCATTTTAATACAAATTTGCAATAACTGCGAGACAGGATTATCTTCTTCAGTATTATAAAGGTTGCTCTCTGGTCAGACTGGAGTGTAATTAGATTTTTACTTGAAATAGCTGAACACATTAATCGTTCCAGTCTGGAAGAGTTTTTACTTCACAGCCTGAGGAATGGCAAAGTGTGAAACATTAAAACATAAATAAATGATATATTTTGCCATGTTAACAAGTTGATACCTGTATTCATATGTTATATTATATGTTTGCTCTGTGAATCGCTACTATGATGCCCCTTTCTGGCGGTTCGTTCTTCTGTATTGTTATTAGCTGTTATATCTCCAAAAACTAAAATATCCTCCTCACAGAAAGGAAAACGGTGACAGATATTACACATTATGAAATGTTTTAGTCATGATACTAACACAAAAGAGACTTACCTGAGCCAGGTCAATCTCATTCAGCATCACCAAACTGGTACATCCGTAGTCGTAAACCAGACGCCAAAAGTCTTTGACAGTGTTCGGCAAAGGATGCTGGGTAACGATGAATGCAGCCGGCTGTCTGTAGCTCTAAAAAAAAAAGTAAAACAGACAACAGAAACAATGTCAGGCCTTTCATACAAGCAGTGGTGTCATTTCACAGGGTATAATTTTCATACACATCCTTCACTTCTCAGTTTTTTCCCCTAAATATTCTCTCTCTCTCTCTCTCTCTCTCACACTGTTCACACACATCAAAACACAAACAGCGGCGCAGAGTGGGACGACTGGTGGGACAGCAAGCAACACGGGGGATGTTTGTTGACATGATCATGCAGTGTATCAAATGTGAAGAAGAGGAGCATGCACGACACACACAAATACATCGTCTGCTTCTATATCTAATCGGGTCAGTTTACTTGGTGTTCAGTTCAAGATGTCTCCAATGTCAAAGTTGTCAGACACCAAATAAATGAAACCAAAAGCCTCATGTTTCTGTTGACATAAACGGACTGAACTGAAAGTGAACTGAGCCCGACTCATCCGGAGTGAATATGAGCAGCCGGATGTGAGACATGGGAGTGACGGACTTTGGTGACTTTGGGGTCAGGTTTAGGTTTTCGGGTGTAAATGGCTTCGCTAAACATGAACCTGGTGGCAGAATGACACTGAAGCCATGAAACAAATCCAGTATTGGAGAATTGAAGTAAAATTCCATTACCTGGAACTCCTCTGAGAGCTTTGTTAAAGAGAGGCCAAAGGTAAGTGACTTAACTTTAAATATAAACTTTAAGAATTGGAAAGTTTTACAGCATTTACAGTATTTTTGTCCTCCGACAGCTTTGTTGGAGAGAAGCCGGGTTTCTTTCCACACCATGCATATAATACACTTTGTGTCTCAACCATTATCATACTCTACAGTAATCTACAGCCCGCCCCTTTCTATCTGTCCCTCTGCCTATTGTATCATTTCTATAAAAACAGACCTGATGATTAACATTAAATTAAGTCATACAATGACCAGATATTGTCTTCTTACTTTAAATTTCAACCTATTTCATGACTTTGTTTTTAAAGTCACGGCACATGGGCAACACGTTGGCAACTGTTGCCGACGTAAACAATGTCGTGCAACAACGAGGCTGTTACAGATCAGGTGGTGGCCAGAGAAGCTAGTGGTCTTTTCAGAACCTGGATTTGTCTCTAGCCTTCTGCTGATAAAACCACAAACACAGCATCACACAAGGGGGGAGGGGGGGTCTGTGTGCGTTGTCTGGATTAGCATACACGCTTAAATATCCATGTGTACACATGTTTCTCATCATCATCTCTTGAGTATAACTTTTTCAACAGTGTGTGTCATTCTCAACAAATATGTGATTGCAGTTTGGGACGAAAAACATCAAACACAGCTTTTTAAATACTCTCACATTTCACACATTGCATATATTTCAATTGTGTTAACGCAACACGCCCGTTTCAAAATGTTCTCTTGAAAAGAAAGAAATGTCCCAAACCACTCTCGCTTGCCGTGTTGAAGACAGCACGACCGTAATGTATGTGCGTGCGAGTGTGCCGTGTACTTACATCCATCAGAGCAGCATTAATGTAGTTGCTGCTTTCTCCGTCTATTGTAATAAGGAAGGGAAGGCATCTATCAGGAGGAAGGCCGTCCATAAAGCGGTTCTTATCTTGGTTTCTAGGCAACAATGCAATGCTGCAGTCTTCGGGCTGAGGCTGAGGCGTCACCGAGTTTAACGTCTAGACAAAGAGAGAGCGAGAAATACAACATGAAAGTGAGTGCAGGAGCAGGGGTTTTAGATCCAGTCACGTTTTGGAACACACTTTGTCCACTTGGCGTTTTCTCACGCGATATTTGAGATTTTTGGATGCTCTGTCTGACATTTTCATAGCTTCCTCCTCTTCATCGAGACTGACTCATGCACCGCTACATTGGCGCTGCGCAATTACCCTCGCAAGCTGCAGCACACTCCCTCCATACTGGACCCATTTACTAAATTGCTGTCACAATTAGTCGGTTGGACCAAAAACAAGGGGAAATAGGTATTTTCAAGGTTGAACAATACCTCCGTTATCCTTTACACTTAGCCGCACAGCTTTATTGTAAATTAAAGGAAAGGAGTGGATTCAGAGTCCAAATGTTGGACAATTTACTGCTAAGATGCTGATGATCATTCAGAGGCTCAAACACTCTCTTGATATTGTCTGCTTAACTTTGATAAATGGATTAAGCTGCCCTGAGATACTTCTCGTGACATTTTTATTTTTATTTTGTGCCGTAAAATATCATCTTCTAAGAAACATTTCAAGATAGGAGTGTTAGTTATATTTGGGTTTACCTGGAACTCATCTTTCAGATGTGACGAGTTGGTCTGCGAGTCGATGCGGATCAGCTCATAAAAAGCAGCTTTGAACTCGCAGACTGGGATGGCTGTTTCTCCACACAGACACGCCTCTAGAATGGCATCGTGGATGAAGATATACTGCTCCTGGAGACGTATAATTCAAGACATGGATGTTAATATGTACAAGCACACCTTTCACTCCTCGATCAAAACATTGGAAAACAATGACACGCACACACAACGTGTCAGATGGTGAACAGCAGCAGCTGTGATGCCAAATGTCAGTGAGCATGAGGCACTGGGTGACGACTGATGGGACATGGAGCTATGACTGAGGTGAGATGACAACTGTCGAGTTTTGGTTTACTTCAATCAATCCACACAGGAAATTGTATTTTTAGAAATTTCAAGCAAATGACTGCAGCTTCAATCCAATGAACAGACAGAGTGAAGTGAATCTTTGGTGAATGGCTGAGTGTCTTTGTTATGATAGATGACATAAATGGTTGTTACGCTGATAGAGAATAATAATCTGTACATTTGGCTATTTTCAATGATAGTATGAATATATATTATAATGATTTAATGTATCCCCAGTACATGTACTCTGTGCAATGACAATAAAGCGAAATCTTTATCCGATCTATTTTTTGTGTCCCTATGCAACACAAAAAAAGATGCCTTGCAGTCTCCATAAAGAAAAAGCAGGTAGGAAATTCATATTGCTTGCAATTATATAATAAAGACAATAACATTTAAAAAATCTTTTTTGATTTGTGGTTTTAAAGAGTTCACTTCTGTGAACAGCGCACATATTTGGTGCCAAAGTGAGATACCTACAAATCCTTCAAAAAAGGGCTTTAAATAAATAAAAATATTAACTTCACTTCTGTCCAGGTCACGATTATATTTCTACAGTTCATATATATGACATTTGATCGGATGTTTTCTGTGTTTGTGGAATGAGATGAGTGGGTGGCTGATGGATGTCGTCCCGTCAGCCTGCACCATGCTGATGCCGGAGTCTTACACTTGTATTGTCTCAGATGTGGATGCAGATGGAGGATGGGTAATGCAGTCACCTCAGTCTGTACCATGTTGATCCTCCTAGAGCGAAGAGCCTTCACACAGTTGTAGATGTCGACCACACCTTCCCTCTCCGCCATGTCCAGCATGATGTCAATTACTATGAAACAGCCTGTCCGCCCCGCTCCAGCACTGCAGAGAGAAACACGGGCAGAGAAATCATTCTTCAAGGCGGTAATTGAGAGAGAAAAGCCAATTTATTTATTATGATATGTATATTTAATATATAAAGATGTACATTAATCATGTGTGGTGGAGAATAAAAGTCTTTATGTTTTTCTATACCTGCAGTGGACCACAATTGGACCAGCAGAGGGTGGATTTGTGATTTTAACTCTGCGGATGAAGGAAAGTAGTCCTGTGGCGTGATATGGAACTCCGTGATCAGGCCAGCCTGTGAAGTGGAACTGCTTGACTTCCCGTACCTCGTTGAAACCACGCTGAGTTGGAGAGAAAAGACATCTTTATATTAGATTTCATGGAGCCGTTATGTATTCAGTCATTGAATATGACTCAAACCTCAGTAGAACTTACAGAGAAGAGATAAACACATCCTCGATTAGACAAGTTACACATACTTTAGGTGCCAGAATTTTGGTATTTAATAATAATATAAATCATTGCTTAAATCGAAATGAAAACAAAACAACAGAGATATTATGCAAATGTAGGCTAAACACATGTTACTCACCCTCTCCAGCGTGAATGTGCGGACCACATATTCAGCAAGAGGTTCAACTTCCACAAACGTCACTTTGAAGTCTCCGTACACCTCTGCATCATCAGGCCAATACTTATAGCACTTAACCTGTTAAAAATAGAATTTTAGATAAGATAAAATACAGTATAGTATTTATAATACAACGTGTTCAAAGACCTGGATCAAGAGGCAGATGGTATCTTACGTAATACAATAATAAAAAAATGTAATCCTCTAATAATTGCAAACTTAGCAATAAAACAGCAGCACAGCAGAGACGGCTGCTAATTTCTTTGCTTCAGTCATATCCTGTTTCTGTCTGAATATTTTAGCCGGCTGTCATTGTCAAGAGGGCCTACAAATATTTGCTAGGCAAAATGCAATGTAAAAAACATATTTAACAACTATGGGCAGCAGGGAAAATGCTTTGCACAGTTCAACGGCACAAGAAGAGTTGACAAGAGGAACTTACTCTTCCAACCTCCACCAGGTTGGTTACCATGACAATGCAGGCGGACTGTTCTTGCCACACCATCCTCCAGAAGTCATACACCGTCTCATGAACAGGACCTACACACAGAAACAGAGACACATGGTCAGTGCATTGTGTGGTTACTATGTGTGAATCCGGAATAACAGAAGTTATGAAGAATTGTTTAAGTAACTCACCCTGAGTAGCAATGTAGTGACTTGGTCTCTGGTAGCCCTGAAAAAAAACATTGTAACAACACAAGTTAATATCCAACACTAAGTCAAATGTAAAAAAATAATAAAGAACATTCATCATCACAGTTCAAGACGTCCAGAGTGCAACATTATCACTGGCCGAACTAATCTGGAAGTCTATTCTCACCTGTGGCGAGATAAAGATTATGGAGCAGTTTACAGTAAAGTTAACAGGAATAGTTGAGTTTCACTGTGTATTCTAATTATTGAGGTATGTGGAAGAACTTTTACTCTCGGTACTTCGCAAATTAGGCTCAAAGTGAGGCTTAAAGTGAGGCCCTGCCAAAATCTACCCACAAACTGTTGGGTGCGAAAAGCTTTGACAACCGTGGATTGGGATTTCCTGATGGCAAAAACACAAAAAGGTCCGACGCATCGGCACATGTACAGCACACAGGGGGATGTAAGCAAGATGGTGGTAAATCTCTCATGCAGCAGAAGCCCCAGCAACTCAAAATGTGCGGACAACGTGACCTGATGCAATGACGAGAGCACGGATGGGTGTATACGGCAGACTAGAGGTTGAGGGGCATGAATGAACGAATCCACAGTGATACTTACATCCCTGTACAGCCAAATCTATAGCCCAAGCCACAGGCAGAAAGAACGAGTGAAAGAAAGAAAGAAAGCAAGAAAGAAAGAACAACAATGTCAGTGAGTGTCAATCAGAAAAAGAAAAGTTGCACTGATATAATGAAAGTTTGAACAGGACATGCAGAAAAAAAACCATGAACTGAAATTGTGAGTTAGAGTGAATGGAAAAGGACACGTCCTGATGCCATTTGAACTCTTTACAGCAAAAAGCAGCCCAAAGCAAGCTGGCTGTTTACTTTTTTTTTTAAAGTGTTCAATCCAAATGATACGACAGCCATAACTATGGCTGTACAGACAAAGACAAGCTGGGCGTGTCCACTCTAGTCATCCTAATTCTAGTTTAATGTAGGTGGTTGCGTGCATGTGATAGTTTTGATGGAAAGTCATGATATTATAGAAGAGCATGCTTGAAGCAGTATTAGCATTTTAAAAAGTACAAATGAGAAAGACTAACATGCAGATGATTGTTGTAAAGGTGACAGCAGAGTGGAGAGGTGGAGATGGATAAAGAGGTGGATATGCGTTTGGATGGAGTGATATATTGATGGGTGAATCGACCAAAAACAATAGATAACATGGATAAAAAAAGGATGGATGGATGGACCTAAAGTGCACAACTCCTTTTCAGTTTCTCTTGTTCAATAATACAAATAAGGCTCTGTAGAGCCCTTATGTTGATGTTGTTTTATTGTCATGCTAAACTGAGTGTATTAACCAGTAAAAAGACAAATGCACTGAAGGCTCAATGCAGTGACTTACAGACATTACTCTTCCCCTCTTCTTGGCGAGAGTAAGATCAGAAGATTGGTACCACTCTCATGTCAATCAATATGAAGCTAGCACCAGCAGCTGGTTAGATAAGATAAGATATATACTTTATTAATCCCCAAGGTTAAATTAGTTCTCTGCATTTAACCCATCCTTAGCTTAGATTAGATTGTTTTACCTTCGTGTAAACACTGAAAACAGGTGAAAGCAGCTCGGCTAGCTCTAACCAAAGGTAACACAATCAGTTACCAGCACATTCAAAGCTCCCTACTTGCATTTCATTTGTTTAACATAAAAACACAAGTGTAAAAATGACACGTTGTGCTTTTACAAGGCGCTATGAAGCCAACGGCTTCCTGGAGACACACTGTGTGTCAACTCGATCAACAGTTCTCTTTGTGCAGCTGTTAAAGTGAAATGCTTGTCCCACTGAACAAATGAGTCAAACTAAATCCAAATGGTGACTAAAATCTACTGTTTTATCGAATGTAGCTCATATAGACTAAATAGTCATTTAAATCGGCTGCGTCAAGAAACGATGAAACATTCAGAATGCACATGCATGGAAAGACATGAGAACAACGGGCATCTGGGAAAGACACATGTACGTATGATGTGTTTTCGGGGTGGCTGGATGCGTAAAATGGAACAATGGGTGACGAGTAGACGCAATAAAGGTATAGAGGCCTGACATACGAGCGAGGGAGTGTGGTTTCGTTGGTTTCGTTGGGAGCCAATAGTAGCATTCGATGCGTTTCCACTTACATCGATGTAGTTGGCGTTGATGTAGTCGGAGGAGGGGTCGTCTTCTATGGGCTGGAGAATAACCCTTGAATGGTCATCTAAAGAAAGACACAAGAGAACAGGGTTGGAGAGAGCAATGGCATGGAGATAAAACACGAAGACACAGTGAGATAAAGAGGGATGAATAAAGAAAGAGGATTTCTCTCAGGTTCTATGGCTATTTTATGTCAAAAAGGCACATATATTGGAAAACACATTGCGTTGTAAACATAAATAAAGCTTGCTTACATGCTATAATGTTCCCGTAGCGGTTCTTGGTGCGGTTCTGTTCCTTCTTGGCCACGTCCCAGGAGGCCGACTGGCCCTCGAAGAAGCTCTGTATCACCAACAGCAGACAAAACAAAACAAAAGAAAATTACACGTCATGGATCCAAACATATCATTCCTCCTAGATGACTCTGAGCAGAAAGAAGTACCTGAGTGACCATTCCATGGGTACACAAATGGGGACATAATACTTATTGGAGACATAAAAAGAGGACATAAAACATGGTTTGCAGCACTTTGGCTGTTTATTTGATAATGATGAAAATAGTCATTTTATCATTTTAATGTCAAGCCAAAGCATACAAGAAAGCATTATTGGCTTTCTTTATAAGCTCTCTGTTTTTCTCTACATTAAAAATGTGTGTGCAATACATTTCAGATATCGTAATGTCAAGTCCTCCAAAATATAGAATCAGAAACATCTGTCCTTTAACCAGGCAGGCAACTAATACGACTGTTATGGCAACTACGACGAGCCAAAGTTCTGTTCATCATAATCTTACTTCATACTCCTCCTTAAAGCCGTAGCTGTCAGACGTTTTCATGAGGTTGATGTGCTGCAGAAGGTCGGCCACTCGGATGGCCGGGTGCAGCTGTCCCGTCTGGTACGGAGATTCGGTTCCTTCACAGTGATACCGAGGAACGTCCAGCAGCCGGCTGTTCTCCGCTCCGGAGGCACTGTGGTTCTCATCTTCAACAAGAGGGGAATTACTGGTCAGTTAAATGGAGAATTTACCAACATTGGAGTTGCAATTATAAGTGCTTCCAGTGTTTTACACTGTCTAGTGTACAACTAAGACAGACAGATCCAATTACTCATATTAAGCCTGTGGGATGAATAATGCAGTAAAATGCTTTGCAAGTTAATATAGGTTGTATTATATGTCCATTCACGAGATATAGAACACATCGCTTTTATGTATAGAAAAGCAACAAAACAATGACTTTCACATATCTATAAGCGTACTACCTCTGCTGCCGGCGTTAAACTTTTACCAAAATAAAATACTGCATTTTCCACAGACCTAACTGAGTCACTTTTCTGTCTATACTCACCTGTGATTGGAACTACAAGTTAAAGCAGCAGGAAAAGAGAAGAGCAAAAGGTTCAGTCAGACTGATGGGAGGATTTCTTAGAAACATGAAGTGCAGTTTACTTTGGCACCTTTGACCCTAAATGTTCATACACAATGCTGGGGGATGAAACACATTGATGAACTCACAAAACAATGGAGCATGGCCAAAAAACACGTGACGAAAACACACCTGCAGCAACATGAAAGACACAAAGAAGCAGGACAACACAACTTAAAATGAGCACTTGTCTCCTGCAATGTCCCATTTAAAACTGTTGCTTCATTTCGCACACGCTGCTTCAAACACACCGTATATTTCACGATGCTACACCCAGCTTCCTACACCTCCCGTTCTAATTATGAAGGTTCACCACACTCAAAAAAACGATTCAAGCCCTTCTTAGAGGTGACACATTTAAATATTGTTTGATACATTTAAATAAATCAATTACAAAACAAAGATATTTATATTTAATGGGTGTAACACAAAATGTATGAATACTTTCATTTATTTGATTTATTTAGGTTAGATGGTGCGCATATCAACTCAAAATAAATGTGTTTCATTGAGGACTACCCTTTGCACATGCGCCTTCTGAAAATCAGTTGTTTACATGAGGTGAAGACACTTTCATGGCTGTACGGTGGTGTAGTGGCTAGCACTGTCGCCTCAAAGCCAGAGGTCCGTGGGTTCAATTCCCAGTCGGGGCTTTCCTTCTGTGTGGAGTTTGCATATTTTGTGAGTTAGTTAGTTTATATTTTGAGTTGGACAAACACAAATTAATTAAATGTAATGAATATCATTATTTTATTTTAGATGTATTTGATACAAATGAGTTGGACTAACTTAATTACATTTTATTGCACTGATGTGC
This sequence comes from Pseudoliparis swirei, assembly GCF_029220125.1. Lineage (NCBI taxonomy): Eukaryota > Metazoa > Chordata > Actinopteri > Perciformes > Liparidae > Pseudoliparis > Pseudoliparis swirei. Next base: position 15,462,235 of record NC_079399.1, on the reverse strand, counting down.
TAAATTTGAGTTGGAGTTGCATGTAATTATTGGATGGAAAACCTGCCAACAATTTAATTGAGTTCATCCAATGAGTCATTTCGTTGAGTGCACCTGTCAGCATGTGACGCCTCTGGAATGAAACAATACATTGAAACCGCCGACGAGCAATCGTCTGCCATGGAGTGTCGAAACGTTGCAGGTTTAATTATCGTCGTGAGTATAGCATGACATAATTAACTTTTCACTCTGGAAGCTTTATAGGAGGCATGTAATTATGGGCTCAAAGTGTCGCAGAGCTTTCAGGCGAGTGGGGGCTAACGCGAGTCGACAGCCGTCAGCGCAGACTGACAGCTCGGAGGATGGAGCAGCGTGGCGTTGCGGAGCAGACGAGTGACTTCATCTCCACGACTGTTTATGAGCCGACACTGTTTATTACATCCAGCTGATGCTTCTGTCTGCTCTGAGGACATGTCAGCTCATTACCCATTGTTGCTAAGCCCTCGTCGGGGCAATGAACAGTAAACTTGACCCGACACGGCCTGTTAATTTGCTACTTCATACGACTTCTTCCCGCTCCGTGATGGGATTGGCCGGGACAGATTAGAACTGCAGCCGTCACTCTAAATTAAAGGTCTGTGGATCAGTTGGTTGACACAGCTTGGTGGCGCCGTGGCTGGTGGAGCGCTTTAGGGTTCGTTAGAACTCTGCATCGTGCGGCAGTGTCAACCACGAACACAATGAGAGATAAGCACATTGCAGTGCAACTCTGGAGCTGGAGGAGAATCCAACTTGGCAACAACTAGTTGACACTCTTCGGCTGAGGGGATATCACAGGTGGTGCGAGATGCTCAAGCAGACTTTGAGATCCAGTGCGTAGAAAAAGCTCTGCCAAGCACACGGGCCTGTAGGCCCCAAGTTATTCACCGTCACTTGATTTCACAGATTTAATCTGCGGTCGTTTTGGCGGTGGCAGTGTGACAAATTTGCCTTCCTCCCTTTAAGCATCGGTTTCTGTGTCTTTTCTTTGGACAGGAAATGGCATGCCTGGAAACAACTCAAAACTGTGGAAATAATGAGGTCTCTGAGGGAGAATGAGGGTAATTACTGTGTATATCAATAACTCTCAGTGGGAAACAGACACCATGGCTTGGATTGGGAGTGATTGATCCTGGGGAAAACACAGCGCGACAGATGAAATGCTTGGCTCGGAGTTTTTTTAGCACCGGCTATGTTTTACACCCAGTGTTGGCACTAGGTGGCAAAACAAGATAAAAGATGAACACACAGTTTTGTCATCCGCACGTGTCATAATCCATTACACATCCTTAGATTGCCTTTGAGCTGAATCCAAACATCTCTTTCGTATTTTTGTGTTTCGGTTTAATTTCAGTTTACTGTCCATCAAGCCAAACTATTCACCTACAAAAAAGCGTACTTAACAGAGGTCACGTTACTCAACACAGGGTGCAGGATGAAATAGAAACTAAATTGGGAGCTATGCAATGACGCACAAGGAGGAGGGGGCTGAGATGAGGATGGGTGATCACTAGAGGGTGAACGTGACATATCCACCCATGCTAGAAGTCTCACCTAGCACCGCCGTTGGAACCAGAGGATCGTTGGGCACTGTGGGAGGAAACACGGTGAGGACACGTCCTGAGACTCAGGGTCACTCAAACGTACACGAGGACCTTAAAGTGAGCAGGGAAAGTGCGGCTGGCGGTGGACGACACGTGACACGGGTGAAATATCGACATCTGAAGGATCATTTCTCTATGACTGAACCATCCCATAATGTGTGCTTTGCTCAACGTGGTCTGGTAAAGCCATGAATTACACAATCATAATTTATCAGCAATTCTTTCGTTCACACGTCAGACGTAAACATCCGTAAGCGTTCGACACTTATCAACACCGGTAATATTCTTCCAATGTTTTTAATTGTTAAACTGAGATGGTTGAATCAATTCTTGAGTTGTTTCAAATTATAAGGTGATTACGAGATTGGAAACTACTTTGATGGTCAATTAATAGTTCCAGTCCATCCGTGGGCAAAAAAGGCCAAACATAGCCTACTTCCTGTTCCACCAATGTGAGGATGTGCTGCTTTTCTGTTATGATTTGGAGTGTTTCCTGTTTTGTTTTGAAGTCCCTGTCTCGTTTCCTGTTTCCCTGCGCTTCCTTCCCTGTGCTTGTCTGTTTTCGTTCCTGATTGTCCCCAGCCACGCCCTGATTGTTTCCACCTGTGTCTCGTTTCCCCAGTGTCTTTCTGCTTGTTCGGTGTCTGTTCGTTTTTGTTCCTGTCCGGTTCTTGTCCCTGTTCCTGCTAGATCATTAATAATAAATCCTGTGTTTTTTTGAGAACTCTGCCTGCTGCGTTTGGGTCCAAACCTTGCATCACCTAACATTTTCTTTGTGTTATTATCCTATGAACTGAATATTTGGAGGTTTTGGACTGTTGGTCAGACCAAACAGACATTTGAAGGATTCACTTTAGACTCACCCAAATAATTAACACAAAAATAATGGGAAAACTCCTCAATCAAGACGATAATTCTAGTTGTTTCTACATTGAAATGTTGTAATGACAACTGAACTGTCGATCTGTAACCGGAGTATTGGTGAGAATTAAAGGAAAGAGAGGAAAGATGAAAATAAGTACATGTGTTTGAATGTAAAAGGATAAAACTGAATATTAGATTCCATTTGCACTTATTGAGTTGTGTTTTGACGATAGTCCGTGGTCAATACTAATGTTTATGGTTCATAATTACGATAATTATAGTCTTGTTCATGAACCTACATCTGTTGTTGTAGTTGTGAGAGTCCATGAAGGTCACCGCCATGGGATCTTCTCCATGCAGAGCACTCTGGTCAGCATAGCTGCGGTCCATGGCGTTCACCATGTGAGTCATTTCCTGCCGCGTTGTTCCGATGGCGTCTTTACGTTTTTTAGCCAGTTTCCTGTCAGGAGCAGAGACAGACACAGTCAGGCATTTTAGAAACAAAGAGGCATACGTCAGCTAGCCTGCAGACCACCGCCATGTAAGGAATAGTCTAAAATTATAAGATATAGTATGATTTTGTATGAAGTAGGTGGTATCATGTGGTTTTTGGCAATTAAAGCACAGCTGGGGGCTGCAGGCTGCCGATTCAAGATGCAGACTTCAGATTCAGATCCAAGAGAGGAAGAGAAGAGGAAAGAACAGGCAAGGGGGAGAGGAAAGGCTGGTTTGTAGAAAGGCTGCATGTAACAGGCTCAGCTAAGGGGGATGGTAATAAATACAGACCAGGGGAAATGCCCTGTGGCCTACAAGTCGCTAAGTCAACCTCGGTACCATAGATGAGCTGTCAGATGAAAACACCTAAGTTTTATCCTCACTTTCTATTGTCTCAAAGATCATTTTCAAAAGAAATGCTTTCAATAAAAGGAAAGAAAAAAACACAAGTGAAAAAAATCACGAGTATTCAATCTTTGGTTTTCATCCGACAGCAAAGAGAGGAACGTCCCAATAAAACAGCAGTAAGGGAATGAGTCTGATCCACAGGAGCTCGGGGGAAATTATTTACCAACCGACTCACGACAGTCTTCATCAAATGAGGAGTCGGACTCAAGCTCACATCATAAGTAATCAGTCTACAATGATGAGAGAAAGGTACACTGTCTTTCTAGAAATACCTGGTTTTCTTATTTGAATCTCTTGTTTTGCTTCACGGGCTTTTGTTAAATTGTGGATTCAAACGTTTGCCTTTCCAGGAAACAGAAAACTGTAACTGGTGAAGAAAAATAACAATCTCAAAGTCCAGTTATCTTTTTCAGGTTGAATTCGATAAAATTCGAGGACAAATAACTGTCGAGGGCTTAATACTGTGAGCATGACAGAGCATGCAGGACCATGTTGTACCCAGAGCCATAGATGTACATCAGTTAGGACAACATCAGGAGAGAGCTAACATGAATGATGTTTTACCGTCACCTGCTTCCAATGAGCTGGTTCCTCACTTATAGAGCCGTATGAGCTCCGACATGAATGTAAAAACAATCTTGATGAAGAAATAAATGTTTGATTGTTGCATAACTGATACAATGTACAGCTCTGACTTCTTCCCCCTAAACAGACAGGAAGCATGCTTTGTTTTATTTGACCTCTTCACCCCAAAATACACCAAAGCCACCTTTAAGACCACACACACACATAAGACACAAACACTCACACACACTCGGGAACATTGGTTTGGCTGCAGACCAGTTTGTGTTTGTGAGTGCATTGTGCAACAGAAAACAGAAAGAAGGCGATGCATATATTATAAACCACCATATGCTGCTGTGTATATATTATATGTGAAGGAGAGAGAAGGAGAAACGGACAGAAAGAGAGGAGAGGCAGCCGTGACCAGAACTACAGTTGATCTCTATTTCAGGTTTTTACCCTTTTATGTATTTCTAAGGTCTGATTGTAGTCTGAAGAAGAGCATTAGCTTGAAACGCCACTCATGGCCTTTATTTATGATTTATTATTGGGGTTTTCTTTTGGTCCAGCAGCTGCCAAATAAGCCTGGAACTGAATTCATAAATGTGAAAAAGAGTTACTTAAAGTGAGATGTCTGTATGAGGACAACAACATCAATTTGACATGTTCCTGATAAATGTATTTCTCAAAATTTGTTTGAACAATCCAATTTTTCTGCCCATACAATTAAATTCGTTCAACTATCTCTAAAAAATTTATGAATAATGTCCAAATGTATCTGCTAGTCTGTTTTTGTTACAGTGCACTAAACTCTTTTTAAAGGAAGTGCAAAGAGGCGTTTAGGGATCCATTTTGGTCACAGCCAATAAGAAACAGAGTAGAGAAGTAAAGAGTTCCCACAACACGAGAAAAAACACCAACAACGACCAAAATCAGAGCCATGTGCTCCACACAGGAAGCTGGCGCTCCACACAGGAAGCTGACTGAGACACTGAGCATGTGCAGCAGAGTAACCTTGATACCTGTGACTTGATGGGCGGATGGATGATCACATGACTACATGCACACAAAGAGCTACAAGTCACAAGTGCAGCATTCTTTTTTCAAATAACACGCTTTGGGCCTGTGCTGTCCCACTGTGGTCTGGTTTATGGCCCACTTTGGCCTTTATAAGCCTACTTCACAGCAACTTTGGAGCATGTAGAGGTCACCAGGGCTGAGGTCAGTTCAGTTGTCAGTTTAGTCCCTTTAAAGAGTAACTTGCTTATGGTTTAGCATGTATTGTTGAAACAATAAACATTCTCTTGCAAATGTTTCTTTTTAATGCCGCAGCATTCAAAATACTTAAATGTAATTGATTGAAAATTAAGAAAATCCTGACTTGACTGACATGAAAGTGAACTAACCCCCACCCCGGTACGTCAATGAGGATGACTTGGGCTGGTTGGTCAGAGCTGAAAATGTGTTTTGTCTTGAAAAAAGTATACTGCATCTTTAAAAATGACAACAACTAGCCACTAATAATTCGCCCCAATAAGATAACAGCAGCTGGGTGAGCTGATTGTTGATTGGTTGTTTACTTACAGGTAATAAGAGTATGAATAGTAGGTCCTCCTGGGGTTGTGAGCCAATCAGAAAGCAAAGAATGAGACACAAAGGTCATGAGTGTGCAAATTAGGACAATACTGTCCTGTCCCAACCAGCAACAACAGAAACAGAAGAAAACACCTTTTGATTGCTACAACTTGAGGGTCATGCAAGGGTTTGTTATAATAATTATGGGCCCTGTTTATAAAAAATATAAATACTCAAAACTCAAGTTGAATGCTAAATAAATACTACAAAACCAGCTAAGAGATTTATAAAACTAGACCTTAAATAACAAATAACTTTTAATAATAAAATATCAGAACATAGTCGTTCTCATCTTTATTAATACAATATTCATACATTATTTTTAAGTGGAAATTGCTGTATCTAGAAGTCCCTGAACTGAGTTTTCTTTTCGCCCTAATCAGCCAATAACCATTTTCTTACTACTATTAAAAGTAGATAATTTGGCGGATACAAAGCTCTGTGATCTGTAACACCACGCGGCTTGCTTCCTGTAAAGCAAGCAGGGTGTCATTGCAATGTCATCACGTCCCACCTTTTTAAAGATGCAGTATTGTTAAAGGTTGTAAAGGTTGTATGACAATGAAGATTGATCTCCCCAGAAACCTTTATGGAAAACTACGAAATGCTGTCAACATAACTTCACACTTATGAAGGTCACAAATCCTTTGATAATATTAAGTTCATTTTCTAAAAACACTTTCTAAACATGTCAGATCTGTTTTCATAGTTCAACACAACTTATGTCATAGCTCAAAACAAAGATGCATTAGAAGTGATTCCCTTGTCGTAGCTCAAGGACAATGTCCTACCCCATGCAGAGTTATGTAAAAACATATTCTCAAGCAGTAACTGCTGTCATGAGATGATCAATGCTGGTTCCTACGCAGTCACATATGTTCTCATAAACCAAACCCAAAATGTAACTTGAAAAAGTAATGTACAAAACACCACACAAAGTATTAACCTCGAAACACAATAAAACATAACGCTTGAAAATATTATTTTTAAAAAATACCATTCATCTTTTGTTGTTGATGGTAATATAGCTTGAACCTGTCAGAAATAAACTTAAATATAATATGTTAACGCGGTATTCTACTTTCCAAGAGCCCTGTGATCCCGTGTCAGTCCTTGAATGCGTTGTGATCTGGTGCTGGTGTTTATTTGCCCAAATACATAAACAAAGCTCGAGCTGGTTACAGTTCAAAACAACTACAACAGAAACACTGACTCCAGCTTCTCCCAGCTCTGCATGCAAATACATGGCAGTTGACTCCTTTCAGTTTGGATCAAGTTTCCACTGTAAAAAAGGCTTTAAATCCTCAGAGGGGCAGAAAACGCTCAGTAATGGTTGCAGTGATTAGGCCACTTAGTGAGATCTGTGGATTCAAATATATCAAGTTTTCTGGAATGGCGGGGGGTGTATAAACCTGTCGGGTATTTCAAACAGCAGCTTCTGCAATGAATAGAAAATGCCAGCCCTCCACTTTGAGCTCAGGCCCTTTGGAGGTGCTGTATACGTATCTTTTCTTGCCTGTGGATAACATTCACATCTGCACTTTGACACGAAATCGGCAGCACGACTACTGCATGGCATGGGTTCATTAAGAAAATTAGCATAACAATACGGAGATCCGGGCTGCAAGAGCAAAGTTCTCTGGTGAGGAGAGTTCATCACTGACTTTGATGTCTCTCATTGTTTTGGATGTGCTGAGCGAGATCATGATGGGCTGTAATTGACTGTTTTCCTGGTTGCTCTCTTGAGCCTCTGGCAAGATGCAATAATACTTCAGCGTATCTCCTGAAAGACAACGTTGATGATTACAAGTTGATGAGCAATCATCTTGAATGTCTTGTAATGTGTTCAAGATGCGTGGTAGTCGATGAGAACATCGAGCTATTGATGTTGATACTTTTTCAGATGTGATATAAGGCAATCAACACAAATATATGTGTCCTGAATATACAAATGAAGTTGCTAATTATTCTCTTTTTAATCAGGCACTTTGGTTTCCTGAACACCAACTTTTAATTTAAAGGTCACAGGAAGTACGGCGTGTTTAATAATATTTAATTATTACACGCATACTCTTGTGTTCATGCATGCTATAAGCACACGTACACCCTGAAAAAGAGACATATTCCATAATTCAGCCTCGTGTAACTTCAGTTACTCGGGTTTGATGAAAAGAGAGCAGGCTGCAAAACAAAAAGAGTCTCGACTGGGGGGGAGGGGCTGCCTTAAAGCACGAGGAGGACTGTCCTTACAGCATCACTTTTCACGTGATAATATTAAACCATTTAAATGAGTCACTGTGAACGTAAACAGGACCAGAGTATGGACTTACCAAGGAAATGTTACAGTAATATATCAGTATATGCACATGCCATGAGTTACATGTAGCACTTTCTATGACATCCATGTCATGTATCACAAACACTTTTACAATCTGCTTACAGAACTACAACTCTAATTAAAATCATACATAATGCCTTATAACAATAATTGCAACTAATTTACGACTTAAAATATCGTAATAATTCATAACGGTCAGTCGCTCACTCTAACTTGTTGTTGTAAGGATCATAGTGTGTTATAATTCCCAAAGCAGTAATTAATTGTTGTTTGTTGTTTGTAATAAGTTAAAATTAATTTTACAATTTGTGTGTGTTGTTCTTGCATAAATGTAATGATATAACGATGAAGACTTATTTAATACTCCATTAATCGCATGATGATGTATTATGAAAACATAAATGTGTTACATTCATGGGGATTATAGTACTATAACTATAATCAGCCAACGAGTGAACAGCAACTATAAGTAGATTAATACTTGAACTTATAAGTCATTGTACAATATTGTATAATGTGATTGTTGTTATAAGGTGTTATGAATATTTACGAGTCCTTATAACTACAATCAGACGGTGTTATAAGCAGACTATAATGCATACAAAATATGTTAGTAATGCATTATAGACATAGGCAGCATAGAAAGTATCGAGTTGTTCCCTTTGATCTACTGCTGACGTTCAGCTGCATCAACACGCTGCACTTGAGTCAAACCCCCACACGGTGGAGCCCTTCCCCAAACTAACACCACTCTTGATGCTATCCTACTTGGAAGTAAAGTGTGTGTATATATATATATATATATATATATATATATTTCACTTTTCACTATAGAAATTGTTGTTTCTCTTCAATTGTCGGGACCCTTTTTCTTCGATCAACTTTTCAATGGACGTTCATCTATTCTCCTTTCAGCTCTAAAATACCACATTCTAGGATTTATTATGTGTTTGATGTGTTTACATAATCCATGTGTCTTGCAATTTCTTAATTTGAATCCTGAAAGGTTACTTAATATCTTCTGCTCATCTCGTTCACTGTGTTTCTCTTTATTACTTTCCGTTCCGAGAGGTTGTTGTTTTGTTTAGCTCGATTCAACAGCTGCACAGGACAAGAAAAGAACAAAGTAAAACAGCCTCAGATCCCTCCTGCACTAAATCACACAACTGTGAGACAAGAGTTTCTAATTGTGGAAACACCATATTTTCGCATTAGTTCCCAGGAAATCAAGCCATCAGCTATTTAGTGGCTTCTAAAGAGAACAAACTTCAGGAAATGATCCAGCTGGTTCTATAGGGAGATCAATGTGTATGGTGGATGGATGGAAGATGGTGTTACTTCAGCAAATACTGGACCAGCACACAACAAGAGAATGGATTCATGTGCACATTAGTGTGCGAGTTCTTGCATCCCCATGTGTGTTGGTGTCGTCCTGTTGTTCATGTCGTACTCACACATGATATTCTCCATTGAAGCTGTTTTAGCGGGCGTGGTCTGTCACTCACCTCTTCTTGACCAATAGGACGGCTACCAGCACCAGCAGTATAAAGACGAGGACCCCGGCACTGATCCCAGCGATCTTCACCACCCGGTCCGTCTGTTTAGCGGGGTCAGGAATGACTTCTGGCTCCTCTGTAGCGCCTACAACATTTATAATGCCAATAAAACAACATCAATACTGTGGGTCTAACACAATATAGGCTCAAGCTCCAACAATACTAGAGTGATTGTTGATTATGTCATCGTAGGTGTGGACACAACATCATATTGCATCCCCATGTGGTAAACACTGGAGTATCTACAAGATACAAAGTGAAAACCACCATTAAAAGAATGTTGAATAACTTCAAAGGGACTGGCAACGTCTTGAAATGCTGCGGAAGAGTATGAAACCCCAAATAATGATGAGAAAAGTCGTTTTTTAAATGTGTAGCTCTCACTTTTGTATTATTGCCTTTCTTTCTTGAGCCCGCAGTTAATGATTGCTGGACACTCTGCGCCATCACTCAGTTAAATACTAAAAGCGTTGTGAGCTTGAGGTTGCTTTGCGTTACTGAACTGTTATCAAGGGGGTTGTGGGAAATGTGCTCGCTATCTGGTGAATATATCGGTATAAAACAGCCAGTTTGCCGCACATTTCTTCTAATTGCCGAGCAGAAATGTTATCGGTCCAGAATAATCTTCTGTAGGAGACATTCTGATTTTCTTTTGTCAGAAAGTTGCCCTTTTGCACTGTAAGCCTGTTTTAAACAAGCAATGGATTCTTGCCAATATTTTTAAGTATTTACGCAACCCCGTGTCACTAAAGGCTGGAAACATATTTCACCTGACAGCCTCAGGAATTAAGTTTGTTTTCTCTCGACATGTCTTTACAATGTCAGTAAAGTGGTGAGTGTGATAAGGAAACAAATCCCATGGAGCCAATTAAACTGGGAGGTTTAATTCCTCTGCTAAAGATCAGGTAAATATCAAGACTCTAAATATTCCTCCAAAGTCATACAACTGCCAACACAAATGCCATGGCAACTGTCATTAAGGATCCCAATATACCCAAACGCTTTATTTGATGAACTTCCGTGGCTCAGATAATTAACAATACATTCTCCCACACCGGGCGCTTCTCACAGTTCATATCTGCACATTTCAGAGTCTATGTTTTACAGTCGCCATCTGGCGGGGTTAAAGCGGTTATTAATTTGAGCAACTTAATAAAGATATAAGAGCTGCACACACTCTGCCATCAGCCACAGCCGTGCTTTGAAATAAATGCCAACAAGAGAACACAAACACACTCATAATGACAAATGAGCATGTATAAAGTTGACCATGTTCAACATCAGAGTTACCTTCGCATTGAAAATGCGGAAGGTTATGTTTTGATCGCCGTGTATTTATTTATTTATTTGTATGCGTGTTATTCGCAAAACTCAAAAAGTATTGAACCGAATCGCATGAAATTTGGTGGGATGATTGTTTATTATCCGGGGACCAGTTGATTAGATTTTAGGATTGATCGGGTCAAAGGTCAAGGTCAAAGGTCATGAACAGGTCAAAATCTTTCGCAGAACTCAAAAAGTATTGAACCGAATCGCATGAAATTTGGTGGGATGATTGTTTATTATCCGGGGACCAGTTGATTAGATTTTGGCATCGATCGGGTCAAAGGTCAAGGTCAAAGGTCATGAACAGGTCAAATCTTCTTGAATCACATGGAATTTGGTGGGATGATTGGTTATTATCCAGGGACCATTTGATTAGATTTTGGGATCAATCGGGTCAAAGGTCAAGGTCAAGGTCATGGAAAGGTCAACATCTTTTTTTTACCAAAGCACGATACATTTGTGTCCAATTGGCATGCAACTAATGCCAAAATGTTCATAATTCAATGCCCAATCTTGTGATATGCGAAGGTATGCGCTCTACCGAGTGCCCGTTCTAGTTTATTTATTTATTTGTATGCGTGTTATTCGCAAAACTCAAAAAGTATTGAACCGAATCGCATGAAATTCGGTGGGATGATTGGTTTATATCCGGGGACCAGTTGATTAGATTTTGGGATCGATCGGGTCAAAGTTCAAGGTCAAAGGTCATGAACAGGTCAACATCATTTTTTTACCATAGCACGATACATTTGTGTCCAATTGGCATGCAACTAATGCCAAAATGTTCAGAATTCAATGCCCAATCTTGTGATATGCGAAGGTATGCGCTCTACCGAGTGCCCGTTCTTGTTTAGCATGTTATCATGCGGAGGCTAACACCAGGGGGTCACCAAAGTCATCCGTGGATGTCGGTACACTGCTTTTGCAGATAAATGGAGTTAGATGGAGAGTGAGCCGGAGGACACCCGAAGTCTTCTGGACTCTTTCTTTGGGAAACATGGATAACGGTTCAAAAATGTCACGGCAATCCATCTGGTGGATATTTGTGTTTGGACCAACGTGGTTGACCAACTGATTGACATAAACATGGCTAAGAAGCATCCATTAGAGAGCACTTCACCTCTACCATGTACAATGGTCCCTGGTCTGTGTCACCTTCTGGAGCTCGCTCCATTACAGGAACACACACTCAGCTTCTCATTCATTGAGTTGAATCCTCTGATGGAAAATGTACAGAGCCTGTGATCCCTCGACTCGTACTCCTTTTCCCAGCTGCCAACACTCTGGAAATGAAATACATCGACCCAAATAAATAAATGTTCATTTACTGTGTTTCTGGCACTGCGCGATTGAGGTCATGGCGAGAGTCACGCTCTCATTGGGAAACGCTTTTGACTGCCGCTGTCCAATGTTCCTGCACCAATGTCACAGTGTATTACTCATTCATGTTCCTGATGACTTCAGAGAATTTTCTGAACTCCCTGATTTCGTCTGCTTGGAATATAATTCACAAATGACGTGTCGGACGGAGATGTGAGCGCGTTGAGCATGCACGCAAAGTCAACAGCAAGAGAGCCAGCGTCTGTTTTCATGCCCCGAAGCTGAGCGACGTGATCCCATAACGCCAGAGTGGTCTGTCCCGCACCGTAAGAACATTATCGAGCATTACCATAATCCAAATAATCCAACACAAAGACATATGCACGTAACTCAATATAATGCAATACATCTAACAAACAACAATCTACTTCCAATGCTAAATATCACAACGATAAACATAATCTCTCTCTCAGTGCTGTTGACCCCGACATATTCATTTGTTATAAAAGGTTTCTGCTGCTGTAATCCTTGAGATGTCCCCATCCAGCCGTGTCGTTATGTAACAATATTGCACTAAAACATAGAACTCAGGCTTTTCGATAAAGTATGAGCAGTGGGTCGGATAAAATAGTTTGAGATCAACGTTATTCTATATTGTTTTCAGTGCCAGAACTCAGCTCTAAGATCTACAGTAAATCTATAGAACCTAAATCAGAACTATACGGATTCCCCAAAAAAAGAACGCTAAAACATATTTAAAACTAGAATGGGCACTCGGTAGAGCGCATACCTTCGCATATCACAAGATTGGGCATTGAATTATGAACATTTTGGCATTAGTTGCATGCCAATTGGATAAAAATGTACCGCTATGGTAAAAAGAAGATTTTGACCTTTTCATGACCTTGACCTTTGACCCGATCGGTCCCAAAATCGAATCAAATGGTCCCTGGATAATAACCAATCATCCCACCAAATTTCATGCGATTCGGTTTAATACTTTTTTAGTTATGCGAGTAACACGCATACAAATAAATAAATAAATACACGGCGATCAAAACATAACCTTCCGCATTTTCAATGCGAAGGTAATAACACAGGGCAATGAAGTTCATAGGAAACGCTTCTCAAAGGGGACTACATTGATTATTTGTTGGGAAGTATTTGCAGCTGCAGATTAATACACATTTAGTACATGTGGGGTTGACTAAAAATTAAATAAAGTGCCCAGATTCATGTGACTAGAGCAACAGAGTGGCTCAGAGATGCTTTTTAAATAGTTTTTGGTTACACTCGGGCACCATAGCACAGAGGAATAAAATAGGATAAACGTGTAATAATTAGTATATACATATGTACTTATATCAGTGTTGGTTTTGATCTTTCAAAGAATGGGATTTTTTGAGAATGAGAAAACTTTAGAATATTCTTATTCTTTAAGGTTTTTTTATACGACAAGATTAACTTCATGAAATTGGGAATCACTTTATATGAATCAAAGAGTATTACCAAAACTTGCAAAACATGGAGACAAAGAACGATGAAATTAAAGGTTACAACAGAACCTACCCATGAATGACACACGTTGAATGTGTTTCCTAATGTTCGTACAGAGTTAATATATCTACATATATATTTTGGTCACAATTTTTGGGAGATTAAATTAAAGGGATACAAATGTTAGTTATGAAAAATAACGTTTGTTTAAGTTCTGCGTTTGTGGAAATAAGATTGGCTAACATCCCGGGGCTGCAATTATTTTTGCAGTTAAAAACAAATGTCTTAAAAATTTAGCAATTTATTGTTTCATGTTCAACAAAGGTGGCTTTAACGCCAAATCATTTTTGCATTTATGACTGCACACTTATTGGTTTCACCTACTTTCTTTTCTAATAACTGTCATTTCAGTCGATGGGTAAAGGACATCAAAACAAAACATGACAACAAAAGAAAAGAAGCAATCTTTAAAAGGCTCCGAGTCCCGAGACCTGACCTCATAATGTCGGCGGTAGCTCTTAAATATCCAGGTCAGTACACTAACATTCCCAACTCACACACACACACACACACGCAAAACACCCTGAGGCAGCAATGACAACACACAATACCCCCGGATGACCTAATAGGACCACCATCACTTAATCCTCCCTCCCGGATGCACAGTTGAGTGCACACACATGCAGAAGGATGGAGGGAGAAAGGAGGGGATGCTCGTCTCAAGCCTCTGTCCATTAGTCTTTCAGCCTTATTAAAAAAAAAAGAACTAAAATAAGTTCAGCTCCACTCAGAACTCCTTAGGCTAGCGACATCTCTTGCTAGCAGCCTTTGGAGAAGTAACTACAACCAGAGTCACCTCCCACATGTTCTCTTCCTCCAGAGCGGAAACATGACACCGAGCAGGCACTGGAGGGATTGGACCCCTCCTTTGATCTCTCCCATGGGATCCTTTTCCTAAGAGCCCATCGGCTCACGCTGAACACCGAGTCTCGTTCACGTTGAACTCTGCGACCGAACGAGAAAAAGGGGGAACAATGCCACTTCTTTTCATCTCGGTTTATTTTCCTTTTAGAACTTAGTTGTTTTATTTTATAGGGACACGGACAGAGCATGGACACGTGGCCTCACCCTATCTCGCTTCATCCTCCGAGCTGCAGCGTGTGTCCCTTGATGGGTCTTTATACAAGATGCACAACTCAATCAGCCATGATGATTCATTCTGCTGTGATTCCGGATGATTGCGCTGCAGATTATGTCACTTTTACTGTCTGGTTTTATGCTCCTTTGGCACGAGAAGGTCAAAGCAACGACCATCAGCTGAGGGCAGAAAGTGATCGCAACGTTGTCCCGCATATTGTTTTAAATTGTGTATAAGTGGCGACACAATAGAATACAGGCCGATGCCAAGGTATTGATATTAGAACGAAACGCTTACATACAATCAGTCTCCTGTTTATTAATAATTGCTTGTTCAAGAAGTGACTAGTCAATTAAATGATTAGTCGATTGACAGAAAATCATCTTTTCATAACAAATAATTTCCGAGCAGAAAAAAAAAATCGCTAGTTCACAATCAATGGGCTTGTTATATTTTCATTTGCCTGTTTGCCTTCTAGTTCTGCGTTACTTAATAAAACTAGAACGGGCACTCGGTAGAGCGCATACCTTCGCATATCACAAGATTGGGCATTGAATTATGAACATTTTGGCATTAGTTGCATGCCAATTGGACAAAAATGTATCGTGCTATGGTAAAAAAAGAGTTTGACCTTTCCATAACCTTGACATTGACCTTTGACCCGATTGATCCCAAAATCTAATCAAATGGTCCCAGGATAATAACCAATCATCCCACCAAATTTCATGCGATTCAAGAACATTTTGACCTGTTCATGACCTTTGACCTTGACCTTTGACCCGATCGATCCCAAAATCTAGTCAACTGGTCCCCGGATAATAAACAATCATCCCACCAAATTTCATGCGATTCGGTTCAATACTTTTTGAGTTCTGCGAAAGATTTTGACCTGTTCATGACCTTTGACCTTTGACCCGATGGATCCCAAAATCGAATCAACTGGTCCCCGGATAATAAACAATCATCCCGCCAAATTTCATGGGATTCGGTTCAATACTTTTTGAGTTCTGCGAAAGATTTTGACCTGTTCATGACCGTTGACCTTTGACCCGATCGATCCCAAAATCTAATCAACTGGTCCCCGGATAATAAACAATCATCCCACCAAATTTCATGCGATTCGGTTCAATACTTTTTGAGTTTTGCGAATAACACGCATACAAATAAATAAATAAATAAATAAATACACGGCGATCAAAACATAACCTTCCGGCATTTTCAATGCGAAGGTAATAAAACACTAAAATGACCTCACTGTTCATTGAAGATCAACAGCACCAGCCACTCAGATTGTCAATTTCAAAAACAATTATTTATGTATCTTTCTGTTGATCCGAGATCTTACTTTGATCCACTAAATGCATTTATGAATATATTTCCTGAAAACAGTGTGTGTGTGTGTGTGTGTTTGCCCAGGGATTAAACCAGACTGATAATCTATCAAAATATGGCTGCTGGTAAAAACATGATATTTAGACTGCACATAGAGGAGCTAAATGTGCACTCAAATACTAAACATTCACATGTTTTTGATCTCGAACATGCAAAACATGATATTGTGTTGAGTTATATTGTCCCCACTAATACGCAAGAAACATCAAAAACAATCATTAAATCAGTCATAATAAAAAATATCAGATTATCCACAACCATTCAGGGGCGATAAGCAATTTAACGATATAAGATAAGGATAGTTTAGCAGACATAAAATAAAAATACATTAAATTAGTTTTAATATTACCAGTGATATACAAAAATGTATTCTCTAGTTTTCTGAGCAGCTAAACTCTGAAATATTGGCGTTAATGGTGACAGTTCTTACCTTTTGTCGCAAGCCTCAAACACTGAGTCTTAGATTCCTAAAGACAAAAAAAGAGGAACACCTGAGTCCTAAGTCCACACACCATAGCATGACCTAAGAGAATGTGACTTTGTATGTTAACTACTGCACATGTGTATTTACAGTATAAGCTAATATAAGCAGATATGTTGTCCTTGTCAGTGCTCTCAGAAGTCAGAACGGCTGGCAGGTAGACTCTGTGATGTAGTTAAAGTGTAATAAGTGTCTTTTAATGTGTACATACATTGTATTTACTCATAGCAGCAAGCAGGTGAGCATTATGAGTTCACTGTGTGTTTAGTGCTTCTTCCCATGAATACATATTTACATACCCTCTCCGTGCTGCTAACAGCTTGAAGGTAGATGTTGTAGTTCTTCCTCGGGGCCAGAGGAGGATTCCAGAAACCCTGGAGATCAAAAGAAATTAAGTTAACTTTATAAGAGGCTAAACATACGTAGATTGTCAGCGACCAATTTCACTTATCTCTGCTACAGAGGAAATATTTTCAGTTTTTTTGGTGTGTCTCTGATCCAGGATATCTTCATATATCTTCTTATGCTCAGTTAGAAGAGACGATTGATGCCATGCTCAGGTTTTTTTCCTTTGAGTTTCTTTCCCGTGCCTATTAAGCTACTAGTGTACTATCATTTTACATTTGATTTATCTCTTCGCCTGAGATGTGTGGCGCACGAGGCCCAGCATGTGTTGCTCAGATAAAAAAAGGCTTGCCTGGTACGTCTTGTTGTCTCCAACGGTGAAGGGGAGCGGCTCGGGCAGGTTGCTGGGGGACATCTGGGCGGCATAATAGTACGGAGATCCACCGCTGGACGCACTGTGGTAGGAAACTGGGACCTGAGACAGAAGATATGTTTACATTATAACAACATGCCTACAAATCTGCCTTAAACACTTAATGTAAGTCAGTGAAACTGAACGTGTTTGATCTGTTTTATACGAGTTGGGATCTAAATGTCCAATTGTCTCCAGAGCCAAATGGTGGCCGCTACTCTGAGATGTATTTGGTGTTAGAATGTGTCGGATAGAAAATGAATACAGATAGATTAGATATAGCTCTACATTCATAGCTAGTTATTGATGTGTGTGGAAGAGATTTGTTACCTCAAAACAGTCAGAGGAAGCTTGACGACGTGTCCGCTGAGGATTCACCTCCTCAACCACAATCTGGTAGGCACTGTGGACGAAGAGAAGATCATATAAATCCATCATTAAAATAGTCTTTGTGGATACAGTCATGCACTCATGATTAATAAACTAGAAGTACCACTGGTTATATCCTCATGTTGCAGTTTACATCCATGTCGGTGCAAAATGTCATTTTGATTTGATCCTATTCGACAAATCACGTGAAATTGTCACAATTAGCAAATTACTTTGTGAGTTATAGTATATAAAGTGTTTTGTGTGGTCACAGTGACATTTAACCACCAAATTCTAATCAGTTTAACCTTGAGAGCAAGTGGACCCACAACATGTTGCCTCCACCCAAAGTTGTCGGAGGTTGAATACCTCCTTGTTAAATACCATGGTTGGAATTATTATTATAATGATGTTTGTCCTATAATGCGTGGGTTCAAGCGTGACCACTGCTTCATTCATAAACATACTAACAAAAAAATAATGACTTGATGTTTATTTTTATGTCATACTAGTTTGCTTTACATCATGGAGAACACTATATATGTACAAAATACAGACTAATTATATGCTAAAAGCTCTGGCCTCCAGCCAAATGCAGGCTGTGTTGACAAACATACATGTTCTGTATATGTATGCATTACCTAATGGGTGCTCCCTTGGCCTGGGCAGGTTTGAGCAGGATAGTGATGGTTGTGGCAGTTTCATTCAGAAAGGCCTCTGACCCATCGTACTCGTCTATTGTCGGGGCTGGGGAAAGAGAACGAGTCTGGATTAGTTCCCACGTGTCACCTTGCTGACTATCTAAATATGATATAGGAGAGAAATGTGTGACGATAAAACAGAAACGTTCTACCTGAAATATTGGTCGTCACGTTGAGTGTGGCCGCAGAGCCGAACCCTTTGGAGGTGGATGCGCGTATAGAGAGCTGGTACGTGACACCTGGGTGGAGCTGTGAGAACAGGTGGTGCGTGGCGTTGGAGGGCAGGACCGTGAGTCCCGGCCGCTGGAGCGGCACCGAGGGGTCGAATGAACGCACGCCACTGTAGCTGATCTGAGGCGAGGCAGAGAGACAGAATCACAGTGTGTACATTTCCCCACGGAGCTGAGTGATAGTTTGGCTCCTCCAACAATTACTGCACCCAATGCGTCTGCTTAGAGTACCTCATATTGTATGATGACTCCATTGGGCTCCGCTGGTTCCTTCCAGTAGAGAAGAATCCTGTCTTCAAATGGTGTGGCTCTGAGTGACTGACTGGGAACGGAGCCTGGAACTGTTAACACACACACACAAACACACACACACACACACACACACACAGACACAATTATCAAATGGTCATAAAAATAACATTAAAATAAGGCTGTACTATAAAGGGGTCCCTTGTAAATGTATACCAACAACGGGAATACACAAAGCAATTATTTTCCTGATTTTTTTTTATTATGTGTATCCCAAGTTATATTTTCTTAATTTCAATGTGGCTTTCCCATAAAATAACAGCAACAAAAGGCACAACCTAGTTGTTGTATTTGTTCTACTGCCCAGCTGTGGCCTGTTGCACAAGCACAACAAGTATATTTAAGCATTACAGCTTTCGGAGCCTTTACTTTTTTTCCCTGAAGTCCTTTTCACACAAACTCCGTATTTTTCACATGCGTATAAAATTCCATTCAATAAAAAAACGTTACGCACAGAACCGTACAGGTCTGATGTGTTATTTTATTCTATTTGTTGCAATAACCAACAACAATTTATTAATTACGTGGGTGCAATGGATAGCACTATATCCAAATTAATTGGTCTACTGTCGAATGAATAAAGTGAATCAGCTCATAAGTGAATCCGCCAAAAAAAAATCCTCGTTTGTGTAAACATTCCTGGCAATAAAACTGTTTCTGTTTCTGATTCTGATTCTGAGATTCCATTTTGTATGATGACGTTTGAATTTCCGGTGTTTGTAAGTGGGGAAACAACTCTTCATCTTCAGGTGTGACGATCCGCAAGACAAATGTGGGTTTGGTGTGCAACAAGCTTTAACTCTTATTGTGGAAGGTAACATTCGTACGATACATAAATATAGTTTAAAATGGAACAATACATGGTAAAGAAAAGTTTTGTGTATCGCACCATCTTCATCAGTTTGAATGACGGTCTCGTCGCTCTCTTTGCGTCCCTCTGGATTGGTCAGAATCATCTTCAGGCTGATGTTGGTGTAGGGCGGCAGGTTTCCCACCAGGTGACGTGGTGCTGGGAACAAAGAGGAAAGAAACATTAGATTGTAATGTATTAAGGCAGCTAACAACTTTTGTTCTTCATATGAATGAATTCATTCATTAGTTATTGGTCTATAAAATGCAATGTTTTGTCAGAACAACGTCTATAAACCAAAGAAAACAATGTATAACAGAAAGTCGGTTGCACATCCTTTATATTGGAGACGCTGGAACTGAGCGCCGCTTACAATTACTTTCCTGTCAATTTATGTCAGATCGACAGTCGCGCATTTCAACATTGGGTCCCTAGTTTTCAATGAATGCTTGAATATACAATATGTATTGAGCTGCATATATTTTCAAATTTAATTCAAACTGTTTCTGATATTAGGACCAGAATAAATGACTCCTTGATCTGGTACACTGCAAATCACACTAAGAATCAACATCCCTTAACAATATGCTAACATTGCAAACACTAGGTAGTGCCTTACTGGACTACTCCATGATAACTAGTATCCGCTTATTATTTATAGATATCATTTTTTAATTAGTTGTGGAAAACATATTTACTTTAAGAAACCTACAAATAAGATTATTATTAAATATTGCAATATGTTCCATTCAATGTAAAAAAGAAGCGGAATAAGGAAAGGCCTGTAAAGCCTGAGTTACCAGTGAAAGTGAGTCTTACCTTTGGGGTCCATGACCAAGCAGTCAGATTTGGTGCGGTTGTTCGCGGTCATGTAATGGTAGCAGATGGTGACGTTGAAGGTGTGACAGCGAGTGATGTTGTAGCCCAACGACTCCCAGTCCACCGCGATCAGACGAGACCTGGTCTCTGCAATCCTGAGCCTCTTAGGAGTCCGCATAGGTTCTTCAGAGAAATAGAGGAGAACACGGGGAAAGAACGTCATGAGTAAGCCAACAGAGCATTGACATACGTGAGACTGGAGCATTCTCAGCATCAATATGCGGTCAGAAAATGCTCATCATTCTTTGATGACTCATGGTAATGTGACAGTACCTGTTGGTGGAATTTAAAATATTTACTTTAATTACTGTGCACCGTCGGTGTAAGAGGCAATTGTATTTTGCGTTGCCAGAAAAGGAGATGGAATGCTGACTTCATATTTTTCTTTTGCATTCCTCAAATGCAATAACTTCTACAAGGCACGTCTTGGGTTTCCATCTTTTATGTGAAATCAAAACCGTTATTGTGAATATAATCTACCTTCTCTGCAGCCTGCCCAGGGCTTTAATTACCTTAACTGGCTCATTTAACTGGATCAATAGGCCCCAGAACCCACCCACCTCTATACACACACACTCACACAGCACACACACACACACACAAACCTTTCCTCATCCGCTTCCTGCCAGCTCGTATCAATCCGCTATATCTTAGGCAGTATCTAGTTAGTTTATAGCTACATGTACTGAAGTAAAAAGTTAATATTTTCCCTCTGAGATCTGGTGCGGTAGAAGTACAAAGCAACTTGAAATTGAAACAAGCCGAGTTGAAAGGAGGTTTAGCAAAGTGTTTGTTTATCCCTTAACACAAGAGGATTTGATATTCTTTACAGCTGAGAGGGCAAAAGGTTTAATCAGCACCAGACAATGAAAAATATGCCTTCATTAATACTGATCTCTCAGATTGTCTCTGGACATCCCCAGACTAAAGAGGAATCTATTACTGGGCAACCAGAACAAATGTAATTAAAAGTTGTGTTTGTTGTTCCCCGTCATGAACTGACTTCATTCACAGCGATAGAATGACGATCACCTGTTGATACTCCTTCCTCCTCACTCTTCCTGTAACTCCTCCTCACTCTTCCTGTGACTCGCCTGCTTCCTTACGCCCCCCCCTGGATGGTTTTTATTAAAAACAGCTCACATTAAATAGAGAGGCAAGTCTCGCTCGCTCTTTTTCTCGGGGTCTTTCTCTCAGCGGCGACAACACAAGGACACAAACGTGTCGCTTCTTCTGACAACCCATTATCTGCCTGTCGCTCACACACACACACACACACACACACACACCGACACACGAACAATCTCACACCCGGTTATTACCCAAATCACTGCAGGATGTGACAGAATCAAGATTAAATCTGGGCAGAGCACATATAGGTGTGTGTGTTTGTGTGTGTGTGTGTGTGTGCTCGCCTCACAATAAAACTTCTAATAATAACAATGCAAAGTCAAGGACAAACGCCCTCACACGCACACACACACACAAACACACAAACACACACACACACACACACACACGGGGCTGTAAGCGAAATACCAACATGGTGACGTTCACTAAGTCATTTAGATGTAGATAGCTCACTAATAAAGAGACAAGAGAACTAAAGAATGAAAGAAAGAAAGAAAGGTTGTGAAGACACCCGGAAGGTAATTGTCTGCTGAGCAAATATTATTGCTCAATTGTGTGGTGTGTGTTTGTCTGCGTGTGTGTATGTGTGTGCTAAAAGCTGAAGGGTCAGAGCATTTCATTTTTGCGTCAACCTGTTATTGGATGGTTGACATTTAAATAGAGAGAGGGAGGCCTATTGCTTTCTCTGCCTCTCTCTCCTTCACTTGTCTCGGTCTCTTCCTCTCTGTTGGTCTTCCCGGTTTCAATCAATATGTGATCTCCGCCATAAACATTGCTATTAACACACACACACACACACACACAGCTAGGTATTGCATTGATTTGAGGATGTTGTGATATTTACACTGCTTCACAGTGAGACATGGAATTAAAACAAAAATATACGACGAGCTGCCTTTCACACACAAACACACACAAAGATGCATTTCAAAACGCCATTCCCATCCTGAATCCTGACCCACAATGCATTGCTGCTTATCTGGGTCTATTTACTGTTGGGAGGGAAAGGTAGTAGAGCGCAAGGTGGTAGGAGAGACAATGAGAGAATATGAACAAATAGAGGAAAGAAATCATTTTTTCAAAAAAACCATCAGGAGGGCAAAGAGAGTCACACAGAAAATGAGTGAAGAAGAAGAGCGTCAAGACAAAGCAAAGCGTGGACAAATGAAACCGGGGCTGGAGGGAGTGAGGGACAGATTAAAAAAGGGCGGAGAGAGAAATGGGAGAGACGGATGAGAGAGGGAAAGAGGAGGAACGGGGAGAGACGATAACTAGTTTGGAACGTGGCCAGAGTCAAGTGGGACCAGGTCCAACGGTGAACCACAGAGGCCGCCTTGTCCCTTTCCCCTCCTCCGGTACACACACAAGCGGCTGGATTCATGTTGGAACTAAAAGGCTTTGTTCTGCACAGATGGAGCTTTGAAAACAACAACAATACCAATACGCACCAACAATAACACCGAGGACGGCAAGGTTCATATCAGCCGAATCCAGAGGTCGGAATTAAAGAACGGAGAACAAAAGGGAAATGAAACTAAATGAAATAGAACTATGCTAATGGGGAGAAAGAAAGGGAAATTAAAAAAGTGTGTGTCAATATGAAGCATTAGGAGTCAATCAACATACAGTTAAAAGAGCAGAGAGCAGGAGAGAGGAGGAACGCGGGAGAGAGTGGAGGAGGACGGGAGGGGGAGGGAGCAGGAGGAGGAGGCTGACAGGAGATGCAGCTAAATCCAAGTTAATCTGTCCAATTAGTTCCTGGTAATCCTTCCTCTGTCATGAGGAAGACAAATGAAACTCTGTCTCTGTAATTCTCATTTTCTCTCTCCGGGACAGATTTATTGAGCACATGAAAGGTTCAAATTTGCGCTGCAACATTCATTCAATTTGCACTTGTTGGCCACGTGGCATCAAATCGGATTTGCCGATGCAGCGGCTAATTATGAACTTTTTAATATTGGATTTATTGTGTTAGTCTGTACATGTTACTCGCACAACGTATGAAGCACAGCAGCTCCGTGCACAACTCTCCATCCCATGGTTATTTTGTACTTTTAGTTTTTTTATGGTCAAATATTGTCATGTTTTATTAATGGCCTGTTGTTACTGAGAAACTGTCACATTTTGTCTTGTCTATATATACAGGGTTCTTACACATTTTGACCAATGGATTTCCATGACTTTTCCATGAATTTTCCATGACTTTAAACCAAATTTCCATGACCAAACTGAAATCTCGGTATAAACATGAAAACTGTAGAAAATGTTGCGTATTGAGAGCGATCGCAGGCTTCTATTTTGAGCGTCTTTCTTTAAAAAAATATATTAATTATTTCAAACTCGCTGTAAATGAACATGTGATTTTAACAAATTTCCATGACTTTTCCAAAACTTTTATGATTTAAGTTTCTTTCATGACTTTTCCAGGCCTGGAAATGACCATTTTAAAATTCCATGACTTTTCCAGGTTTTCCATGACCGTACGAACCCTGTATATATATATCAGTTGAATAGATTTCTCCCCGGATTTACAAATCTGCATCATGATTCTTCAAAGCAGGAAGTGATTCATGTGAAACTCCTCAACATTTACCATCGATTACCACAAGTACACGCAGAATACGACGAAAAAACACTGCTGTCAATAAAGAAGAAAGAAAGAAAACTACACTTTTATTGAAGTTCTTCTCTGCGTTTGACCCGTCCTTAGTTGTTACGGAGCAGTGGGCGGCAGTGAGGCGCCGGGGAGCAGCTGGGTGTTTAGTGTCTTGCTCAAGGACACTTCAACATGTAACTATGAGGAGAGCGGCGATCGAACCGGGCACCTTGTGATTACGTGATGACCACTCTCCCCGTGAGCTACAGCCGACCCGCTCAAGGGCCTGACCCTCAACGCGTCATTCTGCTGACAGTGTGTGTGCGTTTCCACACGTATAAAGGAGTACATGTGAGATATTGAGCGATTCCTACAACTTCTGTTTGGAATGTGTGTTTTGTGATTCTATTCTTCCATTAATCCGAGTGATGCTGAGTTTGTGCAACATACGAGGAATACTCTGAACTGTGTGTGTGTGTGTGTGTGTGTGTGTGTGTGTGCTCCATTTCGATACTGCTTCGTGAGTCTCTCTTCTGTGTCTGCTCATGCCTCGCAGTGTGTGTCCGTGTGTGTGTGTAACCGTCCGTGACCGAGAGGTTTTCAGGCGAAAATTCTGGATTTGGATTAAAAGCTACTTTATCATCTTCTTCTGTCACACACACAGACACACACAGACACCTACACACGCAGACAACACACAGACTCACTTACTCTTCACTTCAAGTTGATTATTTTTCACCCTTCTGACAAGCGCAATGAATCACCACGGAGGAAAAATCGAGAAGAGTGGGAGTGAAGGACAGAGGGAGCTTGGGAACAAAGTAGAAAAGACGAAGAGAAAAGAAGAAAGGAGGGAAGGTGATGAAATCCTTCCTCTTATCATATCCATTGCTCGGCAGTGTGTGTGACTTCTGCTCGGTATCTTATTAACTTTTTAGTTTTTTTAATTAAACAGTGTTTTGTGTGGTGACAAGCTTGGGTTTTTGCCTGGTGTCTGTGCACACATTTACCTGTGTGTATGTGTGTGTGTGTGTGTCTGTGCATGTCTTCATTGTTTTGCATTGAACTAAATATTCAGTAAACTACAGGCGGTGGGATGAAACAAACCTAACCAAACAGAAGAAGCAAAGGAATCATTACCATTTAAATAACATTTCTACCCTGTGTGTGTCTCAACAAACGCAAACACACAAAAGTCTATATACAGGTGTGTGTGTGTGTGTGTGATATTATCTGTCTACAATGTGTGTGCTATTATCTTAGACAGATAATAGCACACACACACACAACTCTCACATACCTGTATGTAGAGTCTACATACAGGTGTGTGAGCGTTTCAATTACCTTAATCACACGAAAAAGAGAAAGGCAGTCGGGATCTCTTCACTAAAATAATTTTAAAGTCCGGAAGTATAATAATAAATGTAAATGGCGTCTAATTTGTATTGTATAAGTATAAGTATTTTATTCATCATTTGGATTTTCAGTACTCTCAATTATGCCAAAGTGTAAAAATTGTATAATTATGGATTCACGGGATGTGCAGAACTATTTTTTGGCTGATTGTTGTCACTTTGTGGTTGCTAGGCAACCAGCAGAAACCCCAGGAAGTTACTGTACTCAATCCAGCACCGTGAATTAAACCTGGTGGCCTTAGTTGGTATTGCAACTTCCACAAATATCACTACAGTGACAACTTCTTCATCAGGACATTTGCTGCAGTGCTCAAGTCTGAAATGCACAAGAGTAGAAATCTCCCTAAAAAACATTCTCTTTACTTTCTAGCCAGTTTTTACAAAATATTCAGATATAGAGAATAGTTTGTTGTCATCCACTAAATTCACAATCACATTTCCCTGCTTTGATTTGATCCTGCATGAGTGAGGAGAGGAAGGTTAATTTCCTTTTCCTGTCAAACAGGAAACTGTTCAATACATGAGTCGCCTCAACAAGTCTACGACTTCTTCTCTGTCAATAAACACACATGTAGGATCTTTCACACACACACACACGCACGCACACACACACACGCACGTTGGCAGACATCACTCAGGCCCCGTGGTTATGAGTTTTCAGTTCTCTTTCATTTTCATTCTACAGTTTCATCATTCTCTTGCCTCTCCCTCCCCCCACTGCCTCTATTGTCTCCTCTCTTTCTTTTCCAGCCTTATTGTTTTCCATCATCTCTCCATCACTCCTTGATTCTGTCTCTCATTCAAGCTCACTGCTTTTCTTTCGGTCTCTTTCTCGTGCATATCAACACTCTCTCGATCGCTGCGCCTCTCCCTCAGGCCGGCTGTGTTTATATTTCAGTCGTTTATTTCTACAAATGTCAGACAGTGTTTCTGCCCGCCGTCTATTGATCCGCAGAGAGAGAGAGAGATTGGGAATGAGAGGCAATCAGAAAGAGGGCAGGCAGCGACGAGGAACCGAGTAGAAAAAAAGATATATAGAAGGAAGAATGGACAGTTGGAGAGAAAGGAGTCAAATCAGGAAATAAGTGGGAGAATAAAAGAAAAAGCAGGACAGAAGTGAGAAAGGTGGAGAGAGCCTGCAATATTTTAATTACTCTGTCTCTCAGATCACTGAGCAACCACACACTGACCCTCGCTACATCTCTCCGCCCCTCTCCCCGCCTGCTCATAGTATTACTCTCCCAACTCAAATATAGATACCAAGACAAAACAAGAGCACAAGCAGACAGACGGATCGATGGAGAACCAGAGAGGAGACGCCGTGTGCACAAGCGGACCCGGCTGCGGTCCAGCTCCGGTCCCATGTGTCTCTGTCCTACCTGCACATTTGGTCCGGGTGATGAGCGGTGGTCCAGCTTTGCCGGTCCCGCCCTCCCCCGGTCTGGTTAGTAGCACTCTGATCTCGTACTCTGTGTCCGGGTCAAGATGCCATAACTTATAGTTGGGAGAGTTCACAGCGTGTGTCTCCGTCCAGCTGCCCGATGTCATCTGGTACTCCACCTCAAAGGAGAAAAAAAACATATATTATAGTTAATTGAGTAGTCAGACTACTGTTTGTAAGCGAAGAGTATCCACTTTGTTTACTCCGTTCAGACTGTAATATGCCAGGAAAGCCGTTTTCTCCTACTTTGAGTGTTTATGCTCAGCTAACCACCCACCTGCTAGTTATAGCCTAATACGTGGCAAAGTTCTCCTCTACCTCTCAACAAGAATGAGAGGAAGCAACATTTCCAAAATATTAATGTATTCCTGAGGCATGTCACTCAGAAGTCGTTCTACTTTTCGGATTACCTGTGACGGGATACATGTTGACGTTCATTACTTGCTTGAAAACAAGTACTCGGTCCAACCAAGGATATACTAGGTATCTAACTGAACACACCTCTTTCAGGATAATAGGTCCATCTCCAAATATGGAGTTGGAGTTCAGCTGAATCAGCAGATATGTCGGGCCAACACCAAGCAGCTGGGGTGGGGCGATGGGGTGTGGAGGCTCTGTGGAGAGGAGAAGAGATCAGAAGAGAAGGTTTCAAAGAGCCCTGAGGTGTGGATGAAACACACTTAAGGTCGCAGCAGAACAGAAGAGGAACAACATCCTATAGTCACTGCGACATGGAGCCTCGTCATGCAACAGCTGACTTGATATTTTAAAAACCAAATTAATATTTTGAGGAAAGTACCAGTGAACTATAACTCCAACTAAATGTCACAAACTGTTCTAACAAAGGTAAAGGGCCCTGGCCTCAGTAGAATGGGTACACATGTTGTGGTTATGCACTGTGTGGAGACCCACTGGGTTCCAGTTCTGTCGCCCATATTATTTTGAGTTGTTGAGTGTTTCCATCCAAACTCCCCGTTCCTGCTTTCCTTATTACCTTCGCATTGAAAATGCGGAAGGTTATGTTTTGATCGCCGTGTATTTATTTATTTATTTGTATGCGTGTTATTCGCAAAACTCAAAAAGTATTGAACCGAATCGCATGAAATTTGGTGGGATGATTGGTTATTATCCGGGGACCAGTTGATTAGATTTTGGGATCGATCGGGTCAAAGTTCAAGGCCAAAGGTCATGAACAGGTCAAAATCTTCTTGAATCGCATGAAATTTGGTGGGATGATTGGTTATTATCCGGGGACCATTTGATTAGATTTTGGGTCAAAGGTCAAGGTCATGGAAAGGTCAACATCTTTTTTTTTTACCATAGCACGATACATTTTTGTCCAATTGGCATGCAACTAATGCCAAAATGTTCATAATTCAATGCCCAATCTTGTGATATGCGAAGGTATGCGCTCCACCGAGTGCCCATTCTAGTTCATCAAGTGCTTTTCTCGATACTCAGAGGATACTTCACATACCAAAACGTACACGCATTGACTTTCATCTCCAACACAAGTGGTCATGTTACTTCATGCGCTGCCTCTCCTTGACAGTGAGGCTGGAGTTATAATGAAGTGAACGGTAATGCAGAAAAGCCTTTTGCAGCTTCACATCAAACGCTTTCCACCTTCAAAACAAGAAGCTGGAGGCTTTTATTGGGAAGCAGCTTCAGAAATATGCCGACCGTAGTGGCCGACACGTTGAGCCCCTTTCACACATGGAATATAGACGTTTTCCAGCGTTTTCTATCTGTTAAAACAAAAGTCTTCTTTGTCTTACAGACATAGGTTGTGTAAATATTCCCTCCAGCTCATTTCAGACATGGCATCGTACTAAGAGAAAGAGCCACAATGCCAGCGTGATATTTTGCATTTGGTGAGTGGGGGGGACAACAATCTGTTTGAAAAGCAATGATATGAAGGGAGAGTGTTTTTATCTCACAGGCTGCATGAGTGATAGCATTTTAAAACTTATTTTGCCATTGAAGCGAATCCTCTGATACCATTTCTTTCTGGTTTCATCTTTAATTTGTTATCAGTGCACAAGCAGAGAATGATGACACGCTGAGTTAATCTCTTTTGCCACATGTCATGAATGTATTAGAATGATTCGATATGAACAACTAAATATAGTCTCTTCACAAAGTCATTACATTTTGACTTTTTCCATCTTAAAAGTGACAACCTTGGTCCAACCTCGTCAGACTGACGTTGTGATTTCTAGGTGTTGAAGTGCCGATCCGGACCCTTGTTTCCCGTGTGTGTGTGTGTGTGTGTGTGTCTAAGTGACGAATGGTCCAGTATTGGGAGGCAGCGCTGCAGTCAGCAGCCAATAAACACGCTGCAATGCAATCTCTCCGGGCCACTGCCACTAAAGGTGCTCGTCTCTTCCACTGACGGCTCAAACTGTTGAGGAGATGAAACGTTTTTCTTTACCTTTCGCTTGATCTGGTGTTTAATTAGTGTCTAACCAGGTCTCCATTACTGTAAGTCCCATTCTGAAGTCTCACTTTTTTTTCTTTTTTTTTAATCGGCAAATGTATTCCGCCATGGCATTTGAAATCTTCTAGCTTTCCTTTTAAAACTACTTGGATATGATAGTTCTTAAAATGTGATGTTAAAAAAAAGTGAACAGTGTTGTTTTTATAATCATGAACTTTGATTATTATGATTAGATATTCATATACTGCAGTGTTCATCCGACATACGTCTTGTGATTGCGCCGTGTCCTCCGTCCCGTGATGCTCGGTCAATAAGACCTGTGTGTTTGTGGTTGCATGTTAATGTGATGGATGTGTGATGGTTCAGGGCCAGTCATTCAGATCAGAGCTCACTGTCACGCATCGATTAATGACAAGCCGAAAGCACAACACACACACACACACTAAATCATACGACTTTTATCTCTTCCAGGCACATTCTCAAACACACCACCAGGCTATCAGTATGAAGATAGGGTGAAATGAGATGGGGTTTTTTGCAATCCAGCTTCAATCACATATCAAAGTAAGTATTATCTAAAAGTATGTGTGTGTACATGTGTGCTACTGTGCATGCTGTTCACTTAATATCGATATTTTGCATTGCTGTCACCTCATTTTCTCTTTGTGTTTGCATCTGTGTGTGTTGAATATGGCTGTCAGAGAGGTGCAGGCTGGGAAGTGTCTTTTTAGCAACAGATGAAACACTGCAGTTTGACAGCACATGCAAGTCAAGACACACACACACACAAACAAACACACACACACAAACATACACAAATGCAGACAGAGTTGAATCCAGGTAATGAACATTGAAGTGACTTTAGAAAACCGACAACGTCAACAACATGTCATTTTGCAACGCCATCAAATAAACAAAGTCAACAACTTGATGATTAACAAACAAAGATAAATGTATTCCAGCATTCAAAACAGTCGGTCTGTCTGCAGCCTGTGTGTTAACTTGAATACTGTGTGTGTGTTATTAAAAAACCTATTGAATGTCTTAAAGATAAATAATACACATCAAATGAAACAGTAAGGAATGCAAGTGGGTCATTATGGGACTCCCAGAGAAAAAAAAAGCTGGAACGGCTTCATGCTTTTGATATTCTTTCTCTTCTTTTTTTTTTCCATCATCACTTGTCATTTTTAAAATTGACCTAAAAAAAATATCTAACAAATCAGCAATGGTGTTGTTTTGCAATGGGTGTGTTGTCACCATCCTTTTTATTATTAATCACATGTGTGAACCCTCTCATCAGTTCTCATTTTTGTGGGTCAAATGTAAATGTTAATAACAAAACAAATCAATATTGGGGAAACTTCAAATGTGTGTGTGTTGTTTTCTGACCTAACTCGTCCGTGAGATTAATTTGGTTTCACTCTCTTTACTGATAGTAGAATTAAACATATCTCCAGAGGCATTGGTAGAGGGTTTGCTAGAGTCTCTGATTTATGATTTATTATGTCGTCAACAAACAACAAGAGAGACACAGAAAGAAAGGAAGAGGATGAACAGATCTTTAGTTGGTGACTGGCGCCCACTAGGCATGTTCTTCTTTGTTGTCCATCGTCAGCAACCTTGTCAATAAAGTTTAGTATTCACAAACTGCTGCTCCCACCAGTGTGGAGCTCACTGGAGGACATGTGACCCCCAGAACACGAGAGGGTGTGTATACCAGTGTACAAGTGTGTGTGTGTGTGTGTGTGTGTTGTAGCCGTATTGACAGCCAACAGTGGTAGTAGGTTTTCTATAGTTCTATAACGCCTGAAGCTTCACCTGTCACTATTACTTAGAGTGAGCGTGTGTGTGTGTGTGTGTGTGTGTGTGTGTGTGTGTGTGTGTGGTTAAAAAGGAGAGACCAGCTTTTTAGAAGTGGACCATGACAGATTTAAGACAGTTGTACGTATTCAAGTCAGTGGTGTGTGCTCTTAAGTCTGATACACGTGTGTGTGTGTGTGTGTGTGTGTGTGTGACAATAATATTTTAGGAGCTTTTTAGGCCATGGATTGTGTGTAATGGAAGCTGGCATGGTGTGCGTGTGTGTGTGTGTGTGCGTGTGTGTGCGTGAGTGTGTGTGTGAGTTTTATATGAGCTGGCATGATGATTCGCTCTGTCACCGTAGGAACCAGAGGGCAAGGTTTTATTAGAGTTTGGCTCTGACCAAACCACTAGTGACACAAACACACACACACTGACAGTCAGACTCTCATACTTCTTTGTCTCTCTCTCACACACTCTCAAACACACACACACACACACTCTCTCTCAAACACACACACTCACGACAGTAACACTTTTTTCATGAAACAGAACATGTTTGAAAGGTTTGGGTACCATTTACTGCTTTTGTGAAATGTATGCATCATCAGACGATGAAGAGGAGGAATGAGTCCTCCTGATGGAAACCTCACGATATGGTTATTCTGACCTCCATTTTGCGAAGATAATGAAATCCTAAAAGCAGGAAACTATTTATATAGATCTACAAATTATGTATTTATATCTGTGAAACTGAAGAATAACAACAGATGGCATCAAACGTCTTCTCCAATCCAGAATCGTCATCAACTAGTTCCTAATCTGACTTTTTTGTTGTATTGAAACAGATTTAACTGCAGAGTTGACTGTATTGATTGAAGCGGCTACCTTGAGGATGCAGCTCTACCCTTGAGCCACAGCCCTATGAAGAGTATCCTTGAACTGAATATCTATGTCGGAGAACAAACGCAATTTTGCAGATGTCGCCATGTGCTCTGGGCTATTTTCTGACATTTTGTTGACTAAGATAAATAAATGAATGGAGAAAGGATCAGCAGTTCAATTAATAAAGAAACCGTCATATCTGGTCGAGGGAAGAATGAAAAAATGTGAGTCTCAGAATAGTCTGGGAATCCTATGTCACACCTCTCATGCTCCCATGATGCACCTGTGCTTCAACAGAATCTGCTTCTTTTCTCCGTTGGTGACGGCTGCAGCACACAGAGGGAGACCATAACGGCTCATTTCTGTCAAACACATTATAAATATCAATAGACTAGGCCAGCGCATACCTGCCCCTCACCACTTTCAGGATTTGAAAATAAAACCTGGGTTACTGTCAAACATTTATATTTTATACAAGTCCTAATTTGGCACTTTCCCATCTTTCTTTCTTCCGTTTGTTTTGAGCACATTTGTAACCGATACACGATTCCTCCGGTAATCATCCCTCATCTTTCTTCCACTTTTCAATTTCACAGTAAATAAATATTGAAGCAGAATATTCAGAGCAAAATCATTAATAATGCAGCTTAACTCTGTCCATATTCATGGTCGTCAATGTCCTGCAGGAACCTCACATTTCCAACACGCATACTTGTCAAGAAGGGAAATAAACATATTCCCCGTTCCTTTGATTTTTCTCTGCCTCTCATCTCCTATCTGATATTTCTAAAAATAAACATGAGGTTGCTCTCCTTCCACATTCATACACGCAGTCCTCGCTCTTTAATTGTGATATATTTCTAACAACCAGACTCTTGATCAATATTCATAATATCCCTCAGAGCTCCAAAAGCATCTTCTCCCAGATTGAGAGCTGATGCCTGGCTATGAAACGTGTGTCACTCACTGCGTCTTATTGAACCTGAATCTGTTTTCATATATGTAGATACATGGACATGCATCCTGCTGCGTGGGTCCCTCATCTCTCTCCTCTTCGCCTTCTCCCTTTCAAAAAGATGTTCATGATTCATAAAAAATAGCCACTTATGTATTCTTACTAAATCTTGCAAGGCCCTGCAGAAAAAAAAGCGTGTCTCCATAAAGCCTTCTCTTGACCAACGAGGAAACCTTCCCATCGGGTGAGTTTGGGCCCACTCAGGTGACTGGACCCTTAACTGGACAGTGTAAGAGCTCCTTTATCGGAGCCACACCGACCAAAATTAAGATCCATGCTGCTCGTTTCTGCTTTGATTTCTCATCTCTCTCTCGTCCGCCATCTCTTCTGCAGAATAATAAACAGAACTCTGCTCGGCTGTTTACATATTCAGACATATTCCTGATTCTGATATGGATATTCTTGAGATAATGAGCAGACTATTTGAATTGAACTTTTCTTCACCATTACCACTTATCTCTGCTTCTCCTCCCTCCTCCCCCTCCAACCGCCTCCTTTCTGTCACTTTCTTATCAGTCCTTCTGAATCTCTTTCGCCTTCACCCTCTCCCTGCCCTCCTCCCCTGTCTCTCTCTGTGGGAGATGAATTGAATATGTAAGCTATTGGATGTGAATGAATAAAGAATCCCATCTCAAACACACATTGGTGACACCTTATTAACCACATGTCAGCTGCACATGACAGCTGGAGCACACACAGTTTCCATTCACACACACACATTCACAGCATACACATGTATACATAGACACCAATGCAATTGCTTCACACCCACACAAGCATACTACACACACACACGGGTGCCATACACACATCTAAATATACTTAGACTGCAACTCTCCTCATTAGTCAATATTGTGTTAGTAACTTACATTTGATCAGTCAGACACAGTGGATGCACATTTGATTGAGCGCAATGCAAACTTACCCAGAACAGGATGTGTTTCTGTTTACGAGTCAACTTTATAATTGACCATACGCTACACCAGTCTGCTTTACGCTGATTGCTATCATTAGCTTAGCAAACATTTGACAAAATCATACTTATAACCCTCCGTGCTCTTCAGAGCAAAACAGGAACAATGCAGCTGCTTTATCCTGCTGTCGTCTACCTCTGTCTGACGTCAAGGGCCAATTAGTACTAAAAGGGCTGAGAGCGAAATCTGCCACCATTATCATTGAAAGCTGCATTACTCTCAGGGCGAGATCGGAAAGCTTGACGCGCGAAGCAACAGTAACTAAGGGTGTTGGGGTTTAGCAAACATACCGACCGATAACCAACCACCCCTGTGCTTTCCATCTCAATAGTTTTACTTAAGCCGAGGTATAGAATATCATATCAGAGAAAACACATGTATAGGAATAACAAACCACTCAAATAACCGTAGAAATATACCTCGTATAAATCCTCACCTTTGACGATAAGACCCGCAAAGTTGGACACCCCGGAGCCGCGCTCTGATTGAGTGACGCAGCGGTACAGATCTTGATCCTGATTGGTGACTTCTTTGAGGTGGAAGGAGGCGGCGAACCGTCTGTGGTTGATGTTCTTCGTCAGAGCCACGGGGATATCTTCTCCATTTTTCCTCTGAAACACAGACGAAACACGCAGACGGAAGTCAGCTGCTGCAGAGGTCGGTAAAGGGTTAACTGCCTTGCTCAAGGCCACAAGGTAGCACTGAACCACACACGCCCAGGTGCAAACACACACACACACACATATGCAGTACTCATACCTCTCCTCTGCCTCACTGACAGCAGGTTTGAAGGTCAAGGCTACAATAGAGCCATAATGAAATCAGCAGCTATTAAACTTTTAATCATCTTAGCTGCGATGGCCTGGGGTCGCTGTGTCTGTGTGTGTGTGTGTGTGTGTGTGTTTTATAGCTGTACCTGTAGCCAGAGTTTATTTTTCGATGTCTCACGTCCGGTAGCAATACACTGAAATGTGGCGTTTTGTCCGGCGTTCACCTCCACGTCCCCGAGACGCAGAAAATGAGGGGATTTATCTGCAGAAGGAATGAAGTCAAACACATTAGATGCAGTTAACCAAGGTTATACGGTTTGTTTTTGTATTTAGAAATGTTTTTGCTTCAAATCACATTTGTCTGTTAAAAGAGCCGCGGTGAAAGACCCAGAGGGAGTTACAGATGCAAACAGGTTATCACAAACACACTGGATACACGGCAGGACATTTTATAACCCTAAGGAATATGTTCATGATTACTGCGATTAGATTTTACTGGAGCCAAATGAAAAAGCAGTGCTGGGAGGCAACATCAATGTCACATCCACGATATACAATTCGCATAGCTCCCGATTCTTGAAGACCGTACTATTATATAAAATAAAGCTTCTTCTAGCCCCTGGAATGCAGTTCAGCGATGATATTCTTATTCTGGGGAGGGGATTGCAATCATAGATAGCAGCTACTATGGTGAATGAAAACACACTGGCACTAGCCTTCGCACGCACACACACACACACACACACACACACACACACACACACACACACACACACACACACACACACACACACACACCTGTGTCCAGACATGCAGCTGTGAGAATGAATGCTTCCACTGTGGAGACGAAGTACAAATTGCTCTTGCCATTAGGAGTCCTGCTCCTCTGCCTGTGAAAGACGGCGGCTCTTCTTTTTACACTTTTCTCATATTTCAGGTCAATTCATTCGACAAAATTAGCATCCAGGAATTTTGCCAGAACACATCGCCAACTTCTGACAGGTACATGGACAACGGTGAAACCAGGACCTCACAAAGTGCACAAGAGGATAGTGCATGGCAGTTTATCTTTGTGACTTTTAATCAATAGAATCTATTAGGTAACAAAACTGTCCTCAGAGATTTCAGCGCCGCGACAAGACGGATGACCAAAAGAAGTTGTAATTGTTTCCTTTGCAAACACAGGGGACCCTTCGGGAACCTGCCCATGGCTCGAGATTAACGGACCCTTCTGTTAACAGTCGCGGTCTGTCGTCATGTCTCTTTTCTGGCCTCTGGAAGTAAGGAAACACTCAGGCAAAGGAGCGAAGACGACTTGAGACGTCGCAAGAATTTCAAATGGATTGCCGCCCTCATCTCTTTCCTGTCAGTACGAGACAAGACCGCTACTGTTCACTGTGTGTGTGTGTGCGCGTGTGTGTGTGTGCACGTGTGTACATGTGGGTTAAAGAGAGAGAAAGTGCTGAGTGGTCAGAATCTTCTCTCTCTATGATTGCCCTAAAACTGTCTCATTTCCCGCTTCACTCTCTTCTATTCCCTCGTTCTCTCCCTCTCACAATCTCTCTCTCTCTCTCCTTTTTTACTTCTCTAATTTTTCTCTACGACTCATCTTCCTCGTTTCCCCGCATCCCTCCTTTCCAGTGTCACCTTCCCACTTATCTACCCATTCAAGTGCAACCGAAACCATCCCAGGTACAGTCTAATTAGTGGCCAAAGCTATCAGCGTCTATTCAGCGAACTACGACTAATTGCCGGCATGCTAATGACTCACCGCACGGGTAGCTGAGAACCTGAACGTCGTCGATGGCGATGAAGCCGGCTTTGCGGTCCGAAACCTCTGCTTCAAATATGACCTGAGGAAGAGAGAGAGAGAGAGAGAGAGAGAGAGAGATTTAGCGAGTACGGTCTCCATCGCTATTATATATCATATTTTCTAAAACATGTAATCCTTTATTTAAATCTCATTGAGGTTAAGATGTGAGACCTGAAAATAAGAAGAAGTAGCAAAAGAAACCCTAAAAAATAGAGACAAAATAAATAGGAAATATAAATTCAAACATTTGAGTGAAATGAGAGCATGAAACTATATTCAGTTTTTCATTTAGCCTCTTTTTTCATTGTTTTATATGTGTAATTTGGAGGGGAAAAAATGTTTATTAAATGAATAAAAAATAGAATATCCAGACCACTATCCCATAAATACAAAATGTACAAACAAACAAAATACAACCACAGCAGAAACATGGGAAATGCCGTTAAAGGAGAAAACAGAACAAATGCTGTGCTGGCATATCACACGCCCAATCAACCTTCAAGTCTCTTGAGCATTGTCAGAGTCAGAAGTTGTGATGTTTAAGATGCATTCTGGCTCCATAGAAAGACTATTGCTTTTTCAATTTGCAGTCCAAGTGAGGGATCCAATGTACGTTTTCACAGGAACGATAGAGTCACCGACAGCTACCGGTAATGTGCACGAACTTGGAACAATACAAAGCTGCCATCCTGACTGCTGCTGGATTTACACATTCAGACCAACAATCAGGAAGGATGAATGAGATACTTCCTGTTGCATCATAATAATCACATAAAATGGCTACCAAAAAAAAAGTAATGAAACAGAATGCAGTTAAAGCCCCATTATGTAGTTTTTCCCTTTTAGCGCCCCCTTCAGTTTTTGAGGTATTTAACGTTTACTTCAGTGTCGTAAATACCCAGTTACGATAGATGCAGCCCGGTAGAAGCAATCCGGCGACTGTTTCTATTTTGGATTTATACCAACGGGCGGGATCACTAATATGAAGACTGCGCTGGAACACTGAACTGGCCCAGCACCGACCGGACTAGGGGGAAGTAGCGCGGGGATTGAACGCGGCGCCTCGCCACGTTTCCGCCTGGTCGGTCAGCTGTTTGCCGGCTTTTGGGGGTTAGGGGGGTGTGTGTGTGCGTGCAGTCATTTACTTTTGTTTTGGGGGACTGCAAAGACTTTGGGACTGTCGGGATCCGGGCATTATACTTCGTTTTGAGTGGGTTTGATTGTTTGTAGTGGATGTGTTCATTTTGGGGGCTTGCCGATGCATTGAATTTGATTTAATATAATAACATTTGGGTTTCCGCATATCGACTGTGTGTTTTTCTTTTACGACCATTTGAGCAGAGAGTTAACACCAGAACTCGCAGATCCGCCCATTCCCTTTTTTTTAGCGTATTGTACCTTTTCCCCTTGATTGAGTTGCTAAGGGCGAATTGTTACAACATAACCAAAAGAATGACAACATTTACTTTAGATGAAATACCGATCGCGTTTTCAGCCTATATACGTTGTTTTCTAAATGTTTTTATGTGGAGTACGTGTGATCGAATACAATATTGTTGACAACACCAAAAAGCTACATAAAAAAGCTACCCTTATACTGTCGCTGCGAGCGTGGAGTGGCACTTTATGACATTGCGTAATCACTGCCAGAAAGCAGGTTGAAGTACATCCGCCCCGGAGCGGGCGGCTCCAGAATCCTACATAGCGGAGTTATTTCCCCACAGACCCCCGATGGCAATGGCGGAGCCGCAAATCGCCATATTAAAAGTCATTGTAGCGGCACAATTTTCTTCAAGCTGTTATTTTAAGGTACAATTGTTACATAATGTTACTTTAAGGTAGAGAATGAAAAGATGGAGCCTATCTATTGCTTTTCCGACCCATCCCATTATCTGAATTTCAGCACACAACAACACGAGAGGGAATAGTGAGTCAAACAAATGAAAGAACACCGGAGCAAAGCGATGGTCTGCTTTCTGGTCGTCCAACGCTAACCCGGTTCTCTAAATTCTATAATTCAAGTCGAGTGTTTCAGTGCCGCTGCATTCAACAGGTGCTTCACTTTTAGCCCCGTCTCATTCCATCACCCCACGGTCTGATAGCCTCTCTCCTCATCCTCACTTATCTCCTCCCCCCTCCGTGTCCATATGTTAGCCCTCCAACTCCCTCCACTGTTTATTTCTTCCAGCGCCATCTCTTTCAAAAACCTCTTTCTCTCCCCTTAACTCGCCCTCTCTGTTTTCTAACAGTGTTTGCTCAGAGAGGTGCGCTGTAATGAACAGAGGAGAGGAGGTCGCTCTCGAAAAGGGAGGCAGAGGGAGAGAGAGAGTAAGGGCGTGAGCAGTTGTTGTCATTCATCACCTGTAAAAGGAAATCTGCCGTGAACTGTTTACCCATAGCTTATCATCCCCTGCTTGTCATAGTCTCCCCCTCTCTGTATCCCTCCCCTACCAATCTATCTCGTCTTTCTGCCCTATCATCTTTCACTCATGGCTCACTGTGCAGCAAAGCAGAGAGACATCAGTTGACTTTTAATACCTGGCTGGCTGAAAACGGCTTTCCTGCCTGCCTGCCTCCCCCAGTCTTTGCTTGTTATTATAACCACGTTTGTCTTGGTCGCCATAACATGACCTCATCGCTTCTCCTTTGTGAGCACACGTATATAAATTCAATCTTTTGAATCTGAAAAGTTAGATAAAGTTTCATGTTCATCATTCGTTCAAGTCCCCCCCAAAAAAATCCCAGGACGTTTCAAATCGAGCCTGAAGCTCCTCAGGGTGTCAGTCCAAGTCACGCGGTGATTGGAAGTCAGTCACGAGTCGTTCAGGTCTCTGAATCCCGCTTCACAGCCGTCAAGTCCAAGTCTCAGGTCAATTGCCCGGTACTGATCATGCCAAAGTGGATTTAAAATGGCTTTCGCAAAGCATCAGGTCACTGCGGCCCGGGATGGAAATAATTTGCTCATTTTGTTTCTTCACTGAATTGACTCATCAGCCACGAGTCTCTTTGCATTCTGTAATTCACGGCTGTGATGTATGGTCACCTCTGAGGAGATGGTATTTCGATCATGCAGGACTCGCCGCTTGACTGGTTGCATCAGCGTGTGGAAGGATTACCGATAGCTCGGGTTTACAAGTCCTCACATGGGGAAAACAACTCAGATACGCTGAAGGCTGAGCGATGACAGATCATCACTCCAGAGTCGGATGGGCCGATAGCGAACATCCTCTTATCAACGAAGGGCATATGGCATTTTGATGCATGCATACATGGGTACTGAATCAACAATATTTACATCCGCTGACAAGAAGTGTTTTTCCACTTTATGTTATGGTTTGAATCATCTCAGTTGCGAGTCTTTGGGATTTTGGACAACATATATATATTTTTTAAACCCATCATGTGTATATTCACGTGAGAATGTTATAATAAAATTACCCAAAGCTTTAAGTAATGAAGGAGAAAAAGAGCGGCGAGTTTCCAATCGTGATGGAAACAAAAGCAATTAGTTTACTGTCGATCAACTAATGAATGAATCAACTCAAAGGTTGCCGTCTCGTGACACTCAAGGAACACAATGATCATCGGAAAGCCAGTTTTTAAACAAAATAAACCTGAAATAAAGACAGAACTGCAATTAAAAGGTCTAAATAGTGCTGCGTGGGTGTGCCTTTTGTATGTTCATTAATTCTTGTGTGCATGTGTGTGTGTGTGCCTACGCTTCCCCTGGTGGAACCAGTCTCATTACAACTCAAGCTAAAGTGCTAACACGGAAACATGTTCCAACATGAATAAATAGCTTCATATCCTCAAATCCAATAACCTGTTTCATAGCCTGAAAAACCTACGTAAGCCTCAGCAAACCGGGATGATTATGTTCAATTAAAACATGTTGACACACGAGTTTCATGCCCCTCCCATCGTCACTGAGGGGCACTGGGCTCCAGATGGGCCATTTGGAGGATGCTTTCACACTTCGCCTTGCAGTAATGTTACAGGGTCCCCCGGCTGAGTGTGTTAACATGATCAGTGTGTGTGTGTGTGTGCCTGCTAGGACATTCGGAGGCAAGCTACCCCTCAACATGCACACATCTGTCAACACCAGGCAATAAAAACACACACACACACACACACAGATATCATGCTGACTGACGGCCGTATATTAAGAGAGATGAAGAGACCTATAAGCACACGTTTCTTTAATGCTCCTGTAATAATGTCTGACCCTGTGAATCTTATACTGTCAGTCAGGTATTCATTAAAAACTAAAATATACAACAACACTGTCAATGATATCAATGTCCAGCAAGTTGACACACACACACACACACACCCGTGCACACACACTTAAGTTTGTTCACTGTCTCTCTAGCCTAATCGTCCCCTCCTGAGCCTCAGTCAACACAAATAAATCAGTTGCCTACCCCCCTGTGCGCACGTGTGTGTGTGTGTGTGTGTGCGCGCGTGTGCGTTCACATAAATGTAAGTGGAAATAAAGAAACATTTACATGTCAAAGGAATCCTGCACTAACACAGCCGTTGGTTATTGATGTCCTTACCTGATATTGGTTGGGCCAGAAGGTGGAGACGGCGAGTTCGGCTCGCAGCCAGTCTTTACCTGAGAGACAACATTACAGTCAACACATCGGAATACAATCAGAACAAGTTATAAAATGGGAGTTGGAGTGGCGCTCGGAGCCGGTCTTTACCAGTGGAGGACGTCACGTTCCAGATAGGGTTGGCCAGGGGACCCTTGTTTACCTAGCAACAACACAGAACACCATATTAAACATGCATAACAGACAATGCTTCACTTTTTCTGATGCCTTCCGAGGAGTCTCCTTCCCATTAGATGTTTTTTAATTCCCCCAAAAACATTTCACCAGTGGCATAAATAATACAACACTAATATTCTCATGAACACAAGGTCAGGGGTCAGCGATGACGACACCTCCACCACCTCTAGGCTGGCAGGCACTTCAGCGGGGAAGAAGTGTGTCATAATAGGGTTTGACTTTGTGTAATCAGATTGGAGGGCAGTCCTGCGGCTCATAATACTCCCCTGCTGCTCCGATCCAGTAAAATGGCAATCTTCAGTTAAAGACTTTTCTAACCTCTTCCACAAATTGTGAAATAAACTTAAAAGGAGAAGAGAGGAAGATGAAGACATGAGTGTTGCGAAAAGTTTGGATGATTGCATCTCAGAATGTGTGCACACCACTGACAGCTCTCCTCCAGACTATCCATCACACTGAGTACTTTGATGCATGTCCAACAAAGTGACATCTCCATCTAAAGACACTGTGTTTAAAGTGCATGTTTGCTGATTTTAAAAGTCAGTATTTTATTTGGCAACCTTACACAAACTCTCGGTGGAGGCGATGCACTCAGCAGCCTCTGTGGCATGAGAGCTGCATTACTTGGTTTTTGTGTTTCACAAAGCCGAGACCACATTTCCCATAAATTCTGTTTTGTTTGGTTTTAAGCTGAGAGGCTTTGTTCACCATCTGCATTTGTGACAGAAAGCTTTAACTCTGCACTCGATCTCATCCAGGGTTGTTTTACAGAGTAAAAGAACCGTGTGTTTTCTCAGAAGGAATAATGCAATCCAGTTTGTGTCTGATGAAGTCCAACCATGAGCCACACAGAGTGAACTACTACGGGGGGGCCAGTAAATGCCTTTTGCTTTTAAGTCTCGACATCAAAAGGTATGGGCAGGTTGTTCTCTTTGTGCATGTGGTATTGTATTAGATTATTGCAATTATTTATAATCAGGCTGCTCAAATAGGTCCCTCATAGACTTTCTAGTTGATCCAGAGTGCTGCAGCATGAGCACTGACAATAACTAGGAAGAGAGATATTATTTTCTCATGTTAGCTTCTTTGCACTGGTACCCGCAGAGGACATATTGCTTCTCTTTGGCAAGTCCAGTCATACACACTAACTAACTCTTCAGGGGGCAACGCTGCGTGAGGATTCTGGATATATTAATATCCTCACCTACAAAGGCCTTAATGTCCAGCCACCCTCGTGTTTTTAGGTTTACGGTTTTCCTTTTTTGATATTTAGGGTGGCTCAGACTTGCCATGGACCCGCCTCTAATTATGCTGCTATAGGCCGAGACTGCTGGAAGACTTCCTCTGATACATTGAGCTCCTCTCTCCTCCTCTCCCTCTCCATCTTAATGCAGTCATGTCCCATGTATGTATGTTAACAACTGGACTCCTATTCGTGTCACATGGATACGTCACGTATCCATGGTTTGAATTGATTATTACTGCTACTATTACCGCTATAATTAGTATGTTTCTATTACATCCACTGCTGCTGCTATTATTTTTAGTGGTCGTAGTCGTAGTAGTAGTATTTATGTTATTATTATTATAGCGGATATGCTATTATTGTTTTTCTTGTGCATCTCTGTCCATCTCTGTCCCTTTCTCCCTCTCCTTCAACCCAACCGGTCGAGGCAGATGGCCGCCCACCTAGAAGCTGGTCCTGCTCGAGGCTGCTCAATACGGTCCAGATCGGCAAAATATGAAAAGTGTCTTGCGATAACTTCTGTTGTGCTTTGACGCCACATAAATTGAAGCGTGTGTACTCTCGTTACCTTCACCAGGACGTTGAGGGTGCCGGGGCTGGACCCGTCCGGGCTGGTGAGGAGATAGTTGAAGTCGATGCAGTGCGTGTCGTTCTCCTTCATGACGGGCAGCTGGAACCTGGCCTTCTCCCCAACATCGTACTGCGAGACGTCCACGAACATGTAAGAGCCTGGTCACAGAGACGGAGAACAGGAGAGGGTCAGAAACCAAACACATCATCTGTGGTGGATCAACAAACCAGCTCCATTGTGTTTGCAGCTGTTTGTGCTTGTACCCCAAAGACCTGCTGACACTCACAGCGTGAACAGACCAGCAGCGCTGATGAGTTAGTCAGGCTGTATGGCTGGACTTGCCAAAGAGTGGCTATATGCCCTGTGTGTGTGTGTGTGTGTGTGTGTGTGTTACGTGTAGCTGCACAAGTAGACCAAAACTCTATGCTGCTGTGTAGCTTGAAAACAACAAGCCTTGTTGAAGGGATGAACAGCGAGGACGGACATTCTGTGAATTAAGGAAGCTATTTTAAAGCCATTTCTTTTTTTATTCACTTATTCGAGTATTTTTAACTCCTCCCCTTGTGTCGCATTGAAGTCAGTTCAGTAAATATGTTGTAAACGGCTGATTCTGGTTTCCTCGTCTTAATAAGTGAGCGTCACAGTGTTTAGCTCGTCTTCTGTGACGCGTCACTGTGTCTCCTGTGGTGTGCATGTGACACATATAATTTTAAAATCTTAAATCATTCTTTTTAAACCCTAAATCAGCCCTTACCTGTTAGAGTTAGTATTGCGATGTATCAATGTCTACGTGTGTACGCTCTGTTATATTACAGAAAGCAAATCAGGAAAACAGGACATTTTCAAGTGACAACACAGTTGAGTCAAGTCAATTACACACTAAAATTCCAATGAATGGATTGAATCCATGACCCCCCCTCATTTCTGTCATCAAGGACACAAACACACACCAACGTAAACTTTCCCCACTTCGGCTTTGACACACACACTTTGAAGCAGTGAGTTTCTCACTGTATTCTTTCCTTTTTTGTTTGCATGTTTTTCTCTTTCCTCTCATTCCTTTAGAGGAGCCCCTGGTAAACAAACCCCTGTTGCTCAGACTTGTTTGTCCTTTGTATTTCTGAGGCTGTTTCTCATCAAGCCAACAACAAATAAACAGGGAATTGGAAAGAGGAGCGAAGAGGAGAAACACATCTGTCTTGCTGGCTTCTTTCTTCTTTGTTTTTTGTTTTATGTTCTGATTTCATCTGCTCTTTTCTTTATTCCCTATCTCCTTTTCCTTTCGGATTATGAGCTGTGCTGCTTTACGGTAATAACAATTGTAAATGTG
Organism: Pseudoliparis swirei; assembly: GCF_029220125.1. Lineage (NCBI taxonomy): Eukaryota > Metazoa > Chordata > Actinopteri > Perciformes > Liparidae > Pseudoliparis > Pseudoliparis swirei. The sequence continues at coordinate 15,417,278 of NC_079399.1, read as the reverse complement.
TGATACATTTCTACAAAATTAAAATAAGTAAAGTAATTGATTCCTTGACCACAATCGTCACATTTTACTTGTTTACTTATCCGAATGTTGATCTTTTCCCAGCTGATTTTATTTATAAGTGCTTTGGTTTTGTTATTCTATGATGGGACTCTGGAGAAGTGGGGGAAAAGTACTTTAAATCATTTTCTATGTCTGCTGTCACTACTCAGTACTTTATCTTGTACCTACAGTAATTGACTGCAGGAAATGTAGCTGAAAATAATTAATAATCTGGGTGTGCTGACAGGGCGGACAGTCAGCCCATCCAGATGTTCCAGTAATCAGCTCAAGCCTCAACCAGATGTTGCTCCAGTGAAATATTATGAAATGAGAGCCTTTCCTGCCTGATGTGTGATCTCACCGTCTCACAGGGGCTCATCACAAACTGAGGGATGGTCGCCATGAGAGTTGTTTTCATTGTCTTTGTCAGCTATTATAGAAATGAATTGAATAGAACTAATGCAAAACACTACATTGAATACATCTTAATCTTTGACAACTCTTTGAGTCATTTATCAAGCAAAGGTGATAAACATACGCTGCTCTCTGTTTGGTGGTTGTAAATTGAATCTTGAATATCTTCAACATCTTGAATATCTTGAAAATCTTTGGGCTTGGACTCTTGGTCTGAACCAACAAGCTCTCTGAAGATATCCCCGGAGCCTCTTGGGAACTGTGATGAGTATCTTTTCACTATTTTATGACACTGTATAGATTTTGCAATTCGTCCAGTCATTGAAATAATAAATAATAGATTAATCATGAAAACATTTACATTGTTAGTTGCATCCCTAAATATAATCCAATACACTGTACTTGAGCAGAATACAACAAACAGAACCGAGTAGAACGCAACAAAATACAAACAAGTAGAATAGAAAGTAACAGAATATAATGGAACAGAGCAGATTAGAATAGAACTGGAGAATATAATAACACAGAACAGATCTCTATAGAATAGATCAGAATAAAGTAAAAACAGAACAGAGAACAATGTGTGTGCTCCATCCTAAATGCCGAAATCTATTTGCATATTAAATCATACACAATATGCTCTATATATACAATAAGCTGTAGAACAATAGTGATTATCACTTATTGTTCAGCTAATCTACTGTGAGAAAACACTTTTCTCTGTTAAATACAGCACGACGTAACAGGCTTTCAACTGGTGCACACACACCATCATCATCTTCATCATCTTCATCTTCATCGTCGTCGTCATCGTCATCATCATCTTTTCAAAACTAAGCCCTGTATCCGAGGTATTAGATTAGCTATTGTGCTCTCTCTTAATTGATTTCTTTCCCGCCATCACACACACGCAAACACACACACACACAGACACACGCACACACCTATTGTAGTCATGGCAGGATTCAAATACTCCTACGTCCTGGTTCTAAATGTCACCAATAAGACATAACATGAGAACATCCAAACTGGACTAAAGCCCGAGGCCAGCCCCACGCTCCCTCTCAAACTCTCCCGTCGCCTCATTTGTGTGCACGGATTCTAAAATGGTGACACGAGAAAGGTGCCTTGAAGATGGCTGACAAGATGGTGCGCCGGCTAAAAATACTCGCACATAGTCACAGATGCTGATATGTTACAACATGGCAAAACTATAACCGTGAGCACTTTCGCTACTTGCTGCAGAATTATAATACATTGATTTGGTATTTGTCAAAATGGCTGAATAATACTTGGAAAATAGGCAATGTTCAAAATGTTAACGTGTTGCCTCTGCGTGGCGACTGGAATACAGAAAACTAACAACGTCTAATCCGAGAGAAAAATAGAGTTATAAAAGACTGATAGTCCATGAAACTGACACAACACGCCTGTTACAAAGGTAGACGGTATGATACGAAGAACATCTGACACCTGGAGTTTGCCAGTTTCTAAAACGGCTGATGTCTTTGAACTAGCACAGTCTAAAATGGACTATAATATAATGACGACACAATAACGATGAGGCTAAAAATACTCCCGAGACAGCCTTAAGACCTAGATATGTCACATGACAACAACAGGAGCTGCAGCGTGGAAGATAGAGGAAAGTATTCTTCAGCAAAACCGTGACGGCGTGCTGTTGGGAGCGTTTTACTCTCGGTACACGGTAAAATAGGCAAACAAAAACATGCAGCTCGTCCGCAATAAAGAGACAAGACTCTCTGTGTACGATCATTCCAAATATGGAACTGAATTTAACATAACTTGTTTTGAAAGCACGGCATTTCATCTTCATGTTCAGGCCGCTGAGTCACTTCATCGTGTGTCCGCCGTTAGAAATCAACAATGGATCAAGTATTTTCCATCCTTGCTTCCAGAGTCTGGAATCATTCCTTTCAACTCCACTGGTATTTCTATAAACATGCTTTTAAAGTGGGCTTTTGAATCTAATTAAGACATTAATTAACATTTTCTGATTTCTCATAAAAGCACATATATATGTGTTGCTTTAAAGTATTTTTTTATAATGTTCAGTCAATCTGCAGATTAATCTTTGTCAGTTGCCTTGTGTTTGTGAAATGTCTTGTTTTATCTGGCCGGCCAAAGATTTTGAATTCACGACCATAAAGGACAAAGAAAAAGCAGTAACTTAACATTTGAGAAGTAATGAAATGTAATGTAATCATTTCCGTTGAAAAATGTATCATCAAAACACTTATTTAATCTTTACTCAATCGACTACGTGGTCCCGTGGCATTGCGCTCTATGAACACACTGATGTGCATTCACATTCAACAGATACATCTAGAATTAAATGCCAATGCAACAAATACTCAATGTCAACATCTTGCAAAGGCTGTCAGAAGGGTTTGATTTAACGGTCATTTCTAGGCTGTATAGTTTGTGCAGATGTATCCATCAGTATTCACTCATTATTAAAACATCCAGTGGAGGAGAAATGAGCTCTACTGCAGTTGAAAGGCCTTTTTGACTCCCTCACAGGACACAGTGGGAAACAAGAGGAGGGAGAGAGAGACATGGAGAGAATGGCTTGCCAAATAGGTTGAGAGTGCTCCTGGACGACAACATTATGAGTCAAGAGTATCTGCTGTCGTCCACGGCGCCACAGAGCCCCAGCCCATGAATGTTCAACTGGCACGCCGCATGCTGCCAGCGCAGCATCCCGACCCCGCCACGGTGGCTCGTGCCAGCATCAACCCCCAAAGAGATTACACCGAATAGTTTTAGCTCCATGACAAAAACTGCCAAACCATCCCTCCGCAGTCAATGCTGCCTTAAGCACACATGTTGATTAACAACTGGGACAAACCGGTGTGGGTTATAAGGAACGACACCACAACTGTTGGCTGAGCGTTCCAATGACTCTCAACCGACTCTGCGTGAAGCCCTAAGATGACTGCTGTCCTCTGCCAATACCTATAACCCACTGAACTACCAATCAGCTTAATAAATGCACTCCCAATGGCCTTTGAGGGGCCAAATGCTCTTCACAACCTCCCCGAAACAAAGCGAGTAGGTATCCCTTTGTGTTTGGGTCAAAAGCCCAAAAGGTTTATTGGCTCTGCTCCGTATCGTGCCATGCCCTCAGGGAGACTGCAGCCGGACAGGAGGACTTCTAAATGACTGGCGGCGAGGATTGCCTGACGAAACAACACATTTAATAATAGGCTTTACCAATGTGTCTCTGGGCAGGGCATTAAAGCTACAGACTCAACCCCTCACCCATACCCTGGTACTTCTTCCAAATACAAAACCTAGCCAAGTGCTGTATCTCTAATCCCCTCCAGAAACCTCCTTTTCCAGCCGCTGCACTGTTGTCCCCCACCCTGCTGGCATTATTAACACATCAAATGTCAGGCCGTGCTCCCGTACCTTTAGGTAGCGCTCTGAACCCCCCCCCCCCCGTATGCAGCCAACAGCTCCAAGCCATTAACCTGGCCTGACATCCTCGCGCCGCGCTCATCCCACCAGCTTCTCTATTGAAGTTAATGCGATGCAAATTCCAGGCATTACCTTTGCGCTCTTGTGCAAAGTGTTTAGCCTCTTCAAACTGCCAACGTTGCCCTCTCTGCATAGTCACACCACATGGTATTAATATATCACTAAATGTGAGACTTTGGCACTGTACCATTGGGCAAGGCACTTTACCCTTGTGTCATGGCATAAATATATGCACCACACATCGGGGAGCAGGTACACACACATTTTAAAAGGAAGTGTGTGTGTGTGTGTGTGCGTGTGTGTGTGTGCGTCATAAAGAGCTGGTGTTGAACTGGACCTTCCTCTAAATGTCAGTAACGCTGGGTTGTCATGATGATAAGCAGATAAATAACAGTATAACATTGTCATGGTAACAAGGTCATAATATTTCACAACAGAGAAGGAGAGAAGGCCATGGAAGAGGAAAGGAAACAAAGGAAGAAAAAAAGGACAGAAAAGGAGACGAGACAAGATTATAGGAAAGTAAAGGGGAAAAGACTGGAAAAGGAGATGAGACAAGAGACGAGGGGAGGAAAGAAGATGAAAGGAGACAAGAGATAAGTGGACACAAGAGGGAGACGAGAGGAAAGGAAAAAAATTAGGAGATGAGACACGCCAGCATAAAAGATATGAAAAACTCAATCATGTTTGTGGTTGATAGATTTGGGCACGGCTTCATCGCAGTTGTTAACGCCATTGTTCATCCACCAGTCAACATTCTTACTCTAAGGATTGACATATCTCAACATTACGTCGCCGGCTATTGTTATAACATTTTGCTTTAAGATTGTAAAGTAGGCAACCTTCCCTGTTCCCTGCCGTTGATTAATGACCTCATATTCTGTTAATTAGACCCTCAGCCCTGAGGCAGAAAGATTTAATTTCCCCTTCATCATCACCACGGCGAAAAAAAAACCTACTGATTAAAGAGGCGGGGAGGAGAGAGGATGTCTAAGAAAAGAGGAGAGAGGATGCAATGTACAAAATAATTCATCACAACTAAAAGTTGTGCGTTTGAACTCTATACTTCTGTATTAAAAGTACCGGTTCAGAAAATAATATAGCCTAGGACTAATATATTAAATATAATCTAAAAAGATGTAAATGAACAGAACTTGTACTTAATTACTTCCCCCCACTTGGCGTAAACAAGTGGACGCCAGCGATGGGAGACGGGTCGACCAGTCTTACCTTGTGGCAGGTGTGGAGAGACGTACGGCACTTCCTGGGTGTTGATGTGCGTCCAGTCAAAGTCGTCGTACGGGTCTTGTTGGTAATCACACTGAGTGAAGCCTTCATCAAACATACAGCTCCCTGCAAAGACAAACACAACAACATTTAGTTCACCTCACAGTACCAGTTGTTATTGACTCGAATGAGCTCAATCGAATGAGTTGTAATGCGATATGATTTCGCCTCTGGGTTTATCCTGTAAAACGTTTCCTTCCTTCCTGCATGATGTTGTTGTTGTGCTCCTGTGCTTGTCTGCGTCTCAGCTCATCAACACACCACCAGGAGTCTGAGCTCCAACAGTCATCACTCAAGGCCAATCCGGATCACCTCTGACTCAACCATCAGGGCCTTCAGCTGATCATCTGCGCCCATCACGGCGGCCTCGGGACAACCACGTGTGAACGGGAAGTGGCTCTAATACAGAGAGACGCCGCTTGTCCCCGGCGGCTGGCTGAAACAATCAAGTTGAAATGATATGTGGCTTGCACTGGCAATGTTGCTGATGGAAATAACGTGCGGACTACTGCTGGCATTCTGATTCATCGGGCTGAGAGCAACGCATGGCTTGTGTTAATAAAATGGCTCGGAGAAATACGGCTAAGAAAAGCCCCAATACCATCTGATTCAAGTCACTGGTAGTTAGTTACATGTGCTAAAGTAGGAGAAGATGTAATGTTATATATATATATATTTTATTGGATTGTTTTAATGATATAGTACACTTACAAAGTTCATAGTATACACACATGAGTTGTAATTAATTAACTCATCGTTTCAGCTCGAATGAAACACGCCAAACCCAAGACGGTAATGACTAGTTTAAAATATCAACATTGCGAACATTTTCCTTTATTCTTCTTTGCGGTGATATGTGCAAACCTTCAGGTCTTTTGGAACTGAAAGAGGGCAAACCTGAGCACTGAGATACAGCGAGGGCCTGTCAGGAGCTACACGGGAAGGAGCCAGCAGCCGGCTCCGCCTGCAACACCACACATCTCCTCACATCCAGGAGCTTCGCCGCCTGAGTCCTAGAGCGGGCGGCGGCGGTGATGGAGAGCAGAACGACAGCCCCTCGGATACCCCACTGATCTGAGCTCCCGCTACAGACGGATACCAAGAGGCGACAGCCGCCGCCGGAGGAGGAACTAGTTAACATCAAACTAAGCGACTGTCTTCTGCTGCCGGCTGTATGGCTGGCTGGGACTCAACGCCTCAGAGATGCTCCGGATCCCATTCCTCTCGGCGTCATACTTCCAACCAGCCTCCCTTCATGCAACTCCCATTCAATACAATTAAGTCTTTGTCACCGCACGTTACCTCCAGTCATCGTGCCAAAGAATGCTGGGACATGTAGAGGGCACAAAGTACAGCGTGTCAACCAGCCTGTGTGTGCTCCAAACTCGTCTCTTATGCACTCAGCTTGGATGTGCCCAATATAAACTACAACGGGCACTCGGTAGAGCGCATACCTTCGCATATCACAAGATTGGGCATTGAATTATGAACATTTTGGCATTAGTTGCATGCCAATTGGATACAAATTTACCGTGCTATGGTAAAAAGAAGATGTTGACCTTTTCATGACCTTGACCTTGACCTTTGACCCGATCGATCCCAAAATATAATCAAATGGTCCCCGGATAATAATCTATCATCCCACCAAATTTCATGCGATTCGGTTTAATACTTTTTGACTTATGCGAATAACACGCAAACATACAAATAAATAAATACACGGCGATCAGCTGCGAAGGTAATCAGCTGATGACTAACACCTGCTGCTGTCTGAGTGCCAGTAAAGTGCCATGACTTCCTGTCTCCCACAGTGGGCGTGTCAGGTTACATCTTGCCATCAGGTAGCACTCTCTGCATGGCTTCAAAGAGCACAAGTGGTATGCAGCTACGGGGGGAAAGATTATCGCTTTCTCCCCACTCGCTGTTGACAAAGCTGGCGTTGGGTCGTGGAGATGACCACATGCACAGCAGCGCCATCTTTGTACGAGGAGAGCTTCGCTTCTTTGTTACCAAATGACTCCCCGAAAGCTAAATCATTGAGACGCTCAGGAAACATGATTGATTGCAAGGAAATGCAATGATTGTTGAATTAACCTGATCTTTTATTCGTTTGCGATCTACGAGACGATAAGGCGTGGATTTGTTTTTAGTCACCAATATAAACGTTGATCTCTGATGTGCATGATGACACAATAATGTCAGCTGGTCCTCAGTCGGCGGAGAGCGTTTTAAAATGAAGTGTCCCCACTGACAGGAAGGTCAATGTCACCGCAACCGTTCACTAAAAGTCACTCCATGCAAGTCCTCTGTAAGTTGTGTCTGATAAAGGTCAAAGGTGAGCCGTAATTGATTCATTGCTCATCGACTGAAGCGCTCAGTGCTGCCACTGCCTGCCGACCAACAGAATGTGTGTCTTATAGTTCCACGCCCCAGACGTTTGGTGTGTTTTCTTTAGGTGACACATGGTTACGCTGAAGTTTTGGTCTTGCAGAAGCACTTATCTTTGGTTTCAATGCTGAGGCACTTGTTTGGTCTTGTTTAACCCTGCCGAACTACCGTAAACATAGATTAGCGCTCCGCTCTGATGTAGTGACATGGTGGGTGAGGAATGTTGCCTTGGTTTAGCAGTAAAGAAAATGACCGACTGGTTTAAAAGAACATTTCTCTGAACCGTAAAGCATTCCTCTTTTCTCTTCTGCACCCTTCTGATACACATTCTTGCTGCTTTCAGCTGCAAACACACAAAACAAAGTGGCTGTGTGTCCATGTGTGTGTTTGTCTTTGTGTGTGTGTGTGTGTCTGCTGAAAAGGAGGTCTGCAAAAACCACATATGCATCAAACTGTCCAGATACACACAAACCTCACACTAGCTCGCCTACACTCATAGTTAACACGTCTCCCTTTCCTCAATGTCCTGCCAATTTAAACCAACACACACACACACACACACACACACACACACACACATGCATCTGACAGTTGATGGTTCTTGCCAATAATGAGAAGAGCAGACCTTGAACGATCCTCTTACCTCTTGTAGAAAACAAATGCTAGCAATCCCAAATGAAGTTAAAATCGTTCCATCTATCTCGATAGAGTATGTATCGATGAGTGTTCCTTTAATAATTAAACATAAATAATCAAATTCTAACAATCCCTGCCTTCTTTATTTGGCATTTGGTAGGCCATGGTACTGGTACGAACTGTGATCAACCGTGCAACAACAGATATTTTGGCAACCGAAAAAAGCAAAACATCATCACTTTTTAAGTTTATATGACAGCAGTTGCCTGTTTACTCATATTTAAGGTGACATCGTGATATTATACGTTTAGTAGTCAATTTGAGCTTCTTTTAGCTCTGGGAAATATCAGCCTGTTTAGCTGCTCCACTTAATGTTTCCACCAAGCAGTCCAGTTCAGCTCAGGTTGTTGCACATTAGAACCACTCTATTCTCAATCCATACTCACTCTATTCTCACTCCATTCTCACTCCATTCTCACTCCATTCTCATTCCATTCTCAATCCATTCTCATTCCATTCTCACTCCATTCTCACTCTATTCTCACTCCATTCTCACTCCATTCTCACTCTATTCTCACTCCATTCTCACTCCATTCTCACTCTATTCTCACTCCATTCTCACTCCATTCTCACTACATTCTAACTATTCTCACTCTATTCTCACTCCATTCTCACTCCATTCTCACTCCATTCTCACTCCATTCTCAGTCCTAGTTCCAAGCGAGCCGAACCGATGACAAAACGGTGGAGTTAAATCCCTGCAGGCCACTGATTGGTCAGAGAGCGTCGTCACCAGTGTGACATGGGGCCTGTACAAACCCGCTGTATCTATTTAGCCAAACAACCATCAATAGGCAAAATGTCAGCTCCCCAACCTACGCCTGACGTAGCCTCCACCACGGCGTACAATTGACAGAGTGAATCATCGGTTTGGGACCGTTGAAGATGATGTCATGGCAGTTTAGCACGATGTCCGCCTACACTGACACACGGCACAGAGAAAAGGACCTATCCCCAAAAGTGAGTTGAGTAAAGTCCAAGTTTATGCTTCGGACTGAATGGCGTCATACCTGTTCAGGTTACTCGAGCTTCCTGGCAGGAAACAGCGGCCCACTGTGGCCGGAGACAACAGTGTGAGGGCCACGGAGAAGCGAAAGAGTCCAATTGAGTCGTAACACCAAAATGAGCTGAAAGACTCTCCATTGTGGATTAATCTGTGGGTTTGGAACCATAACCAACCTCCTTCACATTACACATTGATCGGTCACAACCACTTTAAACACGGTGCAGTTTGTATTTGAGTATTCGTGCTGGGTCTGTCTGCATGTGTGAACTGGATTGTGTTGTAGAACTAATCCCTACAAAATGTTCTAACTATATGCACGAGTGTGTGTCCAGATGGGATATTATCGCCCCCGTCCTCTCCATTCACAAGGACACAGAGAGAGAGAGGAAGAGAGAGGGGGAGAGAGGGAAACCGACTGCATGCTAATCACTTCCTAATCAGCTTCTGTGATTGGCCGCCTCGCTAATGAAATAATGGCGACTCATTTGCATTATAAAATAATTAGAAGGACTTGATAAAGGCTCAAGGGCAGAGAGAGGAGCGCCACACACAGACACACAAACACTCTCACACACACACACACACACACACACACACACACACACAGTGAAACAGGACAGCCGCGGTCTTTTCTAAAAGATTGTTGAATGGCATCAGGCACAACATCTGCCACCGTCACTCAGACTCATTTTGTGGTGACCTCCACCTCCAGGAGGCGAGTCAAAGAGAAGTGCTTTGACTCAAACTGTGTGGAGACATGGGTGCAGCGTGCAGACAGACACCACGGGGAGTCGCACATTCCTCGGCTTATGAGCCAAAATCAAGATTATTATTTGGCAACACGGCAATAATGTCTCACAACTCTCTATTAAACACTTAAATCAAATGATTTAAGCCTTTAATAGAGACTATTCCAGACAAAGACACCCTCATAATTACGAGATGTCTGATTATGACATCTAAGAATACTTTGTCAATACTTCTTCTTGTGCTCTCCTCTTGAGCTGGCAGCCCCTTGGTGATCAGTTATAACTATACATTGCCTCAGCGGTTACAACCGCGTCATACGACAAACACGGACTATATGAGTCTCGCGCTTACGTACATTTCCGCGGTCTTCACCGCCACAGAATATCAGACTACAATACATTCATTGGATGTATGTTTGAATTCAGCTCTAGGGGAGATCCACGGGGGTTGACTCCAAGGGGATGGATGGTATTTCGTACTTCATATTCTGGTATTTCGTACTTCGTATTCTGTAAAATGAAGTGATCTGGAAAAACTAGATACATCCGGCTAAATGAACTTGGAATCAATTTTAAAATGTTACATTACGTTAATGAGGCAAAACGTGACATCGTCCCTTCTCGGCCCGGCTGGCGCTGAGGCCGAGCAGCTCAAATCCGCTCAGGAATCTGATGTACTTACAGTGCGTGCTCTTGCTCGTTCTCTCTCTCTCTCCCTCTCTCGCTCTTCTTCTCTCTTCCTGACTGTGACTCGTATTTATCGGCAGAGCTCAGTTGCAGTCTGCAGGCAGAGATCTTATCACCACAGAGCAGATAAGACAGGATGAGTGAAAGGAGGTGAAACAGAAGGGAAGAGCGCAACGAAGTGGAGAGGGAGAAGAGAGAGGGGAAACAGAGAGGCGGAAAATGTAATCATTTCTTTTGGGGGGGGGATGAATCTAAGTCGATAGATTAACTATTTCCTTTTGTTTCCGCTGTCCTTTGTTTCCATCAGTCTCTCCTGCATTAATAAATCATTCAAAGAGGATCAAAATTGAGGTGGCATCTGAATCACTCCAAGAGAAGAGAAGAGAAGAGAAGAGAAGAGAAGCTCCATTTCGCAAACGGAAATCATTTTCAAGGACAATAATTACATTTACATCATTTAAATCCAATTTCAACCACCAGTCAGACTGTTTCCCTCAAAATCATTACAACTTTGTCCAAGTCCAGTTAATAATTACGTTTGGCTGACCCGGATTTATAATCACATGTGGCTTTGTGGGACAGTTTTAGTTTGGGGCTCAAACACGAGGAAAGGAGATGGAAAGGAGGAGAGGAATGCATGCCAAAGTGATGACACAGTATTTACTGTTTCATTATTATACACAGGCCTTTCTTGATGCCCTTTAACATTGATCCGTATTCTCTCTTGCTTGGGATTGTTGTTTTTAGTTTGAGTTTGAGAGGGAGAGAGAGGGAGAGAGAGAGAGAGAGAGAGCGTGTGTGTACCATCTCAAGGACACTAATAAAGTTGTACCTTATCATTTACTTTCTGTGTTGTCTCTAGGTTTTTGTTCTCTCTCAGCCTCTGAGAAAAGGTGAAATTAGCCTGAAATGATACAAGGTGACATCAGAGAGGCTGACACACACAGACACACACATACACACACACACACACACACACAATCACACTCTTACTCCTCACGCTTCAGTGACCCTTGCAGCGCAGCGCGACGCCATCAAAGCCAAGACCCATATACACACACCTCGCCTGTTAAACATACACACGGGCACGCACAATCACACACCCAAAGACACACAACTTACACCGCAACACACAGTCACATGCACATAGTCACGCACAAACACGCAGAGACACTCATGCGTGCACGCACACACACTCAGAGCGGTGGTTTAATTGGAAGTGCTGAAGGCTGAAGAATTTCTCCTTCATCTCACAATGCTGTAATTGAATCTGAGACGTGTGTGTGTGTGTGTGTGTGTGTTCAGCTGATTCAGGAGTTTCCATTGACAGTAACAGTAAAACAGAAATGTGTGTTTTCCCCTCAGCGAGGAGGCTTTCTGCCCTCCCAGCCCTGACTATCTCCTCCCCTCGCCCCGCTCTTCTCCTGGGGTTAATGCCGCTTTTCAATTCAAATTCAAACTCAAGCAGTTTTCCTGCGCCACATAATTTCCCCACAAACTCACGATTCGGTTGTTACAGGCTCTGCTGTGAAAGGCAGCCACGGCCTCCATCGCGGCGCGTCGGCATTTCATCGGCCGACACGTCTCCATCATGTACGTTTTGGACGATGAAACGCCGCTGACTGTCGGATTCTCTCAAACGCCGCCGCCAACCAACAGCTTGAATAGCATGTGTCCGTTTGGAGAGCTCCCTTTGTAGAATTGGTGACTTCTGCTGTTGAACGAGCCTCTGATTGTAAGTAGGGACGGCCTCTGAAACTCGGTACTAAACGGGAATCGATTATACAGTAGTAAAAACCCTCGATGAAGTCGGGAGTTAACGGTTCTCCCGTCAGTCCGGGAGAAGTTACGGAGTCTCAGCGGGAAAAAGCAGCGTTGCAAGTCGTGCTGTCCTCTGACACACACACACACACACACACACACACACACACACACACACACACACACACACACACACACACACACACACACACACACACACACTCGGTACAGCGTGAGACCCACATTAAGGCAGAAAGAGGTAAGAGATCAAAAGTGTTACTTTGTTTTACTCAAGAAGATGCTGAGAAACTTTTGATGTCTCTAATGCAGGGATTCCCAAGCTGCCTCTAGGGGGTGCGCGAGAGGAGAGGAAAAATGTAATGGTGGTCTAATGGTGTAATAATTAATATTAAACATTCTCAGGGCTCTCAAGTGTCACGCATTGAGCGTGAGACTCACGCATTTCGGTCTTAACTCACGCACTCCCGCCACACATCGTATTTCTTTCGCTGAAAAAAACTCTCGGCTATTTAATGTTTGAATGCAGGGGTGCTCAATACCGATCGTGGTCGCCGCAGAGCTCCGACGTCGGTCTGCGCACATCGGGACGGAGCAAAGAAAAAGTCACTCGCACCCTCCCCCGTCAACAACTCTTCTCGGAGCAAAGAAAAAGTCAAAGTCACTCGCACCCCCACCCCCCCCCCCCCGGGTGCTGATGGGTGCTGATGGAAATGTCACTCAGTGCGTTTACATGCAATCGAATTATTGGCTTAGTCGGACTGAAATCGAATTATCCGTTTCATGTAAACACCTTAGTCGGACTATGTGCGGTCCGACTTCGGTCCGATTAACACCCCTGGATAGCTCGGTCCGATCCAGTTGATAATTCGACTCGCGGCATGTAACTCTGAATTCGATTCGGAACTGGACTTTGCGTCTTTGCGCATGCTCGAGATCCCGCCGCCCGCCCTCCTCCCTCCCATGTCGTGACCCGGAAGTCGAAAGAGACGATAAATTGTTTCTGCCGGCCAGGTTGCAACAAATTACCAGTCCCGCTGCTAACCATGTTGGTGCCCTAAGCATAACTCCTCATGATGCCCCCCTGAGATCGGGTCTGTGTGCGCGGATGTGTCGGCGCGCATCACGGCAGAGCGATGCGACCCGAGAAGTGTTAACGGGGGGGGGGGAGTTGCTGAGCGATTAAATATATCTCTTGTTCTGCCTGTTTTTCTGCCTAAAAGGCGCCTAATATTTCTAGACTGAAATAATATCGGCATTATAATTATTATAACTATGAGGATTTTATTAGTTGCCTATTTTGTGGTGCCCCCTCAGGACTTGGTGCCCTACGCGCAGCGCCGTCGTGCGCGTTATGGGAGCGGTCGCGCTGCAAACAACGCTATGGAGAACACAAGAGCCACCACACATTTCTGGACCGAAGAGCAGACAGAATTTATGCTTAATGTATTGAAGGAGTTGAACATACTAAAGTTCATGGTTCTTTCTCGAAATGTTGATGTTGTTGTTGGTGGTGGTGAAGAGGTCAAGCGGAAATGGCTGTATCACCACGAGTTGTAATGAAAACAGCGCCGCCTATCGTATCGGATATGACATGCTTTCGGCCAATGATTCGAATTACTCACTGCCATGTATATTGGGATAACAGCTGATCCCCCAAAAGATAGCATAGTCCGACTAAAGCAAGATTCGAATTATACCATCATGTAACCGCACTGACACTTGCCTGTCTTCAAACATGAGAGCCCTGCATTCTGTTGCGTTGTTTTTTTTTTTAAGGTGTGGGGGATTGGGGGTGCGTGAACCCGGTCGGGATGTAGAAGGGGGTGCGTGGCCTAAAAAGTTTGGGAACCGCTGCTCTAATGCAATAAAACCCTCACAAGGCGGTAATACCAACAATGTATTACAGCACGTAGTAAATAAATGTACATGCAGACAGGCCCAGTTCTCAAGCACCCGTCTCCAGCAAAGATGTTCATCACGAATTCAACTCAAAGCTCAAATATATGCAGTTTACAATGGTATTAAAAAAGGAAAAACTGCAAATCCTTGTATCCGACTGTCAATTAATTTACTGCTGATCAACTAAGATATTAATCAACAGCCATATCAGCATTAAAACTATACGTAGCTCTAAATTCCTGATGGGAGTGCCGAAAGTAAACAAGCTGATTACCTTCTGACAGTCAACATGACACCTAAACACGAAATACATCGTGTTTCCTGGTGATTTCAGTCCCAGGAATACTCTTCAAGGAATTAAAAAGTCCTTTCAGTTTATTACTGTCTGCGTTCAAATATCGGTCGGAAAAACCTGCAAAACGTTGGCAAATCAGTCCTCGACGTATGAAAGAGCACCAGGACTTGAGACCGGCAGCTGGATACAAACCCAGTTTGTGTCTTACTGCGACGACACTTACTGCTGCGTCGCATTATTTACTGAAGCGCGTTGTCATGACTGATTATGCAGAGGACAGAAAAGAAACTAAGAGCGTCCCTCTCCACAGTAAATCATCTGTTGAGTGTTTTGACGGTTATTACTGTCGCATTTTCAATGCGACGGTAATGTTTTGATCGCCGTGTATTTGTCTGCGTGCGTGTTATTCGCATAAGTCCAAAAGTATTAAACCGAATCGCATGAAATTTGGTGGGATGATTGGTTATTATCCGGGGACCATGTGATTAGATTTTGGGATCGATCGGGTCAAAGGTCAAGGTCATGAAAAGGTCAAAATCTTCTTTTTACCATAGCGCGGTCAATTTGTATCCAATTGGCATGCAACTAATGCCAACATTTTCATAATCCAATGCCTAATCTTGTGATATGCGAAGGTATGCGCTCTACCGAGTGCCCGTTCTAGTTTATTTATGTTTTAGAACGTTACCGCCTTTTATTCTCTCATTCACAGCACCGCTGACCTGTCTATCTCTCACTTTGAATTTCTTGCTTTTTCCTCTGTTTTTCTCTCCGTCTTCGTTAGAATTTATGTGTGTGTGTGTGTGTGCGTCTGTGTGCGTGTGCATGCGCGTGCGTGTGTCCAGAGATAGCTGTTAGCTCTGTTAGCAGGGGTCGAAACCTTTCACAGACACTATCTTTATGACATTTACCTCTCTCCTGTGCTTCTCCTCTCCCCCTTTCTGCGTCTATCTCTCCATCGTTAATCTCTATTACTATTCAAATGCTGACATTTAAAGCAACTTCACATGCAGACGGACTTGCTGACTGGCTGGCGGATCAGGCAAGGAGAAGAGAGGACCGGAGAGGAGCTGGAAATGAGAGAGACTTTGTCATTCGCTGAGAGAATTGGGAAATCCTCCTCACCTCTCCGTTACCTCCCTCCCTCACCCATTTCTAGCTGTCTGTGAATGAGTTCACCCATAATCCCCGGGGGGGGTCAGATTTCACTCGTTCTCGGGAAAACTGAACCATCACCTCGTTCTGTGTGTTTGTCCACCTCTCCCGACACCCAATACTCTTGTTTACCGTCTCCCTGCCCACCCCTTTCGTTCCGTCTCATCGGTGTGGGTTGCAATACAGTTTGGCACCTGAGCTTCCCATTTCCACCATAAAACATAGTGGTTTGTGACCACTGACTCACTCTGGCTGTGTCTCCAACATGACAGGTCAACCTTGCTTTTCTGCAGTCACGAGAGCTCAACTGAATAAGAGAGAAACATTTTATGGCCACGCAATTAAGTCTTGAGATGACATTGATAGTCGACAACGTCACCGAAAGACAAACCCATTAACCATCCACACGATCAGATCCCATGTCAGTGTGTGTCATTCTCAATGAGTCATGGGGGAGTCATTATTGAGCCCTTAGAAGGCACTCAGTCCGACTCAGAACTGAGAGCACAGCTGGTATTTGCTTTTAAGTCAAAATCCCCAAACAACAAGTCTCAACTGGCTGCTTCTCCGCCCTTCATCACTAGGGATGGGTATCGTTTGGGTTTTTTCCGATACCGGTGCTAAACCGGTACTTTTAAAACGATACCGGTGCCTAAACGGTGCCTGAACCGATTTTTTTTTTACGCAAAATGAGGACATTAAAAACCTCTTTGGCCATATTCCCTGTAGAAGCCGTTATCATGGAGCACTGACACACAACGGATATCAGACTGTTAACATACACAATATATGTTCTCCGTTATATGATGTGATATGTATTGTCATGTGCAGACTTTATAGGGTTAATCCTGTCACTGTTTTGATGGGCAAAGAGAACAACCAATCAGAGGTACTGAAGATGACACGTGACAAATACAGTTTCGCTTCTGACAGCGAGAGTTACACTGAAACAAAGTGACGCCCCACGGTCTTTATTCCTCGTCATTATATTCCCGGTAACACCGGGTATAAAGCCGGGATCGCTGGACATCAACACATCTACTAGCAGACTGTCACGCTCGTAGCTCGTAGCTAGCGCTAGCTACGAGCTAGCTTAAGCATGGTTATAATGGCTAATTTATTATTTCTTGGGCTACTTTTATGAATGCAAGACTTGCAATCAACGTTACGGTACTAATCTGAGTTCAGGCTGCTCGTCATAATCGGTCTCCCCGTCGCGCCCAGCCTGACGCTGGTGTGCTCCACACGGGTTCACGTAGTCACACACGGCGCAGCCTCCGCTGTCAAACTTAAATATGAGAGGCTCGTAACCTGCTGACAGGGCGGAGTCACCTGAGAAGTTCACAACAATAGTTTTTTTCAATTTCAATCGGCTCAGGCACTGGAAAGAAGCACCGAAATGTGGGTTGCGTTTCGGTCCGGGTAATACCGGTTGTATTGGAACCGGTTTCCGGTACCCAACCCTATTCATCACACACTTGACCTCAAAACATGCTGACTGTCTGACTCACTACAGCCGGTATGAACTGTAACAATAAGAATCAAAGGGGGGGGGGGGGATCTAGGAAGTAATTAAGATGTTATGGTTAAACTTCTGTGCCCAGGCCTCTCAACATCGTGTGAGTAATCTGAAGGTCACGAGATGATAAACACATCCAGGTTTCAGAGGACAGCGCAGTCGACACGCCACACAATGTGAATGTGGCCAGATGGACCAGTTGAGTTATACAAAAGGGAACTGGACGGTAAAGGGATCAATACTGGACAGAGTGAGGTCAAAGTAATGATTGCTTGCTATTGGTGGTCTGCATTTGGGCCGAGCAGCGGGCCCCACACCTGTATGGACCCCCATGCCAGCAACACTGTGACACTGAGCCATCCATCATGTCCTGATAACTAACTGATAAATTACCAGGAGCATACGATCAAATAATGATGTATCCATCGGGGAGGATTTGAATGGGCCAATCACAGAGCAGACAGGAGGCCGTTTGTTTCTGAGCCAATCGGGGCACAGCTGAGGTTTTGGACTAAAAAAACAGGCCTGGTGTGGAGGAGATAAGAGCAGAACAAACACACACTGTACACCAACCCCCACAGACACACACACACACACACACAAGGTAAGTCAGGCCAGACGGAGAAGGAAAGGGGGAAATGTAAAGAGAACAAAGGGGAGGGAGGGAGGAAAGAGAGACGAAAGAGGAAAGAAGAGGTGGAGATTTGAGTGTGAGTTTAGAGAAATACATTTCAGCCCAGAGCTATAAGCAGGTTAAATCTGAAGCAGCGAGCTTAGCAAGTCAGCAGCACAGAGGCTGGTGACACACTGAACTGCCTGGATGACTTCAAATGTCCAGCTAGCTGGTTCAAAGGCTGGCTGGCTGATTTACTGACTGACCGACTGGCGGGTCGGATTTAGTCGATCCTGATTTGTGCAGCAGAAGCACTTCTGTTGTTCAGTCTGTCGGACGGAAAGCAGTTCTCCACGCCGACACACAAAGAAACAACCTGAAACAGCACTTATGCTGGAGAGGCCGACAGAGACGCTGTCAGACAAAGAGGTAAACAAATAAACACACGTTAAGTCAGACTCGAAAACATCCAGCTTCGTAGGAGATAAAAGCGCCTCAAATAACAATTGGAGGATGTTTTCTGGGACTTCTGAAACCAATAGGAATCAAGAGTGGAACAAATGTCTCACGGAGAAAGAATAATATGTCAGAGGAGCGCTTTTATCCGCGGTAGTGGCACCGTTCTGTCGAGCAACAAAAGAGACCTAACCATAGCGTTTACTGTCCTGGAGGAAGTTTACTTTGCACAGAAAAAGAGCACGTGACACAGCGGTGGGAACCACAGAGACCCGAACCAAAGGGATAACACACAAGTGGGAATAACATGGTGGCAGGCCCGACGACTACCGAAGCCCCTCCTTGTGAGACCGTCTGCTGAGCGAAACATACATGACACACGTGTGCTGGCCTGTCATGGCGGTGACTGCGATGAGGGTAAACACCACGTCGGGACCGGTAACACGCGTACATGAGGACTGGAGCTGTATTTCACAGGCCGGGACCGTGTGTGTATATAAATGTAAAACAACACATAATATTTAGGGCTTTGTGTACACTGTGGTCAGTGGGTTTATGAAAGGGGCGGAGTCAGTTGTATGCAACACGGCCGGTGAGCTCCCTGCCGACATCTGGGAAGACGCCCCAACTGCTAAAAGACGTCAGAAAAGGGAAATGTGAAGTGATTTCCAAACTGAATTGGAAAACAAAAGTGATACGTACAATTCTAAACTGTGCCTTAATAGTGATGCATCACAGTTTAAAGACCAACTTCACGGTCTCCTCTCTAAAAGCAAGGAACACTTTGACTTTCCTCCTCAACTTTGAGCTGCTGACTCACCGGCAGTTACAAACACTTTTCCTCAAAACCTTCATCACAAATATTATATTAATACATGATATAAATACCAAAGGACGTATGAAAATGTGCACTTTTACTTGTCATCTCAAAACCGTTAGAGTATGCTGGTATCAGTACCTCTTTTGCAAAACAGACATGACAATAAGTTACATGCTGTATTTATACGATCACAACAAGCTGATCAAAATAATCACCACACACTCAGACACAATGAAACATTCACAAATACGATTTAAAATGTCAAAGTACAACTTTGCCGTCTCTAAGTTGCTAACGGTAGAAGGGCCACACTACCAGAAATAGTCTCTCAGTCGACCCCAGCTGTAATGAAACTTTGCTTTGACCACAGGTTATGAAAATGTTTTGACTCTAAAGCATAACAGAAGAGAGACTACAGCGATGTGACCGAACACACTTCTGCTCCACTGCTTTCTCCTCTGTCTGTTTTCCCCGCCCTCTGTCAAAATCACACAGTCACACCGGCTTTGAGACGGGAGGGAGCACATACCGCACTGTGCATCAATGTGTGGGAACGTTGTCACCTTCAGCCGTAAAATGTGGTCAAACATCACTTACGGGCTGAAACCAGTGAGATGAGAGACAGAAAGACCGGGACGGGGGGGGAGAGGGAGAGAGGGAGGGAGAGACAGAGGGCAAAATAAGTGCTCCAGAGACCCCCACTCGTCCCTCCAGGTTCACATTGTGTGCATGTGCCTGTGTTTCTGTGTGTCTGTGTGCGTGTGTGTGTGTGTGTGTGTGTTAAATGAGTTTTGGGAGTTGACGACTCTTTACGATAGCTGTAACTGGCCCGAGGACAGCTGTTATTACGCTTTAAAACAGGGAAACACTGGATATGATTGTGTGTCTGAGCAGAGTTTTCTGAGAGATTTGTCGGTATCATGCATAGACGAGCGTCTTTCAGTATACATCTGAAGTATTAGTATTATTAGGATCATGTTTCTGTGTCTGGTTGTGTGTGCGTGTGTGTGTGTGTGTGTGTGTGTCTGTCTGTGTGTGTGTCTTGAAACTAAGGAGTGGCTCATGGGAGAGAGAAAAAGGCAATTTACCTCCAGGCCAGGGGAGTGGTCTTTTAATAGAGCGTGTGTGTGTGTGTGTGTGTGTGTGTGTGTGTGTGTGTGTGTGTGTGTGTGTGTGTGTGTGTGTGTGTCCATTGTTAAGTGACAAAGCTCTGAGCAGGAAATGAGTCGAACCGGTTTCTGACTCACATTCAGGTTACAGAGCTCTACTCCAGGCTTACACACCACTAGACACCAGACACCATTGTTACTTTTCTCCCTTCTCTTTGTACCTTGATCTCATTCTTCGCCTCTTGAGGTCAATGTCAGAATATGTGGGTTAGTTTGAGCCAAATTGGTCCAAGACATGACTGGAGGGTTGCTAGTTTGAATCCCTGTCCACACGCACACACACACACACACACACACACACACAGCACCAGACAATAGCCGGTGCCCTGTCTTCCAGTTGTTGAGTGGTGTTGAGTGCACTAAGAACTCTGGGTCACTGAAACCCTGTCACCATTTTTTTGGAAAAACATTAATGCCTTGGATGTCAGAGACTGACTTGACTATTTTTTGAGTGGTTGAAAAAAAGGAAAATACCCGTGGAACCTAGCTGAGAAATGGAAATCATCATTATATCCATGAAAAAGAGCAAGATGTCACCTTAGTTGTGCATTTGAAATAAGTAAAGTAATGTTTTTCCTTCCAGGTTTGTTTGTTTGTGTTTCCTACCCGCCCGTCTTGCTCGTCTTTAAGGTCAGGCGTGCTGCTCTTGTTTTCGTTATTTTCATTATGCATTAATCTACTTGACATATATTTGGTCAATAAAATGTCAGAAAATAGGGAAATACATCCAGCACAAGTGCCTATGGGGACGTCTTTAAATGTTTTGTTTTGTCTAACCAAAAGTCCAATGATGTCAAACAGAGACGCGCGCCAGCGGGACGAGTGTACGCTCACTAAAGTCTTGCAAAATCATAAAAAAATGTACAGCGCGCCATTTACAGCGTAACAGATAACACAGGGAGTAATATGCACTTGTAAGTTGTCAGCGCGGTTCTGATACCACCGTCACTTTGACTCTGACAGAAAACACCGTCTCCTGGAAGCAGGAGGTGTCCCGACCTTGTCAGAAAGCCTGACCATTGATTTTGGGATGGATGGTTCTCTGCCAGCTCCAGACATGGTATTAAAGAAATGTCAAAAATACAAAGACTGGAGTGTTGTTGTTGTTGTTTTTAGTTGGCAAGTTAAAAAAAAATAAACAACACTTTAGTGACAGAATGATTCTGCTGTCCTTCACAACAACAACGTTTCATTGTATGCGTTATAAAACCTTCGAGCATCGGGGAACTGTATGAACTCAAAACTCAAGGTGAGCGTTCCCCTGAGTGTCGCTGGAGGACTTCTTCAAGGAGATCACATCCTGACAATAGGATGTCGGCCATGGAGCTGACCATGAGATGTCCATTGCATGGGGAGTGTGTGTGTGTGCATATTTCGAGGGGCTGTGTAGCCGACAGCTCAGGGGCATCAGACCCGGCTTTAGACGGGGGCATCGCTGAAGCATACACATGACCCACTCCTTGACCTGAGATCCAGACACACACACACTGCTCAGCTCACAATGTACTTGTCATTACTTCCATGACATTTAATGTCTGAGGCACAGGAAGTTGACAGACGACTCCTTTTGCTCGCAGTGAGCTGCATGCATCCTTCCACGATTCAATTAAGAATTGTATATCTATTGTTTAGAGACGTTTATTCTTGTAATGTGATATTATACACTACCGTTCAAAAGTTTGGGGTCATCCAGACAATTTCGTGTCGTCCATGAAAACTCACTTTTATTTATCAAATGAATTGAAAATTGAATAGAAAATATAGTCAAGACATTGACAAGGTTAGAAACAATGATTAATATTTGAAGTATTCATTTTGTTCTTCAAACTTCAAGCTCAAAGGAAGGCCAGTTGTATTGCTTATATCACCAGCATAACTGTTTTCAGCTGTGCCAACATAATTGCACAAGGGTTTTCTAATCAGACATTAGTCTTCTTAGGCGATTAGCAAACACAATGTACCATTAGAACACTGGAGTGATAGTTGATGGAAATGGGCCTCTATACACCTATGGAGATATTTCATTAGAAACCAGACGTTTCCACCTAGAATAGTCATTTACCACATTAACAATGTAGAGTGTGTATTTTTGATTAATGTTATCTTTATTGAAAAAACAGTGCTTTTCTTTGAAAAATAAAGACATTTCTAAGTGACCCCAAACTTTTGAACGGTAATGTATGTATTCACCCTATTTTGCAGACACCCTCTGGAGGGGTTGGAGGTCAAGTCTAGATGCAGGTCCGGATTCCTTAAGCTGGTGCATTGATACATTTTGGCGGGGCTACATGTAATATTAGGATTACAGCTAAATGGAGCCATCCCTGAATGTATAAATCTCTTTCCTAGGTTAAAAAAAAGGAACTTTCAATAAACATAAAGAGATTAATAGTGAAATGATGCTCACTAAGGGTGACAGCCAACTACAATTCAAATCCATACCGCAAAGTTGAGTTCTGGTGGATTGGTTTCCAGTAGAGCTCTGGGTTGCCATATTGGGCTTTGATCACCACAAATTGCACAAACCCAGGTCCCAACCTGGTGGTGATTTTGGCTTGTGGTCTGCGATTGGTTGACATCATGTTTCATTCATGTTCATTTGCTCTTTGTTTAGGTGGAGCGATTGGTCAAAATGAATCAAAGTCAAATGACTTTGAAAGAAGCCACGACCGCAGCAGGGCCACATGACTTCGACGTGGGCTCCATTGTGCATCCGCAACATGTCTGTATTGCTAAATGTTTGAATGTTCTCGGAAAATAAATAGTGTGACTCAAAAATGATAGATGATCAAAACGCAAAGTGAAGGTTGGAACCGAGCAGCTGTTTCTGACCTCCCGTGTGTCGCCACACATCTTGAAACTTTCCCACGGTATCGTCCTTCCTGTTCTCGTCCCTCTTCCTTTTGAATATGCATTCACGGGTTCTTACCCACGTTTGCGCCACGCACGCCACAATCGGTGCCAAGTAATTAACGCTGTTTGTGTTTGTTCTGTGAGCTGTTTGGAACCTCGCTAATGGAAAACAAGTACAGACTGGCCGCATTTTCATTGAACCCCGTCTTTCTATCTCTGGCCATCTTTCTCTCCTTCTCTCCTCCCTCCCTCCCTCCTCCTCTGGATCACTCATGCCTCCCACCATGACCACCAAACACAGATACAAAAACACTCCCTCGCTTTGCTTCACCTCCCTCCCTCCATGTCAGCGCCGTCGCTCACGGCATCGAGGCAGAAAATGCTGGTTCCTCTGGTTTGCCGCACAAAGAAAACCATTTGTCGTTACACAAAAACCCAAACAATCACTGCTCGGTTTGGTTGTTGACTTGTGTCCGGGCTGTGCACGCACACACACACACACACACACACAAACCCTGTCACTCTCTCCTCCTCGAAAGCGCACGCAGGAATATCCAGAGCGCAGTCTTTTTTTGTTGCTCACGTTAATGTAAGTAATCAAAGTGGACAAGGGGCTTTGTAATGCTGAGCGAGCGAGGGGGAGCGGGAGAGGAGAGCGAGGGGTCATCTCCTTTCACTGTCCACTCGTCTCTGCCTCCTGTCTGCAGGCGAGGGGGAAAGGGATGAGAAAAGAAGACAGGGACACTGATCGTGACCCAGGCAGAGTAAAGAGAGGAAATACAGACGTGATGAAAGAGAAGAGATCGGACCACTTTCCCACTTTACCGGCATTAACAGCCCATTCGGTGCGCACACACAGATTTTATGATCACACCATTTTTGTTCCCCTTAAGTCTAAACTAATCCCCTTGGCGTTGCACAATTTGAACCATTTACTGAACATTTACTCCAAAACACACCTGAGATGGACTGTCATTTCTCCAAATCACTGAGCAATATTACCGCAAAAAGCACCAACGAGCAGTCGGTGGCCGCTCCATCCTTTGATTTGCAACAAATCTACATCCATCAGCAAAACATACAGACGCTGCTGGGGGGGGAAAGAACTGCCAGAAAAATCTGGCATCACAACAGATTTGAGAAAACATACACACAAACACACTCGCAGCACCGTAATTGGACTGCAGAGTGCTTCTGGCAGGTGAGCGGGGCCGATGTGGCTGCTGGTTCTGGACAGCACCTCTTCCAATGGCTGCTGCTTCAAGAGGAGAAGATGCAACCAGAACGTGTGTGTGTGTATACGTGGGTGTGTGTGAGTGATGTAATGCCATGCCCACAGGAGTGGAAGTCCATACAATCAGGCCTAGAAATGTGCATTTCTCTCTGAACCCACCATGCATGCATGTGTGCGAGTGTGTTTGAATGTGTGTGTGTGTGTGTGTGTGTGTGTGATGTTATGCCAAGGGCGTTGTGTTAAATCCACTCAAACAAACAACTTGAACAGTAAAAAACAGCTTCCTTGGACCGAATGTGTGGCCATGGGCAATGCAAACTGTGTGTGTGTGCGTGCGCGTGTGTGTGTTGGCCTGAGGCGGTGTGTGTGTGTGTGTGTGGATTGCTTCATGCCTGGATGGACATGAAAGGTGGAGAGAGGGAGAGAGGAAGAGAGAGAGAATGCCCACAATCACACTCACACACACTCACACACACACACACACACGTATGGATGCACGGACAAACAGACCCATCTCCTTTCAGTGTGAACCCAGAAGACGCACAAACACACATGATCATTGTTTACGATGCAGAGAGTTGTTCAATAGTCGAGGGAGAAGAGGATTCATAAGGTTCACCTCTTTGGGATGAGATTCATGTTTTTAAATGGGATATATTAATAACCACAAACAGAATATTGTTATTTTCTTGATCATATGTTCAGAAGTAATATGTGTGCTTGGAGAATAAGATGTCTTTGCCCTCATTCGTTATTGTTCTGTTGTGTATGAGTTAGTGTAACAGTCACAATGGCACTTCTTTTTTTGCAATGCAAATTCAAATACTGTGTGTTTGTCCACTTTAAACAGGAAATCATTATTTTCCTTCTGAGTAATGTATCTTAAATGAATACATGTTCCTATAAAATATGACAATGTTGTTGGTCAGTCACAAGTTCCCAATGCCTCGGGGGACATTTTAAGACGCTAAAATACTCAATTTAGAATTATAAAAAGGAGAAAAAAAATTCACGTTTGAAAGGATGGAACGCAATTTTTTTGGTATTTTTACTTGAAAATGTTTTAGTTATATAGATTACGATGCATTAATTCATAGAGACAGACCAGACGAGTAGTAGACGAATTGTTCAAGCACAATCAAACAAAAGTAAAGAGCGTGGAGAGGGATTTATTTAAAACCCACTCGCACTGTCGTGAGTTTGACTTTTCCCTGATTTGGGTGAATTTGGATAAGAAACAAAGTTATTTCAAGTACCGGATGGATATGTTCATGTCTCAGGAGAGAGCAGTCAAACCCAGATGTGCGTCTCCTTGTTCAGATGGAGGGAGAGACATCGTCAGCTAACTGTGTTGTGTATTTGTTGTTGTATTTGCGCCTCGTACGGAGCCGAGTCTCTCAGTCTCTCTGCTGCCGGCAGAGTCTGAAGAGTTGACGTTGCATTCAAAGTTGGAGTCGCCCGTTAGAAGCTGCACCTTCCCGAGCACCCGGATGTTCCACATGCATCTCCTCCCTCTGATCTTTAGAATATTAAAAGGGTAAATGTGTCTGTAACGGCAGAATGACTGAATGGAGCACATTCCCCCCGAACAGACTGAAGCTGATTTCATTATAGATAAATCAGATTCATCTATTAAATCTCTCTCTTCCTTTCTATCTGCCGGTCCCTCTCCATTTCGCTCCCTTTCTTCCTCTCTATGCATTTATTTCTCCCAATTCAAGCTTTCGGTTCAATTCAAAGCCTGCCCTTTACTTGTTAACTCCATCTATCGTTCTCGCTTTATGTCTTTGCCCGTATTGGTCTCGTTATCTGCGTGATATAAGAAGTATGCACAGATGAGTCAAGGGGAAATGAGAGAGGAGAGTGGAGGAATAAAAAGCAGTGGACGGTTAGAAAGAAACCAAGGGGAAAGAGGAGAACAAAAGTGCTGTGTTAAAAAGCTGAGTCCACCAGAGCAGTCACCACAAATTCATCTCTCTCTCTCTCTCTCTCTCTCTATTCTTTCGTTCCCTCTCTCGGTCAGCCTCTGATACAAGCTGGCCACAGTAATACAATAAAGAACTTGGCTCAGCTCTGTTCGCTGGTGTGTGTGTGTGTGTGTGTGTGTGTGTGTGTGTGTGTGTGTGTGTGTGTGTGTAAGGTAGACGACACCTTTTACTCCCTACTCTCTGTCTCATCATTGCAGCTGTTCCACAGAGGTGTGTTTCAATATATCACCCTGTCTCACACACACACACACACACACACACACACACACGGTCCCTGCTTAATAAGCAGTATTCAGAGCTCCTGGGTTTATAGAAGCTGAAACTGCACTCCTGCACAAAACTAGTCTCTTTCTTTCTTACCTTTGGTCCTTCTTCATTTATTTTTCTTTCTTCCCTTCTGCTTCTGTCATCTTTCTTTTTCTGCTATTTCTTCAGTCTATATATGAACTCTATTTCATCCCTTTATTTATTACTTGAACTGCAGTACTGTTCTTTTTAATTCCGTCTCTTTCCTTATTCCCCGATTCATTTATTTTCTTGAACCTCAATCTTCCTCTCATCCTTGAGACAATCATTAAATGGAGCAACTTGAAGTACGTCGACAGTAACATTCAACCCAATGGAAAGCTCTGTTAAAGATATTAATACATAACCATAAAAACAAAGACCAGAAAACTGTTTGAACATAATCAAGTTAAACTAACATGATTATGCAGGCTCCCAACAACTAAACATCCAAAATGTTGAATGCCACAGATTGTTAAAATACGTGGATTTCTGCCTAAAATACACAAGCAACTAATAGCAATTAGGGCTGCAACAACAAATTGATAAAAATCGATAAAAATCAATTCTTAAGAGTTGGCAGCGAATTTGATTATTGATTTGTTGTGTCGCGCGATTTTTACGCCACTCAATAAGTCGGAACGTTTCATTGAGCGCAGGGCGGAGGTAGAGGAAATACCGTGATGCTGCGTTCACACCGAAAGCGCTGAGAATGTTTGGCGCGAGTAGATGACGCAACGTCAACGCAACGTCAACGCACAGACACGAAGGGATGCGTAGAAAGCGAATTTTCGCCTGCCGCTGAGTTTTGGCAGCCAATCAGCGTTGAGAGGCTCCGCCCGTCTTCACTGACGTCGTGCCGTTGTTGAATCTAACTGCCGCTGCTACTCTCGCAGCGCTGGAAGCGACAGCTATCGAGACGTAGCCGGTGAAAGGCACCGAGCTGCGTGAGCCTACGGGTGATGTCATGAACCCAAACACGAGGCCGTTAGATGTTCCGGCGCTTGAGGGATGTCCACAACAAGTATAAAGCAGAACTAGTGGTTAATTCTTCCGTGGTGGATAAAGGAAATGATAACCGCTTCCACGTAGCAAAGCAACTGAGATAAGCCACGCCCCCTCGCGGATAAGCCACAAATAGTCGGGCGAGTAAAGCACTGTAAGGTCTGTTTTTGAATTTTTCTCCCGTTTTTTCCGACCTTAAATCGCCTGTACCTATCTTTAGCGTACAGACATGAGAGGGACATTGATCTCCCAATCAAACGGAAAAGAAAGAAAGCAAAACAAACACATATTTCACAAAATGATGAACTATTTCTTCGAGGGAAAATTCCTTTGCTTGGCTATACTTAGACCGGACCAGCTATCTCACTGAATGTGTTGTTGTCGTAGGATGTCTATATATGGATACAACAAAAAGCAAAAAGAAAACAGACAAGCGAGGAGAAGAGTGGACACCTGGATGAGTCCTGAGGCTCGGCAGATAGGAGGAGGGGAGAAATCAAGGAGGGGGGGAAAGAGGGGAGAAGGACGGGCAGTTTCTTTCAGCTGTTCCCTCATATGGGAGTGTATGTGCTGTGTGTGAGAGTGTGTGTGTGTGTGTGTGTGTGTGCGGTCCATATGTGCATTAGTGCTGGAGGAGTTGAACAGGGGGTCATACCAGATGGACACACACACAAATGACAGATTCCACCCACCAGCATCATGTGACCACAATTCAGCAGTTCTCCTGATTGCATGCTATTCCACACTCAGTAGTCTCACATTTAAAGCTGCGACATATGAGCAGGAGAAGAGAGAGAGGGGGGGGGATTGAACTGTTCTTCAATTCAGCCAAATGAACTAGTCCCCAGCTCTTTGAAATAAATGCATCCAAACTGTTGCGATTTCTGCAGTTTTCAACTCATTTACACGACACATGGCGCAACATCCCTGACCGGGATTCGGCCAGGAAAGCAACATCTCGAAAAGTTCCCGCCCGTAGAGAGCAGCTCAGCGATTTAGTTAAAAGATTTTAAAAGCCTGCATCTAATCTAAGTGGAGCCTGCAAAGCACTCAGAGACAAATTGCATCTATTGACCCCGATCAACCTCTCATTCACTCAGCACACACACACACACACCTACACACCACTCTCACTCCTACACACAAACACATAAACACACTGAGTTGAGGTAAAAGGTTAAATGCTGGCCATTAAGATTCATCTCTGAGGTCATTGCCAACCAACCAAACTCCCACACACACACACACACACACTCCGATGAGGGTGGCCCCTGTCAGAGTGCAGCAATTGTCTCTCCTCTTCTGTTGTCTCTCGCCTGTCATTTAGGCCAATTCAAATGACTGCATGCATAATGAATGCAGTAATTGCACCACTAAAGCAGCGGTGGAAAAAAAAAGAACAAGCTTCTCATTTAGTTACTTCTCAATTTGAGGTTTCAAACTCCTCTTTGGTTAAGTGATTCTAGAGAGAGGTGATCATTTTCATGTTTTATAATTCCTGCATAAATCACATTTTGTGCAGCTGACTATGTCTCTGTGGAGCTGCTGCGACACATTTCACAATATTCACTCTCTCGTCCCTCCTACTGCCTCCCAGGAAGAGTAAAGGAAGAGAGGGATGAGGGTGAGAGGGGAACGGAGAGAGGTGATTAAGAGATGGAAGAATAAAATGGTGGCTGAAGTCATTTCATCTTCACAACTACAGATGAGAAATCACAGAGCAATGTCCTTGTTTCACTATGTTTACCACACAAACAGTGTGTGTGTGTGTGTGTGTGTGTGTGTGTGTGTCTAAAAGTTCAGATTGGAGAAAACTAGACAGTTTGTATGTCAGCCCGTTACTTCCTTGTTCGTCAGTCAGTCAATTAGTTTGTGAGGGAGGGATTAACTGACACACACACACACACACGATGACTGAGTGGGCCCTGTGTCAATCCCAGCATGCCTCTCTGTGCCAAAGCAGGAGATTCTGTCATCACCACAGTTTCTGTCAAGACGCATCATTGGTAGCCGTGGCAACTAATTAAGACCTGCCCGTCAGGCCTGTGGTCAGTGTGCGCGTGTGGCAACATATACGGACGGACAAACTCATTCCTATAATTAACTATCTGTCATAAACACACACACTCTTTTGTGGCTCTTGCTACTGCATCTGCCAGAATGCATCATCGTACCAGCGCGTTACTCTCCGTCATTATTCCCACCTCCACCCACTTCACACTTTCATACGTGCCATTTGTTTCCTGGTAGTTGTGCGAAGTTATTTTTTTTTTCTACATATGAAAGTTGATCACAATGCTTGGTAATGTGAAACATGATGAATTCAGATATTTCACTGAAATACAAGCATCAATACTTAAATGTAAAAGTACTTGTTTGGAAGTTAAAGTTCTGGATTGCAGATGTTACTTATGGACGTGGAAGAATTATTAGCGAAATGTCCTTAACATATCCAAAATAAAGGTATTTTAGGATTACTGACGGATACATGTGTGGTCGCCTTTTAATGTTGTTGTCTCAGATCAAAAAAGGTCATGGATGATAAGCTTGGTATTGATCAAATCGTATCAAATCCAAAACCTGAGAACAGAACGAGTAAAAGTACTTAGTTACTTTCCACCACTGCTGTGGATTGTGTCTGTCGCTAGAGTTCTGTCTCGACTCTCAAGCAAGCAGCTAATATACAATGTCCAGTTATCAACACAACATTAAATCATGTTTAAGCCTCTCTCTCCTCTCTCCCTCTCCCTCCTAGTGAGCGTCCTCACCACATTAAGCAGTGATGCGGCTTCACTGAAAACGGTGTGTGTGCCTGTGTGTGTGTGTGTGTGTGCCTGTACGGTCAGTAATGAGGTGTGACTCGCGCGTGTCAGTGAGAGTTGAGTGATCGGCGTAATGAGCAACAGAACATGGAGGAGAAGAGAGACAGGACATGGGGAGGAGGATGTATTAATACCCTCTTCATAGCGATTGATTACACATCTAATGGCCTGTTTTTGGGTGCAGCTGGACGTTTGATGGGTCAGACCAAACAATGACTGCTTATGAGGACTTAAGGAACATTACACCTGTGTTGTCAGGCTGGATATTGAACTTTATTTATTTCAGTTAATCTGTCCATTTCTGGTATGGTGAATACTATAATAATAATAATAATATTAATATTAATAATAATAATAATAATATGGTGAACGGATTGAGGGCTGCACAATATATCAATCAGGCAACGGTATCTAACAAGCGTTTGCACTTACGCCGGTAGATTCTTGCGCTATCTTATCTCTTCCACCGATTCTAAACATTGCTAAGTCTGAAACACACACGTATATTTCCATATTGTCAAACCAAAATATTATTCATTTTAATATATTTATTTATTTTTGGAAGGTCGGTTCACACTTGTAATGCGACCCTGACTTCTTGTTTACATGGTTGATTGACATTTATTGAAAGCCGTCACAGGTATGTCCTTGCTACTGATTTACATATTTTTTTAAACTATAGTAGCCAAGATATTTGTGAAGTGTTAACGGTGCAACTCAATTCAGAAAAGGACTCGTTTGAAACAGTTAAGCAGAGCGTAGGAAGAACTTGACAAAGAAACGCGGTAACGGATACATGAATAGCGGGTGAGACCTAATCTCGATCTCTTGTAATATACTTTTGGCTTGTACATCTTCATCTATGTAAATAAAGATTCCCGTCGCATGTGAAATGTGGGCCAGCTGACATTTACTCCTCCACTGCGTCTCCCTGGTTAAATCTATACAGCTCCAGCCGAGAGCTGAAGAATGTGAAACAGAAACAGAAACAGGCCCCGAGAAGACAAACAGACGGAGTTCACAGCAGAAACCAATCAGTCTCTGCACAGCCAGTTAGCAATGAAAACACACACACAGTCCTTCCCTCAACTCTCTGTGTAAATGTAGGTTCACAACTCAGATGCATCCTCTCTGTGGTCAGAGTAACCGTAACTCCACCATGTGTCGTGGTCCCTTCACTGGGTGTTGGAGCATGAAAGCCCGAACAGGGCGGGGCCTCCTGAGGAGGAACGGAGCAAAATCCAGGACATGCATCCCATCAAACCAGCATAACTTTCACTCCCTCCCTCTGTCGCTGCTCTGTTGCTATCGGCCGACGTGGAGGAGGTGAGGAATGAGACGTTGCAGCTGCAAGTGTTTGTTGTGTCAGTCGGCTCTGGTCAGCTCTGCTCTCGCCTAGTTTCTAATCCCACTTCAACCGGATCGTTCTCCTTCTCTTGCCCAGACTTTTATCTGCCAAATTCCATTCTGGACAACTCATCCACCTCCATTTTGTAAAGGATTATAGTCCACGTCCGATCAGGGTCTGTACTGTACAGTCACGGTTATGACTTCAGCAACACATTAAGATGTATTTCTTATTTGTAGATCAAAGACAAACATGTGCATCCGTATCGCTGCTAGCCAAGCCATGGTGTCAGTGTGTGTCGCTTGACCTCTCAAAATGGTCGTTTGAGACGAGGTTCAGCTGAGACCCCATTACTGGTTTCAATTTCCCTTTTACAGGGTTTATGGATTTAACGAGATGGAATCCAGTACATGGCAAGGAGAAATGATGCCACTATTCACGGTCTACACCTATAAATAAATAAATTCCACTCCTTATTGTTCACATTATTCAAAATAGAAAACACCGCTGCTTTAAAAACAAATGCACGGTTATTGTTCTTATCTGCAAATCCTCCTTGAAAATACATATATATAATATATATATATTTTATATATAAAACGCTCTTTTTTTAACAACAGATAAAGCTTTCCAAATTATCTTATTGAAAAAGTCAAGAAAGAAAATGGGATCAACGTCCCGGGATACATTAACATCAATTGTGTTAAACCCTGCTTCATTACACTCCAATAACAAACTAAATTGATATATCAGCAGCCAAGAAAAAATGATTTATAATTCAGTTGCGAAGTCGGGACGGAGTGGGCTCGTCATAAGCGCGCAATTTGTGTCATTAGGAACGAGTTTGGCTTCCTAAGTTGTTCTTCCAAGTAAATGGAGGTTTCTCACTTTCCTGGGATGCGTTGGTTGCGAGCAACAGGCTGCTGGTTTTTCTCTGATTCCAGGAAACAACAAGCGACATTATTAACGTGACTCGTGTTCTGAGGAATCCCAAAAGACAGAGCAACATGTTGTGTAGCTTTCAAACATTAAATACAGAACTCACTTTTTGTTTCACAATGCCAGAGTTGAAGATCCTGTTGACCCAGTCAGGTGCAGTTTCCTCTTTGTGTTTACCTAAAGTCGATATCGGTCGTAAAGTTGAGAGAAATATTCAAACCCATTCTATTGTTACCACATCTAGCCTGACTTATTTGGTAAGAGTGCATTTGAACAATGTTTAGTTGCTCAACGTATGTTTGTAATGAATGACCCAATGAGACTTAAGAGGTTAAAGTGATGCATGATGTGACCTTATCTACTAACATCTAATTTCAGAAAACGTACATAGAAACTTGTCCAGCTGTGTGTATGGTTTGTGATCATACATTAATACACCAGAAGCACGACAATCTTTAACTCTTAACTTTTCATCTTCAACTAACTTACAGATGTAATAATGCATCCAAACATTACAATATTGGTCTGTGAGAACGACAGCTTTAATGTGAACGAGTTGTGGCATTTTTGACGAAAATAAAGATCAGAGAGAAAAGAAGTGTCTCCTCTTTCCCGGTTGACCTTGACACGACGTGTGGTATAGTCACCGGTCATGATTAAATAGTTGTGTTTTGTTCAAACATACAGCTAGAAGGGAACAAACCTTGCTCCCCTCCTTTTTCACTCCCCCGTCTGCTGCCTCCATTAAAGTCACCCCCTCCTCCTTCAATCTCTCTTGCTCTCTTTGGACCACTAACCTTGATTCACTGTTCTACCCTGCTCTGCCTCAGGCTGGGACACGCATTCACACACAGACACAGACACACACACACACACACACACATGTACAGACAGGCAGATTTACGAGCAACAACACAGAGGCATAAGCTCAACGCTGAACGGGAGATATACACGTGTACTCGACCAGGCTAAAGGAGAAGTGGTTAGTTTGGGGTCAGTGTGGCTAACCGAAACCACATGTGGCTGACTTTCTCTCGCTCCATCCAGAGGTATGCGAGCCTCTGGTGTGCGTGTGTGTATGTGTGTGTGTGTAGGGGGAGGTGTGATAGCAAACTGCAAAAGGAGAGGCGAAGCTCGCCCGTGGCTCGACTTTAACCTTTATCTATCCAGGGAACACTTGTTCGGCCACACACTCCCATACACTCCCAGGGTTACACACTTGGGGAGTTCTCCCACTGTAACTACAGCTCTCTGCTGGTGGCCACTGCAGCAGTGCCACGATATCAGTCGCAGGTTAAGTGCTTTGCTAAAGGGCAACGGTGTAACGAGTACAAACTAGTGGCATACATGAGAATCAATGTGTGTCAGGACACTGAACAAAATAGTTCTTCAAAATGTGTCAAATCTTAGATGTTTGCATCAAAAAGCGTTCTTCCGTTTCGAGTGACACACATCTGAACGGGAGAATTAGTTATAAAAGTATTTTTCGACCCTCGTCTTATTCTCATGATTGTGGTCATTCTAGCTTGATACAACCCGCCATGCCTCTGCCATGCCAGCGGCCCATGCGTGATCATCAGAGGGCCCCGTGGGACTTCTTGAATTTATCTGGAATACGCTCGTAAATCGCTTTTGTAAAACCGGCCCCTGGGTAACGAGACAAATTAAAACCAGATTGACTGTTTTTGCGTGGTGATGTACTTTTGAGGGAAATCCACCGGCTGGAGGTCAGATATGAACATGAGACCAGACGTTTTATACGGAGCAACTCTGTAGAGGATTATGGAAGCTCTGTAGACGCGACAAAAGGATGAGGAACAACAGAAGCTTTCAATATTTTACCATGCGAGTACATAAGTACAAATAAGAGCATTAGATACATTCAGAGTATTCTCCAGATTGTCATTGGAGCTTTTCATCTAAAACATCTCCATTGAGAGCTCAGCGCACACAAACTACACTAACTTCATACGGCTCACTTTGTAGTGAGGGACTAACCCTCCAAGACAGAGCGACGCTGTGTGTTAAGGTAGTGTGTGTGTGTGTGTGTGTGTGTGTGTGTGTGTGTGTGTGTGTGTGTGTGTGTGTGTGTGTGTGTGTGTGTGCGTGCGTGCGTGAGGATGAGTCTAAGAGACAGTTTGTGTCATGGGGAGGTAGAGCTGTATCTGCTAACCGTTACTCCGACAAGACAGCTCGCTTGGCTCACACACTAACACACACACACACACACACACATACACACACACACAATGGACGCACATGAGATGGACACTTAAATTACCTTTGGCCCGATCTAGACATAGTGACAGTTAACCTTGCCACTTCATACAAAGAGACAGTTTTTACTTGAATTCAGAAGGGGGGGGTGTGTGTGTGTGTGTGTGAGCGCGGGTCAAAGTAAATCTGGCTGAACGGAAAACAGAGCGAAGAGAAAACACTAACAAAAGCATTCCATGAAATGACAGAGAGACATAGCAAGACTGGGAGAGAGAGAGAGAGAGAGAGAGACCTTGATGCGATACATGAGGGGTGAGTTAGAGACGAAGGCGTGAGATGGTTGTGTGCCAGCATGACACTGTGGAGAGGAATGTATTCTTGAGTTTATGAGCTGTCAGATAAAACATGAACATGGAGGTTGTTTAGTTTGGCAGCTTTATCAACTGTTAGAGTGAATGAACCAACTTACTTTTGTTATTGTGTTTGAGTTCATTTGGTTACTTTTCTTCAATAAACTTTTCCTTAACATGTTGCACAAGCTGAATACAATATTTGATTAATTCAGCCACTAATCAACGTAACATTTTTCTCAAACGATTTTTAAGAATTGATTAAATATTAATGTAGTTTTTTTAAGCTTATCATTTTCTGGTTTAATTTTCTCAACTGTGATTATTTTCTCTTTTTTCAATTTCATTTTATTGTGAACTGAATGGCCTTCAGCATTCTAAGGACCACATGCATTAAAGAACACCGTGTTTTTGTTTGGTCGATAAACTAACGTATCAAGAAAGAGTGGAGCAGATTCATTGATAATAAAATGAATCATTTTTTGACTTACTATTCTTGTCCAGCCATAATAAGTAACTCACTTCACTCACTTTTGACTTCTTCTAAAAGTGCTGTACTCTTCTTATTGTTCCTTTGTTCCCGTGTTACGGGGCGTTGCCCTGTGTCTAGCTCCCTCCACAATGTCCACCGTCAACAGAATCCTCACACTGAATCCCTGTAACACGACACTATTATGTCTGGATTTGGGAACACAAAATCCCACCCTTGACTTTGTTGTGGTCCTCGGAGGGGGAAACACTGAAACTGGAGAAACGGGAGAGAGAAGAGGTGGGATGAAGAGGGGGACCTGGAGGTGGGAAGAGGAGGAGGAGGAGCAGGAGGCCAAGAGGGGAGAGAGGGGGAATAACAAGAACATGAGAAGGGGGAGGGTTTGATAAACGTCGTGTTGCTTTGTTTAGGCTCGCGGGCCATAAATTCCAAGGAAAAGTAGGGAAGAGGGGAATGAGGTGAAATAACAGTTAGGAGACACTTGAAGGCGAGGAAAGGAGGGAGTCGTACTTGGATGTGTTTTACAAAAAAGGGAGACGAGGAGAGAAGAACTGACTGAACTGACTGACTTTGCTCGGCTCCACCAGTCACGGTGGAGTCTGCCCAGTATCAACATCACTGGGGAGTTGAGTTTGTGCGTGTGCGCGTGTTGCACTGGTGAGTATCAACATACTGTTTTTTGTTTTATACTTTCACAATAAGTCTCCTCCACTGCTACCTCCCAACGAAAAGCTCACATGTCCTATTTTGGCGTTCTCCTTGGTTCCCATGATGCTCTGCAGCGGTGAGTCCGTTGGTAAATCCCCTGCACTGACTCACTGTTTGCACCATTCAAAAACATGTATTCAGTGCCGCTCCCTGAAAAACAAGTGGCTTGAGGAACTACGGCCTCAGTGGCTGTCCTGACCATGAACACAATAATAGCCGTGGAACATTTTTTGTTTAGTTCCAGAAAGCATTGGAAAAACATCTGAACTGCTGAATGTTTGGAGGTATGAAGTTAACCTGTTCCCTCTGTCAGTGAAGCTGTTGTTGGTGCTGCATATTTTAATTTAGGCCAGTAGCATTCTACGATGTTTACACATTATGTGTAACCCCCCCCTGAGACGCATGCTTTCCAGTCGGCCCATTCAAGACTACCAGGACTTAATACTTTTGTGAAAGGCTTTAATATGGATCGAATTGGATTTAATTCCTGTGTGTTAATTGCATGATATGAGGCTCAGTTTCCATCCTCAGTCTCCACTTTGCATATACGCCTGAATATAACAACATTTTAGGTTAACCCTACCAAGTAGCCACTGGTTATTAAAAGTGCAGCAGAGCAAAGTAAAAACTAAAAAGTAACGCTCCCGTTTCATGGCACGATTCAAGTTGAATCGGTCAACTGGAAGTCGTTGGAGAGGGTGGATTCAAAGGTCTGGACCCAGGTCTGGAGAAGGTGGATTCAAAGGTCTGGACCCAGGTCTGGAGAGGGTGGATTCAAAGGTCTGGACCTAGATCTGGAGAGGGTGGATTCAAAGGTCTGGACCCAGGTCTGGAGAGGGTGGATTCAAAGGTCTGGACCCAGGTCTGGAGAGGGTGGATTCAAAGGTCTGGACCCAGGTCTGGAGAGGGTGGATTCAAAGGTCTGGACCTAGATCTGGAGAGGGTGGATCCAAGGGTCTGGACCCAGGTCAGTATTGGCTATGGCGATTTGCCCTCCAAGTGCGACTCCAATAGAAGTGTTGGAGTTTAATATCTACTGTCCTTGCTCTGTGCACAATGGCATTCGAGAGTTAGCTAAAGATGAAACTTTGGCCCCCAAAGATATTTAATTTGAAATGCCATAAAATAATTCTCACATTTGTGAATCAGGAACCAGCTAATCTTTCGATGAATAACTTCAAGTTACTCGATGATCAAATTTGTTTTATTAATTTGTAATCAAATATTTCATCACCTTGTCGTCTAGTTTGTCCTTGGGCTCACAAACTAAACCAAATAAGTGGAAAATGAAACATGATTGGGGAAGATACTCATGTATGATCGCAGACATTAAAAGGTAAATGTACTTCATACTTTAATGCTATTTAAAATAAAAATGTTCTTATATTTTAATCATAAAAATAAGTCTTGTTTTGGAGACAATCAAGACATCATGAATCAATATATTGTACGCTGTGTTTATGGTCAACCTGTAGGACCTGTTGGTATGAATTCATCACAGACGGCGTGTTTCAGAGAAGCTGCAGACGACCAACCAGGAAACTGACAGACAGATGTTCAACATGTAAATGTCTGTCTGCTGGAGTGATTGACCGTAGGTGCGTATACACGCGCAGGCAAAGGCTGTCAGGCTGACCTGTCGTCTGCAGACAGGACGGACACTCACACACCCGCTGGCTCGCAGACAGACAGTCCCAACGACAGATTAGGATGGCAGACAGACAGATAAAAACTATGTGTCACATCATTTAGAGGAAAAAGATAGCTCCGGAATATCTGCTCGAAGATTTAAATCTCCGCTTAGAGGACCAGCATCGTGGTGATGTGAAGATACATGGCGGGGATGGAGATGATAATCTTAATGGACTGGTCATCTGTGAGCCTCTGATCACACACACACACACACACACATAAACACACACTTACAGGGGGTTTACAGATTGCCAAGGCTTCTTGAAATGAGCTTAAATTAAAGAGCAGCAGCATAATAGATGAGCGGAGTAAGAAGAACATAAACATCCTATCTATCTTAGATACCAGGATGTACATGCTCGGCTGCTGTGAGGACTGGAGCAATGTCCCTGATTTTATCATTGAACTCCACACAGATCAGGAATTAGACTTGATATGGTGTACTGCAGTGTGTGTGTGTGTGTGTGTGTGTGTGTGTGTGTGTGTGTGTGTAAAGCTTCCTGACAGACGTCATCTTAACTGAACTAATGGCAACCACTTCAGCCACTGCCTTTAGCTACATACACACACACACACACACACACACACACACACAAGCACAAGAGCCCTTTGGCCATGTCTGTAAAGCCAGTCCACCTGAAGGTTAACATGAAGAGGCTCATTTCTTCACTCACACACACACACACACACACACACATACAGACCCTTATTTGGGGGTATTTTGTCATGTGTTATGTCGTTCATAGAGGAGGACAAGAGAGGGGTAAGAAAGAAATGTACCGATTGAAGCAAAGACGCTTGAAGAAAATTACAGAACTGGCTTTAAGTTTGATTGTGTGTCGTAAATATGCAGCCAAACAAGCAGATCAATTTCAAATGACCTGCATAAACATATCCGTTAAATCATTAAACCCTTATGAATTTCTACCTCATCAACAAACCATCAGGTAAAAACTGCGTTGAGTCAAGTGTAATCTAGTGAGATTAGTGAGAGCAGATGTAGAACCTGTCAAATCCCGTTTCAAGAACGTGTCCTGCTTAATATGAACTGACAGTATTTCTGCCTCGCGAGGCTTTCATTAGGTTTCTATTATTTTTTATTAAATAATTTGTGTTTTGGAGCGTAGCGCTCCAAATTATGTGTTTGAATCGCACACGCATACAAAATAGAAATGTACAAAATAAATCAAAGCGTATGTTTTAGTTTTTGAGGATTAACCAGAATGTAACCTTTGCTGTGGATTTATTGCTTTCATTCTGTCACAGCAAAGCCTTGTGGGATACCAAACTCCACAGTTTCACAGGGATCTTCTCTGTAAGACTCTGCAGTGCGAAGGGACTGCGCAGTATTTTTACTAACCTGTCACTTTCACAACAAAAATTCAACTCGCTCATTAACAACCATCCGCTGGGAGTGTGTACGTGGGAAAGTGAGAACGGCAGAGGGGGCGGGGAAGATGGAGGACACGTGTGAGACAGCGTGAGTGGATGTGTCGTTGCCGAAGTGGACAGTTGGGAGAAGAAGAGTCGGCGACTGCAGCAACAAAGTTACCGGGAGCTCTTTTATTAAAGACCGGGCTCAACCAAACAATCAGCACCTGGAAACTTCAAACCTCCCGACGGCTGTCTGACTACACAAAGGCAGACAGAGGCAGACGAACACGGCAGAGGAGACACGCACACAAATGGCACAGAGATTACCAGACAGACAGGTTGGCAGACCCACAAAGAGAGACGACTGCAAACCAGGACGAGAGCACTTCAAGGATGGCATTGATTAAAAGCAAGTGTGTCATTGTAGAAATTATTCCCAGGGAGCAAATAGCTGTAAACAAACATCTAAGAAGCACTGGAACCATGTTGACATTTCATCAAATGGTTCCAGCCAGATTTAAATAGTTTCGTGGACCTACTGAACATTGTCATACATTATAATTATCGCTGCACACTGCACTTTAATACCGGCTATTACAGTGTTAGTAATACTCCACGTTGAACAATGAGCATTAAGTCCAAATGGGATGGTTGGTGGAGGCGCGGGAGGTGAAAGGCGGGATGATTGTGAATGAGACAACAATGAGATCTCTTCTACACATTGACGAGGGAACATGAAGTGAAGACTGTGACGTGACGACTATGACAAGTACGACGGTGATGGAGGTGCCGATGACGGATGAAGCTCAGCTCTTGGCTGGCCACTCGTGACTCACCCTTCTCAGCGCGCCCCATGTGTGCTGGGTCCAACGGAAGCAAAGCAGAGAATAATGAGACATCATTAGATTGGATCGCATGCACAGGTGTATAGTCGAATACACAAGAACATAAAGCTGTGTCCTGTTAGTAATAGCATATATCTAAAGGCAGGAACTACCACTTCCTCGTTGGAGGGCGGCAACTAAAAATGACTATATTCACCAAGACCGAAATATTATCAGTTTAACATAAAAAACTGAGAAAATAAGTAAATCCTCACAATTGCGTAGCTGGAACTAAATAGTGTGTGGCACGTTGACGGAAAAACATATTTTAATTAATTATTTTTATGTTGATTTATTAATGTTACATCAACATTCTTATCTCCACTGTTATGCTTTCATATAGAGAGGTTATTGGGCATCAATAAGAAATGTTGGTACCAACTTAATTTTATCCACAGAAACAAGTTAAAAACAGCCAACCCCAGAGCATCACACTGGCTCCTTCTACCAAAAGCCAATGGGATATAACCAATGGCTTTTGTATTATTGCAGAAAATAAAAGGGCTTGTATCAATGCATATTGTCGTGAAATATTGCCTAAATTGCCTCAGTTTGATTGATGGTTGTACGTTAAGGGATATTGTCGTAGTTATGGCAACTACGCACATAGCTATCACAAAACTAACCCCGC
The DNA here is from genome assembly GCF_029220125.1 of Pseudoliparis swirei. Lineage (NCBI taxonomy): Eukaryota > Metazoa > Chordata > Actinopteri > Perciformes > Liparidae > Pseudoliparis > Pseudoliparis swirei. The sequence continues at coordinate 15,375,980 of NC_079399.1, read as the reverse complement.
GTTGGGGCTCCAGTAGCTGCGTAGACACCATGTGGGGACCAGAAGAACTGCGAGGGATCAGCTGGTGTTTTCTCCTACACATTACAGATGCTGATCAAACTTGTTGAAAGTGAAGACAACAACAACGAAGTTGAAGAAAGACTCAAGAGTATGTCAAAACATATGACCTATGAAGTATAAATAACAAATCCATGTTGCATGTACACATTCTGCTCAGCAGAAGCAACCAAATGTACCGACAGCTTTCAAAATAATCAAAAATGAAGGCACACATCTGTATACTAGAGGACTCTGTGGACTCACGAACTCTGACCTGAAGCCAACAGATGCCCGACCTCTACCTTCACCCTTCACCTCATGGTAACCCTAAAAACAGGCATTTTCCCAAGCCTGTCGTCACCTGCCACTTTCCATCAATCTCTCACACACACACCAACAGACTACATTTTAAACATCTTTATCACCACATAAGACAACTGGTACTGATGCTGCTCACATCTGTGTGAGGGAGAGACTGTGTGTGTGAGTGTGTGTGTGTACTGTAATTAATCAACTGAGAGTGTTGATTACTTAATCTGTCATTAGCCAGCCATGTGTGTAAGTGTGTGTCTGTGAGGCAGCGGGGTGTTACTCGGCCCTCTTGTACCGACAGCTGTGACCAGAGCCAAACAGGGCAGAGCGGAGATGGATGATACCGGACTAATACCATCATTCATCAGGGATGTGATATTTCAGGGATTGGGACGTGTTTTGGACGCACTGCCTCCTTCACTTCCAATGAGACTTTCACACTTTCTTGGTTTCATTTCCTGCTCGCTGACTGATGATTTACACCAATCACGTAACAGCGTCTACAGGACCATAATATGAGCTACATTTACAGCAACCTTTTTTCATGTTCATATTTTTTTAAATTGTGAATAAATTGCCTGAATGGAAAAAACAGAAACTAATGACGAGACGTTGAAATGTTGAGTCATCGGCTTGCCTGGGGGGACAGAAGAGAGGACACAGATGAGGCTGAAGGTAACAGACTGTTGTGATACACCTCGATGTTGCAGTACCTGCTTCTTCCACTGAAGACCATGTGTCTGTGGCAGGCTGCTTCTCTCTGTGCCTCCCCTCCTCAAGAGCCCCAACAAATAAGGAATAAAAAGAGTGGATTTGTATACGAGCCCAACTCGATGGAGGTCCTTGTTCTCCTCTTTCTACCATCGTGGCTGTTAAACAGCACACGTCACATGAGCATCCGAAGCCATAAAGTGATCCAACAATTTGTTGATTCATCAATTTGTTGGGCAGCTATTTTTTTATTTTACTTATTTATTTCAAGCAACAACTCAAATATTCTGGTTTCAGTTTCTCAAATGTGATGATTTGCTACTTTTCTCTGGTTGATCATTTTTAAGTGGATCTCTTTGACAAAGATTTCCCCTTGGGCTTTAAGAAATTGTGACAGACTTGTTTTACCATAATCTCACAATTATGGATGGTTGTGCGGTTTATTAGGGCTGCTGTCCTCAACCGGTGAAATTATCATTCGACTAACAACTAAATGCGTAAAGAACTAAGACATACAATGTTGTCGACTACTTGATTCGTTGATTGAATAAACAGATTTGTAAAACGAGTTTCTCCACAAAGATTCACAGAAATGGCCAAGTAGTTGACCAATCCCCTGATGGAGGGCCGCCCTACTGGGGATATTCTGAAGTCATCATTTAATGCACACACTGTAAAAAAAGGAAAAAAAGAAAACAATGGCAATGTAAACAATGCCAATCGCAGTTTCACGAGATTACGTCTGAAAAGTGCATGTTTTTTAAATACCTAAAGATATTCAGTTTACAAATCACTGCAATGAAGAGGAATCAACTCTTTTTTGTTGTATTGTCTGACATTTTCGTTTGAAAAAAGGCTGATATGTTTTCTGTAGATTGAGTAACTGGGTAATTAACGGTCATTTAAGGGCGACGAAGGCAAGTAAACGAACAAACGATGACAAACCATGATGTCTCAGAGCTCTGGTTCTTTGTTAATATTGGATATTTATATATGAGTCATCACCATAAAGATGTTTGCCAAAACCGCACGAAACCGTCACAACCTGTTTTCTCATGAGTACCAAAGCGTCCTCTTGTAGCGCACAGGGCTCAGCATGGTGTGAGGAATCCGAATCATATGTGTCAATCATGTCATGTTCTCACTTTCCCTCATTCCTTACCCGACAACAAGAGGCCACAGGTTGAGGTCGCTCATCAGTTTTCAACACAAACCTTAAAATGCATACACACACACACACACACAGTCTAATGAGGGATTAGCGAATGAATTCTCTCAACAGATTAATTACATTTACACACACACACACACTCATGCTTGTGTGCGCACAGACTTCATCCCCAAACGACTGAAGATATGAGCCAGTACTTTCAAAGAGATGTTTTTTAAATATATATAGCAGTAAATTGAAATCTGTAGAAACAGACAAGGCTCTGGGCAAAGTGGCGTTTGATTTGAAGAGAAGACATTCAGATGGATCTGAAAGACAGGGGACTGAAGCATTGCTGAGAAAGAGAACATTTTAAAAAGGCATTCTTTGATTTGGTGCCATTTCACATGGCCCGAGTAGAAGGAGAAGGCTATTTCACGTGAACCTGAATGAGAAGCAAACATTTCACATGCTCATCTTTGTTCCACTGTACTCCGGAGGGCTTAAAAGCATCGTCCTCCCTCTTTCTCTTTAAGTGACAGCAACACACATGAGTTGACACACACACACACATTTGCTCAACAGACACACACAGACACACACTCCCTCCTGCCGTTTTCACAGTCTCTTGAGTGGAGAAGAAGCCCACGGCCAAAAAACCAATGGTTGCATTTCTTGTTTTTTTACCCCCTCCTCCTCTCCTCTTTTCACGATCAGTCTCTTTCTCTCGTCCTTCTGGGGGGAAAACACACCATTTTTTTCCAGCTTCCAAATGAAGCCAAAAAGTAATTAGAATCAAACCAACTTGGTTCTAATGTTCAAAATACTAAAATAATTTACAATTATAATTATAATTCAGCTCAGTTTTGGTGTTCAGCAGCAGCGACAGCCTTCTAGTTCGTCTGGAGACACTAATGGAAAACAATTATTTCACTTCATTAAGATTAAAGACGCCTGGAATCTGTGTCACAGCTCGATCAGAGAGGAGACGGATTTAGAAAGTTGTCAAATTAACATAAACTCAGTTACACCCGTTCCCATTTATTACACTGGCTTTGTAAGCGATAGGCCAAAACAAAACAGCGTGATAAGGAGAGACAAGAGAGAGGCAGATTTAAATTAATGCCAGAATTTATAGTTTGACTTTCTAAATGGGAAACTGGAAGATAAAGCAGGAAAGGGGACCGATCTAGAGAAGAATCATCTCAACACAAACTCGGAGACTTTGTTAAAATGTGACGGCTGTTTTTAATCTGTGCCACTGATTTTCTCGCCCATGTCTGCGATTTCAGAGCAGCGGCACGACACACACATCTTTCATTATTGGCTTCTGATCTAATAATCACCACTTCTTCTCAGTGACAGTTCCCACCGACTGCAGCCCATTAACCCTTTCAGCCTCGCCCGTTTTAACATTTCACTAAAGTGATCAAATAAAAGTGCTGTCAGTGATGGAAACGGCGGATAAATCGTGCATGCATTCTGCACCCTGTGATGAATCTATGTGGTCTTCTTTAACAATTAGGATTCACAGCGTAAACAGAGGATGGGGCGGCAATAACCCTTTCATCCCTGAAAATCAGGCCCTTTCATTGCAATCAAAACCATCATTCTCCTGCATCTGATTTCCCTAAATTACCACTGTTGCTCGCTTTTATTCCCGAAACATATACTTGTTGACACATTTTCATTCTGCAACACAACAACACTCACTGCAACTTCTCTTCCCCCAACCCCCTTCCCACACTCCTGATAGCCCACCTCCACTCTCTGTAAAGCAGCATCGAGTCACTGGTATTTACTTGCAAATTAACAGCACTTAAATTTCCAGAGGCCTCAAAGAAATTCCACACAGTCGTTACCCAGAGGGCCAAATGGCCACAAGGGAGGGAGGGAGGGAGAGAGAGAGAGAGAGAGAGGGGGAGGTTTGGGAGGGGGGGGTAATAAAACGTTCACAGATGAAGGGGTAATTAATGTGTAATTTCTATGCAGAGCATTAACGAGTCCAAGCGAATACTGAGGCAATAAAAAACGACGTGTTTTTACTATTTCTGGCTATTTCCCTTCACTGGAGTGTGTCCTTTATTTTAGTCCGATCATGTTTTAGTATGATTTTGGAGGTGAGCTTTCCCACAGCTGTGTGTGTCTCTGCTACTCTCTTTCGTGCGTGTGTGTGTGTGCGTGCGTGCGTGCGTGCGTGCGTGTGTGTGTGTGTGTGTGTGCGCGTGCGTGCGTGCGTGTGTGTGTTGGAGTTCAGAGACGAACAACTGGTGAATGCGTAAATAAACGCAGACCGAGACTCAGGTCGAGTTTCCTGCGCGGACACCGAGAGCTGCCGACGATGTATTCGGACTTCGTTTTCTCCGCGGACGAGCAGTCCTGCCCGAGGAACACACCTCTTTCCCTTCTGGAGTTCATTTAGGAGACTTGTGCATCTGGCGTCGTCCCGCAGCGCTGCACGCAGCACATTGTTTGGGGTTATTTCCCCTCTCTCCGCGGAGTGCCGACGGGTTTATGCAGGTTTATGCAGGGACACTTTGCGATGCGGGTTCCCGGCTAAAAACTAAAGTCCAGCAGAAAAGGTCCCCATGCATCCACGGATAGGATACTTATAGTTTATTATAGTTTAATAGCACGTTAGTTTCATTTATCCGACTAAAGCACACGGTTGCATGTAGTTTTGACTCTTCGTTTTTGGAGTTTAAGTCCTCATTGCTGACAGCCATTACAAAAAGAGAAATAGCATCTAACATTATTTATCTTCACAGATTCAATGTGTATAAAAGATCAAACTGCTGTATTCAGAATTAAATAATACTCCTATTATTTTCTCTCCTGAAGTTAAATAACGCGAAAAGAAAATCCATGGCATCAAACAGGCGGATCGGCGTACCGGGGCGATTTCCCCACCACCATTAGGTCTTATTGCATTCAGAGAGAAATAAAGTTGGAGCAGAAGAGGATCATTTGGTTTGCAGAGAGCTAGGAGCTCACGGCACGTGCGGACCGAGTCGACCCGGACAAAAGAGCCACAGTCCGCCTTCGGAGACTTCAAAGACGCCCCAGACTACAGAGGGAGGCACGGACCGGACCGCCGTGGAAACATGCGCGTTAAGTCACCGCCGGGACACGGGCTGTGGTGGTGCGGTCATGAGAAGAGGAGCTCAGTGGGCACCGGAACTTTTTTTCCTCCATTCCCGCGAGGCGGCACCGTGGCTATACCTGCCGTTAACCGGTGACCCCCCCCCTCGCCAATGCACAAGCTGTAGCCTACATATCGTAACCCGGTTTGTTTTTTGGTGCTCAAATCAGACCACTTTTTTTACAGGAAGTCCGGAGACACAATAAGATCCCAAAGACAAATATTGTGAATTCGTTTGAAACCTTCAAGTTAAGAGTTCGCAAAACAAACTATCCGGAGACCGAGCCACTTGGCAAACAGATTCAAACAAGAGCCGCGCCCGTCTCGAATGAGCTTAAATATCCGACGACTTGCATGCACGAAATATATGTTTTCCCCGCATTAAATAATAATAATAATAACACTCCACGAAGCCTGCATGTCTCGCTTCGAGTTTATTTGGGGGGGCGAAACAGCCACAACGCGTTAAAACAGGCACGACGGCACATTCTCAACACGGAGCTGAACTTTTCTACTGCACCTAAACACACCTGTCAAGAGATTCATACGCTTACACGGGTGGACTTAACGAGAAAAAATAGTCCAAACTTTCCAAACCGAAAACCCCCAGAACTATCTATTATCCCGGAGTTCGTCCTTACCTGTCGGTATCTGTCCGGAGGCGTAACCGGCCGCAGAAAAGAGAACCAGGAGTCCCGGGAATACGGGGAAAAGTGTATCCATGTTTTTCAAACGTGGCCGTGTTTGAGTCTGTAACAGTTTCCCCCCCGGAAAAGTTTTTCTCCTGCGAGTTCTCTCCCTCTTCTCCTCCCTCTTCAGTCTTCTTTATTTATATTTGTCATGAGTTATTATTCCTCCGGTTGTTGCGGATTCAGCCGCTCCAATCTCTCGTTACTCCGGTTTCTCTCTTTTCGCTTCCTATGGGCACTCGCGGACACTACACTTTGTTTCACGCGGAGTGAGAGAGAGAGAGAGAGAGAGAGCGCGAGCCCGCGAGCGAGAGAGAGAGAGAGAGAGAGCGAGTGAGCGCAGCAGAGACAGTGCTTGACGTCACGAGGCATGAGTCAATTGGTGAGAAATTACAATGTATCAAAACTTGTATTTCTTGTTGTGTTGCAATGTTTATTATTTCAATGGTGTCGTTGTTTGAATTATTGTGTCACTTTTATTTCATTATGTATCACATTAATATTGAATTCATTCATTGTTTTCATAAATTGCACATATATGTAATCACAACCTCAATTTAAGGATTGACAGTAAACAAACTTATTTATTGTATTGTTCTCACCATTACCGTTCAATTGTTGAACTATATCTCCTATGTTCATGTATATTCACTCGATGGTGGTCGTACTTTACTGAAGGAACTTGCTCTTAACTTGAGTACTCCCATTTCATGCCAGTCTTTGACCTTATATATTTAACATTTTACTCCTGTACATTTATTTGACAGGTATTGTTAGTTTTTAGCTTTTTACTATTTTATTTACACAACATCTTTATCGGTTTCTTAGTTTGTTTGTTAGAAAATAAGTTTTACCTAGACAAACTTTAACGTTAAAATGTTTCTTAAATGTTAACACATCAATTATAATGATCGACTCATGAAGTGTTCATAATGATCGAGCATTTTGAAACATGATGAACTTTGTACTTTTGTGTTACTTTAAATACATTATCTGATCATTCTTGTTTATTCCTACCAAAGTCAGGTTTTTATTTCTGGGCTTTAATATTCAGAGCATTAACATAACAGCAGAAAATTATATCCTCAGCAGCTCTGTGGAAGTGTCTGCCGCCCTCCGGGTTGCCCTCTGGTAAACACGTAGTGGTCTGCGCTGTTGCCGTTATTTGCACTGTTTGCTCGGCCATTGCATCTCGTATATAGAACTTTTAAATAAAGACGCACATTTTATTTTGTGAACTTAAAAGGTACCAATATGTCAAAGTTGTGTTCAGGATGATTTTCCCCATCCTCCATGTGGTTAGAAAAATAAATTTTAATTGAAACACATTCCTGCCAATGAATAAATATGAGCAGCTCTTGTTAGTAACAGTTCTAAAACAAACATATATCCACAGTCCCCCTGTCCTGCTCTGGGTGCCCGGAACTATTTAGCAACACACAAATCCTGCTAATAAAAGAAATATACAATAGAATAGAAGAGAAGAGAAAAAGATAGTGAAAAAATATCAGAAACTGACTATACGGCTATGTGTTTTTCATATGACAATGTTTGTGTTTATGCTAATGTTTGTAAATTGAGCCAATGTACAGTACAGAAAGATGAAACTTAGACATAAAAGAGTTTTGGGAAATAAATCCTACTTCAGAGATTCAAATCTGGGCCCCAAGGCTTGGATCTGCAATGCCATCAAGATTAACAACCAGCAGGTCCTTCCTTTTGATTTAAAGGAGACCTTGTGGACAGGTGGTGGACTGTGAATATAACTGTATTTTTTTTATTTGTGCTTTAAAAAGTGATTTAAATTACCTCTGGATTTGGTTGAAGGATGACCTTAACATCTCTGGTTTCAGTCCATAAAATGCATCAGGAGAAAACTGCATTTGGCACTTTACATTTTCAATTCATTTTCAACATATGCAATTTTATATGTGGTGTACTATACTGTTTGCACCTGTTTATGTATGCTACAGATATAGCTAAAAACAAATAACTTGCACACAGTGGTGACAGCCGTGCTTGTCAAAGTGAGACTGGATGACATCATGACATCATGACAGGTGTCTGACAAAAAGACAAAATAGATGTTTTGATGTGGTCCACAGCTGAGCTGAATACTTGAGGCTTGGATGGAAATATATACGAGCGGCGTACCACCGTGTATCCTCTTAGCATGTCGAGTCTCTCTTAGTTCCACCTTTTAAAAATAAAAGTTATGAACAGTCTCTTCTGCCAAGTTTCTGACAAGAATATTCAGTTTTCTGACTGTCCAAACATTCGACTATAATGTTTGGTTTGGAGCGTTAAGTGTCCTTCAAATAAACATGATCACCAAATATCACTCTGATGCAACAACTTTGCTTAAAATTGTGAATTTGCTATATTTGCCTATCAGACAGCAGCGTATTGTTGTGCACCGACGGCTCATATTTCTTATTTGGATTTCATTTTTTTGAAGAATTTCACAGTTCATTGAAGGCTGTCTTTCAGGAAGTTAAATGGCCTTGAGGCAGGAAAGGCAGAGTCAACTTCAGGAACCTGAGGCAGGTGTAAACTTTGAGGTCTAATAGGATCAATCACATCCTCTAATCTGCATAGATCCTTCTACCTTCCTCATACCAGTCAAGAAAGAATCCTTATAAAATGACAACCTTCTTTTACCTCCTCCAAAAGATTTGACTGTCATTCTACCGAGATCTTTGCGATTCTCATCTCTCTTATGCACTTTACATTCGACTCACTGTGAGAGAATGATAAGAACAGAAACAATAATGGATACAGACTCTTCCTCTCATCCATGATTCCAGATCCTCCATCTCCGGCCGGACTCAAGGGGGGAAAGGGAAAGAAAGGAGCTTCAAGACTGCAGCATTGACTTCCACTAAATGACATTACTCAGGCTAAGAATAGCTATGCCATATCCCTCAGAACTTTTATCATTGAATTTTTGTGCTATTAAAATTTAGTCCAAGTTGACCTTGCAAAATGCTTGAATAATAAAGATCAGAGCAATAGAAGGGAAAACATCACTCATGGGTTGACTGTGGACTAACTCAACTTGAGTGAGTATAAGTACTTGAGTTATGCGTATCTTTTGGACACTTTTGTTTTTGAGGTTTTGGGGCTTGATGTGGATGGTTTTTGATGAAGTATTTGTATGAGTTGATTGGATTCTGATTAGATTTTGACCCGGCCTTTAAATCTCATGTGTCTAAAGTATAACCAAGTTTTTGCAGAAACTAGTGAGAATGTGCTATATGTCAAGGCAATTAAGTCTTCCAGAAGTCGAGTTTCTCTTCTTTCTATACATAGTCTCATAGTCTGTAATCCAATGGGATAATCAAAACTCAACCCAGTATAATTCCCCACCACCCCACTAGCAGAACAGGTTCGAAGCAACTAGTTCATCAGCTATCTCAATTTTCAGTATTGAAGTTCTTTTGCTTCTTGTTGCTCCTCCTGTTCTTCTTTTCAGTTGGACCCTTCCCCTTATAGGCTTCGGATCTTCTGTCAGTTCTCTTGCTTCTCCTCTCAGAGATATCTCTACATCAGCTACTATAGACCCATTTATGGTCGAGGTGATGCTTCGAGGTGGATGCTTGCATCCAGGAATTGGAGGAGTACTGTCTCATCGTTCTGCAGAAGAACAAGATGATTCATGCATCTACTTACCAGCGCACGTTCTGCACGCAGAGCGAGCGTGTAGCGAATTGAAAGGACGTTTGGAAGGCTAAAACGGCCAGAGGAATGGATGGATGACTGGAGGGAGGTGCAGAGCACTGCTTTACTCTTCAGGATCTAGAAGATAGAATAAATAAGAAAGGCTAAGAAGGCTCTCTCAACAACTCCAATATACTTTCTTTACTTTTCTTTGGTAAACTTCACACACTCTCTTCGGGGTTTCGTTCTGGCCTGGTGTGAAGTGTGTCTTTACACACTTGTTCAAGCTCAGCCCCCTCCCCTGTTTTCTTTGAAAGGGTCTCGTTTACAAGGTCCGTAAGCTACTGGAGGTCCCGTAAGGGAGAGGGCAAGCAACCTAATAGACTGAACTGGGATTCCTGGTAGACTGGAAGGGGCTGGTAGCGAGGCTAGAGCTGGATAGCTGCTTCATTTATCACGACAAGACTCATCCACCTGGGCATTTCAGGAGTTGGGCCTAGAGAGTTTACTGTTGTGCACAGAGTAGAGAGGGAGAGGTATAGGTCATTTATGTTCATTCTCTTTCCAGGCTCATCCCATTCTTTCCTCACTCACCATCACACCTCGTCTATGTCTCTGTCCCCTGTCCCTGCCGCCCTGATTGGTGTGTGTTGTGTCTGTGTACATTGTCTCCATTCCTGTATGTCTTTCCTTGTCAGTTTTTCTTTTCTTTTGCCATGATCAGTTTGCAGGTTTTTTTGTTTGAAAAGTTTTTTTCCCTCAAAGCTTCGTGGCTCATTCATTTTGTTCACTGCAGAAAAAAAAAAATACTTACAAATGCTTCTCTCTCTCTCCCCGGGTGGTGCTGGGTCCCTGCTCCCTAAAGTGTCTGAGATCGTAACACGTATCATGTTTGCTGAAGTTGCAGGTTTCTGGTTCTTATGTGTCGTTATTTACTCATACACACTGCCGTCACATTGAAGATGTCAAAGATGCAGGCAGCATATTTACAGGGTTGAGCTGACATCACCTGATCATGGCTATACTCAGAAAGATTAAATGATTTTGTGCAGTTATGTTACATTATTTTCTTTTAGCTGACACTTTTATCCAAAGTGACTTACAATCATGTTACATTCATACACTGTAGACAGGGTTAAGTGTCTTGCTCAAGGACACATATAATAGGGCTGGGATTGAACCAGCAACCCCTGATTGAAAGAGGGACCTGCTAATCACTGACCCACAGTCACACCTATGTACAGTGGGAACAACCCTATTTACATTCATGAATGTCTTTGTTACCCTTTTCAAATACCAAAGTGTGTTCAACATCTGTAATATGTATCTGAAGGACACATTACTAAGATAAAACTGTTTTAAAATGATTGTTTTTTCGAAAAGTCCATCCATTGCATTATCCGACCCGCTTATCTTCAGGGTCGCTGGAGCCGATCCCAGCTGACATTGGGTGAAGGCGGGGTCCACCTTGGACAGGTCTCTAGTTTATCGCCTGGCATAATAAATAAATAAATATTCACTCTTAATGTCAGATCTTTTATTCCGTACAATATATCACAGGCATGTGTTGGATTAAAATCAGAAGGGGATTTTATTACACACTTTAAAAAACACATCTTCTCTTCTTACTGTATTTCTTATTCAGAAGCCTTTGTACCGAACATTGTCTTTCGCAGTGTGAATTCTGGTCTGCACTGAGTTGAAGATTTGTATTCCTCCCACCGTTGCTTTTTGTATCCCTTTTACAAGCAAAACTATGTGTTGCGGCACTTTTCTGGCTTCAGGTGGCGAAAGCCAAGTAAAACATGGCAGGTTGTCGTTGCGGTGTAATAACAGATCTTGTGGACAGAGAGTTAGTCTATAAGGGGGGAATAGACAGCAAGCATCAATATATCTTTTATATGGAACCAGCGAAGGATCCCTTTTGACCCAGCGCAGGTACATTTTCTCTGTGCAGGTGATTTCCAGCAATCTCACCTGTGACAGCACTCACCAGTAGCTCAATGCAATTGCAGACTACATGTGTCATCCAGTGTCGACTCGATGATGGATTGCAGAGGAAGCTCCGGTTTCTCTCGGCCAAGCCTATATGAACAGACAAAAAACGTAAATATTGGACGGGTTTTGTATGTTTTTGTCATGCTCGAGGGAAGGCAATGCCTGTCTTTTGGATGGTCCATCATTTTGGTCGGAACTGAAATATCTTAACAGCTACTTGATGGTTTGTCATGAACTTTTTACAGAGGTTTCCATGTCCCCTATGAATAAAGCCGGCCGACTTTAACAACCACTTGTGCTTGCCACCAGCTGACACTTTTTGTGTTTTAGTGAAATGTCTCAACAGCTATTAAATGGATTGCCATGAACATTTTACATGCATTGTTCCCCGGTGATGAATCCCAACGACTTTAGGGATCCCTTGACTTTTTACTTTGGCACAAATTTTTTCCGGAGCATGAATATGAATTATTTTGACCACCTGAGTTTGTCTCCAGAGTCAACATGAGGTTTACATTTGTGGTTTTGATAGAAATGTCTCAACAACTCTTGGATGGAATGAGTTCAATACGTATTACTTGGTTTATGAACCAATTTCTTCAAAATAAATGACATTACCATCAGCCTCATATGTACCTTATGCTAATTAGCTAATGTTAGCGTGTTACATTTAAATTATATCTGCTAAACATCAGCATGTTAGCATAGCACAGGTTGTTAGTCTTCTTTTCTCATATCCAACATACAACCTGTGCAGTCCCTCTGACCACTGCTTGATTGACAGCTCTGTGACTCTCCTGTTATTTTATTCCCAATTGTTAAGTCCGTCTGTCAAATGCTTTATTTGAAGATAGACACCGAGAAGCCAAGACTGACTTTGTCCTTTTTCCCCAGGTACTTTTAGAAAGCTGAATTTGACAATACACTGAAAATGGAAAAATATAATCCATCAGGCTCTACCTCGTACCTCAGGCTGTCCTTTCTGTTTTGGATGAATCCTGTACTGTAGGTGAAATGGCTTTGACTCGGGAAACTAGAAATTTAAAGAGAATTTAAAATATTCCATTCATCAAAATCAGTTGAGTTTATGCTATGGATTGGCTGATGCCAGTCTATTGGTCATGAGATTTTAGAGCAGGTGTAGTCACAATTAAGTCAGAGGAGTTTGGTTGTAAAGGAAGCCACACATCTGTGAAAACATGTCAGAGCAATGAAGTGATAAAGAAAGTAAAATATGTGTCAATGTGATTGTTAACGACAGAGTTTCTGATCTTAGTTGGTATGAATGGACCGGGAAATAAAAGAAAAACAGAAGATCAAGGTCGTCTCTTTTGATTTTGCCTTCATTCACAATCTTTATTTTCATTACACTTTGTTCTGATGAATAAGAGGTCCTTCCAATGCCAAAAAAAGGAAGTATTTCACTCTTTGAATCATCGCATAATAAATCAAATGAATTAAATCGAGAACTTGACTGGCGGTTCCTGGGATTTTGCATTCAGATTCAACAACTATGAATTGAATTTGTCAAGACAGAAAAAAAATGTAATTAGAAGATCTGACAAAACTATAAAGCACTAAGGCGCTTCAACAAATAAAGAATGAATGTTCTTGATTATCGCAAAAATCCTAGCTGGACATACCAAAGCAATAACTAAATAAATATGAAGATATAACTAATGTGTTAATAATGTTTTAGTGGTGGAAAATGTGAAAGCAACAAGATGAATTCATTGATCATGGAAATCTAATTAAATAGATAATAATAATAATAATACAAATACATGAAATCAAAAATATAATAACTGCAATGTTCCCTGTACATTTGTACAATTAGCATTTACATTTGCTCATTTACAGATTCAACAGGCACGGAGCAGCAGCATCATTCATTTGGAGGTTCTGGCCTCTGGAAAGTGCAACAGCCCCTTTTCTTTCAACTCGGTGTTTAGTCTCCACCGACTCATAATGCGCCTCTTCAGCTGCTTTGCACCCTCTTCTCATTTCTCTATTTCATACCTCCTTGTCTCCTCTCTCCTGCGTCCTCCTGCGTGTGACCCAGAAATTGGTGTCAGTGAGCCATTTTGAAGGGTTTCTGAATTCCTAAAATCCCTCTCGAGGACGGAGGAGACTTGTGGGGGAACTATGAGCGAGGATGCAAAGGTGTATCTTTTGTGGAAGTCTTTTTGTCACCCGTGATATATAAAGGACGTATGACACACACCTTGAATATACAAACGTGGTGAACTGAATTGAAATTAAACAATGTACGAATGACGGAAGGATAGGTGTTGAGGAAAGTAATTGAGGATGTAAGAAACTGAGGAATGAGCCTAAGTAGTTAGTTACTTGGTCTGCCGGTTGTTTGGTGCTATAGTGCACAGAGGATTCATCAGAGACTTATTTTTTTTAAATTGCTCGCTGATGTGGCTGGAAAGGCAACCCAGCTGAACAAGACACAATACACAGTACACAGTACACAATGCACAGTACACAGTACACAATGCACAATACACAATACACAATACACAGTCATGCATTCGTGCAGCTTTAGATAAAGGTGGAGGTGTGTTACAGGACAAGTGGGAGTATTGATTTGTATATACTATATATGTTAGTGAGTAGGAATTAGTAATAATTAGTGTCTATTACTAAAGGCTGAAAATTACCTCTGGCCCACCACTGGACTTCAAACTATTTTAGGTATAGGAGGCAGAGCCCTTATCTGTTACATTGTGAGGTGCAAAAAAAGCGATGTGGCGTGAATTTTTTCTACCGAGGAACCCATGAAAAGAATGCAATTTAAGCATCCTCCAAACGGCCTGTGCAGATGTGTTAAAGGTTGGTAGGTTTAGTCCTGGCTGTCTGTCGTCAATCATTTCTTAACTGTGTTTGGGAGAAGCATGGCAGCCCCCTCCCACCTCAGCTGAAAACGAAATTAAGAAGAGAAAAGAGTGATGTGAATATGCAGACACTTCTGAAGGCCAAAAGTCTGAAAAGCACAGCAAATACAGGAAAGCTGGAATAAAACCAAAATACCACAGCTGAAAGTAAAAGATTGACAGAAGAACACTGAAAAAAACCTTCCCTTCAAAAAATGAATAAATACACATAAACCAAAAAGTATTTTCAGTAGGCACGATGAAAAAGTCTCTTCAGCAGCTTCTATTCAACAATCATTATCAGACATTACATTAAGGATTATTTTTGCTTTTAAGAGACCAAAGAGGTATTTATCAGATATTTCTGCAGATTCACATCAAAACCACATTGAACAAAATTGAACTGAGATTGATCAGTCCAGTAATGACCAACCACTCTGATGCCATGAGTATTAAGTCTGGACCTGTGAGTCCAAATAGAGTTACAGGTCCAAACAAACTGCAGCTCAGTTGTGATTAATTCAGGTTTGTGAATATTGATTTAAATAGTATGCCATTTGAAAAATGTTCCTTTCCTGTGCTCATAGTTCAGCATGACAGTTCATTGTTAACCTTGAGAATCCCAAATGATGATCCCTTTAGCTTTTCGAGAGCTTTAACCATATCACACCTTCAAAGAAGATCCGGAGATGTTAAAGTTCTGTTTAAATGTACCCTTTTTTGAGCACATAAGTACATTTTCACTTATGAAGACCATATGATGAAGTCAAGGCTTGCAGCAGTCGAATCCAAGTCAATCTCAAGATCCTAAATGTCGTCACCTATGTCTGACTCCGGCCAAGTTCAGGTCTTAAGTTTGCCACTCTGGTAATATTACCAGACATGAGCCAAGTATTTTGTTTAAATAAACCAATTCCAATGGGGATTCTTCGAACTCTTCTCAAAGATAACATCTTCTGCATCTGAATGAGGACGTGAGAGGTTTGGTTCGGTTTTAAAGAGTCCTTTATTTTCACTATTGCGAAACAGAGAAACATTTGAAAACATCATTTGAAAAACAAGTAATAGTACAACAAACAAACAAAAATAGCCAAAGAACAAGCAAATAAATAACAACAATGTTCAAAAATGTACCAGCAGCTCTCCACCAGCACCAAGTGAGCATAAACTGCTCCCAGTAGTCCATCTGTCCCTTAAAGCCTGTATATTGTCCACAGTCTGGTAATAGGCGGGTTCCACCCTGAGACGGGCTTTCACAGTCCCTTCAGAGCCTTCACTGGATCCTCAGTACCGGCACCCCTCGCCCCATTCTTTCGTGTCAGCCAGATGGCCAACTTGGTAGAACCAGACAAAAATTCAACAGTGTGTGGACAGCCTTCTTTTAAATGCAATATGTTGGCCCAAAAATGAATACAATTAAAGAATAGTCCTCTCTAAGAGGCAACCAAGTTATTAGCAACCAGAACTTTTCCTCTATATGACAGCTGTGGCAGTAACCATCTCCACCTAGAGAACCGAGCACACACCTTCTCCTCGACTCCCACCCAGTTCTTTTTCTGATAATCCTCAGAGCCTAAAAACACACCCAACACCTTTAATCCCTCTTCCCCCCACTGAAGCCCTGCAGGCAAGTGAGGCACCATCTGCTGTCTCCGCTGTCCCACCAACAAGGCTTCAGATTTTTACCAGTTCACCCAATGCAGATGAAGCCTTCTCATAAAGAGACAACGTCTTCTTCAGACAAAGAACATCTCCCTGGTCCCTGATGAAGATGTTTATTCTCTGCCTGCACAAGAGAGGCTCAAAAGCAAGACTGTACAGCTGCCCTGAGATAGGACAACCCTGCCTTATCCCACGCAGTACAGGAATCGGTCGACTCAGCCCAGCTCCCATTTCCACCATACATTCAGCACCATTGTACAACAAGTCAAAAAACCCTCACCAAGCTCAAAAGCCCTAAGTGCAAAAGACAGATAAGTGTGGTTCACCCTGTCGAAAGCCTTCTCTTGATCCAGTGAGACAATACCAACATTTACATTGTGTAATTTACATCCACCAAGCACATCACAGATGAGCAAAATATTGGGCATAACTGTTCTATCCGGAACACAGTACGTTTGGTCACTATTTACAACTACTTCAGGTAGTCTCTCAGTCTGTTGGATGAGTCTCTTGAAAGCACTTTGTAGTCTGTGCATGCAAAGCAGGGCGAGGAGCCAGGAGAGACAACAGACAGATTAAGATCTTCACTGTATCGGAGTACAGACGTACAACAGATGAGCCCAGGCAGGTCATCCGCTTCCTCTGCGCCGCCGATCTCTCCAGGTTTCTCCTTCAGCTGGAGAAAGCGATACCTGACCAGAGCTCCCTTCACCCGATCATGCAGGAAGGAACTTAACTCCAATCTCCTCTTCTTCAGCAGTTGGCCCACACTGGGATCCGCGTGTCTCTCTGGAAGTCTTCCTCGACATTCTTTATGTTGGCTTCAAAGGTCCTTGGCAGCAGACTTGATTTTAGCGGTGGCGTTCTTTTAAAAGATCAAACCCCCACCACGCCAACAGATGGTATGAACTTCTCGCTGAAGTATTCACCCACTTCTTGAAAGTTACATCCCAAAACGTGTTTAATTCCTCCAGTGAATACACATCTGTGCCTTTAACGCATATTTCAGAATTAGATGCAGAATCTGATTCACTCTCATACTCCATGTCCTCTACATCACAAGACAGATGGTTGTTGGACACAGCTCCTACACTCTGTCCTTCCTCGAAGGCTCTGCTGTGATCTCCACCAGCAGAGCCTGTAGCTGCCTCTTCACAGCCTGACAGTGGCGGTGCTTTGGTACGATCCACAGTGAGGTTCTCAACCACAGAAGCCTGCTGACGGTAACACTGGCCGTGATTCTCCTTGTCGACATTATTTTTATCCGAATTTGCGCCACTAACCGCACCAACCACAGCCCCACCAACAGCAACGTCAGCGTGGACCCGCCGCAGCAATAGCGTCCACAACCAGGGCCTCCGCACTTTTCTGCTGCTTATGCGGACATGTTCAATTCAATTCAATTCAGTTTATTTTGTATAGCCCGATTTCACAAATTACAAATTTGCCTCAGCGGGCTTTACAATCCGTACAGTCGTACACATACGACATCCCTGTCCCAGGACTTCACATCGGATCAGGGAAAACTCCCAAGATATAGAAAAAAACTTTCACAGGGAAAAAAGGGAAGACACCTTCAGGAGAGCAACAGAGGAGGATCCCTCTCCCCGAAGGGACAGAAGTAATAGATGTCATGTGTACAGAAGGAATCATTACAGAGTTACAACACATTCAATGAGTATGACAGAGTGTATGAATAGTTGGTAGTAGGCATGGACCACGATCCAGACCTCCACGATCCATCAGGCAGATGGAGGTCGAGAGGAGGAGTGGGCGGAGCATCAGCAGGGCCATCTCAAGTGAAGCGTTTGAATCCCACGTCTCCACACTTAAAACATGTCATCTGCGCCGAGCTTGCGTACACCATATACGACCCGTCCCCATGTTTCACCCGGAATGACACCTCCAGTGTTACCCCTCCTCCTCCACTGACACGCTGCTGTCCCGTGGAACTACTCCGGACGCAATCCTCCCAAACAACACCAAAAACACACACATTAATACCTGCTTGTAACTTACCTGACCATGTGCATAGACAGAGGAACAGACAAGAACCCCAAAGCAGCGAAAACCAGTCAAACTCCGCGCCCCACACTCACACACAACCGGAAACGGAAAGGAGAGGAGTGGAGGATGGTTTTGTTTTGTATGGAGAGAGTTGGCAAAGCTCCACTTCACCACACATACGGAGTGTAAAAACACAGTTGGTCTGTGTATGGGAGATATGCATGCTCACGTCCAGTGTCAAGGTTGCAGCTGTGGGGGGAAACTGCTGTGTGTGAGTGTTTATGTTCATATTTGAGAAAAAGACGGATAGGGAGGGAAAGTTTGTGTGTGTTATTAATCTCATGCATAGGTCTGAGGTATGCAACCGTGTGGGGGAGTGGGCAAACACACACACACACACACACACACACACACAAACACACACTTATTACACACATACACGTTCACTTGGAGCCAGTTTTTTTCAGCTCTTCCTTCAACACAGTGCTACACTGGGTATTAAGCTCACCGGCGTGGACAGATCACACGAGTCGTCCAACAACCAGCTGAAGGAAACCTCACGCAGCCCGACACTGACGCAAAAAAAGGATCCATGGATAAAGCACCAGTGGTCTTGAGTGCAATCGTGGCAGGATTAGCCTTCAAATATGGTATGTTTTGAAAAGGAATATGATCTTGCTCTGTCCGTCAACATACAGATCAGACCATCGCCCATAGTCTGCATGCTCAGAACGACGACGCATGAAGACGAGAAAACGATTCCAGACAAGCAAAGCAAACAAGCATGACATCCGAGACCAGCTGGTGTCTTCTTACAAATGTATATCCTGTGGCTCTGTGCCAATAATGTCGGCATGCCTGCAGAACATGCCTGCAGAAGCCGTTTGACAAAAGACATGGCCAAGAATCTCACATTGAACCCAAAACAGAAAGTCTTTATGATTTAGTTGTTGAACATACCGAAACAAGCGTGGCTTTGTTTAGGTCGTACAACTTCATCTCAAAGATTCTTGGCCACCATCGTTTTTAAAACCTGCATTGTGCAAAATGTTCACATTTCTTATTCCCAGCTCTTAGTGACTTGGCCACTTCACGCACCCCATTCCCATCTCTGAGCCAGGCACTGAGCCATGAGGGGGAAGGGTAAGTCCACACTTCAACTGGAGCCATTATTTCTCACAGCGCTCATAGATTCAGCCAAAGGAGACACCGGAGGCTGTGTCTGTCCAGTGCCTGTCTTTACTCAAAGCAGTGGACGTGATTCACAAAGATAATCTTTCGGTTTTGATGCATTTTGCTGTGGCTAAAGGGGATGGTTCCAGGTTAAGACCAAAACTGTCTGTATAGTACAGCAGATACATGAAGTCAAATCCTCTGTGATCTGTCTACAGGTTGATGTCAATCAACATTTGACAGGAAGTGACGGAACTCACACTGAATGGCATCCGAACGTGAGAGATAATTATTTCTGGAGGAGTGTGGATGCTGTTGTGTGGAGCCTTGAAGAATCAGCATTATCAAGAACTGTGTGTGTGTGTGTTGCAGGTCCAGCGTCGGCCTATAAGGCTGGCACCGCCGGCTTGTCTGTTCTGCCGTTACCATGACAATGCCGACCATGCCAGGCCAACACCATATGGTTACCGTGGTAACGCTCCATTTTTTTTGGCTGATGCCAGTGAACCAGGTGTATCTGCCAGCTGGTATCGACAGGTGGATTGTGGGAGTGAGCGAGTGTGTGTGCGTGTGTGTGTTGCGTCTGATTTCAGGCAGATGAAAAAGCGTCGAGCCTCCGGGAATCAGAACAAACCTGAAATGGAGTAGAGCGTTGGGTTTTCCCTCTCCCCCAAAGGATGATATTTAGAGGCATCTATTCAATGTTTGTGAAACGCTCTCTGTGGGTTTACACCACTTATACCTTTACATCTAGGGCCCTGAAAAACTGAGCCAACTACGCCAACAGTTGGCCATCAGGCAGTATTGGGCCAAGTGGCCGACCATCAGGACTGTAGTTCTTGTGAGAACCCGGCACCATCGGTTCTCGTTCTTCTGTATGAGAAAAGAGTATTTACGAAATGCTGTGTAATACATGCACATTGCCCAAAGTCTTCATGTTCTTCCTTGCAACCTTTAACGAAGAATATGATCCATAAATACTATACATAGTATTAAATATTAAAAGTGGGCTAGTTTCAGAACTGGTTTCGTCCAACCCACATGTTGACATTAAAAGGTACCCAGTAGTACTCACCAGAATGCATTGTGTGTATCCCTGCAGCACCAAAGACACCAGAGCTACAAATCTGACACTGCTACACGACGACAGCAGAGGAAACCTGACTGTCACGCTTGCTTCACTTGTCTTTGACAGCTTGGCAGCAACTTTTGAACCGGTGGCGGTGATGGGGGTTGAGTGAGTGTATTTGTTGTGATGTATCAGATGCCAGAGTCGACATTGCATACACTGTGTGCATTATTGAAACACTTCCGTGTACCGCGTGTTATATCAAACCAGTTTAGCTTGATTCAGCTCAAGATGCTGCAGTTGAAGTGTTAAATGGTGTAATGACTGCTGCTCTGATGTGAAGAACCAGACTGAGGCTCTTTTCTAATTAACATCTTATGTGTACCTTCTTCAGGAGAGTTACCCTTCACATCCACTGAATGGAATGGTCCAAGTTAAGATAAACATCACCCACATGTCTTGGACTTGTCCGGGCCTGTCTCTACTTTGGTCTCGGCTTTGAAGTCTTTCTTTGACTCACTCTCAGCCATCTCACCTGCAAACATCCACCGCTCACCTGTAGTCTGGTGTCCTACCCCATTCCATTCACTGACATCTGGTTTTGTTGAGGCTTTTCTCACTCAGCTAGCGAGCGTTGACGTTCTCTCTCGTTCTCCCTCCAATACCCAGTGATGTAGTGGTTGTCGATGAGGTGGGTGTACTGCTCGGTAGATGAATAAGTTACAGAGGAGGAAGAGGGTAGACTCTCCTATATATTCCAATGGTGTTTTGGGGTGTACTGTAAATTGCATAAGTCTTATTCCTGCAAATACCTTTCCTCCACACCACTGCCAATGGAAAGTTCAGTCTCATGTGAACTGTATTGAATGGCTGCGTCCAGCCTGGGTTACATAAATGGGTGGAATGTCTGTGCTTGTGTACATAGGTATGTTATAATACCCGTTGTTTGTTTGTGCTGTCAGTAAAAGAAAGAAAGGAAAAAAAGAGGGGACACTGGGTTTTTAATTTTTTATGTTGACTTTTGAATACATCTGGTTTTTTTTGCGGTTATCCTCTCAAAAATATAAATTAAAGAAAAGAGAGAGAAAATCTCAAATGTGGTTCCCCTCCTCAGAGCATGTGGGGTCCCTGCAGCTGGACGCTGTCCCCATTGGCTGAGTGACCCTCGGTAACAATATCCTGCATCATCTGGTCCAGTCCCAGATTGACCCTGAGTGGTATGTTATTGTCTCCAAAATGTGTATTGGATGTATCTTTGTATTCTGTTTATTTTTGACCTTTTTGCTATATTAATTTATTATCGTATTTTACCTTATTTGCATCGTTGATACTGCCCTCTTATACTCATTACCTCTGTCAATGTACACTACCGTTCAAAAGTTTGGGATCACTTAGAAATGACTTTATTTTTCAAAGAAAAGCACTGTTTTTTCAATAAAGATAACATTAAATTAATCAGAAATACACTCTCTACATTGTTAATGTGGTAAATGACTATTCTAGGTGGAAGTGTCTGGTTTCTAATGAAATATCTCCAGAGGTATATAGAGGCCCATTTCCATCAACTATCACTCCAGTGTTCTAATGGTACATTGTGTTTGCTAATCGCCTTAGAAGACTAATGTCTGATTAGAAAACCCGTGCAATTATGTTAGCACAGCTGAAAACAGTTATGCTGGTGATATAAGCTATACAACTGGCCTTGCTTTGAGCTTGAAGTTTGTAGAACAAAATTAATATTTCAAATATTAATCATTATTTCTAACCTTGTCAATGTCTTGACTATATTTTATATTCATTTGATAAATAAAAGTGTGATTTTTCATGGAAGACACAAAATTGTCTGGGTGATCCCAAACTTTTGAACGGCAGTGTATGTATACCAGTGGATTTTCTTTTTTGAGTCGCACCTCAATTTGTTTCATATGCTTGCTGGCTTCGCTAGTTTCACTTCTTTGGTGTGAACACACTCCTCTGCTAAAGCTGCTCATTACTTCATGGTATGGAACTGCAACACATCCTAATGTTTGAGAACAAGTGACATTCTTACTGGTTTGGGAAATTATCTTAAACGATTTAATGCATGCAATCTTCTAGAAATGTTTGTGTTGTTAGTCCGATACAAGTTTTAAAACAGATACCAACAACGCCATCTTCTTACAATGATGTGTCTGGAGTATAAAGAATGGTTAAGTCCCAAACTTGGGGTCGTAAGGTTTATAATTGACATTCACAGCAAGCAAGAGAGGACAGAGAACATGAAAAATCACATCAAGCTTGGGACTGTGTAAGAGTTTGCTCTTGCCAGAGGAGAGGTGTGTGTGTGTGTGTGTGTGTGTATGTGTCATCCCTGTGCATGTTTTCCTCCTTCTGTGTCATCGTAAATGTGTGTGCTTACATGTACATTACAAGAATCTGTGTGTAAGTGTGTGTGTGAGTCTTTGCCCGTGGAGAGGAGGGGAGGTAAATTCATATTAGTGTTTTTGCTACAGGCATGGTAATTATGGCAGTTTTTAATAACTATGCTTTATAATCATTTAGCACTTATGATGCGCACACACACACACACACACACACAGGCAAATATCTCTTGAGGCACTGATGAATTTAGATGTGATAGGCACTGAAGCTGAACTTGATGGTGGGGGGCAGAGAGAGATGGATGGATAAAGCGAGAGAAAGGCCAAGAGACAGAGGCGGGGAAACTTTGTTTATTAATGTAACAAAACAACCATTTATGCATATAAATGTTGGACTGCATCCATCATTTTTATCAGTGTCTCCAGGAAATCATTTCTGCAGTGAACAAAGTAAGAAATACAGTGAGGTGAAAAACTCAAATTGAGAGTAAACAACAAGGATCAACCTGATCATGGCAAAAGATCAGACTGACGACAAGACACACTGGGAGACAGGGGAATTTAAGCACAAAACACTGGGACACAGGACCAATTATGACGGGGGGCTGACACACTGATGAGAGGAGACAGGCAGGGTGGATGTGAGAACAGGGAAAGGAGAACTGATGAGAGAGATGAAGTATAAATCTGGCGATCAAGACCTGATGATCTATCGACAGGTGACCACAGGTACCCCCTCCCTGACCCACCAAGTAGATTACCAGTAAAAGTCCTCTGTAAAAAGGCTCTATAAATTATAGTCTGAGTAGGCTTCTAAGCTTCTAGCCTCAGACCCAGAACCCTTCCAGGGCCCTAGGAAGTGCTTCCCCTCCCTATTAGGGACCTCCAGTTCCACCTTACGGCCTCCCCTTCAAAGAACTGGGGCGGTCTACTGGGCTTGGGAGGCGGTGAGTGGGTTCTCAGTGTACTCTTGCGACTGATTGATTCTACTGTGACTCAAACTACTCTGGGCCTGGGGTGGACTTTGTTGCGATGAAGCCACACACGTTGACTCTGCTGACATGGAAACCTGGGAAACGAAAACACAAGTCTCGTGCTGTCTTTAGTGACCAGGAGCTTTCGGCCTTGACGTCAAACCGCCTGAGGACAGACTGTGAGACAGACTACGCTGGTCTGGCGACAGCCTCTTCAACTGAGAGACAGCGGAGAAGAGAGCTGCGAGCACCTGGAGAAACTCATGCACCACGCCAAACTGACATCAAAAGCCGATGATGGCAAGGGAAAGTCTCGCAGCAGAAACCTGTGGTTGCTGGATTGGATGGAACTGGTGGAATGGACAGAGACCTGGTGTGGGAGAGAAGGAAGTTAGTTCGGACGCGAAACCATGGAGTGGGGAGACAGGGTCGATGAAGCGTAGTCCTGTCGAGGTCTCTGTTCTCAGGCAGGTTAGTCCGCAGTCCTGGTGGGTGACGTGTCCTGATTGATGACAGGCGTGATTGGCTGATATGCGGCGGAAACTTCTTTCAGGTGGGAAATGAATCCTTCCAGAAATTGAAACAATGGTCATTCATCCCCATGACCCTGAATGGGAACACATTCATCATGATGATGTGACTTTGACTTTGGCAGAGGCTTGGTCAATGGGATGAGGACATTTTGAAAATCGATGGGATGAAGGTTAGAACCGTAGTCTTGCCTCTGGATGAGGGAATTGCTGTCACAAAATCCATCTGGAAATGTGTGTGTGAGACGATGGGGACAAGGCAGCGGCCTGAGATCACTCCATCTTAACTTTCAGAGATGGCCCATTTACAACGCGATTGAATGATACATACAGCTTTTGTTTTTCCGGATCAGATGGCCACCAGAAATCTTATTCTGAACATTGTTTGACGTTGTTCTCCGGATGAACTGAAAGCACAGATGAGTAGGCCTCCCATGACAGCAGGTGGAGTGAAGTTTGGCTCGTACAACACAGCAGTGTGAGACAAACAGATGGCGCTGGATTGGATACATTTGCCTCTTTTGAACTGACATTGCCTCTTTCTAACAGGTGCCCCTGGAAAAACGATCTGGATCTGGTGTAATGGTGGTCCGTGAGTGTCTTGCCGGTTCGAGGAAAAAAACGAGATAAGCGACTTTCGGGAGGGTTGATGGAAAAGACTAAAGAAGAAAAGAAATGAGAAAAATCTAAAGAGTTGAAAGGGCTTGCCTTCTGAGTTGATCTTATATATTCTAGATTCTTGTGATCTGTCCAGACTGTGTCCAAGACTAAAACGTTTACCTCAGCTTCTCCCAGCCAGTGCATCTCTGAGGCAGCTTTACAGCTCCTTGTTTCCCACTTCACGCCGCCATAACCATTGTTCCGCCTCTCAACTTCTACAGGTTGTTGCACATTCTGTCATCATTGGTTGCTTGCAGAACGTTGTCAATTTCCTCCTTACACCAGCTCATGCTCGCATCCACCCTTACGTATAATGTCCGGCTGGGGATCTGGAATGGAAGAAGGGATGTTTGTGATGTATCTATCTGGGGGTTTGAAAGCAAGAAACCTGGAGGAGCTGGAGGAATCACCAGGGAGAGAATTGAGAAGAAGCTGCTAATAAACTTCAGAACTTCCATCGAAACCTTAGAACTGAGAATATTTTTGCTAGCTTCTTGGGAACTGACTGATGCTGTCTGGACTTCGCACTATCCATTTGACACTGACTACTGACTGGATAATCATAGGGAGGTGTATTAGGGTATTGACTGTACTCCTTCACTGACACCTTGGATACTTGTCTTCTCCTTGACCTATTAAGATTAGACAGTCTGTTTCTAGGAACCAAGCGGACATGGTTAATGGGAGATTTAGTTAAGGTGAGAAAAGAAAAGTCTGTTCAAAAGATACACAAACAACGATTTCAAAAAAGAAAAACAAAAATATTCAATATAAACCAAGGTAATATGAAGTGCCAAAAAAAGTGCACAAAGCACACATAATAGTGATTCTAAGTAAGTGACCATCATGAGTCCCAATCCCCTATAATGACCTCTTCAAAGGATATAACCATATGCCATCCAATCCCACTCTTTGAAGGTAAATAAAAGCTCTTCATTTCTTAAAGCAGGAGTGATGAGTCATGTGGGATAGTGGATTCATTCAGAATCACAGTGGACTGTTCTCAATGGACCCACAAAGGTCCATCTTTCAGTTCAGCAAAAAGAATCCGTGACAACCCGAGATTCAGAAGAGAGGGAGATGAAAGATGGATGATGAGGATTATTCATCCATTGCTGTTTCTCAAGGTCTCGAAGATTCTAAAGTCTCCCTCAAAAGGGGGAATCAATGGGATAATCTGGGGAAGTGAGAAACGGTGAAGGCTTTGGGCAAGACTTGGATCTAGCTACAATTTTAAACTTTGTCTTGTTCAGGAAGGTACCTTGTGATCAGGTGGTATAGTAAGGTACCTTAATTAGATCAGAGTCTGTTGGTTGGATCTTTAACTAGTTTACAAAGTTACCCCCTGCCCTCAAAATCCTCTCCTCCACCTTACCTTTCTTACTCTCAGGCCTCCTCTTGTGATTGTCAACCAAGGATGTGTGAGGATTGTGGATCTTCAAAATGAAAACAAAAAAAAAAAATGAAATTCGGGTATGGTCCTTATTTATAGCATATGTATGGTGGTCCTTATTTATAGTGTGTGTACTGTAATACAAGCGGCCAACTAAGGCAACAAACAGCGCAGGAGGGAGATAGCACTAGTTTTTATTTTTTTTTAGTTGTTAGGCCCCAGTCTATAAGGCCCTGGTCTCCAGTCCCTGGTCAATTAACACACCCTGTCAACCCTCTGTTGTTAATACATACAAATACCTGAGTACCTAATTAGGAGAACTTGCTCACCAGTCTGCTTCCCCAGGCGCCCTCCTTTGCTCTGTTTGACTGGTGAGCACGATCATGAGATTGATGAGGCGATGACTGGCTGGCCGCAACCTCCCAACGGCCTCGCACCTCCTCAGGAAAGCCTGTCCTTCCCAAGCTGCGCTGGTTTTTCGGGTTCATGTGAGTCATTCCTCAGATGGTCGGTAGTGGAAACGGTAAAATCCTCCGCTGGGCTCCGGCGCGCTCTTCCTGGGCTAAAAGGCTTGGAATGGAATCTGGGAATAGGTCGGCGCCCTCTTTCTCCTCTCGGTCCAGCCATCCGGATGGCGCGATGGATGAGGATTCGAGATCCCCGAGGGATTCCCAGTGGGGCCAGTCCTTTGGAGCCGGTCCTGTATTGTTCCGACGGAAGATCAGAGGAACAAGCCACATGCTGTCTGCTGCTCTGCGCTGCTGCCGCTGATAATGCGAAAAAACGCTGACATGTTCAACCACCGTGACGTTGAAAGTCTTTTCTGAAAACAGTCTGGCCTGCGAAAAATGTGAGAGTGCTCTATACGAAAAATGGCCAATGCATAGTACGGCCAATGAGGTGTATAGTCTCAGTTCTTCAGCCTAGGCTCTTTAGCCATAAATGAGGCCTGATAACAATAAACCACACTATGCCAAAACCAAATAAAAGGTTGGGAAAAGTGTTGATCACACTGTACTGCTGTACCAAGGCTCTGCTCTGAAAGAGAACCGCTCTCGAAAGAGCTCCGGAAGAGCGGGAGAAAACAGCTGAACCTGAATGGAGCTCAGCCTCTGAATTGGGTCGTCAGCTTGACCTGACAGCACGGAGAGCAGTTTGTTGATGAGTGTGAAAATTATAAATTTTTGATACAGTTAAATCCATGTGTTGTTTCTGTAACCAATTCTTCTTTCTCCCCCTCCAGCTCCTCAGCCTTGTATTTCGTCCTGACTTTGTCCAGTTTTTCCTGATGTCCCGCCCATGCGCACCCCTGTACCGACAGTGCGGCTGCTCTTGAAGCTGGCGTGGTATCCATAATGTCTGGTCTGGTCTGTGTCGATCTCAGACTCTTAGGAAGGAGGGAATAATTGCACGACGACGACAGAGAAGTATTATAGAGACAGTTATATTTTTATTTTCGGTTATTTTTCATAAGACAATGAAGCAATGTAGAAAATCAAAAAACAAACTTTTCAAAACAACCGAATAAAATCATGGCAATCACAAAAGACCAGACGAACTGACAAGGAACACTGGGAGACAGGGAATTTAGCACAAAGGGTATGGAGACACAGGGGAGACATCAGGGGACACTGATGAGCATGGAGACAGCAGGTGTGATGACAGGTGAAAACAATCAGGAAGCCTGGAATGAGAGAAAGCGAACATAAATGACCTGAACCTCTCTAGCATATCTGTCGGTGCACAACAATCATCAATGAGTGAGAGCCCATCCTTATACAAAAGTATGCAGATAAAATCATACAAATATTTTCAAATCAATAAAGTTAATGAGAGTAAGAGCTGCACTCTAGATCCAGTAGAGATTTTAATAAATCCTTCTAATTAAAAAAATATCATAAAGGTTGGTTACAAGTTATGCTTCCTTTAAACTAATCCAGTTGTGCCCAATCTGGGAGATTAATCTGAGCAGTCATAACCTGGTTTATGGGTCAAAAGAGAAGCCCTCAAGGATGTTGACACGGTTTATGAATCTTTGTTTAAACTGACAACAACAACAACAACAACAACAAATGAACTTCTCATATTCAACCTGTGATGGGGCGTGGTAAGTGGACACTGCTTCATTTTAAGGGGTCACCAGCCCAAAAGGTTGTGAACAGTGAAAGCATGGTCGGTTGAATCGAGGCCTCCGTATCCTTCAAATGGTCGACTTGTCATCCTGTCTCACAAACTCAAAGCTCCTTTACAGACAATTTCACCATCCAGACCACTTTTTGTGAGTGTGCAGAGGTCTAAAGGACGGGAGGATGTCGCTCAGGCTTTCTTTTGTGATTCTTCACACAATTGTTTCCACCACTTTTCGCATGTTTCGTGTGCTTGAAAAGAATTTACAGTTTTCAGTTGGAGAAGGCAGGGAGAATGGTTTTTAATTTTTTTTTAAACATCCTCCTTTCCTCTCCTCTCCTCTCATAGGTTTAGACAGGTACTGAGTGTGGCAGAGCTGAGTGAATTGGTTGCCAAGATGGGTCATTAGCTTTTCGCCCTCGCCATCGATCTGAGGCAGAGGAGAGGGGGAAGAAAGAGAAAGAGGGCGACAGACGGAGAAAGAGAGAGAGACAGGAGCATGGCTGCGCCTTTAAATTGAGACAATTGGAGAGAATCAAACACTGAATGGAGCGACCACAGCAGGATTGGCCAGGTTAAATGGATTATACTGTCTAGAATGCTTTGTTTTATCTTAATGTCATAGTCCAGAAAGTGGGCCCAGTTGTGTGTCAAATTATGTTTCAGTTTATTTGGGAATATCAAATGACAAGAGTGAAATCTATTCAACCAGCAAAGAGGATTATTTTACTCTCACTTATCCAGAACAGCTGAGGTAATGAACTTATTCGAGACAGGGAGCTTTTAGAATAAGTATTCATTCAAATTAATTTGTGGAACTGTTGTAATTTTCTTTCTGAGCAAATAATGTAAAACTTCTCAAACTATATGTTGGACAGAGAGAGGCAATTCAAAGTTGCGACATGGATGATTCCCTTGATCCCTCCTCCATCCCTCTTCCATTCCTCTCTTCTGTGTATTTGTGTTGCCATGCTGCTGTGTTGTTCGGAGCTGTGCCGGCCCGCTGAGATCTGCATGCGCCCTTGAGAAAGACCTTAAAAGCTGGGTGGGTGCATTATTTGGCAGAACAGATGTTCTACCTGCCGGGATTCGACTTGTACAATGTGTCTTAAAAAATTAACTTCATCACCACGGAGCTACTGATCGCATGGGGCTCTAAATGATGGAAAGTCTGTTTTTTCCCCTCTTGTTTCCTGTTTTATTTTGAAGCCCTTGTCTCTTGTGTCCTGTGTTTCCCTGCACTTCCTGTCCCTGTGGTTGTCTGCCCTGTATCTGATTGTTTCCTCCTGTGTCTAATCATCTTCACCTTCCCTGTGTGCTTCCTGTGTACGGGTCCTCCCTGTGTCACCTGATCATGCCTCGTTCCCTTCACCTGGTCCTCACGCGCACTTCACCTGATGCCCATTTCCTCATCGTCCCTCACTACTTAGGTCCCCTCACTCGCGCTTCTTCTCTTTCAGATTGTCTTGTGTGTTGGTGCTAAACTCTCCAGCGTATCGTCGTCCCTCGCCTGCTCCTCCTGTTCTGACCCTGTTTCATCCGTTCTGTCCACTCTGGATTTTGCCCCTTCTCAGATTTGTTTGCCTGTTTTGACCCTGCCTGAAACTAAGTCAAGGTTTTTCTCCTGTCCGTCTGCCTATGAGTCATGCTTGTGAGTTCCAGTACCTGTAACCCTTACAGTAAGCCTGCCATTGAAGCAGGTTATCAACATAGCGTTCCAGTAGTAATGCCCACAGTGAAACAGAGCTCTCGGGAAAGGAGGGGACCCAATTCTCGACGAGTGATAAAATATCCCACTGCCAAATAATGTGCCCACATTGTAACTACTGCGAGAGATTTATGAATCGTAAACGGTTATCAGCTCACATTTAATCCCTCAAGGTGCACCCGAGCCTCGGCAGGCGGGCACAACTCGGTACAACATTGGCAGCACCAATTTGGGCCGGACATTCTCGATGGATTCTTGTACACACGGTCATGATTCCCAGAGAATAAATCGGAATGACTTTTTTAACCTTGTTTTTTTTCTACTTTAGAATCACCATGAGCTGTAAATGTTTGGATAACTTCTGGCTGGATTGCCTTGACATTTTGTACAGATTTCGATATGGTCGAATATTTCTATTTCTAATGTCTTACAGATGAAAAATAGCCTCTTGGCTAACTCTGGGACATTTCCTGAAATGTTTTTATCAATGTGCACTGTCCCTTATTAAATAAACCCAGTTAATATCTTTGATTGGTGAGTCACAGCTGAGCCCAGAGTCCCTGTGCACCAGACAGTTACAACGGATAACCGGCTCCATCTTAAAGGACGACTCCACCCTTTGCACATGGAGTGTCAGCTTCTTCCTTCTAGACGGAGGTCTTTATGTCCACGGAGTATAAAAACAGCTGTTCCAGCAGCCATCAGGCAGGTGAACAAATTATAATGATCACCGTGCACTGATTTTTCCATTGCAAGACAAGTCTACCTGCGGGTGTAAATAAAGTAACATGAACCTGAGGGGCTACATGACGTTCTTCATGATATTGTAACGTTTTTTGTAGAACCATCAACAGGGAAGTTAGTAATCATTATGTGAATTTACCTAACATCTATGTATTGGGACACAAACCAAGTGAACATGGTCGACATTATAGCTGCTATCTACATGTTACCGTTGGCCCTGTGAGTGTGTGATCATGCCGGTGTTCACATGCTGTGCCCAAGTTCAGCCTGAACAGAAATGATGTGTGCCATCTCCGTCCAGGCCCTCTGCTTTCTCCTATTGTCTCTGTACATTTATGGATTAGATTCATAAAGACCTTCAATTCTCATACAACTGCTGCATGTTCCTAGCCCCCATACATCGCTTCATGAACAGTATCTTCTTACCCTTCCACTGTAGCTCCTTTTTCCCTCTTCTCCCGCCCCAATCCTGCGTTTTCTTTCACTTTGCCAAACACCCTGTAATTATCATGAAAGATGCGCTTGTGTTTCTGTCTCTTCACAATTTCTTTTATGCAGCCTTCGCACATCTTTTAAGAGTGTAGGTGGAGCTTCCTCGCCTTTCACAATACGGCAAAAGCCCTCGATCCCCTCTGCTCATCCCTTCCACCATCTTTACAATCTTAATGAGCTGTGACATCACTGCCTCGCCGTTCTAACGGACTGTGACATCACCGCGGTTGTGTTTATTGATTAAAACGCTGGCAGCATTCAGGAAGTTGAAATAAGATCCCAATCCAATCACGGCTCGACTTAATGGCATTAGTAGATGCCATTGGCTGGCTGGTTTCTCGGTAACCTGATTAGCACTAAAGCAGTTTGATGATAATGAGATTTGCTCTTATTGGTGTCTGACTAAATCAGGGATGTGTGTGCAGGCCCACAACCACATGCACTCACATGCACCCGAGAATAATGCAAGAGCTACACATATACTCTACACAGGTACTAATGCACACATTAACACAAGTATAGACACAAATGAAATAGTCTGCATTCATGTGCAAATACAAATCCATCCATCTGTAAGATACACACACACTCACACACACTCACACACACTCATACACATGCACTGCATTATTAGGATTACACGGCACTAAAACAAACAGAAAAACACCATAAAGACTCAGGAACGATAAAGGGTGGAGAGAAGAGGATGAGAGAAAAATAGGAAACAGAATAGTGAGTAGAGCTTGGTTTTGACCCAGAGATGAGTTATGGGATGTTTCCAATCTACGCCCCAAATGATGCTGCTAAAGCTGCTGATTTTCGAGGAACGCCAAACTGGAACAGCGAGATGGACGGTTGGAGATTTAGTTCCGCAGTAACATCGACAACATCAACCAGCCGCGAGAAACTCCACCAATCCTCTGGAGTTGATCCACTTGGAGAGGCGGAGCTAAGAGGGGAAGCAGCCCATCCTGACCTCAGAGATTCCCATACAAGGCCTTTTCATACATCACCGGCTTACCACACTCAAACCTCTGCTTTTCCTTTTTGTCGGGGGGTTTATTATGTCATTGTTTCAAACCATTTTGTTTGTTTCTTTCCCCGTGTTTAAATTTTGTTTAAAACTTATTTGTTCTTTAATCTTTGTTTATTTCCCCATCTATACACAGCATGTCTCTATTCTTGCATGTGTCGGCTGAAGAACGTTGGTTGAAATCCTTTTTCCTTTTCATGTATGATATACATTTGACCAGTAAGGTTGGATTGTTTTACACAAATAAATGTTCAAGAGAATGTGAATGGGTCCTTGGTGGATAGAATTATACTTGTACAGACCGAGTCCTCCCTAATGCAACGCTATGATCATTAAGTTTGAGTTTTGATGACTGGCTTGGCAAATGTAGCACAGCTCATGACAACCTGCCAACTGGCCGGGATCTGGTTATGAATATTCATGAGAGCGCTAACTCCGGAGAATTAATATCCACCGTGAACTGGCTGAATTTGGACTTGCATCCTTTCTCTCAGAATTTTCCCCGTGTCCTCACTAAATGTACATTTTCACACCCCAAAAATGGTTTTTCATAAATGCCCTGCAGAGTAAATCTGGGTAAGAAGGAGGTCTTGTGTTGAAGATGTGAAGGTTGTTTGATAATTCAGCGCCTGCACAAAGACAGTGGGGCGCAAATCAAGTTAAAACAAGTCGAATCGCAAGAATTCTGTCCAGCTTTTGACATTGAACTATAATCATATTTCAGACGGGCGCTTGGTGAAGCTGTAATAAACAGTTATTAACAATATTATTTGTACTATAAATGCAAGTCACGGAATCGGCAGTTGACGCCTTAACCCTAATTTGCATTACATTTAAGTTGTGTTGTCCCACTGCTGACATTAGTGGTTCGTCCCCAGCCGCCTGTAACGCATCGACTGAAGTCATTTACTCGCAAAATGAAGAGTGGAAAACATCTTCTTGTGCCGCGAGGCGCTCAGTGGGTGCTATCCATTAGTGTGGACATAATCTGGTAGTTTTTATGAATAGGCAATGCCCCCCCGGCTGCCCTTTCTGTTGAATTAGGGTTAGCACTGACTTTAGATAAAACGGTGTGAGGGACCCTTTAAAGCTGGAGTGTTACCAGACAATGCAGAGGTAAGAACCTGTTGTTGGTGGTGTGTGTGTGTGTGTGTGTGTGTGTAGGTGTGTGTGTAGGTGTGTAGGTGCAGGGCTCCTCTCTCTCTGTGTAGGTTGAAATGCCAACTCCTCTTTTCACTCTTACTGATTCCCTTATAATTAATCTGCCATGCAATTATAGTGCAGAATAGAGAGAGAGAGAGAGAGAGAACAAGAGACATGTAAGAGGGAGGCAGAGAGACACCGCGGATAGGTAGAGAGAGAGAGAGAGAGAGAGAGTAATGAAAACTTCTATTTGAATCCATTGTGTGGGGGAGCACGAGAGAGAGAGAGAGAGAGACGAAGAGCGAGCGAGAAAGGGGGGGTCCTCTTGAAAGGTGATAATAAGGAGCCCTTAAAAGAACAAATGAAAATGTCATTCCCCCCCCCCCTCCCCTCCCCTCCCTCCTCTGTCCTGTGGAGGGATAATGAGGGAGAAAGTGAGGAAGAGAACAAGTGTTTCTCAACATGAGACCTTTTGTTGAAACATCTCTGCGTCTCTGTACCCTGACGCCTTTCCTCCTCCTCCTCACCACCCGGCCTATATTCTGTTTCCTGTGCCCCTCAACAGCACCCATTTCCTTTGTTTTTTCCCTCATGTGAGGACATGTCTTCCACCACCCACGCCACCTTCTCCAACCTTCTCCTTCCCTCCCGTGCCTGCGCTCCATGATGCTGGACATTAATCCCCGGTTCTTATCAAGACGTTGGGTTTGAACTGGGCCAGAGCGGAGGCTACGTCCCCCTTCTCAGCCAATAGAAAGGTCACTTATCACGGTAATAGGACACGGTTTGATATCAGAAGCGCTCTCTTTGTTCCAGACAAGTTTCATGACTCTGGAGAAGCTCCCGTTACAAAGAGCAGCGCCTCACTCCGGCTCTCTTTTGTTGAGAGGATAAAACATGAAGCGGGCGGATAACTCTGGGGATACGCTGCCGAGATGCCCTTGAGCAAGGTAATTAACATGTGACGCCCTCAGTGTGTTACAGCTTGAAATACATTGTTGGCGATATTTATATGACTTTTACTATCGCAAACAACCCATTCATAAGGACGCTGGCGACCTTATTGACCTCTCTGAGTACTGAGAATAATGTTACTTCTGTGAAAACTGTAAAGAAAATGTCAGATGTTCATTTATTTATACTTTAACAAGAAATGCTATGCTATATATTTATGTCGCTGCTTTTCCATTTAGGTACGAGTTATTGTCTATTTCTTATTTACTCTTCACGGTTCGAGAACAAATGGAAGAACTGAATATTTAGCATTAACAGTTGGAGTCACTTGAAAAGAAAAGAAAAGAGAACCACTTTTGGGGGCAGATCTTCAGATTGGACACCAAAGATGGCAAATGAAAGAACCGTGAACTCTGGCGCATTCAAACTAAAGACAACGTTAGAGAGCGTCCTCCCCCGTGGGGTTCCCTCAGAGAAAGAAAGGATGTCGCTGAGAGGCTGCGTGGGTCTGCAGGCGACGCGCCGCTTAGCGTCTGAGGAAGAGTTCAGCAAGATTCTGTTCTGCAGCCGCGGGGGATCCAGCTGGACCAGGCGGACCGGACTGATCTGAGATCAGTGGAACACACCGTGGCATCTGACAAGACCATTACCCAAAACATGAGGGGTGTTCAGTGTGTGTGCTTCTGTATTGGGAGTATTTACTCACTCAAAGTGTGTGTGTGTATGTGTGTGCATGTGTGTGCGTGTGTGTGCATGTGTGTGTGTGTCACCAGCAGATGGGAGATAGAAGAATCAGTAAATTAATCCTCAACACATCACAGAGCACTAATTACTGATTTATAACCTCTGGACTACTCTCTCTCTCTCTCTCTCTCTCAAACACACGCACACACACATGCAGACACACAAGTATAGGTTTATCTGGTTAGGTTTCATGCGAATGATACAGAAAATTAGTCCGCAATGGATGGAGGTAGGTCAACAGAAATACAATCTGGTAAAGAGGATTTGACAGAGGAGAATGATGAGAGAGAGCGAGAGAGAGAGAGAGAGAGAGAGAGGGAGAGAGAGGGAGAGAGAGGGAGCGAGGGTTGTAGAGCGAATGTAAGTCTATTGTCTTTCCATCACAAAGCGCTCATTGTTTCTAATCCACTTACGCACACACTGGAGTAACACACACACACACACACACACACACACACACATTTACAATTTAAGCATTTAGTTGGCATCATGCATCAAAGTGCATCTATCTGTCTGTATGTCTCTCCGTCCGTCTATCTATCCATCCATCCATCCATCCATCCATCTATCTATCCATCTATCTATCTATATATCTATATATCTATCTATCTATCCATATCTATCTATGTATATCTATCTATCTATCCATCTATCTATCTATCTATCTATATATCTATATGTCTATCTATCTATCCATATCTATCTATGTATATATATCTATCTATCTATATATCTATCTATCCATATCTATCTATGTATTTATATATATATATATATCTATCCATCGATCTGTCCATCTGTCCATCTGGAGAGGTGTGTATCTTCTTTCTGTGGTTTTCGTAGTGATGGATAAACGAGTGTTTTAGCCACACACATCTGCAGTGGATCAACACAGAACATGTTTGTTCTTCTGAAGTTGCTCCAGATAAACTCGGTTCCATCAGCTCCGTTGAGTAAAGATGCTTCATTTCAGAATCCTGGAACGTTTTTTCCTTCCAGCCTTTTTTCCTTCAAGATTAAACCACTTGATTTCCGTGATGAATGCATTTTCACCCACAGAGGAGGAGGACAAATCATTGAGATGAACTGCCGCTTTAATAAATGGTAAGAATGCCTACCCACGACACAGTGACATATGGTTGCCGAACTCTGCTCCAGGCCACTGAATAAAAATCAGTTCTCACTCAGTAAATCCAAAATAAAGTCTCAAAATTAAAAAATAATCGTAAAGTAAAAAATAAAAAGCAAATTGGTCGTCACAAGTCTTTCATGTATCTGAATGCTGACTAATGGAAATGTTTTTAATTAAATCCAACCCTGTTTTTCAATCACTTTTTCTGCAATAGCCGTTCAATGTATTTACATTCTGTAATTGTTTTTCCTTCAGTAGTTTAAATTAAAGCATAGTATATAATAATCTTGCATGCCTTCAAAAGCACAAATGATTCATGTAATGCATGTAATCCAGTGTGATGTCAACTCAATGACTTTCTTCCCAACCTATCAGAGCTTTACTAAATTACTAATTGCAAATGCAAACGGTGCATACTCCGTCTTCACAATAAAGTGATGAGTCATCGAGATTGGCTGTCTTTTATTGTGACGCACAGGAGAGTGCTGACCACATTGTTTATCATTTATGTGATAAGGTAAACACTCTTTTTCAGATTTATTTCACTAGTGGATTGTTTTTTAAATCTTACTGGGATTAATGGGATGAGAAGGAGCAGCTCCAGTCCGGGTCACTGAGTCCTGCTGCTGTGTGGACGACTGTTCCACTCAATCAGATCGCGATGGCTTGGTTGCGCTGTGCAACCGGTTGGTGTTCTGTTATATTTCAGCTGCTCAAGGAGTGTTTTCTGTACAGTACGCTGCACTTGTTATTGCCATGGTAACCATGGGGATTACAACTTTAAATTAGTTATTGTCGAAGCCACACAGTTGAAACTGCATCCGTTCAACGGCACAGGCCTCGTGATTAAATATTCACGGAGTGTGACAAAGCTTTGTGAGTTAAGTCAGAAAGTTGTCAAGTCCAAGTCTGACAATAAAGTCAAATGTGTGACAAAAGTCTCCTGCTCATATTTAAAGGGTCACTCTTTATTTGTTCACTTTACATCAAACAGACCAGCTGGACAACCACCTAGAGCCGGGTGTGTCGCTTTAATAGGGACAGTGAGTATTGGACGCGTTGGAAACTCAGCAAACATTACTCAACATAATGGACAGACAGGGGGGGGGGGACATCGAGAGAGCAAGTGAGAGTGTGAGTGAATGTGTCCCGCACTTGATCATGCACTATTACCACTCTAATAGATAAAGTAAAAAATGCTGACTTGTAGCTTTCCCACCTCTCTTCTGGACCATCTATCTTACTAACTGCTAAAGCTGCTATTTCTACAGGAAATTACCATAGAGCCTTTACTTTCCCCAAGAAGGATCACATTAGCCTTATCTTCAGCAGCAACTACAATCTGTGGAGCTATTTCCACTGAAGCACTCCGGCTCTATAGTCCCATTGTGGCTTTTCATTTTCAGAAAATACCATTTTAATTGAAAAGTGACATGGTCTTTTGTGAGATGATTAAACCCAGTGACCCGTATGAGAACCCTTGAACCAAAAAACTAGTAGATTATCCTAAACGCTGTAATTGTTGTATCTAAACATGGAATTGTTCATCTTTAATCATGAATACATTTTACTTAATAGTTATAACCTTCATGACCATTTCACAATCTGCTCAGTTCAATCCGCTGGGAATGTGAATAATTCACATGTATTGATGTGGAGGTAATCATTGTTCGAGCTTCCACTATATTTAACAATTCATTTCATGTATGTTAAAAAAATTCCACCACAAGGCCAAAGATTATCATCCCAAATGTAATATAATATAAATGTGATGTTTTGTAAAAAAGGCATAGAAATAAAATAAAAACAAGACTTTTTTTGACGAAGTAAAACTAATTAAATGAATGTTAAATCTTGATAAAACATATCATTAACTACATGACAAAATGCATTTGCTGATGAATATCTTGATCTTGTAATAGGTGGACTCGGTGGACACAATGAGATGTTTTATCAAAGTAAAATGCAGCGACATTTTGTTTGGAAAAGTGTTCGAGATGCATTAAAAAATAGTTATGGGGAGGATTTAACACACACACACACACACACACACACACACACACACACACACACACACACACACACACACACACACACACACACACACACACACACACACACACACACACACACACACACACACACACACACACACACACACACACACACACACACACAGATCATCCCATATCCTGCTGTTGAAACAGAGCAGACCAACAGCTGCTGTGAACCAATATCACTAATGACTGACCTCATGATATACAAGAAATGCACATTCTCTTACACACCCTATAAATGAGGGCAGCATGTGTGTTGTGTATTAGAAAACACACTATAAAACTTCAGTGTGCGTGTGTGTGTGCATGTGTGTGTGTGTGTGTGTGAGATCTGGGTTTGATGATCATCATTTTAATCATCATCTGTCTGTTCACGCCACAGCTGCTACAACGTAGAACTGGAGAGACTAGAGCAGACTTTCCCAAATGTACCTGTTAATCATCTAATAATCACAAAGCAGTTATCCATGTGTGTTGGAGCACCAAGGAAAACAGGAATTGTGTGTGTGGGCAACCTGGCATCAGAATCCATCAGGTTAAAATGAGGACACGAACAGTTTTCCACATCAATGATAACCGACAATCAGGTCAGAATGAGCGGAGGCCTGCAGGAACCACCAACCAGCACCGATGAGCGCCAAAGTGATCCAGAATCAGAATCAGAATCATTTATTGCCAAGTATGTTGGACATACAAGGAATTTGTCTTGGCGGGTGATGCATAACATGGACAATAAGACATATAAGTCAAATAAGACAAATAAGACAAGTATACTTCAAGTATGTTGCTCTGCTTCAGCGCGGGTCATTTTTAATCCGTGCAACGCTGACGGGGCCGAGCATGGCAGGTCGTGGTGATTATGGTGGGAATAATAATCATTATTATTCTCCTCTGTATTTTGTTGTCATGAATACTTCCATTATTCACTCATCTTTGGGAGATACTCTAATTGTACACACCGCATGCAAAATATATTGAATTTAATAAGGTTGTGTATTTAAACCTGCAATTTTGCAGCGGAGAGAAAACAGCACGGACAAGAGTAACGGTGCAACTTTTATCATCCAATTGAAGTCCCAGAATATCACTCTTTTAGCTCGGTTTTGGGTCTCCCCCATCTCCAATGACCAACTCTTTTTGCTGAAACTCACCGTGCAGCTTGGTAAAACCAAAGAGAGAATACAGATCATGCATTATGAATGTCCATGTTCATTGCACATTGTCCTTGTTGTCATGAAAATGTTTTAGGATGTTAATGACTGCTCAGTCCGCTGTCACTGCAGATGCTGCTCAGCATCGACTCTGTTCACTTTTACTCTAAGTTCAAAACGACTTCCAAAACTATGAACAACAAGGTCAGATCCTCCATATATTAATCCTAGTCTGATTAATAAAGTTTGCAATAGTGGTTCAGTTATTGAATATGAGCACATGAATATATAAAATTTAAAAATGCATGCTAATTCAAATGTAAGCCACAATATACAGAAACGTGCTGTTAAACTTCATTAGCTTGTGTTTCGATGAGTCTGTATTTTCTTTCGGTTGCAGTGCTTTTTGCTCTCTGAGACTCAGTACAGCCTAATCCAGGAAATACATTCATTTATTTAGAGTTGGCAAATATAAATATGACTGAACATTTGAATTAATAGAAACCTGCTTTTTCTTCCACATATTATTTAATAAGAAAATCGTGTGCCCTGTTAATTATATGCCTCCACAACTACCTGAATTAGTACGTCAACTATTTCTAAAGCACATGTTGAAATAATTTCTGGTTTCTTTCAATTTGACGTTGAAATAACATGTCGTGTATTGTAGAACAGACCTTTTCTCTTAAATTCATAATGAAATATCCATTCCGTCCCAAATCTGAGTGAAAAGTAAAAGTATTGTCCTCTTTAGCGACAGCCCCCTGATGTGTGGCTGATATACTGACCCTGCTCCAGAAAGTGGAATTAAAATACAGATGACCTGCTAAAGGCAACACAATGTGTATCTAACTAAAATAATAGGCAACTAGGCAAGAGCAGACCATCCAGGAAATTAAAATCTTGATGAATGACTTTCATATCAGCCCCGGTGTTACAAACTAGAATTGTATGAAGAAACATTTCATTTAAAATTGCAGCAGAACAGATGCATAACTAGACTTCATGGAGAAAAGAATCAAAGCTGAACTGATGTGTGTGTGTGTGTGTGTGTGTGTGTGTGTGTGTGTGTGTGTGTGTGTGTGTGTGTGTGTGTGATCACAGTTGAAATCCATTCACAGGAAACCGTCTATCTATCAGTGTTGTGTCTATGATGAGGCATCCTCCACATCTGCTGACCTCAAGCTTATAGAGA
Organism: Pseudoliparis swirei; assembly: GCF_029220125.1. NCBI lineage: Eukaryota > Metazoa > Chordata > Actinopteri > Perciformes > Liparidae > Pseudoliparis > Pseudoliparis swirei. The sequence continues at coordinate 15,335,089 of NC_079399.1, read as the reverse complement.
TTAAATACGGCCCCGGTTTATTAGGGTGTTTAATTATCTTAATGCTCTCATTATGTTGATACCACCAGTAATGCAATATCATTATTTCATTATGCTTGTTTAACCTTGTTGTCAGCTGGACATGAGTTGTTATTTGCAGTGACAGTTGCGCTCGGGGCTGAGATTGAGTCACAAATAGAAAGAAATAGAGGCAGTCTATTTATGATACAATCCAAACTTCATGCAGTAAAATGTACAGTCAAAGAAGCAGACATCAAAGAGAAAGAAGGCCTGCATATTTAGAAAGGCAGCAGGTGCAGTACCCAGAAAGGGGTTTTGACTACAGCCTATTTTTAAAGGATATGGTGGGGATGAAAAGATCAATTTTGGGGATTTTGGAAGTCATTGCAGTCGTTGGTTACAGCCAGCGGAGGTGTGAGCTTCGGGGAGGAGGAGAGGAAGAGGGGGACATTGCTGGGGCTGGTGGAGATGTGGGCTGGTGGGCTCAGATAAAGCGCAGTCTTGCCAGGGATGGATTTGCAAATGAGTTGTTCTGATGAATGAGCGCATACAGCGCTGATAGACTTGTAGGACTGCCCACCACTCATGAATATGTACGACAGCACCAGCTGACCAAAGTGGTTTGATTATAGTGTGCAGGCCAAGTTGAGTGTTCAGAAAGCAACCTAGATCTCTTTAGTTTAATATATTCCTTCAGATCCAGCGGGCTTTCCACAATTATGTAAAAGGCAAACTATAAAATAGGAATAAATGTAAAGATAATGAATATAGTAGACACTTAACATCAAAGATGAGGAGACACAAAGTATCAAAAGTGATGTAAAACAAAGGCCAAGAGGGAATAAAAGCACAACCAGCTTTATAAAAGCATAACAAAAGTAATTCACTCACTTTAAAGGCCAAATGGAAGTACCTTGTTCAGAGATATCAGCCATGAGAGGCCAGGAGAAGAGACAGGGACATGCAAATATGCACTGCGAACTATAAAGACTACATAACAAAACGATTAGACAGCTGAATACAGTATTCTCTGATATTTGTGTTGTAAAATGCTGTAAACTACTTTTATTAACACCATTAAATTCATTCCTCCCAGCAGATTAAAACACCCTGACTTCTCCAAAATGTAACTTTGGACAACTTACTGCAGCTGTAACGTGAACCCACGTCAGCCCCGTGCCGACCTCCTTGCATTCGCTCCAATTTCAAGGTACTCCGGCCGACATAACATTGCATGGACTTGCACCATCTGAAGCCTGTGTGGACCCACAATGCAGCGCTGCTGACTATTCAGAGAACTAACAAAGCACTTTCTTTCTCCTACAGAACAATCTTTGCTAACATGAATAGTTTTCCATCTGTTGAAGAGGCACAGCAACTTCCACTGAACACAACACAAATGTATTGACACTATAGCTCGACTTATATTTTACGTGAGAGATTATTGCCATTTTATATGTTACAGTATATTTTATTCATATCTCTCCATATTCTTGAGATGTTTTACTTGATTTAAATGCATTTGAGTTGCCTGTGCCGAGGGTGCTGCTGCTGGGACGTTGTCAGTCCTGAGCAGCAGATGTGCCCCGAAAGCAAAGCAGTTAAATGCAGGAAGAGGCCATTAAGAAAGTGCCAAATGACTTTCTTTAGACAATGTCAGTGTGTTGGTGCTTTTGTTTTTGGTTACTTGCTAAAATATTTATACAAAAATTGTCCTACTCTGCTTTATTTGGTAGTTTCCTTGTAAGTGTTTGTGTTCAATCTTTCTGTAAAGAAAAGCCTCTTTTTGAACATCCTCCTGGGAGTCCCCACAGGAATTCTTTGTAACACTTGGATTAAATCTAAAAACCTTTAACTTAAAAAACTTTACATATATTGTGCCTGATTTTTCACTCCAACACAAACGATAAAGGCTTTTTTGTGTCAAAGTCCACAATATTTACAAAAAAGGTGATCGCCGAAAGGAGCCACGGAAACAATTCACCAAACTCAGCCTATGAAGCACCAGAGGGGCGGGCGGTTTGGTTTCAGCGTGACAATGTTATCGCTCTAAAAGCAGCTCTGTTCTGTAGGAGGCAAGCAGACGCACACATTTATGACGTAGAGTAAACATGGACACAGGCATACATTTACATATAAACACCCACACAGCGTATATGGAGTCACATGCATGACCATATGAGCTGAGCTGAACTGATATGCACACTTTCACACACACATTCAGCCACACATACACACACACACACGTACGCTGCCCTACAAAGCACCCCCATATCCACATCAACACACACACACACACACACACACACACGCAGCCTCTTCGCCAGCCAGATGTGAGAAGGATGAGCAAAGTTGGCAGTCAGCACAGAGCTCCTTATCCACTGGAGCTAATTCACTTTACCACGCTACCTCTCCCTCTCTTTCTCTCCATCAGTCTTTGTTTCCATCTTCGCCTTATAGGATCTGTCTGTCTCTCTCTTTTTTGTTGTTGTTTATCTTCAACCATATCGTCCTTCTTTCTCATCCCCTTTCCGAGATTTGTTTTGCCAGGCAGGAGAAGTTGTCTTGGAGAGAGCTCCATGCCTTTGGCGGTTAAAGCTGAGGGAGGTGTCACGCCGATGGGTGACATTATAAACATTGATAAAAAAAAGACATTTCAATAAGACTCAAACATTTGAAGCTATTTCGAGTTAGGCCGACGTGTTGGAAGGTCAGAGGTTTAGATTCAGATTCAATCTAAATGGTGCTGTCCATACACTGTCATCATGGCAGCAACATTCATCCGCACATAAAAAGAAAATATTTTGTAGAAATGTAGAAAGATAGCAACAATCCCACTGTCCCTTTGCTACAGCGGGGGAAATAAATACTGCTGCCAGACACCAGGAGGTCACTGCTCCTGACCAGAATATGTGTTTCTTTGATAACCCGTGATAAACAGTGACTATGTGTTTTTGCAGTTTATTTTTTGAACGCATTAAATTAATGAGATATAAATGTGGTAATTAGTCTGATTTAAAGGTGCTGGAAGGCAGATTGTGTTCCCTTGGGACAGAGCCATCCTAGCTATTCCCTCGTTTCCAGTCTTTAAGCCAAGCTAAGTTAGCCGCTGGCGATAGCTTCATATTTAGGCCTACTGTACAGACATGAAAGAGTAGTATCTATCTTTTTGTCTAACTCTCGGCAAGACAAAACAAATGGACATATTTCAAAAACGTTTCTTCAGAAAGCCGGCGGGACCGGGCCTTAAAAGTGTTTAGACAGGGGTCTGGGTCACCCAGTTGAAGGACAGCCATTATGAAAGCCATATGCCACATAGTGGAAACCTTTAGGTGAGTGAAAACATATTGTGCATAATTGGCTCAGATGGGATCGACTGAAACAACCTTCCAGCCTGACCCCAGATGACATGGCACAATAACCCACACTCCGGCTAAACTCTAAAAATACTGAACCTGTGTAAGTTGCAGGTAATTTCAAAAGGTGGTAAAGTATAAGGGCATATTGTGCAACACTGGTCACTGAGAGATCATTTTACAAAGAGGACCTCGCTGCAATGTGATCATGCTCTTTGAAAATCCAACACCGGAAAGGTGCAGCAGTTAAGTTATATTACTGAAAGTCACAACCCATAAGGTATGGCGAAAGCCCAGCGTATAAATAACATCATTTATCAAAAGGTACAGCTCCAGGTGTATTGGATACCATTTTGGGGACAACTGTAACTACGGAGCATAACAAGATATTAGGTTTGCTTTAAGAAAAATCAATAAACCCAGAAGTCACCAAGCCAGCAGCACAGGAGGAACATTGTTTCTTTTTTTTTGTCCAGCTTCCAGAAAAAAAAGATGTGTATTTTGCTTCTAACTTAATGCTGTTTTCAGTAGTGTTTGGAAACCAGTGCTTTGTGGGGAAAAAATGAGTTATTGTTCCTTTTTCATTCAATAATATATTTGTCTTGTGTACTATCATTCTCATTGTATTATGTTATGTGGTCAAAGGTCATCGTAAAGGTCAACTACTGGTTTTAGTGTTACATTTAGTCTAAAAAACACTTCAGTGTTTGTTTCCTTGTAGGCCTAAGTCTTTTTATGTTGCTTGTTTTCTGATAAAGTTGTTTATTTTTCTGTGCAAGTGGCTGAAGATATAAAGATAAAAAAGACCGCATTTAAACTCATGGCAGTACCCTGATATAAAAAAGGACCTCCAAAAAGCCTCATCTTGTTCCCTGTAAACCGGGCATTTTATCACTCGTTTAGAGATTTGATAGCAATGATTTGATTTGAAACGAGGGCAGAGAGATGGGAAATTGATGAGCGGCAAATGTCCTGAATCAGGGACGTTGAACCCTCAGACAGAAAGTTAACCGACACAGTGAATCTCCGCTCATGTTCACGTCTGCCTGTCCTGTTTGTCTGTGTGTTGCAACGGGAAGTGTGTATGTGCTGTAAATATTGTCCCCGGGGGGGAAAAGCGCGCTGCTTCAGAAATCTAGTTGCCTGTAGTTTCACAGTTTCACACTGAAACTCATGCTGACAAGTGTTGTTTCCACTGAAGTATCTGGTCAGTGGACCAGAGGACTCACATGAGGCGACTTTAAATCGAGATATGTGTGTGTGTGTTTTTTGGGGGGGGAGGGGGGGGGTGTGATGAATAGGTGACAGACTGACATGCAGTGGACATGCCACATCACCATATGATACTGACACATACACACACACACACACATAATAATATCTGTGAGGAGGTGACAGGTGTTCACTTTGTCACTGTGTCAGCTGTGTGTGTTTGTGTGTGTGTGTGTGTGTGTGTCTTTGGTGTGAGGTTGTAATGTGAGAAGATAGACTGTGAGCCGAACCGTAAAAAGAAAAAGAAAAGAAAGAATGGAGCAGCAAACAACTATCCATGGACCTCTTGAGGATTACTCAGAACGACGACGCCTAGGGACCACATTTGTGCTCCAGAACGGTTCTTTTGAAACTTATGGGTTTCATACAGTCGACGATTATAACCACCCAGTATTATATTAACAAATCACATTTGTATCATGTCTTTTGATATTGACGGCGCCTTTTATTTGAAGTTTATATTGATTCCGGTGGTGTTTTATTAATGCTAAAATGCATCAAACAGCACCATAAGTTAGTTAGTATTATAAATAGTTCTGAGTAATTAGTGTGTGTTTGCATGTCTGACAAGAGAATAGCAGAAATACAGCGTACGGTCACGTCACAGAGAACTGAAAACTTTAATTCCTCCTTTGCAACTTTCTCTTCCTGTTGACCTTCTATAATTCAACTGTGATTCACTTTCTCATTCTCGCCCTTTCTCAGTCTTATCTTTTTCCAGCTCATTTTTCTTTCCTCTCACTTTTTACATTTTTGGGAGACCTTTTTAACAGTATGAAAAATGAGACCGTTTTAGTCTCCTCTGTAGTTCTTTTTCTTTTCTTTCACAGTTTGGATCAACCCACTTCCTCGGTGCGTTGGAGGCACATAAACACAAGACGAACCCAAGCCAAGATTACTCCCACCTGCCAAGACACACACACATACACACACACACACATACACACCACACATAACACACACACACAGAGGGGAGAGAGAGTCGTGTTTCCATCACTTTAGTGGACATTACATTGACTTATATTCATTTACTGCAAACTCGCTCGAATACAGAAGCAGTACATTCACAGCAGGTTCCCTTTTTTGTTGCCTTACACGGCGCTTACCCTAACCCTCAACATGAGTAACACACACCTACTCACACACACACACACACACACACACACACACTCCCTCCAAACATGTACTAACAATTACAAATGCAGACAGGAGATAAAACCACTCGATCGTCTCCAGCCCAAAGGAGAAGATAAGTTATCCTTTTTAAGGGCTAATTATTTAATTACAACAAAGATAAGGTTCACACATTAATATCACATAACACTGCAATTACACAATAATGATGCACGACAAAAAGGTTCATCTCGACATTAAGAGCTAAAAAACGAGTTAATTGCTTTGCAGTTCATCCTGTAACTCCACGCCCTACTTGAACAAAAGCCGTGGACTTCCTTGACACTGACCAACTCTGTCACAATCCATCTTCTGTAATCAAAAACATGAACTATATCTATGTTTACTTCTTCTCACAAACAAAGTGTAGGAAACAAGATTTGTTTCTGTGTTAATTGAATGCCACAAACATCCCCGGTGGTGACAGGTGGATCTGTAAGAAGCTTAAAGAAGCATGCAGTAGACATACAGGTATTTAATCATTTCACTTGTTGACATGGTGTCACATTTCATATACTTTGACGAGTGTATTACTTTATTGTTCAACTTTCTCACTTACTGCATGTAATAATATAACCTAAGGGCTCGTTTCCCACTGACCAAGCATAGCGTTTATTATTTAAAATATAATGTTTGACCATTAAATGATTGTTTAAAAAAAAAAAGGTTAAATCTTTGAAATCATTGAATGGCAGGATGGTCTCACCTACTGTACAGTCAAAACAAAACATAATTGAGTGCAAACATCATACATACTACGACTTATTTCTACATCCAAAATGTTAAGAAAAGCTATATTTAAGAATTTGACCTCCAGACAGTTTAATGAGGATGTTTTAAGCTGCAATAATGGATTCGTTTAACCTCTTGGAGGCAACAGCAATGTGATAACTCTTTTACAGGCGTTGCTTTGCTTACTTGGTCGTGTGGATGTTTAGCTGAGCCCAGCTGCCTCCCTGCTGAACGTGACACTGAGGAGAGCAACGCCAGTGAACCCAAATAGTAAAGTTGTGGACCAGTAACCAAAAACATGAGCTGAAAGACACTTGAAATGTCTGCGAGGGAAACTGCAGAGTGGATAATAATTCTCCGTAGACGTGGCACTTTTGACCCCTTTGTCATTACACTTAGTCATTTGAACCAGAGTTAATATGAAATGCTGCTTTAATGACTGGAGTTATGGTGCGCTGATACAGTTTTCTAACGCAATCAATTTGCCCACCCATCCATCTGCCTGTCCGTCCATCTGTACATTCATCCATCATCCTACATTCCTCCCACCAGTCCTTTCACTGAACAGATCACACCGGACATACTACAAATGGCTCCTAGACTCAGGATGCACACGTCTACCAGCAGCTGTCAGACCCATCAACAGGGAGAACCTGGGGACGAGCAGGGCCAGTAGGTATGATGTCATCAGTAAGGCGGCGCGGACCAACAGGGCCGTACGAGACACACCTCCGTGTTGGGAGGGGGATGAGACACCTGTGGAAAGATCAGAGCAGAGAAGTGGCTCTTAGTGGTAATCTGTACAATTATGCACCTGCAAAGCAACTTCTTTTCATGGGTTGCTCTATTCTGACTCTTCCCAGTTGCTTCCATACAGAGGTGCCATCAGCCACCTACTTTAGAATGTACAGTATGACAGTCTTAATGAGGCCGTGCATGGACCACATTAATGACTTTATTTACAGGATGAATTGACAATTGAGTTCTAAATAAAAGATGTAGAGGACTGAGAAGCTTAAAATGACCTTTGCATTTGCCAAGTGAGAATATTCATCATTAAACTACATGACACCAACTTGGGGAATAAAGTATTGTAATGTGATGACATCATTAATGTTGACAGTCAATCACCAACTAAAGTTTAGCGATGGTGAAAACATTTGTTTCCCTGAACCCTCAGCTCTCAAATGAAAGTAAATGGCATTTTATATTTGCTTGTTTTTAGTTGTTATAAGTTGTATTTTGTGACCATCTGTAAGGTTTCATTACCTTCGCATTGAAAATGCGGAAGGTTATGTTTTGATCGCCGTGTATTTATTTATTTATTTGTATGCGTGTTATTCGCAAAACTCAAAAAGTATTGAACCGAATCGCATGAAATTTGGTGGGATGATTGGTTATTATCCGAGGAGCATTTGATTAGATTTTGGGATCAATCGGGTCAAAGGTCAAGGTCATGGAAAGGTCAACATCTTTTTTTTACCATAGCACGATACATTTTTATCCAATTGGCATGCAACTAATGCCAAAATGTTCATAATTCAATGCCCAATCTTGTGATATGCGAAGGTATGCGCTCTACCGAGTGCCCATTCTAGTTTAATATGTTTTGCTTATGTTATTGGACCAGATTGTAGGTGCATCCCTCAAGCACAGCCTTGAATGAAGTCAACAATTAATTGTATTTACATTGTTTTCAGTGGTTAACTTCTCAGCTACACTAACATGCGTGTTACTTTAGTTTGTATTAATGTTAGTGTAGTGGCTAGTAATCTGCTGTCACCTGTCTGATTTGACCTTTTGTTATTTGTCACCCTCTGGAGATTAATAAAGTTATCTTGTCAAATTTGAATGAATTGGACTTGTTGAGGCTGCCCGGTGGTGTAGTGGCTCGCCCTCACAGCAAGGCCTACAGTGGGTTGGATCCCTGATCCCAGAGGTGCTTCCGGGTGGAGTTTGCATGTTCTCCCCGTGGCAGCGCGTATTCCCTCCGGGTTCTCTGGCTTCCTCCCTCAGTCCAAAGACATGCAGCTCAGGTTAATTGGACTCTAAATGTCCCGTAGGTGTGGATGTGAGCGTGAACGGTTGTCTGTCTCTATATGAGCTCTGTGATAATCTGGTGACCTGTCCAGGGTGGACTCTGCCTTCTCCCAATGTCAGCTGGGATCGGCCCCGCGACCCTGAATAGGAGCAGCGGTTCGGATAATGGAATGGACTTGTTAAGTGTCCAGTCCAGCATATCTTGGCTGAATAACACATTGCTTCGTTCCATATTTCATATTATACAAGCTTGAGGGTGGATGCCAGCATGTAACATAAGTGGTGATCTGTGCGCTCAACAAACCTTCATGGAAAGCCAACTCGGCTGTCGTGCTCTGTTCCAGCAACACACTGAGACACCCGCAGAGATTCCCACCCGGAGGCTGCTCCGTCACAGCGCAACACAGATGATCTCTGGAGCAATTAAACGTTATGCGCTCGGTAAACTGGTTAGCATGGGAGAGCCTTCAAATGTCACTCAATAACGTTCTTCAACGCTATTTTTATTGACCATCTAGAGAAACTCCAGCCTCAGGCCTGCTTCTTCAGGCTCTCGATGCTTTACAGAGTATTTAAAATGGTGTGAAGGAAATTACAGTTTACTTGGGCCATTTCTTATCTACATATACAATGTAGATCTACAGTCAGTCTGAACCTCCTGGGCACACACTAGAATAAATAGCATGTTTCTATGTATCATATGTCTTACAATACTTCGGGCCATGTCGGTGTTTTGTGGTCGTGTTCACCTCCGAGCAGACATGTTTGTAGTATTTCAGCTGCAGAGTAGAATGGCAGAGGGTAGGACAGCAGGGCTTTAGCCAGCAGACTCAGGTTGACGAGAGGTCGGAGGTCAGAGGGCAGGTTGTCTGTGATGACCTCACTCGTCTCTGCCCCCCAGGTCAGCACGGCCTAATGGAGAAGGTAATCAATTAATGCAATCAGTCAATTAATCACTCCATTTGTCCATCGCTTGATTCGACCTGCTGTTGTCCGCCAGATGTCAAGCTCCTGGATATTTGGCGATCAACAAATTAAAGTAAAACTGAATACACTATGCATGTTATTGTTTAAGTCCTCACACAACTATGTTTTCATACTTGTTAGACGCAATAACAACTCATACAAGCAGATATATGAACTCAATAATGTTACTGAAAGTGCAGGAACATTTTCTGTGTAACACAATGTCACGAACCAGTAAAGAAAACAGAGTTTTCATGACGCAGGCGGCGCCATGAGTCCACCCCAGCATGGCGTTAAACTGCCCTCGGTCCTCCATACTGCCCTCTAGAGGAGGGAGGAAGATCTGAGAGGTGTAGGAGAAGATGATGACGCCCACAGAGACGAGGAAGTCCTCCGGGTCCACTGACAGAGACAAACTGGACCAAGACCAGCTGCTGGCTCGACTCAGGCAGTACAGCATGACCAACAGGCTGGAAGAGGGTGAGAGAGACAGAATGAGAGAAGATGAGAAAGAATGCTCTATGAATAAATCATCTAAAATTAATAGAATGATAATCCTTTTCATTATTTATTCATTCAACATGTAATTGTCCAGGACGGTCCAATAAGAGTAGTGTACTCTCGGGTCCACAGACTAATAAAAGCAGAAGTTCTGCCTGAGGACGGATGAGGAAAATGATGGAAGGAATATAAACATTTGAGAAAATAAAATACAAGAAACAAAAGCAACAATTATTAACAGGACTGAGAATTTGAATCACATTTCCAAAATACTTTATTATCAATGTCCAATCTCAAAATGTTTTATTCTTTTTAATTACACATAAATACTCTAAATTAGTCAGTATGATTAATGAAGAAGATTGTTCTACTCTTTAAGCTAAACTAATTGGGTTCACAGGAAAGCCCAGTAAAGGTTGACGTTTTGGAGAAACACTGGTGTTGTGTTTTTCTGAAGAAATGGGATGCATAGTCCTTAATCTTTTATTGCAATTTAAAAAATAAAAAACACTGTTTATGTTTAGCAATTATTCATTTGGATACCCTTTTTTATCTAAAAAAAAATCCAGATCAACAAAAAGATGTAAACACACAGATATCTTTTACAAAACTAGTTAAATGTTGTGCTTATTATTTACCATTACAGTATGTGAACGCAATAAATGGTTACTTTTACTTAATTACTTAACGTCTGCTCCAGAGGGAAACCCAAATAACCAAAGAAGGGAGATTCAGCAAAAATATAAAGGTCAACGCCGAGAATTGAACCCGGCGGGACGGAAGAGCGGCCCTCGAGAGATCTCAGAGCCATTTCTCCTCTTTGAAAACTCTTCTCAATCCTCTCTCTCCTCCTCCTCTTCCTCCTCTCTCTCTCTCTCTTCTCTCTACCTGACTCAAATTCAGTCCTCCTTCTTCTCCTCCTCAATCTTTCTTTTCTTCCTTCTCTCCCCTCCTCCCCTCCTTTCCCCCTGTCCTCCTCCCTCTTTCCTTTGTTTCCCCTCTTTGTCTCCGAAATTCCCCTCACACTTTCCTTTACTTCTCCATCTTCACAAACCATCTTCTCTCACCACCAACTCTTCCTCTTCTCCCCCCCTCTCTCTCTCTTTTCCCCCACCCTCTCTTCTCTCTCTCAGCTTGGTGACACCTCCGCCCCGCCCTGGCCCTGACCTCTCTTCCCCCCATACTCCTCCCTGCTCTCCACCTCCCTCTCGACCTTCTGATTCTCCCTGTCTCTGCCTCCCTCCTCCACTCTCTTCCTCTGGAAGGAGGATCCTCTCCTGAAGAAACTCTGAACCTGCCCCTCTCTAAGTCAGCAACTAGCAGAGTCTCTCTCTTCTCTCTCTCTCCTTTCTCAACTCCTCATGAGCCTATCTTGAGTAGCCTTCTTCCTATCTTCCTCACCCTCTCTCCTTGACCATCACCCTTCTTTCAATCACGGCACCTCCTAAGGCTCCCTTGCCCTCCCTGAGCTTCTCTCTGAGCACTCACACTCTCCTCTGTCCTCTCTCTCCTCTGTCCTCTATCCTCTTTCAGGCCACGCCTCTGCAGCCACCTCTCTCCTTCAGGATCTGATCTCTTCTCTTCAGGACCTGGGGATCTCTCTTCACTTCACCTTCCTGATCACTTGACGCTTGGAGGATCTGACTCTCTGTAACTTGTCTTCTCACTGGAGGGGTTGTCTCTGTTCCTTCCTGCTCTCTCCCTGGATCTCCTCTCCTCTCTGTCTCTTCCTCCTCAATCTCTCTTTCCTGTCTCCTCATTCTTCTCTCTCTTTTCTCATGACATAGCTTCTTTCACCACCATCCGAAACTCTCGGCCAACACACCACCATGTCTTCGAATCTCGACTTGTCTCTCTGACATCACTCACCATCTCTCTGCTGACTGTCACCTCTCAGATCAACCCTAACCAAGACTGAATCAACTCCCCTCCACTCCAGGCCCCTGACAGCTCTTCCACGGCTCAACCCACCCCCACCCCCGACTACCTCACACCACCTCAGCAACTCACTACCTGAGAGCCAACCCACAACCTGACGGCAACATGACCCTGCACACCAACCTGCACGAATCGATCCTGTAGGTACATGTACATACTTCACATCAGGTCGGACCTTCTGATCCAGGCGGAAGGCGAAGGCGCAGGTCCAGGCTTCCTCCTCAACCCCCTCCTGCCTCGACTCCCTGCCTCTCCTCCTAAGCCCATCCAGCTCATCCAGAGCAGCAGCCCCAGCCTGCAGCAGAGCCTCTGTCACTCCACTCCACCCTCCACCCACCACTCCACTCCGCTCTCACTGGTGCATCCGCTTCAAAACCTGGTGCTCTGCATCGGCTTCAAAATCGGCGCGGCCGTGCCTACATCCGATCGGTGGTCCCCACATTACCCCACACGGGTCGCTTGCCGCTCGCACGTCCATTCGGCAGCAGCACATCGACAAATCGACTGCACCTCTCGAGCTCATCAAAATCAGATCGTTTGCTGTCCTGGCTGTCTGGTGGTGGAGTGGTGGACAGTGACAGCAGAACACAAAGTCTCTAAATCTCATCATCTTCCGAAGAAAACACAACCTTTCCGATCTATATCTGGATTAAAACACACATTATAGCACTTCAGTGGCTAGATAGCACTTACTTATGGTTTTTTTGTAGTGTTGATGTTGAGGAAATGTTACTTCCTGTATTCTTGTTGTTCTTAGTTTGTACTAGGTTGAAATGCATTTATTGTAAGTCGCTTTGGATAAAAGCGTCTGCTAAATGACATGTAATGTAATGTCAAGATAAAATGTTGTTCTTCCTGCTACAGCATTGAATTGTAAAGGAAATAAATGAGAATTAATGTCTATATGCACACAGATTATAATCCAAAATTCCATCTTCCAAGACACCTGGCAGATGAAACAAATCAGACAACCAGTAACATCAGTGGGGAGCAGCTGGGAGCAGACAGCGTAACCAGCAGCAGCTGCAACATCATCACAGGGGTGTAAATGAGAGCAGATTATGACGACCGCCAGTGTGTGAGCCGATGCTGGTCAGCTGACAGCGTGCACACGTTTACTGCTCTGTCAGCACAAACCTGATGCGTCTCCTATTCAATCACCCGATCAGGATGTGTGCCAGGGAGCACAGCAGGCTGAGGGTGGAGACTGGTCTGAGATCAGTCAGCAGCAGACAAGGCAGCAGGAACACCAGAGACACCAGAGAACACACTGATCTAGGAACAGCCATCCCTGAGACACTGTCAGACAACAGACTGGTGGAGACGACCAGATACAGGGTGCAGGTCATCAACAGCTCGATGACCTGGAGTAGAAGAAGAAACACGAGATGTTTACATCCTGTCTTTTGTGGGAAACTAAGGACATGTATTTCTATCTATTCTACATCTTGAATTGTGAATATGTAATCTAGAAGTATTCCGTTGGAAGAAAAATGTCAAAACCAAATGTATGTGCAGACTGACTTGCAATACAAGGGATGTGTGTGGGTTGGTTTATAAGTATCTGTGTGTTACCTGAGCTACATTAATCATCCACCCCCCCAGTGCAGGCAAGCTGGGCCACAGTCCTTTGCAGCCGGCTTCCACGATGTCCTGGTATTTGTGTCGGACTCTGACCATCGACACCGAGCCGCCGCTGAAAGATACAAGCACCGGCCACTGTGATGGATCGTTCATGATCCAATGTCACATCTTTCACCATTGTCACGGTTTTCAAAGCTACAGCATGCTGTCGTTGAACTACTATAAGCTATATATATATATGGATAATGTTCCAGAGAGTGGAGTCACTACAATGAGGTGTTTTTTTTTTACAGCTATAGCAGCGTATATAATAAAATGACAAACTCTGAAACCAATGAGGCAAAAGTAAACTCAAAGCACAGATGGACCCTTTCACATATCTTTTGCTCGCCACTGGTGAATGAACAGAACAACATGTTTGTGTATTTGGACTCTCAATTAGAGTTATATTCCCCCAAGGAGTCAGTATAGAACAGAAGGAATAAAGATGAGAACGAATCAGTTGTCACAAAATGAGAGCCGCCATTAATGAAATACAGATAGGAGAAAAAAACTGCCAAAACTCAAACGTAGCCAATGGCTTAAAATAAAAACATTCCACTGAGCACAGAGCTTTTTTGAGAAGTATACGGACCATAAGTTCTGCAGCAATGACACAAATAAGTTGCTTAGTATATCTGCTATCAGTAGAAACAAAACAACTGTTTTTACATAATAACATGTATGCAACCTAATTAGAAAGTGATATTGCAGATATCCAGAATATATTGGACACACCTTTGTTCCTCTTCATACAGACAGGCCACCAGAATCCTCCCGGTGTGGTTGCAGAACCAGGCGGACAGAACCAGCAGAACAAGACCCACATAACCTGACTGGACCAGGGCGAAGGGTAAACCCAACACAAAGATCCCCTGAAGGTAGATGAGAAAGGTGGAAAGAAAGACCATATGGGCAGGGTTGTGAGGGGGGTTAGAAATAAGAAGGACCAAGACCCCATTTAAAAAGGTGCTTCAAAAAATAAAAATAACCATGTCGCCATAACAATTTCTGCTTCAGCCCTGGATGAGTCGTTAGGTCCCTTTGTCCCTGTTTCCTGTCTCTATCCTGTCATACTATTAAAGTGAAAGCAAAAAAGATGATGACAAAAGAAAATCTCTCATCAGCTACACTTATTTTCAGAGTAAGAATTAGAACAAATAGAAACAATGCAGAAACTAAAATGTGTCTTACAGAATTTATTGTCTTAACCCTTGTGTTGCCTTCGGGTCATTTTGACCCGATTCAATATTTAACCCTCCTGTCGCCTTCGGGTCAATTTGACCCGATTCAATGTTTAATGTTGGTGTTCTTTCGGGAGTCAACAAACAAACATAAAGTACCTCACACTTAAACTTGGAAAACAATATTAATTCTAATAATTTTCTGGAGATTTTAATAGCTGGGGTCATATTGACCTCAAGGGTAAAATATGTTAGTAAATATAAAGGTAACAGGAGGGTTAAACATTGAATCGGGTCATATTGACCCGAAGGCGACAGGAGGGTGAAACATTGAATCGGGTCAAATTGACCCGAAGGCAACACAAGGGTTAAAACATTTGAAATGTACAAAAAATCTGGAACAGTTTTAAGACAAACTAGACAAAAGAAGAAAAATAGATATTATTACGGAAAGTTGGTAGGCGTACGGAAAGTGAGTCGTGATAACCAAAAAATGTAACAGGTGAAAGGTGTGAGGTACAAGAAGGTCAAGGTAAAAAGAATATAGGACATTAAAGTCCTTAATATACTACAATATGCCCAATTTAAGTCACTTCCATAATCGCCGATCACTGAAAATCATTAAAATGTGAGAATTCAGAAACTTTGTTTATAAGAAAAGAGAAAAGGAGAGATTAAGGAAGACCGTTGAAGAGGACAGAGTGGTTGGAGGATGAGGAGGCGAGAGGAGAGGAGAGGTTTGGCCTGATGCCTGGAGAGTTGGAGCATGCAGGAGACCAGCAGGAGCAGAAGGAAGAGGAGAGTCGAGCTTTGGCCCACGACCGAGGGAAAACGTCAGGCACTGCCAGAGAGAGAAGTGAAATGGAGGTGGGAGGCCAGAAGAGAAGAGGGTCGAGGAGATAAGGAGACAGAAACAGAGGAGGGAGGAGGAAGGAGAGGTGGGACGTGACCCATAGAGAGCAGGAGGTTGAAGGAGGAAGAGGACGAGGGGAGAGCAGAGGAGACGTAGACTCTACTTTGATGGAGCTGCTGCTTCTTGGATGTTGCTACATGGAGCTACACGGACTCACTCACAGAGTTGTGAAGGCTCAGACACAAACAGTCACACACACTGTGGACGAGCGCACATTCTCTCTCTTTCAAGTCACCATTTTGTGTCTGCTACGCATATGCTGATGGAGCTTTGATGTTCAAATGGAACTGCTGGTGATGAAAGCAGTTTGACGCTCAAGTATCTGGTTTCATCTCCCTCTCTCTCTCTCTCTCTCTCTCCCTCCGCTTCCCTTTCTCTGTGAGTTTTTGCCAGCTCATTCCTCATTGGTCACCCAACTCTGCTCAACACAACCTGGAGCCGCTCCCAATCACAAACGGGCTGCCTTAAGGGAGGAAAGAAAATCCCTGATTGATTCTGAGGGAGACGAAGATTTAGGTTTATCCTGCAATAAACTGTCACCCAATGCACCATATAGCCCATATAGCTGAAACTAAATAATCAATATAGACCACAGAGCAGCCAGGGTATCTCAGGGAGACGTGCTGAAAAAAAGAGTATGCTTATTTCACATTAACGGCTCCTGTCGGGACTGTCGGTGCGAGATGTCAACTGCTGCTCTTCAGGTCGTGCGCCATGTTTTATGCAAACACAAATGCCCTGTGCACAAAAAAAAGGAAGAGGGAAGTGTGTTTCCCTGCACCATGAGGGGAGGAGGTGGGCAGACGTGACCAGAAACAGGTTTGACATTTCTGTGAGGAACTCAATATTATGCTGACGCCTCTCTGACCTACATAAGTAAACAAGAGCATCAGCGAGACGACGGGCGTTTATATATTGTGATTCTTAATGCTTTTCATCTGTGCCACGTGGAATCGGGTCCATGCAGGTTCACCAGAATGTCCTGCAGCTCCGACTCCAGCAGCAGCCAGACTGTTGTGGACCAGCCCAGATCCGGCTGTAGCATTTATTCAGCCTCACTTTTTTTTGGTAGTGTCTTGGGATGTATTTGGCAGCTGGATTAACCAAATCACTTTCGACTGCAATCTTCCCA
The DNA here is from genome assembly GCF_029220125.1 of Pseudoliparis swirei. Classification (NCBI taxonomy): domain Eukaryota; kingdom Metazoa; phylum Chordata; class Actinopteri; order Perciformes; family Liparidae; genus Pseudoliparis; species Pseudoliparis swirei. The sequence goes on along the minus strand of NC_079399.1, from coordinate 15,318,259 downwards.
AAAGAAACATCCGAACATTTTACTTTTCCCTGTGGCTTGTGTTTGAAAAAAACATATTTAGAACTTAAATTTCCAAACCAGTTTACGGTAAGACAGTCAGAGGCCGTTAAATTGTAAAAACAAAAGGTCCAAAAGTCTCTCTTCTGCGATGAAGCCACACAGATAGGATCTGCCTCGTTCACAAGTCTTTAGAGCTGGATTTTTTTTTCTTAATTTTTGGCAGATAATTCCCTTTCTAATGAAAACTTTATGAAGCTGGCAGACCGTCATATCACATAGTTGTGTTGGCATCAGTATAAAACCACCGGAAAATACATATTTTCTTTTTAGCCTTGATAGGAGATCAAATTGATGTTCTTTTTCCCCCATTAATAAGACATCTGTTAGCCTCTTAACAAATGATCTGTCATCGTGGCTCTGATGTTTATACATCCGATACGTTCTGTGTCTGTTATTGTTACTCCGTGGTCATCCATCACCGTCTGAGATTTTCAAGCATCCAGTGAATCACCACCTTTCATAAAAGACTCATTTCTGCTCCGCCAGTCATCAAGTCGTCGCCTCAACTCAACCGATCTGTGACCTGAACCAAATGGATTACTGAGCAATCCATTTGGTTCAGGTTCCTGATTACATTGAGCTGGAGGTCATGAATAACCTACAAAACATGAACAACCCCACCCCACAAACAAGCCCATACTTTTAGCACATTCTAGAAGAAAAAAACTAATTTTGAATTAAAAGAACAGTCAAATAGAAACTATTCAATTCACAAGAGTGTTTCACGTGCAAATTAATTCAAATATAACTAAGCACTGAGTTTACACAAGTAACGAATCATATATTTGAACGGGGAATTCAAACCAGCAAAACAGAAAATATATCACAAACTCAGTTTTTCTGCCTCGCACGGATACTCGGTCTCTAATTAAAGCAGAACAATATCCGTCTCTCAGATAGATGGACTAGCATCAATACACCGAGCACATAACATACTTGATTATCTATTAAATATCATGTGTTTGTCTACGTATTTAGATAATGACAACAGCGCCGACCGGCAAATGACAGCATTTGATGTAAATTCACCTGGCCTGCTGAAGGAGACGCGTGTCTTCATTTGTTAGCGTCTGTGTGTTTATGTGTTTGTGTGTGTGTTTGTGTGTGTGCGCATAGGCCTATGCATGCGTACACTGTATTTCCATCCTAATGTCACAATGTTCTTTTCAGACCCAGTGACGCTGTTCAATTACACCGCAGTTATGAAGCGAAGGGACAGATTTACATGAGTGCATCAGTTGAATACAGCTCAGCGTTTACGGCGTAATAAGCTATTAGCATCACCGCCACGAGGACGCTCTGTGACCACGAGCTTTTCTTTTCTTTTTTCTTTGACAATTTGATTCACACTGTATTTGATTAAGAAGACTGGAGAGCGCCTGACAAACAGCCTGCAAGACCACGGAGCATTGTTCCGTTGATATGAAAACACGACGCGGCGAATCAAATAGTCTCCATGCTTAATGCTTTTTAAATGTAGTGTGCAGCCCGGCGCCTAAACGGCGGCCATCTACATTAACATTTGCATTTTGCAAGCGAGAGAGAGAGAGAGAGAGAGACATAGCGTGTCCCAACAACATAAATGAATACCAAGTTTGCATGCTGCAGTAAACATGGGATATGTTATCAGGAGATCTAACTCAGCAGCCAACGCAACATTTGAAATTTGGGCTTCAGGCCCTGATTGAATAACTTTAACCAACACATATAATCCATTGTAATGGATTTGGCTTTGTGTCATTCTTCTTTACAGTACATTCATCTGGAAGAGGCTTAATCTGCTGTGACTGTTAAATGCTTTCCCCCACATATAATACACATTGGGATACATTTGGGGTAATATGTCTTTTAACCTCCTTAGCCCCACCCGATTTTTGAGGTTTCTGCTTGAAATGACATACCCAAACTAAAAAGGGTGTAGCTCTGCAACCACAAAAGCTATTTGAATAATGTTGGTGTTATAATAAAGGCAACACATGTGAGCTTTTGTTCAGATTTGTAAATATGAGTGTATATGTGACTGGTTAGGAGTAAATAAAGATGAAACTTCGATTTTCATAGAAGTTTCAGGTTCGATTAGGAAAAAAAGCACTTTCAGGATGAATATGTCCTGGATGGATGCAAAGCAAAGGCCTAAAATCACCCTGATAATAAAAAAACTTGTGAACAGACTCTCTGCAAAGTATGACTCAGGAAAAATAAAGCAGAACAATAGTTGGAGAGTTTTTAGTGAAGAGAATTCAGGCGTGGTCTCTAAAATTTGCATTTGGGCACATTGGAGCACCATCTGTGCCATTTGACTTTTCTCATGTACCAAACCATTTATTTCACTTTCCCTTTTGGTCTTCAATACATCCAAACACATAATTCTGTGGCTTTAAAACAGTAAACTAAAGATAAAAAAAAAAAACATTAAACAAAGTGCATGTGCGTTGGGGCTAAAAAGGAAAGGGATCCCATTAGTTACATGATTCAGATGCCTGGAAAGAAAGAAATCATATTCAGAAGTCTAAAATAAATGACGGGGTTCGACAATGTTTTACAGTAATCTGAATTGATAAACTAAGCTGGGGTGAATAAGATAAAATAATGTGGAAAAACAACAACATTGTAATGGGTGAAAATCCGAAAGTCATCAAATATTCTCCTATATTGTGGTGTAATTTTTTCTTCTGTCCTTTACCTCCCACGTAAAGCAAATCTCAAGGACTGCATTCTTTCATCTACGTAATATTTTAAAAATCAGGCACATCTTGTCTCAAAAAGATGCAGAAAAATTGGTTCACGCGTTCGTTACTTCGAGACTTCATTTCTGCAACTCCTTATTATCAGGCTGCTCTAATAAGTCTCTTAGGTCCCTCCAGTTGATCCAGAATGCTGCAGCTCGTGTTCTCACTAAAACTAAGAAAAGAGATCACATCACTCCTGCACTAGCTGCTCTGCACTGGCTACCCATAAAATCAAGAATCACTTTTAAAATTCTTCTCTTAACCTACAAAGCCTTGATTGGTGATGCTCCATCATATCTTAAGGAGCTTGTAGTACCATATTGCCCCACTAGAGAGCTGCGCTCACTAAATGCGGGACTACTTGTAGTTCCTAGAGTCTTAAAAAGTAGAATGGGAGCCAGAGCCTTTAGTTATCAAGCTCCTCTTCTATGGGACCAGCTTCCACCTTCAGTCCGGGAGGCAGACACAGTCACCTCGTTTAAGAGTAGACTTAAGACTTTCCTCTTTGACAGAGCTTATAGTTCGGGCTGAATCAGGTTCACCTGGTCCAGCCCCTTGATATGCTGCTATTGGCTTATAGCTGCCGGGGGACGTTTTAGGATGCACTGAGCACCTATCTCCTCTTTTCTCTCCTTAGGGATGAATTTTCATCTCTCAATCACACGTTACTAACTCTGCTGTCTCCCCGGAGTCCTTTTGACTTCACGTCTCATGGGGTCATCGGACCCTATGAGACGACATAGATCCTATCTGCCTGATGGATCATCGAGGTCTGGATCGTGGAATTCCTGCTCCTGACTACGCCACTGTCCTGTTGAGACTCCGCCCACTCCTCCTCCCCACCGCCATCTGCCTGATGGATCGTGGAGGTCTCCATCGTGGAATATGCCTACTATGAACTATTCATACACTCTGTCACATTCATTGAATGCATTTTAACTCTAAATCTGTCCTTCTGTACACATTACATCTATTGTTCTGTCCATCCTGGAGAGGGATCCTCCTCTGTTGCTCTCCTGAAGGTTTCTTCCCTTTTTTCCCCCCTGAAGGGTTATTTGGGAGTTTTTCCTGATCCGATGCGAGGTTTTGGGGAAGGGATGTCTATGTGTACAGATTGTAAAGCACTCCGAGACAAATTTGTAATTTGTGAAATTGGGCTATACAAATAAACTGAATTGAATTGAATTGAATTAAATGACTTGTGACCATGCCAAAAACTGAATAAGTTTACCTGTATAGCATTTGTGACGTTCCAGCCAGCCTCCCATGCGGTGATGCTTAGAGTGGGATTCACACTTCTGCAGCCGGCATTGGGGCTCTGATCTGGTTTAACCAAACTCATCCTCCTCATCCTCCTCTCTTCATCAAGGCTGGTGCAGAAGTGAGAAGTCCCCTCCACGGTTTCCTCCTCTCCATCCTCAGAAAGTCTCTGTTTCTGCGTATTCCCGCTAAGCGTCCTGCTGGATCCCGTCTTGTTCCCTTGGCTGTGGTTGAAACTCTGGTTCTGCTCACTGTTGCTTCCCATCTTGTCAGCGTCCGTCTTCAAGGATCTTCTTCCTTTGCCATGACCGTTGGTGTTTTTGAACCACAAGGAGTGGCAACAAGGAGTGGCAACTGCTGAAGTTATGGTCATGGTTCTGGGTCCAGTGGAGATCACAGTCGCTCTGGTTTCTTTAAGCGCCGGGCTCTCCTGCAGCAAGGTGCTGGTGGATTCTGGGACACTGGGATTATCTTGCTGAGTCTGAAACAAGGTTCTATTTCTTCTGGTGTCGTCTGAGCTTGTGTTATTTCGGTCTGCGATGTTGTCAAAAGGCAATCTGCTGTCCTCGCCATAGGTTCTGTTCAACTCATCACTGTGGGTCAGAATCAGCATCTCCTCGTCCTGCTGAAAGAACCTGCTGATCAAAACCACTCGATTGAATGTTGAGCCCTCGTCCACTTTAAACCAGTTTATTTGTACACCAGTAGGGAGACCAACTGGTGCCAGCATCTGGCCAGTTCCAAAAAGAACTGAAGCTCTTAATGGCAATTCCTTCACACGAAGGAAAATGACATAATTAATTTGACAGACCACGTCACGCTATGTTGGGGAAAAGTAGAGATGAACTTACTGAAAAACAACAACAGATATAATATATTAAGAACAATATTAATATCTAAAAAGAACATCCAATAAGTTATTTTTGTTGACTTGTAAAGTACATTGTCACTCCCACTCTTGAAAAGTGCAATATATAAAAACACTTTACCTATCTATTTTTCTACTTTGGCATATATCAATGCATAGTGTTGTATATTAGAACAAGTATATATATGATTAGTCCTGAAACACATTTCTGCATCCATAATAAAAAGATATTTTTGTGTCTATGTCAATTATCTTGACAATTACTCCACAGCTTAATATAACATATAATATTGAATATATTGTGTTAAAACAAATGATAATACAGCTATCAGATTCTGATGTAAATTGACTCACCTTGATGTCCAGTCTAGATGCAGCCTTGCCACTGTCCAGCCCCACAGAGACCCAGCAGCACTGCAGGGCTGCCCAGAGCTCCGAGGCCAGCGAAGAGAGCCCATCTTCAGCCTCACTGTGTGCAGAGTCAGCCTGGAGGTCTGAGGGTCTGGGGGATGCTTCACTACAACTGGACACATAAACATACTCATATACAAATTCAACCCTTGGACACACACACTCACAATGTCTTCCTGTAGAGAAACTGTATACAAACAACAGCGTCTCCCTCACACACACAGACGCGCGCGCACACACACACGCACGCACACACACACACACACACTTGCATAACTACACACATGCACAGGTGTATGAAGTGATTGACAAGTTGGTGAACTGTAACATTATAATATGCTGATGTTTCCGACAGTGAAGGAGTAAACAGCCAAGTGGCCTTCACGGTAGATACGTAGATTCTGGGATAAGGTGGAGAGCCAAACTTAACTTTTACATGCTGATATAGAGTACTCATACGATGCAATAGCACTGCTGTAATTAAAAGGTTACCCTTCAGGCTTAATGGTTCTGTTTTGATCATTAATAACTGTGCTATATCTGTGTCATGAATCTTCAACCTTTGCATCGTCATTAAAAATCTACTTCAACTAGTTTTCCATTTCACTTTAGAAAACTTTTTTGGAAGCTTAAAAAATGAGTTTAACAACAAAATACTCAAACGGATACTTTAGGACTCTGTGCACCGTCGGCTTTGAGGACTGTATGTGCTCCAGCTTTGCCCCTGACTGTGGTGAGTTGTGCAGGGCAGCAGGAGGAGCCACAGAACAATACACAACTCCTACAACTCTGGACACAACTACTCACAAACCTCTATCCAACTCTTCACTTCTCAAGTATTTCTGTGCTCCATTCACTGCTTTTCAACTCTTTTATTTTGCCTTCTTTTCTCTATGTCAGTGGCAGCCAAGGCTTTGCTGATGCCACCGTTCATTTGCTTTGTCTTTATATTTACTCCATTATATTTCAACGGCAACTGTTGTTTATTAGATATACATTTTACATTTATTTGACTGATACATATAGGCTAATAGTAACTTAACATTGAACATACAAAACACATCAGGTGATTATATTTATATCCACCAGATTATCTATCTATGTATCTATGTATGTATCTATCTATCTATCAGAAGAAGAAGAAGAACTGAGAGCAAGAGGAGTGGGGAGAGAGAGAAAGAGGGGGGAGAGGATAGAGAGGGGTGGGGGGGGAGCGAGAGAGAGAAAGAGAGAGAGAGAGAGTTTGGGTCAACTTCTGTGAAACTTTCCTCTGACACTAAACGCGACACAGAGCTGCGCGAGAGGACCTCCAGCGCTGACTACGCAGCGCGCGCGCGCCACGATATCAAACCTCAAGACAGGACGAAATGAAGCGACTCCGGCTCGTGCTCCTGACCGCGTTGCTATGGCAATGCAGCTATGCCCGGCAGAGAGGTGAGTCCTCACGAGACTGATCGTCCCTGATTGATAGGGCTCGAGATCAATACGCCGATACTCGGCACCGCGAGAGTAATGTACCGCAGAGCGGGACCCACATGGGCTCGGGGTCACGCCCTCGGGGCCGCTGCTCATTTCCCTTCATAAGCTAATCAGTCAACGGCTAGCTCCACGTTTGAGCTAGTTAGCTCAGGGGGAATTAAGTGTCATGTCTGACCACGAAGAAGTCTGCCACACGTCCTCACCAAAAACACACACACTATTTTTGCAGTTGGGTTTCTTTAATGTTGTTTATCGTTGACAGAACCGGTCAAATCACACGGGAAACCCCTTCATTGACAAACCGTGTCGACCCCAATTAAAACAAAAGGAGACACGCGTGTGAGCGGACCGCTGTGTGAGACGTTCACGTGGCCTGAGGACTTTCCGAAACAGCGTAAATCATCAGCGGTCAGACGTGTTACTTGGCTTTGTTTGTTATTTTCAGACTCGTAAATCAAGTCAATGCGTTAGATCTTGTTATAGCTCAAGTATGTACGAACACAGCACACACATGTGTCATCTGGATTGCCCTTTACAGAGTTCATCATGGCCCAGTGTGCCCCGGATGTCACCTGGTCCTCAAAGCTGTGTCCACCCCAAAGGGACTCTTGCTTTCTACTCTTTACATAGTTCCAGTCACTCTTAATGTACACAGAGTACTTTTACTGCACTACAATGAGGGAAAGTGATGAGAACAGCGTTTCCGAAGCCAATCATATGTATGCTACCGAATAGGCCACATGTCTCTGTTCCTTTTTTACAAATCAAGATTCAGAAGATTCAGTTTGTAAAAGGATAAAGAGAGTTATCTATTCTCATCGTTTTTTTTGACAGTGTACCATATTGGTTTGGGATTTTTTGCAATTTGGCCAGGGGTCACTTTCCAAGTGATACGAAGTTCAGATTGTCATTTGATATTTCATTTTAAAAGTATGTAGTGTTTCTATCTGTGTTCTACTGACGCTCAGGCTGCCCTCAGTGTATTCCTCTCAGAAAGCTAACAATCAATCACATCGATTTGGAATTTATAAAATACCATTTTCAATGTTTTGCACCACAAACTAAATTCAGTTCCTATCCACTTTGTGGCTATGCTGGCAGACAAATACATCTACATAAATCTGCATGCCTGGATACCCCCAGGGTTTAGTGAGAAAATATTCTGCGTTTGTCGTTCAGGTGAACCAAACCTTTAAAAGATAAAATGAAGTCATGAAATGCATTTGAGAGGAGCTGCTGCTCCTTTAGTTGGTGTATTTTTGAGGCTGTGAGAGATTAATTATGTGCTTTTCTGTGGGTTAGGGCCGTGACACTGTCAACAATGAAAAATGAGCAACAATGCCCTCAGCAGAGACGAGGATTGACAGCTGGGACATAATCAATATTGCATGGTGCACGATAAGAGTCCAAATATTCATGCAAAAAACGGATTCCTATTATTAGTCAAATTGTCCCACTTATTACACGAATACTGGAGAATACATGAACATGGTTGGTAGGCTGTTTGAACATGTGAGTGTTTGCAGGGTTTGTTTGCAGGTGTGTGTGTGTGTGTGTGTGTAGAGCGAGGGGTTTGGGCGTCTGTGACTGCTGCTCGAAAGATGAGACAAATTTAGTGCTCGTCATGCTTTTTTCTATTTATCCACTTCAAAATATCTCCAGCTACTGTTTAAACCAGGAGGGCTTTAGACCTCCTGCAAAGAGGCGGCGGATGGGAAGGGGGAAGGCTGCCATCAGGATGTGTGCTTCTCGTCTATTCTGTGTGTGTGTGTGTGTGTGTGTGTATGAGAGAGAGAAAGTGAGTGGAAGAGGGCGGGAGAGGCCATCTGCATTAGGAGCATCATTACCAGGCGTGTCAGCCAGGCGTGCTCTCTATCAGCGACAGAGCTCAGAGAGACGCCAGGAGATAATCAGAAAGAGAAGAGGAGGAGGAGGGCTGAGATGGAGAGGAGAGAGGAAGGAGGGTGTGTTGAAAAGTTATGAGGCGTTGCAGGAGACATCGATGTTAGAGAAAGGATGGGTGAAGCAGGTAGACGGAAGGTCCAGAGGGTAGGAAAGAGAGAGGAGGAGGAGGAGGAGCAGGAAGAAGAGGAGGAGGAAGATGAGGAGGAGGAGGAGGTTGAAGCAGCAGGATGGAGTAGTGAGGGATAGACAAACAGCGGGTTGTTGAATGGAAATGGAAGCTGTAGAAAGCCTCAGAATTAAAAAGGGTTTTTTAAATGCTGGTTTTAAGGAGATGGATGGAAACACTTTAGTCGGAAGCAACTTTAGAAGAGGGTCGGGCAAAGGGATTGTCTTTGTTGCGGAGTGAGAGATAGACTGAGATAACACTGAAGCAGTTATCGCTCGGTCGATCAATGGAGAGAAAAAAAAGATAATTTGTATTACTTGTTATTACATTTTTGATAGTTGAATTGATGTTTCACTGTCTTTGAGTGCTGGAACATCGACAGCTATCTGGCTCTTTACAACAGAGACATCCCGTGTTCTTGTTTGGTCTGTGCTCTTTGAAGTCGACATGGCTCAGTTGGAAAAATGTGATGAATGCACATATTTGTGCACCAATAATGTTCTATCAACGTGTGATCTAAATGTGATAGGAGTCGGGAGTTTGTTTCTGGCTTTGGTTGCTTCCGCATTGGAGATGGATACCAAAACTGATATGGCTTATTGGTGCGATACTGACTCAAATGGCAGGATAACTTCAGGATAAGTTAAGCCTGATGTTGCCTTACACACAATAATGATCCCAGCCTCTTCCACACAGTGAGGCATACATCAGAACCAGGTCTGAGAAGTTGCCAGTTAACTTGTTGCAGTTATGTGTGAATTAATGTGGATGTTACCAGTCCCATTGACATCAATGGATATGAAGTACACTCACTAGAGACACCAGTGTGAAATGAATCCAAGGATTGTAGACAAACTGTTACTTATTCATAATTTCGCTGTCCTGCAAAAACCTCATCCTGCATCTTCAGTAAACATTTCAGGAAAACTGATTGATTTTCCTGCTGATGGTTATCGGACTTTGGCATATTCAAAGGTGAAGCGTGATCCTGTGAAATAGGTTTTCTTTGCGAGGTTCTAAGCTGAAGAATAATTTTGAGATAAAAGGTCTCAGATGTGTTTATTTGTTTATGGTGATGTGGATTTAACCAAGCCACAGTGAATGTGATGTGAACCCAGAGTAGGTTCTTCTGTCCGTACGAGAAATCAACATTTTCATGGAGTGAATTCATCCCGATGTCATAATGTTTCTAAAATATGTTGATCTCAGTCTGCTATGTCAATGCGAAAGCAGCCGGGCTTAGATAAATGGATTTAGAGGAATACACCAGAGAAAAAGCACTCTAAAGTTTTCTGGCTGAATCAGTGAATTTATATGCATGTTTCCTTAAAAATAAGAGAAAAGGGAAGTAGGGAAGGAGCGTAGGAAGGACAGGAGAAGAAAAACCAGGAGAATGTAAAAGGATGTCTGTGCTGTAATGATGGGTTAAGCACTATGAGGCAAAATGATATGTAGTCGGTTAAAACATGCAGATGAATGCAGATTATGGAAAGACAAGTGCAGAGTGGTTGGAATGAATACAGACACACATTACACACTCATCTGTGACTCCCGCAGTCCCATTCACACCATATAAGAGGTGAAATAAGGATTCAGATGCTTTACTCAAGTAAAAAAAGCAATACCAGAGAGCAGAAAAAATATCAGTCAGAATCAGAAACTGTTTATTGCCGAGTAACGGTAATAAATTGTGCTGGGGATGTTAGTGTATGAGTCAGCGGAGGTTTTATTGATGAGCCCGACTGCAGCTGGAAAGAAACTGTTTTTGTGAGTTCTTGTTCCTGATGGACCACAGCCTCCTGCTACAGGGAAGGGACTCGCATGTGTCCACCCTCGCATGGTCGATCTCCCACCTGCAGGCGGACTCCTCCCCACCAGAGATGAGTCCAACTAGGATGTCGAGTGATAGACTGGTGACTGGAGGTGCAGCTGTTGGTGTACTGGGAGAGGAGCAGTGGGGAGAGAGCACAACCTTGGGGGGGAACCAGTGCTTATGGCCCGAGAGACTGAGACACGTTTCCCTGGCTTCACATGCTGCTTCCTGTCAGACAGGAAGTCTGGGACCCACCTGCATGTGGATACTCCGTTACAATTACAAATCCTGCATTTTAAATGTAAGAGGAAAATGTACGTAAGCAAAGGTATACTTTCTATGCATTACTAGATTATATTTAGCCATGCATTAATGTGTAACCCTCCTGTTACCTTTACATTTACTAACATATTTTACCCTCGGGGGTCAATTTGACCCCAGCAATTAAAACCTCCAGAAAATTATTAGAATTAATATTGTTTCCCAAGTTTAAGTGTGAGGTACTTTATGTTTGTTTGTTGACGACCTAAATAGCCCTTTAAATATATTAAAAAGTTGATATTTCTTATATGTTTGACACAGTGAAAAACAGCCTGGGGTCAAATTGACCCCAAAGAACACCGACATTAAACATTGAATGGGGTCAAATTGACCCGAAAGGTAACAGGAGGGTTAAATTGCAGTTGGTAGAAGTGGAGCTGAATTAATATTCTGTTCGGTAGATTAGATTATAGCAGTGCGTCCTTGCTGTATGTTCCTCATAAATTAATAGTTTTTTTCTGCCAATCATGAATCCATCACTACATCATTTTGGGGCCATTGTGGGTCAGTGGTTAGCGAGTACGTCTTTCAATCAGGGCGTTGGCGGTTCAATCCCCGTCCTAGTCGATGTGTCCTTGAGCAAGACACTTAACCCTGAATTGCTCCCCGTAGCTGTGTCTACGGTGAATGATGTAACACGTAAATTGTCTTTGAGAACCTTAAAAAGCGTTATATACATTTTATGGATTATTATTATTATTATTATTATTATTATTTTTATTATTATCACCTAAATAATTGTTTCAGAACTGCTGCTTGCTCAGGTGCTATGAAGGGTAATATAATATTATGTTATGTTGGGTGTCTGCTGATAATATCACCAACAAATCACCAAATCAATATGATCTGCCTGTTGGCTGCAGCTTTTTGGACATAGAGTCTGATATCTGAATCTATATATATGAACTAAAAGAAAAGAACTATAGCCTAGTGTTGTGACATCTTAATTGATTGGTCTTTCTTTTTTCTTATTTTCCCTCAACACACTCACTGGGCACTTGGTGTACGTGTATGTCTGCTTAAACTAAGCGTCATTTTATTTGACAGATTTGATTTACAGCACTTGTATGTCGTGTGTGTGTTCATAACGTTTTGTCAGACCGTGTTTGTGAAGTTGTCGACAGCTTCAAGGCAGCCACAAATTAATCCATGACATTGTGCCAAAGACACAGATCACATGAACACCAACAGGTGTGTGTGTGTGTGTGTGTGTGTGTGAGTGTGTTCTTTAGAGGACTTCTCTGGGGGCTAAAATTAGCCAGGTGCGAAGTGCTAAGTTGGAACGCTGCTGTATCCTTCCTGTCAATAAGAAAGACACAGAGCTGGAGCGGAGCAAGAGAGAGAGGCATTCGGTGGCACTGACGTTGACATTTAAAATGTTAGTCGGGTTGTTGTTTTTCTTGACACTTGTCCCAGTGTGGGGCGGAAGTAGGTCAGGACGAAGGCTTTGCAGCTGAGTGATACCTGCTCATTCAAAATAAAAAATAAAGTGTGCACTAATAATATACTTTATGAATTTGAATAGAACAAAATCACAGCAACATTACATTGGAGACGAAGTGCTGTGAACAGATCGATTCATGATGAGTCTCAGCTCCTACGAGTAGATTTGCCGCGTTGAGCATGGTGGTGTATTATTGGTAATTCAACCTATGCGTCCTCATACATTTGGGATTAGTGGACAAGGTTGCGTTGTGTGACACGGTCTCATGTTTTATGGGCCCGTGTTTATACCCCAATGCATGTGTGATGAGACTCAAACCATTTGGTTCGGTTTGTTTCCAATATTTGATTATTTGCATGCATCATTGGTTGCGTATTAGTGTGTGCTTATTACAGTCGCGTCACATTTGACTTGTGCTTTTCCCCGCGGGGCTTTGCTGCCTCGTACAAAGCACATCTCGAAATCTGAGTCTGTGTGTGTGTGTGTGTCCGCCCATGTGTGCATGTGTGTGTGAGTGTTCCCTCGCTTTTTTGTTGTCAGAACAGCATTGATAATGCTGAGGAGGAAATCAATAGTTAATTCTACCAGGGACACAATAGCTGCTCTGCCCAGCTCCATTTCACTGCGGGCTGGGACACAGAAAGCATGAGTTGATGAATTGGTGAAGTGTGTGTGTGTGTGTGTGTGTGTGCGTGCAAGTTCATACAGGGTGTACATGTGTGTGCTGCGCCCAGGCTGTTTACTGTGCCGCCTAAAAAAATAAGCAATATTGTGAAATGGATTCCTAGGAAAGGACATAAACATCGTACGCTGGCGGACGACGAACTTTGTGGTTGGAGTACAACTCCCAGCTTCATTTGGAACATTCCCATATTTATCTAAAAAATATTTGAACATTTATTCGTCGATTTAGTCAAACAAAATATTTGTAAAAAAACAGTGCTCCACGTTGAAAAGTAAAAAAGAAAGTTAGTATCTTGTGAAGCCACATATACTCTTCTCAACTTCAAGGTTTCAGTGAAGCATTTCATCAGCGGGCGATTACGACGAGCAATCTTCACGCCGAGGAACCAGTCAGTGCAGTTTGATGTTTTCACCCGGCTGCTGCTGTGTAGGTAAATTGCTTTCTAGCAGCATTTTACTTTTATCTTACCGGGTAGCTTGAATAGTGACGAGCAAAATGTAGGTTAGTCCTTGAGATTTCTATTTCAAAAGGCATTAAGGCGAGCGGCGAAGCTACGTTGCTGAAAACGGCTGAAAACATATTTTTCCTCAATCGATCACTATCTGTCATTGTCGATTTATTGATCTTATCTTAATCACAAAATGTCAGCAGAAAGTGAAACAAGGTGACGGACAGTGTTCAAATGGAATATTTATTTATTTATTATTTATCCAGCATGTCTATGATGGATGGAGAGATAGATGTGAGTGTGTGTTCGCTATGAGATGTGACACGGTGACCTTGTGGCTCAAACACTGCACGCCTAACATCCAGATGTACAGCTGCTAAAACAGAGGCTATTGACCCTACACACACACAAACACACACACACAAACACACACACACACAAACATACGAATGTCTGCAGCTGCAAATACTTTGGAATGACCTCTGTTTCTTCATCTTCCTTTCTCTGTGTCCTCTCCCCTCTGTCTCGCTCTCTGATCTTTCTTGGTGCTTATATTTTCCCAAAGAGCTTCCTGTGGTAACATATGGTGTCAATAATGAGCCCCCCTGCACACACACACACACACACACACACACACACGCAGAACTTTCCCCTCCTCCGCTACTCATAATCCTTTCATGCCCTCTCGCCTACTTCTTTCTTTCCTGTCCGCCCTTTGCTCTTTCTCGCCGTCTCATTTCATTCCTCGGCCTCCCGTTTGGCCTTTTCTTCAGCCGTCACTCTTCTTCTTTTGGTGTTCTCTCCGTATCGCTTTCTTTTTTGTCCCGTCACCTCTTTTTCCCTCTCCCCTCTTGCACTCCTTTCGCCGGTATTCTTTTGATGAGATGACGCTGATAAGACTGGGACGGCACCGATGTTAGATATCAAATCAGCGGACGACATCTGTGGCTGTCCATAACTGATATGTGCATTGTTTTACAAAGTGGGCACCTAAATACATCTTAATCCTGGGAAAAAATCAACAGTAAATTGGGAAAAAGGTTTTCATTTTTTCTGAAGATGGACTTCTTATAAATCTCTGCATTCTGTGCTCTGTCGTTTCTCCATTTCACATCCTTCCCCCTCTTTGTCGATTCCCCCCCTCATCTCCTCCTCCACCTCCCCGCCGCTATCTGTCATTCATCCCATGTGGGAGGGCCGCTGTCAACCTCCGCTGCCATCGCGGAGCTCGGCGTCTGGCTTCAGCTTGTTTGTCTTGCGACTCCTTCACCGGCGGTTTCTGGAGCTCTTATTGTTCTTTTCCAGCTCAAATCACTGCGGCTCTAAACCTCTGTTTACCCACAGCGAGCTCACTGAGAGCAAGCTGTCTTTTACAGGCGGAATCTGTCTGACGCCGGCAGTTCAAAGGAAGCCGTAAAGCAAGACAGATGCCCCCCCAGATCTGTTTGGGATTCTTTTGTTTGTTGTTGGTCTCGGTTTGTGTGGAGGCTTTCTTCTGAGTTAAACTTTGGGAACTAGTTCTCAGTTTGTTGATTTTGGTCCGCGGCTGTTTTGCCTCTGAGCCCTCGCTCTGTTTTTTTTTGTAGGTCGTTTAGCTACAACTTAGGAACACAGCAACGTGGTTTATTTGAATCAGAGATGATCTGGTTTTGGATGACGCGTCTGGTAGTGCGGTTCATCGTCACTATTGTCGGGTTGCAGTGAGCAGGTTTAAATGAACACGTGTGAAGTCAGAACTGTGGGAATGACGTGAGTTCCCATCAGAGTATATGCATGAATGTGATAGGTTCAGGCGTAGCCTCTCAAAATCTGAAATTAGATTTTGATACAAATGACTTATGACTTGGATTGAATACTTATAATTAGGTTTCTTCCCTTCAGAGTATTTTCTTGGGAATTCTCACCAAAACTAGTTTTGGAAGGCAGTGACAAATGTGACTTAGCCAATGGGGGCGTCATATCAGAACATCTTTATATGTGTTGCTCTCCTATGTTTACTTGCTTTAGAGGACCTGTTGTTTTATTATTGATTCACATTGTTTTTTAGTTGTGCTGGCACTTGAGCTTTAAAACTCCTTATTTTTTTACCAAAATTCAATCAATCACGTACAATGTAAAACGTAATTCTTCAAAGTGTTAAAACAAAACAAAACTGCATGTCAATGGGATTATAAGCAATTTTCTTTCAAAACTGCCATATTTAATTCATATTTAACCCTCTTTATTTAGCCCAGACTAGATTGGGGACACGGCAGAAAAGATCTGGAGACACAGCAAAAGACGTGTGTTCTCAATGCCATTTAGTGCATTTCTTTTTCTTTTTCTTGAGAGTTGTGAAAAAACCTAAAACCTTCACAGAACATATTTAAACAAGCTTCCCACCGACATCAAAATGCTTTGTGGATAATGTTTAAAAGTGTATTCTCACACTGCTGCGGGTCTTTGTGGTCGTAACGTCTGCGCTGTGGCATCTTGTTAGACTGCTGTTCCTCTGAAGTGGAGTAAAGATGGATATAGGCTGGTGTGGCTAGATGTGACCAATTACCTCACCCACGACCTCCTTGTTCAACACATGGTCACAACATGGTTTTCACAGTGTGTGTGTCAGAAATATAGAAAGACATTGTTCGAGAATGCCTTTGGATGTTTGTTGCTGCATGTGTTGTTCCCTTTGTGTGTATCCTGCTGTGGTGATTTTGTGTCATGACCTTCAATATTAAAGCAACCTCTAACCTCTCACATTCATGAACTTTGACCTGTCCAGGTCACCGTCCGCTCCCTAATGTTATCATGACCCTAGTCTGGTGTAGGGTTGGGTACCGGAAACCGGTGCCAATGTTATTGCACGTCTTGCATTCATAAAAGTAGGCCAAGAAATAATAAATTAGCCATTATAACCATGTTTAAGCTAGCTCGTAGCTGTTACCGGGAATATAATTACGGAGGAATAAAGACCGTGGGGCGTCACTTTGTTTCAGTCGACCTCTCGCAATCAGAAGCAAAACTTTATTTGTCACGTGTCATCTTCAGTCCCTCTGATTGGTTGTTCTCTTTGCCCATCAAAACAGTGACAGGATTAACCCTATAAATATACATTCATAAATACATATATATGCACATACATAAGTACATATTTACATATGTGGCACCCTGGACATTTTAAGGGCAAATCTGGTCAGAATTTGTATTGTATTGTGTTAGTATCTTGCCCCCATCATCCTTATTTTCTTGTTCTTATCATTTTAAACGCTTTGTGTTAACTTAAAACTCGCCTGCTTTCACCTGAAGCAGCTGCAGGGCGATACTCGTGTTCGCCAGTAGGGGGCAGTAGCGAGTTTTGCCATGACTGGCGCTGTAATTCTTGTTTCAACAAGTTAGACCAGCATTATGGAGGACTTAAAATGACTTAAGTATAAATAAATAAATGCATGAATAAATACAAGAATAAATAAATAAATGTATAAATAAATAAATAAATACAAGAATAAATGTATAAATACAGAAATAAATACAGAAATTAATAAATATAAGTTATAACTGAACAGGACATCATTAAATAAATGTATTTCTACATTTCTGTATTTCTTCATTTATTTATATCTCTATTTATGTGTCCACACGTATTTCTTCATTTATTTATGTGTGACATTTATGTGTCCGTATATTCAAATGAGCTGGGCGGTCCGAACCTCATTGTTGAACAGGATTGGTCAAGTCGGAGAGCAAGACAGAAGCAATCGATCCCTAGCACTTGGACCTGTAGACGAACAGCGTTTATTATGCATTCTTGTCTGTACATTCTAAATACTACTGTTGTTGAGTCACGGAATGTAATTTAAGGATGTTTTCAGCCGAGAAGTTAGTAGTTTAAGCATCAAATCTGTGGTCGATTTATCGAGATTCAGCCTAATAAGGATATGTGACGGAGATTTGAGGTCCTGCTCGCGGGACCTCTGAGCTCCGGGCGGTCAGCGCGCTGTGTGGCCGCCGAGAGAAGCCTGATCTCGGCAGGACTTTTTGAAATGCTCCGCTGGCTCTGACATTTCCGTAGCGGCTAAACATGAGATATAATTAGGTTTTGGAGGATCTAAAGAGCACAAATAGTTTATTATTTATTAAAAGATAACGTTACGTCAATTTGACTGAGGGTTAAGATTCATAAGTTCATATTGTAGCGACCCTGGGTCAGGAAAGCTACGAGACGTTGTATAGTTATTACCGTTTATTCGTAGCCTACGCCAAACAACAGTGAACACCGCAACACATTCTACTCCACTGTAAAGTATTTTACAGTGAATAATTGGAGTAAATTCATGAGCAAGAACAGTTGATGTGGTGACGTCACAAGACCAGAAAGACCGTCCTGCGTCCTCGAGAGTCTGGACTCCCAAGACCAGACTCACAAGACCAGACTCCCCAGACCAGACTCCAAGAAAACACGAGTCTGTACTCAATGTACTTGGAATTGATAAAGGGCTGAAGTCAAAAAGCTGTCTAGGCTAACTTCTGCTCACGGTGAGCTGAGCGAGCCAACTTCAGCTTCATGTGCCAGGCAGAAGTAGTAGAGCACAACACACCAGGTGCATCACACTCCTGTGACCAATCATGCTTCAGACAGAGGTTCGGACCGCCCCAGCTCATTTGAATATACGGACACGTAAATGTCACACATAAATAAATGAAGAAATACGTGTGGACACGTAAATAGAGAAATAAATAAATGAAGAAATACAGAAATGTAGAGATATATTTATTTAATGATGTCCTGTTGATTTATAACTTATATTTATTAATTCCTGTATTTATTTATTTATACATTTATTTAAGCATTTATTTATTTATTTAAGCATTTATTTATTTATTCCTGTATTTATTTATTTATTTATACATTTATTTAAGCATTTATTTATTTATTCTTGTATTTATTCATGCGTTTATTTATTTATACTTAAGTCATTTTGAGTCCTCCATACAGCATATCACAGACAGTGACGCAGCTATTAATGCGGGTCTGTCTTGGTGTTTACAGATGAGAAGCGTACACAAGCGCCATATATATATATTAATGTTATGTTCGCTCGCTTTGGCGGTGCTATATTTTGATAGTTAAGTGTGTAGTAGTTAAAGAAAAGACGGTTAATTAAGGCTTGTGCCGTTTAGCTAGCGGATACTAATCGCGTTTTAGCATCAGTAACCTGGCCTGAAGAATACCATTCCATTGTCTCTGACGTATATCTGTGTTCTGGTTCCGTGACGTCGCTAGTGACGTCACGGAGCAGCGAACCAGAGTCTATAACTAGAAGTGATTTCCAGCAGGCTACAACAGCCCTTCTGTTTGCAGAAGGGCTGTTGTAGCTAGGTACGCTGCTAGGTACGAAACGGCTGACACAAGTGCGCTAGCAGTACCACTAGCGGTAGCAGTCATGCAGGAGTGAGGGTTAGAGCCGTGGCCACGGCTCGACACCCGAAGATCTTCGGCGCATGACGGAGAGACGTCTCCCGGTGTCAGTGTGGGTTTCCTCCGAGCACTTCGGTTTCTCCCTCCCTGGGAAAAAACCCATTCTCAATGTTTGAAATAAGATAAAAAAGAATCTATACTTTACTTCTTTTTAAATATATGTTATTTGTTTAATAATATTAAAATGAAGTATAAACAGGTTTCCTGGTGGAAGTCACTTCTTGTCAGTGCCTTTCATCTTTGTGTCACGGGGAGTGTAACGGGGTGAAGCTCAGGCGCAGAGAGACAGGCTGGACGAAATCTAAATAACAAAAAGCACTCTTTAATGAGGCGAAACAGTTGCAAAATAAACAAGGTCCAAAAGGGGCAGGCAGAGGATCGTCGGTCAGGGCAGGCAGGCAGGGTCGAAGCAGGCAGGATCAGGAACACGGACAGGACGACGGGAAAAGGACACGGAACCATAGATGACAATCCGACAGCAGACAAGGGAAAGACTGACACAATACAGGACTGTCTCAGAAAATTAGAATATTGTGATAAAGTTCTTTATTTTCTGTAATGCAATTAAAAAAACAAAAATGTCATGCATTCTGGATTCATTACAAATCAACTGAAATATTGCAAGCCTTTTATTCTTTTAATATTGCTGATTATGGCTTACAGCTTAAGAAAACTCAAATATCCTATCTCTAAATATTAGAATATCATGAAAAAGTATACTAGTAGGGTATTAAACAAATCACTTGAATCGTCTAATTAACTCGAAACACCTGGAAACACATTTTCAAATGTTTGATTTTGTTTTGCTGTTATAAATCTTTTTTTTAACTTGGTCTGAGGAAATATTCAAATTTATGAGATAGGATTTTAGAGTTTTCTTAAGCTGTAAGCCATAATCAGCAATATTAAAAGAATAAAAGGCTTGCAATATTTCAGTTGATTTGTAATGAATCCAGAATGCATGACATTTTTGTTTTTTTAATTGCATTACAGAAAATAAAGAACTTTATCACAATATTGTAATTTTCTGAGACAGTCCTGTATATAGGGGGGGAAACAGGTGTACGACATCAGACAGTAACGAGACAAGAGTGGCTGAGGGCAGGTGCAGGGAATTAAACAATTAAGACAGAGAAGACACAGAGGAGACATAGGAGACATAGGAGACACGGAACAGGGTGTTACACTTTGTGACGTCACTGACAAGGTCGCCATGGAAACATTGTTACTCACAAATTGTGGGAACGAGTAACTGTCACTCGCTGTCACTCCCTCACTGGTAAAACAACAACAATTTGTTGTATGTTTTAAATAAGATAAATATATATATGTATATATATATAAGTACATACATACATATATATATTTATATATGCATTCATATATATATACATTCATAAATACATATATGCACATACATAAGTACATATTTACATATGTATATATATATATATATATATACAGGGGTGCACATAACTTTTTCAGTGAGTTACTCAGGTGAGTACCGGGAGATGGTGTTTGGTACTCACTCCATCTGTAGCGTCAGTTTTGTGACGTAAGACAGAAATGGCATGCTGTTGTGTAGAGACGATCAATAACAGATCGGTTAAGTACGCAAAGGCGCGAAGTAACACAAGTGGCATTACGCATTGTTGATTATCTTCGCGCATGCGTACCTGCGTACCAGTTATGTGCACCCCTGCCTATAAGGTCTGCACATGACAATATATATATATATATATATATATACACACATCATATAACGGAGAACATATATTGTGTATGTTAACAGTCTGATATCCGTTGTTTGTCAGTGCTCCATGATAACGGCTTCTACAGGGAATATGGCCGAAGAGGTTTTTAATGTCCTCATTGTGCGTTAAAAAAAAAGTATTGGTTCAGGCACCGTTTAGGCACCGGTATCGTTTTAAAAGTACCGGTTTAGCACCGGTATCGGAAAAAACCCAAACGATACCCATCCCTAGCCTGGTGTGTGTTTCTCGTCAGCGCACCACACAGAGAGAGTTTGACCAGATGCCTTAAAACTATAATATTCACAAGTGAGTATTTTAGATTAGCGTGTTGCTGTTGAGGCCTTAAGACTTTGGCTAAACACTTTTAGTTTGGCTCAAACCTTTTAGTTTTTGACTTTTAGCCAAAGTTTGAAGGCCTTGACAACGGCATGCTAATGTAAAATACTCACTTGGGAAAATTATATATTTAAGGCTTTTAGCGCTACCTTGTTATATGCAGGTGCCATCATCATTTCAAGTGTTAATTATGAAAATACATAATTATTATTGCCGTCTTGGTTCAGACAACAAAACTTTATAAATATTGGCTCAACCGGTTCCGCATATCTTGATTGGTTGATGCATTTAATTGCAACGCGAAAGCTCACAAGAAATGTACCTTTCTTCTGGAAAAACGTGTAGGCCCACCTCGTTTTTAGTATTCATGACAAAAACAACAGGTTGAAAAAATATGATGTCCTTAAATTAAAATCCCCAAGGCAAATACATTGGTTAACACGGACGAGAAGGCAGCCACGTCGTCCGAGGCTGCCGACTCTGAGCCAGCTCTCAGTTACCCACTCGCAGCAGGAGAGGCAGTCGGCAGCTTGCTCTGCGTCTATGAATTAAAATAACTCTCCATCAGTGCTGATGAGGATTTAATCCCCACATGTTTGTGTTTGTGTGTGACACTGTACCTTTAATAACACAAGACAACTTTTCCGCAAAGTTTTCCCTGCAATGATCGAACTGACCTGCTCTGAGCCATCCATCACCCCCCCTCTCTCTCTCTCTCTCTCTCATCCACACACTGGTTACAGCCACACATTATGCTCCTCTTACACCAATGATGTCACGGGTTTACACGTGGATTGCACTTTTAATCCAGCCGTGGCCATTTTATCCCAGTAGTAGTCCTACTGCGAGCATCAAAGCGTGCACGTGATACGGTTATTTGCAAGTTGTTCTCTTCCTCTTCGTCTCGTTTCAAGTCTGTGATGAAAGTTTCATACGTGACTGAGGAATAATGAATACAAGTCTAGAACCTCAGGAACCAACAACTGCAGTTTCATTCTTTATGGACGGATCTGAATCAAGTGCACACATGCTCTTTGCCGCACAGCTCCTAGATACGACCACAAACACGCACACACACACACGCAAACACACACACACAAACACACACATAGACAGAAATAGGCAGCAACCAGAAAGGTCATTATTTTGGGCTGAATGTTTGTCTGATTGAGCTGATAAAGCATCGGAGGAATAAGAGTCTATTAGACTGTCCGAGTTAGCTATGTATTTAACATTTATACACACCCCTGACTGTGTGTGTGTAGGTGTGTGACAAAGAGAGTGAAAGCACAAGCAGGCAGATGTAGAGCGAAAGAGGGAGAAAAAGGTATGTGTTGTGTATACATTTTTGCTTTTCCATTATTCCAGTTGCTTTTCTCATCAATATTGTGTGTGTGTGTGTGTGTGTGCAGAGAGAAGGGGGCATATTCTGTATGTAATTTCACATTTTATTATATTTTTGTATTTCCATTATTCTGGTCCAAGGCAAACCCACAGAGAGCCTAATGCAGAGCAAATGTTCACATCTGACACAAGATGAAATATGTGAAAATTGTAGTGTGTGTGTGTGTGTGTGTAGACGGGGACTGCAGAGTTTATGCAGCATGGCAATAATAGACCGGTGACACCCGGGAATTTCGGGCAGTGGTCTGTGATTGGACATGGCTGGTTCGGAGTGAATTATTCCACAACTAGACAGTCCTGGAAGGAGAGCTTTTGTTCCCGTAGTCTGGAGCTACCCGGTAAGTTGGGAGCTGGTCTCAACTCCAAATACTGTGAAGCAAATTTTTATTTGCCCTCCATTTTTGGGAAAATTGCCCATTTAAAAAATCTACACAGTTGATTTCTCAGAAGTAGACTGGATGAAAGAAAATTCATCCATCATTCATCGCATGCTGCAGTGAAGGAGCAACTTGCCGTGCGCGTGGTGATGAGTATGAAGTGATGCTCCTGAACGCAGCCGGGAAGTGTGTGTGCGGTATCGGAAGTGGAGGGTGTTCGCCAAGAGGATGGACGACTTTGACTCAAGCAAACTTGAGATTGGCTGAGATGTATGGATATGGACCAGCTCTTCACATCTGAGTGAAAAGTCCCGCTTCCGTGTTTTGCTCACCTTTAAAAAAATTGTACGACTTTTATATTTTTTCTGTTGAACTGATTACATTAATTATTGGTTAAAGGTTTATTGTTTATGATTAACAACGCCACCGCTTCCACTCCGGTAAACTAATAACTGCTGTACGAGTATGTGACGGTGAATGTGTGAAAGATGTTGGCCAGAACATTGCTCCGTCGCTGAATCTGACCTTTGACCTCCCTCCCTGTTGGAGGGGGTTGTATAAATCATGGAAGTATCAAAGTATTACTGTATGCTTTAAGAAGTGCAAACCCTAACCCTAACCCTTTCCATCAAGAACATAGGCATCATATTTATTCAACACAATTTCCTATTCCTGTCTATCAAACCTTGTGTATTTCACTTTTTAATATCTGTGAGACTGATACAATATTTGTCTTCTGTTGACTTCGTTTGGCCCCGCAGAGGAGAGCAGACCTCAGCATTCAGCCCAGCCCAAGGCTTGTTCTGCCAGTGGGTGGGAGGTGGGTGGTCTGTCAGCACATTTATTCCTGGAGGAGCCCACCGCTCCGCTCGAGCAACTCAACCAGCTCGTTGTCCTCCGCTTGCTTGTTAACAAAGGCTTGTTTTTTGAAACAACGTATAATTCTATTTATTCGTTTTCCAAACAGTGGAAAAGCCATCTCCTGGTTTCGGTTATGTTGTCTTTTGATTTTTAAATCTTTATTCAGTTATCCGATGAAGCTACATTGGCATTGATGCATTCCTGGGTCACCGAAAGCCGAAACATTTTGTACTGGACTCGAATAGTGAGAAATAATTTCAGAATAAAAAACAATCTCTGTCCAGCTGCCGTCACACAAACACACACGGCGATGTCACGGGAATGTTGGATGAAGTAGCGGTGACCTTTCTGATGCCTGTTCCTCCATATAGTAACTACATGTATCTAGTCCTGTTAGCAAGTTATTTGACCAGGTCTGCTGTTCATGGATGTATTTATGCCTCTATGATGACGCCTCACAAAGGAGATACCTCTGCACTCTGTTCTCTGGGGGATAAAACCCCGGGATGGCCGACGGACTGCTGCACTGCGCTGGCCCTTTAACACATTAACAGGCTTCTGGTGATACATTATGCACCCACGAGGTTCTCTCTCTCTCTCTCTCTCTCTCTCAAACAAATATACTAATATTCGAATCCCGAAAACGTGTGTTAGTCTGGAAATCCCATTGAACAAACTGTGGTGGAGCTAATTTCCAGGTGGCCTACATATAATTATTGGCAGACCGGTGCATAACCAACAGCTGACTAAAACAGAGTCTACACTCTATCCGCGTCTGGGGAAATGTAGAAAGGTATCACATTAAATGCAAGTAGGTTAATTAGGGGGAAGGGGATACAAAAAGAGATCAGAACACTTGACCGCCATGTAACCGCTGGAGATCCTTGACCAACACAACGGGCATGTATGGGAGATGGGATGGGATCCTTTAATGCACACCTGCTGACTAGAAATGAGCTCTGTTGATAAGTGATACATGCCGTAGATACGGACGACTGCTTCGAGGGGTCTTCCTTACAGCCATGATGGAAATGTGTCTGCTGATGAACTCCACTGACTTAGTCTCTCTCTGTTGGTGTGTGTGGGTTAGGGTTAGGTTCCCATCCCCCCTCTTATTAGAATCTAATCTATTCTCCCACATCTGTACTTTATTGTGATGCTATTGGACATCTCTCCAATTCTCAGTTGACATTTGCTTTCCATAATAAAACATTTTTTTTCATGATGCGATGCAAAAACCAAAGAACTGATTCTTTTTTTGGGTATTTTTTTTTTAGACCACAAATCTGGTTCCTAGCGGGAAAAAGATGTGTTTGCTCTGCTTTCTGATGTGATTTCCATTATAATTCAGAACAAAGCAGAGAGCACTGGCCAGGAGATTTTCTCTCGTGACCATTTCCCGTCGTCCTTCTCTGCCGCTGGGTGTGTGTGCGGCGGGGGGGCGGGGGGTGTATTTGCTGAGGCAGCGGGTCTGTGTACCAGTGGCCGGCTGGTGATGCATGAGGAATCGGAGCTCCAATAATGAGTGGAATAAGCCTTTAACATGGTAATGTGTCATTGAGGGCTAACGACTTGCTTCCTTTTGAAACCTATTAGCAGTAATGGTAAATAGCAGCTCCCCTTTCAACTCACACTGATCTATTCGCTTTCTCTCCCCCTCCTTGTTTTCTATCTTTTAATCTTCTCCCTCTTCTCTTTCCTTTTCAAGTGCTTTGCCTCCGTCTCTTTTTCGTTTCTCTCCGTTTCCTTAGTCCCACCATCGTTCTTTTCTCTCTCCCCGTTCCCGCAAAGGGATGTGCTGCAACTAACAATCAATGCCATTATCAATTATTATTTTCTCAATGAGACGTTGTCTTAAAAAAAATTCAGAAATGAGTCGTTAATACATGTCTAGTTTCTGGCACTTGCATTTTTCCCGTTAACGTTCTTCTCTTCAACTTTTTTATCTTTTTCTTTGAAATTATTATCATCTCACCCCTTTGTTTATTCGCGTACTATTCTTAATCTTTTGGCTTTCTTTTCTGTTTTCTCTACATTCATCCTTTCTTCCCCTCTCTTGTCCATAGGGGCTCATTCATAACATGTACCCATTACCCACCAGGCTATTAGGTTTGCTAACAGTGAGATCCATTGGGTGAAAATCAATGTCTATCCAGGGAGCCGTTTGTCTGTAGCGCCACTGTAATGAATGCTATATACTTCAACACACACACACTCTCTCGGTCTCTTTCTCTCTCTCTCTCTCTCACATACACACACACAACCACACACAAACACACGCACACACACACACACACAGGTACAGACTGAGCGCTGGTGTAACCCACACATTTGAACTTCAGTGAGATCAAACACATGAATGAACATTGGAGTCAATGCAGTGCGGTGTTCACTCATCCACACGTTTCCTCTCTTTGCCAACTACCTCTCCTTATCGCTGTCACATAGTTTTACCTCCTGCTTTTCGATGTCCTTATCTTCCACGTGAACACACTCACCGAAACAGGCTAGACTATCTCGATTTGTGTCCCAATGACAAAAGCTGAATGCTGAATAACAAAACGTCATCCCTAATATCATCAAACATCAAAGATTTCATAAAGCAGTGGAAACACGACCACACACGCACACACACAAACGTGGTAATGGCTTCTATATTGTCAAACACACATTTCAGCTCCGCTCAAACTAACCTGAACATTTCCTGTGCCAGAGCAGTTAGCGGTAGCCTCAGGGCAGCTAATAGGAGATGTGGAGTCATCAGTGCTGGTCAAAAACGAAGAGTCAGCAACCTGTAGATCAACTCTGTCAAAATCCATAGCCATCATTTAATGCTGTGTGTGAGAATCCCCTCCAGGTGAGCTAATCTCTATTTCAGCCATTTCCTTCTGTATTATACTCCCTTTTTTTCGCCGATGTTACATGTGTGTTTTTTAAGGGTTTAGGTAAATATACACGACCGTTCAAAAGTTTGGGGTCACTTTGAAATGTCTTTATTTTTCAAAGAAAAGCACTGTTTTTTCAATAAAGATAACATTAATCAAAAATACACACTATACATTGTTAATGTGGTTAATGACTATTCTAGGTGGAAACGTCTGGTTTCTAATGAAATATCTCCATAGGTGTATAGAGGCCCATTTCCATCAACGATCACTCCAGTGTTCTAATGGTACATTGTGTTTGCTAATTGCCTTAGAAGACTAATGTCTGATTAGAAAACCCTTGTGCAATTATGTTAGCACAGCTGAAAACAGTTATGCTGGTGATATAAGCTATACAACTGGCCTTCCTTTGAGCTTGAAGAACAAAATGAATACTTCAAATATTAATCATTATTTCTAACCTTGTCAATGTCTTTACTATATTTTCTATTCAATTTTCAATTCATTTGATAAATAAGTGAGTTTTCATGGAAGACACGAAATTGTCTGGATGACCCCAAACTTTTGAACGGTAGTGTAGGTTTTGCAATACTTGCTGAAGGGCAGCCATTATTCATGTTATTAGTTCCACCTGTGCTTCTTTTGCAAGGACATGTTCAAATGTTGAGATGAGAATTCAAAGCAAACCAGATAAAAACATTTGTATGATCCTCTTGCATTACGAGACCGTAGCTGGCCGTGACCTCTGATCTCCCAAGAGAGCAGAGTCCATTTGGTAATCCTCTCAGAAATCAATATGGTTTCATCTTGTTAAGAGACATTTATGTGACCAAGACATTCTGTGCAGAAGCAGAGAGTTGATTCATGTCTCCCTTTCATGAGTTTCATTTGTAGGGAATTTAAGTTTAGATCGAAACTGTCATGCGCAGTCCAGGTTGTCGCAACGAGAGAGGACCCAAACGCCGACATTATTGCACAAAAACAATCTTTACTCCAAGAAACCAGAACAGGACGACAAAACACACGGACCAAACAGTACGAAGCCACACTGGGAATGAGACGAACAGGGTTTACATACACAGGCAAGGTGAGAGGATTGGACAACGAGACACAGGTGGACACAATGAGGGCGGGGCCAGCAATCACAGAAGGAAACAATCAGGGCCAGGGCAGACAATCACGGAGACAGACGACACAAGGACTTCCAAACAAGACACAAAACTAACACAAACTCCAGATCATGACAGTACCCCCCCCTCAAGGGACGAATTCCAGACGGCCAAGCGTTCCACAAGGGTGGGTGGAGGGGAGCCGGAGGAGGGTCCAAGGCTGCAGAAGCAGTCCGGGGGGGCGGGCCGCAGGACGATAACCAGGCCGAGGGGCGCGCTCTGGAGGGCGGGCCGGAGGACAAGAGCGGGGAGCTAGGGGACCGGGCTCAGGAGAGGAAGTCCCAGGGGTACCGGGGTCTGGGGATGGGGGCTCTGTGGGACCAGGACCAGGCGACGAGACATGGGGAACCAGGGCTGGACGGGACGGATCACGGGGAACCGGGGATGGACGGGACGGAACACGGGGAACTGTGACTGACCGGGACGGAGGCGGGATGAGGAGAACCAGGGCCGGGTGGGAAGGAGGCGGAACACCGGGGACTGGAGCCGGCGACGGAACACCAGGGACTGGAACCGGTGACGGAAACCCAGGGACTGGAGCCGGCGGCGGAACACCGGGGACTGGAACTGGAACATCGGGGACTGGAACTTCAGGGTCTGGAGCCTGTGACGGAACCGGAACATCGTGGACTGGAACCGGTGACGGAACTCCGGGGACTGGAACCTCGGGGTCTGGAGCCTGTGACGGAACCGGAACATTGTGGACTGGAACTTCAGGGTCTGGAGCCTGTGACGGAACCGGAACATCGTGGACTGGAACCGGTGACGGAACTCCGGGGACTGGAACCTCGTGGACTGGACCCGGCGACGGAACACCGGGGACTGGAACCAGAACATCGTGGACTGGAACCTCAGGGTCCGGAGCCTGTGACGGAACCGGAACATCGTGGACTGGAACCTCGGGGTCTGGAGCCTGTGACGGAACCGGAACATTGTGGACTGGAACCTCGGGGTCTGGAGCCTGTGACGGAACATCGGGGACTGGAGCCGGCACAGGGCCAAGGGCCGGAGGACTCCCACATGTTGTGGAGATGCACCTCATGGAAGGCTGGCCAGACCAGAACCGCGACGGAACACCGGGACTGGAACATCGTGGACTGGAACCTCGGGGTCTGGAGCCTGTGACGGAACATCGGGGACTGGAGCCAGCACAGGACCACGGGCCCGGAGGGACTCCCACATCTCCTCCAGAAGTACCTGAAACTTAGTTGGCCCGGCAGGAACCGTGCAGTGGAAACTGAAGGCTGGGTCCATTCTTGGTGGCTTTGTTCTGTCATGCGCAGTCCAGGTTGTCGCAACGAGAGAGGACCCAAACGCCGACATTATTGCACAAAAACAATCTTTACTCCAAGAAACCAGAACAGGACGACAAAACACACGGACCAAACAGTACGAAGCCACACTGGGAATGAGACGAACAGGGTTTACATACACAGGCAAGGTGAGAGGATTGGACAACGGGGAACGAGACACAGGTGGACACAATGAGGGCGGGGCCAGCAATCACAGAAGGAAACAATCAGGGCCAGGGCAGACAATCACAGGGAGACAGACGACACAAGGACTTCCAAACAAGACACAAAACTAACACAAACTCCAGATCATGACAGAAACACCTTTTTGATTCATTAAAATACCTGAATAATGAATCCAATTACGTGTACAGCAGTAACATATTAAGAGATGCTTTGATGATTGAATGGCCTGCTGTGCCCTCAGAAATCTAGTTTTTACAAATGGCATTCAACATTTTTTGAATGGGTGGAAATTATGCCTTTAAAAGTTGATTAAATATCTATTTTTCAAATATAAAACACTCTGAGTCCCATTGGGTCACATTCTTTTTCTCAGGAAATTCATGTACAAATCTTGACAGCCTGCCAGGTCTAAACATCTGTTTTGTATTTCTATTGGCCTGTGATGATGTTATCCATGTCGACCTTTCAGATTGTTGACTGTGCCTGCTGTCAACAGACTGTAAAACTGTTATAACCAATCTTACCATCGTAAGCCAACTGCGTCAATGCTAAGTAATGAACGGAGAGAGTAATGGCAGCACATCTAGCTTCCATCTCGCTCTGTGATGGAAGACGTTCCCCAGAGATAACAACTGACATTCATTCTTTGTGTGCGTGGACGGCGATTATTACTCATGATAACTGGCTGTTCCTTCTGTACATACTTTGTTGATTGGCCCCCATGGACCCGCCCACTCAGCTCTTCAGCCAATAGGACATGGTTTCCTGTCTCTCCCCGTGAATGGAACATAAAGTGGGGCGGGAGAGGTGAAAGGCCCGGAGACGAGGAACCATCAGGAAAATGAGAAGAGAAAGGGAAAAGTAGCAGAATAAGAAAGGTGCACAGGCGGAGGCGAGTGATATTAACGTGGTAGCCTGTGTGTCCTGTTTCAATCTCCTTGGTAACCGCTTCTTCCTGGAAGCTCATACACGGCCATCTGGATTTCCAATTACCCAAAATCCCTTGTGACTCTACCGGCGGAGATACAAATACAGAGCAAACTCAAGAAAGGAGGGCCTGCACACTCCCAATATACAAATACATTAACACATGTACAAAATACATTTACAGAAACACACACGTCCTACACACATAGCAAGGCCTCTAGTCATCATCACACAGTCATATACTCTCCGCCCTGTTTCTCTCCCCCTCTCACGTTTACATCTATTCCCAACATAATGGTCTACTTCTATCTGGAATACACTTTCTACTTGATTAAAGCATTCTACTGACACTCAGTATACCACTCAAAATGTTGCTACTGATAACTGTATAAAACATTCGTGAAAGTAATCTCCAAATTGACAGGGGATCATATGAAGACGTCGGGTCTTGATTATTCTGGCTATCCCGATAAACATCAAAGTAATCTCAGAACTGTTAAAATGTCACTAAAACATACTGGAACTAGAATGGGCACTCGGTAGAGCGCATACCTTCGCATATCACAAGATTGGGCATTGAATTATGAACATTTTGGCATTAGTTGCATGCCAATTGGACAAAATGTATCGTGCTATGGTAAAAAAAGAGTTTGACCTTTCCATGACCTTGACCTTGACCTTTGACCCGATTGATCCCAAAATCTAATCAAATGGTCCCCGGATAATAACCAATCATCCCACCAAATTTCATGCGATTCAAGAACATTTTGACCTGTTCATGACCTTTGACCTTGACCTTTGACCCGATCGATCCCAAAATCTAGTCAACTGGTCCCCGGATAATAAACAATCATCCCACCAAATTTCATGCGATTCGGTTCAATACCTTTTGAGTTCTGCGAAAGATTTTGACCTGTTCATGACCTTTGACCTTTGACCCGATCGATCCCAAAATCTAATCAACTGGTCCCCGGATAATAAACAATCATCCCACCAAATTTCATGCGATTCGGTTCAATACTTTTTGAGTTCTGCGAAAGATTTTGACCTGTTCATGACCTTTGACCCGATCGATCCCAAAATCTAATCAACTGGTCCCCGGATAATAAACAATCATCCCACCAAATTTCATGCGATTCGGTTCAATACTTTTTGAGATTTGCGAATAACACGCATACAAATAAATAAATAAATAAATACACGGCGATCAAAACATAACCTTCCGGCATTTTCAATGCGAAGGTAATCACATTACATGTATACAACTAGTATTTTATTGCATCACAAAAAGGTCACGTATCTTTTTTTGTGAAAAACAATGAAACTGTTATCATAATTCGTAAAGTCCCCCTGATTGAAATTGATGCTTGTTCTTTCTTACGATGGTAACTCCTATATGTTTTTCTAAAATCAGGCTCTATTTTCACTTCTCTACCATGATAGAGAAATTCATCCCCATCCAGTTATTGTGAATGCCTTCTATGGCTTCTATCGCAAACTTAAATTCCTATTTAAAAGATTTTCTGACTGTACAGTACATTGAGATTATAGTTTACTGTCATAGATTACAGATTGAAATGTTATCATCCCCAACCCTAATAGGCATGTGTGCAAATTAAAAGCCCATTCAAGTCTGACATGAACATTACTTTACAAATTGAATATTTTCAAAGAGCAGTTATTCATGATTGTCAAACACAGTGAAAGAGACGCATAAGGAGTTCTGGAAGTTTACAACCTGAAGCACGATCAATCGTTTGTGTCTGTCAGTTTTTCCTCTTATGACACGGTGATCACTATGTTCAATTGTGATCAAAGCTAAACAACTTATATAAACAGGACCATTCATCATCCATAGAAAACTGAGCCGATGTCATTTTGTCTGTTTAAACATGTGAGTTTAGAGAGAAAATGATGGCAACAAGCATGAGAAACTTTTTTACCGACCCCATCTGAAAGTCCAATTGCTTCCTAAAACTGACAAATGTTTTCAAAGCGTGTGCATTCAAGTGAATTACCACTGTAACTTCTGTAAACACCACTTCTCTGACCTGGGGACAGTCATGTCGTCACGGTACTGTGTACTGTACCTGTAGGTGTTCTCACGTACGAACGCCTCAGCTTCTGTGAGGTCAAGTAGTTTAACTGGTTTGGCTTTATTCAACTAGACATCTCTTCGAGCCTGAGTCGTCACTGAACCCTGACTTTTATATCCAGGGGATGTTTTACATCAAGAGCAGTCAGCAGCGTGAGGACGAACAAATGCTGACCTAAAGATAAATGTCCAAACGGGATTTTACCAAGAAAATCACTTCTGTTATTCTGTTCTGTTCGGTACGGTGCCGGGTCGGGAGCAGAACTGTAGCCATGAGAAGATTAG
Organism: Pseudoliparis swirei; assembly: GCF_029220125.1. Lineage (NCBI taxonomy): Eukaryota > Metazoa > Chordata > Actinopteri > Perciformes > Liparidae > Pseudoliparis > Pseudoliparis swirei. Next base: position 15,285,641 of record NC_079399.1, on the reverse strand, counting down.
ATTCTCTCCCAGTGATGAATCTCTCTGGGACCAGAGGTCAAGTTGCTCCTGTAAATCTACTCACTGGCATGTTTTCATTACCAACACCACCACATCCCAGAGACAGGGAGTGTGTGCGTGTTGGTGTGTGTGTGTGTGTGTGTGTGCGGCGGCCTTGGCTGCGGGGCTGTACCGTAAGCATTAACCAAGGCTGGCACCGTGAGCTCCTCCCTAAATCATACACAACCACACCCGCACACAACTAAGTCTCTGAGGTGCTTGTGGATGATTTAACAAAGTACTCATCACTGCCTCATCAGGTGTGTGCGTGTGTGTGTGTGTGTGTGTGTGTGTGTGTGTAAGAGAGCGAAGTTAGTCTATTGCAGGATGGATTTACTGCTGGCTGGTCTGAGCTCAGCTAAATCACTTCTACCACTTATCCAAGAGTTATTGCGCATAAACATTTACCCTCTGTACTCTGTACCGTGCGTGTGTGTGTCGGTGTAAACAAATATATATATATATATATAATATTTATAACATTCTTTTAGTTATGCACTTTGGACATTTCCGAATACTCCAGACCGACTTTGTCCAACTGTCTTGAGAAAATGTTTCCAAAGTCAGTGCAAACAACCCGTCAACAATTCTACAGGTTATCTTTTTACTTTTTTATGTCATTTATCAGGTTATTTGCATAAAAACACGTGAAAATGTTTAACTGGCATTGGTATTATTAATCATGTATCATAAGCTGCTTTGAGCTAACGTCAGGAAGTTAAACAGGTCATACTTTAAGTTAAAAATAAAATTAAAATGTCACCACACATCATCATGCTGTTATGACCAGTCATAGCGCAGCAGCAGTAACTTGGCCTGTCAAGCGACAGTGTTTTCTCAATGTGCATGCTGGGGACTGCTTATACGAGCAGTACATATGAGCATTGTTTTGGTATATCGCCTCTTTTAAATACAAATCGCGGTCCTTGATTTTTTTTTGTGATTCATCCAATACTGTTTTTGCAGTTTCACAATTGTTCCAGCGTTCTCATTTCCAAATGAATCAGCTGCAAATATCATTATCCAAGCCAAGTTTCTAACCAACTCTCAGAATTAGAGGTAACGGTCATAAAATATGCCAGCAACAGCTGAAAATGTGACGCCTGCTAATCTACATTGTTATAAAATAATGAAATACAAATTATGTTGGTTAATTAGCTAGAATACAAAGCTTGAGAGTTGGAACTTTACAAACAGACAGTTGTCAAATGAAGGGTTTGATTGTGAAATGCTATTTACTTGAGAATTTAAAGGCAATATTGAATTGTTAACGCACTCCCATGTGACAATTGAAGAATATATTTTTGAAGCATACATTTCATCTGAGTGGGGAGAGAACCAGTGGGCTTCTTGGGAGGCCGTTGAGACGTCGACACTCCCCAGTCTGGCGCACAGTGATCCCCGTCGCCTCCGGCAGACACGGTCATTGACATCGTGTACATGTGTGTGAGTGTGTAGAAGATTAACTGTCTTTAACTTTGTGGTTTTCCTGTTTAGTCTCAGTTTATGACCGTCTGGAAGAGGACAGTATTTGCAAAGATCAACTATGCACACACACACACACACACACACACACACACACACACACACACACACACACGCACACACACACGCACACGCACAAGTCTCTCCCTCTTTCTTGTGAGTGTATAGCCATCTGGCAAAAGCAAATATTTGGGTTTCTAATTTCCTGAAATTGCAATCATGAGCACATGGGCATGGTGAAGAAAAATATATATCACAGTAATATGAAAAATTGTATTGGTAGAATGCGACTTCTTACATTGAATGTAGCAACTACAGTCTTTTTAATGACTGTAATATAATGTCCATTCTGTTATGATAACAAAGGACTTTGCTGGCTTCGGTGAGTCTGGTTCTGTCTTCTTTGAATGATTAATACCACAATTTAAAAAGATCAGCTCAGGAGCAGACAGGTAATGAAGAGTGGGGCTGGACTGGGAGAGAAGGGAGATCTTGTCAGGTGGGTGTAATTCCATGAATTGATCTTTAATTGAAAGAGAGCGATGAGGAGAGTGAGAGGTGGCGGTCTCCCGACTCTTCTGATCAGCTCACAATCTCTTCTTCCTCTTTTACAAGCACTTTGTGTCTTTATTTCCTTTGAATAATAGGCCATCCATCGCTGTCTTTAAAGGCAGGCGGACTGCCTGTCTGCCTTTTTAATTTGGAGCTTCATTGCTGATAGGAACACACACACACACACAGTCCTGGGGCAGGAAGTCCTTGTGAGAGCAGGATGTTGACTTAGTTTGTATTTCAGCTTTCCCTGAAAACCCCTGGAGGTCGTCAGAAGAGCAGCCAATATCAACTCTTGGATAAATCGCCACAAACCAGTGCAGAGATTCATTGTTGATTATTCCCTAACCTTTCCTGTGGCGATAGCCCCGAGTTTAACACGTGTGTGTTTTCGAGAGGAACATCGCAACAACTATTAAACTGATGAACATAACAATATACATTCATGTTGTCCTTCACATTAATCACAATGACTTCCCTTGATAATGAACCCCTTTTGTATCAGCTGTAATGTAAGTAATGACAGCCGTCCTCAGTCCTTTAGTGCTCACGACATCCGTTAAACCATCTGCTTCGTCATTGTGAGCATGTTAGCATTTAGCTCTAAGTGGTTAAAGTCCAGCCTGCATGGCTGCCTTTATTCCCACTCTGTTTTTGTGATTACAACTACACCTTTTCTATGTGTTATCATATTGCGACATTGATTAAAAAATAAAATCATTGTTTGGAGAAAGAGTTGACACAATGTGATGATGTGCTGGTATAGAACTAACTCCAAAGTATAGACCTTTATCTGTATAATGATGATAAATGCTACACCTGGAAGCTGAGAGCAGTCTTGGGTGTTTGATTAAAGCTACAATGCAATAACAAACCATGCTTATCTTGAGGTCATAATGCAGTTATGTAACTTGCTAAATCTTTTCCCTAAAGTCTTCAACTGTTGTAATGATGTAATACTTAATGATCGAGCTCTTTATCTTTATCTTTTCTTCCGTTTTTAGCAGAAGCTCTTTGCACACTGTGTTATCTCTGTGTTATCGCCATATCTCAAGGTAATTGTTATCTTGAGCCAGAAATGTATTTTTACCCGAGGTAATTAGGGGACTCAGGCTTCCATTATGGCCACAATCAGTTACCAAATGAAATTTGTGTCATTAAAGTGTTACAAGAAAACAAAGACATATGAATATAACAAGATAATTGTTCTGATATAACAACTGCACAACGCTCCACATAATGTATGTGGACAACAATGATGTGATACCCGAAGGAGAGTCAGTTTGCAAGCTGTGCGGTCTCAAGAAAATAGTCTTCTTTTTTTATTATCATTAGAATTTCAGGATTTCATAATTGAGTTATTATCTAAACAGTGTGGGAGTAGAAGCAACGGCTGTCTGTTTCATCTGTAAGAAGACATTTTAAGTATTTTTTTAAATAATTTCGAAATGCGTTGGATTCTTATGTCCTTGTTAAAGTGCTTGGACCCCATTTCCTGGATTGTCTTGTGTCAATTAATCACATTTCAGGTGTCGAGAGCACATCTGAGCAAACAAAGCAAATTAGTTTTCTGGGAGAGATCATCACAAAGCTGAGGACGAGTCCAGGAATAATTAGTGTTCATATTGTTTCTGGGTCTAAATCAGGCTCTTCCAAATGTGGTGTGTTGGGCTGGGAATACACGAGTGTGCGAAATGAGTGGGGGATGTGTATTGTATGTGAAATCTGCCTGGTAGATTAATTATCTAACACATTTGCGAATGTATATTTTTGCATTGGGGGGGCGATCCTACGTTGTGTCTCACTATTTAGCATTTTAATGTGTATGCGCACACACACTTCTGTATGAAGATATCAGCATGTAAAGGCTCCGTGGGCGCGCTTCTTTGTTTGAACGCACGTGTGTGAGTATACAGGATTATCGCAGTATCATCCCTCATTCCCCTCCTGGCCCTGACCCTTTTAAACAACACTCTATCTTTCTCTGGGAATCCCTCCATCCATCTCCATCAATCTTTCTATCTTTTTCTGCATCCATATCTCTCTCAGTCCCCCTACTACTCGGGGTGGAGGGGGGGAGAGAGATGATCCTGTCTTTTTCAACCTTCTTCTTATTCCATCAAGTATACATCTAGCCTCAAAACTCAACAATAACACATCCATCACACACACACAGCAGGACGAGCAGTGCAGAGTCATCGTGTAACAGGACAGAAAAAAAGCAAATAAAGTTTTATTCTAATGTAATAAGAAGCCTTTAGACAATAAAAACAATTTGCTGTCTTGCAGAATCTTGTGTAAATCCAGTCAAGTCTGGACATTTTATCCTTAAGTCTAGATTTTACTCCCATATAGATATCTTAATGTCCTTCTTAGCACATAGACGATTATCGTGTCGTGCCTTTTCTACACATGTAACCTGCGATGTAGGAAGTGCAGCGTGTCTGAAGTTCACTTTTAGAATACGTAACCACAATTAAAGATGAGGGGGAGGGGGTAACAAACAGGGCGAATAAGAGTTTACGCTTTGGTTAATATTAGATCAATAAAATCACTTTCACAAGGTCCAAATATATGGTGGTGTTAAAGGGGCTTCCAGCCGTCTCTCACGTCAGCTGGTGGAGTTTTGTTCCGTTGTCATTGAGATAGTTCGTCCATGCGCAGACGAAGGTCTCAAAATGCAGTAAAAACCGTTGACCTTGTGACAAGGTCAAGGTTGAACCTTTCAGCTCGGTGTGGTTGATGTCGATGTTTCATTTTCTTCCCCTCACATATCTTTTTATTCATATGTGTTGGTTAGTTTTAATTCAGTGTGAGAATATATGAGGCGTGACTGTTTTCAGGAGATATTTAGTGTTGTATTGTAATCAAATATACAGTCAGGGATGTTGCTTCGTGATCAGTGTCGGGGCGCGAACACTTTGGCAATGACATTGCTCAGCTTTCACTGGGTGTACTTATACATTTTGACTGTATTATAATTTCAAGTCTGTATGGCAGTAAATCCTCTGAGACCTCTGGGTAACAGAGCGTAGACGGGGGATAGAGAGGCCAACAGACAGACGGTCAGACAGACAGGTTACCATGGTTATCAGAGCAGAGAGAAAAGAATGGGAGGTGATGAACCCGAGTAGATAGTAGTGTGTGTGTGTGTGTGTGTGGCAGCCGTATAGCCGAAGGCAGCCAGTCATTGTGTCCTTGTCATTGAGTGAATCTGAAAACTGAACCCTGTGAAGCCACCGCTCTCCATTTCTCTCTCATTCAATATAAAAGGCAAGAGAAAAAGGGTTGATCAGATTCTCCCAAAAAATAGTGTTGATTTTAGTGACAGTAAAAGTATCGATGGTGGTGAGAACCCCTCACATTTTAAAAAGAAAATGTAATTGAAATGGTCTGTCGCTCTTCAGAATGTTGATCCACACGGCTCTCAACATGGCGTCGGCTGAGCCAGTAGCTAGCACCGAACAGTGCTGACGGAGCCAACAGTGTCCAGTGAACCCGAGCGGTGACCCGGAGCGGTGACCCGGAGGGTGGGTGCTCCCGTTCCGTGACAGGGCGACGGTATGAGCTGTCAGCGCAGTGCGGAGGAGCGGTGGCTGCGAGCTGTAGCCAGTGGGGCACACTCACATGCACTGAGATGCGCACATGGCGCCGGCCGGGCTGTGTAAACAAAGCAAAGAAAAGCTTGAATAGCAACACACACAGATGGGAGAGGGACTGTTCTCTGCTCAGGTAGACATTACTCCACCAGACCCTTACTGAGCCAAGAGGGAGAAAACCTTTCTGCTTCACCAACAAGTTCTTAGCCAGATTGAAAGAGGTACAACTGGCACATCCCAAAACTGGTGGTTACTCTTGGAATGAAGTTCCCTTGACACCCCTGTGATCCTGTAAATCAGACACAAAGCTGACGGTGTTGTAAAGTAGTTCTGAAACTGGGCACTTCGCAGATGATGGAAAACAGGCTTCCGGACGCGCGTGAATTAAGTTATCAACATTTAATGGCAGGAAGTGTAAAACAAACATTCAAGGCGCTCTTCCTCGGCTCCCGGCGCCTACCTGTAGAAGAGACCCGATTTCTCTAATCCACAGAGTTTTATACTCAATGTCCCTGGCCCCGGTCAAAACGTCACTTCCGGTCAAGTCGCTAAACAAGTATTTTCACAATAAGAGTCCCGTCTTGTTATTGTCCGCATTAAAGTCACTTTCACAATAAAAGTCTCTTGTTATTGTAGTCACTTGACGGAATTCAACCGGCCTCGTCAATCTATAATACTAACATACAGTCACTCTCATGCAACATACATTAATTCTTGCCATTTACATTTGCATAGAGTAAACATTACCCCTATGCTTCATAATACATTAATAACTAGAATGGGCACTCGGTAGAGCGCATACCTTCACATATCACAAGATTGGGCATTGAATTATGAACATTTTGGCATTAGTTGCATGCCAATTGGATACAAATTGACCGTGCTATGGTAAAAAGAAGATTTTGACCTATCCATGACCATGACCTTGACCTTTGACCCGATTGATCCCAAAATCTAATCAAATGGTCCCCGGATAATAACCAATCATCCCACCAAATTTCATGCGATTCAAGAAGATGTTGACCTTTTCATGACCTTGACCTTTGACCCGATCGATCCCAAAATCTAATCAAATGGTCCCCGGATAATAACCAATCATCCCACCAAATTTCATGCGATTCGGTTTAAAACTTTTTTGTTATGCGAATAACACGCATACAAATAAATAAATACACGGCGATCAAAACATAACCTTCCGCATTTTCAATGCGAAGGTAACAATATCAATATTCTCCCTAATATTTTCTATTATAATATCTTTATATGTATTAATTTAAAAACATAAGACCTCTGCAGATGTTATCAAAATAAACTATCACAACCTAACAGTGTTAACCGTCTCAAACCCAGGTAAAATGACACCATTAAGGATTTCACAGTCGCCTACACATATTTGTGTTGGAGACTTCCAGGTTGTGGATCCAAACCCAGGAATACACCGGATGCTGGCTTGATTTTCTGGCAGTAGTTAAAAAAGGATTTGGTGAAAGGGCCATGAAAAATATGTTCATTAAAGCAACGTGTTTGATCTTGTATTTAGGCTTGAAATAAATACATAATATAATATATAAATATTTTTGGACTGAAGTCTTGGCCCGATGACATGACATCATGTGCACACGTTATGACGTGTGTGTTATGTATATTTTCTTTGAGGAGATCCGTGACTTACTTTTGCCTACGACCACTATCTAATATTCTCAAAGCAGATCATTTGACAAACACAACCTGGATATTGTTTGAGCTTATCCGCCCACCCCCCTAATTGTTGTTCCTACAGTGAGAATTTCTATCTCATAAACCCTGTTATGGAAATATGGACTCCCTCAGTCAGAGATTGTCTGATATTAGCCTGGAAGGAATGCGTTTGCCTGAGCTCGTATGTGGCATGTTGTTGAGCGCTCGGATGAGAATGTGTACACATGTGTGAGAGAGACTTTGGGTGTCTCAGATGTTCTTCACAGTTCATCAGTGTTGACATCTGGCCAAACAGCTGGACTTATCTGGACACACACACACACACACAGTCCAGCCTTTCACAAGTGCTTCTCTGCTGTACTTTGCATCTGATCCCCCCTTCCTGTCCGTCTACTTTGTGTACAGTTGTTGTGCATTAATGCGTCTCTGTGTTTATGTTTGTAAATCTTGTTTAACTGTGAAAGCTTGTGACCTTAAAGCAGCACTGCGATGTGTGGCGTGTCATTTTACAGGACGTGTGTGTATTTGTCTCTGTGCGCCTGCCAGATAGGAAATGTGAACCGTGTGGACAGTATGTTGAGCTTTCTCGTACTTTAAGGCCAGCAAGTTGGTCATTCTCTCTGAGACTAATGTGTTTTTGCTATGGGAACAACACAGGGAAGCCTGCTGGAAAACCCACATGTGGAGTCTCATGGTGCATTCGTGGGGTGATGACAGATCAAGTAAATAATGATCACTTTGTTGAGAGCTCAATGATCAGGTCCCTGTATTTCTTCTTTGGATAACAGGAGCTACTTGACTTGCCGGCTAATAGCAGTCACACATTTCATAGCACGTGTTGAGGCTGTACGATCGGACCTTTTCAGTCTCTGTTCTGATAGCAAGCAACATTAATAAGTGACTGGAGTAATTTTGTGTGTGTGAGGGAATATTTAAAGCCTGATTTAATTAAACAAGCTTTTCTAACTTAGTAAAGCACAATATAACACATGAATACATATATCTTCACTGGCAAATGTTATGTTATGCCCAGTTTATAAACACAGAGCAGAATTGAATCGATTGGCTGCATTGTCCGTTATCCGATCCAGCTATTTGAGTCAGTCATGATCCGATATCCAATATTGGTATCCGTGCGTTCATAAGCATGTGCACATGCTTTAGACATGCTTTCGATTGAACGATATGATACATGACAAATGTGTCTTTTTCTAAATTATTTTCATGTCTTTATGAATAATTAGTATTATGTAATACTATACATGTGCATGTTATATTGTGTTATTGATATATATATATATATATATATATATATACTTGTCTTCTATGATGGTTAACTGAACTTTTTTAGGGTTTCGGACTTGGTTGGACAAAACAAGACTCGAGTTTTGGGAAATTGAAATTGTTCACTGTTTTCTGACATTTCGTTGTAAAAGTTAATTAACAAAATCAGTGGCAAAATAAATAAATAATTGTTATCAGCCCTAATATAAAGCTCTGGCTCTGTGGCTCAGTGGCATAGAAGCTGCATGGCTAATAACATGTTGCAGTGATTACAGCACCTCTTTTATTTTTCTTAGGGTGGTTTTAGGAGAAGAGGTGATTGAAGCACACTCCCCTCACCAAGAGTTGAATGTAATTATCATGGAGATGGGAATTTGAGATTTATAGCATTACTTTTATGTCTTTTGGATTTTTTGTTTTTTTTTGTTTGATACCCTGACCTCCCACCAGGACAGGGGGGAGGAAAACAAAGACATGTTTGCATTTTGCATAATGTATGTGCTCTCCAAGTTTACATTCTGTTCCAGCAGTGAACAATATCCTTGGACAGGACATTTAATAAAAACATAGCTTGAGCAACATAATGCAAAGGATTAATCCTTTGATGAAGCTGCATTACACTATCCAACATCTGCACAGTTGAACGCTGGCCAAAACACGTTGTGTGCTTCTTTTATGCAAAGATAAAATGAATACTCGCTATCTATGAGGGCAAATGATGTTAAGTGCATTAGACTGTACCCAAAATACACTCAGATTAACAAACGTGGATGGTATAAAACACCTGCCCTCCCCCTCATGTTCCACTAGAATTACTCATAACTTCAGAACAGCGACAAGCGCTCGCTGGCTCACTCAACAACAAGACGACGCAGAGAGACTGGCATCATTCTAATGATTTAAATGACAGTGTGCAATGCAGGGCGTTTCTAAGATGTCTTTTTCTAATATGTCTTTTTTAGCTATTTAAAAAAAAACTACTCTAAATGGACTTGAACCTGTGATTCTGGATGATCTGACTGCAACATGTGTGTATATTCACATACCAAGCGTATATATCTTTGAGAAATGTAATGGGTTTATCCGGATTGTTTGTCTTTTTTGTATATACCTTTATTTGCGTTCAATCTCGCAGCCATTTCCCAAAATATCCGACTGTTCATTTCTCACTCAATCTATACGTCTCTCAGACGTCAGTACTAATACAATCGCCTGTGATTCCTCTCCAGGACTGTTCCCGGCAGTGTTGAACCTGGCGTCCATGGCCGACATATCCTCTAATGCTACCTGTGGCGTCCTGGGCCCAGAGATGTTCTGTAAGCTGGTGGAACATGTACCGGGCCTGCCTGTTAGAAACCCACAGTGTCGGATCTGCAACCAGAGGAGTACAAACCCAATCGGTAAGAACATGTTCAAGCTTTATAGGCAAAACGATTACACCAATTAATCATGCTAGATTAGTTAATGAGTGCCAGATTGGCCAGATGTTAACTAATCATTTTGTCGAAAAAGATAATTGCCGAATGAAGAGAGGAATCAATCGCAACATGATAAGATGACAATACAAAAATTATCCTGCGATGATAATTCAAACAGCCGGCTAGGTCGTCACTCATTTAGTCGATCAATGATTCAGTTAATCTCATACAATCAACCAACCAGTTTTCCAGAGAAGCAGTTCATCTTTAACCAGCCATTGAGTCAACAAATGAGTCCAGTTAGCTTTAGTCAACCAGGATGAGAGGAATTAAAGACGGACAGGAAGTACTGCTGAAAAAAGAGGTAGAGGTAGGAGAGAAGGGAAAGCTTGAAAAGAGGGAGACAAAATGGGTCATTTTTAAACACGGCTCTCTCCATTAATACGAAGACTTTTATTTTTATTTTGAGAGATGAGCTGAATGAATGACCTTCTCACCGGTTACAGAATAGTTCCACATTAAAAAAAATATGCTTCTGATGTTTTTTGATGACAGCTGTCATAAGCGCTGGACACAGGAGACAGTTAGCCTAGCTTAGCATAATGGAGGCATCGTGAACCGGCTGGCTTGCTTCTGTCCGAGGGGAAAACGTTCTGCCCTCCAGGACCTCCAATACTCAATAATTAACGTATTGTATTTTTTGGGGTTAAGTGAAAAAACAACCTCATCCAATCTAGACACAATCATTTTCCAAAATGTTGAACTATTCCGTTCATATTTACCAGGAAGCAATTATTAAACTATTTTAATAGACAGGCTGATTTACTAAAAGACAAATATCTTGATATAAGTATTTTAGATGTCCTTTATCAACTTTATTCAGTTTTCTTTCTTAGCCCCAGAGGGAAATAAGAGAAGGAATCCTGTTAAAAAAAAGAAGAGAAAAGTATTTTTTATCAAAGGCTATATCTCTCATTTTGCTATCAATAGTTGCCATGGTTTTTTTCACATAAATGTCACACATTGACAGCTGCAGGTCAACCTGAAACAACACATCTTCAGTTAAAAATACGGACACGCGAAGACCCAAAACAATCCCGTACACACCGTATACTTAAAGGTTCTGCACACTGGCCTTTACTCTGATCCACTATGAATGTGGAAATATTCTTGTTCATCGAAAGCTATTGTGTGGAAAAGTGACCGTCGCCAGGAGTAGATTCTGCTCATTGGGAGACTTTTTAAAAATGTATTCAGAGGAGAAATATAATCATCTTAAATGGAAAGGATATCTATTATTCTTTTTGTACAACAAGGTGTGAAAAGTGTCCTTTTGATATCGGGCCTTGAATGGTTGAAATGTTAACATTTTATAGAACACATGGGAGAGGAACATTGTCCCCTCGGCTTGATTCAAGACTGCAATTATTTTTACATCACTTAAGTGTTAATTAAATTATTTATATGCCCCCCTCGCCTGTATCTCCCTCTCTCTCTCTCTCTCTCTCTCTCTCTCTGTGTATGTGTGTGTGTGTTTGTGTGTGTGTACAGAACAACATCCCATAGAATATGCCACAGATGGGACGAACCGTTGGTGGCAAAGTCCCTCCATCAAGAATGGAATGATGTACCACCACGTGACGATCACTCTGGACTTGAAGCAGGTAGCGCTGACACACGAAACAAACACAAAGAAGGCTCAAAACTAGAGATGCACCGATCAGGTTTTTGGTGCCGATCACCGATCACTGAAATCAGTATCTGCCAATCACCGATAATACCGATCACAGTGTCGATTGAAAGATTCTATTTATTGTGTAGCATTATTGCCTAGGACTATGAGGAAATACAACTCAAACATTAACCCTTGTGTTGCCTTCGGGTCATTTTGACCCGATTCAATGTTTAATGTCGGTGTTCTTTCGGGAGTCAACAAACAAACATAAAGTACCTCACACTTAAACTTGGAAAACAATATTAATTCTAATAATTTTCTGGAGATTTTAATAGCTGGGGTCATATTGACCTCAAGGGTAAAATATGTTAGTAAATATAAAGGTAACAGGAGGGTTAAACATTGAATCGGGTCATATTGACCCGAAGGCGACAGGAGGGTGAAACATTGAATCGGGTCAAATTGACCCGAAGGCAACACAAGGGTTAAAGAAATTACCGATTTCTTTAAACATTTCTGACTTTTACTTTGAAAAATGTCCTAATTGATACATTAAAATTGTTTGATTGCTATTGTAGGGGAGTTCAGATATGTATGGAACACATCTGCATTATTCATTTCCTGGAACTCTTGGGGAAATCCATTTACAGGACTTTTTGTAACATACAAAAGTACTCTTCCTTGGTACAGTAAAAATGTTTTAATTTTAGCATAATTTAAGCTAAATCTCAGAAACGATCTATAAAGATACAAAATCAGTTCATTGTTTACTTTTATATGTTAGTGTATGATTTGTCGACATCATATTTTGAAAAACGGATGTTGTTTCACGTGGTTCTTTCCGCTAACTTTGCAAAACCGGATGTTGTCACTTAAATCCTTCCGCTAACTTTATCAAAACCATCGCGCGCTCCCGATCGAATGTGTTTACCGTGAGCATCAGTCTCTAGGGGCAGACATGTGAGTGTCGGCTGAGTTGACGCAGTGATTCAACTCGGGGGACGGGGACGCCGCTCGGTGTGTGAAGATCCCCTCGTGGACCTCTCACTCTGCAGCCCTCGCCGGGCGCATTTACTCCGTTGCGGTGCGCGGCGATTGAAACGTCTGATAGTTCTCGCAGATGTTACGTCATCTGATCGGCCGTTTTGATCGGCCGTTTTGAGAACGCCGATCAAAACCGATAATGGGAATATCGGCCGATATGGATCGGTGCATCCCTACTCAAAACTGTCAAACCAATATTCTTTCAAGAGCTTTGAGGTTCCTGAGAATACTCATTTGTGTTACAGGTGTTAAGGTTAAAGGTTTGACTTCAGTCAGTGCAGTACAAACACCACACACATTAGCATTTTAGAATATACCCAATGAAGGAAAAAGACTTGTGCTCTGTATATACAACTTCACTCTCCTTCTCCTCGTTTGCCCAAATCACTTTACCTCGTGAGGCAGCTGAATTCATGAGATCACACAAGAATCATGAGATCATGTAATCCGTCATTTCGCCGCAAACTAGGAACACTATGCTTATTATTGTATTGATGTCCACATGTATTTTCGAGAGGTTTACTCCAGCCTTAAACTAATACTTCTGAGATTCAAACATGCAGTCCCCGCAGCATTGACAGCTGGCTTCTTCCTCACGAAGAATGACAGCTGTGGTCGTCTTGGATTTGTCTGCAGCAAAGGATTTTAACGGTGACTCGTCATTTGGAATCCACTGTAACCGCCATGAATCAAACCTGAACACATCTCCATTGTCCCGGATGAGTCAAACTTTTTTTTTCTTCACAGCATCAACAACATGAATAACTTGATCAGTTCACTGAGAGGTGCCCGGTACTTTATGGAGGGAAATTTCTTTCGTGGGAATGATTTTTTTTTAATGCTGGTTGATTTCAACTCAGACCTTCTGTGAGATAATGATGACGAGGCTTGGCCTGTAGTCTTTTACCACAGCTTCTGCGTTGTAAACACATGTGATATCTCTTTTTTCTTCAAATTATAAATGTTTCCTTCTGATTTACGAACAATTGAACGTTTTGACGAGATAATAATACGTTTAGGTCAACAAATTCACACAACATTGGTCCCAATACGGCCTTTCTTTCGAAAGTCCCGAACACATTAAAAGCACCTCATTTGACATGCAATTGATGGAGAACCATATTTTAGGAAAAGGTTGCTATGTCTGCAACATTTTTGTATTTCAGATAACCCTTAACACCTCTTTCAAAACATGATATATATGATATGAATGAAAGTTTAACTAGATAGTGTGAATTCTGCGTCATAGATCCACGAGATAGACTCGCTCTGTTGGAGTTGACGCCTCTAGATCCAAGTAGATCTTTACGGACTGCCCTTGATCTTGCCTCTTCAGAGCAGTAATCTGTTAGTTATTTTTCACACTCCCATTTGCTCCTATATGTTCACCGAACACTTCCTGCCACCATGAAACCATAATCACAGTCTTCTTAGATTACATAAACACACCAGCCTGCATGTTGTCAATCTCATGGTAATTAGAGCAATTAGTTAATCATTTAAACAATGTTTCTTTGTTTTGACATCGAAAATAATTTAGCCTGCGACTGTTATTTCAGCCGAGCTGAAATTGGTTGAACTAACCTTGCTATCAATCAGTTCGTAAGCATGTGTGTCACTCTTTAAATAATTGGTTTTCATTTTTGATTTGAAGGGCTTGGCAGGGATCTCAGTGATTGAGGGGCTGTGTACCGGCATGGGAGGATTTAGGACATCTAGTTTAGTTAAGAAGTGCGATTAAACAGATTACAGCGCCAGAGAATAATTATATGGATGTCTTGAGAATAAAACTAATGAGGGTGAGAGACTTTAGTTCACCAGAAGCCCTCAGTTCATTCAGAGAAGCCTTTGAAAAATTGCTTTTACGGTTAAAACTGATTCATTTTAGAATAAAAAGTCCAATATTGCAGATGAAAATGCCTTAATAAAATATGAACCTAAAGTAACACACATTAACAAGAACTCAATAACCACTTTAGCATCTCATGTAAATTCATATTTCTCAAGCTGAATGTGCCATTCACAATTGATCAAATAAAGTATAATTTTGTGATCTCAAACTCAAATTTTCTTTTCTCAACCAACTACAAAATAGCATAATCTTCACACTCTCTCATCCTAAAATAATTAACACGGAAAACATTTCTTAAAATGTAGGTTTTTTATGTGCAATTTTTGCAAATAGCATATTTCACAAAGAGCTGTATCCCTCAGAATCAAATCAATATGAGACGACTAATATCTCTTTCTTTCCTCCTTATTTTTTTCCAAATTGTAATCTTTTTACTCGTATACTTGTGTTATGAACTTAAACACGGTCAAAACAGACAGCTGGTTGTTTGTGCCACGTGTCAGGTTAAACAAAACAAGACCAACAATTACAATATAATAAAACAAGCTTTGAATCCTGTCTATGGGATTTGAATACTAATGTGACAACTAAATATTGGAACATTTTAGGTCAGCCTCCCATTATTCCTTTTGAATTTAATTAAATTCAGAGGCAGAGAGAAAGAGAGCAGAACAATAGTGAGAAGCAAAAGTGGGGTGAGATCTATTAATTTTTTTGCCAACCATCACATCCGTAGAATATAATTATATCTCCGGACAGGAAGTAGAGGAGCGCCATCTTGACATGTTAATGACTTCAGGCCCATCAATCACACCTTTCACCACGGTGGTGTGGCTGCAGAATATACACGCATACATGGTTTTTCTCACACACACACACACACACACACACACACACACACACACACACACACACACAGCTGGATAGGGACTATGGAAGAAAGAAATCCGTCTCTCGTTCCATTTGTCATGAGCAGGTTCTTTAAAAGCTTTTTAATACCGGCGTGATTTTTCCTCAATGACCACCTACTGAGCCATCTCAGCTCTAACTATCCTCTTACACATTCACAGCAATGTATGATAAGGATTTAGACCTTTTGGGGGGGCGGGGCAGTCCTTTTTCCATCCCAACCCATTTAGTAGACCGTATAGAGTTATTAAGTGATGAAGATTTTGGGAACAAATACGGGAAAAATTTGTTTTTTTCCCCAACAGGCGATAGAAATAATGAAAATATAGTATAGTTCCATTAAATGTTTAGCCCTTTCATTAAGTAACTCTCTTTTTTATTACTTCAATCAATTTTGTATCGATAAATGTAACAGTAGATCGAACGCTCGTCTGAATTGCAGTGATGGACTGTAGCGTCGACGCCATTGTGTCCGTGCGTGTATGTGTTTGTGTACATGTGCATTCTTCAGTGGGTGTTTTGTGTGTGTTTGTGTATTTGTATGTGTGTGTGTGTGAGTCTTGATCAGCCCAACGGAAAGCTTTTTACCCTCTAGTGCGATGAATTTCCCCTGTGACCTCAGTCATCTTACTCAGAAAATGACAGTGGCCTTGCACGTTTGTGTGTGTGTGTGTTTGGTGTGTGTGTGTGTGTGTGTGTGTGTGTTATCGCCTCTGACATCACCACCCTCATTTCCTCTCCTGTTATTGTTGAGGCTCTCTGGATGGAAATACTAAATAATGAGAAAGAGTGGAAGCTGAGGGTCCGTGTGTGTGTGTGTGTGTGACAGAGGGAGAGAGAGGGAGATAGACAATTTAAGTCTGTATATGTTCTTTATTATTTTGAGATTAATTCTTGAATTGTAATTTTGCATCTGACTTGACAATCAAAGTCTTCTGCAGAAACCTGTAGAAACAGTGTCACGAGAGCTCAGTTACTACATTGTTACGATTTCATTTACAGTTACATAAATCATAATCACCATCAGTTATTCCATATCATACAAAGGTTTCCCAGCTGTGTGCTACCAATGTGGAAAGCCTTGAGTTGCCTTATGCCTAGGCATTAGTTTGCATATAAATGAGAAAATGACTAGTTAATTCATACTACTTTACCATGAGGGGTTAACCTCGCTTCGCGTGGCAACAATCTGTTGTCAGCTTCAGAGGTTAAATTGCGGTTATTATGGAAATGCAGCATCCAGTTTTATTGATGGACAGTTTGCTCGCCGTGGTCAAATCATTCACCGGCTCTGCTCTCTGGGGGCGGGAGGAGAACCTGGCCGAGTGATTGGGGCCCTGAAAGAGGCTGTCAGTCACAGGGCCGCCATTATCCACAGCTCTTAAATACCTCAGCATACGAGCGGCGGAACGGTTCCACAGGACTACAGATTGCAGGTTTCGGGGGTCCCGGTTTCGATTGGGTTTGTTGTGCACATTCAGGAGAAGAAAAAAAAGCCATAGCACTTATTACCTTCGCATTGAAAATGCGGAAGGTAATGTTTTGATCGGCGTGTATTTATTTCTTTATTTATTTATTTGTATGCGTGTTATTCGCATAAGTAAAAAAGTATTAAACCGAATCGCATGACATTTGGTGGGATGATTGGTTATTATCCGGGGACCATTTTATTAGATTTTGGGATCGATCGGGTCAAAGGTCATGGTCAAGGTCATGAAAAGGTCAACAACTTCTTTTTACCAATTGGCATGCAAATAATGCCAAAATGTTCATAATTCAATGCCCAATCTTGTGATATGCGAAGGTATGCGCTCTACCGAGTGCCCATTCTAGTTTTATACATGAGATGCTAACAGTAGAAACTAGGACCAGCGCATTGACCTCACGGTGTTTATCGAGGCTCTGGGTCACGATGGCGTTAACAGCGTAAACATCCACATGCGGGCGGTGCAAAGCAGCTGCCATGAGCTCGCCAGGGGGTCACGCTCACGTGCACTAAGGACCAGCCACGCTATCTGAACAAAGCTAGGAGAAGCTGGGATAACCACACACACACACACACACACAGAGGGAGAGCAACTTAATTCTCTGTTGTTTTCTGCTATATTAATGCTCTCAATGTCGTCTTTGAGTGTCAATAGAGATAACTGACCTCTTCATTACCAGCTCTTTAAAGAGACCACGAGATAAGCCATTGCCGGAGAAATAACTGGAGTTGTTGAATGTTG
The DNA here is from genome assembly GCF_029220125.1 of Pseudoliparis swirei. NCBI lineage: Eukaryota > Metazoa > Chordata > Actinopteri > Perciformes > Liparidae > Pseudoliparis > Pseudoliparis swirei. The sequence continues at coordinate 15,267,858 of NC_079399.1, read as the reverse complement.
ATGTTCTGTTAAAGGCTTTTTCTTTGTTGTTGTTCCTTTGACTGACTAACTGTAACCACGTACACCATTAGCCCCACCCATTTCCACATTAACTACGCTACAGTGAGTTTTACACGGCAGGAAATGACGCAAAGATCATTAAAAAGCCACTTTCAGCGAAACGGTTGGACATGAACAAACAGACCGATAAACAGGCCTATGACAGTACTCTACTATTCATTTACATTGATTAGAATATCCAGATCACTGAATATTGCTGCTTTAAATCTCATCACAGTCCAATTCACCTCAGTCAAGAGTCAGTGTCCTGCTCAAGGACACCTTAATAAGGCAGATGCTTGATGCTGGAGGACTCGGTGAACCTTTACCTTTAATAGCTTCATAGCATATTTCTATGCTTGGATGAAAATGGAAAACATCTTATAATAGACATTTTGTGCGCTAAACATTTACCATTGCAAACTGCCATGGGACACATATTTTAAACTTAAATAGAGTCATATTTTGTACTTATAATTATAATCCGAATATGAGACGGTCAGAGAAGAAGAGAGAAGGTAAATGAAACATCTGCTGTCCCCGATGAAACTTTGTTGGTCTGTGTTTGACAGTAGCTCGTGCCAAAGCAAGAATGGGGGAGAGATTGCAGCATCTGGTGTTTTATGTGGACTAAAGCCTATTTAAAAAGCTTGAGGCTAAATTATGATCAAGTCTGTGAACGAGCCTGTTTGTTTGTGCACTTGTTTTATTTCTGTGTGTAACTGTCTTTTTGGGGGTTCAGACCAAGAGGCAGACTGAAAGAGAATAGAGTTACAGACCAGGACGTATCTCAGTCGCCCAGAGGCCGTTGTCTATAGAAGCTGCGCTCCACCAGCCGCTCCTCTCTTTAAGCCAATGTGGAAAACAAAATCATTTGTCTCTGCTTTTTATATATCATTTCTCTTTTTTTGACTGCAATTTGGTTAACAATTGAACTTTATTCTAATGTGTTTCCTGCAGAGCTGTCGAGAGACTGTCATTCAAAAATACTGCAGCATCCCCTGAAATTGTTTTTCGTGGCAATAGCAAAGCGATCTTTCCACGAGATGACTGTGAGGCTCCAGTGAATTTCTACCGCTTGTTTGCCTGCTCCTTTCTTGGCAATCGGGGATGCTGGATGATTCACACTATTTTGAATTTGGCCAAAAGATACTTTATTAGTCCGGAGAGATGTTCACACTTTTTCTCTTGAAGTGGCGGTGAATGTTCACGCGAGCGCATCCCAGCTCTGTTGTTCTGACGGCCTTTTGGGTTTCCGTTTCATTCTGATCTCATCCCACTTGGTTTCTGATCTGTCTTGTGTTGTTTTTGTGTGTGCTAACTCTTTTCTAATTAACTGCGGTACTAACTAGAATTGGGGTTTGATGCCAGTTTATCTGGCCAGATAAATGTGAACACGTTGCCATGTGAATGGCCTGTAAACACCAGCTGTTCAGTATAACCACTGTCACCGCATGTCCAAATCACGCTCAGACTAAATGGATTCTTCACAGTTCATTTGATTGTGGGCAACCCGACCAGACTGGACACGGGGCTTAAATGCACTGATTGAGCATTAAAATAAACACTTTAAATGCGCTGCTACGCTCAAATATGTGCAAAAAGTCATTCCCTGGCATTTCAAGACGATTTCCTGTTAATTATGTAAGATTGCTCAAATAAAACGCCTGAGAACTCTTTCGAAATTAATATTCATTTGTTTGGTTTGGAGTATTCAATTCCCTGGTGAGATGTAACAATTGTAGACACTCGTCACATCCACAGATAAAACACCATTTTGTCGCCTTTATAGACTTGTGAATACTTTTTTGCTCAACTCCTCTGCAATTGCAACACGTCTATAATGTGCAAAATAGAACTGATTAAATTAGTCAGTCATTTGAGAATCACGTAATTATTCATCAGGGCAAGAAAAAGAACATATAAGAGAGCATGCATGTCAGCTGTGTGCCCTCTTTTCAGACTAGACCAGAAATCAAAAGAGTTACATTATGATTTGGTACTCTTGGTCGCATTAGTTTTTTTTCTTCTTCTATGTAGACAGACACATTTAATTTGACTCCCTCTTGGCATAAAGTAGTAATGTCATCGTTTATAATTTAGGCTATGACTCTAAATTCTTTTTTCAATTTTATTAATGAAAACAAAATTTAGTTTAGAAATCACATTGACATAATTAGTTTCCCCCGAAAGGAAAGACTAGTTCTGATTTCAGTTGGACTTGTAATGAAAACCGGCCTCTAAGTAAGATGACGGGATGACAACAATATTTCCGTGCTATTGTGCAAATTCAGTTTTAGAGATTCCACATTTGTTATTCATTTTTTTTGTTGGCTATGCCTTCTTTCACCGGTGAGATAGGCCCACATATTCCACACCAGTCAGCAGTAAAAAATAGAACATGAGTCAGAAAACTCCATTTCAAAAAATGTGATTACATACCAAACGCTGGTAATATGGTCCGTTCATGAGTTATGGCATAAACTCATCGTAAACATACCTGCCAGACATTAAATATCACAGATGCAAGATAAACATTTATTCACGAACCCTTTTGATTTCTTGTTGTTGTTTCTTCTTGTTGGTCTTTATTTGTTGATGCTTTGTCGAGTCTAAAAGGCAAAAGAAATCTCTCGTGTGAGCCCAAATCTGATCAAAACATAGAATATCACACTGCAAACTTACACACACGCACGCACACACGCACACACACATACACACACGCACACCCACCCACACAACTGCACAAACATTGCATTAGTTAACTCTGTTCATCTAAGTTTAGCTGTTGGAGCTGCCTAGCTGTCCCAAAGCTGTCACCATACTACACGATACTGCTGAGAGCCCTCTTACACACACACGCACACACACACACACACACACACACACACACACACACACACACACACACACACACACACACACACACCTACACACACACACACACACACACACACATCCGACCTTGGTGGGAATACAAGTAACATTGACTCTTTGTAGGGGGTTTGAATGACTGCTATAAGGTTACCCTGAAATACACTTTCTCTCTCTCACACACACACACACACACACACACACACACACACACACACACACACACACACACACACACTCACTTGGTAGCTTTCTCCCTATTCTAATTGCTGCAATGTGACACTGCTTCCCACATCACGGGAATAAAAAAAGATATACTCTGAGAGATGGGGTGAAAGACAGGGCGGAGGAGAGAGACAGGGAGTCAGCATTTGACCCCCATCCAATGTGTGTGTGTGTGTCTGTCGAGTGATCAAACTGAAGGAAATTCAGTCGAAACACTAATAGTTGGATTTTTATTAACAAATAATCAGTTTTCATTTCATATATTCAAAAGCTGAACATTAGGAAACTTCAATGCCTGATTCTGTATAGCCTCTGTACGGTGCCATCAAATAATCCCTTAATGGGACATAACACAAGAGGCGCTGATGGAATTTTGAATGCCTTCTGATGCTATCCCACAATGCAATGTGCGACATTAGATTGGTCAGTGATGACTCAAAAAGGTGGTGGTTAGCAGGTCCGTCTTTCAATCCCCGCCCTAGGCGATGTGTCCTTGAGCAAGACACTTAACCCTTAATTGCTCCCTTTAGCTGTGTCCACGGTGTATGAATGTAACATGATTGAAACTCAGCTAAATGAAATGTAATGTAGATTTTAAAAGGTAGTTTAAACCAATCTAATCCCTTTAAACTGTCCATTTATTTGTTTTGCTGAAAGTTGTCAAAAAAGAAACTTACTGACCTGAACTTGATTTCATATCAGCAGATCCAATAAAACTTAGATGGCAGCGAGAACAATTGTTCGGTATCACAATGGGTATAAATTGAGCATTCAAATGAAGAAAATAACCAGCGTGATCTGTGAAACCAAAGTTGTTCTGCTGGTTCCTGTGTATGACATGTAAACACTGCTTTTCATTCTGTCTATCCTCTCTGTGTTTTCCAGGTTTTCCAGATCGCTTATATGATCCTCAAGGCAGCCAACGCACCTCGGCCAGGTCAGCCTTCTGCTTCCTAGTTTGTGTGTTTCAGGTCTCAATATAACGGCTATGTGATTAAAAAGCCAGCGAGAGACTTATTTTCAGTATTGAATGGTGAAATGCAGATTTGAAAGCCTTTTGATTATATGATCCTCCCACAATGTTCCAATATGTTCCAATATTTTTACTTAAACATTTTGAATGGTCATGACGTGCCAATTGTGCTTTGAGTTTAAAACCCCAGCATCCAAAACATCAAGACCCTGATAACTTAATATCTGTACATGTTACTGTGCTTCTCTCTAAGTTACTAAGCAGCATTTACCTTAACTAACGCATTTGGAGATAAACCAGGACGTCAAATTCCATCTGATTGTCTCCCTTTGAGTTTGAGTGTTGATCAGCATTCCTCACAATAGATCATCAAACCCCTTAAGAGCTTATGAGGGGTTTACTCACCCATTTAAAACTTCTACATTTGTTATCGTGTTTCAAAGACAACTGAAGGAGCATAAAACCACAAGATGTTTCAACACTAGACTTGTAAATGAAAATGCAGAAAGATGGTCAAATGTTATGCATCAGCCAATGTACATGTTTAAATACAAAAAACAACTGTGAAGTCCTGATAGTTGCATAGTTTATGTGGTGTTGGTAGCAGTCTGCATGTATTATGTGTATTTTGCTTTTAATTTTTTTTTTTTACATCAACTGGACTCCTCACATATTTAATCGAGCTGTAATTTCACAATTTTGGTCTAAGATATTGATAACTTGAATGGAATTGAATGTTCTGTCCATTTTCTATGTATTTTAAGTAGGGTGACCTAAGCACAGCCTTGAAATTGTCCATCATAATCTCTTATTGATCTTTACTCCACATCACACGTTTGAAGCATTCCTTCATTATTCTCCTCACCACGGTTTTGTCCACAGGTAATTGGGTCTTAGAGCATTCAATTGATGGTGTGACCTTTGAACCCTGGCAGTACTACGCCATCACAGACACAGAGTGCCTGACGAGGTTCAACATTAATCCGCGGACTGGAACTCCATCCTACACCAGAGATGATGAAGTTATCTGCACATCTTATTATTCCAAGATTCATCCTCTGGAGAACGGAGAGGTAACGTCTGTAGCTTTAGAAGTTGTTGCACTGCCACTGTAATCATTCGTAGAGTTGGGTTCAGTCTTGGGTTGATTTGGATGGCGTAGATTTGGTGAGGCTGTAAGATTTTGATGGAGCAGGTGCGAAAACAATCCAAATCAGGGAGGCGAGGCAAAGGTTGGAACGTTACGGCCCGGAGGTGAATGAGATGATGTGAGAAAGAGAGTGATGTTGTGATCGGTGGACACACTAAGTGACTGATGAGAAGGAATGAGGGCTCCAGTAGGTGTGCAGGCTGGGGATGGTGAGGTCACAGAGGTGTCAGACTTACAGCCACCGAGCAATCAGCAGAATATGAGTTAACAAGACACAACATCAAACTAGATAATCAACGCAAATAACATATCAAATGGAAAAGTGTAAAATAAGGAAATGTTACAGTTTTCACATTAATTCCTAGATCAGAGCGTGTTTACTCTACTGGTAGTGTGGTTTAAATCACCGTTGGAAAACACGCACACATGTTCACACCACTGTGTACTGCTGTGTTGCTTGGATCAGCGATGTTTGTGAGAGCATGCAGGAAGAACGGAGGCCAAGCCTGCTATTACTGACATTAATGAAGAGGAAGAGGACTGTGCAAAACACACTCACACAAACACACACATGCAGTAGAAACAAACTAATCACACGTCTACATCTCCCACACAGGCCACTAATTGTAGATGCCTGTCTGAATATGTATACGCATTTACATGGGTGCTGTTGTGTGTGTGTGTGTGTGTCGCCAGTATGCATGTGTTCAGTGTTTCTTCCCGTGTGTGTGTCCTGCGGGGGAGCACTAGAGGGGGTGCGAGCTGGGAGATGTCAAGAGCTGCAAGCATCGACTGAGGTGTCTGAATATGTGTGTGTGTGTGTGTGTGTGTGTGTGTGTGTGGTTGACAGCTCCCTATCCGTCTGATCACAGTGAAACCGTAATGAGTCGTAGGCGATGTGTCACAGCATCGCACACACACATTCACAATGTCACCCCACCGCTCATCACACACGCGCACACATACACAACCTTCTCCTTCGCTACTTCCAAGTGTGCAGCTTGCACCCATCAAGTGTTTCCCCTTTACACACACACACATACACACACACACACACACACAGTCAGCCCACTCTGTTCGACTTTTTTGCAGATCACAAATGTTGCTTTTGGCCGCATTAGTGAGACAGACAGATGGACAGGCAGACAGGACCTCACACTCTTTGTGGCTGCCCGTCGATTATTGGGGATGCCGAATATAAATTCAGAATTTGTGTTCAACATTTAAAAGTAGAGCAAGGCAATAAAATCCCAAATGTCAGTTTCTATGTTTGACAAAATTAAAAGCCCACGCGTGTCCATGTTTCTCTGAGGAGCCATGATGCAGAGCTGGTCAAATCCTGCCACGTCTTTCCTTAACGTCTTAAGGACCTTCCTGGACAAAAGGAAAGGAGCCCAGTGTGCAAGAGCACGTCCTCTGAGCAGTGGTTGACTGAGGGCTGTCACATTGTGGAAGAAAGAGGGAAAACTGCCCTTTGTTCCAGTTGGTCCACTAATGGGTGTTTGCATGTGTGCCCAGAGACACGTTATGTGTGCTTGCAGTAAAAGAGGAATCGGATAGGAGTTATTTTCTTGTTAAATTTTGTTGTTGTTGCTTTGCATCAGTCCATGTTTACCTGAGTAGATGGTAAGTTCCAGTGAACCAATCACCAGTCTCAGAGCCCATCAGGTCTGAGGACTATTTCTGGGGTCTGGGTGTAACGAGCAGATATCCAAGCCAAGACTTTATCTTCTGTGCGCTGCTCATTGTTTACAATCTGAGGAGTAACTTACCATGCAAGGCTGGGGTTGGAGCTGAGAGGTGACGGTTACGACCGGATTGTAAACAATAAATGGCTCGTTAGACAAGAGGCGATTGGTTCTGAGATTGTATTGGACAATGGGTTACACCTTATTTTGTTCTCCACCATGTGCCTGCATTCAACCATAGCCTGCTCAAATGTGATTGGTTCATACTACTCAGACTACAAACAGAAACCACGACCCGTACCGACGCCTTGTCTCGTTGCTTATGAATGCAGAATCTGTTGAAAGAGATTATAGCCCATGACTGTCAGGAAGCGGCTCACCGTGAGGCTACAGGCTTTATCTGTTCATTTGTAACTCTTTAATCAAATGGTTTTTTTCAGCCTGTTTATGAACTTCAGTGAGTTCATTTGAATTTTTAGAACAAAAGTGTGTCTGAATGTGTATGTTTGTTCTCTGGCGTCACTGAGGAAGCTGCTCACTCCATCACCACGACCATCTGCCACTGCAGGACACTAAAATTACCTTTCATGTTTGTCTCAGTATAAATGCTGTTAATTGTCAGAACTTACCCGTCTGTGTGTCCGTCTGTCCGTCTGTCCGTCTGTCTACAGATCCACACGTCTTTGATCAACGGCCGGCCCAGTGCAACTGACCCATCCCCGACCCTGTTGAACTTCACCTCCGCCCGCTACATCAGGCTGGTGTTTCAGCGAATCAGAACGCTGAACGCCGACCTCATGACTCTGACACTCCATGACACGAAGGATATGGATCCCATCGTGACGAGACGGGTGAGGCATACGTTTGGTTAAGTCATCAGATATTTGATCATGCGTGTGACTCAATGCTACCAGATACTAAATCCTCGCAGTGACTAACTCAAACTTGAACTGTTTAGGTATTACTCTTATTAGTTTGTCGTAATGTATTGTTTCTTTCGGCATATACTTCCTGTGATGATGGTCTGTCGTTGTGGATGTGGAGCGGGTTAGTTCCCAGCTCCTCCTGCCTACATGTTAAAGTATCTTATGTACACATTGAACCCCATGTTGCTCCCGATAGTCGGCACAAGGCCAGCACCTTGCGTGGCGGTTCATGGACAAACTGAAACCTGCTCTGTTAGCGCATCACCATGACACCATTTGTGAGTTCAGAATATCTATGTTTCCATCACCACTGATATAAGAGAGCACAGTCTGATAATGATGTCGCTTAAACCGCTAAGACGCCAATAGCGTCTTCCTCATTATAACGCGTCCTCGTTCTCTCTCTTCTCAGTACTTCTACTCTATTAAGGACATCTCAATCGGAGGGATGTGTATCTGTTATGGCCACGCCAAAGCTTGTCCACTCAACACTGCCACAAAGGTAAAATACTTAACTCTGTATCTCTCAGTCCACGTAACAATACAGCCACAGGAATGGAGCTCCTCCATGAACAGTTGCAAAGACCGCCCTCAGGCGCCAGCTTTTTATCTACCGCCCTGTATCAAACTTTCTGTGTCTGTGTCTGTGTGTGTGTGTGTGTGTGTGTGTGTGTGTCTGCAGGGGACACAGGTGACACAGTGAAGCATTGTCTCACGTGTCACTTCAAACAGTGGAGTGTTTGATACCAGACACCTGATCTTTCTCTGTCTTGCTCACTAGACATACACACACACACACACACACACACAAAGAGCCTTGTGTCCTTTACATGTCCTGAGGCTGAACCACGAAGACTAACTCAGATGTGACACAGGTGTCTGGTCCCTCGGTGATGATGTCATTCACAATACGTTATGTCACTGATGTGTAAAGAGCTCCAGTTTCTTTTTCTTTTATATTCCTTTTCATCTCTCCAGGCCATATTGAAGGTGTATTTTAAATCACCTCAAAAAGGCGAACCAATTATGACAATTTATTTTTCAAAAGAAGTTTTTGCAAAAAGAATTACAAACCATATTTGACCATTTTTCCAACCTGTGTACTTAGATTACATCCACTTTTAGTACAAGGATAAATTAGATAGATAGATAGATAGATATATACTTTATTAATCCTCAAGGGGACATTTTTCAAAATCTACTGTGATTTTAAACTTGCTGGAACAGTAATACAACATTTAACATTTATTTCATTTCATTTTATGTCCCTGTCAAATCATGCTCAAACATCCAAAATTAGGTTACATAAAAATACACACTGTATTATAAGACATGTACTAAAATTGGTAGCTGCCTTGAAAGGGATTTAAAATGACAACATCTGGAAAACACTGCTTAAGAACATATGTTTGGTTCTCATGTTCAAATGTAAGTAAAATAATGTATTTTACAGTCTAAATCACTTACTTTGAAATGCGTTTTTACTCTGGAAGTTTGTAAATATGAATGTTATATATCAGAGTTACAATTGACTGTCCTGCTCTGTTCCCAACAAAACATTGAGCTCCTTTACTTTGATAGATGTTCATGTCCATCTGTGCAGTAAAGACCTGGGCGGACATGTAGGATCTAAAAAAGGTGGAGGCCCGTGAGATGATTTGTTGATGATCTGCAGAACATTTGTTCAGATGCTTGCTCAGCACAAAGACGGCCTGCAGCCAGAGCTGTGGCGTCGTGTCTCAGATAAAAAGGGCAAATTCACTCGTGCCAACAAATCCAAAGTTGGCTCTCGCTGTACTGTTCTCCTCTCAGTTAAATCTGGCACCCTCTACACATCAACCAGTTTTCAGAAAGTCTTAAATTGAATTACTGAACCTTGAATTTGGCAAATTTTCTGATGCATTCATTTACTGTGTTTAGTTTTTAATTTATTTTCTCTCCTGGGAAAGTTATAGTGAACCCAATTGTTGACGACCGACTAGCTTTCATTGGCGTTGGCTTTTCTGTGAATACATTGTTGTTTCAATAGGTCATGCAGTTTGATAACTACCTGTTTGCAGTCCTCCATTTTCACAGCCAACAGCTAACATTGCCATAGGTTGCATTGATTTGCATTATGATGCATTCATGCTCTACTCTGTAAAACATACTAGTGGGCAATGCTAAATGTTTTTGGCAAGACATCTGGATAAATAGTCGTTTCTATTGCTAAATAAAATAGATGAGGAAATTATGATATCAATATTATGTTACACTTACTAGCACTAGCTTTAAGCAGCTTATCATACATAATTACAACTTTTTTTCAAAGCTAGTATTTAAATACAAGTATGATCATTTATTTAGCAGGTTGTAACCGACATGTTTAACCCTCATCCCACCAACATATTTAACATACAATGACTGCCGACTGTGTTCCGTAGTCCTCGTAGGATTTTCAGATAGTTACAGTTGATTTTAACATTGTGTATAATAAAAAGAGGCAAAGCACATAGGACATCTCTGTCTGCTCCACCAAGCCTGTTTGAATACCTTCATCCTCACAATTGTATGCAGGGTTTAGCTCCATGTATATCAAGCCAAGGGACAAACATTTTGAGATGTATGTATTTGTCGTTCAGATTGTAGCAACACTGGAAATCAAATTTGACACTGACTGTGATTGTTACCACACTAACCCAAAAGACAATCCATGGATTTAAACACCGTTGCTCATGTCTGTTTAATTGACAAATTTGTGAACCTTTTTTTCATGCATTCTTGTGTGTGTGTGTGTGTGTGCGTGTAGAGGTTTAGCTGTGAATGTGAACACAACACATGCGGGCAGAGCTGTGATCGCTGTTGCCCTGGTTACAACCAGCAGCCCTGGATGGCAGGAACCTTCCTCACTCGACATATCTGCGAGAGTAAGAGAAACACAACGACAAATTACACACTCAACTTACACACCATTACCCAGAATTCCTACTGAGCCAAAAACCAACAGTCACTTTTTAACCCTTTTTTCCCAGAGTTCTCTTGCTACCGTCGGTGCCCACTGTATGTGTATTGTAATGTAGCATATGAACCCACACACCACATTTGTGATAATGTATTAACACAACCCCCCTACGGTTGAACACTGGCCTTACAGACTGTATAAAGCCATCAAAAGTCACCTTTGCATCCATTAACCTTCATCAACTGTGTCGCAGCAGAGCAATGAGGCTAGAGGCTTCCACCTGTCATCGTAAAACTAGGATTACAACATGTAATCTTCATTTGGTTTTACACAGGCTTCAAGGTGGAGGCTGCTCCAAATAACAGGCTCTGTAGTTTTACTGGTATGATAACAAATATTTCTGCCTTGACCCTGAGGTGGCAAGACGATAACCGGCTCAATAGTAAAGGAACCAAGCATGGCAGATTCAGCCCATCCAGTAAAAGGTTACCAGCGGGATTGTTCAGGAGATAAGAGAGATATTGTCACCGTTGTTATTCCACCGTAGAGAACTGCCATCATACTGTAACTTTCTAGAGAGGCAAACTCCTCACAGTATTTTACACCTTATGAAATGCTGTGCTGTGTTTTCCCATTTAATGGATCTGCTACTCAAACGGGCGACCCCGTGATCTTTGTTCCACAACACCTTTTACATTGTTTCCACAATGACTTTGTAGAACAACACGTTGCTTTTATTTGTGAAGTGTAGACAGCTCAGTGGGTAGAAGACAGAGCTAGGAGACAGGGCGAGGAGACAGGGCTAGGAGACAGGGCTAGGAGACACGGCTAGGAGACAGGGCTAGGCTCCCAACTCACAACCACACTGGGAAGTGATGAGGACAAGCAAAGGCCCTCTTTTTCTCTCTGGGCTGTTGAGATAACATTCTGCTCCTGGTCAGTGTTTGAACCTGAGGGTACCGTCTTCAAAACCGTCTTTGATGTTTGATAAACTCCTACTTTAAAGAAGTAAATAGATTAACCCCCTGAACCCAAGCAGTTTCTGTTTTCTTGTTTTGTTCCCGTCACATTTGACTGCAATATGGAAGTCCTGCACCTCGATGGAAACAGCACAATTACAGCGAGAAGTAGAGAGAAATCCCAAAGGAGTTGTAATACCATAAATCATAAAAGAAATGCGAAATCATTTATATAAAAAACTGTAAAATAAATAAAATAATCAAAATATCCCAAGTGTTCACAATATTGGAACAAACGGGACTCCACATGTTATGTATGATAAGTGGTGTAATTTTAGCGATTTAAAAAAAAACAAGACATGTCTTTCAAACCTGTCGGTCGTGAGCTTCAGAGGGTTAAAAGAGCGTTCCTCTGTGTTTTGATGGAGGAGGTGGGGGCGGAACTCAACATGTGTGTGTGTGTGCTTTCAGAGTGCAACTGCCACGCTAAGGCCGACGAGTGCTACTTTAATCAGACCGTGGCAGATCTGTCACTGAGCCTGAACATCCAAGGTCAAAACAGAGGAGGTGGAGTTTGTATTGGTTGCCGTGACAACACAGCTGGAATCAACTGTCAGACATGCATTGATGGATACTACAGACCTGCTGGGGTACGTCACAGACACAAGCACCTGTTCCTTATTTGAAACTGATTATGATTAAGTGAGGGTATATAAAAATGATTGTTTTCTCCACCCGGCCAGGTGAGCGCTGAGGAGGAGGACCCCTGCATCCCCTGTACATGTGACTCGCATGGTTCGATCAGCCAATCATGTGTCGCAGATTCAAGCAAGGCGACGCCCAGTATGCTAATATACTTTTGAGTCTTTTTGTCTGTCCTTATGTGTGTCAGTCGTCTTCTTTTTGGATGTCGTTTTATCATTTTGACATAGTAGACGCATACAGAGGCTTTCAGTGAACGCAAGCACATGTTTAATGTTTTAGTTCAATTAAAATAATTATATATACTGCAAGAACTTCAACATTTCATTGATTCAGTCCTGCTTGGTTTCCTTTGGGGTTGGGTTAGTCCACTTCTGCTGTGAGGCTTCTGTTATTGAAAACAACTATTTACATGAGAGATCATTTTACTCCTCTTTGTATCTTTAATGTTTTTTATGTCTCGAATGAGGAGCTATTTTAGGTGCAGCCTCTCCAAAAGAGATACCCGTTGTGTTTCACTCGTGCTGTTTTAAGAGATTTGTGTGTGTATTTTGTTTGTGTTTGATTGACAGTTCAGCCAGCAGGGTCATGCCGGTGTAACGAGGGTTTTGGGGGTCTGCGATGTGACAGGTGAGACACACACACACACACACACACACACACACACACACAGAAAAAGAGGCAGACACATTGTGACAGGTGAGCCGAACCTTTCAACTGTTGTCTGTTCCAATTAGTGTTTGGAAATTGCCAGAAAGTTTCCATTAAGATCTTTGATGATATATACGATCACACACACACTTGGTTTTGTACCTCACGCCGTTCTTTGATATTTGACATTCTTGTAATTCTAATGGACCTGAACAAAGCCTGATGTGATCAAGAAGTCATGTTTTCCAAACTTGAGGTTAAAATCGCAATCGGTGAATCAAGAGGAAAACAAACAACAGGAAATGCTTTTTGTCCGACCTGTAAATCTGTCAACAAGCTTCTTCATCTTAAATTACTCATTCTAATATCATTATCTCTTATTGCTAAACTTGTTTGTTTGTATTATCTTGTTCTTCAACTTCCCCCTGGGTCTCATTCCGGTTGAATGTAATCTAATCTAATTTAAAAGCTGATACAACTTTCCCCAAACTTTTTAATGACCTACACTCAGATCAGACCAGCTGCATGAGCGTCTTCTTTAAAATCACTTCTTAAAATGCCTTTTGATAGACTTTCTCTCCTAATTAGGGAGTGGTTTCTTTCACACATTACATTTCCTCCAAGATCTTACATACATGTAGTCACCTGTGGCGCGAGCTCAGCTGTTTGCTACACACTAATGGTTCAGTGTTTCACCCAGGATGCACACAGCGGTTGTTAGGAGCAATGACCTGTGACCTGGTCACAGGAAGGCCGCTCTAATACTCATCACCCTCATCTTTAATATTATTATGAAACTCATTTGTCTCCAGGTGTGCTGTTGGTTACATCGGCTTCCCGTCCTGCCAGCGCTGTAACTGCAGTGTGGAAGGAAGCACCAACGATGACCCATGTATAACACCCTGCGTGTGCAAGGTACACACGCTCACACACTTCAATGTGCTCACCTTTCTCGCCCTGTCATCATTATTCTCCACACATTAACACTGCAATAACATGCTTTGTGCTCATCACGGCAGTTTGAGGGCAGCTCATAAACGGCTTCATCTTTCTCTTTCTGTCTTTTTCTGCTGCAGGAAAACGTGGAAGGAGAAAACTGTGACCGCTGTAAACTGGGGTTCTATAACCTCCAAGGTGACAATCGCCGTGGCTGCGAAAAGTGCTCCTGTATGGGCGTGTCCAGTCAGTGCTCTGCTTCCACATGGACCTATCACAACGTAGGAAATGTTACACACACACACGCACGCAGGCACGCACATACAAGAGAATCACAAAAATACATTTCTCAGTTGACAGGAAACCTGCTCTTTGACACTTGTCCACCAGTTTAATAAATATCCTCCAGGTGCAGAAAACATCTGACACGAGACACAAAATATAAAAAAAGAATCTTAATAGCAAACTTTAAAAGCATTGGTGGGTAGCAATAGGGTATAAGGTGTAAAAGCTAAGACACATCTTTACCAAATAAACATGGATGTGGATTGAATACGGTGGCAGTGAGAGAAAAAGGGGAAAATGGGATGGAAAGAGGTGAGAGAAGAGACACGAGAAGGAGGGAGGACAAGACGAAGGGTGGAGACAAGAGAAGTGGCAAGGAGGAGGAGAGAGGTGAAAAGAGGAAAACAGTTTTTGACTGACAGGCAGGGTAGGAGAGGAGGGGAGAGGAGACGTTGACAGGATGACAGCACTGATTTAGACACAGATAGTGTGTGTTTTTGTGTGTGTGTGTGCGTGTGTGTGTGTTTTTGTGTGTGTGAACGAGAGACAGCCAGACACACATCTGTCGTTGCAATTAACCTGACCTTGGCTTCCCCTTTTAAACACACACACACACACACGATTTGAGAAAAGAAAAAAACCCTCTCTCTCTAGGTGTGAGTTACAAGACTTCCTGGCTGAAATGTGACATATGTACAAAACCGTTGAACACATTTTGACATTTGTATTGACATAACCTTTGATTTCCATCGATTGAGACCTTAAACTATCCCAAAATGTATTATTTTAAGACTGAAAAAGCTATTCTGGCCCAACCATACATATACGTTTTGGTTTATATATATCGAAAGCGATTCTAGATGAAAGACAAAGTGCACAGACGTCAAGTTGTGTTGTAGAACTAGCAGAGCGACACATCTTAAACATCCAGTACCTTTTTATTGCATGCCACATTAGGAATTATGAATAAAGCAAGGCAGATTTTAAATCTAATCCACAGTGAACATGACTTACGGGCGTCGGTACGTTCACTGTCAAATGAGACTGATCTGCTGACGGGGAACACGTTTAAAAAGAATCGCAGTGAAATTGTTTCCAACAGTCATATGAATTGTTTAGCTGATAGCTATATTTCACATCTCTACACGACTCACTTGCTGTGTAAGTGAGGGGCAGTGTTGCAGAAAACCCACCATAACAAGTTGAAAGCTAACTCCTGGTTGAAGAATCCGACACTTCCCTGCAACAGGGGATCAATGTAAACGCTTGTTGTCTCAGTGGATGGAGCTGAAAGTGAATCCTGAACTACTTCTTCCCGAATCTTGTGTTTTAGGAGAGCACTCTGACAGGCTGGCACTTGCTTGGAGAAACAGGAGGAAGAGTGTGGTCCGTCCACAGGCAGACGCCTCCGTATCTCAGCGTCCGACACTCGGACGTTGAGAATGATCTTGGCTCCGCCTACTACTGGAACGCACCTGATCTATACCTGGGAAACAAGGTTAGATGCAGATACACGCTTAAATATGTTAAAGGGTACTGTTCATATGACATCATAATGAGATTATTTAAATATTTGCTTTGAGACAATAATGATTTCCTGTTTACAAAGAAATTCCCATTGGAGGTTTCTTCCTCCTTCACCTCCCTTTCAGTGGACACTTGTCCTGTGTCCTCGAGAGCTCCCGAGTCTTAATGTATGCAAATGTATGATTTCAAGGCATCAAGAATGGGGTTTTATTTTGATTGCCTTCATTATATTTTCCCAGCTTTTCACGTGTACATTTTCCCGTGCAGTTGAGATCCACACCTACAACTCTGGAATATGATGAGACAAAGCTAATTAGAATGAACTTGTTGGCCACATCGTTTCCATTTCTAACAATAACTATACGGTTGAGTAACACCTCACTAACACAGCCTCAAGAAAAAGGATCTCTCCAAACATAATGTGTTTTCAGGGTTGTATTAGATTCGTTAGATGTTCCTGTTGTTGCTTCTATTCCCTGTAAATGAAATCTACTGTCATCCCATAGAAAGTATAATTATAAAATAGTGTATAGTGTACAATCATGTATATCGATAAGGTGGCATATAATAAATGTCCTGATTCTACAATATTTTATTGTATAAGACACTTATAAGGTGAGAAAGAAAGCTTTTTAAATGTTCATTCATAATCCAAAGGTGTTGCACAAACAGACGGTACACGGTCACAAAAGTAATCAGTTGTTGTGTGTTGTTGCAATCTGATCTCATGAATAACACAAAGGTGAGTTGTCTGAGTGTTTAACCGGCTCACATCTCGACTATTTAAAAAAAAAAGCTACAACATTACGACGGGCGTAAACATTTATAGACACAGATCCATACTACCATCTCAAAGTAAATTGCTCTGGATGTGTTTCTGGTGAGAACGGATCCTGCTGTGAGGTTCACCTCCCACCCCGAGCTCTGCTTCTCCGCTAATGTTTGAGTTTGCTCTGCGGTTTTCTGTGGCCATGATTAGACTTCATCACTCCGGCTGGAGATGTTGCCCCACTACAACAACAGCCTGGCTGTGATGTTTGTCTGGGTGTCATGGCTTAGAGGAATATACCACAGAATTTCATTACTTTGCACCCTGCAGGCCTAGCTTGTCATCTCACTTCTTTGTCTGATCCTCTATCCCTCCCTCCCTTCCTCCCTCCTGCCCTCTAACCATCCCTCCATCCCTGCTTCTTTTCATTGGTCTGCTTCTCTGACTCTCGCTCCGTCTCTCCACGACTCCCATTTTTCACCTCCCTGTTCCTAAATCATCTCCCTCTGCTTCCCTCAAGCTTTCTTCTCTCTTTTATTTCTGTACCTCCCTCCCTCGCTTTGTGTCTCTCAGGGTAAACAGTGTTTCGCCTGTTGAACTCAATAATCAACTGTTTTTCCTTTTATCGCGCGCACACACACAGACACACAGACACACAGACACACACACACACACACACACAAACAGAGACTCAAATTCTCAGTCAAACACATACTCGTGCACACGAATTGTCACACACACTCCCAGGCCTATATAAGTCAGATAATGATGTGTTTTGGAGGCATTAGGGACAGCGGAGCAGAACCGAAGGCCTCCAAACATGGGAAACAAACAAATGATCATTTTGTGTTTGTGTGTTTGTGTACGTGTGTACGCATGTCAGGAGCAGTGTACGTGCGCTGTATGAAAAAGCGATTCAATCTAGTGTGGTCTGTCGTGTTAGTGTGTATCATTAGATGTGACAGGCTGAGTGTGTAATAAAAAGCTAGCAGTGGAAATATAAGAATATGAATGAACTCATACACGGTGAATGCCAAAGATGCTCATTGGCTCATTAGTGCGCTCTGTGGATGCTCATTGGTCCAGAAGCATGTTCTACTGATGCTCATTGGGTCTCGTATTGCCTGGGTAGGTCCAGGAACTGTGACTATTTTTAAAGCATGCTCTGTTAAAAGAATGCGTTTTGGTTTACTTGGAGTGGAGTGCAGATAAGTATTGATCAGTGTGAACAGCCCAATATAAACTCTGAGAGTGTAGTTCAATTCAATTCAGTTTATTTGTATAGCCCAATTTCACAAATTACAAATTTGTCTCGGAGTGCTTTACAATCTGTAGTTATTTTAATAAAGTCTGCTGCGTGTTTAACACTTATTTTCCAACTATTTCTTCGACTATTTTAAGACTTTTCTGGGAATACACTTTTAACTGGCTCCAAACTCAGACTATCACATTTCAATCAGTTCTTATCAATATTAACAGAAGACAATTAACGTGTGAAAGAAGCTGCTCTTGATGAACCTACAGAAGATTATCGTCTGGCTATGCCCTGTTTTAACCGCTTCTTTTTATCTAATCTTTTTGTAATTTGGTTGATCATTTGTAAAAATTGTTTAATATACGACTTCACAATCGCTTTTAGAGCTGTGGATCAAATTGAGCGGTGTAAGATGTATAACTTGCTCTTGGCACTATTAGTACTTCTTCTTCATGTCGGCTTGAAGTTTAATATTTACCTTGGAAACAAGAGATGACAAAATATTCTCACCTCAAGGTCCATCCAGCAGATGTTCTGCCAGACTATCACATGATCTTCATCAGCTGGTGAAGCTTTCTCAGAGTTTCAGTTTCAAGCTTTTTAATTGTGCTGATTGTCATTGGATTGTACTAATTGTGAAGCAGCATTAGAGCCACATTAATATTTGTATGTATTATTAGTGGTTCCCACAGGATTATGTGAGACTCTGCTTGGCGGACTTTGAATCCTTAAGCGGAACATTATGTACATTTTGAATTAAATGAATCAATCTGGAGCATTTTGAGAGCAAAATTAGGAGGATATATCTATTAAGAACATTGTGGTCTTGCAAACAATAATGTTGTCTTGTAAACAACTACATCCTCAACACATTGGTTGTATAGATATGAATGGTGAAGACTCAAAGCAGTCACAAGCACAAAGCATGGTACACAGGATGGGAGACAGACCCCGTCTTGTTTACCTTGGAGAGGGCGAGGCGGGATTTGACTCGTTGGGAGTGAGAATGCTTTGGGAGCGAATTCACAGTGGACACGAAGTCCAAGTCCACGGCCCCCGGAAGCATGGGAGTCTGAGAGAAGGGGGAATTGGAGCCGGTCACGGCGGATATGTGCCTGGCGAGGGCCGATGCCGGCTACGAGGTCCCTTGAGGGGACCCTCCCACACAAAGCTGGAGTCCTTGACCAGCCGGGGCGACTCCCCCGTGCAGACGGTGATGACCTCACCCCGCGTTGAGAAGTGTCAACATATTTTCAGTTCATTATGAAACGATCGCGGCACAAAACGGGAAACATTGATGGTCCAAATATTGTTGTAGAACTCATTCTAACAAGATATTTCTGAGACACAAGTTTTCAACTTGTTTTCAAACTGCTTTATGGAACAAAAGATGCCAAATATTTAACGGAAATATTGACCGAGGGCAACATTGTCCGCCTCCAAGAGCAGTCAAACTCAAATCCTAACCTCCTTGTATCCGTATTGTACTCAGATTTACTTACAGATTCACAATCAGATGAAAGGCTCAAACACAAGAAATGCTCATCATTTGGAGAAAGAGTGACAGGGAGGTTGAAGCAGGGAGATAAAGGGGATGATGGAGGAACATCGAGAGAGGAGACACATCCTCTTCCAGCAGCTGATAAAAGAAAACTCAAAATGTGTTGAAGCTTGACAGACGCACACAAACACACACAGCTCAGCTCGTGTTACATTTAATCCTCACTCCTTCTCGAACTCGACACTTTCTTTCCCACCATTTTTCACATTTTTCACGCTCTGTCCCGTCTTCTATATATTGTCCTGTGAAGAAGAAGAAGCAGCAGCAACACAAAATAGTAATTATTTTCAAGGAGAACCTGCTACAGGTAACAACGTCCTGGTTTCACCTTCTGGAGTTTGATGCCTCGAAGTTGTGATTGATTAAATCTTAAAAGTGTTTCTGTAAAATTCTTCTGCCAAATACACAGGAGGAACCTCAGCGTTCACCAAGCAGCTGAGCTGTGACTTATGAGAGAAACAATGTGTGTAGAGCAGTGTGTGGATAGTGCCACTCCTAATCTGGTGTTGATGGCATGAGATGGATTCCCCTCCCGCTTCCTCACTTTCTTCTCTCCCTCCGTCTTCTTTTTCTCTCACTTCCATGGCTGAAGAAGTGCCTTTTACATCAATCACAGAGGATTTGTTCCAGTTTTCATCAACCAAATAATTTGGTGTCACACGCATCTCAGTTCCTGGAAAGTGTGCACAGAGCTCCACGCAGCAATCCCGTGGCTTTGAAAAGAGAAGATCATTTTCATTTCAAGTAATACAACACAAATGGTCATTGAAATCAAGATTCAATGATGTTTTTAGTACAAATAGAGAATTAATTCCAAATAAACTATTCCATGTAGTGCTTGTGTCTATACCCGCTTTTCCTCGGAGGGCATGACCTTCGTTAACCGCTCGTGATAACTGTCAAGAGTGTGTGAAGTAATGATGGCAAAGTGTAGATGAGTCCGGGTTTGTGCCATGACGCTTACATTGTACTGGAAAGCAATTAGTTTGATTTCCAAAAAAGTCTGAGCTGCCAGTGTGTGGAGGCGGATGGTGTCGTGTCCACAGTCACGCGATGAGCACGACGTCTAATCTGAGCCCCCGAGCTGGATCTGCACCGACTGTGTTGAGTATAGGGTGCCGTCGGGCCATTGTTTCTCACTTAAAGTCTGATACGAAGCGAGCCGCTGGAGTCGACTCTCAATGGCCAGCGAGCCGTGGGAGAGCGGCACAATAATTGATCGGCTCTCGGAGACTGTGAGCAAATGAGGGAGCTGCTCTTTGTCATCGTCCTGGGTGCGACGTGCACGCACAGTTTCAGTCCAGCTGACCTTCTGCCTGCCACCATTAGGCGTAATTATCCTGTCACAGTGCTGCACATAACTACCTCAAGATTCAACAATGTTGCTTCCTTCTTCTGAGATATATATATATATGTATGCACAAACCCCCCGCCAAAGCACCAAAACGTTTTTGTGCTTTGGCGGGTTTTTTTGTGTTGCATTTTTGTGCTGTTTCTACTAAGAAAGGGTAAAGCATGTAACAAAGTCTGCCATAAAACGTCATGAATGTAATTGATTGAAACGTCTGTTATTTGAACCAGACAGTAGCCTGAACTAAAGTGGTTTCATTTAATCCTAATTAAATCGTTGTCAAACCTCACCAATGAGTACACAGTGAAAATGGATGTGTGTACTCTATGTACGCGCCCATGTGTCATTAGCCTAATCAAAAACATCATCAGCCCTCCACTTCCTGCCCGTCAGATACTCTTCAGGCACTGAACTAAAGAAATGACCTCATGAACCGCCTTTCACCCCAAACCTTCATCTGAGGGCAAACCCCATGCAGAGCGCGCCGCTGACAACTGATCAGCTTCATGCCGATCTGCCAGCACCCACTCAGGGTTCATTACCCCCCCCCCCCCCGACTGACCCCCAAACACACACACTGCTAACAACAACAGAGGACCCCTTGGCTCAGAGTTATTCTTTAGTCCAAAGCAAGCACCTCAATCTTTACCATGTGCAAGCAGGACCATCCCACAGCGGCCAGAACATCCTGCCGACGATTACCAATCAAAGTACGGAAAAATAAATTTCAGGAAGCACACTGTGTGAAACAAATGCCAAGGGGCTTGAGAGGTATTTCTCAAAAGCATTGTAACTTTCAGTTTTTTTTCAATCGCTAACAAGTGCTTACCCATACTTCAGATACTTTTTCTAAACTCTTAACACAGACTCACACCTACAAAGCACAATTGGCCAAATGGATAATTTTCTTGTCAAAAGCACATTTTGTTAAATATATACTAACTCTTCATTTCAAAATAGAACACATCTTTTTCTGCAGACACAAACTTTACCAAAACACTGGAAATCTGACTCAAAATGAAATTATTCTGTCAAAGAATAACTCTTGTTTTCACTTCACAAGCTCCTGCAGTCAGTCAAAGTTCACCAGGTGTCAAAACACTGGCTGTTGCTGACATTACAAAAACTGCATATACTTGTATGTTTCAGTTTTTCAGGTATTTGCATGCAAAACATGTAATCCACTGTTTTTACACTACATTTCTTGGTTGGGAACTGTATGTCTACATGTAATGTTCACATTCAAAAGCATTCCAGAAAGAAACAAATCAGTTTTTTTCCTTTACTGTTGACAGGAGGTACAGTATGATGGAACAGAAACAGTTTTACAGTATTGTTTACGGTGAACAAAATATCCACACAAGAGCATTCTGAACAAACACAACGGCAACAAGCCCAGATAAAAAAGGGGGGGGGGAATTATTGTTTCTTTAAAAAATTACAGTAAATCCAAACTGTTTAGTTTTTGTTGTTGTTTTTTTTAAACAAATACACTGTTTTGGGGCAACGGCTGCAATAGATGATTGAACAACATTCGGTTAGTCAATGTAGGCGGTGTCTGTGTGATCAACATCTCAACCGGTCATAATCAAAACTTAAATTCTAATCCAAAACTTGCTAAAACATATTTCTCAAAAACATTCCAAACTGACCTACCATCAGGAGGAGATGGGGAATCAATTGTTTGTTTATTATCAGCTGAGATATATTGTTTTATAACTGATATCATTGCAGAACAGGTTTTTAGACTGTATCTAAGGTTTGGAATATTGTGTTTGCCATTGTGGGATGTTGTGTGTTAACATTCGTAAATAATACGAAAACAATCCATCGTTTTGTTGGGAGGTATAGCTTGTCTGTTAAGAAAATGTGAGCATTGTGGAAATGTGTTCACTGACTGCATATTGTTTGAAAACGACATGAAATGTGTGAACGGTACGGCCACAAAAGACCGATGCTGTGCTAATTGTGTTTAGAGTTTTGAAAATGTGACCACTGTTTGGACAAACGCTTGGTGGCGCCTGAAAAAAAACTGTAAAGTGGATGAGTGAAAAACGTGTTCGGTGCTTGTGCACATACACATCTGGAGTGCCAAGCAACCCACAAACTGAATTCATCCAACCCAGGAGGTTTTTTAAAGCTGCCTTGATTAGAAATCGCAAAGTCTATCCAAGCTGCAACTGTTGAGGCATTATTGACGCTCTATGTGAAAGGTCCAGAGGTGGAATGGGGGGTTGGGGGGTGCTGTTGCATTAAATGTCACTGTTCTTGTTTGGTTCAATGTGAAAAACAAAAGCGGGCATCACGGCAGCTCTTCTTCACGGTGCATTGTGGAACCTCTGATTATTCAGATACGGCTACCTGTATGTCAAATGAGGCGCGCGGCACTGGATGCCTTGGATAGCAAACGCCCTCATGGACACACTGTCCCTTCACACCAGGAGAACATCAAGGTTACTGCGCCCATCTCCCAGAACAGGAACGACGGAGTACAAGCACGAAAGCTATTCTTCGCCGAGGCTCGGCTCGAAGATGTAGAACCAAACAAGGCGCGCTCCGGTTCTGAGAGCGGACCGTGCTTCTGTTGTGGCGAGGACTTTGTTTTCTTTCTGCCAACATCAGTGGACTTGTATGTTGTTGAGCATTCCACTGTCTATTGGTCCATCTGGAGCCAATCTCACCCGACCGCTAGGAACAACAACAGTCTGTGTGTGTGTGTGTGTGAGAAAAACCGGAGTGAAAACTCCCGATACCAATTGCACACAACCATTGGCATCATAAAGGCCATCTAGGTGTGTGTGTGTGTGTGTTTATATCTGTAAGTTTCTCGGAGTGTATGTCTTTTTTTGCTAGGTTTTTGTGTGTGTTACTGTGCATGTCTGCACGACCGCATGTTTGTGTGTGTTAGTGTGTGTTTGTGTGTGTCACTTCTAGGGAAGTTTGTTTTCTGAATCCTTTGTGACAATCTGCTTTTCATTTCCTGAAGGATGATTTCCTTTGTCCCTCTCTCGCTCTGCCCGATCTCCTGAAGAGAGCGTCGGTTGCTTTTGTACTCCACAAACTGTCAGCAAGCAGGCGCACCAATGCAGATTGGCAAACACATTTCTCTGAAGAAACTAGCACGTGGTAGGCACAAAAGAAAGTTGCATACTAATCGCTTTTACTTTAAGTGTTGCCGTAACCTCCGACGATGAGTGTTTGGTTTAATTTTCGTCCTGAACCTTTTCGTTTTACATCTTCAAAGTCTCAAGGCTTTATTTTGTAACTACCGTGTTATCTTTGTAATAGCAGTTTTAAAACGTGTTGTAGAAGTGTATACAACCCCCCAAAAGGGTTCTCTGCCACTCATGGAAAGAAACTCCAGTGAGATACACAGTCAAACTGTAGAGAAATGTTACTTTTTCAGAGAAATAACAACAGTCTTAAAAACCAGGGCTGACTAACACATAGTTTATTATAATGCTCTGACTTGGTTATTTATAGTTTTGGAAAAGTCATATATTGCATCAGGACTCCCTGGAGGAGGACAGAGGTCGATAGTGACTCATTTTCACACCTCTTCTCGCTCCATGGCAAACCCACTCCTTAGCACAGGCAGCAAATTAAATCCCATAACTTTATTCCACTCCTTTTCTCTACTTTTATGTTATCTTAGTCTCTCCTACTGTCCTGCTTCCATCTTTTAAACCTATCTCTCCTTTTTTCTTTCTGCCTCCATCCCTTCTTTTCTATTATATTATTTCCAGTCCCTCCCTCTTTTCTTTATATTCACTCTTACGTATCAAAGTGGCAAAGAGGAGACTAACATTTATGTCCCTAAAACTGAAATGTGCATAGCAGCGTACAGAAACGCTACACTGCAGCAGGACCTCTAAAGCACACATTTTCCATTCAATCAATCTGTTTAGCCCAGTTTTATTATTCTTTACTAAATATTACTGTTGTGATATGGGATTATTTGGCTTTTCTTGCCCCCACGTATTCATCTGAATGACTTGTATGAACTGGTGTACGACAACAATGCTTTAAATGAAGATTGTCCCATGTTCTTGATTAGGGTTTTAACAGAGAGGATTATGCCTTGATTGTCTCATTCTGCCCACTAATAGAGTTAATAACAAGCTTATGGAGCTCTCAGGGGGATCTGACAGATCTATTGTAGTTTTGTGTCTGAGTGTTTATTGTTCCTTCGATTCTATTCACCATAATTCCCCTTTCTTGTCCCACAGTTTCTCTTTCCCGCTGTGCTATTCGGTTGGTCTGTCCTGTGTTATATTTCTTTTATAGCCCACCTGCCGAGGTAGAGATGGGTTCTTAGGTTGACATGACTAAAGTGTTGATTATTGTCCAGGTTGAGTGGGTGGCATCAGAGAAATTAGTTATCTGAGAACTGTCAACATTTCATAGGCACTCCATTGCTAAATTCAGGTGTGTGAAGTGGGAAGAGACTCTTCCACAAAAGAAGCACAAGTTCCATCAGTTGAAAGTGTTCTTGAGATGACAGGGGAGAAGACTTTTCTTCTACTTCATAATTTCCTATCTGGAATAAATAACACAAACAAGGACAAAGCATGCAAGTCTTTTTGTGTAAGACCTCTTAAGCACCACTTCCCAGCCTCAGCGGACATATCGGAGGGGGTCATGAGATGTAGAACAAATAAGAAAGGAGAAGAACAAAACCCCATGTTTCTTTAACATTATTTATAGTCAAATATCGATTTTACCATTAAAAAATCCAGTTTAGACACTATAACACTGTTCGAAATATACAAACTGTGGAGGGAACGTTCACAGGCGTCGCGAGTTGACTTTGCTCTATCGGCATAGGTCACAAGACAAAAGGGCTGAGAAGGACAAATGAAAATAAACAAGTTCTTGTAAGAGAGTTTTGTAAAAAGAAACCTTTACCGATCAACATTTTAATATTAACAAAGGAAAAAAATAGCATAACAAGTATACACCATTTGAATAAGCCTGTTGATAAATGAAAGCACCTACAGACCGCAACCGTAAGGGCTTTCCATCTGGACACTTACTCGACTCTGCACATCGTGTTTTGGTCTTTCTACTCAGTGTTTGCCGGCCTGTTTTGGTCGAGTCACAGCGCTCCCATTAACCTCCTTTCCAGCTGCAGCAATCATCTGTCATTTAAACATAAAAACTCTAAAACCATCGGTACTCTACCCACTCTGCATCAAGCCGCGGACGAGCAACGTCATCAGCGATGATGGTGGAGACAACGGAGCTTTTAGCAGCTCAAGAGCCAGATCTGTCTCTCTAGAGTTGGTGGAGACCAAAGCAAAGATAAAAGAGTCAATATTGGACTTTTAATCCACACAAAGATGTCTATACTTATATTCACTGTAATACAAATATATATTTCTATAATGTATTGAGACCTTTGGCTTGTGCTGCAACACAAACACCGCAGCTCTGCAAAGTGTCTGTAGCACATCCTCTTGTTTGGTGTCTTTTACTTTCATCAATCCTGCTCGTTTGTTGCAGGGGAACCGATCCATGCACACAGAATCTATACAGGTGTGTTCTGTATAGGAGACTCTTACGCAGAGTTCAGTGTGTGTGAGCGCAGGGGAGCTGATGGTGGAGGAGGTCGAGCAGCACGGGAGTCGGATAAGTTTAGGATGCGCAGAGTTGCTTTAAAACACCATTTTACTGTCTTTTGGACACCAAATAGGGTTAGATGAAAAATAAGTGTTAGTCAATAAAACGTCCAACCAAGTGCACCTCCACGCCTGCGATGGTGTGCAAGTGTGTGTGTATTATCAGTCGGCTGTGAAATGGGTGATTCCTCCTCCCGGTTTAAGGACCGAGAGTAATGATGTAGAATGGAAGAGGTTTATAGAGGCATTAAGCCCACCTCTTACTCTCTCTCTCTCTCTCTCGATGTCTGTCTCAGGCTCTGTTCCTTCGCCTCTCTCCCCCTCTTCCTCAAAGTCCCCCTCTCTGTGTTTTTATGGTGGCATTATTATCTCGCTCTCCCACCCATTACTGTTCAGGTTGGAGCAGAATGATAAATTTCGGGATCGTGCTGAGGCAGCACTTCTCCAGCGAAGGCTCATTCTGTAGAGTCAACAGAAACACTGCGCCGAAACACACAGGACAACAAATATTGTGGCGTATTCTTGTTCTCCCTACTCACGTCGTGGGCATTCAGTGTTTCCACAACACATTTTTGTATCATTGAGATCCAACCAGCGTGATTAATGCATCTCGGTTTCTTCCGGCTTCACTTGCCTTCTCCATCCTCAAAGGCCATGTTGGTACGGAGTGTAGCACATATTGACGCGTCCTCCTTTAAAGTAAGACAATGCAACTTTTGAATTAAAAAATAATGCCTCTTGATGAGTTAAATTAATGAGCTATAAAACTTCTCCCTTGCTACAGCCTTACTTGGCCTGGTATGAGCAGTAGCTCATAGTGACGACTCATCTCTGAGTCAGTTTGCTGACACTTTATTCTCTATTTGTGCTACTCGTACACTATATTTGACCATTTATCATCCTCTAAATGTCACTTGTGGCATCTGTCAACACGTCAATAATTTGTCATATTTCTACTATTATTTATGTTTGAGTTGTGAATGCATTTGCTAATCTAACCTCTGTGTCTGTCCTCAGCTTACAGCCTATGGAGGGAGTTTGGTCTCCTCTGTTTCTTATACCACCGACCAACAAGAGCAGATGGCCATAAGAGTGACCTCACAACCCGACCTGGTCATCGAGGTACGTTCAGAGAAGCTTATATAGTATGTTTCCACAATACATCTATTGTATGCACTATTGTATATGGTATGTGTGTGAAATAGGTGTGGATCATTAAAGGAAGCAGCAAATACAAGCTGTTTAAAGCACACACACACACACACACACACACACACACACACACACACACACACACACACACACACACACACACACACACACACACACATATATACAGTGCAGCTGGCAGATACATGCTGAACTTAGCAATAAAAGATGCAGATAGAGTCTCTCTTCCCCTCTCTTTATAATGAGCAGGTAGCAATATGATGTATGGCAGCAATAAGCAAAGCAGCAGCACTATTAGTTCATACTGTATCTCCTACATCACTAAACAGCATTGTGTGTGTGTGTAGGTGTGTGTGTATGTGTTTCTACCAATGACATGTTAAAGAAGAGGATGTTTTAATTAGAATAGAATCTAATGAGCTGCAATAATATGTGGGATTCACTTCTTATGCACTGACCGCAAAATAATTAAAAGATCTATGGGTATTCTGTAGGTGAATTTACCTTAAATATGCACACACATGCAATATATATATATATATATATACACACAAAGGAAGATAGAATGGGAAGAAGAAAAGCCAAGACAGAAACAAATCTGTATAAAGGGGAAAGAAAGAAGAACGGACAATATGGAACAGAGAGATACAAGGAAGATAGAATGAAACAAGGACAGAAGGAACAAGGGAAAGGAGAACGAAAAGAATAGAGGAGAGATGGCAAGTCAAAGAAGAAAGGACTAAGAGAGATGGAGGGAAGGAAGTAATTGAGGAAGGAAAGAAGCAGAGGAAAAAGGAAGACAAAAACATGGAAATCAACAGGGAGGAAAGAAGTGCAGAAGGAAGGGAAAAAGAACAGAAAGAAAACAAAAGCAAAGAACTGGTGTTATTTAAAGAAGTGTCAGTCAGACCGGCAGACTGGGAGGAGAGGAGGACGAGTGTCGTCCCCGTCAACAAAAAGCCTCCAGATGACGACGATAATGAACCACCTACACACTGTCAACCCGCTCTCTCTCTCACTTTTCTGTCTCTTTTCAGTCAGTTTGGCGCCCCCCCCACAAACACACACACACACACACATTGTTTACTCTGCATATCTGCAACAAGTTGTGATATTGTTAGTGTGCGTGGTTTTGTGAAGCCACGGTTGCAAGTATGTGGGATCTGAATAGACAATAATCTCTCTGTCTTCATTTGTCCATACATCTTTGTTTATTGCAATGTTTTTGTCTCAGCACAGCCTACTTTATCAGCCCTCCATCGGCAGCGTTTAAAAAAATATGTAAATAGCCAGCCTTTCATGACAGCGATAACAACAACAACACATGTACGGCATCTGAAGCTTTTCATTCTGCTTCAAAACAACAACTTACTTTTGTGTCCAAATTCTATTTAATGCTCAAGGATGCAAATCAATATGTGTTGGATTCCAATGCCAGGAGCACAAGAGGATTTTACCCCACACACATCGACAAACAGATGAAAAGAAATGGAAATAAAAATACAATGCTCACAACTCTCAACCTTTTGTCAATGTTTCCTGTGTAAATAAAACATGAGTAAGTAAACTGACACATTCCACAAAATGAACAACAACAACATTTAATTGATCCTAACGAGTAAAATAGTCGGCAACAAATGTACTTTTTCTCATGTTAGCAATGTGTGCTTGAGAGTAAGAGGCTGTCTTTCAGACACTTGATGAACACAGTTCTCTCTGAGGTGACTTTGACTTTTGTTTGGTGTCAATCTCCATCTTTCTGTTGTCTCTCTCTCTTTCTGTCCTGTCCCATCTTTGCGTCTCGGCCATACTGCTGCTGCTGTAGTATCCTCATATTTACTTCCATGTCCTCTCTTTCAGTTAGTTTTTATTTGACGGTTTATTGGCATGGTAAGTTCTCTCTCTCTCTGTCTTTCTCTCTCTCTCTCTCTCTCTCTCTCTCTTTCTCTCTGTCTCTCTCTTTCTCTCTGTCTCTCTCTCTGTATCTGTCTCTCTCTTTCTGTCTCTCTAGGTCTCTTTCTCACACTCTCTTTCTCTCTCTCTCTCTCTGTCTCTCCCTCTCCATCAGTAGTTGTCACTCTGCGTTAGCCGATACAGCCCATTGATCTGTTCTCAACAAGAGATAGTCAGACACGAGGCCTCTCAATTCACTTTACATTCAGGCCATTTAAAATGTCAATAGAAACTGCAGCTCATTACCTAATGACGCATCATTCACTCTTACGCTGTTTTTTTCTTTCCAGATCAGTTGAACATAGGCATCTCTGAAAAAGTGTCAGACTGTATTTATGTTTTGGAAAATAGTCACTGTCTAGATTTATAGAATTAAATGTGAAATTCAACAAAAGAGGAAACAAAGATTTCAATTCAAAATGTTTTCTTGTTTCTCCTCCAGGGAGGTGGGATCAAGATTATTGACAGGCGGTTTGGCCAGCCGGTGTACCCGTCCTCGCCGAGCACCAATCGCATTGCTCTCCTTCCAGAGAATTTCGTGGTTTCAGAAAGCGCACAGGCGATTAGCCGGAGGGACTTCCTGTCTGTGTTGGCCAATGTGACCAGAGTGATGGTGCGGGCCTCTTATAGCACAGAACCCAGCGCTGTGTACAGGTAGAAACAACTGACACACACACACACACACACTTCAGACATTCACTTTACACAGCCATGGCACAATGCTCTATGGATGTGTAGCAACTTATATAAACTCAACAGCTTGAGAAATGAAATATTGGTTTTCGCTTCATGAAACAAAACAACTTGCAGAGTTGAGTCTCTCAGGCAGCTCTTTGCTTCAGCCTGTGATTAACTCTACTTTAACGCTCTATAACCTAAACATTAAGGTGGCAGTTTAATTGTTCAAACTTACTGCTTTCTTGGAGTATATTCTGTTGGAGAATGATCTCTGCTCATAAATCTTCCAAAAGCCTAATCAGCCAAACCGCCTGTTTCACTATTCACTATATAACTACTTGTGTGTGTGTGTGTATGTTTGTGTGTGTGTGTGTGTGTGTGAGTAGACTCCACTCATTCTCAATGCAGGTAGCGAATCCCTCTGCCAGTGGAGAGAGCATAGCATCAGCTGTAGAGAACTGCTCTTGTCCTCCTGGATACGCTGGAACTTCCTGTGAGGTAAACAAAGACACACACACACACACCTACTGCGACTTTAAATCTCCCTCTACCATAATCAATAAAGAACAGTCTTGGCAAAAAGTTACTCTGTCTGTCTTCTTCTGTTTCTAACTGTGTTTGTGTGTGTGTGTGTGTGTGTGTGTGTGTGTGTGTGTGTGTGTGTGTGTGTGTGTGTGTGTGTGTGTGTGTGTGCGTGTGTGTGTGTGTGTTGCAGGCCTGTATTCCTTGGTTTCGGAGGGTTAACGGGGATCTGTACAATGGTGTGTGTGAAGCTTGTAATTGCCATGGACACACATCTCAGTGCCACGAGCTCACAGGACACTGCCTGGTAAGATGATCACTTGGCTTCCCCGACCTGATGTAGTCTACGTTTCTCAAATTGGAAAGACAAATGACATAAATCGTATTTTTTCAAGGGAGAGAAGTACCAGAGATCAAGTTTTAAGTGCTGATAATACCACAATAGTGACAGCATTATAATTTTAGAGAGTGTTGCATGTATTGTGATTGTACTCAACACATTATTCACTGGAATTCCCCTTAAACTCATTAAGCCGTTAACAGCACTCATCATCATCAGGAACATGTAGTAATGTCTTTACATCAGTCGCTAACTGCTGTGGACATCCTAAACATTCTTAATTTGTGTTTAATATATAAGCATTAAAAGTAAAACACAAATCAGAGAATAATTCATGGCTCCCTGAAACCCTGATGTCTCATTTAAAAAACACATTGACTGAATTTAATAGTGAAGTTAGAAATCACTTCACCAATATAATTTCCTTTGAACTACCATCTAGTGGCCAGCAGAGGAACTGCAGGGGAAAAGACACCCTGACTTCACCCAAACACACACACATTTGTCATACACATTTATTTATACTGTAGAGACACACACACATACATACATACAAACATACATACATACATGCATACATACATACATACATAATTACAACATGCCAACCTCTTCATGTGCACCATTCTGCACACACACTTTGACACACCCCAGTCTACACATTGCCTCAAGGCCTAAGCTGTCAGTTAGCTTCAAACTAAACACACACACACACACACATTTAGAGCTGGGGATTTTGTATTATCATGTTCTGTTTTATTATCGATGAGGAGGATGCACGGATATGTCAGAGGGAACACACACACACACACACACACACATCCGTGTGGCCGTATAGGTTAACACACTGTCTGTAGTGAGACATTTGGTCTGTAAAGGAAATGGTTTTAAACATAACTGGCATTCACACAAACACACACACACACACACAAACATGTACATTGGCACACAGTAGCGACATGAAATCAATTATTGTTGTAGCAAAAAGGAAAACCTAATTTCCCCAGGGGGAGGAACACACTTTTATTTTACAATAAGTAGTCAAATGATCTTAAACCAAAATATATAAACTTCTAAATGATGTGATGCTTTTAATTAATTAGATTTTTTTAGGCAGTTTTAGAATAAGTTAGTAAGCAATTGTTTAAATTCTTTAAGGCAGTCAAAGTAAAGCACTGGTGTTTTTTTACCGAGAGGAATTTAAACATTTGGTCATGCAGAGAAAAGACCAATAATACAGCAAGTAGACAACAGAAGAAAGAATAATAATGTAAAACAATATGATTCAACCATTATTACAACAAATTAATAAAAGTGAGTCATGCCAACACGTTCACGTTTGTGAATGTGTCGGCACAGCCTGAGCAGTGAGCATGAGTTCTTAATACTCACCAATACTCAAACTGGTGAGGGGGATCCTGGAGGACGTCATTGGGCCAAGTACCTGTGATATGCTCGGTTACTATGGTGACGCAATGTGATGTTAATCCTGAACCATATGATTAACCTTGAACTCGTTGGGATTGCTCCTCCTGCTGCTGTCTGCTTGACAATGATTTGATGTGACAGCTTTATTGAATAACAAGCGTTGTGTTGTGTCACCAAGTGTCTGCTCTTCTTATTGCAGAGCCGTAACCCTTCAGCCTATTAGTTTGACCTTTCTATCATTTAACCTCTCGCAAAGTGTGACATTAATTACATTAATAATAAAGGAGCTTTGTTGTCAGCTCTTAGGTTTTCTTCTTTTCCATAAACATGCGATTCATTTTTGTGATTAAAATTCTTTTTTTTTTAAATGGCGAAACTGTATGAAATGGATGAATTGGATTGAGTTGTCCTGCTCTGTATTTAGCATACAAGTGTTGATACATCGTAAACAATTTTCCTTTTTTTCAAAGTAAAATTGTTTTTAAAACATTCCAAAATATAGAAAATGAAAACACGCCGCTTTACTGACCTAAAGAACATTTAGGACTGACACATTTAATGGTGTCTTATTATCTTCTTGTCGTAACGTGGATTCAATACCCAATGGGGTACTGACACTAAGGTTCACTCTTGAACTGACTTTTTCTTTTACTATTGGTTAATTTATGTTCCCGATATAAATGACTTTAACCTGTGTGTGTCTCCTTCAGGACTGCTCCCACCACACCACAGGCCCACACTGTGACTCCTGCCTACCTGGTTATTATGGCAACGCCACCCGGGGGTCA
This sequence comes from Pseudoliparis swirei, assembly GCF_029220125.1. Taxonomy (NCBI): domain Eukaryota; kingdom Metazoa; phylum Chordata; class Actinopteri; order Perciformes; family Liparidae; genus Pseudoliparis; species Pseudoliparis swirei. The sequence goes on along the minus strand of NC_079399.1, from coordinate 15,234,546 downwards.
CCGGCAGACTGTCAGCCCTGCGCCTGCCCACTCAATCTTCCAAGTAACAAGTAGGTTATGGAGGCACTGGGGTTAATGGTGCCACGAGGACACGGTTTAATCAAACACTTCAATCTATCACTGCTCACCCCTCGGCACCGTGACCCCTCTTCTTTCTTTTTGACCCGTCTCTTCATCACATTCTCGTCTTCGCTCTTGAAACTCAGGCTCCGTGTTTTTGTCTCGAGGCTTCGTCGCTGCGGGCACGAATATAATTGTAATGACAGGAATAGAATAATTATCTCCACAGGTACAGTAGAACAGTGGTTCTCAAATGGGGGTCCGCGTACCCCTGGGGGTACGTGAAGGCACTCCAGGGGGTACGTGAGATTTTTTAAAAATCTATTTAAAATTAGCATCCATTCAAAAATCCTTTAAAAATAGTTATTTAATAAATATTCACTAAAACACAAGTGTAAGTTCATAAACTGAATTGTATATTAAGTAGGCAATTTAATTAAATTATCCTAAAAACCCAGAGTCTCCCCCATATCAGGATGGTTTGACCCAACATGGCACACGCTAACGGTCATGACCCGTCTATCACTGCCGGCTTTTAAACTCAAATAATGAAGTCATGGTTGAAGCGTAGCAGCAATGCTGCTGAAAACACGGAGGGACAAGTGCCAAAGAAGGCCAAACCAGAGCCGGCAAAATCCCGTCAGTTTTCAGACGACTATGTTTTAATGGGATTTACGTCCACGAGTTGCAACCCACCCAAGCCTTTGTGTTTCTTCTGTGGGGAGAGGTTAGCCAACAGTAGCATGAAGCCAGCCCATCTTGAGCGCCATCTCAAGACAAAACATGCAAATTACGCTGGTAAGCCACCTGAGTTTTTCAAGAGGAAACTCTCTGAATTCCGGTCATCTCAAGAAACGATGCGTAAAGCCTCCACGACATCAGCCAAAGCCCTGGAGGCATCTTATGCGGTGTCTTTGCTCATAGCTAAAGCCAAGAAACCATACACCATAGCCGAAGACCTGCTCCTTCCTGCCGCTGCTGTGCCGGCTGAGACCGTGCTGGACACAAACGCAGCGGAGAAGTTACAGACTGTGCCTTTGTCAAATGACTCTGTCTGCCGCAGAATAGACAAAATGGGAACAGACATTGTCGAGCAAGTTGTGGGGGAAATTAGCGACTCTTTTTCACTCCAGCTGGATGAATCCACAGATGTCAGTGGAAATGCACAACTTGTTGCTTTTGTGAGATACATCGATACTGACGACATTCATGAGCACATTCTATTCTGCAAAACGTTGGAGGGAAGAACAACAGGAGAGGACATTTTCGATGTTGTGAACAGCTTCTTCTGTGAAAACGGCATGAGCTGGAAATCCTGCCGCAGCATCTGCACGGACGCAGCGGCCTCAATGACGGGCAGCGCGAGAGGACTCAGAGCGCGCATTAAAAAAGAAAACCCCGACATGAAGTGGACTCAATGTGTCATACACAGGGAAGCGTTGGCGTGCAAGAAAATGAGCCCTGTGTTCCATGACGTTTTGAACGACAGCGTCAAAGTGATCAACTTCGTAAAGTCAAGGCCACGCAATGCACGCCTGTTTCGCCGCCTCTGTGAAAACATGCTGAACACACAACACTGCTGCTGCACACAGAAGGACGCTGGCTCTCTCGAGGGAGAATACTCGACCGGCTGTTGACATGTATGACAAGGTGGGTGGCTTCCTGAAGAAAGCAGAGCTGTGGAGAAGGTCCTCTGCAGAGGGAGATTTCACCTGCTTTCCCCAGGTGGATGCTTTTCTCTCTCGTGAGGATGTGGACAGAGCTCCAGTCAAGTCGGTCATAGTGGGACATTTGACCAACGTGATTAAAGATTTTCATTCCGACTTTCCTGACACGGAGGATAAATCTGTACAGCTGGATTGGGTGAGGAACCCATTTCTCTTGTCTGAAGCAAACAGAAGCTACCTGTCACTTATCAGGAAAAACTCCTGGAAGTGTCATCTGACCGTGGCCTCCAGGTGAAGTTTGCCGCATCCACACTCACACAGTTTTGGGTGTGTGTGAAGCAGGAGCACCCTGACCTGGGACAGAAAGCTTTGGAGCAGCAACTGCCCTTTGCCTCCACATATTTATGTGAGGCCTCCTTCTCTGCAATGACTGTGATCAAAACAAAGCAAAGAAACAGACTGTGCCTGGAGAAGAGCTTCATCACAGCAGTGGCCTCGCTGCCACCAAGACTGACAAAGATCCTCAGTGAAGCACAAGCACAAGTTTCTCATTAAAATGTAAATGCTAAAGCATTCAGTTTAATGCAATGTTCATTGTTGACAGTTTAATAAATCCGACACTGATGGCACAGTGCTGTGTATTACTACTTTTTTTTTAACAAAGATTATTTGCGCTGGTTAGCGGGTACTTGGCTGAAAAAAGTATTTCACAGAGGGTACATCACTGAAAAAAGGTTGAGAACCACTGACTGCAGTAGAAGCATCAATTTAAGTGGAGAAATTTCAACCGTGTGGGTAGAAATGTCATCGCTGTTGGCAGAATGAACACAACTGTGGCGAGAGAACTTAACGCAGTAGAAGCTCGAGTCTAATGCGAGTAATCAAGGCCTTTAAAAGGCTTTATCGTCCCGTTCCTCCTGCATGGGATGACAGGTAATAACAATGCTCTCTGCTGTTTGTCACGGAGGCAGCCCGCTTGAGAGGCATGGCTTCAGGCTTCTCCCCTGGTGGTTCATCCAGGAAGCACGGAGACCCGTATGGATGGAACAAACAGTTTTTCTGCTTCATTGCATCTCGGTCCACCTGCGCCGAGCCGAAGTCCTCTTATTACCGCCCCCGTCGATGTTGTGTTCAGTGCCCGTCCTATGCCGGCCCCGCAGATGGTTATTGATGATCAACGTTGAAATTGAAAACGGTGGTTGACGAACAGCTAACGAACAGCTAGGTCCAATTAGTAGCTGCTCACCATGTGTGTAGGGTCAAAGCTATAATACAAGCGAAAAACACGCAAATAAAAAGGTAATAAATAAACCTTTCAAGTGTTTAATGAAAGCACTTGTAGGAACTTTAAAATATTGTCATTACTTTGTAATTATTGTGCAACACATTCAATGATAGAGCTACAAATCAGAAAAAGATGATACACAAAAGTATACTGTCAAAGTAATCAAGATGTTTTACATGGCAGCCCACGCAACTGCAAAGAAAAATAGGATCCAGTTTGAGAAATACCAAAGTCACCCTTTAAATCTAGGAAGTATAGTACAGTCATTAATCTCGTCAACATAAACAACACATTCAAAATACAAAGAGGAGTACATAACAGTTATTATTAACACTGATTCAACTCGTTCTCAGGTTGTTGACAACTGGATTAACAAATCAACAATAGGAATTGCACACAGATAATACAACATCAATGTTCTCATTTGTTTGATCACAGATTTGATGAAATGGTGAAAAAAAATACAAAATTCTAATATAAACTTAATTTGCTATTGTTGTAAGTACAAACAACATTTACACATTGGTTAAGTTGGATATGTATCTCTATTTCTGCTATCATAGATCTGTATTATCTCCAAATGATCAGAGAGTGATGCTGTGTGTTTGGTGTACGGATGTCACCAGCACACACACACACTCACACACACACACACTCACACCGGCAGCAGCAGCTGGGAATCTTCATGCAGACATGACACGTCATGTCCAAAATTCTCAGAGCTAAAGAAAGACAGAACTCTCTCTGTCTCTCACCTCCCCACCTCCCCATAAACCTCCCTGCAGTAATAATAGCTGGACGTTGCCGTGCCTTCCAGTCCCTCAAATAGCCACCTCATCCCTTACAATCGCTCAAAAAGCCAGTCAGACTGTGACAGTTGACCGTAATGTTTAAAGTGGCGTCCATATTAGTTTGAGCATGAGAAGGACGCTGGCGATTTTCAGCGAATCCTTAGAAATCAGCGCTGTTGCTCTTTATTTACAGACACGTTTTTTTCCCATTCAGTCTATTTGTTCGTACATTAGATCTAAATCTACACAACAGATCTTCAGGAACTGTATTTAAAGATTCTTAGTCAATTATCCATAAAGCCTTAATCACTTGTGTCTACACAGATCGACCTATTCTTTGAATTTGTTCTTACAGTCTTCCTTTTCTTTTATCATTCTTTAAAAAAATATTTCCAAAAGGTAGCCTGTCGGGATCTATTTTAAACCCAACGCTTCAATATACCACCGGTGGCCCCACAGCCGCTTCTATTCTCTCTCTTCGACCCGTCTCTCTTCGACCCGTCTCTTCATAATGGTCCCCTTCTCCTCTCCTGACACTCGGACTACATTTTCTTGTCTCTTCAGAATATCACCACAAATCGAGGCTTCATCGCTGTGGGAACAAATATAATTGTAATGGCATGAAGAGAAATAACATCACCACAGGTAGAGTCATCAGTGTAAGTGGAGAGGCATCATCCCTGTGGGGAGATGTTCTCACTGTTGGCAGAACCAACACGACTGTGGCGAGAAAAACTTAACGCGGTAGAAACTCAGGCCTCCCACAAGTCACGTGAGGTATTTAAAAAGCTTTTATCATGCTGTCGCTGCTTCGTCGTCAAACCTATAGACCTGTATTCAAAATAAAAAACGGCTGACATTTTCTCCCATTGTATGCACAGCAGTCACATCTGAGTACTTCTTGAAGGTCCTTTTTTAGACAATTTAAACGCTGGACAAATCTACCAAACGTTATCTGGGTTTAAGTGTCGCCGATGCTGCAGCAACATTATTAACAATCATCATTTTGTGGTTTGAGTCGATTGAAATTTGCCAATGAAACCTCAATTCTCCCAGGATTTCGTTATTCTCAAAACATTCTGCATTATTGTGTATTATTATTTGTCTTTTGATGTAGATCTGGAGCAGATGTAGATAAAAAGGTTCAAACAAGGTCTATTATTAGAGTAACTCATTTGGATGATTGTGCCGCCGGGGCAGAGGCTGTTTCCAAGTCATGTCTGGCTGTGTCTCAGTGTTGATGCCCTGGATAAACCTTTCTACACTTTTGATATGTTGTAGGTTGGGTCTTTGATATCAGAGTAATACAAAGCTCAGTTACATTTATCTAACAACCTTTGCAATACTGTTTATATCTCTGGTTATAAAAGGCTGTTTTAGGCAATGTTTAAATGTGCTTCATGAAGATATGTGGATTTTTATTCCTGCCAGGTAATAGTATCAACAGTTAAACCGTGTGAATTGAAATTGCATATGTCATAATAGTAGATTACATCCATTAGCATCATATCATTTGGAATACAATGTTCTGTAAGTACTGTATAAGTATGAAAGACATGTTTAATGAAGTTAAGAATTATTTTTTTCTTTTGCAGCAGCAGTGACATAACATTTCTTGTTTGTTTTGAGAGACTTCACTTTACTCTACACGTGTTCATTTACTTAAAACATGTAGAAACTCCTTGATTATTGCTGGTTTCATAAACCTCCCACTTTATGTACAATTATGTAGAGTTACATGTTGCTTTACAGTTTTTTTATGTCCACATACACAGGCTAAATATTATATTTGTAACTCAGCTTGCAGTTAGCGAGCCCGTCAGTCAGGGTGTCCGTCTGGGACCTGGAACCCGAGCCAGCAGAACTATCTATAGTTTATGGAAGTGGGAGGGTGATCGCTTTACTGGGTCCAGCTCTCTCTCAGTCCATTGAAGTTACAGTTCGTAGAGAGAAAGAGAGTTTTCATTTTCAAGAGTGCGGAAGTAGAGGTGTGGGTGTGCGAGAGAGACAATTAAGTGTGTGTGTGTGTGTGTGTGAATGTGGAGATTGTAAAGGGAAAGTAGGGACACAGGTGTGTGTGTTTGAGGAGACAAACAATGGCCTTAACTCGCCTCTGTTCTCTCCTCTTCCTCCTCTTCCTCGTCCCTCTCTGCACACTGGGACAACGCTACCGAACACATCAACAACTTCCACAAAAACAACGTCAACATCCTGGCAACTACGACAGTTTCAGCCCCACCTGCCACCTCGATGGAGAAGGGGAGCTGCTGTGCGACCGGTGCCAGCCTGGATACACAGGACCACAATGTGACAGGTAACACACACACACACACGACACACCTAGGCTGAACATTCAAAGTTACACAATGATTCAAACACAGTTATGTTAAATTTACTGGCGACCAGATTAATGTGAAAATGTTGATCAGTTCATTATTACTAAAAACAGAGCTAGGAATCACTAAACACTCAAATGTTTATCAAAACCTAGAACTGCACGTCCTTAAGTCCTGTGAGTCCAGATCTGTTTCAACATTCTTCCAATATTTTAATAGCCTATATTTCATGGCCCGACTGCAGCCTCAGAACAGAACCATCTGTGTGCTAATCTTGAGTCGTTTCTAAAAAAGACGACTTGGACAATTCACAAATGACAACAGAAACGGCTGCTTATTGACCATTTATGAGGGCTGTGTGTCTCATTGTCCGTCTAACTTTCTGCCGACGGCACATTTAATAGCTAAGTGACGTTCTTGTTCCGTTGGCTGTGAGCCAGGAGTCTCTGGAAGCCGTCCTATGCTGTCATGTGGCGACGCCGACTGAGTAAATATAGTATTTTCACCATGCAGGGCCGCTGAAACCCATTTGGATGCTTTTGTATCGAACCAAAACTTCCCACAGCTAAACTATCAGTTAGTGTTCAGTATATTTAGTTTTTTTTCTATCTTAAAAAACATAGGTCTCGTTGTAATTACGGTGCAAATGTTGCAGTCAAGTTAAACCATGTAGCTCTGTAGTGTATTATTGAAATGTGCATGTATGTAGTGTGCGGTAAAACGACTTGATACGTTTTAGTAATTTTTGGAAATATTTCCTTTGTGATCTACAGTTTATATTTTTCTGTAGGGAAGAGGAATATGTTTTTCTGTCTCTTCAGTCTCGTATGAAGGTCTTCCGGGTTTGTCAGAAAGCTACCAAGCACAGTACCATCTTCACTATCGCTAAGGCACAAGCCATTTATGAAGACAACTTTTGGGTTGCCAGGTTGTGACTGTTGTGACAAATCTCGTTGGCAAGTTTTAGTTTATTCTTTCTATTTGGGAAAATGCAGTTAATGTTGGTTATAGAAAATCTTTTTAAAAAGGAAATACAAAAAAAAATAAGTTTCTCATCGAGTCTGAAGTTGTAACTGTTGGTAAGTGATGATTAATAAGAAGTTTCTGATTGACGACACATCCACATGGGTGCAGGATACTGACTCTTTTTAAATAGATCTGGTGGTGACTCCATTGAAACAACTCTTTAATCTCCTTTGCATTCGTGAGAGACAAATATTTCTATCTTAAAAGTGTTGATTTTTCTATGATTGGCATTGAAGGCAACATTATAGCATTCCAAGCACTGGATTCATTTTACTATGATGTGTTTGTCCTTGAATTGTCTCTCACTAAAGTTAGAATTTCTGTAGATTGTATATCACCTCCTGTGCAAGGTGTCCGTCTTCCTCGCTGAGCCTAGAAAATGGAAACGCCTCCATGAACTGGTTACAAGTTGAATTTCTATTTTATGGTATCTAAATTGACAATTATTGGACGAAAGGAGGAGTCATTGTGCTTCAAACAGGTGCTCAGTTGCCCCGTATCCAGGCCTGCGCTGCGTGTTGCCAGTTGAAAGAGAGATGCTGGGGGACCCGGGGGTCACAGGCATAGTCGACATGCCTCGCCATGCTCTCTGTCTGCCTTTTAGTCTTTTTATAAACATCATTTGCCAGTGGGGAAACCCCAATCATGACCAGAAGGCATCATCAGAGACACTTTTTTAAAATAAACATGGTTGTTTTTGTTTTAGGGAGATTGTGTTCCGAATGTGTGTATATGTGTGTGTGTGTGTGCAGGTAAATATGTCTGTCTTTGAATATACCGAATGCATCAGTACATTCCTGTGCTACACAAGACAGCCGGTAAACGGGAAGGAAAAGGAAAGAGAGCTGTGCATTGACTCGGAGCGGATAGGAGCTGACATAATGTAAGATTGTATTTTATTACGAAAGACAATATTAAAGAGGAAATCAGCAGTTGATTGTTTCTTGTCATATTAGTCTAATTAATACCTGCTATGCACTAACTGCCATCACACTTCATTATCCACGGGGCTTGTGTTGCTGTTAATGGTAATTAATTGTAATGTGCCAATGTGTCTGTATTATGGGCCTAAAAGAAAATAAGATACTCCCTTCACTCGATGCTAATAGACTTTCTACTGGCTACTTAGTGACTCTGCCTTTCAATCTCCTCTCCATAAACAGGCATTTAGTATTTACTACGCTGCTTTTTAGTGGGTTGGCCGGTGTCTCCAGATGAAATTGTTTTTTAAAGGCATTTCTGTTTTAACACGTTTGTTTTTGGTAATATGAGGCACTTCTTGAATCAATCTTTCATCTAGAAGGGACCTGTAAGCATTGGGGATGGTGGTGTTAGGTCAAGTCTGAGTGATCGGGCACCTGGGGGTTTATTTATGTATTCATTTATTCAATCACACACTACATCAGCGGTCGACATCTTTACTCTACTGAGCGCAGCTTTCAAGAAGGTTAAAAGTTACAATCTCGAAGATCTTAGATCTGAGGGGATCGTTTGGGGATCAGCGGGGAGTACAGGTGTGTTTTTGATCTCGCATTCTCAGAGATCTAAACATTGTCGAGAACTTCAGCTCATGTGACCACAGCGACTCTGTTCGTAACACTGCCGACGACGGGGCTTTCATCAATGGCCCACGGGCTCTATCGCCATTGTGTTCCCTCGTTCGGCGTAGATAGACTTAACAGACATTATTTAATTGAAACTCTTCGTCTTTATTACTTCAAAGACTTCAATATCGAGAGAAAGGGAAAAATACACGTTTTAAATGTCTCTTTTATGATAAAATTGTTGATACTTCCGGAGCTCCACTAACTGACTGGATGCAGCAAGTCACTGTTCTGAGATTCAAACCTGCGCGTCGTGCTTTGGCATCCTCAAGTGGCAGCGAGACTATCGGAGATTGTACAAATTATTCATACTGAAACATTATTTGATCTTATTTCCCTGCTGTAATGCACACGCATTTAAAAGTACATTGCAAAGTAACTTCAAGATGTTTATTTATATGTAAGTCCCATTATACCTCCTAAAAACAGCCTGACCCAATTTTTTCTTTCAAATATACAGGACAAGTAAATACACAGTATTACTCAGAGAGAGCAAGTTGATCTAAAAATGCTTTGAAAGTTATGAAAAAAATGATGTACGAGGGAGGAGCAGAGCATGACTTCCCCTGGCACCAACTCCCCATTAAGAACACTTAAAATAAAAGAAGATAACTTTTAGGAACCCAACCCCTCTCTCTCCCCCCGTAACTCTACCAGTTGTGCCCACCGTCCGTTTCCTGTACACTCTGAAGGCTTTGACCCCCAATATATCTGCTTTAGATATCCGGGACTCTCAACTAAAAATACCTTCACTTCCTATTCGAGCCTAAGTGACCACACACACACACACAGACAGAAAAACAAATCAAATTATACAATGGAATAAAATAGAAACCGAAAATAGTTCAAAAATCTTGCAAATAAAAATAAATGCAAACACACACTTCTCCTTCTCACTCCAAGGGAGATTGCTGCCAGTATGATTCTCCACTTGTCAAGAGGAATGTACTTGTGGTTGTGGCGCTGCACACACACTAATGTAGATACACACATACACACACACACACACACACACTTCAGCAACATGCGCACACACACGCACTCAGAAGCTAATAAACCAGTTCTATTGAGTACCAGGGAGGGTCAGTGGTAATAATGGCTGGCTGCTCTTGACTCTCTCTCTTTCTCTCTCTCTCTCTCTCTCTCTCCTCTTTCTTTCCCTCCTCTCTAAATTCAATTCTCTTTTCAATGTGAAGACCTTTCCCCTTCTCCCTCCTGTCCTCTATTCGCTCTCCTCTTTCATCTCAATACCCTTTTTTAGACTGTAGAGCTTTATTTCAGCTTAGTCCTGTTTTATTTGGTTTCAGTGGCTCTTGACACGCGCAGCACTTTCAGGTTAATGTATTTCGCAGCATCCGGACTTCCTCTTATTATTAATCAATCAAAAGTGGCTAAAAGGCAGGAATGAAAGCCTTGGAATGGCGTATCCGTTCATGTCCTTGCTCGATAGTGCAAACAATAATTATACATTTTGGTTTCATAAATGATATCAATCAAGAGGATTTCTTTATTGTTGTTGTTGGAATTATTTTTTTAATAAACATAAAGACAAGATAACATAAAATAATTTAAAACATCTAAATCATGTTTGCCTTTCATTGACAACACAAATACATTTATACAGATACAAAGTAGAAGAAGTAACAGAGGAGAATAAGACATGTGTATGTATATATACAGTATACAGGACTGTCTCAGAAAATTAGAATATTGTGATGAAGTTCTTTATTTTCTGTAATGCAATTAAAAAAACAAAAATGTCATGCATTCTGGATTCATTACAAATCAACTGAAATATTGCAAGCCTTTTATTCTTTTAATATTGCTGATTATGGCTTACAGCTTAAGAAAACTAAAATATCCTATCTCTAAATATTAGAATATCATGAAAAAGTATACTAGTAGGGTATTAAACAAATCACTTGAATTGTCTAATTAACTCGAAACACCTGCAAGGGTTTCCTGAGCCTTGACAAACACTCAGCTGTTATAAATCTTTTTTTTAACTTGGTCTGAGGAAATATTAAAATTTTATGAGATAGGATTTTTGAGTTTTCTTAAGCTGTAAGCCATAATCAGCAATATTAAAAGAATAAAAGGCTTGCAATATTTCAGTTGATTTGTAATGAATCCAGAATGCATGACATTTTTGTTTTTTTAATTGCATTACAGAAAATAAAGAACTTTATCACAATATTCTAATTTTCTGAGACAGTCCTGTATATATAGATATATATATATATATATATATATATATCTATATATATATATATATATAGCATTGCATCACATTAGCAGGAGTAGTGTTCAGATGTTTCTTGCTGCAGGTTCAGGAAATATTATTCTAAAGAAAAACCTGGACATATAAAAAAAACATTTTGGTACCAACTGCCTGAAGACATTACATCTCTATCTTTTCTAAAGCTTATTTTTCTCAACCTTCATTTCATATTTGTTGATGTTTGGTTATGCTCTGTTGCCCTCTAGCTCTCTGTGTGTGTATCTTTGGGTTAATGTGTGTGTGTGTGTATTGGATGTGAGTGCATGTTTAATATGAGCGAGACGACATCCCTGAGCTGAGCAGTCTCACCGGTCAAAGACACGTAACAATGCGGATGATTCCCGTGGCCTCCGCTCGATGACTTTTATTGCTTGTTTATTTTGTGATTGGATATCGGTTGCCGGCGCTTGTGGGATGAGACTTGCTGTAATTAGTGATCTTGTATTTGGGCATCAGTAAGTTCTTGACCTACAAGCTATAAACGATATTGTGAGAATATTTACCTGCTGAAAATTATAAAGTTGTCAGATATAAATAAAAACAAAGTGAGCCAGTAAGCGAAAAAAAATGCATTTTAGCAAGTATTCTTCAAAACTGTTTTCAATAGATATTACAGAACTACCCACTCTTTCATGACCTGATGCACTATTATCCTAACCCAAACATGTATTCTGAGAACAGGAATAAAAGGATCTTCTTGCTATGACTTCAAGCACACCAGATGGTACGATGATCAATTGTTGAGGGGCTTTAAAGGCCGTGTGTATTGAATTGTACGGGATTTGAGCGTTTTCATATTACACTGACAGCCCACGTTTTTGTCTGTAGAAAAAGGAGAAACTTGGGGGGAGGTTTGTGCAGTAACCGTTTAAGCCCTGTCATTTTTAATGTGGCAGATGTGTCGCGTCTGTTTGTCTACGTTCACACTGCACGCCTTCGTGATCAAATTGGATTCTTTTGTTTGGCTGTTCACAGTATTATTATTATTTTTTTGGCTAACATCTGATTCTAGTGTGAACTAGTCACGGTCCTGTAGCCCCCAAAGTATTAACACCTCACTGTTCCTCAACTCCATTGAGGTTGTCTTCCTTGTTTTTTATATTCACCATGTGACTTACGTCAGCGCATAATTATGAGCTTGTGATACTCACATTATCACCAAAGTTAGAAAACTCTGCATAGACATTTATGTTTCATGCAGCTGTCTTTGTTGATATGCTGTTCCAAATTGGGAGACCAAGTAAATACAAGAAAACTCTAAATATTCCAAATGTCCTCTTTTTATTGACAGTTTGCAGTGCAACCATATCAAACGTCATTCTCACACTGTTCCCGTTTCTCTCCGCTGCCCCCTAGATGTTCCAACGGACACTTCGGCCGGCCCGCCGTGCCAGGTGGATCCTGCGAGCCCTGTGATTGCCACGGCAACCTGGACCTATCCGCACCTGGCAGCTGTGATCCAATCACGGGCCGGTGTCTGCGCTGTCGTCAAGGTTACGGCAGCGCGTCTTGCGGCAGTTGTGCTGACGGTTACCATGGAGATGCCATCATCGCGAAAAACTGCCAGCGTGAGTAAACGGAGTAACGACAAGCATCGCGTCGTACGCCGATCGGTCGCTTTCGATATGTCGATGTCGTTTGGGTCAACGTTGTTAATCCCCGAAATGTGAAATGCAAACATGAGGGATAAAATACTTCAATTCAATTCAATTATTTTGTATAGCCCAATATCACAAATTACGAATTTGCCTTAGCGGGCTCTACAATCCGTACACATAGGACATCCCTGTCCCAGGAACTCACAAGAAATAGAAAAAAAACCTTTCACGGGGGAAAAAAGAGAAGATATTTAATAATTGATATTGATAATAGTGTGGTACATTTTAGACCCACAGTAAATGTATTTATTACAGCTGTCATTATCGAGTTACTTCACTGACTAAATGACTCTTTGCTGCAATTGTTTCACTGCATTTGGCGTGATTCTGTAATCGCCCCCATGTGTCCACCGAGGGAGCTGCTCAGCAAAAGGCTCGCTGTGAAGCCCAGTCTGACGGGGCCTTAGTGTACGTTCCAAAAATACGCTTTTGGTATCACGGTATCAAATCCCAACTGTAAAGGTTATTTTTGTAAGTTGTTGTTTAACTCTGGCGACTCACGTCAAGAAAACAGCTTTATTGGCCATGTATGTGCAAACATGTAATTTGACTCCGGTTACACGTATGCTTTCGTCGTCCATACATGTAATTTACAAATAGCAGGATAAATGTGAAAACGACATTAAAGACAACAGAGTAGCAACATGTATGTACGATATAAAAACAACAACAGAAACAAGGACAACCCCGGCACACTGAGAAGGAACTGGGTCAAACTCACATATTGATGGATTTGTCTTGAGCTATTCTATGAACAAGTGATGCCATAATCAGATTTTTTTTAAACAATCCCAAACATCGGAAGTTTAAGAGGAAAAAGCCAACACTGCACTCTCAGCAGGGTTGGTAAAGTGAACTAGAGTATTTCCTTTATGAAACTCAATTTTAGCTAAATGATACCTTTTAATCCTTTTACTAATACACTGAATAGATACACCATCTGGAATGTGTGTGTGTGTGTGTGTGTGTGTCAGACTGCATCGGCAAGCAGCTGTGCCAGTAGGAGGTGTGATGTCGGAGCGGCCCACTGACTGCCATCTGTGTTTAAGAGTGAGAATGAAAAAAACCATACCTGTAAAAAAAAAATGAAAGAAAAACAATAAAAGAGAGACTGAACAAGAGAGGAGAGAGAGAGATGGCAGCCAGTACAGACGTACAGATGGCTGTTGTTTGTGAAGATCATCATTTAAACCTGTGCTGTTGACAAAAGCGGTGGCACTGGCCAGGCAGAGAGACAGATTAACAGAGACACACAGGGGAGGCCGATACAGAGACGCAGGTAGAGCGCCTGGCGGGGGATTAATGCCTTTTTTATAGTTCATTGTTCTGAAGTTGTTTCTCCTCTCCACCCAGATAAATGGTTATTGATTAATCAGCCTGATCTACTGCTCTCCTACAGTGCTGATCGGCTGCTCGTTTCTCAGAGGGTTGTTATTGATCGTGTACGAATGACCACCAGGAATTATTAAAACACAACACTCTCTCTCTCTCTCGCTGCCAGTCTATCTGTCTCTCCTTCCGTCTGCCTCGCTCCCCCTATCGCCCCTAGTCTTAATGAATTTTATTGAGTGGAGCAGGAGAGTTCATGCCGAGTCCATTTGTGCATTATTGCACTGTAAATCTCCTTTACTTTTTCTTTTGATGTCAGACTTCCCATTTGCGGGCATTTTTGCTGCGGCCCTTTTGTGTTTCTGTCTAATAGCGGTTCAGTTTAATTCAGTCGGGGGTTTGAAAATGGTTTGATTTCTATCAAGGAAACTTGACCACAAAGCAGCTTGTTTAGAGGAAATGATTTCTCACATGAGGAAAAGTCATTTTTTCCGATTTGGTTTTAAAGATGTGTGAATTACACGCATTTGTTTAATCCCTGGCCCAACGTAGATATGTTGTTATTCAATAATGTAATTCTGTTTCTTATGTGTCTGACTCTCAAATAAAAGTTTCATGGATACTTCACGCAGTAGAACCGTAAACTTTGGGGAGCGGCGAGAAAGATTTACCCTCTGAACCTTTTAAGCACCAAGCTTTTTTTAGGCCTCTCAACCCAAACTAAAAAGACTGTATCTCATATTTTAATCATTTTTACATTTGTACCTTTTTAAACATGTTTTACTTTTGTTCAGATGTGTACATATCAGTCTATATATTACTGGGTAAGAGTAAATGAAGATGGCACACAGAAAAAATAAAAAAAATGTCAGGTCTGAATTGAAAAAAAGGACTTCCAGGCCTGTGTGGTGCTCACCTTTTATTGGACTGATACAGTCGGCCCCCAACATGTGTAGCACAGTTAAACAAAAGAGAAGAATCACAAAGCAAAGCAGCTTTTACTCAGCCAGATGGGATTTTTTAACATACTGTAACATAGTATTTTACATCTGATATGGTGACAAAGGTTATGAACCTGAAGGAATGGACTGGTAGTTAAAGGAATACTTCATCCACAAAATGCCATTTAAATATCTTCACCCCGTATTACCTTGAATTCTTCACCCTGTGAATAGAGAATCAAAAACGGAGAAAAGTCTTGATGAATGTAATTAAAATTGGGCCACGCCGTTGAAATTAAATCAAAGCTTTCATTTCCAAACTCTCACACAACTCCTGCAGTAAAATCAAAGTCTCATTTCTCCGGTCCTCTGCTCAATACTTCTGCGCTAAAACCTCACGATTTAAAACACGTTGGACGAGTACGAATGCGTACAGAAGCGCATGCGCCTGCACAAACGTCTGTTAATGCGGAGTTTTGTTTTTATATGCATGCTATCCTTGTCTCTGTGACTTCATTCTCAGCTCATGATGGCATGAACATTTTATACAAGAGTAAAATGTAAGCATACTTTAAGTTTCAGACGTTTCCTCTTTCACTTCTCACAATAAGTCTACAAGCGCTCACATTTTTAAACATATTCCTTCATACCGTGGTATCAGGCTTATAAATTATGTTTTAATGCATTTATTACACAACGTTCCGTCTCTTTTTATTGTCCCTCAAGGCCTCTCTCTGAACACCACATCTCATCTCATTTCCCTCCTCGATGTTGATTTATAGCTTGGACTCAATTTGCTGTCTCCCTACCTGGACTTCTCTCAATTACACATTCTGGATTGTTTGGTGACAGAACATAACATATTTCAGGTTGCCACACATTATTATCTTTGCCATCAAGCCCGGCGCTGAAAAGATACCAAATAAGAGACACACAACAAAAAGCAACAATTTGATCCCACAACAAGGCTTGCTTTGTAGCGGCTGACAGACCGGTGTCCAGATGGTCCCCGCAGGGTGAAGCTGGGGGGCTGAGAGACTGTGTGAACGTGTCTGTGTGTGTGTGTGTGAGTGTATATGTGTATGTGTTTGTGTGCTTGTGTGTGAAACAGGGACGGACGTATATTTGCATGTTTTCTTGTATGTTTAATCAGACGTGTGAGTGTGTGTGTGTGTGTGTGTAAATCTGCATCTATGTGGTTGAGTCGGTGCGGGGGCGGGGCATGCATGCCTCTGCGTTCGTGTGTGAAGCAGTCATCCATGTACGCATTACAGTATGTGTGTTTCTGCATATTAGTGTGTGTGATCGTGTGTGTGGACATCTGTTGTAGCCCTCGCTCTCTCACACTCCCCACACTCAGGTCTGTCCTTCTGTCTCTTTTGCATCTGACGGTGGAGAAAGGTGCACACAGGTGACTGGTCCGCACGTGGCTTTGCAACGTGGTGTGCGCAACTCATTTCTTGAGAAAGATGTATGTGTTTAAGTTTACTGCAGAACCAGTTTGTGTGCTCGTGACAGCCCGTCCACCAGATGGGCGCTGTGATGTTCAAGCTTTTAATTGTATATCTAAGGGTCTGATTGGCGTGTGTGGGAGGGTCTTTTTTTCCTCCTTCCTGTAGGATTTGAACACGTTTATTAAAGTTGCGTTATCTCAGATAAAGAGGGAGAAAGAGTTTTGTAAGGTCGTACGTGGGAATGGGTATTGATATCTTGGTTAATAACACATTCAGGAAGCATAAAACACACACATGACAGAGGCAATTAATTAAATTCCGGAGAAAAATGACATGAGACAGAGATTTTATGATTTGCATATTTGAATTGGCATTGGTCGTGATGCACACAGCCCTTCACAGCGCCCTGGGGGGAAACATGCAAACCCCACACAGAAAGGCCCCGCCCAGATTAGGGATGGGAACTTCCTGTTGTGCGGCGACCACTCGAGTGAACTTCTCTATAGTTATTCATTTGGCAAGCACCTTTATACTTGTTTTTTTCTTCTCCTCTGCCATTCACTATATTTTAATCACAGGGTATTATGCGGGTGCTTTTCAGCCTTTATTATTGCCTGTTGAAATGGCAGGATGTGAGCTGGAGGGACGGTGAACTACTCAACGCTGTTCACCGTGGAAACTCTTCTCTTTGTTTTTTGCGTCAGGAGTGACGTTTTATTTTATTACAGCCAGATTTCAGCGGTTGTTTTCCCAGTGGTAGTTTTCTCCTTCATCTTTGCACATTGGGGTCCGAAAATGTTTTGAAATGTTGAAAGTTCTGAACCAAAGTGGGGATTTACACACCGATTAACATTTAGGACCTAAATATCAAGATGATTGTTGTTGCTTGGTGTTGTAAACACGATTATTTTCAGGCAAACCCTAATGGTCATGGGGTAGCCACGTTCTGCCTTCGGGAAGCAGATTTATTTCACTTAATTTCAGCTGAACTGTACCTTTCTTTATTTCCTTTTCCTTTTTTATCTGACAACATTTCAAAAGATTTGTTGAAATTGTCTTGGCTGGCATATTGTGGCGTATGTGGCAGCGTGTGAATGTCTGGCTCCGGTGTGTCATTTTCCTGAGCAGCAGTCACGATGCATTTCCAGACCCAGTATTTAGTTCATCTGTTATGTTTTCTATTGTTCAATCAATCTTGGTAATTGTGGCTTTGTCTGTATGAGGACGTGCTAGTTTTTTTTTTTTATGTGCACATTGGTGCACACTGGACACCGGAAAGGGCAAATCTACATTCTCAAATTAATCCAAATGTGTAATTGTCCTCTGTTTTGTGTTTTCATTAAGGCTCAAACTTCTGGCCATACAAAATCAGCTCCTCGATGGATCTATTTAGGGAAGAGATGATTTTCTCTCAAGAGCATTCAGAAGGATATTCAAATGCATATCGGCAGCTAATCCTGAAGAAGACCTTAAGCAGGATCGGAGCTTATCCAGTCGAATAGTGTGAAGTTAATTTACTCACCAACCTGTGTTATTATGTTTTATTATATGTACTCATGTAGAAAATGCCATTACTAATTGATAAACTGTTCTCTCCTTTCCTGTCCTCCTGCAGCCTGTCAGTGCCATACGAATGGCTCTGTATCTGAGGTCTGCAACAAGGAGACTGGACGGTGCCACTGCAGAACAAATGTGGTTGGACGACAGTGTGACGAGTGCATCGTAAGTATTTTGACAGATGACAATATTCTTTACAGATATTGCTAATTTGTGTTGGTGCCATTCCTTTTGTGGACTTTTTATTTATTAATCTTCCCCTGGTGGCAGTAATTAAATCTCAATATCAATCTGGACAAGCTCAACCACCTGTGGTACTACACATACTTGTTTTTTTAATGCTTTACATCAGATGTCTTTTTTAGTTAACCAGAAATGTGGTACCAGGTAGGTTAAACGCAGATTTATGTTCCATATATATGTAGTTTATACTATTAATGAAGTGATTTAAGGAATTAAGGGAATACAAAGACCTTGTGAGTCCTTGTTTCTCATCTGTATACTCCAGAAATACATTTCTAATGTGTATTACAAATATATTTAATTGTATATTTTGTATATGTTCCATTTTCTTTCATTTTTTGTTGTGTCAGTTATCAGGTTATAACCCATTTACCCAACAAAGAAGATGCAGCATTATTATTATTATAAAACATTTTACACAAAATGGTTATTGGTTCCTTTGTTATTAACATAACAATAATTGTAATACTAATACAATGATTCTGATGATGCTAAATAATAATTGGACTCACCTTTTATCTTTATTTGTTCTTCTTTTTATTTTTTCACTTGTACTTTAAGTTTGTTCTTTTTATGTGTCCTGCTCACTCATTCTCATTGGTCCCCCTCCACTCCTCTGCGTTGTGATTGGTCCAGCCCAACTGCTGGTGGGATGCTGAGCGGCAGGATTGTATTCCCTGTCGCTGCAGCCCCCACGGCTCTATGTCTCAGCGCTGTGACATCGAGGGCCGCTGCATCTGTCGCCCCGGCTTTGTGGGCCAACACTGTGACCTGCGTCGCCAAGGTTACGAGAGGCGGGAAACCCGGAGGCCGGTGAAGCGGGTTCCCATAGAAGTCGCTCAGCAGAGATGGGGGGGGTCCTCCCGCACGGGGGGTTGTCCCAGGGGGGCATACAGGCCTAAGACAGGGGTAACGCACACTGCACGGTGTGGTTAAAGTAACATGGGTGTGTTTACTTGGTTGGGTGTGTTGTTTACTTGGTGTGCAGAAGTATCAGATATTTGTGTTGTTAAAGAACATGTGTGTTAAGGATTAGACTTTTTCTGTTTTTGGATGTAATGGTTTGAGGCTCAGATTTGTGAAACCATTGCATGGAAAGGGAGGAGTGTATCACATGTTTTCTACGCAGCATTTTCAAGATATTTCCCTTTGAAGACTTTTTGAGTGTAGGCAGTAATGCATCTGCAAACGTACACAAAATCAGCAATTATTAATACTTTTTGATATAATTGCGCCGGTTAGAAATCATTATGAAAATGTCTCTTTCAGCAACTCAAGTGGTTTGTATTTGCTGAATTTGTTACGTAAATAATCCAAATCTGGCAACATTTCGGAAGATAGATTTGAATGTGCAGTGATGAACCAACAAGCATGAGGGTTGTGTTTTATTTTCCTTTGCAGCAACCAGGATGCATGTTCAGACTACCAGACATCTTTTAAAGTCCTACTGCATTTATAAATTGTCTTCTAATCTGAAGACAAATTGAAATACATACAATTTCAGTACAGTCTTTCCTGTTATCTCCTTATCCCAGAATAGTAACCTTGAAAAGGCTGCAAATCACAAATATTGAATCTTTATTCCCTCATTTGGCCCTGCTGCTTTTCCTTTAAGTATTGCATCTCATGTCATTATAACCCTTTTGCCTCTAAATTGCTCTAAACAACTTGTCGAACCTTAAATTCACGACCTAATCTCAACTCCATTTCCAACCCTGTTGTTCCTCCAGTCCCAGACCCACGGCATTAGCACGGGTGGAGTGTGTATCCCATGCCACTGCAACTCATTTGGTTCCAAGTCATTCGACTGTGATGAAACCGGTCAGTGTCGGTGTCAGCCGGGCGTCACTACATCCAAATGTGACCGGTGCGGACGAGGATTCTTCAACTTCCAGGAGGGCGGCTGCACACGTAAGCATAGACCATGATGTAGAAAAGAGAGTGTTTCTTTAAAAGTTGACTAATCCGGATTCAGTCCAGGTAGAACTCAATCCACTGAAAACCCTGACAAAGCATTTAGCTGTGTCCTGTATTTTTACTCTAATTTTAATAAAAGTAATATCAGCAATCACAGAATGCTGTCCTTATTAAACTGCTGTTCTGCTCTTCTTTCTTTTTAATATAAAGTTTACACAAATTGTCTGCAGTGCAATTCTATTAACAACAAAAAACGGGTATTGTGTAATTTCAAAAATGCATTTGCTGTCCTTCACATCATGCTGATTGTTTTGCAAGTCAGAGCTAAAAATCATTCACACAAAACATCAGAGAAAAATATGACAAAAATGTTATGAATGTGAGCCGCTGCCGTTGGAGAAATGAGTGCTGCTTTGTATTCATAAATACCTTACTTTGTCATGCAGGCTTTTTGTCCCTCTGCCAGTTTCACATAAAAATAATTAATACATAATAAAGTTGGTATCTATGCTGCACAGCAAATAACTTGTAGTTTGAAATGTCATCATTTTCCTGCATAAACCACACACGTTCTGCCAGAAATTATGGAAACTTCCTGATTTCATTGATATTGATTGAATACACCATGTTTTATAAATATTTCTGCAATGTTCTACATGCCAGTGGACATTTTGCCAAGAGAAACTAGCTGCAGATATACACATTTTAAAGCTTAAACAAACAGAATAACAATGGCTAATTAATTACAGAGCTAAACGATTTCTTATAAATCTCTGATGCTGAATAAGCAAAACATCTGATAATTAAATGTAAATAATGTTTGAGGAAGAGACCATTTAAATTAATCAAATCAAATTTAGCCAATTGCACAGGGAAATACATTTTAACCGTTTGAAGTGTGTGTGTGTGTGTGTGTGTGTGTGTCTTCTTGCAATCTTTAGTAATCTTTAGTTTCATCATTCATTGACCTTGTGTGAACACTTTCCTTTTATAACTCTCTCTCTCTCTCTCTCTATATATATATATATATACACTACCGTTCAAAAGTTTGGGGTCATCCAGACAATTTCGTGTCTTCCATGAAAACTCACTTTTATTTATCAAATGAATTGAAAATTGAATAGAAAATATAGTCAAGACATTGACAAGGTTAGAAATAATGATTAATATTTGAAGTATTAATTTTGTTCTTCAAACTTCAAGCTCAAAGGAAGGCCAGTTGTATAGCTTATATCACCAGCATAACTGTTTTCAGCTGTGCTAACATAATTGCACAAGGGTTTTCTAATCAGACATTAGTCTTCTAAGGCGATTAGCAAACACAATGTACCATTAGAACACTGGAGTGATAGTTGATGGAAATGGGCCTCTATACACCTATGGAGATATTTCATTAGAAACCAGACGTTTCCACCTAGAATAGTCATTTACCACATTAACAATGTAGAGAGTGTATTTTTGATTAATGTTATCTTTATTGAAAAAACAGTGCTTTTCTTTGAAAAATAAAGACATTTCTAAGTGACCACAAACTTTTGAACGGTAGTGTATATATTATACTCACTGCACATTATACGGCCAGGTTTGCCCACAGTGTACAGCATGACTCTGATTCAAGCTTGCAGCATGTTGGATGTGTTGGAAGTGGAGATGCAATTATTCTTCCAAATGTGTGAATGAAAAGACGATCTGTGTTCTACAGTTACAGGCTAAGCTCACTTTAAAGTTCAACTTCACCTCCAGGTCCACCCAGTGGAACATTTAGAAGAAAAATAGATGTAGAGGGCATGTGGCTGGGAGGTGAAACCACGCCCACTTCCGTTTGACGAAAGCCTCGACACAGCGTCAACAAAAAGTACAGCTACAGTAGAAGCAAGATAGCTTGGCCACTGAATTTGGTAGTTTTACTGAAAAAAACAAAGAAACAAAAACACAAATGAGACATGATTACACCCCGTGGTCCTTCCGCCTTGCTCCCCGCTGCTCTCCTCCCGGCTGTCGTCTCCTAGCGTATTCTCCTTGCGTAGTCTCTTGGCATAGTCTCCTGGCGTAGTCTCCTAAGGTAGTTTCCTTGTGTAGTCTCCTTGTGTAGACTCCTAGCGTAGTCTCTTAGCGTAGTCTCATAGCGTAGTCCCCTAGCATAGTCTCCTAAGGCTTAGGAGACTATGCTAGGGGGTCTGTTTACAGAGCGTTGGCAGTCTTTTTTTTCATATCGTACATTAGTCCCAAATTGTTGACTCTAGCTCAGGATTGTTCACACAAGATTTAGGCTGATTTAAAACGTACGGCGTTGTCCATAGTGGACTGTTAAATAAGTGTGCATCTGAAAAACAATGAGTTATTGCCTGTTTGTTGCCAGAGCTAAGGATTTATATTATCGTTGCCCAAGGCTCTGTTACGTCATCTGAAAAATCATTTTAAAATGTCTATTATTGTAAGGGAATATGTTGAAATGATAACATCCTATTCCCTTAAAACTTGACACCGCAGGCAGCAGGTGCTGCCCAAATTATTAAGCAACCATGCACCCAAAGTAGAAATATGAATAGCTTTTTCCACATATCACTTTATACAATATGTTATTATAGGAAACCACTATTGACAGCCAAGATTAACAATCATAAGCAATGCATCAAAAAGACAAGATAGGACTGGAAATGATTTGCTTTGATTAATCTTAAAATCACTACCACAGTGCAGCGGTTTGATTACAGTAATAATATGTTGTGTTCAGTGTTCCAGGCAATTTACTGCAGCCAAGTAAGAATGCAAATATGATGCCGGCTTTGTGCATGTGGCTTTCATTAATTCATTTACAGAAAATGACTCGCTGATGACACCTTTCTTTCATTAGCAATGTACAATAATGAATCTGGAGCCATTCCATTCAATTTCAGTTGATTGAAATATCATAAAAATAATGCAACTTTCCTGTTTTCACAAGCGTCACATTTGTTGTGTACTGAGCTAGAAAGAGAGTCCTCTGGTATTGGCAATTGTGTTAATGGTCGTGAATGAGTAAGTTATTTGGCGGCTTAGTAAATAGAAATTTGAATTCACCTCCGCATCAGAAATAAATCTTCCCCTTTTCACTTTATTTTTTAGTTAAAGTTGGAACAACAATGACAGCCAAATCAAATTGTTGATTTACTAAAATAAATGAGAAGAACATACAATCAGCTTGTGATCCTTTGATTTGTCTGCCGCATTTAAAGGATACTTTCTGTCCTGTCTTCCAGTCTGTCAGTGCAGTCACGTGGGGAATAATTGCGACACTACCACAGGCCAGTGCATCTGCCCTCCAAACACTATCGGCGAGAGGTGCGACTACTGTGCCCCCAACCACTGGGGCCATGACATCATAACTGGATGCAAGGTAGGCTGGAAACTGCTTTTACAATTTGTAGTTGGTTTGGAGTTGGAGTATTTAGTCAAGTGTAACCTACAGCTCTTGTAGTAACACATGGAGCATCTTACAGTGGCAAACCCACTGGAAGGATATATATATAGATATATATATATCTATATATATACTCTACTCTTATTATCACAGCTTTCTGTCTGTATTTCCTGCTCCATCGTTGCCATTTCCTGCTGCCTCTCTGTTTTGTAACACTACTTTGTTCAACGGGTTTCAGAAGTAATTGTTCTGATCTAAAACGATCCCAGCAAAGAGCCGCCAGGCAGCAGAAACAGTAAAAGGAAGTGGCAGTCGTACATTAGCAGCAGAGGCTTGAACATGAACACACTGCGAGTCCCGGTTTCACAGCAGATTGATGCAGCTGCGTTCAACAGGACAACAGAGAGGAGCACAACAGATCTTTGTACCAAACAAACATGAAGGTGCAAAAGGTTCCAAAGACAACAAAACAAAATAAAACACAGTGAAGCATAGAGGAACAACGTCACAAACAAACAACAATTCATCAGAATGAAACATTTAACTTGCTGGAGATCACATCGTAATTATTTGTAACACTTAATGAAAAAACGTATCGAACAGCAATAAATATCTCTGAAAGCTAAGGTCCGTCTTGTGTTATAAACAATCGTTTGAGAAATGTTTCAATTGTAATACCAGCCAATGTTGTTCAGGGATTGTTTTTAGGAAAAAGCAATATGCTATCACTGCAGTTTAGTGTTAGAAGGAGGATCTTTTTAAGTGGTCTCACTCACTCCAGTTATGCATACTGTACATGTACATGTACAATGTACATGTATCTCCCCATGTTCAATATTTGGACACAGCTATCCTAATTCAAAGCTCAATTAAGCTCTTTAAGCTTCAGGCATCCAAACAGATCTTTTACCTCATAGAAGTCAAATAAAAGTATTCAGTCTTGGAAACTCTTCAGGTGTAACTGCCGTCTGCACTAAGGAGCCAAGAAGAATGTTTGCCTTGTACTTGATGAAGAACAAAAAGGTTTCTGTTGGTGTCCGAACAAAGCTCAGTTTGACTCATTACGACGTACAAGAGCAACATAAATAATCTCTGTGTTTGTGTTTGTGTTTGTAGGCGTGTGACTGCAGTGTGATCGGCTCAGTGACCCAGCAGTGTAACGTCAACACCGGCTGCTGCATGTGTCGCGACTCCTTCAGAGGAGAGAAATGCAAGGAGTGTCGAATTGGATACAGAGACTTTCCTCAGGTGAATGACCTGAATGACATTAGCACTGATAATATTACTGTTATCGCTGGAGAGGATCTCCGAGGGGATTCGATCATCCGGTGGTTGATAGTCTGTGGGACTCGACTTGAACAAGGGAGAGAAATTAGACATGACATTGCTGTTATTATGGATTCTATGAGCATAAAACGCCTCAATAAACGGATGTGTTTCATGCCTGATTGATGAAGCCTGATAGTGTTGTCACACCATTGGTTTTATTTCACCCTGAAGACATCTTTACACCAGAGCCAAACTTTTCTGCAGAGCTTCAACTTAGAATACAAAAACAGGCAAAACTTATTTTCATATAACCGCCACATTCAAGCCTTGGTTTGAAGGCAGCGTTCTTTAATTTGACTTTAAAAGGTTTATTAATACAATCACAATGGCATTCGTTATTTGCTTAATTGTGCAGTAGTATTTAGGGTTAAATAATGAATAATAATAGATTTTACACTTATGTTGAACTCAGTAGCTTCAGTCAAATGGGGAATATAACTGAGTAAGTCTGCGTTTGGTATCTCATCTGAATGTTTTGACTGACATGGGTGTGAGAAAGATAATGCTAACATTTTTATTTTACAATGAAGTTTACACTTGGGGACACAGACTGGTAGCTCCTCTCTCAGCCTTTTATACCGTTGATAACTGGCCTCGTCTGCATCCGTGTTTCCTACAGTGCACCCAGTGCGAGTGTAACGTCTCCGGATCGGACAGCCAGACCTGCGACCAGGAGAGAGGAGTGTGCGCCTGCGCAGATCGAACTGGACTGTGTAGCTGCAAGGTACAGTGTACAGTACGAGAAATACACACTTTCACTTGGTCCTCCCTTCATTTGTTCACTTTTCTGTCAATACACTGCCAGTAGTTGTTTAAAGGGGAAATATAATGAAAAACTCATACATACATTTGGGTATGAGGAGTAGCTACCAACCCACAAACTGTGAGGCAATCCAGTCAGTTGTTGTGGGCTGCCTTGATCAGAACATGCGTGCTTTGTCACGTGCAGCCACATTAGAATACAACACCCCCATGTCCACCAAGGACTTGACAACTACACATTGCAAAGGGTGCACCAGTTCGTTCTCTCAGGCCTTTTTTTAGGACGGGGGTCTTAAAGAGACAGGCACTAAAACGGGGCGTTACACAGACAGTGAGAAAAATAGTCTTTATTCTTTTACATTAAAGCCTATAAACATGTTCTAGTAGAAACCCCAAATATGTACAAACCTGAAAATAAGCATGTTAGTTTTATTGACAGGGAAAAAAGTTTACAATGAAAAAATGCATGATTGTCAAACTGATAAAAACATGCACATCCTAGTTAAATCATGTATAAAATATATAAAAATCTGTGTTTCAAATTTATCTTTGTGTGAAACTCAGAATCACTGAGATAAATGAATAAGTCTTTCCGTGCCGCACACAGTTTTGATTTCCTTATTGCCTTGAAAGACTGTGTGAATGTTCTTGAAGCCAGTGAACTACTCTTACATGTGATTGAATAAACTCATTCCTTCAAAGTCATTCCTCTTTGTTTCCAACTCGAAAGACATGCAACTGTGCTGGAAACATTTTAAAAGTTCTACAAACCCAACACATTTTGACCAAGTAGTTGTAGAATAATGCTGTTAACTTTGCTTTTAAATAGTTACATCATCATCTGAACGCCTAACATATTTTGCTTATAGGTCCAACTCACAGAGACGTAATGTCAGTTTGTGTTTACCAGATTTCCTGTAAATTGTGTGATGAAGCTTGTGAGCTGTTGTCTGTCAAGCAGTCAGTTTACCATCCAGGTGCTACTCACGATCTGCTGAACAGCGTTTACTTTTCAGAAAGTCAATTTAAAGTCAGAGTGAATTTGTGAAGCTAAAAAAACAACTGCTATTTACGATTTATAATCCCACCAGGATATGATTTAGATTTAGGCGTTTCGAATTTATATGCCAATGCAGATTTAAAACCTACCGGATGTGTTTTTCTTCATCTATTTATATTGAGAGTATATGCATGTGTGTCCGTGCGTGTGTGTGTGTGTTTACACGACATGTTTGTCAGTGTAATTATTATTATTTCAGTAAATGTAAGAGGTGGATGTCTGCGTGGCGTCAATTTGCTGGCACACACAAATAGAGAGAGTGACGCATGCATTTTCCTCCTATGTCTAGAAATAAAGTGTGTGTGTGTGGATGCCATCTCCTCGCTTCTACCTTGTTGTTGACAGTGATGATGCAAGCACACACAGTAACACATTAGTCCTCTAACACAATTGAAAATGACAAATAAAATATACAATTATTGAATGTTTGTAGGCATAACTATCGTATATTGACACTCACACACACTTATACACACGCATATATTTCACACCCCTCATCGCAAGTGTGACAGGTTGGTCGTAGATCCCACATGCACGCCTCTCATCAATCGCTTGCTGTCACAGCTCTCAAATAAACACACACACGCACACACACAAATACATGCACATATTCAATGCATGGCACGCCTAGACTGGAGACACCTTTCATCTCTGCTGTCACTTGCTTATCACATTATCCAACATAGACAGCGACAAATGCTAAAACAAAATTGTATGTGCAAATACACACACACACACACACACACCTGATTCATGGGCTGTAATGAGGCTTCAGATCACTGGGTGACTGACTGCCTGTCACTCAAACCATCATTCCATCTACACCTGCCTCTCAGTGCATCAGTTATTCCAACTGTATGTTGGCGGTTATGCTGGTTTCCTTGTCTGGCTGTATTTATTTCTGGCAGTATGTGACGTAGCTGTTTTTCCTTATGGCGTCAGTAGCATCACATGACCCTTAAATTCAAGAGGCCAGATGTACGGTGCCAAACATTAAGATGTGGCCCCAATGTTTGAGGTCTTAACAAGCAAGGATCTTACATATTGTCATAACTTGTGTTGAAATGTTGATACACATAATCATTATAATAATTGAGTAATTGTTATTTATCATGGAAAAAACCTTAACATACACTAATTCTTGCCTCTCAATTTAATATTATCAGAAAATTAAATAACTTTGGGTTTTGGACTAATGTCGTGAGACTTTATAAAATAAAATAAATAAATAATTAAATTAATTGATGATCATTAGTCACTAGTAATAATACAATGGCCTCTTATTGACACAACACATAATAGTACTAATATTGACATTGTACTGGTTCCTTCACATTGTTGTTGGTTTTGACAGAACTCAATGTTAATTGGATGATGTTTTGTTGACAGGAGAGAAAGAATCCTTAATAAACAGAGCTGTCCACAATCTCATTGTATTCCAGTCAGCCCTCATCTTATTTACTCAAAATGTAAAGAATCCACTGCAGTGAGATAAAAATACAACCAACAAAAAACATGTTTTCTGTGTTGCATAGGATGAATGTTTTAATATCTAAAATATGTGACTCAGTCTAGTCTAAAGAAGTAGTTGTTATAATGTTGACAATATCACAACCATATCAATGTCTAGGTAGCTATGAACACGTGAAGCTCACTTGAGGTCAGAGAGTCACTTCTTCTGCTCGGGGACTTTGACTTGCAACATCTGTTACTGAAAAATGAAGCCAACGCAAAGGTGCCAAACACCTGTTGTTCCTTATTTGGCCACTGGAGGCTGGCTCCAAAAGTGAATCAGTCCCTATTGATCACCTTGTGTAAATGCCCAACTTCAAAACTGTGTGTGTGTGTGTGTGTGTGTGGGGAGGGGGGGTCAGACCTAACTCATACTATGTCCTGATGCAGTTTATTTCATCCTGCTGTAGCTGTGCTTGCCTGAAGCTCAATCTGCTCTCTGACCTGAAGCAGTGATGTAAAGGATTAGATGCTTTCCAAAGCTACATTTAGTTTCTCATAACTGGCCCGTGTCACTGTATTGTTTTTTTTTCAGACTGATTTTAGTCCTCATCAGCTGAGTGGATTTAGCTGCTTTCACTGTTGTCACGTGACCTCCTTTCTCTACTTCACTAAACCAGTTGAAAAAAAAAAAATTTGAAAATGTTCCTCTGTTTGTTATTTCAGGCAAATGTTGAAGGAGACAACTGTGACCGCTGTAAGCCCGATACGTTTGGGTTGTCCGTACGAAACTCGCTTGGCTGCAGAAACTGTTACTGTTACGGACTCACACGCTCCTGCACAGAGGCGCGAGGACTCATCAGGATTTGGGTGGGTAGACATCTTAATTTGTACTTCTTTTATGTCCCTGGTAACACAAATAGATTCAGGTATTTGGAAGAATAAGATTCAGTGGCTCAAAGTTTTATTGTCTTTATTAGATATTTCAGAAATCGACAAAGAATGACCTCACTGACTTCAAATATATAATTTTATTTGAAATCTTCAATCCAACTTGTCTAAACCCTTTTGATAATATATAGAAGAATAAGTTTAAAGAGTAGTTCGTGGTCTGGATCTCGATGTGTTATCTGCACACACTGTCGCACTGTCTGTGCCAGCTTTATGCTGAGTCGACACATTCGACTGCTGGCTGCCGACAGCTCACTCTGCACTCTGCCAAAGCTGTAAGCTTCATATTCTTCATTAATCATCATGTATGGATAATTAGAGGCTTGTTCGAATACTTCAAGTCCACATATCTCATTTCACTTGATTTCTGCCCAGTAGAAAGCATTAGTCACTTTTTAATGCAGCCTTCCTGGTGGCCGTCAATAGGTGCCATGTTACAGATATACAGAGGATGGGCTGATGTTTCCAGAGATGAGACAGGTGTGCTGTATTTGGGAATATTGGAATGTATATTGCACAAACACAAAAAAGTGCTGGAACGAAACATTATTCAATCAGGAAATTGTATTGGCTAAATTGTATGATGAATTTGACATAACAAGCATCCTCAAAAACCTCTCGAGAGACGTGACTATTTGAGTCAGGAATAGTTCTTCTCAGTCATAACTGTAACTCAAATAATGTATAGATTCATGGTGTCTTACACTTTCCAAATACATAATTATGTCTGCAAAATAATCGTCCACAAATTTGCTTAAAAATCGGATAAATACGCTTTACTAAATCATGCTGGTCCGTACATCCTTGGGTAAATTGCAAATAGGAACCACAAATAGATAATTTGGCATACATTTGTTTACATTTCGGTGCCAATTTGTCAAAATGTTAACAAATGTAAGCCAAGAAACGGGTCTTAGAGTTGAGCGCCGAAGGCACATTCCAACAGACCATTTGTAGAACTCGTACATGTTCTCCTGATGGCTCTCCTTTTATGTATTGTTGACAGTCGGCATCTGCTAATATGCACCAAATATAAAAGTCAAGCTGAGGCTGATGGTAAAATTAAAAATGTTGACTAAAGTGGTGTTTGAGGAAATATTCAGGACATCAAAAAGGTTTTTTAATTCATCCATAGGTGGACATCAATGTCTGGATTATGGCAAATCATCTAATAGTTATTGAGAAGAGAAGTCAGAAGGTCAATAAATCAAATCATTTTAATATATATTATATATATATACAGGACACAATACTAACACGAGGTGGAGCATATGTATAGAGCTGTAAGTCAAAAACAGACGTAAGTAATAGCAGCAGACAGTCAGCCGGAAAGTTAGCAGTCGATTGTTGAGTGGCAGCCTGTTTTTAATAAAGACCCCTCCCCTCAGACATGGTTAACTGTCGTTTCCGTGGTAACCGTAGAGTTTACTGATGGAGTGTGGCGATAGGATTCATTTGAATGACAAACATTCACTTAATTTACTGTTGACGGAGAGAGAGAGAGAGAGATGGACAGAGAAAGAGAAAGAAGGATAGAAAAAATGGAGAGTTCATTGGAAAGAAGGAGATTTTCTCTGAACCACTGAATCGTGAGATTACACTTAGTGGAGGGACACACACACACATACACACACATACAGACACATGTAGATATAAACACATATACACACACACACACACAGACCTGCACTCACACTCTCATAGCTAGACACCATACACATACGCTATACAAACAGTACACATGCCTTCACACACAAACACACACACTCAGACTACAGGGGGTTACATGGAGGTAGGGGAAAAGTGACACACTCACACACATATTCTGCCATACACACACAGACATTTCTGTGACATCTATCTCTGATGGGAGAAGTCTGTGTGTGATTGCACTAGTTGTTAAATACTGCTGTAAAGATCTGCACCAGAATAATAAAGTGCACATCTAGAACTGAGATAAGGATGAAAGACCTGATAATCTGAGAACAATTTCAACTTGTTCAAGGGAAAATATGGTTAAATAGAAAAGAGTATATGAGAGTTAGAAGGATCTACTGAATGTGCCCATAATGAACTCATCATCTCTCAGTCTGTATGCATACTTCTTCCACTCCAGGCACTGCATATCTCATATCAGAATAAGCACACAGACATTAAGTTATATGAAGACTCAAATCTGGATTCTATTGCATACGGAACTTTTTTGTAACTTCGCACCTGTTTGATATCATAGGGTATGAATAACAATGCCAATGAGAAAGCAGCTCCAGTACTTTCAAGGAATTCAATTCATTTTGAAAGAAGTAATTTCCCTTTGCCCGTGTGACTGCCTCTCTATTATGCAGCCAGTATTGCTGGTGCGTCCACGCTAAAGTAACTTCATAGATATCACTCAAACAAAGAGCGCTCTTCCATTATGCCTGACACATTATTCGCACAATATCAACTTATCAGCACTGCTGGACTGCAGCTACAGAGAGAGGGAGAGATCTGGGCTCCGGCAGATGAATCTTTTTTTTAAATCAGTCCACTCAACCACAACCCACAGTCAATAATAAACCCTCATATTATTCAAGAAATATCGAAATCGAGACAGGAAGAGAATGAGAAAGAAAGGGCTAGATTTTCTCCAAGCTGTCGCTCGCTCTCTGGTTTGTGAATCCTATTTGAGTTATTACTGACAGAGTGACACCTTCAGTTATATTCAGAATGGAAAGACATAGATAGATAGATAGATATATACTTTATTAATCCCCAAGGGGAAATTTGTCGAGTCAGTAGCAGCAACACACAAGAATAAAAAACCAAAACACAAAATATAAAAGGGTTGTGATCTGGCAAGAGGTGAACTGTTGTAGAGCCTCATAGCCGGCAGGAATGTTCTCCTGTATCTCTCCTTGTGGAGCGGGCGCTCCTCTGTCCCTGTAGTGGAGAGGTGGTCCGGTTGTCCAATATGGACACCAGTTTCTTCAACGTCCCTCTCTCACCACCTGTTCCAGGTGCTCCAGCTGGCAGCCGATGATGGAGCCAGCCTTCCTAACCAGTTTGTTAAGACGGCTGGTGTCACCGGCTCGATGCTGCTCCCCAGCAGACAATGGCAAAGTGCAGCACACTGGCGACAACGGTAGAACTTGGTAGAATAACTCCAGCATCTTGCTGAAAAAGCTTTCTCAGAAAAAGTCGACTCATCCCTTCTTGTACACAGCGTTGATGTTGGCCTTCCAGTTGGCAGTTCAGACGGCTGTACTCTCCTCCACCATGTCCACGTCCACCCCAGGACACTCAGAGGTGTAGGAGCTGTCGCCCTCCTGAAGTCCACCACCATCTCTCTGGTCTTGGCCAGCTCAGCCGGTTCTCATCAGGCCCACTACACAAAGTCACTCACCACTGCCCTGTACTCCTCCTCCGTCCATCCCTAATACCCGACCACTGCAGAATCATCAGAGTACTTCTGCAGATGGCATGACTCCGTGTTGTACTGGAAGTCACTGGTGTACAGGGTGAAGAGGAAGGGAGACAGAACAGTTCCCTGTGGGGCTCCAACATCACTGACCACCGTTCCATGTATGTTGGAAATCAAGAACAATCTTTTCCAGAAAAGTTGGCGTGACCCGATATTTAAAAAAAACAATCAACAAGACTCACTATCTTATTGCCAATACCACTTTTATAATATCATGGGAAAGAATACCAGAAACAATATTCATGGCAGGAATGTCCTTTATATGCAAAATACAACAAAGAAAAGCAAATTTAGTTTTTTCTGTTCATGACTTCAATATCTCAAATGTCACGTGTGTGTGTGTGTGTGTGGGGGGGGGTACTTATAGTACATAAACATTCATTGTACGATTCAGATTTAAAGCTGAGGAGTGAAGAAGTGTGACTCCAGCAACAAGACTGCTACCAAATAACAATTAGCACTTCCCACTTGACGAAAATCCCCAAACCCATTGCCATACTTTTGACTGTGAAACAAAAGGTTTGTTTTTGCAAAACATATTACTATATTTGTATTCTTATTTGGTAATTAAAGTACATGTATTCATGTTACGATCAAATATTTCAGTAAAAGGTGACTTCATCTGGAGAGTCAATAGAGCTGCATGGATCCATCCTCATCACTTAGAATGTTTCACTCTGAGTCCACAGATGAAACGCAGATGTAAAATTGTTGTGACAAGTTAGCTGCTCAAAAACATTTCTGAAAGAGAACAGAGCATCGTTTGAGTCTGTGTCATGAGGAGGTGAGGAAAAGAGGACATTGTGTGACTTAAAGAGAAAAAGACACTGATGCATCTGTACACAAGTGAGTCATGGAGTCATGCACACCTCATTCTGTGTAATGGTCCATACAACATGTGTTGTTTAATTTATGATTATTCTACCCAGCCATATATGCACATAAGCCATATCTAACTCAGTCTCTGTCCACATGGTGAAATACGACCATGTTTAAACTATAATTTCTACTCAAGCCCAAACCCTGCAGTGTTATATAGAAAAACTACTGAGAACATAACATCCATGATCATTAGCCATTTGAGGCAATGTAAACTAATGATAGTTATATCACTCATACGCTCGGTGCATTGAGTATGTACACCCAGTTCAAATGGAAAGGTGGCATGATACACAGTAGGAACAGCTTCCGGGGAATGGCTCCTTGGGGTAAATCGTCAAGCATACATTTATATTGTCATCACCGTTGTGTGTCCTAGTTGGCGCTGAAGCCGGAGCAGACGGTGCTGCCCCTGGTGGATAAATCCAACACTGTGGAGACGAGGAGAGGAGTGAGCTTCCAGCACCCGGAGATCCTCGCTCACACGGAGCTGGTCACCTCAACGCTCTCTGAACCCTACTACTGGAAACTGCCGGAGCAGTTCAGAGGCTCAATGGTTGGAAAGCTCACTGTGTTTATTATGTTTTAGGCAATACAGTATTTAATTGTTTCCTACAGCGATCTGTAATTCTCTGGCCATCAAACTAGTCATATAAACATACGTTGTTTGCTCAGATCAAGCATAGTTTGTCAAAGAGGTAAACATTCACCGCACTCTGAGTAATAGTCGCCTCTAATCAATTCCTCAGATAACAGCATATGGTGGGCAGCTGAAATATGCAGTTTACTACGAGGCCAGAGATGAAACTGGTCCTTCGTCCTATGAGCCTCAGGTCATCATTAACGGCGGTGCCACCCGCAACATACTGATGACCCGCAGCATCCCGGGACTCCAGATGGGCCAGCTCACTCGCCACCAGATCGACATGACAGAGGTAGAGTAAGGCTGCACATAGAATCGGGATATTGTCAAGTAATGGAAGAAATATTTGAGTTATCAGTTAAAGAAATATATTCTTCAAAATTAATAGAGCTAAACTGAATATTGATTGCACTTATTTTTGGCGAGCTCTGTCGGTCAATACAAACAGGGTCTATTACACTGGTAATAGACTGCAGTCTGATCAAATTGATTCGTCAGTGTGTTTAGTGCTTATGTGTGTGTGTGTGTGTGTGTGTTTGTGTGTACAGCATGAGTGGAAGTACGCAGATGGCAGGTCCATGACTCGAGAGGACTTCATGGATATTTTGTTCTATGTGGACTACATCCTAATTAAGGCGTCACACGGCAACTTGATGAGGCACAGCCGGTAAAAAGCACACACAAACACCCACACACACAGGCAGTGACATGCACCCCAATGCAGTGTGGTCCACTATTAAATCTGAAATGTGACGGCTAAATAAAAAATAAAACTTATGAGAAAACCTGTTTTCATTTGTAACTTAAGGATAAATTAGCTCGTACTACTTTCCATTTGCACAGCAGATACATTATAACCACCTGCTGCTCTTTGACATGATGTCATTTAAGACAAACCAGTGGTATTAACAACTTTAAAAAAAACTAATTATGATAAAACCCAATACACAAGTGATCCTACTGCATTGTTTTACACTTGACTTCTCTCTTTTCCAGTATTTCAGAGATCAGTCTCACAGTGGCAGAGGAAGGCAGACCCACCAAAGAGAGCGAAGAAGCACATCAGATCGAGAAGTGCGAGTGTCCAGTCGGATACTCTGGATTTTCTTGTGAGGTGAGCGCACAACTATACAAATGCTTGAAGACCTCATACCTGCAACATTTTTCAAAAAGGTGTTTTTGAATTACTGAAGGTAACCGGTTGTTTCGGTAGTCAACAAGCATGTCGTGATCATAGCATTTTCAATGTAATAGTGCAGATGTGAATATCTGAGACTACTGCTTTTGAAAGAGATGGAGTGTAAACAGACTGTAAACATGGAGGTCACAGACAGGCCTTTCAATAGTATCTCAAAAGTTTCCAATTGACATGTAGTTCAGAGTTTTGAGCATCTTTTACAGGCTTTGCTTAGCTAGGATTAAGCCTCACTGAGCATCTCCTCCACTCAACCGTGATTTTGTCAAAGTAATTGACTTTCAACTGCGTCGGGCTCCTTCCCTTAAGCCACAGAAAGCATACAGCAGTGACTCAATCTGTAGTTTAATGAGGATTTTGTAGAGGCAGTTTATGATACACAAAGGCAACAGTTCTGGGCAATTCCGCTGGATAGCGCCACCTGAGAGTCATTGAGGTATTATTGTGTTAATCTCAAAGGAACACGTGAGTTGCCTGCAAACTTTTAACTATATTTTTTAACCTCTGTTTTCATTTAGTTTTCTACCCAAAAAAAATAGCCATCTACATTATTTCGAAGCTATAGATACTGTTGAAAACCTGCCAAATAACAAGCGGTAGCTAAACTTGAAATGTTCAGGTCGTAGAGGTCTTTGCTGACAGATGGCCGTTCTATTTGAAGCTGCCGTCGTTGTTAATAAAGTATATTTAAACGGGCGTTTAGCGCTAGCAAAGGGAACAGATGGCTCTTTAAATGGACTCCATTAATTATTACTGAACAGGAGAGAGAGGGAGAAAGAGTTACCTTGCATGTCTGCGTCTGTGTGTGGGTATGTGAGCATGTGTGTGTGTGTGTGTGATCAAAAGTTACTGAAGGGAATATCTACTAATTGTGTGTGTGAATGCAAGAGAGAGTGGTCAACAGTTACATTTAGGGATAATTAAATGGGTCCATGTGTGTGTGTGTGTGTGTGTTTGTGTGTACAAATAGCATGCATAGTGGGATTTCTGATTGTTTATGTCCGTCTTTGAGCTTTAAAAGACTCTTTCAAAACACACATGTATTCCCTCATTCTGTCTCTCCGTGTGCAGGAGTGTGCTGCAGGTTTCTACCGTCTTCGCGCCGGTTCCATGACATCTGCTTCAGCGTCCAGACTGCCAACCGCTGCCGGCATGGGCAGCTGTGTTCAGTGCCAATGCAGTGGGCACTCTTCCACCTGTGACCCTGAGACATCCATATGCCAGGTAAGTGTGTGTGTGTGTGTCACTGGAGACCTTCATAAAGCCATATGCCAGGTAGCTCCTGGAGAAGAGACTGATGTATGAGAGAGAGAGAATACAATGTGTGTGTGTGTGTGTGTGTGTGTTGGGAGAAATGTCAGGTTCTCTAATTAGCCCGGCAATAATTAACGACCCCTGGTTCATGGTAATTTGTGTAATTTCCTCTCCTCTGGATCTGACCCAAAGCTACACCCTTACTTTTAGAAAGAGGGGACAATATGATCTTCTAGAAGGAACAACAATGAAAACACCTTGAGGCACAGAAACACAAACTGTATTCAATCGTTAGTTTGATGCTGTCACCGATCAGCACATTCCGGCTGCGACGAAAACTCACCAATAGTGTTCCATGTTGACGTTCTTACTGTTCAGATAAATTAGATCAGATCACATCCCAGGTGCTGAATTTTACATTCAGAGCGTTAATATAGCATCAAACTACTATTTTCTATGTAAAGATATAGTGGAATAATGGTGCATGTGAGCGAGGCCAACCTGACCAGCTCATCGGTTACAGCTGATAACACCATCTGACCATCTCACCAACGGCATCGATGCGGAAACCTAGTGCCCGCCCTCCTGTCGGCGGTCATCGCCGTTGCCGCCGTTTGCACCTTTGCACATAGTTTATGGTTGCGTGCCAGAAAATGACATAACCATGGTCAGCGCGCTGTGAATGTGTGTAACTTGGCTCCGTCAGAGCTTTTCAGACGTGACTGTCACAAATAGTTCACTGATAAAAACCCTATTAACATGTCCAGGGATTATAAAAAGAAGGCCATCTGGTTTTTAGATGAAAGTCAACATTTAAATATATAATTTGTAGCCAAATCAAATTTTTTACAGAGTATTTAACTTTCTTTCTTTCTTTCTAAAGCATTTCATACTTAACTTGGGTTTGTATGAAGGCAATAAAGTAGTCCATGACGATGAGATATAAGTTTCTCCTCTGCATCGTGGTGGTTGGTTTATGCCCTCGTTGTCATCTGGCTGCTTTACACGACATCGTGTCGGCCCGCTGCCGTTTGGGACAATAATGCAACAAAAGCGCATCGGTTATGAAATGCCTGATGAGAGCATGCCCACGAGCTCGCCATGTGTGGAGGCTCGCGCTGAGGTGCAAAGAGCAAGTAAATAGTTGAGAGCCATGTGGAGGCGATCCCTCAATCAAAGTTCTGCACTGAATTTGGAATTTAGCACTTTTAAATCGTTATTCATTTATTTAGTGCGAGGAAATAAAATGCCAATCTCCTAAAAGAGGACCACCACCATGTCTGGTGGATATGATAATCTGCATGATGTCTCAAAATGGTGGCTTGAGAGCAAAATCTGCCGATGTCAGTTGTGAGCTGTTGGCCACTTTCAGCCTTTTGTCACAATCTGGTCAGTTTTGTCGCCGTCTGAAGACGTTGACCTCGGGGAGCAGTTGGTCACATGCTGCCCACAGGTCATCGCCCAGATTTGATCCATAGAGAAAACTGTTCATGCTGTCAGATAAAATCCATGAACTGAGATTCACGCTGCACAGTTGATGAGAAGCCATTTCATCATTTCAGATAAATAGGGACAAGCGCTTGTAAACAAACCCAGAAGAATTCTGGCAGCTGCGGTTTTATGGAGGCTTCTTTGCACATAAAGTTTCGTATTTTTCTGGAAGACTTGAAATATACCACATAGTGCAAGTGGCTCACCTTCTATCATTTAACAATTACAGCCCTATTACAATGTTCCTTTTTGGAAATATACCGCCATGCATGAAATTCAGCTCAATTATTTGTCACGAGCTTGGAGTGCTGGATGTGGTGTTTGGTCCTGACAACGTGTGACTCTCTGATCACCGACTGAAGAGCTAAACAAGACAACAAAAGGATCAGCAATTATGGAAAGTGTTTGTGCGCAGTCTTCACTCTCTTAATTTAATCTGGAACCGTCACCAGCTTAATGGAACATTTTATTCCACTAATAGTCATTTCAAAAATTGTTCAGTCATCACAAGACCACGACTGATGAAAACAGCTTGAATGTCATTCTGTTAAAGGTCTGCATTCAAACTGTAGCTCCTTGTTCCAGAGGATCATCTGGTTGATAGACTCAAATTAGCCCCGGCGCAGTCACGGCAGACAAATGCCGGCTGTTTCTCCACACACCAGAGAATAGCTGTGCTCCAATATGGATGTGAACATGTTCTTGTTTCCCCTCCACTGTTCTCTCCTTTCCAATTATTTTCATTGTTTGTCTTTTTTCTACTTTTGTTCTCCCTCCTCTCGTCTTTTATCCGCTTTCCTCTCTTCTATCTCCATTGTTTCTCCCTTCGTCTACTCCGCCTTCTTAGAATTTCCTTGTTTCTTTCATCTGCCCCATTCTCATCCCCTAAACTCTCTTCCCTCTCATCCTCAATTGTGTATTTACTCATCCTTTGTCTCCTTTCATCACCCCACCACTGTCTCTGTCTCTCATTTTTCTTTGCCCCAGTCTTCCTTTGCAACCCCCTCTCTTTCTTTCTCACCTCTCCGTAATGATTCTAGTTTTGCCAATTTGTTCCTCCCCTGTTGTACTCCCCCCCTCGCTCTTCCCTTGTGTTTGATTTCTTTTTCTCTCTCTGCCTCCCAGCCATTTTTTCCTCGCCCATTTCCATCTCGCTCTCCATAACAGGCGTCATTAGCATTTTCTATCCGAGCGGGCTAGATTGAAAATGCTAAACGAGTTTGTTTCTGTGGTGATTAGTGGTAACGAGGAACACAGGAAGTTAATAGAAACGACTTGCCTCGTTAGAAGGCGACTTCCTGTTGCACTGATTGAAATTCCCATTTTCAACAAACAGGGCAAACACATAAGACCGAACCCTGGGGATACGAATAGGAGAGAGCTGCGTGTTTGTGAACAGTATGTAATGTTTTTGTGTAAGTGTACATTGTGTGTTTGTGTCATTGAATGTGGATGTGCGTGTGTTGGTTATGTGTCTGCATCTGTGAGCATTTGTGTGTGTGTGTGTTTGTTGTGTTTGCAGGTCGTACATATTATGGAAATATACTGTATACTTACACAAACACACTGTATTTTGGTATGGTATCCGTCAAAGCACAATTGCATTATGAGCAAAGCCAAAAATAAGCTGAAAATGAACACAAACATCTCCGGATATGAAATGCTTTGGATATATTTATGGTTGTGTGTGTCATTGCACCCTTGTGGCCATTCCCATAACAACAGGTGAGTGAAGTCCTGCAAAGTAAATGAGTATTTCGATGGCCCGCTCTTATAGAACGAAGTTTAATGAACTCTCTTTACGGGCGAGATCGCAGCCGTCAGCTAACAGCTCGCTGGCCGCTGCTGTGCACGCTCTCACAGCACCTCATCATGCAGCAGCGGACTCGGCCTCAAAGCTATTTATTACTGCGTGTGGACGGCTACGTTTCCTATCAGAAACAGTGCAGACTCGATATGTGCGTGTGTGGGTTTGTGTGCGAAGGCCCTACAACAGCTCACAAACCGTGGGTGGTGAAAAGAAGAGAGTAATGACTTCCCCGCTGCTCCGGTAGAGATGCTCTGCTCTGCAGAAGCAGCTGCGATCAACACTGGGTACTTTCCAGTGACTGTCCGCATGTGGGAATCTCAATCAATGTCTTTCCTGGGGGGGAAAAAATCACCTGATGGTTGTTTATTTAAGAAATAACTCTCAGAGAAAAGGCAGCTCCTGACTTTGAAGAAATGACCTGCAATGACCTTTCTGTCACTAATCCTCTCTCAGTTCACCACCTCACAGCCAAGTGCAAAAGTAGTTAAATGTGCTAAAAAAGTGAAGTAAGGGTATCAATATGCCCCTTCGTTTCTTTCTTGTGCTGGTCATCTAGTCCGTGTGTAAATCAAATAGTTTTACCAGGATAATTATCTCACTTGCCAAAAAGAAAAGCTTCCTCAGCACCAGAAAGTATCAGTAAACAAGAAGGCAATGATGGGTGTCGTCTTTTCAATTGCTCATTATCCACTTCAGATAGGTGGACACATTGTGCACAGCTCAAGAGTTACAGAAACGTCCTCCAATCTTTTGCTTCTTTTCTTGCTTAAACAAATATGCTGTCTTGTTTTTTTTATTGTGCAAGTGGCAATATTCAAATGTAACATGCAGTTAATAGTGTAGCTTAACTGCGGTTTATTTAATCTGAAAATTAGTTATTTTTTCAAGATGAAAACCTCTCTGAATAAGCAGAGAGAGTTTTTTTTCTTTTTATTGTGTTGCAGCTGCCTATAAAAAGCCTGCGCAATCAAATGTTGCTTTCAAAACCACACCACACACACACACACGAAGAACTCCTGCTGGCTGGAGGATGAGGCGACATTACACACATCAGGGTGAGAAGAAAAGTGTCTTCATAAATATAATTAATACATTTATTTATTGTGTGTGTGTGTAGAAGTGTCAAGACAACACCGAGGGTGATCGGTGTGAACGCTGCGCTCCAGGGTTCTACGGTGTGGTCCGAGGTTCCCATGACGACTGTAAACCGTGCGCCTGTCCCCTCACCAACCCAGAGAACAAGTGAGCCTTTCTGTGTTCATTGACCTCGTTTTGTGGCGGAGGGACTCCCCAAATTGAAAGCATTATGTATCAATCCATGTATCGTGGTGTCATAATTGTCATTCTCTGAAATATGTTTTTGTACATTTCTGTTATTTTCTCAGCGTTTTATAACACGTAGACTGTAAAAGCATTAAGAGACACGTGTCATATGTTCAGTGGGAGTATTTTCACTCTGTCCGTGTGTAGTTTCAGTCCAACTTGTGTAACGGAGAGACACGATGACTACCGATGTACATCCTGTCCTGAGGGATATGAGGGCAAATACTGTGAGAGGTGAGATACACGCCGACAATCATAATACTCTAATCATTTTAAACAAGATGATCTTAGAAATGAATACACATGTGAGAAAGTTCATGGCAAAAAGATCTCACTTCCTGTCTTTACACGTCACAAATGGGAACTTTAATATTCAAGTTACAATTGTACTGAACTCTGTCCTTTCTTCACATGATCCACCTGTCTAGGTGTGCTACTGGTTACCATGGTAACCCACAGATGCCAGGTGGCCACTGCAAGGAGTGTAAGTGTTCCTTTTGGGGGGCGCTGCCTGGACCATGTGACCCCGTCACAGGCCAATGCCGTTGCAGGGTCGGGGCAACGGGGAAACCGTGTGACCAGTGCATGGACAGGCATGTGTGTGGAGCCGCTGGGATCATCTGTAAGACTAACATTTATTTAATCCATTGTTGGTGCTCCTTTTTGGTTCTCTCTCTTTCTTTGTTTGCCTCCTCTTCATTTCGGGAATCTGCAGGTTGAAATATCTGGTGTATATTAAACCACCAGTGTGTAGAAGTTAAGTGACATCGAGCAGCGAACTGAATTCCCGGACCACCATGAAACAACTGGTGCAGGTTCGACTGGTCATGTCTGAATTATGAAACATGAAAATGATTACCAATAACAAAAGTCAGTAGAAGCTGAAATCATAAAGACCTCTTTCACTAGTATTCAACAATAGAAGCTACGACAAAAGGAGCCCATAACTTAAAGTGTCTTTAGATGAAGATCATGACACAGACGTCAACTTTCTATTTCCTTCTATTCCATTCTCTCTCGTGGCCAACCACCCAGTGGTGTGGGGATTGTTTGCTTTAGTTTGGCGATGAAGTGCAAATGAGCAGGTAGAGCTTTTTTCTCTGGTTGCTATGGGAGGTGGGATCGTGGCAGCAGTCAGATTCAAGTCATTTAGAAAATAATTTCAATGTCATTTGGCATTGTCTTATTTAAACGTAATATGACCATGATGGCAGGGGCCAATGCGGTGCCATTAGCATGCATTGAGCTCAGAGAATATAGGAGAAAAGGTTGTAAGGCAGAGCCAAATGTGAGATTGCTGCTGTCAAGTCAGAGAGGAAATTGCTTGCTCAGGTCTTTATGTGTACGGACACAAAGTGTGCGCTCATAAATTGGCACCGAACCGGTCGCCTCCACATCCAGAATAGAATCACACGTCCTGATGGTTTGCACTAAGTGGAGCGATCACACTGCCGTTCACTTGTTGAAGAGTGATTGCGCTCCACGCTTTGCCTTCTTCTTTGCCCTTTCTCCCGTCCGCCACCGAGCGCTTTGGGAGTCGTGAATGAGCGAAATGCAGCCGTCTCCCACATCGACTAATGACATCAGCTGTTAGTTCAAAGTTCAATGAGTTATTTCAGGGTGAAACATACAGTAAGTATTGTGCCCTGAGCAACGAGTCAAATACATTTGCTAATACAAAGAAAATGAAATTACCAATACGCCGTTTGTACATGATGCATCCACCCAGGATGGTGTGTATTTAGTTTAATTAAATAGTTTGAGCACATTAAGCCCAACTGTAGGTTTAAATCCAACAAA
Source organism: Pseudoliparis swirei (assembly GCF_029220125.1). Taxonomy (NCBI): domain Eukaryota; kingdom Metazoa; phylum Chordata; class Actinopteri; order Perciformes; family Liparidae; genus Pseudoliparis; species Pseudoliparis swirei. The sequence continues at coordinate 15,191,585 of NC_079399.1, read as the reverse complement.
AAGTGTTGCCATCTGACTTTGACGTGTGCTGCAATTGTACATCTACGGTGTGTCTAAATATGATTCAACTCAACGACATTGTCAGCTCTCATTAAAATGAAGTTTCCATACAAACTTAACCCTTGTGTTGCCTTAGGGTCATTTTGACCCGAATCAATATTACACCCTCCCCCCGCCTTTGGGTCATTTTGACCCGATTCAATGTTTCACCCTCCTGTTACCTTTATATTTACTAACATATTTTACCCTTTGGGTTCAATTTGACGCCAGCAATTAAAACCTCCAGAAAATTATTAGAATTAATATTGTTTTCCAAGTTTAAGTGTGAGGCACTTTATGTTTGTTTGTTGATACCGAAAGAACACCGACATTAAACATTGAATGGGGTCAAATTAATCCTGGGAGGGGAGGTATTGATGTTGGTCAAATGACCCGAAGGCAACACAAGGGTTAAAGATGTATCTTCCCAATGTCAAGAGTAACAAAACCAGGTGTGGTCAACACAGATAATAAATAATCTAGTTAAACTACATCATACCCCAAAACAATCATATCATATCATCCTATTTGTTGCTATTTAATAATTTGATGGAGGAATGCATCCTGGTCCGCACAGTGGTGTAGTGGCTAACACTGTCACCGCGTCTTCTCCCCGTGGCAGGAGGGTGGGTTCACTCTGGGTTCTCTGGATGGAGGTTAATTGGACTCTGTAGGTATGAATGTGAGCGTCTTTATATGTGCCCTGAGGTAGACCGGTGAGCTGTCCAGGGTGAGCGCTGGGATCGGCTCCAGTGACCCTGAATAGTGGTTCGCCTGATGGATGGGAATGAGAATGTGTGGGGTTTCTAGCCTCTATGGTTGTGATAATAAATCATTATATTCTCTACATTTTAGATACTGTGCAGTCAAAATGTGATGATGGGCATTATTGGACAGAAGAATGTACATTACGGTGGCATGAACAACACTTCAGCTTCATCTGTTTCAGCTCTCAGCCCACGAGTTTAATGACCGTGTATTCTATTGAGTTCTGTGGCCGTCACTCTGGCAGCTACCGTGACTTTTAAACATTCAAAACTCCCAATTTATAACTCGCATCCTTGAGGTAAAACATTAAGTCGACCGTCTTTGTAACTTCTTGTAAAGGAACAACTCAGCTTTCCATTTTGATTTTCATCTTTTCATTTGAATAAATGTTGGATAAATCACCATTTTTTGCCGAGGTCTCATATTGGTAATTGGGCCTCTGACCCACTGATGAAAGCCCTCACATTTGGAGTATTTCAGACTGGGTGTATGTGGTGACATTTTCTCAATGAAGTGGGATCCAAAAACAACGCTGCAGTTACCACTTCAACCCGTAGGTTCTGCCAAACAAATGAAACAGAGATCCTCCAGATATTAACTTTCATTTTGACCAAGTAGATTGGTTTGCCATTAATGCCATTTAGGTGGTCAATCATTCTACATTATGTTACCTAAAACTAACCACAACTTTCAGAATGAGTTTTCTCGTAAAATGTTACTCGGTCCTAAAACCACGAGAGGGCTTTTAGCGACATTAAAATGACTTTTTAAATGATCTACTGCCCTTTGACTAATATGTGTCTCATCATCAAAATCTAACATGAAAAACTGTAGAGTAAGAAAGAAGCTAATCTGGCCTGTTTTACTAAACATTGTGGAGACCAACCAGCACCGCAGAGAAACAGCTATGTACTCCCACACACAATGTTTTGTACTTTTACCGTACCTGTGTGTGTGTGTGTGTGTGTATGCATGTGACTGCATGAGTGCATCGGTGTACTTGTGTGTTCTTTGTTTAGTCAGAAATTGATTCAGTGGAAAAACTATTTTTATTTTATTTTATTCGTCTTTGATTTCCCTTGTCAGAAATAATAATGTCTGCAATAAATCATCCTCGGGCTACAGAGAAGCAGAGAAATTCACACACGCATTATAAAGAGCAACGCTCCCATTCGAGTGAATCCCCTGGTGTGTCTGTGCTGTGTTTGTGTGTTTTTTGCCTGCAGTGTGTGTCATAATAGTTGCGTTTGCCTCTCAGTGCTGAATTTCATGCACCGGCAGCCCTGTCTTTCTGATGCCACTTCAACACAAAAACATGCTGAAGTATTTACAGACTCACAAATAAGGCAGCGAAACACACTCAGTTGCAAAAATACACATACTGTATATGACATATTTTCTTTCTTTTCTCCTCACACAGAACCAACCACAACGTCTGTTAACCTCTAACAGATTGACTTGTCCTCATTGCACTCTGATTGTGTGTTTATATTTGTTTCTCTAGCGTGCGATGATGAGTGCTCGGGTCTGTTGATCAGCGATATGGACCGCCTCTATCGCATAATCACTGATGTCACCCTGACCACACCCCTTCCGCCGCCGTATAAAGTGTTGTACCGCTTCGAGAACATGACCGAGGAACTCAAGGTAAAACATGTCTCCACCTGGCTGGAAACGACATTTTCAAACCAGTTTTAATTGTTGTCCAAAAGAGGAACTCTTTTTTTTGTTTTTGTTTTTTGTTATTGGGATGTGGCTTAACCCCGATCCCTTAAGTCACTGTTGTCGGCTGACAGTAAACAGTTCACAGTGATAACAGTGCCAGGTTTACCCATCCAAGTGTCTTTCAAACTGATTCCTCTATGTCAGAGAGTCGAGGAGCTGCTGAGTTATAACCTGTGACCGATATTAACAGAGTTAAATTCACAAGCTCATTACTCAGAGGAACATTGTTCTTAACATATTCATTATAGTGTGCTTCTTTTCAAGTGTTATCAAAATGTTTGGAATGTTCCCCTCCTTCACAAACCATAATTCGGGGCTATTGAGCATCTGCACCCCACTGTTAAACTATAACTTTACCTCAAATTAGCACCACGTTTCCAATGAATTGTGATAAGGAGTTTTGAGCTGTGGTTGCATTATCATTTCAATTTGTTTCCACTATTGAACTATGTTACTATGAAGCTGAAATACATTGCATTTTATATGTTAGCTATGTTTTCCATGACAGTTTACTTGCCCCCTGCCCTCCTATGCTCGTCCTCTTGGTGTTGGCTCTCCAGCACAGAGCCCGGCAGTTTAAAAGCCGTGGGCCAAAATGTGTCAGACACTCTGTGTAATTCCTTCATCCCTCTGTTTCTCTCCTGCAGCACATGCTGTCACCTCAGAAAGCTCCGGAGAGATTACTGCAACTGGCCGACTCCAACCTTGGATCTCTGGTCGTGGAGATGGACCAGCTCCACAGCAGGGTACAGACACTTATGTTTTTCTTTTGGCTCGACTTCACTTAAGTCCATGTCCCTGCCTGTCTTCCTTTCTCTCTTTGTCTGTCTCGCGCCCTCTTTTGCTGTCTCTAAAATAACAAGATGCGTCAAATAAAGACTGCGGTGGGGAGTCAGATCATCGTCAAGGGCAGCAGGGATGTTCATAGGACAGTAGAGACACACGTCTTGTTCCTTCCACAACAAGCTGGGCATCGGAATAGAGACGATACAAAAAAACTGTCTCACCAGTCGCCTGCTGCATCGACAGAAAAGCAGCGCAGAAATTCATTCAACCGCTTTTCTTTTCAACCATGTTGATGAAGTACGAGTAGGACTGTCAGAGGGCTTTGTGACACATTTGAATACTGAAACCGTAGTTCACCACGAATACTGAGACATTGGAATAGCTGGATGAACCAGCCATGGAGTGTGTGCTGTAGTTGGCCCTCTTACATGTTCACGATACAAACAAAAGAGGAACACCACAAGGTTTTTATTGTGACAATTTATATCATGAATGTGAATTTCAAAATGTTAATGAGTCAGAGGCTATTAGGGATCCATTTAGCCACGGGGCCTGTGCCTGGTAGTAAATGCATGTGTGCTTCAAAGTATTTCAAGAACTTTAATGTTTTTGCATCAAACAAATGTTTTACCTCGTTGCGCAGAATCGATACAAACTTTTAGTTTTGTACTTCCCCAATCTTAAGAGTCACAGTTATGTCTCTGAAACAAGTTAACCTGAATAAAAAAAAAATAATAATCCTGAGCTGAGGGGCTCTACAAGTGCCAAGTGGAGAAAAATAACACTCACATTTACGCTGTCAAGCTCAACCCTTTTAGAGACTGGGGCCTTGAGGTTTGTTGACAGCGATGCTATCATCCACACCCCATCACACACACACTCGCTCACGGACACACACACACACACAAAGGATATGGCACAGCCTTGTCAAATAGCAACAATAATTACCTGCTCTTTCTTTCTGTACGTGTGTGTGAGTATTTTAGGATGTGTTTTCATGTCTGTCTCTCATTCTCCCACTTTGTGTGTGTGTGGGGGGGGGAGTGCACATTTAGACAAGAAAAACAGAGGGTGAAACAGAGTGAACTGCTCTCTCTCGCTCAAGCTGAATAGTATTGATTGTGTGTGTGTGTTTGTGTGTTTTGCCATCATCCTCTGGCATTCTTTTATATATTCCTCTGACTTTTCCCTCCCTTCGTTCAAAAGAAGTCAATATGTTAACTTATTCAACACTTATTATTATTTTATTTGTGCGTGTGTGTGTGTGTGTGCATGTGTATGTATAGTCCACCAAGGTATCTGCTGACGGAGAGCAGGTGGAGGATGATGCTGACAGGATTCATAAACGAGCTGAGGACCTGGAGCAGTTCATCAGGAACACACTGCTGGGAGCTCAAGGTAGCAAAAACAAACACCACCTCTCCTTCATTAACTGACTCCATATCCTGTCAACTGGGATTTATGGATTTATCTGTACTGTCTCACTAGTTTCATCTGTCATTTGAGTACCTTGCATTATACTACACTGTATGTGGTACATTTAGGGTATTATATTTGAAGTGAATGGGATATAGATAAGAATATGTAAAGATGGCAAAAATAGGCTCATGAAGTGCCTAATTAACGGGCAGAAAATTAAACAAAGATTTAGCATCTTCAGAAAGACTTCAAAGTTCAATTGGATGTAACTTCATAGATGCTATGATAAGGAAGTGTCATTCCTATCAGGACTATTGTCACTGTGACCGGGCAAAATCCACAAAAAGCACTATTGAGGCTCCACATCACAATGATGTTTGCACATTTGTCTCTATTTACACATAACGGTCATTATGCTTTTGTGATTTTGCCACATCCCACAAATCAGGGAAGGACATGTACATATTTTTTAGGGGGCACTTTTTGCCCTCACTGACTGAAATCCAGGGGCATTTAAAAAGAAATTGAGGGCATTTTTTGAAACTTGTGAAATAACATTTAACCTTTGTTAAGAAATAATAAATAAACTTATTTAGGTTGACAGTATATGAGCAATTGTCATACAAATTGCAACAATAAGACTATTAGGCACTAGTCTATAGATTCAAAGTGTTTTCTTAGATTTGTTTGAACAAAAAACAAACAGAAACTTATTTCTTTGTTTTTTTATAATTAAAAATTATATTTATAGATTTTTGTATACCTACCTAGTACAGGCAATACAGATAGGACACACACTACAAAGAACAAAAACATAACGCTGTTAAATTATCATAACATAATCATCCTAGTGAAAGATTATATTTCTTAGGGGCAGTTTTGCCCTTTGCCCTTGTGTATTTCTGACGCTGCCACAAATACATACCACAAACACGTCGATCCACAGCTTCAGCTTTTAATGCTGCAGTATGGTCCCACTGGTGGACAATCGGATCTCACCGGCAGCACTTAGTGGTACAGGTGGTTCACTTTGGCAGAGGTGGCTTTATAACTCTTGTATTGCTCTCTCTCTCGCTCTCTCTCTCTATCTGCAAGTGTGAGTAGCAGCTCGTTGTTCACTTCAGCCTCAGTATGCCTTTGTGCTTTTGTCAGTGCAGCTGCAGCCTCTCCGCTCTCAGCCCCTGCATCTCTGGCTGTGTGACCAGCTTGTGATGTGTTTTTTCTCCTGTGACATTGAAGTCTCAGCCCTTGCGTACGCTCCACTGGAAGCAGTATCTCTGAAGTCTAAAGGGGGTCTCAGGGCTTTCTGCTGTGACTCCAGGCCATCAGTGTCTTTCCATGTGGGAACTAATATCCTGTCCGTGGACACGACTTGTGCAAACCTTCTGTTCAAGTCGTCCTTCCACCATGTTCAGCCAGGAGTGCCACCTTGTAGGTCACTCTGACCGGCCTTTCTTTTGCACAACCCCAGCTAGTTCTGCTTCTCTGCCTTCCACATTAGTCTGAAGATAACATGTATTCATCAAATAAGTAATAATAGGGGTTGTGTCGTGAATGGAATTGTCTCTGATAATGTTACATCGCAAACAACCAATCCGTGTTTAAATTGGCTGGACGATGACGGCGTCACATACTGGCCGACATACCTTATGACGCGTTCAGTAGAAATGAGAATTTGGCGAAGGTAAATTGTAACGTTATCATGTTGTTTACATGTAAATTCATACAAATGTAGTGTTTGTGAGAAACGTGAATAGATCCAGATGTTTAAAGGAGATGTTTGAACAACAACATAAGTGGATGCGAGAGATACATTATGAGCTGTTTACGCTCTCTCTAAGTAGATTATAATACATCATCAAGACTACTAATGACACAATTTGTTTTAATCCATAAAAATACAATGTTTCATTTCCATTGTCATTTGAATTGTGTATTTCTATGAAGAAAGAAAAACACTATAAATGACTATCACAACGTGATATGGGATCTCTAAAAGTTATATTTGCTCCTTTTGATCTTTTGTGCTGATCCGATCTGTGACCCGATCCGAACCGTGAGTGTGTCCTCTATATTGACTTTACCTTTCAATGCGTGCTCCTTTCAGACTGTCAAGACTGAAATAACTTTTGAATGTTGTTAAATTCACTTAACCCTGAACCGCTCTAATCGTCCTACTTTTAGCAGGTATAAATCTACTTTTAAGTAACTCTCTCTAATGTTAAAAAACAAACAAATCTGCTTTATGTAAAACTCTGTAGTTCAAATAATTAATTATTTTGTTAACCATTATGAATTTTGTATGGCTTCTGGGAACAAAACAAAGTTACAGCCAACACATTCTGACTGATGAAACTGTCTTCTCCTTGTTGTTGCTCCTAGCTCTCTGGCCTTCTGCCTAATCACTGTGTGTGTGTGTGCGTGTGCTTGTGTGTGTGTGTGTGTGTGTGTGTGTGTGTTTCTGAGGGGGGAGAGAGAGGAAAAGAGTGTGTTGTTGCTCAATAGATGATTGAGAGTAGCAATTAGAGACTTAATTATTGGCTATCACAAACACACACACAAACTCACCACATATACAAACATCAATAAAGATGTGCACACATGTATACAACTGTGCACACACACACACACACACACAATGAGGCAAGAAAATACTGTACTTTCTTATCTGTGTGTGTGCCCGTGTTTACCAGATACCATAATCTGATTCCATCCATTTTTTAAGTGGTTAATTGGCTTTTAAATCCGACTATGTAATTATATAGCTGTTACACAAACACACACACAAACACTCTCAGACTCACAGACATTCATACAGTACAGACACATACACATACAAATGCAGCCTGCCACACATGCAGTACAGCTGTTCATTAGCATGATGGCTTTACTTTGGTCTTGGCTCTAATCATGTTTACATTTCAAATGATAGGTAATGCTGCATTGCCACAACCACAGATGTACACACTGGCACACGCACACACACACACACACACACACACACACACACACACACACACACACAGGCACTTACACACTTCAAAGTTTCAACTTGCCTTAACCATATCATGTTTAGGTTTAAAATGAGAGGAACACACCATCACTTCAGACACACACAAGCAAACATCCTGATGCATACACACAGTTATGCACAACACAACTCTTTACCCTCTGTTCTTGAACACACACACACACACTCCTCCTCATTAAGTTCCAACACTTTATTAAAATGAGCAGTGTTTTTGTGCAGTTTCATCATTGATTTGAGATTTCACTGCTTTTTAATTAGATAAAAGCAGGGAAAACATGAAGTCTGCCAACATATCTGTCTTTGAATGGTGTTAAAACAGTGTGTGTGTGTGTGTGTTTTCATGACTTAGCGTGTGTCTGTGTTTAAATGAGTTATGATCAAAACGTGGGATTTCTTTTTCTCACCGTTTGAGCCATAAAGCTTTTTCCATCAGAGCAGACAGCTCTGATGGATATATATATATATATATATATATATAGTACAGTATATCATATATATATATATATATATATGATTTTAGTTAAACCCACAGAAAATGTGGTTAAATAACGTATTTACAGACTGTGGGCTAAATACACAAGAAGCGTAATTCTCCTTAATAATAATCCACTCCATATTTACAATTAGGTTGGCAAACTCATTAACATATGCAATAATTAAGACCAATGTATATGATGGAACAGTGGCATTAGACTAAGCTTGAGGCCACTAAATGTGGGCTGTTAGGTAAGTGGACAACATTAAAGGGCCTACATTGGACATTGTTCTTTTTACAATTCCAATACAGAATATAGAATGATAACAATAAGGGAGATACAACTAATTATACAAGCAGCATATTAAATCATCAAGGTCATGATGGTTCCTCTTGAAAAGTAATGCGACAATGGAAAAGGTATAACACTAATTTGTTGGTGTGTTTAAAGTCATAAAACAGTAAAAAACTGACCAAAAGAAAATAAAGTGGAGGGGCAGCCCCCATCAGAGAGAAATCACAGACTTTTTCCTTTAAATGTGAGTTCAACTGGTCAACATACTCCTCAAAACTATTTGGGTAAATATAAATAAGTGGGAAATAATGATAGACAATCCCCCCCCCCCCATGTCTATACCATGGTAACGCCTCTGCTTACAGCCGTCTTCATGTGTGACTGTGCGTCCAGACCTCCAGTCCAAGGCTGCCGACTTGAACCAGACACTCTCAAGGAGAGATGGAACTCCAGAAAAAAGCCTGAAGCAGATGAAGGAGGAGATCCAGGCCATGCTAGCCGAGATGAGAAAACGACAGCTGGGAGGAAAGAAGAGCATCGCCGAGGAGGAGATGGAGTATGTACACACACACACACACACACACACACACACACACACACTTAGATCATAGATCATTTATCTTTCTCCCACACACAAGAAAGTGAAAACTTTGCAGAAACAGTGTTTGTCACAGAGTGCACACACTCATTTCTGAGCAGATAAATGTACATTTCCTAACGACGAGATTCAAAATATGCCAAATATACTCATGGTCGAGACAGGAAATACCTGAGCATCTGTGCTATTGAGCACTTTCTTTGCAGTCAATTAGTTATTTGTCTTAGTGTTTCTTTTGTTCAAGTGTTGTTGGTTGATTTGAGCATCGTTGTTTGCATTGAACCAAACTATTATTTCACGTGTTGAGTTGTTTCTGTTTTGTTATTTTTTCACCCACCTGCTTGCTAATTATTCCCCTTGTGTGCCTTCGTTCCTGCTGGGGCACAGTCCCTCTTTTCCAACTTTTCACTTTTCGTTCTGCAGGGTGTTTCCCCCCCGGACTGTTACTGTCACTGAACTTTCACACAGAAATATACAGAAAGAGCAGAAGACAGAAGTGGAATATGCAAAAATGTCACCTGCATACAGAAATCTAAATTCTATTTTTAGCATGCAGAAATAAATATGATTTTTTTCTTTTGAGAACAAACAAGGAATAAAAACACAAACAGACATGGCTCATACACGGTAATAACAATGGTTATAGTCATACAATATACAAAGCAGTTTTTAAATGTTAAAGCGTGTAAATAAAATTTAAAAAATAAATATGCAGTAAACATACTGGACAAAACACACCAGTCCTAACTCTGAAAACATGTCAGTTTATTTCAGTCTCTCCAGTTGTAATGTGACCTTTTTCTAAATCAGCTTCCTATTTTTAGATATTTGGATGTATTTCTCTCGTGCTCCATGCAACCAATAGCATCTGTTAACGTATTTATATTCTGATAATTAGGCAACACAACTTGGATGCCGCAACACGCAGCAATGTTTGCAAAATGGTTATCTGTGAAGGGCCTTTCAGTTCTGTTCATTCTTTGAAGTCTTTATTCACTTATATGTGTTGACACAGAAGACGACAGGATCACACGTCTTCCATTGAGCAGATATTGGATTCTCTGCACATCCCGGAGCCACAACTTTCTGCTGATGTTTTAACAAAGTGTTTCTCACTGTTTTTGCTCTTAATTTCTCTCTCTCAAGGCACTTGATGGGATTGTTAATCTACTCTCTTCATCCCTCCTTTCTTCCCCTCTTTCTGTCTGTCTCTTTCAGCAGTAAATGTTGATGAGGTCGATGAGTTAATTAAATGTACTGTATCGCCGTCGGGGTAGAAACGGAGAGAGGAATACAAAGAGTGTGCAGTGAGAAGGAAAGTCACAGAGGGAGAGGAGAACAACTGACAGACGGGCAGAGAGTTATAGCGGGAGAGAATATAAGAATAAGAATGAGAGAGACGAATGGTAATCGCCGCTTGTCCTTCAGTCTGCAGTTGATTGTTGGACTGAACCCTGAGCAGCAGCCTCACAAGTATATTGGAAATATACTGTATTGTCCAATATTGAAATGTTGTACTAGTCAGTTAGATCATACACTCCTCCCATTTGTTTTATACTTATGTAAATATATTCCGTTTTCCTTGCACTTGTCCCCATAGGGTTCATTAATGTTTCATCCAATCCAGTCATTACTTTGCATGTATCTCCTAAACTGTCCTCTGAGTGGTGTCAACTTAATTAATGCTGAAGGTGAACAATAAGGCTCATTAAGCGACTCTGGCAAACATAGGCTTATTTAATTGTTATAAATACTTCCAAAGTGAGAAGGAATTTCTTGTCAAAGCAAAGTATTAGGAGAAAAATTGCAATGTACAAAAGGCTGCATTAGAAATCATGATGGGTGGGTCGATTTAAGTGTAGCCTGCGGGAAAGTTTAGACAACTTCCACATTCAAATTCACTCATTCACGTGGAAGATTGTTTTCACTGCAATGTTTATATACAGCAGTGGACTCAAGGGGCTGGTTTATGCTAGCAAAGAACTAGATATGACGTGCTATACGACCACGTCAAAGGCCTACGTGTTGGTAGTTAAACAACATATTTACTGTCTAACATTGGGCGAGTTTCTCTCTCTCTGCCAAAGAGATACCCATTTTAATATGTGAACTATTTATTACAATACAACTCTAATCTCTAAATGAACAAGCTCACTCTAAGTAAACTCCTCTTTGAAGTTGCCAACACAACCTGTCGTAAGATGAGGGCAAAATGAAGTGAGGAACAGTGTTTACCTGAGGGGGGAGTCATGCTGCTGTAACCGCAGCATGAGCTCATTGCAGAGCTGCAGCGATAAGCTCGCCGGTGGGGCTCACACACTGGGACTCACAAGCATGCTGGGTAGACATAACTCCACTATGTCTTTTGTCTTTACATTGGAATTAGTCATTCACTATATTTCAGGTGAAAACAGCATACTCTCTCAGTCTGTACTCTCTGAATAGTTGAATAGACAGCTCTGGGTTTCTGTTGCTTTAAACTGAGCGGATATAATGCAAAGTTATGTCTTGAGATGTCTTCATCACACACACACATACACGCTGAAAAGGTCCATGTTGGCAGGGGTTAGGTTTTAGTTCTCTTTCACTGCTCTTTCATTGACATGCCATGCTGCGGTGAGCATTAGCACGTGTTGCTTCAACCGTCCACAAACACATTAGTATTGACGATATTTGCAATTATTTACACTGCCGCAATTTAATCCAATTTTAGCCTGAGGGATCAATAGAAGAAAAAGTGTAATTTCAGTCCAGCATTTCAACATTCGGTCATATGGAGTGGTTATTTTCTTCACACAAGCAGAGGCACAACTCTCCTCTCTGCTTTGTTGCATTCACGTATTCCACCCATCAACTTGTGTAAGCTGTGAACAACACTGAATTAAGTGACCAAAGTATAAATGTCAATATTCTAATCGCTCCCTTGTTTCTTCTTCCAGCCTCGCAGAGGAGTTGTATCAGAAAGTGAAGAGATTATTTGGCGACCCCCATCAGGCCACAGAAGACCTAAAAGCAGAGGTAATTATAACTTCTCACCTTTACTCTTTTGTCTTTGATTTCCCGAAATGAGTGGCATTAACCTTCTGCTTCCCCAGATCAAAGAGAAGCTGTCCGACCATGAGGGGAAGCTGCAGGACGCCCAGGACCTGCTGCACTCCGCCCAGGGAAAGACGAGGCAGGCCGGCTCACTGGCTGAACAAAACCAAGCTAACCTCACAGCCCTGGAGGTACACAGACACAGAGCCACACACTCGCTTTAAATAAGCAAACTCTTTATGAATGCTGTATCACGCCCATGCTCATTACCACTCGTTTGTCAAGCACGTGCAGTCTAATTCACCACTATTCAAAGGATTTCATAATTACATTCTGTCATGTTCGATTTTTACTGTGGCAAGCAAAGGATAAACAGATAAAAGTGTTTTTGTGCGAAAGAATGACACAAACATTAACACACATTGGATTACTTTGAGTGACAGAGTAATCTTAAACTGATTTTTTTGTTAAGAGAGAAACAACAATTGTCACTAGATTTTGAGTGAAGCAAAAAGATAAATTATCAGGTTTTGGACAAAAGACTCTATTTTCATTGTTATATCAATATAATCCATGTGAGCTGACTGACTTAAATCACATTTGTTTTTTAAATGAGTCACAACAATTTGGAAAAACTCCCTTTAAGAATCATAAAAACCATCCAACTATTTAAAAATCTATTCAACTCTCAACTTATTCATTTTTTCCTTTTAAGCTTTTCAGCGTATTCTTTAAGCGATTCATCAGCAAGGAAAGCTCCAGGCAGCACAGATCCCAAACACAGCAAAACAACAAGCATTTATTGGGAAGGTTATCATACATGTCCTAGAGGAAGCACACACACACACACACACGCACACTGCACTCTCTCTCCTTCTCCTTCTTGCTATCTCTCTTTGTGTCTCCCTGACCCTGCAACGTTTTTTCTCTATTAAGAAAAGCTTTATGCACTGAAGAAAGTGCTATATACACTCTATACTCGGGAGTCCATTCCTTTATTTAATCAAGTCATCAATTCTGTGTCCCTCACTTCCTCTAACTGCTTTTATTAAAGCCAATAACTGGAAATTGATTTTCTGCCTTTCTTCTGTCGTGATAAATTGAAGATCTTCAGGTGTTTGATTGTTGGTGGGACAAACAAACCATTTGATGGCATTACTTGGAGCTTTAGGACATTGTAATGTGATTTTTTTTTACCATTGCATGTTCATACGTTGACACATTATTATTATCTTTTGCAGCTATTGACCTTGGTTGTTTTTTTTGCAGAGAAAGCGCTCTGCAGTGAGCGGGGTGAGACAGGAAGCCCAGGAGGTCCTTGGAGAAGGAGAACATCTTCTGGATGAAGCAAACCAGCTTTCTGACAACATCAACAAGGAAATAGAGGTACTAATGTCGACCAATAGGAAACCTGCATAGCCCTTTAACTCTGTAAATCAGTTACCTTTACATAGGAGTAAAGAGAATATCTCTCATTTCTTCCCTCTATTATTTGTAATGGCATCCATGTAATTATTACTACCGCAAATCATTTCAAGGATATTACCCTGGACATGGCAATTTAGCAGCAGTAGCTGCACGGAAAGGGATTTGAATGTGTCCGTCAACCAGGCCTCTGTTTTCTGTCCGTAGGACCTGGAGGAGATGGCCGGAGAGCTCGGTCCGCTACACGACCAGCTGGATGATAAAGTCAGTCACCTCACCGGTGGTTTAGGGGACGGCAGTCTGGCCAATCACGTCCACGACGCAGAGGAACACGCCAAGCAGCTGAACGAATCTGCTGCCATTTTGGATGGGTAAATACATAAACATTATTTCATATTATCTTCACATCGGGGTAAAGCATATGGGGCCGAGACAGGGCTAAAGCTTTTAGACGATTAATCTTGTAGGTTAAAGATGTACAGACAAATACTCTCTAATCATTTGATAGTCATAGAGCCATCCATCAGCTGTAACTCAGGGTTGCCTCTCCACACTCTGGACAGGCAATAATTCACGCTCACATTCACACTGAACCCACGGTGTGCATCTCAGAACGGTGGAAGGAAGACGGAGAACCTGGAGGAAACTCACTGACACAAAGAGAATATGCAAACTCCACACAAGAGAGCGGGCCATCCGTAGGCTGAACCCAGGCCCCTCTTGCTGTGAGGCAACAGCCTTAACAGATTTTCCTCATAACTTCTCATATCTCGAAATTCTTCTGAATGTTACCCCCCCTCCGCAGGATACTTCATGTTTTTTTATACCACAATGGCCCTTATACGCAGTCATAGGTTAGTTTCTTTCTCTTTCATGTCAATGTACCTAATTGATTAGCTTTGGTGCTTTGGACCGTTGATCTTCATGAGCTTCAGCAACATGAATGGGTACAAATAAACATTTTAAATATAATAATGAAATGATGACAATAATTGCAGGGTTATTTTAAGAAGTACAAATCAATTTGACAATTTCTGATTTCAATAACAATACATGATACATTAATGCTGGTAAATGGTGTGTCTCAGTAGTTACTTTCATGTAGGTTTTCATCACTTAAAATCCATTGACAACATATCAAAATGTAAAGAAAGAATTCACAGCCGTTTCTCTCTATTTTTCCTCTCTCTCTTTACAGTATTTTGGCTGAAGCTAAAAATCTCTCCTTCAACGCAACAGCTGCCTTCAAGGCCTATAGTAACATTAAAGCCAACGTCGATGCAGCGGAGAAGGAGGCGAAGGCAGCCAAGCAGAGGGCAAGCGAGGCACTTGCACTGGTAGGTGGCAACACACTCTGAAACGCATGCGCACACCTTCACACAATGTCTGACTTCTATTCAGAAAGCTGATTTCTTCAGGGTTTCATGATATTCCCATTGTTTTCCAATACTCTGTACAATCAAAAGCTGAACAGTATTTGAATATTTGTACTATATGTAATCTACCTCACATTCATGTACTTCATACTTACTGGAAATACCAATGCATGCATTCTCGATATCAAGCCTATGAAAGTGTACTCTCGGCATAAGAGGATGGTGTGTGTGTGTGTCTTGCATGAAGTAACAGTAATGTAAGCTTGGGCTCTCCATTAGTCATGGTTGAGCGATCAAAGCACTTCTCAGTCTCTCTTCCTCCTTTTTCCCCCGCTTGCCCTCATTCATTATCATGACCACACACACACCTGAAATGTCTCTTTTTTTCTTCTTTCCTTTTCCTTCTTTTATTTTGTAATTTTGAAAAGAAAAAAGTTTTTTGCATCCCTTCTTTTTGCCTTGTTCTTGTTTCAAATACTTGTTTTGTTATTTTTTTTGCTTCTGTCTTGGTTCCTCGTTAAAGATTTTCTTTCCCCCCCCTTTATTCTATCATAATTGTATTACTCATTTATTATTATTTTCCTTTGTTCTGCGTGCCAACACGTTACCTTTTTCTTTTTCAACTCAACCCTCATAATTAGCATTTTTCCCCTCTGTCTTTATTTTTAGTTTTACTCCCTTCTGTAAATGGCCGAAGGTGAAAGGGCTAAAAATAATAAAAGGAGGCAAAGCAAAGAGAGAAAGAAAGATAGAAAGAAAGAAGGGGTTGAGGATCATGTAAGTCTCCTGAATGCCTTTCTTAGAATATCTTTTAGCAACGCAAAGTAGCGATGCTTTGATCTTATAGAAAGGTAGGATGCAAATTACTGCCCCATGTTGTGTGCAAAAACGGGCTTTAAATCACGTGTACGATCTAACTTATTCAGGACACTTGTTCTCTCTCTTTCTTTGTGTGTAGGCTTTAGATCCAGAGGTCCCAGTCAAGGAAGCAGCTCAAGTGGCCCATCAGAAGAGCCACAAACTGCTAAACCAAGCTAAACAACTTCAAAATGATGTCAAAGGTGAGTGTGTGTGAGGGATTTGGTGTGTGTACAATATATATATATATTTATATATATATCATGCTTCATACCACGGTCTGGGTGAATATTTATTCTGATTCTCAAGAAAGTCCATTAATAATACCTGATAAAACAGTTACTACAGTTTGAAACTACTTAACTGTTCTACTTTAATGCTGCGGACACCTCAACATTAGATATCCCTGGATAGTCGTATACGTGTAGGACATATTGATAACTCAGCAGACTAATTGCATCAAAACTACTTCAAGAGGTATTTGCATTGCACGTCGTCACTCAGCCGTGAACCCACTGAACTGAAAAACACTTGCAATAAAAAAGGATATCAAAATTAACTGCATATTGTGTTCTCATTGCGTCTCTTTTCTACTAAAATGCACATGCCATAACTTAATTAGAAATGAAATACAGACTGTATTATTTGGTTTGACGTGATCGTGACATTTGAGTCTTCTAGTCTCACATCGCACATCTCAGCTGCTCCATCGCTTTCCATTGCACAAGAACCTTATGGGATGGTCGTGCGTGTTCCAGCTATTAGCAAACCCTTAGTAGTTATCAGGGAAACTGAGTTATGGCTTATACATCTATTTTTTGGGTTGGAAAAGGCAAATTGGTCTTAATTGTATTTTCATTTGCAGGTGACCGTGGCGTAAGCAGGATATTCCCTTTAGAGGTGTCCATAATCAGGAGTGAATGAACTCCTCGGGGGCTACCCTCCGACGAGCAGCAGACTCCCCACATTCATTCCTGATAATGGACACCTTGTCGAACATCGTCCCCTGCGTAGACTACATAGATTACAGTTCTCTCTTATTCATCGTGTACACAAGTCTTAAACAGTTGAACTGCTATTAATGTCACTCTTCATGTTCCTCCGTGATTTACTGTTGGTTACTCTTCCCATTAGAGAACTGAGCGATGTGTTTTTATTAGTAGGCAGCCGTGGCTTCAAATCAAACCCTCATCATCTTTGTGTGTGTGTGTGTGTGTGTGTGTGTGTGTGTGTGTGTGCCTGCGTGTGTAGAGAATGCAGATGATGTAGCGGGGCTGAAGGGCAGAGTTAAAGCAGCGAGAGACAAAACCAAAGACCTGCTGAAAGCTGTCAACGGAACCATGGCAACGCTCAACGCGATCCCCAATGGTATGACTGCACAAACACACAGTGTGTGTGTGTGTGTGTGTGTGTGTGTGTGCGTAGGAGTGAGATACAGAGAGAATGGATCAATATTGCTGTGCCGACAGAGGTCAGTTGCTCTGGTAAACTCAACTTGACACATGTCTGTATTCAGAGAAATACGCTGCAGTGATAGTGAGGTTGTTGAGCCACAGTGATGCACACGGCTGCTTTGAGATCAACATGCAGAAAAGCGGTACATCCAGCTGCTACAGTGTGTAAAATGGGATGACCCAGAGGTTAACACAGCTTATTTAATTCCAATTCAAATCCATGTGAGTGAGTGAACACAATACCATTACACGTCACGGTCAGATTGCAGAAACTAAATGGTCATCAGTCAAATTTTCACAGAGTCCACCAGACCTTGTAACAAATGTCAATAATGATTATCAGCTGACGGGATGGGTGTTACAATCATAAACACCATGATCCTCTAACACACAGAAGAAGTTTGGTATTCATAGCTGTACATCTATATGAAGAGTTGCTCTCGAAGCCAACAAAGACAACATGTTGTTTTAGGAGTCAGAGGATAGTCTGAGCTACGGTGTGAAACAAATGATAGGACATTACAAAATTGTCTCATGTGCGTAGAGTAAATAATATATAACAAAATATATCCCACCCGGACATCCTAATATCATAAACTAAAAACCAAAGTGATCTGAATAATATACTATTTTGACAGTTAATATACAAACAAATAATGGACTTTACTATTGTATATGAAGAGGAAATTATACATGTTCTGTGTCAACTAACTGTGACTTTGAAAACTTGTTTTTTAAATATGTGATTCTCTCACTGACAACAAACATGTATTTTAAACATTTCCATTGTGAGTAGCTCTTCTATTTCCACATTAAGGCACATTTTTGAGATTAGATAAATGTTACATTTAACTAATCATGTAGTGTGGACCTGTGACAAAACGTCTGTGCCTGTGTGTGTGTGTGTGTGTGTGTGTGTGTGTGTGTGTGTGTGTGTGTGTGTGTGTGTGTGTGTGTGTGTGTGTGTGTGTGTGTGTGTGTGTGTGTGTGTGTGTGTGAATGTGTGCAACGCCAGTTCAAAATGGTTCATAATTATAGTGATTGAATTGCTTCGTTTGAGCCACTTCATCCCTCCAAATATCTTCTGTTGGTCGTCTTCCCCTCCCATTGTAAACCAGACAAAACAACAGAAAACAGTATCCATAAGTTCTCGTCTTAATATGAAATGAAACGATATAATCAACTCAGGTCACACTGAAAAAATCCCCCATAAGTAGAATAAAATAAATTGCTTCCATCATATTCATATTTTGACTGGACATCATGTAAAGTGGCCGAGCTCAGTGAAGCTATGCCACTGATGCGTGTCACCTGTAAAGTGTGTTTCTGTTACATTCTGGACAGACACAGCAGCTCAGCTCGCAGCCACGAAGGCCGTAGCGGCAGATGCTAACGCCACGGCCATAGACGTCCTGGAGCGCCTTGGGGATTTGAACCTGCAACTCTACGGCCTACAGAGGAACCACACTGAGCTGGAGGACACGGTCAATGCAGCCAATCAGATGATCCAGGACCCAGAGAAAAACAGTAAAGTTCTTCACTATTGGCTCGTTCCATAATAACATGATAACAAGTAAAAGCATCTGGACAATCTTGTGTTTTGAATATTCCAGTTAACATGTTGTGGGCGAGTTCAGCATCGATAAAGACTTTAGTTTCTATCGTCAAGTAAAATGGATAAAGTTACTAAGAACTATAACCGCGCTCTGAAAAATATGTTTTAACTAGCCTCTTTTGTATGAACATATTTGTTTATTTCCTGTTCATCCATTACTCACTTAACTGGATGCTTTCCCTCCTAAACATTATAGTTTCACAAGCAAAGTAACTCCTGAAATTTGAAACTCAGTGCAGAGAGAAAGATCTTTAAATGCTGCTTTTTAATGTTTTACTTTTCGGGGATATTGTCTCAGACCTACATCGGTGAAATCACCCGGAAACTGACATTTGGTCTCTTTTGTGTCTTTCTTTTTTTTCCAATCCCCACAGCCATCAGTATGTATATTTCAATTACCTTAGTATAAGTGGTGCACTAATACTATGCTGTGATTACCAAATAAAGATGAGTGTAATGTTAACTACCTGCACAAATGTCGAGGCATCGGCTTTCCTTGTGAAATAATTTACGAGGACATTTCCTATCACCACGAAAGCGTTTCCTCATCAATGCGTTGTTTAATGGCGGGTTTTGGGGAAGATCAATGAGAAAATGATCTGATTTCAACAACAGTATTGGTGCACCAGCCATTAGTTTTATGGACATCTGTAATAGCTGCACAGTACACAGTAGTTGCTTCTAATAACGCCTCCGTTCCGTCCTACCCGGCTCTGCTCGAGCATGACAGCTCTGCACTCTGCAAAGCATGGAACTCTCCCTTTTTATTTCCCTCTCTCTTAATTTCTATCTTATTCAATCTTATCTATTATATATAATTGTACATCTTATTTCAAGCCTATATGTGATTTGAAACGAGATTTTAAAAAAGTTATCTTTGAATGCTGAGCTACACTAATTGTCCAGCCCCCGCTGGCTTCTCCATCTTTCTCGCTTGTCTGACATATTTCTCCGTCTTTGAGTAATATTGGTGATTTCCACAGCTGCCATCATTCCATGCTGTCTCAGCTCTAATACACTGCACAGTATTTATGATAATGACTCCTACACTGCTCTGTATCACTGCTCTACTTTTATCTCTCGCCCGCAGTCCACGCTGCAGGAGCTAAAGTGAAGGATTTAGAGGATGAAGCTGATAGGCTCTTGGAGAAGCTGCAGCCAATCAAACAGCTGCAGGACAATTTAAGGCGGAACATCTCGCAAATCAAGGAACTGATCAACCAAGCTAGAAAACAAGCTAACTCAGTAAGTCATCAACACACTGTCCAACTTTTACAGTCATTAGTTGGAATGCTTCAGCAGTCCAACTGGCGGAACATCTCGCAAATAAACTTTTTATTATTATTATTCCATTTATTCCGTACCTTTTTTGTCCCTCTTTTAGTCCTTCATATATTCAGCTATTTAACCCATTCAAATCTAAAAAAAATCAGCTTCTTCAGGAATAGAGGGGAAAGACTTTTCATCTTTCAAATTTTTGTATCTTTAAATACTTTAATGTTATTTTTAATTCATCAGAGCCCTTGGGAAAAAATCGTAAATTTTAAAAAGCTTAACAAAAAACAGGCTCCGCCCCCGTCACGGAAATTACAGAGACAATTTTGTGGATATTTGATTAATTATTTTCTTGTTCTTCCTCTTTCCAGATTAAAGTGTCCGTGTCATCAGGTGGTGACTGTCTCCGTAGTTACCGCCCTGATATCAGGAAAGGGAGGTACAATACCATCATCCTTCATGTTAAAACCACCACAGCTGATAACCTGCTCTTCTACCTGGGATCAGCCAAATATGTAAGTATGCCATTTACTGGGTACAAAGCACAAATTAGCACAAATATACAAAATTGTCTATACGGAAATATTTAATTGTAAAAATTACAGTAGTGTGCTTTAAATTGTATGCTCATTTTCATTGATCTGTAGATATTTTCTGGAGGCTTATCTTAGCCTCAATTATAACCAGAGCAGCAATATGACTGGAGTTTAACTTAATTCTTTCATCACAAACCAGCTTCTTTCTTTTTGCATCTGGCCAAAATATCATAAATGTTTTAAAAACCAGAGGGCTACCAGGAGTCGGTCCTCACAAATATAGATATCACCATTACCAAAGCTTAACTGTGATCTATCATCTATGTGCAGAAGAAACATAAATCTATCAATCAGAGTTGTATTTGGATGATAATCCAATGATAATAAGGCTCATTAGTTCTGTTTGAATAACCAATCCCTCTGTTTGGAGGAGAGATTGTGTGTTTAGTTCTGATCAAACTTGGTCTATATAAAGCTTTCGTATTATTGCTTACAAAATAGAAAATGCAGTTAGTTGACACTTTAATTTGTTATGTATATGTTACATATTAAAGCATTAATCATATTTAAAGCAATGTTGAGGGGGTTGTTTATTGTGGCACATTTATCATACTTCGAAATGCTCCAAAAGTGCACAAACACACTTGCAGAGAGAGAAGCACACAATTGCGTTCCCCTTTCTCAGCCACACACATAGGCTACACACACTCCCCGAGTGATTTGTCCAATATAAGAATAATTAATACTTCTTGACACACACTCACTAACACCCTTATAAACATAGCACACAGCGGTTTTAAGGTAGCACTGATAATCCCTAAGTGTGCATATGTTACGTGATGGGTTCGTGTGTGTGCGCGTGTGTCTGTGTACGCGTGCGTGTGCTTGTGTGTGTGTGTGTGTGTGTGTGTGTCCTAAGGAGCAACAGCAATTAACAACAAGTTTCTGTTTCTATCTGCTTTAGTCTGATTTCCCTTGAGAAATCACTGCTTTGCTTCATCTGACTGGGAAGTCTTGAACGCACATTCAAGTGTGTGTTTGTGTGTGTTTCTCTCACTAATATTCTCTAATAGGGAAGAATTCAGCGTGAATAGTAATTCCCTGTGTGTGGGTGTGTGTGTGTGTGTGTGTGTGTCTGTGTGTGCGCGCACACCTCTACCATTTCATTAATGGTGTGTAATGCCAGTGGAATAATAAAGATGCTGCCCTGTGATCTGTGCTAATGAATAATTGGCATTACCCTGGAGAGTCTACGTGTGTCTGTGTGTGTGTGTGTGTGTGTCATTTGTGTCTTCAAATGTGACTCCCTAATAATCTCTAATTAATATGAATAATAATTTATGTGTGTGAGTGGGTACTTCAAAGACAATATCCGGATGAGAGCATATGCTAAAACATCTCTCAGCAATTTTTTGGGCTCATACATAAGTAATACGACCGTTAATCAAAACACAGCAAGGTCCTAAGAAAATACACTGATGGAGAGAGATGGAGCAGACTTTGCACCCTCAGAACAGAGATGCTGTGAAGTCGCTCCACCAGTCACTCATCCACTATTCCCAGAATGATAAACACTCGATAGGGTTCTCCGCTGTCAGTCATCTCAATTGAAATTTTAGGTTATCTATTAATCATCGTCATTTCGCATCGCTGCCGACAGTGTTGCTTAACTCATGTGCTCTCTCATCTCCAAAGCATTATACAATTTTCGACAAAAAAACTACACATGATGATTTTATTTATGGCGATATTTCAAGTAAATGTTGCCCAATCCATTCTTCGCTTTGCTGGAAACAGACCGTCTTCATGGCCAGAGGTCTCATGACCTCTGACCTCTAACGATCAGTATGCGTATCTTGTCTACATTCAAACTTAAATTTGAGATGTTTAATCTGCTTTGAGATAACAGAGCAGTCATTTATAATGCTCATTAGTGTCGGACTGAAGAGCTGGAAAACAACCAGGGGTTAAACCCTCACAGCCCGTCCACATACATATAAGCCTTTTTAGAGGCTTTATTTGTCACTCTCATGTCTTGTGGAGCAAATCGGCTTCATTTTATAAAATGTATCACCAGTCAGGGATTTATATTAAGGGGGCACTTATTCTCTGAGAAACCCCCTTCGATTTGTTACGCTTTAAGACCTATTTCTTTTGCGTCTAGTGATGCGTGATCTTCATAAATAGTTTTTTTAATAATATCAAGGAATCAATACATGCTCCTGTGGATTTGTTAATTTCTGTATTTACAGAAGATTGAGTCTTCCTCTTATCTCGTTTTGCTTTTTTTAGGACCTCCAACTTAATGGCAGTGCAGCACAAAATGAATGGATTACCAATTAATCTTTATATACGATGACCTTGTGATAACTACATGAGAAGTACATGTTTAACTGAAGGAATCTGGTTCAAAATTAGGGAATACAATACAACAAAACTAAATAACAAAGAGATTGTCTTTATTTCTCTCTCCTCCTCCTCCTCCTCCTCCTCCCTTTCTCACTTCAATTAATTTTTGACATGACTTATCACAAGCAATATATTGCACAATGTCATATTTCAAAAAGAGATAATATACAGTGCATTGAGCATATGTCTTCTGTGTGTCTCAGGTTGATTTCCTCGCCTTAGAGATGCGTAAGGGGAAGGTGAATTTCCTCTGGGACGTGGGTTCAGGTGTGGGGAGGGTAGAATATCCTCATCACACCATCAATGATGGGAACTGGCACAGAATAGAGGCGTCTCGGTAAGAAGTCAGCACACACGCACACACACACACACACACACATTCATGAACATGCTTGGTCTCTCTGACAGGTATACAGTGTGTTTTATTCAAACTGGCTTCAGCACAACGAATAGTCACATCTAATGTTTCCCCTTGTAAAACCAGGAATGTTGATAGGAATAATGATAATACACTTGCATTATATTCAGACAAACGTACATATGCATAGCATGCACCCACAAACTTACAACGTTGGCATTACAAATGTATAGCACATACTGTATCTCTGGGTCACACTCACTGATCTTTATCACAGTATTTATAGACCTTATTATTTACCTATATGTTCATCTCTTTTTCTTTTTTAAAGAAAGCCCTTTTAATAGAATACTCTTAGAATATTTTTTATATCATTACTTTTTTATTATTATTTTGGGGTTTGGCAAATACATCAAATATAACACTTCACTACAACCTAATCAAAACAATAACGAATAGTGTCAGCAAACATCAGCCAACAAGTACAGGACATGTTGTCCCACTTGGGAAATGCAGCCTTCACCGTGTGGCGCATCATTACACAGATGCAGTGTAATCTAGTAGATCTAGTTTTTCTCTGTGAAGGCTAAATTGCTGCTGCATACAGACTAACCCACACCAGAGCCATTCACACCGGCATCATATATTACCATGCAGGAGATTTCCCAAATGTGTTTTCCAATGGGATCACACAGACTATAAGTCTTAAACATGTCCCTCTACTCGACGGAGAAGCGCTGTTCCTGCTTTGAAAAACTAACTCCAGATTTCACTTTACAGCTCTGGGGTTGCGCTGCTACAAACTTGTTCCACCACCCACTTCTATCATTCATCTTAAGCACCAAGAGTTCATAAAAACTGATTCAAAGTGGCTTCAACATCTTCCGTCATTGGAACTGTCTTCCAGGAAATATAGAATGACCGACAAGGTAACATCAAACTTGTCTTTCTCCTTCTCTCTGTCTCCAGTAATGGGTTGAATGGCACCATATCAGTATATCCTCTGGAAGGCTCTATGGCTCGTATGATGCCGACTCCGGCCAGTGCCAACTCGCCCACGGCCTTCACCATCTTGGACGTTGACCAGAATGCCTACCTGTTTGTAGGAGGAATAATCGGCACTGTCAAGGTCTGTCCGTCTCTTGTATGTGCGTGACACCATCAAGGAACCTGTCGATCTCATTATTTTCCTGCTCCTATCTTTTAGAAGGCAGAAGCCGTACGAACAACAACGTTCACCGGCTGCATTGGGGAGACCTTCTTGGATGGGAAACCTATTGGACTGTGGAACTACAGAGAGAGACAGGGAGACTGTAAAGGATGTGTTGTCAGGTATACAAACACTTATTCATAAAGTTTTCATATTTTATAAATGCTAGGGCAGAGCCCATTCAAAACATGGCTGTTGAGAACAGCTGTGAGAGAAGCCACAGGGGGCCTTGAAACTGCAGCCGTCACTTAAGCAAACTTCAGTGAACCAATTGTGAGAACTGCTCGCTGGTAAATTATACCGAATTGTTTATTTAATAGGCAATATATTTGTTTTGAAAGCCAAAAGATCCAAAGTGTGGCATACATTTTTCTGAAGTAGATGCTGAGAGCTCTCGTTGTATCGAATGCAATAAAAGCCTCACAAGTACGGCAGGAAGCAGCAGCGGTGCATTCGGCCAACAGCAGAAAATAAATGATATGGCCAGCAGCCGTCCATCCTCGTCCACAGCGGGTAACGCTCGTGATGCCGTTTAGAGTTTTGGTCGAGAGAAACAATGACAGCTAATCGCTCAGCGAGCTAACTGTGACTGTATTTGAAGGATTTGGGAAAGTTTTGTAGATTGTCAGGCTGAGGCTGCAGCCACGAGCCAGCAAAGTTCATTTGTAACGTCATCCAGCATTCATGAGGCATTAGCAGGATATATCCAGGAAGCAGCAGCCAAAGTGGACTGCAGTCAATGAGCCGCTTCCTGCCCACAGCCGATGACATGCTTAACTGGAGGGAGAGAGAGAGGATGGAGAGAGAGAGAGAGAGAGACAGAGAGAGAGAGGCCACTTTATTATCTTTGTTACTTTGCAATTTATTTTGGACATTTCCAACTCCTTTGACGGTTAAATGTGAAATGAAGCAAAAGTCAAATGGACTATTTCTGATCTGTTTTTGTAGCCCGCAGCGTCAAGCTAGTGAGGGCACAGTCCAGCTGGATGGGGAGGGCTACGCCGCCGTGGGACGGCCCACCAGGTGGAACCCCAATGTTTCCTCCGTGACCTTAAAGTTCCGCACATTTTCCTCTGAATCTCTGCTGATGTATTTGGCCACTGAAGATATGGTACGTATGCATCATAGTGAAAGGAGATGAAACCTAAGTGATTATAACCCATGTAAATATCAGACTAATATCAACGAATAGTGTAATACAAGTGTAATATCTGGAATGTGCTCCTATCTTGTGAAATTTGTTTTTAACTCACGTATTTGATATTTAACTAAATCAAAATAAGGACAGCCTTTCAGTTATTGGATTTTAAATTGCACTACCTCAAAACAATTTCCCGCTGCTGCCTCTGTAGAAGGACTTTATGTCCCTGGAGCTGTCTGAGGGCAAGGTGAAGGTGAACTTTGACCTGGGGTCAGGAGTTGGCAGTGCCGTGTCAGCTAACCGCCACAATGACGGGCGCTGGAAATCCCTCACCATGTCAAGGAACAAGAAACAAGGTACAAACAACGGCAACAATCTACAAAGGCCACGAGCCAAGAGCCGCAGTAATGATATTTGATCATCTATTAGACTATTATATTAGTTAAGATTACATATCATATTAAGTATTTATCCTTGTTTCAACAGGTAGTCTCATTAAGATAAATATCTATTTTCTTTTACTCACACATTTACAACACAAGACATTGGTTCCATATGAAAGAAAACAATTACAAGTAGCATTTAAAAGATCTAAATGTCAAAGTATCTCATCTCTGTCCGCCCGTTGTGTTGTTATTTATGTCTCTTTAACTGTGTCCAAAGCCACGGTGACCGTCGTGGACATTGACAGTGGTGCTGAGGAGAAGATAGTGACCTCGTCCCAGGGCTCAGCTGCTGGTCTGAACCTCAGGGAGAACCAGAAGATCTATTTTGGAGGGCTGCCTACCATTGGAAACTACAGGTAAACACACACACACACTGATTTAACACATTCATGTCCACATTTAGGCATTCATCGCATATACTGTACATGTATTTATTGTAAAGCAGGCCGAAACATGTTATTTATATTTGATATATTTCAAGATAATGTACTTTTCAAACAAATGTTCTAAATGTAGAATCTATTTGATATTTCATTGCTGTTAAATTAAGCTACTTAGACTGTTTTGTTGTACTCTCATCTGTTTCACAACCATTATGACTCGCCTCTTCTAGTCTGTCACATATGGCAGAACGATGAGGAGTTTAGATTAATCATCAGTTGAAGCTGTGTTTGTGAATTGTGCTCATGCTTTGATATTATCTTTTATCTTGACAACATGACAGCCAGGTAATAAATACATCTTATGATCAGAATATTTGGGTTTATATTGCCCTCTGCATGAGGCTAGTGTTGCTGATAAAGTAAATGTGTATGTGCCTTTGTTTGTGTGTTGGCTGGCATCTGAGGGCTCCTGCCTTCACACGGCAGCTGGAAATCACTTTTTCGTCTCTACCATGTAGAGTCATTACCGTGAACGTATTTAAATTTTACATTATAATCAAAGTGTTTCTACTCATTTTTTGTGTCACTGCAAACAACTGTTTCTGCAGTGCTACACAAATACTGCCCTAATTCACTGAAAACAATCACAAGGTTATCTTGAGAATGGATTTTTCCTTTCCTCGTGCATAATACTGAAACTTGGACAATACCTGACATTACACATACATGAATCATATATTATGCTTTATTAATATGGACACACTACATACAAAATTGACTTGTTCAAAATTGAAATGTAAGCATCACTCTGCTTCTGGATACATGATGCAATAGCTTTCCTGCGGCAGTAATTCAGCTTTTTGTTGAGTGTGTTACACTACTGAGAGACAGGAAATGCCATGCAGTTGGATATTTCTTCATCTATTTATTTTTATTAAAACTATTGTAATATTGTTATAGGTCAGAGGTCACTTTGAAGCGGTATGCTGGCTGTCTCCGGGAAATTGAGATCTCCAGGACTCCCTATAGTCTCCTCAGCAGCTCAGATTATACTGGGGTCACTAAAGGATGTAACGTAGAGGTAAGAGTGTCGACAGCTATGCAGTATATTTAAACTCTCGAAACACTTAAACGCTCTTACAGAGATAATAGAGAACGTTCTACTGCAACATATGTCAAAATACTGTATATACCTGCAGAATCTGCTGAAACCTCTCTGTATGATACGATTGTACACTTACCTTGTTCCATTGTCAGTGGTTTATCATCATTTATTTTGTACTTAACTTTTTTCTGGAAGTAAAAGTATTTTGCTGTAAGACATAACAAGAAAGAGAGAAAGCATGAGAAAGAGTGAAGGTTAGAAATGTCATCGGCAGTTCAAATAGTCTGATTTCTTTTTCAGTTATGTGCACATTCCAAACAGACAAACAGTTCCTGAATCGTCTTTAACGTGTGCTTTGAATCATTGGCATTCACCATGATTTCTATACACTGGTGCCATTCATTGGTAGAAACATTCAGTCGTGGTTACAGAGTTTGTAAATAATGTATGAAGGATTGTAAAGGCCCAGGGTTGAGTACACGTAGAGTGAAGGTCCTTCTGTTGCTTATCCTTCACCACTCTGCTCGGCTACAAGTGAGTGAGTTAGTGGGTGTTTGTGTGTGTTTGCGTGCGTGTGTTTGCGTGCGTGCGTGAGTATTTGTACTTTGAAACCACAGTCCTAATCATAAGCAGACTGATGGTGCATCCATCTAAAAGTTCTTCTCCTGCACTGTTAGAGTCACGCTTTGACTTGTTTTTCATTACTTTAGCTTTTCAAATCCTTGTTTTACTTTTCCATCCGACTGTGATTTCTATCATTTAGGACTAAACTATTTGTCTATTCACTGACGTATATTTAAATACTTGTAATTTTCTCTCTCTCACAGAACCTGTATACAGTCAGTTTCTCGAGGCCGGGGTACATGGAGCTGGGTGGTCTGTCGCTAGCGGTGGGCACAGAGATCAGCCTGTCATTCAGCACTCTGGCAGACACTGGGACCATAATGCTGGCAGTGGGCGGAGCTTCACCAATCGGCCAGCAGGTTTCATACGTTTTGTTCATTTAAATTGTGTCTCACTTTCTTAACGTTGCGATTTATTTTACAGGTCTGTAATTTCTAAATAATTATAGTAAGAATCATGGAAAGTACTGGGCTTGAATGATTAATGACATATATTTTTGTTTTAAGCCAAATCAAATACGAACCCAGATTGATTTATTTTTGAATGCTTTAATCTTTATGTTAAATTGTATGGTTGAAGGTAAATACTGTACATTAGTTTGTCTTTGGTTCTGGGGACATTATATTGAAACTGATTCTTTTTAAGTTAAAATAAGGAACACTTTTTCTATTAATGCTACAATTAGTAATATATATCAAATAATCTGTTATGTAGGACTATATATAACAGATTATTTGATATATATTATATATAGTAGTATAGTGGAAAATATAAGGACACTTTGGGACCTGTATTACAACAAATCATTGATCCATTTATTCGCCTTTTTCTTTCCACCACAGGTCCGAAACACGAACCTCCTGAGCTCCAAGAGGAGACGCAGGCAGTCGGGAGAGGTGAGCACATGGAGACACGCGTACACGTCCAGATGCTGTACCCCTTTACCTCATGATGTTTTCATAAGTGCATTTTAATGAGATTTGCATTTTTTGGCAACTAGGCTAATTGGATTCCCCTTTATAAAACACACGCACACACACACACACACACACTACACTCACTCACATGTCCATTGACAGATACATATAGTCGCTGTCCTATCTTTTAGATGACCATGCAAGCAGCACACACACACATACACCCACACACACACTCTCGTGCGTCCACACAAGCATTCTTTCTTTAAGTGAATGAAGTTTCCATGAGTGCATATTAATGAGATTTGAGTTCGTTGGCAGCTTTGCTGATTAAATTGTCTTACAGCTAAAAACATTCTCACGCAAATGTAAATACAAACACACAAATGCTGACTCACACACTTTTCAAGTCCCTGCACTGATCCAGCCCACATCCATCCTTATCACTGATAGAGAAACAAATCCAGTCCTTTATCTCTGCTGGAAATGGGTATTTTTTGTGTTTAAATATTGTGTTTGCACACACTTTCCTATTCGCCGGCATACAAATGTGTGTGCGTGTGTGTGTGTGTGTGGTTGCCGATTTCCATCTTTGTGTGTGTGTGTTTGTGTGCTGTACGTGTAAGCATAATTTGTGTGTTGTAGGTTTATGTGAGTGTGTATGTGTATGTGTGTGTGTGTGTGCGCGCGAGAGAGAAAGGACACAGGGTTACCTCTAGCTTATCCATCATCACTGGTTGTTGGGTGCATAAATCTCTTTTTACTAACTATGCTGGCAGGCAGGGTGTGTGTGTGTGTATGTATGTGCATGTGTGCGTGTGTGTGTGTGTGTGTGAAGAAAGGTTAAGCGAGGTTAAAAACACCATCAACTCAACTTGGCCCTGACTAATGGGTGTTTTAGAGAGGGACAGAGAAACAGGGGGGGAGAAGAGGACAGGAGACAAAGGATGGAGGGATAGCGGAGGGAGATTTAGAGGTGAACGGAAGGAGAGAGAGGTAAGAACCGGAAAGAAGATAAATCATACGAAGGGGGAGGAGACCAGAAGAGAGGAGATATGATGGGGGGAGTTGATTGTAGAGGGAGAGAATGGTGGAAGAGATGAAGAAGAAAAAGAGTAAGAAGCTTGGAGCAGAATAAGGGGAGATAAAAGAGAGTGGAGTAAGACGAGGGAGAGCCAGAGAGGGAGGGAAAAAAACGAAGCCAAAAGGAAAGAGAGAAGACGGATGATTTAAAAAAATGTTTAAAACATTTCCATTTTGACCTTTCACAATGCATATATATTTCACAAATCCAGATAATTTATGCTTAAATAAACAAGTTATGCAGTTCTAGTAGGAAGTAATGAAGACGTATAGAAGAAGAGGTAAATATTTAACACAAAACGCCCTCCGTCACCCCGCAGCTGGACACGCTTTCGGTTTGCCATGCTTATACAACCTTGCACCAAAATGGGCTCACACATGAAACCCAAAATATGATCATACATGTAGAAACTTCAAAAGCTGAGGGGTTGAGAATACTGAAGGAAGAGATGTGTGTGTGTGTGTGTTTCATGTATGAATGTTTTACATGTGATTTTCTCATGAGTGTGGAGGTGTTTTCATGCATGTTAGCTGCAACACAGTCTGTTCCGTATTCTTTCGTGTGTGTGTGTGTGTGTGTGTGTGTGTGTGTGCACGCCTTTGTATCTGTGTAAGTGTGTCTGAGAGGCAGCGCGGCGAGAGGCATGTTGTAGCTACATCTCGGTTCAATTTGTACCCGACCTCAAATTGAAATTCCATTTTCAGTTGGTAAATTGTCTCCCACTTCGCCCTCTGGCACACAGTGAATTAAAATTCAAATTAGCCTGACCCTGCACCACTGCTCTCTAGCACCTCTCTGTCTGTCTCTCTCTCTCTCTCTCTCTCTCTCTACTCATCTCTATCTCGCTGGCTGTTTTGCTCTCTGCCCTCGCATCTCTCTCCTCTATTATCCTCTTTCTGTTCCTCTCATCTCTTGTTATCCTTTCCTCTCCTCTCCACTCCTCTCTTAGCTCTCTCATTTCCCCCAATTTCTCTCTGTAAACCCCTCACCTCTCCCTACTCATCTCCTCTTTCGCCTTTTGACTCTTTAATCCCCAGTCTCTCCTCCCTCCTGTTTGTCATTTCTCCTCCCTTCAATATGTTTTTCTTCTCTTTTCCTTTTTCTTCTGCCTTGTCCTTCCTTTCTCCTCCTCTCCTCTACCCGACAAACATTTAAAGAATTACAACATGCATGAGGTGGTCAAGTGTAGTTCAAGTTGACGGCCTAATGTTCATAGTGATGGAAAAGAACAGATGCACATTTATTATTTAGATCCTTATTTCAAGAATTACAACAGGCAGCAACTACTGCTGAGAACTTTATTTTAAAAAACTGCTGATATTTTTAAATTCTGATGTTTTATAGACATTGATTTTTATTGTTAAATAGTTTGATTTTGGTTTAACAATAATTGTTTAAAGGTTCTACCTAACAGCCTTTTTAAGACATGTATCCCAACTTCAAGGCAGCAGTAAGCTCCTCAAAATTACATATTTAAACAATATTTGACATTTGTTTTGTTTGGTCAAACTACTACAGTCAGGAATCAACATTAACTCTCAGCTTATTATTTTTAGGAAACAATCTTTAATCTGATTTTATTCATGATTTTGTAATTGCATTGTCTGACCTTGTCGGACTTTTTTATTATGAGTTTTATATTTGTATTAATTAATCTTAGTACTGCTTACTTCAGCCAGGAGACTCTTGTAAAGAGCTTTCTTATCTCAACCAGGTTTGATCTGGGTTAAATAAAGATTATATTAAAAAAATTAACAGTTCCACACTTATAAAGCCCTTAACATGAATGCAAATGATAATATTGGATTCATTCTCAACATTGAAATGGTTGCTGGTTTCCCTTTTATTTGCTTTTAGTTTCCTTCATAATACTCACTTTCTTTTTCTTTATTCACCCGTCGACTTCATAATGGACCGAGTCTCATATTTCCTTTTGAAAGGAGTAATGTAAGATGAATTGGCTTTTAATGAGGTGCATGCTGTATCTAAGTGTTGGTATATAGTGTAATTCAAGGCCTTTCTCTCATACATCAACCTTCAATTGACCTTCTACATTCCAGCTCTGGGTCTTGAGAGTAGTATGGATTTACAGATTTCCACAGATAATGAAGTGTACCTCCATCTCCTGCAGCCCTACCTCTCAGTCCTGCTCAACAAAGGCTCTCTGGAGGTCTTGTTGTTCACCGGCAGCCACAGTCTGCGTCGTGTCATCAGACGACCTGAGCATGGCGTCCTGAATGATGGGATGGAGCACTCGCTGCGCATAGAGAGGCTACCTGGCAGGTTGGTGTGTGTGTGTGTGTGTGTTCAGGCTGTGTTGATGTTCCTACCTGTGCAACAGAATTTCATGTTGTCATGTTGACTGACTTTTACTTTGCATAATCCATTTTATATTTTCTGTGGCTGTTTTCGACCAGATCTCTTGCAGTTCAGGTGGATGAGGAGACCAAGAGGGAGGCAGCGCTTCCCAACGACCAGCCAGTGAGCTTGCAGCGCATCTTCCTCGGTGGTATTCCTGCAGCCGTAGAACAGACCTCCAACAGAGCCAACGTCCCATTCCAGGGATGTATATGGAACCTCATGGTCAACGCTGTGTATGTAACATCTCATCTGTATACGCACCCACATGTATTGAACCTGGGCGCTTTGGCCTTTGTTTATTTAGAAGAACCGGAAATGGAACCGATTCGAGAAGTTAAAGTTCTTTTTTTATCCTATTTACAACAACGACATTGAAGCAGTTGTTGACAATGAAAATCCTAAGTCTCAGACTTCTTCTTACAATCCTTATTGTGTATAAAAAACTAAAAAGAAAATACTTTATTAAATATGGGCCCATTTATAACATCAAAATACTAGAGCCATATTTGTATTACTCTGATGCATCCACAGAGTAATGTGGTGCTAACATCACAGGATACATTTGAAGCAAAAGAACAGTCGACTTTTGATTGATTTTTAATTATCTGTCAGTATTTCATCCTGATGGAAAGCTGGGCAGAGGCTCAACTGACCAATGTACTTAACTCATAAACTAGAAGTGTTCTCCTTAAATGCGCTTCAAACAATACAGCGTTCCTCATTGCCCAATAATGTTTCCTGGCAGTGGAAGAGAGACCTCATGTTGACCTCATAGACTGCTGTGTTAAAGTGTTGTTAATATGATTTCAAGAGGTCGTGATAATGCTGTTGATTGTGATGACAAAGTCAGCGTCTCTTTCTAACAGCAGTAATAGAGCTGTCCAACATCATGAAAATACTCATAAATCAAATTACACGCTCTCTCATCTTGGTGTGATTATGATTGTGTCTGTTTGTCTATCTCTCATCTACCGAATATGCATCTGCCTGTCAGTGAGTCTTCATCATTCTTCTTTGCATTTTCTTGGGACCTACAGTGATTTGTATTGAATATAAAGTATTTAATTGATCTTAAATAACTATATATATATCTATATATATTTTATTGTTCTAGCACTTATACATTATAATTCAGTGGTAATATGAACTTTGTCAGGTGCTCCTGACCCTTGATTCTGTTCAGATGACACAACAAACTCATTTTAAATTAAAGTTTATGGAAACAAAACCAGATGCAAGTTCTAGATGGCACACATGTTCCCCCCCAACTCGACTGACTCTGCCAGAAGTCTTTGTAACAGTAAGTCACGCCTGAAGGCTCAATGGTACAGATGTACCTGTACATGTAGCGTTTCCCTTAGCTTAACTGTGTTGGCCTAGTGCATGGGCTGGGTTCTAAAACGATTCACTTTAAAGTGTCTTTAAATATTTATCAGGTACTTTTAAAAATATGTAGCAGTCATTTTTCAAAATCCACATGAACCTTAGTTTGCTTTAAAACTAATTCATGGGCGATAGCTCATAAACAGCAAGCCACATTCAGCAGAGCACACGAGGCCAAATTGCCTCATAAATTGCCACATAAGCGTTTTCTGATCAGCAATGTTGCGTTCATAAGGCTATTTTTCTAATGGAGTGCGGGGCGATGCTCACTCCTTAAAGAGCACCGGGGTTACATTGCATCACTTCACGGAGAACAATGGGGGGAAAACAGCATCATCGATCTGCTTCAAGCTAATATTCTCTGGTCTCGCTCAGCTAAAAACAAACTTGTTCAACTCTCTTTAGCAGTTTCGATAACAGTTATTACAGACAGTTGAACTAACCACAGACACTTGCATTGTTGTTCGACTCACAGCGATGCCTGTTCAAGGCAGTGTGCTGCTGCAGAATGAATACAGGGGAATCAAGTTATTGTTTGCATGAAAAAAAAGACCTGGCAGGGTCTCCTCTCCAATTATAGCAGGAACACTGACATGTATTAAACGCCTGTGTTGTATTCAAATGGACTGCCCAAACACATCAGTCAAATTGATTCTGTTGGTGTCAGCTGAACATTATGCAAGTTAAAATCTAATCGCTCGTCCATCTCTCAGTCTCTCAGATTTCTCCCTGCCCGTGTCCTTCGAGAATGCCGAAATCGGCCAGTGCCCCAACCTCGCCCCCCCGCCACATCTACCGTATCTGCCAGAGGAAGAAAAAGAGAAGGAAAAGGAAGAGTCGAAGCCATTCAGTCCTCCACTGATCGCAACCACAGTGACACCGGCTCCAGGTCCTCCTGCTGTGAGTGGGTCGAATTAACACGTGAACACACACATACTTTGACTATTAGCCGAACAGAAGGTGTTATGCTTTTAAAAATGTATGAAATATGTTAAAAAAGTAAATGTTTATATTTACAGTGATATCATAGCCAATACTTTTGTATAGGCAGCCTAGTTAAAGCTGTTGGCAGATGTACATATAGAGAGAAACAGTTCAGTAAAGAGTAGCACATACACACGTCATACTCAACCATATATATTTTTTCGGAACTACTCGCACTCACACACACACACACACACCTATTTCTCTCTAATGCAATGCAGCCATGGTCTCGCCCTGTTAGCTTAACGCTTCATCACATTGCAGTTGTACGGCCCATTAACTCTTCTTTATGGTACCTTTAGCCTTGAGCCACAAACTCCACCTCTGGCAGCCCGTCATACAGCCATGGCGCTACGCCACGCTAACTGCATGCCATTCATGCTTTATGAGCCCACAGGCGCCCACATGAGCCAAAACACTCAGCTAACATTTAGCCACTATGCTAAGAGCCTGGTAGGCAGTCATCATAACCTTTGCGGTGGGATAGAGTAATTCATATATTCAATATATTATAAGCCTCACAGGGGTCATAGTTTATCAGTTACCCAGATACCTGCTCAACTACACCTCTAAAAGGACATTGATCATGAAGCAGAGAGCCAGGCCAGCTTTGCTCTCACTGTGGTGTGTTGCTTTATGGGCCGTAAGATCATCTGCTTTATGATAAACAGTCGACTAAAGCCTGTGAAAAAGCCATGGCTCTACATTTTAACAGAAATGGAAGGTACGTTATTTTTAGTGAGTGTTTTGTTTATTGGGTGTTTTGGTAATGTCGATCTTTTTGACTCTTGGAGCATTTTTCACTTACAACCACAACAAAATAAAAATATCTCACCAGATTTCAGACGTTTAGGTCTTGTGTATAATACAGGATCAACGTCTTTTATGATGTAGCTTCTATTCCAACGTTTATTTGTGTGTGTCCATACAAAGTCCTTGAAATTAAAAACAAATCATAATAATAATAAAGATTTTGATTTGTAGAGACGGTAAACATAAATAGTTTCCACCTTCAGTACAGGGTAGTTCCCATGACACACATTGTAAACACATCATTATAAAACAGCTTTATTTATGACAAATTTGTTTAAGTGTTGAACACAATCTTACAGAATTAATAATTTAGCATTTCTATTTGCACCATGTGTCAGCACTCTGCTCACAAGTTGCTCCATGCATTTTTCATCTACAGCAAAAGGATATTGTCAGTAGTCACAGCTGACAGTCAACAACAGGCTCAGCCATTGCTTGAATAAAGAGGCTTTCTATCTTCCACTTTACTGTCACAACATATCCTGTACATTCTTGAGATATTGGTGAGCGCAACTTTAGAGGATGAGGAGGTTTTAGATAGAACAAGCACCTTACAAGCTCCATTGAACCTCTGAGCAATACCCTACTCTCACTTCTATTACATAGAGTTTCATGGTTGTGTGTTAATTGTGCTTCAAGTCAGGGTAAAAAGAGGTGTCTGGAGTCCAAAACTGTCTCCATTGCTTCATTAATTTCTTTGACCTTGTTCATGACATCATTGCCTGCCTGTTGCCTAATTAGCTGTGCGCTCGTCATAAAAAGCTTTCTGGCTGTGTGGCTGCAACTAATCCCGCCTTCCTTCCCACTCCCTGAATGCTGACCCTCCAGGAGGCCACGCCCGCCGCCAGACCTGCTGCCACACCCACTGCTGCTGCAGCCCCGCCCACAGCTAAACAGGAGCCCAGCGCTGATTTGGTATACATACGCACACTTGCACACACTGGCCAGTGATTGAAGGAGAAGGCTGGTGATATTCTATAGTCGTGTGTTTATTAGACTCAATAATTCTTACTTCCCTACCCTGTCAAGCTCTGAGCCTCAAGGGTTTTTTTCTGATGGGGAAAATCTTTAAAAATGGGTCACAAATACAATTTAAAATAAACACATAATATGAGGGTCGAGGTAATTTTTCCAAAAATTACATTCTATAGATTTGAGCAAATGTTCGTTCAAAAGGAATAAATAGTGTTTCTGACTATTTTCAGCCATGGATTTGGTATTCTAGTAATTATAAATGTGCTGCAGACAGAAGGTGTATGAGTAAGTGATTAAAACCAAATGCAATGCCACATTCATGATAATGAAGCCAGTGCAATGGCTGCCACACTGATATGTGAATAGTATTGTATCAACAGTGGAGCACTATGGCGCAAAGGCAATGACCTCACCATGCTTTGGTTGCACCGGCAAAACGTGTTAGATCAAAATATTGTTGGTTTTGTTATATATAGAATATCATAAGACTATTCCTAATCCATTAGCTCACACATTTGAGTATGAACCATCAACCACTGTAACCTCTGAGCGCTCTGACTTGCTCTCTCATTTGTCTTCATGTCTTTTCGCTATCAATCTAGAACATTATAATTGAAGGACATTCAAGTCTGATGATGGCAAACCGGATTACAGCAACTTTTCATTTAAAATAAGATATGCCAGTTTTAGGAGATACGTTATCTCTTTCTTCCATTTAAAGTGTATTTTTCACTTAGTTATTTTCTATTTCAACCTATTTTCCCCAAGAGAAACAGTTACGCTAAGCTACGTTTCACCTTTGTACTGAGCTTCTTTGTTGACCGTAGTCTTCTTATGGCCACTGACCAGCTTGGCTTGAGCAGCTGGAGGTTAAGTGCTTTGCCCAAGAGCCCTTGACATTAATTATTGACAGAAGGGAGAGCCTTCCTCGTTTGATACACTTACGGTGAGGTGTCGTAACAGGCCACCCAGTCGCTGTCTTTCATTTCAGCAATTGCATTTCTTTTCAGGTAATTTGTTTATATAGTGATGCACTGTGTCCTTTAAGCTCTATCTGAGTTGAGGTAAACATCTGCCTCATGGGGTCTTGGTGACGTTGTAAAGCTGTTGCATCTGCAGTGTTAGTGGCCTCGAGCTTTTCTAGTTTCAATTTAAGACCTGTGTTTGAAACACGAGCACTATAGTGACCGGTGACATTGCACTGTACTGTCTTTGAATTGTTCAAGTTAACTAGTGAAAAACTGTAGCTAAAGCTCTGAAAAGCAGAGCAAGGACATTTGATCTCAAGAGCGGTGGCAACGACACACACACACACACACTGATACAAAATCCAGACTAATGACTTCTATTGGTGTGACCTCCAACCAACGAACAGCAACTCTGAATGGAAGACAGGCTTCCTATTGTTAGCTTAATGGAAAGATGCAAAGGGGATGAAAGAGAGGGATGGCGGAAGAGGAGGATAGGAGACAGGGAGGAGAGAATAGGTGCAGCCATGAAGGAAGAAGAGAAAACAGAAAGAAGAGAGAGAGAACGAGAAAGAGAGAGAGAGAGAGTCTTTCTGAACAGAGCGGCCACTGCCTTTTGTTGGCTTAATGGAAAGATGGAAGAGAGGAAGCCAGAGAAGAATGAAAGGAAAGCAAGGAACGAGCTTCTGAGCAAGTGACAACTCCCTTTTGTTAGATAGGGAGAAAAGTGAAAGGGGGAAAAAAAAAGAGGGAGGTTGAGTAGGAGGAGCAGATATGAGGACAGAGCGCGATAAGAGGTGAGTGTCAGCTGTAACAAAGCAAGGTCACCGTGTGGAGAATGTCTTCACTTGAAAGAGAACAAGAGAGGAGAGGATAGGAGATTAAGACACACACACACGTGTGTGTGTGTGTGTGTGTGTGTGTGTGTGTGTGTGTGTGTGTGTGTGTGTGTGTGTGTGTGTGTGTGAGTGTCTCATGTGCCTCTCTTATGGTGCCTAACACTGACACTAGAGGTATGGCAAAGCCGCTTTGTTAATTACTAGGATATGTATCCAAGAGCGGAAAGGAAGATTGCACAGAAAGGAGCTCGGAAGAAGAGATTGAAGGAAAGGAGGGGAGGAAAGAAGGGGAAAGACAAGACAACCAGTGGAAGAGAGGTTGATATAAAGAATGGAGCAATCAGTGAGGACAAGGAAAGTTTAGAAGATAAAGGAGAGGTGGTCATAAAAAGGTGAAAGTCTGGGGGCAGCAGTGTGTGAAGAAACATGCAGATGTAGCAGATAGTACAGTAAGATCTGAAAAGAGAAAGAGAAACAGATACGAGGAGGTGGAAGGGCAGTGAAAAGAAGAGAGGAAAGATAATTAGAAAAGAGGAAAGGGCTGATGAGATGGCAGGAGATGAGATTTGGCAAGATGGGAAAAGTCAGAGGAGCAAGAGAAGAGGAGGACGGGAAGAAAATGAAGCACATGTTGTAAAAAGGTGAATGGAAGGAGGAAAGAGAGGTGAAAATGGGTGATGTGGACACAAGGCGTCTACTAGAACAGGAGGTGGAGGCGGATACAGCAGGTTAAAAATGAGGAAAGGTAAATGAAATTTAAAATAGGATATAAAAGTAGAGGGTGGAGTAAAGAATGGAAAGGTGGGAAATATGGGAGGTGGAAGGAGAGAGAGAACACTGTAGAGGAGATGGAGGAGGATAGAGGTAGATAGTGGAAGAGGATAAAGCAGAGAGTAGTAAATAATGGAGGGATGAGGTGGACAAGAAAGCAAAGACTAGAAGAGAGAAACATTAGAAAGTGACATGAAATGGGATTAGAGAAATAAACGTGTGAGTGGAGAAGAAGAGGAAATAGTCACAGAAGGAAGGAAAGGAAGTGTCCTTGTCCAAGAGGAATCTTGGACAAGGACACTTCCTTTCCAAGAGGAATCTTGGACAAGGAGAGTGGTGGTGAGGAGTAAGACATTGCGATGCCTTCACTTGTACTATTACACTGACATCTTCTGGTCACTGACTGAACTGCGTCCTGTAAAACGAGGGGAAGAGTAAAACTCGTCTAATATTTTGTTTACCCTGCTGCCAAAGTGAGGCATCAATCAAATGGAAACCAGACTATTGTGTGTTTGATGTCTGGTTCAGATGAAAATGAAACATGTGCAGGATTTATGACATTGATTGATGTCACACTGTGGGAGGGTCCGTTGATCTGATCATCCACATCCACCATGGAGCAACTGATTTGAGTTGAAGAAGAAAAGAAACTGTAATGAGAAATTATTACATTAAACCAATTTTAATAGGCCGTATGCTGCAACAGAAATATTTCATATCGTATTCCCACAATAAAAATATATACTGTATTTATATATTGCACTTCCAAGTCCTAACTTATAAACTTACAATAATTTGTATGAATTGTAGGTATTTGGGAACTCTTCATTTGCCTGTTATAATATAAATAACCGCTTCATAACCCTTTGAGACCAATGAGCCCTTTAGGTCCCCGAGTATCAGACGTAGGACCCCATGACTGTGATCGGCATGTGTTCTGCTCAGGTGTCATGGTTCCTATTGACGAGAGCCAATATAAGAGGCGCAGTGTGCTGTGAGCCTGTCAGTGCAACTGACACTATGTCCAATCTGCAGGACTCGTGTGCATCAGCTGTGGCCCCGGCAGCGCTCGAGGAGGCATACCAATTTGGACTGACCAGGAACAGTCACATGAGATTTGCTTTTGATGAAACAAAAGTCAGAGAGAGGTATGTATTCACAATAAATAATCATTTTAGTATTTTTTATTTTGTGGTGCTTATTCATTCCTGCAGTTCAGGCCTTAAGTGAAGCAAATCTCAGGATCAAAAGCTATCTCACAGCACGATTGGCTAGAAAGAGGTCACGTGAGAAGAGAACACAGATATAACGACACAGCGCAGACTAAAACCAACTACTAATTGTAAGACTCACAAAAATAATTGATCTTTGAGACACTCTGCATTAATGATAATTAAAAGGGCAATATTGTCGTACGGCTTGCAATGCTACGCCCTCCGGTGAGCATGATCGGCTACGAGGCGCCATGTTGAGAGCTGTGTGGAGGCAATACGTACAGTGCATCCGGAAAGTATTCACAGCGCTTCACTTTTTCCACATTTTGTTTTGTTACAGCCTTATTCCAAAATGGATTAAATTCATTATTTTCCTCAACATTCTACACACAACAACCCATAATGACAAAGTGAAAACTGTTTTTTGCAAATCTGTTAAAAATAAAGAACGAAAACATAACATGTACATAAGTATTCACAGCCTTTGCCATGACACTCAAAATTTAGCTCAGGTTCATCCTGTTTCCACTGATCATCCTTGAGATGTTTGATTGGAGTCCACCTGTGCTAAATTCAGTTGATTGGACATGATTGAGAAAGGCACACACCTGTCTTTATAAGGTATCACAGTTGACAGTGCATATCAGAGCATAAACCAAGCCATGAAGTTCAAGGAATTATCTATAGACCTCCGAGACAGAATTGTATCGAGGCACAGATCTGGCGAAGGGTACAGAAAGATTTCTGCAGCATTGAAAGTCCCAATGAGCACAGTGGCCTCCATCATCCGGAAATGGAAGAAGTTTGGAACCAGCAGGACTCTTCCTAGAGTTGGCCGCCCAGCCAGACTGAGCGATCGGGGGAGAAGGGCCTTAGTCAGGGAGGTGACCAGGAACCCGATTGTCACTCTGACAGAGCTCCAGCGTTGTTCTATGAAGAGAGGAGAACCTTCCAGAAGGACAACCATCTCTGCAGCACTCCACAAATCAGGCCTGTTTGGTAGAGTGGCCAGACGGAAGCCACTCCTCAGTAAAAAGCACATGACAGCCCGTCTAGAGTTTGCAAAAAAGCACCTGAAGGACTCTCAGACCATGAGAAACAAAATTCTCTGGTCTGATGAAACAAAGATTGAACTCTTTGGCCTGAATGCCAAGCGTCATGTCTGGAGGAAACCAGGCACTGCTCATCACCTGGCCAATACCATCCCTACAGTGAAGCATGGTGGTGGCAGCATCATGCTGTGGGGATGTTTTTCAGTGGGAGGAACTGGGAGACTAGTCAGGATTGAGGGAAAGATGAATGCAGCAATGTACAGAGACATCCTGGATGAAAACATGCTCCAAAGCGCTCTGGACCTCAGACAGGGGCGACGGTTCATCTTCCAACAGGACAACGACCCGAAGCGCACAGCCAAGATAACAAAGGAGTGGCTTGGGGACAACTCTGTGAATGTCCTGGAGTGGCCCAGCCAGAGTCCTGACTTGAACCCGATTGAACATCTCTGGAGAGATCTGAAAATGGCTGTGCACCGACGCTCCCCATCCAACCTGATGGAACTTGAGAGGTTCTGCAAAGAAGAATGGGAGAAACTGCCCAGAAATAGGTGTGCCACGCTTGTGGCATCATACCCAAGAAGACTTGAGGCTGTTATTGCTGCCAACGGTGCTTTAACAAAGTATTGAGCAAATGCTGTGAATACTTATGTACATGTTATGTTTTCGTTCTTTATTTTTAATAAATGTGCAAAAATTTGCAAAAAACAGTTTTCACTTTGTCATTATGGGTTTTTGTGTGTAGAATGTTGAGGAAAATAATGAATTTAATCCATTTAGGAATAAGGCTGTAACATAACAAAATGTGGAAGAAAATGAAGCGCTGTGAATACTTTCCGGATGCACTGTACATGCTCGGAATTTAACACCTTGAAGTAAAAGCTAGCAAGTAGTATGAGCAAAATAAAAATGCTCTGAAAGGTTATTCACATTATAAATAATTAGGGCTGTCAGCGTTAACGCGTTAATCTATGCGATTAATTTGGCCGCGTTAACGCACTAAAATATTTTAACGCAATTAACGCAAGTTTTTTTTTTTTTTTTTTTTAACCGCAGCAGTACGGTTTGACACTGTTTCCGTTTTTAAAACAATCATTTCTCCGCGAAAATAAGGAGCAGAAATCAGTTTAAACTCGTGGATGAATCAGTCGGGTTTCCTCCTGCTCCTCCTCCCGTCTCCCCCTCTGATACACAGAGGAACGGAGGGCGACGTGTCGGGTGACGCGGCGCGGAAAGAACTGGTCACACGAAACCTTCACCGTGATTGGTCAATCCGTTTATCTGTCAACATTTCGGGGGGAAAAAAACCAATGAACACTCAGTAAATCACAAAGGACCTCCCACCTCACAGGTATGGCTCATTTAGCAGCCTTTCAGTCAGAGAACCAGAGGACATGGCGCGAGGACAATGAGGCTCATTTCAGAGCTGAGATTGTTCTGGAATGTTTGATGTAAAACACGTGGGGGTGTGTCACATGCAAAAAACTTTAAACGGTGAATTTAATTTATTTTGTAAAATGTATAAAATGCCCCCAGCCTCCAGAGGGTTAACGTGACATATTTGAATGTCAGTCAGTTATCAAGGCCACTGGTTCTGCTGTTCAGTGTTAAAGATGACAGGACCAATGGGGTCTCAATATACTTCTTTTTTACTAATCTGATGTTTCACTGAAGAAACAATTTATCATCCACGATATTAAATACCTCGCTGGCACTGTATATGTAGGAGCCTCTTTGAAAACACAGCTCTGTGTGAAGTTTTGTCTTTAAAAAGAATGAACTTTTAACTTTTAACTTGCGATTAATCGCGATTAATCGCGATTAATTAATCGCAATTTCA
The DNA here is from genome assembly GCF_029220125.1 of Pseudoliparis swirei. Lineage (NCBI taxonomy): Eukaryota > Metazoa > Chordata > Actinopteri > Perciformes > Liparidae > Pseudoliparis > Pseudoliparis swirei. The sequence goes on along the minus strand of NC_079399.1, from coordinate 15,147,997 downwards.
AACTGTGCGATTAATTAGTTAATTTTTTTTAATCGATTGACAGCCCTATAAATAATGCATTAACGTGGGGCAGCAATTACTGGTTGGTATAACTGTAGCTCACGTTAACTACTTTATATTCTGTTGAGCTATCTGTCACCGTGTTTCATATTTTATTAAGCCAATGTTAGTTTTGTATTTAAAATCTTAAACCACAAAGTAACTTTGTAGTAGCCGTGACATTAATTTAGTGGAGTTAAATTAGAAAAGTCGCCTGAAATGTAAAATACTACTAATGACATAAAAAATATGTTGCACAGTAAATTGACTTGGATACATGCCAACAATGCAAATGTTGCTAAATGCTCGTCACGTGTAATAAACACTCCGGTCTTTACTTCGATCCCACGCTATGGAGAGAAGCTCTAAATTACAGAAGGAAAACAGAAGTGAGTGAGTGATAGTTTTGACGGGATAAGACCAAAACAAAATGTCCCCGAGACATAAACATGTTGAATTACTGAACGTGTTCTGGACTTGACCGTCTGATTCACAAACTGACCAGAACAACTAAATAATGTAAGAGGAAACACATTCCAGACAAATATACACACACAATGAAGACTTTGAATCAGACGTAACGACTGGACATCTTCTCTGAGATGGGAAGCTGCTTTGTCCAAATCAAAATGCCATGCCTTATTAAAAAATACTAATCATTCGATTTGAATATTTTACAATTTGGTTTATAAATGAATAATTTTATTTGTTATAGGTTTATTGCTTTTACTGTTGAAGTGCTGTGAGAGTTCAGGATCCTTTTTTCTTCTTCTCAGTATTCGGATAAAAATGCAAAGCATGCCAAAGACCGATTGTTCCTGTTTTAGACGACGTACTGTGCCGTTGGTAAATGTGCTATTATATGTACATATATATTCTGTTTTTTTATAATCAAAGATTCCTGTTTGTGCGTGTGTCTCAGGCTAATATTGGAGTTTGAGCTGAGGACGAAGGAGGAGTCGGGTCTGGTGCTCTACATGGCAAGAATCAACCATGCAGACTTTGTCACCATACAGGTACCGTCTACCGCCTTCAGTGCCATCTGCACGTCGTCTTCTTCTTCTTGTTTTCCGCACAGTTCTATTTATTTCGTTATGAATTCAATTTGGTTCGTGACCACTCAAGCTGCTTTTTTGTTTTATGAAGCAACGTTTTTGACATGGGCTTCAGCTAACTTATTGTGCTGTAAAGAGTTGCTCACACAGGATGACGTGTGGAAGTGATGCCAATTCTATGAAAAAAATTATGGGAAAAAAACGTATAATTTAGAATTAGGGAGTTTCATATTCCCCCTTTCCCCCAACATTGTTTTCTGTCTGCACTGTGAGATTGTGCCGGGACTAATCGTGTTTGTCGGCTTCACCAAGGTCACCATATTCCGGAGCATAGAGGTTCATATTAACCACGTCAGCTTGTCATCCCTCCGTCACGACCCTCCGTCTCTCTGCTCCTCTAGATCAAGGACAGACAGGTTTGTCTCGGTTATGATCTTGGTCATGGAAACATATCTGGCTGCGTCCCCTTCTCCATAAACGATGGGAACTGGCACAAGGTAAGACCGTCTTTCATTCTTTCACGCTTGTTCATTATTGAACAATAAGTCACTTAGATACCGTCCTGGTTATTTACTGCGTTTTGATTTGGATTCAAAGAAACTGTTGCATGTAGATAACTTTCACCATTTGTTTTTGTCAAAGCATCTTTGCTTCCTGCTATCCTAAATATTCAGTACCGGAGACGAATTTACAAATTTCCCCACTTTCTAGAACAATTAACTATTTATATTAACTATGTTTTATCATTAATACAATTAACTATTATTATTAACTATGTTTTATCATTAATACAATTAACTATTATTATTAACTATGTTTTATCATTAATACAATTAATTATTATTAACTAAGTTAGATCATTAATACAATTAACTATTATTATTAACTATATTTCATCATTAATACAATTAACTATTATTAACTATATTTCATCATTAATACAATTAACTATTATTAACTATATTTAATTATTAATACAATTAACTATTATTATTAACTATGTTACATCATTAATGGACACATGTTGGCAACATTTGTTTATTTACCTCCAAGACAACATCTAGTGTTTGTTGATGCTGTGAAATGACTGACGTTGTCTCTTGCTCTGAATATTGTCCGATTAAAGTTTGTCCGTTTATTTTGACCCTCCTTTCATTTCTGTTCTCTCAGATCCGTGTGACTCGGAACAAGCAGAGATGTTTACTGATGGTTGACGGCCGATACAGTAAACAGATGATCAGTCCAAAGAGGGTATTGTTTTCTATTCTAAAGATTTGAACCTTTTCTCACATATGAAATACTGCTCATAGCTGCACCTACAAGCAGGTTCATGGCAGACTAGTAAAAAGAAAATACTTTCTGGAGGAAAATATAAAGAAAAAGGCTCGAGTAATAAACTACTAATATTACAGCCGTGCACTTATTGATCAAGTTTGATTAAGGATTGTTTTATTATTGGGTCAATACCGTACCTTGTGTTTCCAGGCTGACCTGTTGGACGTGGTTGGGATGCTGTATCTTGGCGGATTACCACAAAACTACACCAGCAAGAGAATAGGACCGGTAAAAGACATTTGTTATATTCATGGATTCCATATTTATGTTTAGTTTCTAATTAACACACAAGAACAGATTATTAATGTCCAATAATTGTGGTTGATTGATGGGTATTTTTGTAACCATTTTTAAGTATGAACCAAAAACATCCTCTCTCTTTCTGTGTGTAGATCCTGTACAGTATCAATGGATGCATCCGTCGGTTTAAGATGGTTGGGGGGGCGGTGAGCACCAAGGCTGCAGCTACAGGTCAGGAATGTGTTTATGATGCAACATGTTGCTGCTGGCGGGATGCTACCGAGTGCATTCACTCAAGTATTGTACTCAAGTACTGTTTTGAAGTATTTCTAATTACACTCCACTATATTTGTTTGATAATTTAATTAGTAATTATTTTGTATATTAATAATACACATATGTAACATATGAGTTATGTGTTATTTATTTAAATAAGAGTTTATTGATCGTGGGAGGAGCGTCAGAAACTTCTAAAGAGTATATAAAGTAATTCTCTTCTCGATCTCTTCCTTTACCAGCTTCAACAGTAAAAGTGATAAACACAGGAATGCATCAATAATTATAATCCATTAAAATGTATTATTCTGAAAAAGGGCCATTCTGCACCAGTACTTTTTACCGTCATGTGATGTTGACACATTTGTACTTTTGACACTGTTTTGCTACTTGAGGATTGAAGCTCTGAGTTCTTCTTCCACTGCTGCGTTACACTCGTAACTCGTTTGTTCAAGAGAGATTCAAGAGATTCAAGATGTTTTATTTGTCACATACACACACAGGGTGTGCAGTGAAATGAAAGTGGCAATGCTCAGCAGGAATGTGCAAGGGCAACAAGTACACACTATTTACAAATAAAAAACAACACAATATTTACAGTAAGTGTGTGTGTGTGTGTGTGTGTGTGCCTAAGAGGGGCAGTTGTGTGGGTCTATGTGGGGGTCCTGGTGAGGTCGGAGTTCACAATCCTGATGGCCTGAACTGTTGTGTATCTTAAATATTGATGACAAAGCTGTTTTGTTTTTCCATGATTGTTCCATCCATCCCTCCTCTCTCTCTCTCTCGTCCTAGGCCGCTCTGAGGCAGTCGTAGAGGACTTTAAATTGAACATGGCCACGCCCACCTCCAGTCACATGATCGGAAGATGCTTTGTTGCCACTGAGACTGGAACCTATTTTGAAGGCACCGGCTACCTGAAAGCAGGTGAGACGAGAATGGAAACGTTATTATGAGATCTTGTCAGCCTGTCATGGGTCAGCGGCCGTCCAGGTACAACCACCCATCAGTGATCTAGGAAAACAGAACCGCAGCCAAAACCCAGTCCAGTTTTACTCTGAAAGGAAGCACTGTTCATTTTGCATTTCCTTGCTATAAAGAGGATTAATAATCGCTCTCGCCGTCTCTCCAGTCTCTTCTTACAGAGTCGGTCTGGATGTGTCGATAGCATTTGAGTTCAGGACCAGCAGAACCAGCGGGGTGCTTTTAGCCGTCAGTAACCAAGCAAAAGATGGATTGGGACTAGAGATCGTCGAGGGAAAGGTAAGTAACCACGATAATAGGAATAGTTCAATATTCAAAAACATATGTTTGTTCTGACAGAGTTTGGAAACATCTAACCTAACTCTGTTTCATTATTTAGAACACAGATATGAGGGGTATTGAGCTTCTTTTTAAAGTCTAACGCTCACTAAATAGTTGAATCCATAACCAGACATTTTAAAACAAGAATTGAATTTTACGAAAGGGGTTAATGTATCGAACAATCTCTAGACTGACGACCCGTGGCTGTGTCTGCTCCCCCTTTGAAAACCACACATTTGACCACTTATGTTATTCTATGGATTATACAATGGGATACAGTACAACATATTTATTATCAATATTACTTTGCCACTTTGAGTTAAATTAAGCTTTTATTCGAACTGGCCAGAAAAACAAAAATGTTTACTTCCTAAAATGTTGAATTAATCATTTTAATCTACCTTCTGGAAGGTTGTAGGACACATTTTAGAATATGCAGCTTCCGGGTTGAATATGTCTGCTTAAAAACCACCAACGCACAATGGAGGTACTTAGATTACACACACAACAACATCCGCTGTTCCTCTAGCTGCTCTTCCACGTGGACAACGGAGCTGGGCGGATTACGGCGGCGCACACGCCTGAGGGCGAAGGCTTCTGCGACGGCCGGTGGCACTCCGTCACCGCCAAGAAGCTCCGCCACAGGGTGGAGCTGCTGGTCGACGACCACCAGAGCCAAGCGGAGAGCCCCAACGCACGCTCCAACACCTGTGACACAAACGACCCCATCTACGTCGGAGGATATCCGGGTACGAATGCCTTCCAACGCACGCCATTAAGATGAAACGCGTTAACACATAGGCATTGTTCTCCGATCAAAACTAGAGCAACTTTAAACACGCGTTACGCTGTGAAACGTCACCGTTTTATTTTTCCCTCAGACGGAGTTCGCCAGGCAGCTCTCTCGACCAGGACTTCCTTCAAAGGTTGTTTGCGGAACCTGAAGATCACCAAAGCTTCTAAGACCATGGAAGTGCAGTTCAACAAGGCTCTCGAGATTAAAGGAGTCCAGCCTCTCTCCTGTCCTGCGGCAGCGGCCTAACCGGCGCCACAGAGCTCCCTTTGTTGTTTGCCCAATACATTACGGTCTTGGTCTTTGAACCTGCACTGGGCACAATGTTTGGATCAATGAGTAAAACACAACTTATTTTGTGCAGGTGTGGGGTCCAAAAAGTAGGGGATATCTGCATCACAGGGGCTCCAGATGTCAAAATACTTCCTTTCAAAAACAGTTTTTATTCAATTAGGGTTTTTTTTGTGATCAAATATTTTATTGGTTTTTGAGATATGCACATGCAGAAGAAAAGATGTACACATCGTACGTATTCAAAGGTACTCAGACAAAAGACATACAAATACAAAATAAAGAATATATAGAGAAATACGGGTAGACGTGCACAAATCTGCACACATTAACATGTATATGCACATACCTGCATACCCCAATGCATACTTCAATTAGTTAAGCAAGAGTTGGGCGGTACAGAGGTTTTGCGCTCGTGTCTCAGAATTAGTGCCCGACGCTCTCCCATCGAGGCTGTAGCCAAACTAACAGGCAAAGTTACCCGGGTCAGTTTTCAATAAGAAAACCTTTTCTTCAAAGTTCTTCCTCACATCTGCAGTCTGAGACTATGTCCAGCGTACGATTGGTCAGTTTCAAATTGAGAACAAACGGTTTTAAAATGTGTTTTTTTGTCCGCTATGCAATGTTCATGTTACAGGTGCTCACCGTATTCAAGAGAATTACATTCTGTGATATGCGAGAGCTTTACATCGGATTTGTTCTTCAGTGGAGTTCCTCAGAGGTTGAGCAAGGCATCTTGAATCTTTCAGTTACATAATTTTACCCTCGTTGCGTAAGCTTCTTTGGAAGAAGGGAAAAATCAAAATTTTAAAGATTGTGTGTTTTCTACACGCGTCCTTCATAAACCTCGTTCCCTGAGATGTTGAGAAAATCTAAATCATTTGTTCACTTATTTCATATCACCACACATGTCAACCTTGTTCAGACATCCAAATGTCCTCTACTTATTTCATAACCTTTTTATCCAGACAATTACACGTGGAGCCAACCTGATAAACCCAATGACATGAATACGCTTCGTCAAATAATGTGTTCGTTGTTTGGGAGAAAACTATTTTATCGATTGTTACAGTGACACTTTACTGGTGCTTCAATATACAGGATGGAGAGTAATGATCAGAGTTTATGGTGCAATATTCCTTTAACATTCCACACTTCTATCAATTGATTTGATTGCCATCATTGAACATAGTCATACAAGCGTGTTGCTTTTCTGTGATTTTAAGGAACACGGTTTCTCTCGGACACTAACGGTGGTGCATGTTCTGCGTGGTGTGGCTGGAAATACTTCAGCAGCAGTTTCTAAAAATATATTCTTTGATCGCAGCAAACATTGTCCTGTCGTTCTTTGAAACTTTAGATGAGATTAATTATGTTGAAATGTATTATTGGGAAAAAATAGAAAACTCATCTGAACCAGAAGGATGTGTCAGGATCCCGTCTGGGATCGCTACTCGACACTGAAGGACATCTTTAAAGCAAATTATTTGTTGGATATATTCTCCTCAATAAGTAATAAGACTGATAATTCATTAGCCCTGCTGCTTGTTCACTGGCCGTCCACTAGATGGCAGTACAGACCTTTTTCACATGATAAACTGGGTGCAGACTTCCTGGATTACCGTCCACTGTTCCTGTAAATTTCATGTATCAATAACTCAGTGACTAGAGTTTGTCAACCACATTCAATAATTTTCATTTTAAATTGTTGATTGAAAAAATTATTATGTGTGCTTGTCATCCTGATTTGATTAAGTATTTCTTCTGTCCCCTAATTACCACGAGGGAACATTGAGACAGCGTCTGCAGGGTCAGAGTGTTGATGGCTGAGGACACTTCTAAGGCGATGACCAAACACAATGTACCATCAGAACACTGGAGATGGGCCTCTATACACCCGTGTAGATATTTCATTAAAAACTAGACATTTCCACCTCGAATATTCATTTACCACAACAATGTATAGAGTATATTTCTAAATAATTTAATGTCATCTTCATTGGAAAAAAAAAAATTAGAGCACTTTTCTTTGAAAAATGAAGTTCTTCTTTTCCAAGTGACTAAACATTTGAACTATAGTGTATATATAAATCCTTATATCTCAACTCTTGATAAAACATTTTATTAAATCACATAAACTTCTTGAATCTCACAGACAAGATTTTAGAGACAAATGTCCCAGCATTGCTGTTCCAGATGCACTAGAGGGCGGTGTGAGACCACAAAGAGCAACTATGTCCCTTGTACATGGAACCAACATTCAAAGTTGAAAAATTATCTCTTTGGCAAATATCTTTCTGGAAACATCCCATTTCCCCATTTACTGATATGTAAATAAAACGGATGAAATGACAGGTCGGATCCATCTTTGTTGTGCATCTTTTATTATCGTAGACCTTGTTATATAAGGTGGAGAATGGCCAGTCCACCCACACCTTGTGCCTGAAGTGGAATGTTCTGAAGATATATATCAGATCGCTCATTAAAGCACTTTGTCAGGTTCATTTTCCCATACTGTGATGTCCCTAAAACAGACCCCCACCACACAAACCCATTTAATTTCACCACTTTCCAGGAGAAAATACACAAATTCACCGTTTCAAGTAGTAATTAGGATAAAATGAGGCATTCATTTAAATAACACATTGTGATTAGTGACCCAATACTGGACACATCGAGGTTGTTCATCTTGTCGTCGCACATGGGCAGATGTGAAAGTCGTTAAGGTGGTGCACTCCACCTGCTCCACCAGTAACGCAGACAGTCTGAAGGTTGAGGTGAAGTTCAGCTCAAGAGTTTCCTCTTCATTCAGAGCTCGATACAGCATGAACCCAAGTCTTTGTCATTCAAGCATTCCATGTTAATATTACTGAAAGTAAAGCGATAGCCCCTGAAACTACCGTATTAATACGAGTGTAGATAGTAGACAAAATAACTGGGGAGAGCCAGCAAAGCCGTAGAGTAGAAACCTCCCAAGAAGAGCAGCATTGGTAATCCTCTACGGTGTGACAGCACTGTCCTGGTGTCAGGTCTGGTGACTTATTGCATGCCGTCGGTCCTCTTGAACGGATCCAGGGTCAGTTTCAAACGTGGATGTCGGTCCAGTCCGGTGGTCGAGGCCTTTTGGGAGCCATCGCCCGTGTCCCACAGCCACACCCAAACCCCCCGGGGGCCTTTTCCTGCCCCCCCCCCCCCCCGGGTTAAGCAGCTATTCGGGGTATGGCTGCCCCTACTCCTCATCCAGGACTCGTCAGGACGACAGCAAGAGGCCCGTCAGTCGCTTGCCCGTCAGTGACTTGCCCTGGTAGGAAGCAGAGAGATCGAGGGGGGTGAAGGCGATGGCTGTTAAGAGCTTTGATGACTGTGGAAGGAAAACTGAAAAGAAATTAAAAGATGGAAAAACATGCATCAAAACTCCAAAAAAAAGGATGATGGACAACAAATGATGGCAAAAGCAGCGATGTAAAGGAAAATAAATGGTGGATTTCAAGAACGATAATGTAAACATGAATGCAAACACAATGCCTGACAGAAGCTACATGATGAAGCGAGTAGTGGAGCAGAGAGGTAGCTCGAGTTTTACACCTCAAAATAAACATGTATCCTTAAATTGTGGACTAGCCGACGCAAGTGTTGGAGCTCATCGAGTCGCCACGGTGACGGTCGCACAACGGGCCTTCTCCAGTCACCATGACTCTCGTGTGTAACGCTGCGCCGTAGATACTCTGGCCCCATTAGGACTGCGTTAATGGAAGAACTGGGAGGAAACAAGTGTTCGGGGATCCTTCACCCACGAGCTTCCTCATGGGAGTTGCCGTGATTCACCGTAAAGAACCGCTGGTCAGCAGCTCATTTAAGCATCGACATTCACGCGGTGCTTTGCATTGAGCGTTTACGGCTGGATGTGAGCGTGTAGAACGGGAGGCGAGTCTGAGTCACTGTCATACGATATCAAATCCAAAACTTCATGTCGTGCAATGAATGCTGTTCAAGAGTTGGAGGCAGCGAGACACTCACCACACTGCGGGTGAACTTCTCCAGGGAGGTGCGGCGGCCCTGCTCCACCTCGGGCTGGAGGGTTGGAGACAAGTTCAACATGTTCAAGACCAAAAAAACATGAATGTTCTCCAGAATGGATTATAGTGTTATTACACACACACACTGTCTTTCCACAATCCTGCTTCATCGGTGAGTGTGAATAATTCCAGTGAATCAGCCCGAAGACGTATCGTTGATGCCCATTTACACAGCGACCTCCGTGAGATTACTCCAATAACACTCGACTGATTTTATGGCAATACTATGACTTTTTTACATCACATTTTTCACAGATAAAAATTAAATAAAATGTTGCATTTATTGCTAAAGCTGAAGATTGTCAGTTAAGGGGCAGAGACGACAAAGGGTCGAGACTAATAGTGTCATACTATGATTATTTTAATGACACGCATGTCATGCCACATACAAAACGAGCGCAACACGTTGTATTAAGTGAACGCTATGAAGCATAATAGAAGACTCATTTTTTACAGATGGTGAACCCATCATTTATAAAGTGTGGAACAATGCTTTATAAAAGATTAAGTGTTTACTCAAACTTAACTGATGCTTCAGTTGGTGTATAGCGTTACCAGCATGTTATAGTAAAACACTGAGGGGGACTATTCTGGAGAACAAGGGCTCTTATTTTGCTAATTTAAGTACATTTTGCTGATGATACTACATCAGGGTTTTGAATGCAGGACTTCTAGTCAAATGGTGCATTTTCTCAATGTAGTCCTTTTATTTAAGTAAAGGATCCACATTTAACTTATAATTCTCCCACCACTGGTACAATCATACAGATGTACATAGAAATTAACTTGTGAATAAATGACAACACGCGTACCTTCTTCTTGGCCAGGTCCTGGTACACGTTGGAGCGCAGGAAGCGCGTGTAGCTGTCACTCTTCATCAGCTTGTAGATGTGGTCCTGAAAGAGGCGGTAAGAGGCAGAGAGACGTTCATCAGACCTGGTTTGAGATAGCTATCTATATATGTATACAGTATATATATATATGAATAATTTGTTTACGGTGATAATTCTTCACATAAACAAAAAAATGTATTTCACTAAATCAGAAGTGGCTAAAGAAGAGGAGGTCTTTCTGCATCTAAACAGGTATCAATCGGCCTTGTCCCTTTCCTCAAAGTTCCCTTGATGGGGTGCTGTCCGGGTCAGGATCGAGGAAGAATTAGTGCCTCCAAGACCGATTACTACAACGAGCCCCTTTAGAAGATCTGACAATGAAATGTGGGAGTAAAAATGGCAGAAGACGGATAATAGAATAGTTGTTCACGTAAAGGTCAATCTCACTTAGTATACATTATTAAACTGGGCCCAAAGTAGATTAGCTCCACTAAATCTAAGGGAGAGCGACACCTGCTGGAGATGGAGGGGAACAGAGTTCACACACTGAAGAAACGAGCGCTATGGAGGATGAGATTCTCCTCTTGAATAAACTGTTCCAAGGACGGTTGATTTAGTCTCTAGCTGTGTGTATTCTGCTTCTGTTTCCAGACAGCATCATTATGAATGAACGCATGAGGTCATGGGTCCATCTGGATATGAAAACAGGATGTAGAGTAATATTGACACTGGAAATTCTCACCGATGTGGTTTAAAACCAGTTTAAAGTTTTTGCTGAGCTATTCATTTCTCTTTTAAATTCCATTTGTGTATTTACAGACAAAAAACATCTCCCTCCCTCGCTCAACCTTTTAGCTGACGGGTGGGAACACACATGTGGCTGTTGAATCACAAAAATAAACTCGGCATGGTATTTTAAGTACATGGATTATTTTCATGCTCTCTTGTATTGTAAAGGTCAGTTGTGTATATATTGATATTCCTGTGTCTGGGGGAGGGAGTTAGAGGTGATTTAAAGTGTTTAATTTAAATTGGGAATGTTAAACCTGCAGCATCCACGATAAGGAAATACTTTATGTGACAATATTCCCGTTGTTGCATCTCCAGAGAAGTCTGTCATGATAACGTTTGACTGGGTAAATCACTGATGATCAAATCGAATTTGAGTGCAACAACTGGTGGAGGAGGCTGGGATACGTTTGGCTGAACACTCTGAACTACCGCTCCTTCCCGCCTCTCGTCGTCTCACCTGCGCGTCCTCATAGCAGTATTGACTGGGGTCCTTCAGGTTCTGGCTCGTGCGTTCGTAGCTGTGCGAGTCCAGGTTGATGGAGCTGGGTGCTCCCTCCGCCAGAAACTCGGCCCAAATGTCCTCCGCTCTCTGGGCAACGTCCTTCTGGGGCATCCTCTTCAGGCCCTGCACGGCCAACCAGAACCTGCAAGGCAGATCAAATCCCCCTCAGATCTTCATTTATCTTAAAGAGTGTCTAAACAACCTGATCATGTCAAACAACGCAAACCATTTATTGTTTGTGCCAATTTATATGCAAGAGATTAAGCACTTTCACACAGTGTTCAACAATCTTGACATTTAAGATTCAGTTTTCAGTGAAGTATCCATAAATATGAGTGCAAGTTTAGAGTATTTTACTAGTTTCCAAAGAAAATTCAGAAACCATTAAATAAAAACTCTTATATAAAGCCGTGTCAGTTGGATGGGACGATAAAAAAAGAACTTAAAGAAAATAAAAATAAAACATTTTCACAAGATTTTTAAGGCATTCTTTTATAAGACTGACTGGGTTGTTTTGGGACATCCAGACTTTTAAATACCCAGCATAAGAGTCGTTATAAAGGAAAGCAGACAATACACTGTGTTGCATATAAGAGGCAGCAGAGAGACACAGGCGGACTGCCTCCAATATTAGTTGTGTATCTATATTGATCTGCAGACTGGTTCAGAGATAATATTGAGAGAGACACTCTGGGCTCTGCTTGTCACTCGCTGTCACTCTCCCTCAGTGCGTTTACAAAAGCTCCCTCATGAAAGCAAAAGAAATTAAAGGTCAGAAACAAAGATGCGAGGAGACTGGTAGCCAAGAGGTGAGAACTGATACGGGTGGACGCTCTCCGTCATGCACGTGTGTCCTCATTTAGCTCGGAGGCATCAATGAGCTGCAGCTCATCTCAGTTCATTCCCAGACTCGATGGTTCCCAACACATCTCTAGTCTCCTCTGCTGTTAGAGACGGTCACTCACAGCTCTGTGGCATAAAACTCAGAAAGCAATGTACTTTAAAATTGATGTATGCAGCTCAACATGATATTTGTTCCTACTTTTATGAATTGTGTGTTTATGACATTTTCATTTCTGTGAACGGCACTTTGTCTTCTTTGTGTGTTCAAGGTGCAGAGAGATCTCCTGGACTGGGACCAGGGAAACATTTCACTCGTGGTTTGTCTCTTCCTGTGTTTACAGAGTGCAAGTGGGTTGAAATGGTAGGGTGGAACAATAAGGATGCCAAAGAGAAATCCGTCTGTTCTGGCTATTTCCAGAGCAGTGGAAGCTTTTGAATAACGGTTTTACTCTCGTCACAATGTCACAGGGAGAAAAGCACAAAGTGAGATTATACAGCCGTATTTTTACATGGAACAAACTTCAAATCAGCAAAAGGAGTTTCTCTGAAGCTGAATACATTTTCCCTTTCCGCCACACTCTTTACAAAATAACAAACAAACATTTTGGAAATGAGCATTACATATTCTCGAGCGCTCACCGCAGGTTTTCTGAGCTAAACTCCGACTCCAGGAACTTTAGGAAGAGCTCCTGTCCTGCCGGGTCCTTCAGGGCCTCCTCCAGAGAGAAACCCCACTTCTTCACCCGCTGCTGACTGGGCTCCTTACTGGAAGGAGGGGAAGAAGCAGAGAAAGAAAGACAGAGCAAATTTGAACCTGAAGTTTCTGTAGAGTTGTAAAGATATTTAAAGGAAATGGTGGAGAAACTCAGTGGCTGACATGAATTTAGAGGACGGGATATGACTGAGAACTACAGTGCAATCAATTGTGAAAAAGGGCTGATGTTGACGTGAGATGCGCGTCAGGAAGGCTGCGCATTACGCCAACAGTCATTTGAAAATCACTTTCAATCTCGAAGGGAATGTACTTCTCCCATCCTACAATTAATAATTTCAGCTGAATTATTAAACTACATTAGTCACGATGATTATACGTCTGCTCTAATCAACTCGGAACAGGCCGGAGCTCAGGACAACTCGCTGAGCGCTGTGACTGCTATTACTGCAGAGCGCTACCTTTCTCAAAGGATAACCAATTATTTTACATTGGTGGATTATTTGATTTGGATTGAATGTGAAAACTGAATGACTGAACTTCATTCACCAATTTATATAAAGGCTTCCCGATAAATACCCCGTGCTGCCGTTAAATCACTCTCGATTCTACAACAGTGATGCGTTTATTGAACCAGAGCCATCGTCTTTTATTCCTTATCAAAACCTACATAACCCCGAAAATACACTGTACATTCTAAACATCGATTATCTATTATAATATCTGACTGATGTGTGACCAGATAAACCATCACATGAGGGCGTCTTCACTGGCTATGGAAGTGAGACTGCTCTGGTTTATGGTCTCATACCTGGCCTCCAGATCCCAGATGGAGGGGTCGTCGCTGGTCCAGGGGTTAGACGGGTCCAGTGTCGACACAAACGGGTCGTAGTCCACGTACTGCTCAGTGTAGCTTATCAGACTGACACATGGGACAGAGGAAAGGAGAGGTTGAGTTGAGGGTGTAAGGTCAAAGGTCAACATTGCACCCATTTCAAAGGTTTCTATATTCACTCAATCAATATTTCCTCTGTTTACCGGACGTAATTGTGACTTTATTGCGACCTGAAGGTAATGGAGGAGATTATGAATAAACAAATCGTAAGCAGGAGCATCTGTTCTGATGGAAAGCTTCAGACGTGACGCTCCTCTCTCTCTTTGAGTCTTTTGATGCAATAAACAAGAACCGAGAGACGGAGGAGAAGCGAGTGCAGCAGCAGGACTCTGAACACGTTTAAACTGATACTCAAGAATCTACAACTCAAATGGGATTATTTACGACATGTAAGCCACTGTCGCATCCTTCCATGACATAAGACAATATCTGTATTGTAGCTATAACACATTTGAGTACTTCAAAAGTTAAAATATATATTTAACTATGAATAACTTTTTCATTTACATTTTATTGCAATTGAGAATATGGACACAGAAAACATGTTGCACTTTAGTCAGACCACTATTTAGGTTGTAACCATCAGGGATAATGGACCTGAAGGCTTTAATCAGGCCTGGGGAGCTCGTAAAGTAACAGACAGCAACCAAAACGACACATTAACACAACCAAGAAAATGAACTGAAACAAACAAACAGTCAAATAATGGATGCGAGACAAAGACCATGACACAACACAGCGCTTACATGTAATAAGGTCAAACAAAGGAGACCTGAGCTATGAGGTATCAGTGCATTAAGCCACAGCACAAGGCAGAAGAGACTCAGGACCACGGACAGCGACACTCTGAGGTCACCGGCCTTCTTCCTCTGTGCATCCAGCAGCTCATGTTGTCTTCTGAAAGACGCGCCAACACAGCTGAAGGGTATCCAATTAAAGGACTTGTTTTGATGTCTTTTGACTTTACATATTTCCATAAGTGGCAGTGTTGACACATTGGCATCATTATCTCATTTAGACAGCAGTCTAATCTGACTGACAGCTGGACCAGACTAAGCTCCCTAGGACAACAACTACTACGTTATCAATTAGTTAACTCTTCACTGACATCCGTCAGCACGGTGAAACATTTTAACTTCTAAAGCAAATCAGTTTCATTAAAGTAATTACAAGAATGCCACCGGAAATCTTTTCAATTCCGGTGCAGCGCCTTGCTGAATCCTTTGTTTTTACAGACGCCTTCAACAAGTGGCTTATGGCAACAGGTTGGACTCTTAGTACTACTATGACAGATAAAATAACTGTAAACAAAGTACGATTTTAGAAGAGCAGAGAGAACATATTCTTTAAAAGGTTTTCCATCCACCAGATTAGATCATGAAAGAGAAGTTGGAGACAGAAATGCTTTGTGGGAACTGCAAAAATAAGGTGAGGCAGCTCTTATTGTTCTCTGTTCAATGGGCTGTCGCATGAATGGGAGTGACTCGAGGTTGACCTGTGCCTTGCCCTTTGACCCCTATAAGGGCATGACATCCAAAGAGCAACCAGAACCTCCTACAGCCGTGAACCGAACCCATTCAGCCCCAAACATAAAGGACAACATCACCGATGCTGTGGAGTTTAAACTCATCATACTTGCACTCCAATACCAAATGCCACACATCACCTCCATCTGCCACTGCTCGAACAGATAGAATACAAGGAGGTCAGAGCACGAGTTGTCTGGTTATAAATGGTCAGAGACCTCACAGCAGACAGCTGGAGTCTCCTTCTCAGCCAACATGGTGTATGGATTAAAAAAAATAAAGGTTAGACATGCTCTTTATGATGCGCTGTAGAGTAGAGTTTCCTTCACTGTACCTTTCAGCAACTTTAGACATCTTCATACGGTGACGGTCTACCTGGGTGTTCAGGAATAAGATCTGGAAGAGATGAACGGAGTCCGTGTTTGTTTACGCTGGTTTTGTACAGAAGAAAATAAAATGGTGATCTTGAATTTGGTAACATGCAGCAATCAAGTATCTTAGTATCGCTATAACAAACAGACCACGTTTGAGTTGGCAACCTCAGTGGTAGTGCTAGTGCTCCCGTTTCTCATCATTAAGATACATTTCCCCATAAGCCAGTTGCATCTTGTTGTTTTTGGTCATCTTGTTGTGGTGAACAACAATCTCTCTTAGTTCTAAGAAACATTAGAGTTCCTGTCATATAGCATTAAGTGTAATATGCAGAAAAGAGGCTGTCAATGTCCTCAGTGACGCTTCTGTGGCAATGACGTCACACGCTGGAGGGAACAGTACAAATATATATTTGTCTTTATTTAAATAAGCATTTTACCTCTTTCTGTGCATCCTCCTTGGTGCCTTTCCTGCGGTGGTGCCAGGGAGTGTGTACGGGGGGTGAGCGTGTTCCCTCCTCCACCAAACCGTACACCGACTGGTTTCAAGCAGGATAGATAGAGAGAGACATCGTGTACTTGTGGGTTTCTAGCAGCGCAGATAAAGCATTAAAACAGTCGCTAGGAAAGTCACAATGCACTTGGAAAGATGAACATTGAAATTTAAAACGTATTGCCTGCATGAATGTACACGCCATCAAGAAACTGAGTTGTTATGATTGTGTTATTTGTCAATTTATGTCCACTGAAATTAAAGTAATCTGCATTTTAATGAATTTTTCTTTTTCTAAACGTCGGAAGACCTTCAATAATATCATACCAAAAAGCTTCCCACCCCGTCAGTGGAGCTCATACCTTCTTAACTCTATTGGGGTTCTTCATGCGTCTGCATTTCCTGATGTCCATCTCTGTTGTGTTGACACATCCAGGCTGGAGAAAACAAGCAAAACATAATAATAAGTATTACAGTGGGAAATGGGGATTTTAAATTGTGAATATGGGTGGAAGATGAGGTAGACGGCTCCCAACAGTACATGCACACAGGCTTACCACAGGTCTATGGACGTCCCAGAAGGCTCTCTCCTGACTGTCGAGGATCTTCCTCTCGGTTTTATCCTTTTTCCTGTCGATCCTGCAGATGAGCTCAGTCAGTGTGAGAAACACGGCACGCAGATCTGTACGGCCGTTGAATCAGGATGTGAGGATAAGAAGCGGCGGGGGAAAGCCCGGAGATTATAACGTCCGCGTGCCGATCAGTTTCCAACAATATGGAAGACCATGTGCTCAAAGGTTCGGCACGGCCTGTGCACCAGCTTGTGTAATTGTAATTTGCAAAAAAATAGAAAAAAATACCAAGATCAAGTCATCTTGACAAAAGAACAGAGTTCTGTGTGATGACCGGCATCTTCAGAACCGTTGGTCACAGACCAGGAAGCAATTCTCAAAAAGATGCTGCATGCAACTGGCAGAATCACCATGTCCTACATTCTGGTTTGCAGGTACACGCACAAGTTCATATATATATATAATATTACAGTGTAGTCTGTCAGAAACACTCACTGTTCATGAAATGTCACACTGAGGTTTTATTGTATTGTCTTTTAGCTTAGGTGCGGGTGACATCCCTGCATGCATCAGTTTTATGAGTTGCCGTGGTAACAGCGCACACTTACTTGACCTGGGCCTCAGCCTGCAAGTAGATAAACTCCCACTTCCTGGCAAAGGCTCTCTGCAGCCTGGCTAGGTTCTCCTGTTGGAGAGAAGTAAGAGACACGGATTTGTTGTGATCAAAAGAAACATAACACTTGTTTAAAATTCAAACCAGAGTTTTTAAGCTTCTGAGATAAAATAATCATCGTATATCATCACAGACGCACATGAATCTGACCTTGAGTGTAATTTTATGCCTTGAGCTTGACACAAAAATCACTGAGAAGTATTGATCTGTGTCTGAAGGGAGAATCTAGCACTCACCGCCTCATAATCTGCCAGCTCCAATCTGGTCTTGTTCTGCATGGTCCGCTTGCACAGGTAAATGGCTGCAGGAGGGAAGAGAGCGTCAAAAAACTGGGATTTATCAGTAGGTCTGTACTCATTTCCTTTCACCCATACATCTCTTCCCCTATGCACCTGCCTCACCTCCCATGGTAGGAGAGTATAATCAGTTTTGGCCGCCTGTCCACTCGTGTGTCGCTTTTGTAAAATAAGGTTGAGATGAGGCCCTGAGCCTAAACTCTGTGGTGGTTGGTCCACTCTACAGGGTTAAAGTTGCGCTACCGCTAACAGCTCAGTGCCATTTGTATTTCTATTCAGGTAAAACCTGGTACATAGGTGCGTTTAATCCTATAAAAAAGGAATAGTCATTAAGATTCATTATATCAATCCCATTTTGAGATGTACATACATATACACACACAATATCCATTTTATGTGTTTGCATTCTGTAATTACCTCTAGAAGTCAATCGTTATTGTTGGCGTCTCAAGTGGCGATGCAGGTTTCCTCAGACAAACTTCATTGAAACTCAAAATGCTTGAATAATTTTATCGTTAGCCGGATAAACCACGAGACCGTTTTGAGAAGAAACGTTACCATGTACTCATCCTTTGAATTAAAATAGTTAGTGTAATAGTTATAAATTAAAACAGGACGTTTAATTGTAAGTTTGCCATACAGTTTATATAGTCATATACGACTGGTTAAACGCCACAAACTCATGAAATTGTCACAGTAATTTAAACTTTTCCCAAAGATTAATGTGTATAAGTACCGGCCACTTGTTATTCATAGTTTTCTCATGGTAATCTATTGCATTTTGACCATGTACAAGAAAACTATAGAATGCAAAGGCCTAGGCTGCTGAAATCAGAGCAATTCAACCTTTGCCCAAAGAGTAATGTGTTTGAATAACAAGTGGCTGGTACTTCGTTTCCCCTCACAACAGTCAGTATATGCAAACACATTGCTCCAGCTGCGTCACAGATCCCACATGTTTAATGGAGCAGAAACTGAGACTATTTCTCATAGAGTATAGTTGTTTCTGCAGATAACATTAACATTGTGGGAGTCGAGCTGTGCTCTACATCCAAGCTATAAATATCCACTTGGCGCTACACTAATTTGTTTTCAGTCTTTATTTAATTAGATGTTGCTTGGCGAAGATAAAAAAATGTTTATAAATCATTTCTTAAAGTGCTGTTTGGGATCAAGTTCACTTCAGTTATGAATGGATCAATGTATTGTACCGATTTTGGTTTTAGAGTAGAATGTGCTCAACTTTAGCCTCATGAGCACTTTAAAGCGCTGTGAATTTACCGGTGAAATATTATTAGAGACATTGATACTGATAAACAGTCCTTCATATCGTATGGCTGTCTTTTAGTGCCGTTCACTGGTATTACGCATTTATATTACGAGGATAATACAATTTGATGACAAAGCTTTAATCCTTCAAACATTGGGGAACACATGCATAAAAGATTTATTACAAATGTGTGTGAAAGCATCCCACTTACCATAATCTGTGTTCTCGGGCTCCCAACAGTTGGACGGCCAGAAATACGGGGCCTAACGAGAAAACAAGGGAAAGAGTGAAACGATTCGACTCAACCAGGGGTCACGGCTTCAAGGACCTACAGTCAATGCAGGATGTTGCATGCATCAAAAACATTCCGTCACCTGGAGGGGTGCCGATCCCCTTTGGGAGAGACCGCGTGACGCACCAGTGCAATGCAAACATGTTCGACTGTATTGAACCGATTCAGAACAGCCGACGACTAAAACTCGTGTCCTCGTGAGACGTCCTGAGGAACGCCGAGGCGTGGGAGTGCTGCAGCAACGCAAGTGAGTAGCGATGAAAGCTGCTAAATAAACAATGGGAAGGCAGAATAATAATAAAGCCAACAGCTGGTGATCGGATCGTTACTCGACGGAGCTCGCAGGGTTCGAGTCGGTTGAGGAACCATCTTCAGTCGTTTCAATGAAGGGAGTTTTTACAGGGTGTTAATAGTTTTGATTTCCCCCGTTTCTCTTCGCCTTGCACTTAGTTTGCCTGGACAATGAAAGGTGATTATCTTTGTGTAGCTTTTCTCCTATGGCGAATGGCCCTCCTCCACCTCCTCTCGACTCTGGAGGAGAACCGGGGTCAGACCTCGGTGACGCGCACTGACGTCTGGCTTAATTAAACTGCTTCTCCAGCTCTGGTGGAGACTCGGACCTCCAGTGAAAAGAAAGGAGGAAGATGCTATACGGATCACTTTTATCTCGCTGGCCGCCTCGCTGTTCCCCACTGAGGAATGTGAAAACATAGTTTCCCGTTTTTAATTCGGAAACTCTGGATAAACCCGACATAATTAATCAGCTACTTTAATGGCACTGTTGCATCGGTGAACAGTCGAGGAGTAAAATGACTTTCTTTGTGTCCCATGATGACTAATTCTAGAGCACTACTCTACGACAGGTTTTTGGTAGCCGCCTACTCAGCGGAAAGCTGGCTTTACTCTCGCTTGATGAATATTTTAACAGATCACCATTCATTTTTAATAGGGTCACAGGATCCCTACACAGGACTGAAGAAGCTGTGGACAGCGGACAGACGTACGTGTGTGTGTGTGTGTGTGTTGTAATTACATTACAGAACAAGTAATCTTCACCGGTTGATTAAAGTCTTTATGAAAAGCAAGTGCCCGAACAATTGGATTAACTTCACTGGACTTTTTGATATCACTCACACTAACGCAGGATTAGTTTGATCTTAGGTCCGTGACAAAAAGGCACGGGCAATTTGCATTTATTGAAGAAAACAATTGTAATCCAATAAAATAAAGTGCGATTATTAGAAAATCAAGCGATTCCAAGAATGGCCTTCTAGTGGAGGCCGTGGCTTTAAGTATTTTAACCATTGAAGCGTTTTCCACTGGCTGAAATGTCCACGAGTGGAGCTTCAACCAGACTTCACACCTGTGCTTTGAGCTACATGCTAAGGTAACCTCACCATGACGATGCCAACACGTCAGTCGTTAGCCGAATGGTAGAGTCTGCTACAAAGTAAAGCTGCTGCTGATGGGAATGTTATTCATTTCCCTGGTATTTGGTCATGAAGTGGATCATTTAAAATGTCGCTAGATGAAGTCAAAGGACTAGATGACAACGTCGATACAAATAAAGCTTTTTTCTACACAGGTATGTTAGTATTTCTTATGGGTAGCAACATTCCCACAATTGTTCTTACATACTTTTTAATGTTGAAACTATACATTGAGAATCTGGAACGCTGCCATGGGATATTTTGCATTGACTGTAAACTAAATCCTTTACTCGTCGCGTTGTAAAATAATCCAGCAAATGACTCAGAATTCAATCCGAGGTCAGAAAATGCAGAATCAGATACCGTCTCATTCCATGTAATGGTAATTATAACAATGTTCAAGAAACCAATAAGTTAGCCTTATTGGCAACATTTGATATTCCACTCAGTATCAGGTGACGAGAGAAGTTCACCAAAGAGTCAATTACCAATTCCATAAGTCCCAACCGACTCTGTAACCCTCTTAGCCGAGACGCACCCAAAAGAAAATGTTCAGAGAACCATCGTCGTGCTCGCCGTCAGTCTTGAACCATCTACACCGAGAGGACGAGTTCCGATAGCAAGAGTAGCCGCTGCAGCCTCCCTCTGTCTTCATCAGCTCTTGCTCACCTGAAAGCGGAAGAAAGTGCCGTCATCTTTGAGGGCGAGGACGTGGTCCGAGATTGGGAAGAAGTACCCCTGGGCTGCAATGAGGCTCCCGAGGTGCACGGCCTCAGCTGCGACAGGAAGAGAACACCGATCACTGTGGGCGCCTACGACCATCAATATCAGCTCACAACCATCTTCCATAGCCTGTTGTATTCTTGTTAATCGAATATGAACTTCAGCTATAAGATACAGCACTGAGGTGGTTTGACTGGGGATGTTCATGATGACTCATGGACTCAGTCCAGGCTGTGGGCTGTTGCTCCAACGATAACCCGTGCTCTCCCATCACGCCTCTGGTCAGCTCCACGAAACACATTCACGACTGAATGGAGCCGTTTGTTAAAACCTGCATTTTTTTAAATTTCCCTGCCGATTCTGTCGTTTCTGCACCGTATTCGTCAGTTTTAAACTTGTGAATACGTAATCTGAGTCTGAAGATAAAATGTAAGGCGGACTGCAAAGATATTCTATGTATTTATAACTATTAGGTTTCTAAAATATAACATTGAACAGATTTATGCCTGTAAGACCCCCCCCCCCCCCCCCCCCACCCAGAGTCTGATCCTTCATAAACTAGACAGCTGTGATAAACTCCTACCTCCTGTTATCTCAACATTAAAATATATATACCTCATATACACATAGGTGGAACTCATGTGATATTTACATGAAATAGTGAATAAAGCTCTGTAGTTTGTTGTCATGGTAGGCTGTTGCCTTTAACATACATTATATTCAGCACTGCGGTCTTCAGTGTTAGCAGCATCATTTGTCAAAACCTACCTGCATCATCCATGCACAGGTTCTTCATCAGCCACTGTACGATATCTGTGCCTAAATCGGGTCAGACAGGAACACAAATTATGATTATACAGCGTATGGATACACATCTGGTAGAGATAGGGTCATTTAAGAAATAGAACCATATTTAGAGCTACATGTAAATGTGTAAAGTCTTTCCCATTACTTATCCCTTTCAAAATAAAGGGATAAGACAAGTTTACTAAAATGAACTGTGTCATAAACTTAAAAACTGCATTTGAAATATTAAGAGGATATTCAATCTTTAAACTAAAATACCTGCAAGCCAAATTTAAGAAATAATTTCAAAATAAGAGAATCCAATGACAAATAAATAAATATTCTCACCGCTTCAACTCAAGCAGTCTCAACTCTCACTGCTCAAATTTAAAATGATTAATTTAAGATACGATTTTTTTTTTTAAATGATTAATTTAAGATACGATTTTTTTTTTAAATGTTCAGTGGAGTTAGACTTTAATCTCATCTGTGCTTTCCCCCTCTGCTTTCTCTGAATCCCGAGGGAGGTGGTGATTAATTCTTCACCATTCATTAATTTCTTGCCCTCGGCTCTCTGCGCCAACCATACGAGCTGCTGTTCTGCACATCCATCCGCTGCCGTCGTAATTGTGTTAATTGATTATGCATTTTCCATAAGTGCAAGGACTGGGAGAGTGAAGAAGAATGTTAATAGCCTTTCTTTGTTTCCATCATTTGTTAGGGGTGTGTCAAAGCCTCCCACTGTGGCTCCAGACTTCAGAGTGATTTAGATCATCACAACAACAACCAGCTGACTGCCATCCCCAACAGAGGTACAACCGGCTTATGAGGTTATTCTTTTTCTATTTTAAATGTCTTACGCATGTTTCTCATTAATGCAGTTAAACACTTCGACACCTACAGCCGGTTGGAGGTTGATTGCCTTGCTTAAGGGCACCTTGACGGTAGAAGAACAGCACTATTAATTACATTTCCACACTCACTTTCAAACATTTAATCCTATGTTGTCCTTCCACTTTCACAAGCAATTATATCTGTTGGGAGACAATCCTGGCCAGAAAAACAGCAGCTTGCTTGTTTGATAAAAAACCAATGCATATTTTTGAGGAGCCTCCAAATAATTATTACCTTGGAAGCCCTCCAAAACTTCTGCATAATCCAGAGGAGAGGAAATAAATGAAGGCGGGTTTTAACAGTCTACCTTTAGCAGATAAAGAAAACACTAAAGTTCTCGAGCTGATGCAATGCGACGTCTTTGTGAGGAAGGCCAGAAAAACCTCTGTTTGAGTTCAGATTCATTTTCACCATAGTGACAATCTTTCCTTTAACATATTCCCATAGATTCAGACATCTTAACCAAACAACCATATGTGGCAGATCGGAAACCATTCTGGTAAGGTAATCTTGCAGAGCGGGAGGATCCTAAATGACTCATGTGGGTAGTTTTGAAAGGCAGTTTGTAGCTTAAGGTTGAGGACTTGTTGTTTTAGAAGGATTTCATTCGAGAGAACGAGAGGACTGACGAACCAACCCTATAAACACGATCCACCAAGAGGACTGGGAGATGGTCTCCTCAGGGCCCCCTTTTGACTCGTGTGCAACCGTTTGCACAGTGCAGGGTCTGCCCATCTTTAACATCTTCTCCCTCTTACCTGTAACAACACTGGGGATTTTGGTCATGAAGCTTTTCACCGTCCTGATGGCCACGCCCTCCGTCTCATCCTGGATAAGAGTGACAACGTCTTCAATCTGCAGAGGCCGGCAGGCCAAGAGGACAAAGACAGAAAGGGAAAAGCAGATCCTGTTATATTCAGATTGAAGACCACACATGCAGAAGCTGACCCGTGTGAAGAAGCTCATCTGTGTACCTCCACACAAAATGTGGGTGCTTTAATTTAAGCACAAACAGATGCAAAGTTTTTCAGATTGTCTGATGTACCAAATAATTTGATTAATTTAACCATGAAATACTAATGTGTTACATGCTATCAAATGAGCAATTTAACCTCCTGGAAAAAACAATTCATTTGGAGTGGTTAGCTCATGCTTCGCTAGCGCTTCTCCCATCACTAATTTCTCATTGGTTTATCTTCAAGATTGATCCGTCACTCTTGCCCAGAACCTGGTTTTATAAGGAAATGCATCCCATTTCGTGGAGCCTTTACACGTACAAAATATAAAAGCACATTTGCTACAACAGCATAAAGTGAAAGTAAATCTCAAAACTGACAGGAGATTATTTGGTACAAGCAGAAGATGAAGTTCATCTGGATCAGAACGTGCCATTGGCCTTGTGTACAGATAATAATCTAAAAACACCCACTCTGCACTGTAGTAGCCAGATCTGTTGTTTTGATTAAAATGTTGACACCCCATCTCTGCACAGACGCTTCCTTGTTTGTGTCAGCGAGTGGGATGTGAGAAGTTCATCACTCTGCAGAAAGCTTACTCAAAGCTACCACAGATTTCAGCACATGTATAAAAAGAAAGAGTGGTACGGGGGCTACACGCGTTTCTACACCTGGACCATGAAAGCGATCACATTGAAGATACAAACTACAGCATGTGCACAGCCACTGGATGCACAGACAAGAAAAACACTTTTAAAACCAATGCACAGAAAGGCTGTCCATCACACGGGAGTCATGGGAGGTTTAGTTGCAGGCAACAGGCTCCACATGCCGTGTGCATTTTCTTGGCCCTTTTAGCTTCGCGAGTATATTTATTATCTAGCCGTCGGTGGAGAACAATTTTCGCAGGCACCCACACTGGGTCAAAGCTTACATGACTAATTCCACAAAAGACTTTCACACACACTACTTAAAGTACATGCAGTGCTTCAGATACACACTGTACATGCTATGGTGTAAAACTAATAATACTTTTAACTGCTCCATATTTTGAAGCTTGCTCATATTACTAAGAATATATACAGCAGAGGAACCTCAACGAGGAAATACAGGATGAAGGCGAGACAACAGAAGAGAAATTAAGTCACAAAATCACCACATTAGTTTTGCTCCGTGTATTTTGCACAGCTTGTCGAATGTGTCCTTTGCCCTCTAGCTACCACAGCGTGACCTCCAGTAGGTTTCTTGGAAATGTCACGATTCTTTGGTTTCATGATTACCATCTAATACATTTATAAAACACCACTTGGACTTATTTCCACTGTTGTCCTGGTATTTTCTCGTCAACAAACCCTAACGGGGATGGACACCGGCATTGGCCTAAAATACACTGGAGATTAAGGACTAAGCAAAATAAGAAGAAAGCTCAAGAGGCACATCTCATTCACCTCCAGAGACGAGACGTTCCCCACCGACATTCAAACTGAGGAGCCTTCTGCTCTACATCTCTGGCCATCAGTCTTTTCCCACCCGGGTCATGTTCTTTTTAAAGAAACTGGTCCTAGCCGTCTCCCATAAGCACGGGCACAGGCAGCGTCGGGCTCCACATGAGAATCAATATAATAAAACGATTCTAACAAGAGCGAGATGGCGTGTGGAGACAGCTGCTCAAATGACTTTCATGGTTTCCACTGTCACGAACAATTCACTGCTGCCCCACCAACCAAATGGGTAATCACGACAGGTTTATTACAGACGACAGTCGGCTGAAACATTTTAGGAAAAGGAAAGACTAAATTGCCGCCTGGATGTCTGATCATAAAATGCTGCACATTTATTTTTTTTATCTGGAGAGTAGTACAATACAATGTCATGACTTAATAGGCATCAGGGGAGGTTTTCTTTCACATGGATACAAGTAGAGTAATAGTTGTGAGATTACTCAGAGACATGTGTGGATCTTTGGAGCGGCGACAGACCATCACATGAGCTCTAATGAAGCAGCCATACTTCCTGCTGAGAGGAAATGTCAGCTATGGCCCAGAGGATGTCTGCGCAAGGATAACTGGGTAACACATGAGAGAAAAGAAGATATTGACAGGCCGGAATTTGGTTTGATGCATCGATGAGTTATGTTTTTTATTTTTTGAAGGTGGGAGATTACTCAATAACTGAATTGTAAAGCATTACAACTACTTTACAATGGTGCATCAGTCTCAACCATGGTACGTTTTTTTTGTTTACTAGCTGTATGGTTTCAAATTGATTGGTCATAATTGACATACCTTGGAGAGCGAGCTCAAATATATCTGGGAAGAGAAGCATTGCAATCCATTCACTGATTAATTTAGATTTCTGGGGAGGCAAAGTATGTGATCAGAATGGACATAAGACACCATTCTTCAATTTCTCCTAGGACTGCTTCAGCACATCTGTACATTACCATCACAATGCAGGGCTCAAACGCCACACGGATGGCAACTTGGTCTGTTGTGCTTTAACCGTCACTTGAATACGGAACACGCAGACAGAAAGTCAAGTGACAACAAGGAAAAGAGGAGAGACGGGTGAACCAACGTGCCGATAGCCACACAAACACATTAACAATATGACATTAACCATGTACTTGCATATATCCTCCGATGCAAAGTTGTTCGTGATTGGTGTGGTGGGCGTGGCCTAAGTGTTGAGGCACAGTCAGAAAACCCCAAAATGCATTTGTGCCCTTGCTGCTCCGTCTAAGAGCGATCATGCTTACGAAATCATAAAAGTGATGTTCATTTTGGAAAAATATCTTGCTACAGAGGTTATTTTCTGCAATAATCACAAACTCAATGGAATAATAATAAGCTTAAAATAAATACAATGTCCTGCAGGTAAATACCTGACAAATACAAATGACTGACCCTAGATCTGTTAATGGTGGCGACCATATGCACCGACTTCCTGCCAACTCAACGGCATTTTGCCCTTAAATAATCTTTTGGGGTTGGCATGATAAAAGTATACCTATGGCAATCAGTGACGTTACTAGTAACACTATACCATACATATCGACAATAACAAGTGTCTTATGTTCATGAATGAAGCTCAGACCCATTTAAATAATACAAGTGGTTAAAAGTAGCTATACACAATTAAACTTGGGAAATAAATAAAGCTGAATTTTGTCTCAACTTCTGGGTGTAAAATAGATTAAAAGAAGCTCAATCTGCATTCTAGGTCAATGTCATGCACATATCTTTTTATATAGCACGTTTATTTTAAAATCTGACATGATGCGTCTGAGGACTCATTATTTACACATCCCAGTAGGCCAGCATGCTGCATTTTATACCACAAACTTTACCAACATTTGATATGCAACTAAAAATAACTTAATTATGATCCCTTGAAATGGAAAGCAGTTCATTTCAGTAGGAGATCTTATAATATGGTGTTCTAAGCAGAAAGGTTGAGCGCCATGTTGCTGCTAGCGTTATTTCACCCTCCCACACACATTAAAGTTAGGAAAGTAATGTCATATTTCTG
Organism: Pseudoliparis swirei; assembly: GCF_029220125.1. Taxonomy (NCBI): domain Eukaryota; kingdom Metazoa; phylum Chordata; class Actinopteri; order Perciformes; family Liparidae; genus Pseudoliparis; species Pseudoliparis swirei. The sequence continues at coordinate 15,120,200 of NC_079399.1, read as the reverse complement.
ATCTTAATAATCCAACTCACTCTACATAAACACGATAATGTTTTTTTTTAACTGTCAAATGAGTACGAACCACCAAATAACTGCAACTACTGTTGCGTTTGCTGATGCATTTAACATGAGCCGACCTGATCAAGGGAATGCGTATGAATAGCATGACATTTTAAGGACATGATATTTTAGGCTTTTAATGTGTCCTTTTATGCCGAGCTAATAAGAAAGTAAAGTTAGTTTTAGGCAACAACAAAAAATTCTGTGTTAGTTTGATGCATCCAGCTCTATTTATGCTACATCACTTGCTGAGCAGAGCATATATACGCCTATACATTTAACCTGCAGTCAGTCTAACCTACATGGCGTATAGTGATACTCATGTTACTGCACACTTATCGTTCTCCATTTGGTGATTAGTCGCTCGCTCTACATGTCCAATTGTTCTTTCAGAGGTTTTAAATTCACTGGTGTCAAAGGCAAATTGGATAAATATTCAGTTGTTAGTTCTAGCTAAATAGAGTGTTTCAGCCATAGTGTGGTCTAAAGAACCAGAGTGTTTTAGTCGTGGTTTAATAATGTAAGCCCTCATTTGGTCCTGGTTCATTAGCACAGCACAGCTTGAACAATGCGGCAGTAAAGTGATACGTCTCTGGAGTTGTGCCCCAGGCTCTGCACAGAGACAGAGGAGTGAGCAGTGTGTGGAAGGAGATTTGTATCAACGCTTGTGTGTGTAGGTGTATGAATACTGTGCGTGTCATCTCGGGTAATCGTTCTTCTGAGAACAAACTCTCCCCTCAGTCGGGCAACGTTCTTCCCTCCAGCGCCCGAATCCCACAGCTGCCGCACTGCTACCGATATCACATGGATCTTTGCAGAGTCGATCACAATGAGGCGAAGATTAGGCTGCCAGGAGGCCATTCTTGGGATAACTCCTTTTTTGCATTTTAATCCTATCCAGTATTCTGCTATATCCCATACGGCTAAGGAGTATCGCATTGTAATCTTATTTGCAATAGTCTGATAAAATGCTCGTCTGGGGCAGTCTCGAATTACATTTTCAGCTACAGGATCATCACACTTGAAGACATGTTTTCATGAGGAATCATGAATGTATATTGAAACATTATGACCCCGATATTATCACTCATTGTAGTACCAGTGCAAGCCAAGATCACGCAATATGCTGCTATATTTTGAAACCCTATGTTAACAATCCAGCTAATGAGTAAACAGGGGTTCTAAATGTGTATTAATGAATTGTTTTTATGAAACTACTACACTTTCTGCGGGGCACCAACATGTAAAATTACAAATCCGGCAAAAAGATAAACATGTGCAGCGTTATCATAATGACAAGTTGTGACAAACAATACTGCACAAAATTGATTGATGAGATTTAAATGGACTCAAAGCAGTCGGTTCTCGACCCCAAGCTTCACAACTTTAAGATTCATTAATTAGAGTAAATTCCTCTATTTCTGTGTCATGACAAGCATTTGGCTTACATGGAAATACAAAACACAACTTCATCTTCCTGTCACTAAATGTAGTATCCCAGAGGAGCCGTTTCCATAAAAGCACAATATTTACAGATTCTCAGAAGAAGCTTCCTCCAGATAACCTGCTGATGTAAATGTGCTGCATGTTAACAGCCAACCCAGCGCATCAGCCACCTTATTTATATGTATATAGGGATCTTACTACACAAAGCATCGCACTGATCACAGCAAAATACAAATCAAATGCATCGTCTGGTTTACACGGAACATTCTCCAAACCAAATAATGTAGCTTTTTGTTATCGAAAAAAAGCCTCACTAGACCAAGAGTTGTAAAACAAAGTGCATACATTTGGACCAAGAACCAATAGTTTTTCAATGATTCCTAAACATTTCCCAATGAGCCTCATGGTTATTGCAAGTCATTTGTATATAAAATGCATTAAAGCTTTGTCATAAAGTTTCCGAGCAAGAACTTAACAGCATTAAAGTTAGATAGCCAGTCTCATGGCGGGAACGCATGTCAATGAATTTCACAGCATTGTCATGCTCGAAAATAATGTTAAGTGCTTTAATGAATCCACTGAGATGCTCTACAGGAATCAACCAGAGTATTAAAGTCTGCCCTGTATCTCACTGTACTGGCTCACTCATAACACTGTACTTTTGTTTGTTTATGCTTCTACGTCATTTGGACCTATTTTGTCATCGATGTCCAAGCGAGACGACGTTAAACAACCGCAAGATATCCTTTTCACACATTCTTTAAAGTTATTCAGTTGACCTTTGGTCAAAGTGTGCCATAATGAATCTTCCTCGCGATGGAAATCGTTTTATAAAGTCCGGGCACTTGCAGTTCACGTACACGCGCCCCCGTAAGACGACTGCAATAAGAGGACGCGGGTAATCCGACATTGAATCTAATATCTCACGCAGGGTATTAGTATTTTATTTTTATTCATGAAGAGGATTAGCATGCTAACCTGGTAAAAGTCAACTTCGTTTCATCGAACTTATTAAATGTTGTGCCGAAATGTAAGTGAGTGTGCATCAGTCACACATTAACACTGTCTCTCACACAGTAAATGAATTGCCATTCATCCAGAGTGGGCGTAATGACTGGAGATGGTGAGGCCGTCCGCCTGCGTTATAAGGGTTTACGTCTGAAGGTCAGACACGATGGCCGTGTGACAGTGACGATGAGTCTCACTGGTTGCAGCACAGTGCACCTGGCAGCAGGGCGTGCGACTGTAAATGGAAGTGTAATGACAGCAGGGCGACTGACAGTCGACCGCCGGAGCATCTCTGCCCGACAGCCGATGACATCCCTGAGCAGTTTATGAGGCCGGTCAGGATCCTGGAGGACGAAATAAAACATCTCGTTTGGTCATCTGAAACAAATCATACCGCTTCTACAACATATAATATAAAAATCCTACTAAAGTGGTTGAGTCAATTTCCAAAACACTCACCCATGGCTCCTGTTCATGTGGCTGATGCAATATTGTATCGCTGAAAAATGAATCCTGACCTATACAAACTCAATTTGGAGGATAAGTTTATTCTTGTTTAAAAATTATTTGACAAGTTTTCAAACCTCGTTTAACTATTGCAAGCTGCCCTGTAAAGCTAAAGCGTCTTTAGAGCAACAGTCAATACTAAGGCCAGTATGCTCGCAAAGAAAATGTAAGGTGTTTGGAAGGCAACCGTTTACCAAAAACACAATTTAAATGTAGCACATCCACATTGGCAAAGTAACACTAAACAAAGTACAGCTGAAGCTGATGGTAATGTCATTCATTTAGCAAGTATTTGGTTATAAATCAATTCTCTCATTTTGATAGTTTATTCCAAGCAGAAAGCAACCTCAGGTTCTATAAAGTTAAGCCAAAGCCTGAAATTTGCATCCACTCTCATTACCAGCAGGGACCAGTCTCCAATTGCAAAAATAAGTCAGATTGTAGTGATGTCTGAGAAAACTGCCCTCCTCCCCTCTTGATTTACTACCTCAGTAAACTTGTTATATCGAGTTTATAGTCTGAAGTGCTAGTTTCAAGGATTGACAAAACTACCATCTCACTTTAAACGTCCATCAGTGACTCCGAGCTGAGCAAGGTATGCTGCCTCGTCGGGCAGCGGTGGAAGAACTCCCAAGACTTCCTCAGCTCAGCGGATCACAAACTGCGCGACGCACTGGGGGCAGCAGGTGAGGCTCGGGAGTCACATCCAGCCCCCAGACCATCGGTACTGGCGCCCCTCCAGGGACGTGTGCTCTGGCCTCAGCTGGTCTAGACAAATAACGTCATCTCCGGAGACCAGTCTGTGATCCGTGTTCAATTTGCAAGCAACAAAAAGGCCGTCAGCGTTATCCCTCAACAGTGGGGAGATGACAGTAAAGTGTATTTATATTACACTCGTCAGAGAAAGTGTCACAAAGTGCAGTAGTCATAACAATTTGTCGATAATGGGGGCCAAAACATGTGAGTTAAAAGAGCAAGGTACAATACAAAGTAAAAGATGGTGCAATAAAATAAATAAAGATAAAAAGCAGGCAATAAAATACTCAAATTAACCAAACGCCAGTGTAAAGCGGTATATTTTGAGATAGTTTAAAATGATAGTCGACTTCAGAAGGAGCCCCCTTATAGTGATACCAATCACCATTCTGGAAGCATTCAAGGATCCAGCATCTCGCAGGTCCTCAAGTGGACCGACCGACACCATCAGGAAACAAATGCCCAGAAGATGATTTTTTTCTGCACCATTTCAACCTCCCTCAATAATCTTCAATGTTCTAGTCTGTTCCATTCATGACCGTTGACTCTTTCTAGTGTCACCTGGCCTTAATGCTGTTAGATAGAAAATTAGATTGCTCAATGGAGCACCAGAACCCATTTGGGTTTCAGTTTGAGCATGCACCCTTCATAACATGCTTTAATATTCATCCGTTAGAATATCAGCGTGACTCCACACCGCCGAGCCGACCAAACCAAACTCGTTAAGACCAAAGAGGAAATTATGAATTCCTGAGGCCGAAAGTGTTGAGGTCAAAGTTCTCCTGATAAAACTCGACGATTGAGTTTTTCATCTGGCAGTGAATTGAGTGGCCAGACAGGAATGTGCTCCAAATACTCCCGGCGGGGCAATAATCAATCCAGACACGATTTCATGGCTTCCAGCGAGGGACAACGGCGCCAACCTCACGTCTCCAAGCCAGGCACATCCATACCTGGCAGAGAGGAATCACAGGGAGAGGCTGTCGGCTCTTCCCGTTCCCCCACGGGAGGCCAGCTTATGATTGCAATTACTTTGTCAAATAACAATATTATATACATTATTGCCCTCATATACAAAAGGTACAAAATGGCCATTTTATTATCATCATCTTCATCACCACGGCCGTCAATGATGTTAAATGCATCTTGACACGTTTCTGTATAATTTGGCTCCCACAGATAAAAGGATCCAGACCACTGAGATAATAATTCTGTTTGTGGAATAGCTGAGCTCAGTTTGAGATTAATCAGCTGACTTCTTGGACTTTTTTTGCATAATGGCCAAGACGCATCGCTCTGAAGGAGAAGTTCTTTCTTTTGCTCTTTTATTTTTCTCCCTCACTCTCAAGAATTATCCCTGCACTATGTCGTGCTCAGTCGCTCGTCCAAGCACCGACGAATATGCAGGAACAAAACATGAAAATTGTAAGATTAAAGTTTCGGAGATGTTTACGACTCCTCGGCCGTCTCACAAGGCAGCGGGAGTCGCGGGGGCCAAACAGCTGGTGTTAAACTGGTATTAACAACTCATCTTTACACCATCCGTTAGAAACTATTCTCAGCGATCGCAGGATCTTCAGCCTGCTCTTTTACATCACATCTCTGCTATGGATCTTGAGAACAAGATGGGGTAATCAAAAGCTATTCTGCATACCTTGGTCCTGTGAACAGGCTATTATAATAATCTTCTGTGTGTCAATGTTCAAATGAACTGCAGCTGTGTGGCGATCAGGGACCAGAGAAGAAACTGTCTAAAAGATGTGATTCTTCAGTGCATAAAGCCTGAATCTGCAACTGTAATTGATTTATATTTTGTTTTTAATCTCGTCGCTAAATCCATCTAAATGTCTGTTCATTTCTCCATTTTACGATATCCACAAAGAAAATATAACATCTCACACTAGTCTTTATCGGCACGGTCCAGATTTCCTCCAGGCTCACATTTGGTCACACTTGGCAAGTAAATGCATATTATTTGGATCGTTATCACTGTTAAAATTTACAAAATATCACCTTTAAAGCTGGTCTGTTTTATAAAAGTGAAGTGAAGGTGTATTTGTGTATTGTATGGAAAGGCCTGCACTGCTCTTGCGGCATGCACTACCTTCTGATAATGGACTCTTAGAGTAACGTTAGAGTGTGTGTGCGTTTGTGTCGAGAGACACGAGGACGCCTGTGATCTTACGAGCGAGACTGCAGGTCGGAGGTAGTGATAGTACGACTTCCCCAACAACAAAGCATGCTGTCTACTTAACATCCTCAGAAGTCCAATTAGAGTGGAGAGATCTCTTCACACTCCAACTACCCCACTCACATAGCGCCATAACGCCTTCAATCTTCTTGAATTCCAATTGCTTTCAAAAGAGGGAAAAATTGCGTTCAAGTTATTCTTAACATTTTAAATGCTTATAACTTCACATATTAAGCTCCTAGCATGGACTATTGATATTAAAGGTTTAAAGTCAGTTGTACAATTGTATTTTCTTTACAATAGTCTGAACTCTTCCTGGAATTTCCTGAGTCAGTAACGTGAGACAAGGCTGTAGAAGTCAAGTTAAGAAAATAACAATATCAAGGTTTGTATTAGAAACAAGTTAAATTATCTCTTCCCTGTGTGTCATAAAGGGTTAACTCTAGTTATTGGCTTCCGAGTAAGACAAATACAAATTATTTCTCACCTGCTGGCCTCGGCGGAGGTTGGTTCTCTACGAGTGCCCTTAGTTAAAGACGCATCGTCCTTATAGGGTCACTGAACCAGACTAAAAGTTGTAGTCACACATGCAGCAGGTCACAATGACAACATGCTGATGTTTAGTATAAGATTACAATGTTCAAACTAAATTAGCACGTTGGCCTTCTAAAATAGCTAATTATCACAAAACAAACAGAGTGCACTGCACCAATAGTCAGTGGGGTTCATCCTCTGGGGAACAAGAATACCTCTTCAAAACTATATATGTCAAAGTCCAAGTAGTGGGCAGATTGACTGCCAACATAACCAAATGTTTTATTTTGTTGTCAACTCTTAAATGGTCTTAAATGTGAAAGCCTAGTACATTTGTATTAAATTGAAAAGCAATGTAGAAGAAAGGTTAAAAGTATATATCAATAATCCTTTATCCTTTCCCGTTAAGGACCATTGGTATAAGGTTGCTTGATGAGGCAGTCCCATCAATATTTCCCATCTACATTAGCTAAACATGGCAGTTATGCATCTTGCCCCGTACGGCTTGTGTCTCTCGAGGTTTCAGACATGCCAGAGCATCGCCAGAGCATGGCCTGGGTTCCTCAGGGCCATCATGGCCTGGGGTTACTCAGGGACAGAGATCAGAGTAGGGAGAGTCATTTGTAAACATTGTCGTCGGCTCAGGATCCATCGGCTCAGAACTTCAGCAGCTCCATTTATTGTAACCAATATAGTCCGACAGCCTTTATCTAGGACCAGAGGTCTGTTATCTAGGACCAGAGGTCTGTTACCTCCAACCATAATCAAACAGAGGTCATAAAACACTCATCTGGCATGAAATACCAAATAAACTCAGTAGATATAATTTCTATGAAATGCTCTGATAACCTTTCAACCAAAACAAAGACAGCTTCAGCTGCCAGGGAAGAGAGAAAGCATTAAACCAATAAACCAAGAGACAATTCAATTTGTGGCGTTAGTATTCAAGGTGCATCCACCACAGCACAAGTTTCCTCCAGCTCTGTGGAGAGACCCCCATATTTCAGCCTCGTATCGAGGAGCGTCATCGATTGCTGCGACGGCACCTCAGGAGCTGCAGGCCGGAAAAATAGTGGAGCAGCCATACGTCGCTCTTTCAGCATTCTGCATCCTCCCAGGACTCGTCTATTCATCCTGGCCCCATCTAAGCCAGATCAGTTTTTTCCTGTCAATCTTCCCAATGGCAAAACCAATGGGAAATTCTCATCTGACGTCAGTCGGGTCCCGAGCAGCCATTGCTTTTATGCCATTCTTAAGAGGGAAGCATACAAGTGCATGTTTCGACAGCATGGGGAAAACATTCTGCAAATTACCAACCGAGTGGGGCTCGGGATGCACAACACAGCCAGACAGGAAGTGTTTATCAGGGAGAGAGCTCATGGCGATGCTTCATTTTGACTTTAAAGCACCAGAGGACATGGCCATTTTTTGTAACCCCTTCTGGTCCAATGAAGCAGCAGTTCAGACTGCAGTATCTCTTTAGCTAGTCAAGCCCCTGGTCTCTAAGCAAGCCATGCTGAAATCAACTCAAACTGCAGAAGAAAACTGGCTATACCCTACTCATTAAATTTGAAAAGTCATGACGAAAAGATCTGGGAAGTTTAGGAAGGATATGGCTGAAAAGTGAATGACTTATTTATATTTACAAAGTGAGTGAGTAAAACCAGCAAGTACACACATTTTTGCTCATTGTGAAGCAGAAATGCCATAAACAGAAAATAAATGAAAATAGCAATTGGCTTGAATGTCAAGCTTCATAGACTCTGCTCAATTCATTGCTGCCGAATTTGGCTCGAGCAGTCAAGGAAAGCCATAACGTTGGAAAGTAATTCATTTTCAGTGCAGCAGGGAGGAAGATTAGCAGCCATTCCCAAGCACAAGGAACTCAGGACAGTTATCCCTTAGAGCAGCTGGGAGGTAGACACACACTTTCAGTCTGTGATGCCAAAGTCCACAAAGACGCACACATTGTCCAATTGCTGCTGTGTAAAGCATTTTCTGACAGCGTAAAAAGAAAGGCATGAATGAAAATGTTCTGAAGCACTGGGAAGTGCAGTGTGGAGGTGAAACGAGGAGAAAGGAAGCCAAACGCCTCTTCATCTCAGTTCCAAGGATCTGGAATTCAACACAATATTGAAGTGATCTCAGTAGATTGAGTAATTTCACTCGCTTGTCAAACTATCAATAATTGACTCTTGTGTGCCAAGACTTGCATGCATAGGGAAAAGCATGCATAGGGGAAAGCATGCATACAGCACACATGCACACCATTTCTCATACAGCTGCAGTCATCTCAAAGGATGTCCTGGCAACATGAACAATCCTTATTCAAAAATGTATATCTGTTAAAGAAATCTAACTTCAAGCTCCTGTAAGTCCTTCGATCTTTCTATACATGCATCTCACACATACTCTACAACTGTCATTTTGCCATGGAGCCCATTAGTCTGATGATATTTAAAGGTGGTAAGTGATGAAGTAGAGCTGTGGGAGACCTCTAGTCACTTCTTAGAACTGTTAAAGGCCATTATGATTCAGCTAATGACAGAAAACAAACCTTTGGCCTGTTAATGAGGTGCTAAACCACACACGCAGGGCAGTGACGGCAACATGAAATCGCACTCTGTTGAGAGCACTGCAGCTACAGCTAGTTTAAAGACACTAAAATACCTCGGATGGAAAGTAGTGCGTTGAGTCAGAGACTCGATGGTTCAAATGTAACCGTTTCATTTCTGCTGCCAACTACCCAGAAATACAAAACGGCATTTAATCCTGAATAATGAGTGTAAACATTTAAAGATGTCTCACATGACAAGCTTTTAGATAAATGTGATTTCATGGGTACATTCCCCAAGCCGACCTTACGCAATGGTGCAAGACCAGTGAATATGACTCTGCCTGTGGCTGAAAAACTAGGTTTTGCCAACATGGTTGTTTTGTGCATGAATTATAGGAGGTCACCATTTGCTGCGTGTTTAAGCCCTTTTCAAACCCCTTTGTGGGAGCTTAGACTTTTATTTAATTAGGCGAACAAAAACAAGCTCAATCCTTTGCACCCCGTCACTTTCTAGCATGTCTCATACTTTGGTAGATGGTGGTTGGGACAGACATGGCAGGCAATGAAAACGGTTTCTTTGGGTAATCGGGGAGCAATGATTAAGCCTCGACCAATGCCGACATCTCCATCATGTGGTTCCATGCGAGCCAATTTACAAGTTCTCTGATTTCGTTGAGGAATGCTAATTGAGTGTCAAGTCATACCCTGGATCGTACACTTTGAAGCATTATATGCACAGAACAATCTTCCCTTCCAATAAAGAGAAACGTCTTAACACTTAACCCTGAATTGATCCCTGGAGCTGAATCTACAGTGTATGTAACATGATTATAAGTCGTTTTGGATAAAAGCGTCAGCTAAAATGTAATGTAAAAGTATCATAAATTCTGAGGACCACGTGCATCCAGATGACGTGCCAGTTTGTCCGGAAGCGATAACTTTCTAGTGCTAAAGATTGGTAGTGTCCTCAAAACGATTTCACCAGGCCGCTGATGAGTACGCAAACGTTACAGCCAACATTGTGAGTAACACAATAGATCACAGATCCATGAAGTTTTAATTAGCCCTGTGAACCCCACGGATGAAGCAGCAGCCTCTTTAAAAAAAGGGCCCCCGTCTCTGATTAGTGGTCACACACACACGCATGTGGGCGTTGGTATTCATACACCAAGCATTGCAGCATGCACAAAACAATTGGTGCCATTAGAGCAGAGGTTCTCAAACGGTCACGCCCCACTTCGGAAAGGGAAAGATGTTCGCGCCCCAACAAAACCGGCTGTAGCCTACTGAATTTGAATTGAAATCAAATTTGTGACGATACATTTTCAAATCACTTTATTATAATAGTTATATCTAGCAAAAACAACTACTGGGCAAAAAATAGCTTATTTTGGCTGCAATCAAATCATTTTCTACTGAATCTTTTCAAGATAACGATAAAGTGCAACCTGTGAAAAACTAAGCCAAAACAAGTTCAAATATTTGGTAATAAAAAGTTTTACACTGCATATCTTTTTAAAACAATGTGCAACCTTTGCAAAACAAAACTAGTGCATATATGTGGGAGTCATCATGTTTTATCATTATTATATGATGCGGTGAGCTTTCCACTACACCTTTTAAAACAGTTGCAGGCTTGATACGGCCACTCTAAATTCATGCTCAATGTTGAGCTCTTGTTTTGAAAAGCAGCAGAAAGCCGAGCTCACGGAGATTCTTGGCAAATCGGCAATAATCTTGTCAGTCGGGCATGCGCAGCGTAATCTGTTAACGCGGCAACGTAAACATTTAAATTAAGAACAGGCATTTCGCGCTTTATTTATGAATGACTTGTATGTCAGTGTATTTTGTAATATGTGAAGTTATCAATAAAATAGTTTAGCCTGAAACATTGAAGATGTGATATACAAGATTTGTAGAATGAGTTTCTTAATATCAATCGTTGCACCTGTGCATTCATGCAATAATTCCCTGGCAAGCTTGTGCTCAGTTCATTTTCAGACTTGAAAGTGAGGCCACAAGGCAGAGATGGCACAAAAAACAACAATGACAGACCATTATACTTACTGCGTCAGAAGAAGCTTCTGAATATAAATGTTTAGCAGATAAAATGATGTATTCAATCCCACTAAAAGAGACTAGTGTATCAGATTGTTTCCCGCCCTTATTTTGCTACTTTAAGAGCAGAGGGTGAAGCAAAAGTGGAATGAAGTTGCGTTTAGGTTTCTTCAGTGTGGCATTTGGCTGAAACATGCGCTTTTGGCTTTTCAGCTTCCAGAGATTAAATATGATATCAAGCACTGGAGGTGACTTGCTGTTGGGAATTTCTCCCCATCAACACCCTGCCTGACAAAAAAAGATGGTCATTATGGGGCAATGACAACCTTATCCATTTGTACTTTAATTAAGTCCTATTGAACCGCCAGCCGTTTCATCATTGGCTGATCTGCTGCGTCACACTGGGCCGGCCGCAGCCAGAGGTCTTCAGTCTTTATTGATTGCCCTTAATGGCCCAGTGACACAACACACTTGTCATCATTTCCAGCACATCCACAATCTGACATAATTGCTTTGGAAGGACCACCATGAAAGCCATCTGTGACGCCTCTAAAAATGACAAAACCAAGGAATGTATGAACTGAATATATTGTTACCATCGTAACTTTTTTTGAGCAATTAAATATATCTCTTGTGATATACAAAAGGTGCCTAATATTTCTATACTGAAATAATATCAGCATTATAATTATTATAACTGATGATTTTTTTAGTTGCCCCCTCAGGACTCTGTGCCCAACGCACAGCACGTAGTGCGCATTATGGGAGCGGCGGCACTGCTCTCGCTGCAACATCTTGATTGTTATCTTTGATCGGGACTTGTCCTTTAACTCCCACGTAAAGCAAATCTCAAGGAGTTATGGACAAAGTAATAGAATGAGCCAATTTCAGATTTCCTGTCAAGTGCCATTAACCTACACAATAATGCAGACTCCATCTTCATCACAATATATCAAGAGAGTCGTCATCCCTCCATCCCGTCTCTGCCTCGGTTCAGCGATGCCATCAGTTTCCAAAAAGACGTCTCTATTCTTGGCGAGCGGCCACTACCAGTTCCAATATGTCAACTTATTCCTTTTGAATTCTGAAAAGGTGGAGAGTGATGAGAAAGGAGCCAATTGGAGCCGTTAGATTTAGAGAAGGAAAGACAAAGTGTTCTGTCCAATTAATAATATAAACCTTTTCAGCAAATTACCTCATTACATTTTTTAAAAACTAAATAAGAATGTGAAATCTCCCAACCGCCATTACCTTAGACAAATTAAAAGCTCATATCTGTATCATACAGTATGATGAACGAACAAGTTGAAGCCCAGTGTGTGAATGACTCACCCACAGGAATACAATTAGCAATTATTTGACAGCTGTGAGGGAAAGTATGGAGAGATCCTTGAAACACTGGAGATTATACGTCATCATCTCGGGGGCCATTACGGTAATGCGCCATTAGCAGAGCTTATTGTAATGAATGCTGAAATAAAAGCATGTGCCTTATTGAGACCCTTTTTCCACAGCCAATCCAAATAAATATAACAAAAAATGCTTTACGGGGCAATTCAGTTGAAGTAATGGAGGTTATCCTCACAAATACCCCTCCCAGGCAGAAACATGAAATGCCTCCTACACAACTGCAATTTGCTCAGAAAGGCCAGAGCTCAGTGCTGCCTCCAATGCATCGGCCCTGCAGCAGCTTGAGGTTAATTGCTTGAAGTCAATGGCACTTAAGCAAGGTGAGGTGGCAGTGAAAGTAGCAACCAACAAGTAAACATCACCGTCGTGCAGTGAACAGCAACCACTGCTGGTCAGGGTTTCATTTCAAACTTCCAGAGAGCTTGCCACCTCATAAATTAAAAGAGTCAAGTCTCGATCGAAATTCACAAGTTATTTCAGACCCAAATTCATTTTAAACAAATCGATACTGTACGAGCTGCAAATATCGCCGATATAAGCGTTCTAGAGCCCTGTGCATCCTTGCTCCTTTCATACGGTACCTGCAAGTTTCCTGTGACTCAGACTAATGTGTGTATCCAGCCCACAGCATAACATCTAATGTATGTAGGAGTAAGAGCTGCAATTACTCTGGAGCTCTTCTCAAGCAACACAAGTGCATTTCCACCTGATGCAATTAAAGCTAATTATCAGATATCATTAAAAGATTATTATTTATTTAATGAGTTCATTGAATTGATAATTATATATTGTTAATTTCTGCCATTTTCCACTAGATTTGGTCTGAACCTGCCATCAAAATAGACGAGGAAAATTTATTTGAGTACAATACACTCCGAGTCTCCTACATCCACTGAATCACATTTCTTTTTTTCAGTTTCTTTTTCTATAATAATTTGGGTGTATTTAAGATGAGTTTGAAGTTGGAGGTATAGATCACTATGTTAATGTAAAATCAGTTTGACAAACAAGGATAAATTACCTCCAAAACAGCCCCTTTCGCCTCTTTAAAAAGTGATTACCATTACCTAGCCCAAATGGCAACATTTATTGAATCAACTCCCCCGCCTCCTGCAGACTAAAATGTCTCATCTCCTGCTCCCAATCTATTCACGTGCCCTGCACTTCGCATCAGACTCCCTCTGGCGCTCCTCGCCAAGCTGCATTTCTCCTCGACTTGTGAAACAGCCTCTCTCCGAGGCAGCGGAATGACTGTGACAAGGGAGGTGGCTTTGAAATGAGTTTTCCATAATGAGGCGGGTGGTGGGCTTGTGGTTCCCTAATGGTATCTGTTACAATGAAACATAAATTAGGATGTCTATGTTCTCTCGCGGTGACCCACGAGACTCAGAGCAGGTTGGGAGGATGCGATTGTGGTGGGTAACAGGGAAATGATTATAGAGAGACATTCAGGTCGTGGATAAAAGAAAACGACAAGTCCATCGTTGCCCCAAGAACAAACAACCATGTATGCACTTCACAAGCATGCAACCTTTCCCCACATGCAAGGTATGTTGCAAGGTGTAACAATCTAATACTATTACTTAATTTGTCAAGAGCATGCGTCAATTGCGGTAAAAAGCTGAATGATTCACCTTTTATTCCCCATTGATTCTCTGAGCCAATTCCCCAGATGAATCACGGTGGCAGTCCGCTTACTATGAATCCCGTCATGCCTTGCAGGGTTTTGAGAAGCAGCACAAAGCCATGCGTCTTATACACTATTTGTGTGCATATAGTAATCTTAAATTTATGAGTTCAGATACCAGACACTTCATTGTGTTCCTTGTACTTTGAGATATGGCCAATGGGACTGCCGTTTCCCAAAAATATCATGGAGAATATACCAAAACGCAGGAGTCTCATGTGATAAAAGACTAGATGTAGTATGATAAGAAACTTCCTGTTCAGCTAAAAGGTTTGATACATTTTGAAGCGAACACATCCACTCAATGAAATCTTTAATTCTAGTTCAAGGCACCCAATATAAACATTGAGATCAACTGAACTCAGGCAGCTGAGGAAATTTAAAGTTTCCCAGAGGATCCTTCAGTCCTTCTACTCTGGAGCTGTAGAGAGCGTCCTGACAGGAAGCATCACAGCCTGGTTTGGCAACTGCTCCGCTCAGGACAGGAAGGCTCTGCAGAGAGTAGTGCATTCGGCTTAACGCACTATTGGAACTACACTCCCCACCCTGCAGGACTTGTACACCAGGAGGTGCAGAACCAGAGCCGGCAGGATCATGAAGGATCCTCACCACCCCAACAACAGACTGTTTCAGCTGCTGCGGTCAGGCAGGCGCCTCCGTAGTCACGCTGCAAGAACAGAGAGACTGAGACGGAGTTTCTTTCCTCAGGCCATCAGGACTGTGAACTCCGACCTCACCAGGACCCCCACATAGACCCACACAACTGCCCCTCTTAGGCACACACACACACACTTACTGTAAATATTGTGTTGTTTTTTATTGTAAATAGTGTGTACTTGTTGCCCTTGCACATTCCTGCTGAGCATTGCCACTTTCATTTCACTGCACACCGTGTGTGTATGTGACAAATAAAACATCTTGAATCTTGACAGCGTATTACACTCCAACCTAGAGCAACTTCCCACCCTAAAAAGAAACCGTAATTATTAAGTTAGAGTACTAACATGAAAGTAAAGGCTTCCCTACGGGAAAAAAAAGACTATTTCTCCAAGCAGCAGTTTTTAACCGACCTACTGACCCTCTCCAGTTAATCAACGTTGTGTTTCATGGAAGAAGCCCGGCTCCAAGGATTTCATATATCCATAAATAATTCATTATTCAACATTAAGTTGTTTTTGTGCCAGCACAGTGGCAACTAGTGGTGTTATCCTGAACACTAACAAGTGAAGCTATCCGAGTGAATACTTTAATACTCCCAACGAACCCAGAGGCTCAAAGTGTTGGCTTAGTCAGCCTCACATCTTTCCTTAGAGGGTAGACTCATAATGAGCAACATCCACAAACGTATCTCGGCTAGATGAGAAGATCTAACATCTAGGGTCTACTGAGGTCTCAAACACCACCATTAGCAAACCTGGAACCTAAAGTATAGTAAAACATATATAGAAAGGGCCAAATCACATTTTAATGGCCTTACTATTTAACCTCTATGGACTGCCCAAAAAAAAGAAATGGTGTGGCTGTTCACCACTGCCAGGAAAGAAGATTGTAAGTAAGTAAGTACAAGTTTATTTATATAGCGCCCTTCGCAGTACGAATACAGAGTGCTTTACAATAAAAACAGTAAAAACAGTACAACATCATCATGTTAAGCATAGCAGCAAGGTGCAGAAGCCAGTGCTACATTACAAATTGCGGGTGCATTACCTCCAGTACACAAGACTTTTGAGCAGTCACAAACGCAGTAGAAGAAACCAACAAACAGTAAATTGACCCCATTTGGGTCCCTAGTCAAAATTATTCCCCAAGTGGCTATTACTGTAACCACGACAACATGGGTCATCAAACCTTAATCCAATGACCTTGTTCACATGGACTCGTGAGAAACCTGGTTTCAATCCAAGAAACTCTTCCAGAGTGTTGATATCAAGATTATCCAACCTAGGAACAGTAACTGAGGGAGGAAGGACCATTGACTGAAAGAAGTGGACATAATATTTGTAACGTCACCGGTTTGACACTTTGCCGTAGCCATCTTGGATTAGGACCATCGCCATTTTGCTCCCAGTAAATGAAAGTTACCATGTTTGAACTGCGGGCAAGTGGCCTAGAGAAGCTGGATACACCACAAGTAAATTGCCAATCAAAAAAAGGGTAGCCTGCCCTAAAGCATTTTCTGCTTTATGGTCTATTTGACCATAATTTTCAAAAATGATCAAGCTGAAATGAAAGACTTTAAAATAGCGATTGAAACCATACAGTGTTATATTACTAAGGTAATATAACAAATGGGGTCAATTTATCATAGACATCCATACAATAGTCGCCTTCTGCTGGCCATTTGAAAGAATGCAAGTTGAAGCTACTTCTGCATTGGCGTCACTTCTCCGAATTGGTCAATTGCATGGCGGGATATCAACAGAGGGATGAAGCATCCAGGTTTAAAGATAAGAGGGAATTTAGAAATGGCCTTTTGCTTTTATGCTACCTAGAATGCTTTGTGATGCAAGCCACTTTATTTTGCACTGTTCTTCACTGCCAACCTTGAGAAAGACAAAGACATGCAAGTGTCTGCACTAATCATCCACCAGTGCTCTTTAGGGCAACAGCCAGGCCTTCTCCACCCAACACTGTTGATTACAGCTCAACCCTGATGGATATTGATCACTCGCTTTCAGTGATATGTTGGTCTAACCATCTGAGGCCCTGCACCGCCTCAACCATTTCAAATATTAACACAAACTTGGCACAGAACAAACTCGTGGAGCAATGCATCAGAGAGTGAGGTGCTCAAAACTTTGGAGAGAAGATCTGGATTTTTGGCCTCCTTCAAATCCAAGTAAGCCTCTCGTATTTCTTTGCAAATGAATCCTCATTCAGTCACTGCTACCAAGATGCAGGCGGATGTATCCCTTCATGTGCATCGTGTGGGTCAAAGGAGAAGAATAAAAATGTAAGCGTTTAATCAACCAAGCCACTGTAGACGGGAGGGAACGCTCTGCTGTGGGAAACACTGAAAGGTTCGGGAGAAAGAAAAGGTTCTCCTGCTTATCTTCCCAAAAACATATGATTGTTTTCCAAATTTGTGTCTTCAAGCAGGAACTTCCACAAATAATCAATACATGGCCAATACGTCTCCAGCGACAGTAAAAATGCAAAGATTGGGATGTTGTTGGACTGAGGCAGCACATTTACAGATTCACTACAAAGCAACAGCAGTTTGCCTGGAGGCTTAGAAGGAAAGCTAAACAAAAGATTACACAGGAGGTAAATTAAGAAAACCGTATTGTCAACTGGGTGTGTATATGATTTGTAGGGGAAGAGCGAGAGAGCGAGCGAGAGAGTGAGCTGTAAAGAAGAAAACATTAAATTGAAATGGAGAGAACCAGCGAGAGACTGGGTTCATACCAGTGAACATGCTTCACGCCATAACAGATCAGCTTGATATAGGAAACCCTCTCCTTGAGGGATAGCGTGACGCCGTTGTCTTAATGGAGCCAAAGGAGCGGGGATCTATCAAATCTTTACTTTGGATTGTCTAAACACCTCCTTCATCTTCTCTTTTTGGCATCAACGAGAATGCCATGTATAGAAAATAGCTGGCGTCTACCTATCCTGACGGATTTATCTGGATCCCGGTCTTTGAGTCATCATCAGACTCAGTTGTTGCTCAGCTATTCTCAAAGGCTCCTTCTTCCCTTGTGCTATCCGTGCACCGTGGCATTGCCGACATCACAGCGGCCATGTGATGGCCATTAGCCGACTATGACAAATAGTCACACTTTGCTCTCATCTTTCATTTCTCTCGCATCCTTTTGTTCCACCCATCTCTTTCTCCCCATTCTAATTAGCCACGTTCTCAAACAACTGAAGCATAGCTGGACAGAATTTGTAGAAAATTGGATAAACAAAGAGCTAATTAATCAAAGCATAACAGAAAAAGACTGCACAACAAAAAAAATTTTTTAAAGCACCTAGTCAAACCTCAAACGGTGGAAACAATGTATTAATAAATGACAGTTTCATGTCATGTACAATAGAGATTTAACAATTACACTGACAATAGTTTCTGCATCCTATGAGTCAAGTGAAAAGTATAACCGAGTAAAGTTCACTGATCAGGGGATCGATGAGTCATGCATGTGAAGCGCAGCTGGTGCAAAGGAGATGCTACACAAGACGCGTCACAGGAAGGATTGGGTGCCGAGGTTGCCACAGCAACCACCCATGCGCAGGTGGGTGAGGTATAATATGTCTATTGTTTTTCTGTCAATTTGCACCCCCACTTCTCTCCACCCCCGATATCTTTTATTTAATTATTGCGAGCAGAGAGAGCTATCCAGAAGGTTTCCTTTCATATTTTGCAGCGTCTCGTCTTCACTGTAAACCCATTGGTACGTTAGGACGGTTTGGACTGGGTTCAGACCGCCTGAACAAAGTTTAGTTCAAATGCAGCTTTAATCCAACAGCAGCACTTCAAACATTTGTTGAATACATTTTTGAACAATGATCTTGTTATTTCGCTGACAAAATGACACATTGTGTTGCTGTCAAGAATTGATTTACAATGTTGCAAAAGGCTTTATAACATGGTGTGCACCAAAGTAGCCTATCATTAAGTTTCACTATATTTATATTAGCTTAATTACAAATAGAATAAAAAGATGAGAAATCATTGGAATATCATTCCATAAGACTGTTGCATTTTATTTATCCTCCAACTTTTTACTAATCCCCATTTGTTAGTTTGTTTTTCATCAAACTTCTGGCATTTAAACATTTGCAAATAAAAAAAATGCTGAAAGGAAATGCTCGTACTGACAGACAAGTTGTCCCACTGCAGCAGTTACAAGATCCAGCGGGATGCATCCTCAGAGCATCACACATTTAAAAAACAAACTATATATGCAGTTTAATAATTTGCTGCCCGACTGTTGGGGAGAACTGGAGTGACAAACTAAAAATAAAAATAAAATGCGAGATAAAAAAATTGTATTGAACAGCCGAGTACATCTGGCTTCCATCACCAAACTGCCATTCAACTCATTTCTGCTGATGCTGCACATTACCATAAACTGTAAAAAGAACCAGTGCAAGCCATTACATAATTATGTCTGGTTTTATGAAGCAGTTACCACATTTATTGAAAGACTGCCCTTCTGGCCAAATATTACGTTTAAAACCAAACATTTTCATCTGAAACTGAAACGTGGCTAAACAGCTGCCAAGCCATTGAGGAAATCCTCCGAAATAAGATAAATTAATTAGATCCACCCTCGCTTCTCACCCGACTACGTCCCTGAAGCAGGCAGCTTGAAATTGATTTTAGAAAAGACAGAGTTAGTGCTATACAATTACCCAAACTGGCTAATCATTCCAAACTTTGCTTTGAGCTGCTTTAAAGTAACCTTTGACAAGCTACACCATATTTTAAAGGTTTAAAATCACTTTTGCTCAATTGAGTTTAGCATAAATCCTTATTTCATTCACAAATTAGTTTAGGTGTAGGTCGTTTCTGTTCCCAATAAATTAGATGTCTTGCAGATGTTAAAGACTAATTATGATCAGGTACCAGCATTAAACTAGATTGAAGGTACGTGAATGAGTTATTATTAAAATTGTAGATGATCTATTCTACACAAGTGTGAGCGTGCATGTGTCGTTATGCATTCATCCCTAGTAGACAGTTTCCAGTCTTACTCCAGTGTATAAATCAAGAGCAAATTCAAGCCGATAAAAATCCTGTGAAGGACGAAGCAGGGAAGGTTTGGGATGGAGGCAGTAGCTCAGACCCTGGGTAACCAAAAACTGCTCTAGAGACCTTTCACAACAGTCGTTCTCCTGCACGTGGGAGACGCGTCAGTTGGTTGCATTCTGCAGCCTCACAGCGAGATGCTGCCAAAACACTGCACCTTTAAGTATTTCAGCACAAAAGTTGACATGCGTGTTTAATAGTGTATCAACTGGTTAGCGCCACACACCATGACTGTCTGGTTAGCACTGTTCTAACCGGGGTGTAGAAGAAAAAGCTTGGCTTTCACCAAGAAAGTAAGATTTTGTACATGCATTGTTCATTTCAAGTCAAGGAAGTTGTTGCTTTTCTTTAGCAATTGATTTGACAAAATAGTGTATGAAGTTTAATCCTGAAGGAATCCCTTTTCCGCATCACTGAACTGAGACAATAATGGAATTACTCTTAACCGTGGACGCAGGCGTGTGACAGCTGATAGGAGCATCGCTCTCAAACATTCTGTTACGATATTGTTATTTTATGTGATGTCTGACGAAGAAAATACATTTTATTTGAATGTGTTTTTGTACGTGAACATTGTCAGGTGTGAATCCAGTTAAATTAAATGTAGACTGTTAAGACGAGGTTTAAAAATTGTTTTAAATTAAGCCTCCCATACATTTTGGGATGTTCTTCTTCTAATTCACAAATTGCCCTTGCATCCATGTATCGGACGTCTTTATCTATATCTGTCAAATTTGAGATGGGGCTAGAGATCGTTTAAACTCCACATGAACCGAGCAGCCGAGTTTCTCTTGGCTCGGGTCCCAGTGGAGCAGAGGTCGGTCTGGCCTACTTCTCACTTGAGGTATTATTCTCTGCCAACACAGACAGAAATTGTACATTAAGAGACAAACGGTGTAGAGGGGTTTCGGGTTTCACGTCACACACACGTGAAAAGATCAGAGCAACCCTGTGTGCTAAACAATGTTCTTTGTACACAAATACTCATATATACACTTAATACTGAACGATCCAAAACATAATTTGGCTTGTAATGGCTTAATTTATATTTGACAGAAATGCAGACATCAAATCCTACCCAATGACAAAGTCAATAAAAATCGATTTAGGCAAAAGATAAAAGATCCAGTTGACACCATGCCATCAAAACTAAAATGATTCATTCAAATTGTCATGCATTACATATTTTCTGGTCATAACCGCCAAAAGATGAAAAAAATACATTATACAAAGACATAAAGATCATAGTCTTCATTAAATGCAGAATGTATGGGGGACTTGTTCAAACCTTAACCAGGAGTTAATAGCCTAAAACACGTTGGTCACAGAACACAAAGCTGCTTCCTACAACTTATCTCTAGCATAAAATATGTGACACATTTTGCCAATGAATACACAGGTAAACAAATGTTTTCTTCCACTGGTCTATGTTTTATGCATCATGTCAATGTGTCGTTTTAGACACTACAGATAATGCAATGTTATTCCACTGTATTGTGTAATGTACTGACTACTGTATGAGCAATTGGCAAAGCAAATCAGCAGCGCTTAATAAAGCAGGGGCAAGTAGTTTATTTTTGGCATCATTGGGCAAAACAAATCTGCATATTGTAATTGAAGTGGTACCGTAGGGGAGGCAGTTCTCAGAAACACTGCCCACCAGACGAGCACAGGCATAAGCACACGTTTCATCCAGCCATCTAACCCGTACGAAGATGAGTCACACTTCAGGCATGAACGAGACGGCAGTTCTATGAGAATTACTGTCCAGTTTTTCCCAAACCTGTGGGCCTTGTCGAATCCCTTTGGGGTGACCGAGGCCTTCTGTGGTTCAAGGCTCTCGTGAGCTAAACCATTAGCAGCATGTTTCAGATCCACGGCCTCCTGCTAACCGTCGGCATGAGCTTTTGCAATCGTGACTGTTTGGCGAGTTGGAAGGCTAAACTAGTTGCACCATCTCTGAAACACTTTGCCGGTATCATCTCTTTTTGATAAGCCAGTCTTCATTTTCTCGGTTGCTTTGCAGTGTAGGAAGTTGTTGCCAGAGCTACAATAGCAGGATAGGCCACCGTTGGATCAGGCGTTCCCATCTGAAGGGCCGTGCAATTGCATTTGAACAGCAAATAGAAAAACCCGTCTGAAATGACCCGTCATTGACGCAAACAAGAGATGTTTGGAACATGAAAGAGGCGGTGCAGAGAACTAGACCACCTCAGTTTGACACTTGTATTGTTTTGTCTACACGCAAGAAATGTACCCTTTTTACCTGTAACTAATAATATTGTGTTTGAGATGACCACGATCTCACTCGTGATTCTCTTATTACAAACAACTTCCTTTTGTCTTGTTTTCCCGTCACAAGCTGAATGTGGCTACCTTCACATTACCTCAGTCCCTTGAGGGTCTCACAATGAACACATTTCTTTTTGTGTCAGTATATTTCCTGCCAAATCCATCCCGATAGTACACAAAAAGAGTCAGGATAAGAGGGTTTGAAATTAATCTGTTGCGTCTACGTTTCATGAAAACTACGGGACTGAAACAGTAAAGCTGCAATGATTTATCAATGGAGCAGAGCGTCGCATGTGGCCACTCACGGTCAGGAATCAAACGCTAGTCATTAACCGGGATGTTAAAACTGAGAAGAGGCGTGCTGAAGACGGGTTGGGGCAAAATGAGACTGCGTGTGGCCCTGCTTCCTTCTCACCCATCAGTTGAGTGAGTGTCGTCCTTTCCATTCCTTGTGTTCATCTGCCTGCGTGTCCATCCCCGCTCTCTAATGGACCCGGGCTACATGCGGTGTGCCTAACAAAAGTTCACATTCATTAGTCATATCCTGCTGCAACCTCTGCTTTACCTCAGCGCTCCCTCAGACACTTGATTAAAGCCCCGATAGGTCTCGCCTACTTCACCAAACACAATCCGGGCCTTGCGCCGTATCTCAATGCCTTCATGTCGGGTCCCTCTGCAGCAGCACAGCCTCACGCTGTAGGTGGCATTCTGGGAGCCTTTAACTTACAATTACCATTTGTATATAAAATGAGTCATCCCGTGTTACCATCGATTCTTGAAGAAAATGTTGTCGCTCTCTTCATGGTGAATTAAGAATCATAAAAGTTGTTTTATACAATGTTCTTATAATGCAGTTATTTAAAATTCAATACTTGTATCCATTGTTCACTGTGGAGGCATGTGGGAAAACAAAGCTTTCTCCAATAAGTCTGGGTAACACCAGGTGAGTGATTGATCTACAAAGTCATTTGTGGTCAACACATCTGTGTAAAAAAATAAGGATATTTAAGTTTAGATAACCCCAAAATTAAACTGTTGACAATAAGCCCTTCATTAGAAATGTCTTTTACTGGAGGCCAAGCACTCGGCCGACAACATCAACTGCAGTAAGTGTCATTTTACATATTGTGTCTCTATCCAATTACCTTTCTACATCACTGTAAACAATGACTGGTCACACTTCCTGACTAGATGGAAAACGTTAGTCGTCAAGAAGCAGCTGGTAACGGACTTAATGAAACTCACCCGTTGACTGTCCATTGTAATGTTATTCATGGGAATATAACGTCTGGGTCGGAAGAATTTTTCCTTTGTTTATTTTGCTGGTTGACAAAGATTTGAAGAACACTCATCTACTCGAGCCTTCTTCTCAACTTGATGGATGGACGAGCTGGTAAATGATCACTTTGACTGTACGTCGTTGAGAAATCCAGAAAAATTGTCTGGATACAAAATTGAGGCAGAAAAAAATGTCAGGAACAAGTTGTTAGCACCATTTGGTTCAGATATTCTTACAATGCCTTAAAATGAATGGGGAGATAATTGAATAGTGTTCAGATGCTGCTGGTAAAAAACATCATATTGTATTTGAAATAATAATAATTCGGCACCTCTGTAGTCAGGACCATCCCGTCACAACTGGAGGATGATAGAGAATCAGTGTGTATCGCCTCATTATTTTAGCGCCGTCTGCTTCGACTGAACAGAGCAGGTGTCGCTGCATTGGGCTGAAGCAGCGCTACAGAGCATTAGCACAACAATGGCTGCAGGTGGATTTATTCATGGCTCAAAATGCTATCAAAATATGAACACCTTTCTGAATACATTCACTTCCACTTGGTAGAATTCTGCTGCTTCCCTCCAACTCCCCGTTTCATAATCGTGTCTGAATGTGGGGAGGATGTGCGCGTTGGTGTGTGTACATGTTCAAGCTAAAATGTTCTTTGTGCAGTTGTAGTCCTTTGATGTGCAGGCCTTTGAAATGTCTGCCAAAATGTGACAAGCGAGGGGAGGTTGCACGACGTCCGATTACACCACAGGAAACACCAGAGTCATTGTTTCCCCAACAAAATGTTAATCCCCATTATACTATGAATATATCTGGGATAGTAATCAGGAATACACAGTTTGCTCTTGGGGCAGGACCACTGTGCGAAGAACAAAAAAACTCAGATAAACGACAGCGTTTTGCCCATGTCCATTATTTTTCATTCATTATGCAATCTGAATACATCTCAAATACAGGAAGCACAATCACACACTAGTCTTAATTCCAGATAATATTCACCAATCTGTGGCTGAATCCAGTGTGTGTGTGTTACACACACTTTCAAATTCCCAAACGCACCTACAAATTGGTTAAGGTCGCTTTAGATTCATATAAACAGGCGGAAATCTGAAGTGTTGACAGACGCATGGCCGGGTGGTTTCCTCTGACACCTGCTGTCTGACAACCAGAGCGTGACACGCTGATGCCTCAATACACTCGTGAAACCAACTGGCTCTCTGCCGTCAGAACAGAGTAAACCAGTAAAGAGCTTACAAGGAACTCTGAAACCACCTTAGACTCGTTCAAGTGCATCTGCTTATAAAGTTGCTCATGCTCCCCTTTGGGCTCTGGTGCTGTGATATGTGCACATGAACTGACACTCAACACTTTTAACACCAACGGTAATCTAATGGTCAGCCTCCGTCTTATTTTATAATCCATATATTCAATCACTGGCAAGCAAGAAAGGACCAAGTCTCATCGGTTTAAGTCAGACTTTGCCAAGGATTAAACACAACATGTTGGGTCTTTGATCTGCTAAAACAGCAAATATTATTTATTTTGCGAGTTGCTCATTATAAATCAGTATTAGCAAATTGGATGAGTGCAGCTGTAAATGTACACTGAGGATTAGTTGGGATTAGAACCGAGTGATGCAGGAACTCAGTGGATACTCGGGATGTCATCATTTCTGAAGGCCCAGGGATTACCCTCTCCAAAGAAGGACTGCTGACACTTCTACACCGCCATCCCCAAATTACGATCCATTACTTTTAATGAAGTACCATTAATTAAATATCTGGGGATTTATCCAAAAATGTGGTGGATTCTAATATCCTCCGTTAGGAGATTCAAACCCTCCATGAACAAAATGTTTTTACGAGAAGTCCAAATCACCCCAATGTCGCTCGCACACTGCTGCCGAGTTTGAGTCTATAACCACGTAACAGACGTTGGAGTCTCACCAGTGTGTGAATACACCAGAGGACGAGCAGAAATTAATGAAATGTCATCCATGTACCCATATGTAAAAGATGATTACAATAAAGTTGACATCTTAAGGTTACGTCACCACAATGCCCCTCATATTTTTTACATTTAAATAACATTTCATCCATTTGGAATACTTGTAACAAGTTCACCTAAAACCAGTTTCTAAAGCAGTCACCAAAGACGCCCCAAAAAAGTTTGCATATATTTCAGGAACACACATTTAGAGCAAAGATCTGCATAAAAACTTGTTTATCCTGCCTTCTTACAATTTAAACTCTAATTAGCGTCTCCATCACCTTGATTTGATTAGCCTGCTGCTCTCTACCTGCTCTGCTGTGATGAGCAGTCCTCAGATCGCTGCGGGCGGCTGCACTGCCGTTCGCTTAATCATTCCCTAAGTGACAAGCAGCATCCACACATAAAAGCAGATTAGTGTTTTTGGTGACACAAAAAACAACTGGTGTGAACATCTTTGGTGCGGACTACGCAGCGGTTCATTTCTCTGGTATGAAGACCATGTGAACCAATCACAGGAAGCCTACCATGTACACATCATTACATTGGTTAATACAGTTTCCTCTCCTGTTGTGGTGGCTTGTGAACCCGTGGCCCATTTGCTTCCACTGAATTTGAAGAATTTATTGTTTATCAGAACACAAAGACAATAAGCCACCACGCAGTACCTCCACCTCACTCCTGCCTCTGGGAGACAAGTTATGAGAGCGATGGTCTGCTTAGTCGTCTCCTGCTGGAGTTCGTGTCGGACCATTTAGACGCAGCCCACTACGCCATTCATTTTCGGTAGTAGGAAAGCACGGTGGCATTGGCAAGCTGGGTAGAGCAACTTACTGCTTCCTCCACAGTCATCACAGCCCAGGAAAGCACATCGCGAGACGAGTGAGAACTTCCTTCTGCTTAACTTCAAGCACGAAAACATGGACGAATTATCAAGCTAACCATCCCACTGTTAAATAGTGAGATGTAACAGCCTCGCTTCATCCCCACAGGGAAGGTAAATACATACATCTAGATGTACAAGGAGTGAACTGTACGACCAATAATAAAAAAGCTGTACCTTTAGTATGGCACTGCACACAGACTGGCCTTTAAATATGATATTATCAGTGTTTAGCAGATTTAAATTCCAAGTGTCATTGAATGTGTTCTTGTAATGCTGTTACACATAATTTCTACTAAAAATCAACTGCTCAGACATTTTTAAAGCAAATGGAATAATCTCCAGCAGGCAATGAAGCAAGGAACAAGAATGAGAATCTATTCAGCCGTTTCCTGCTAAAAGTAAGTAAAGATATTCCTACGTGATCAAATTACCAATCTTGAACCGCAGTATCTGCTCGGATACTGATGCCATCAGGGTTCAGCAGAAAGCTGTGTGTGTGTGTGTGGGGGGGGGTTAGCGAGCTATGATTCATGTTCCAATGAATATCTGTGCCACGTGAAATTGCCTAATAAATATGCACCAGATCGCAGCGACTAGACATAACTGGAATTGTATGGGTGGTAAAGGGGATAAGGAGCTCAACAGCATGACATAAGACGTCACCGTGTGCGTGTGTAGCCGGCGATTCATGTTAACACTAAATACAATTAAATAAAGTCTAAATGTGTTCATTAAATCACACCGACTCGTTTGTATTCCTGCACAGAACATTTAAGAAATATCTTCTATATAAATGTATAGTTTCTCATTTGTCCTTTAAAAAAATAAATTGTAATTCTTATTTGTGTTCATTTAAACACATCAAAAGTTACTTTAGTTTTAAAAGTGTATCTTCAAAGTCACTCTAGACTTCAAGGGAGGGGCAGCTGGCAAGAAAAACAACATCTACCTGAATGAGCACAGAGCTCCTTTTCCCCCCTCAGGAATTCTTTGAAGGTTTTGTGACATTTTCTCAGGGCATTTGCAACATGAAAATATAATAAAATGAACACACTGCAAAGCCGGTGGGAATATCCAACAACAAATAGACGTGTGCTCCGTTTCTCTTTAAAGATTGGTGAGAAAAGAATATTGTTCACATCAGACTGTGCTAAAAGCTTTAGACCCGTTGGTTTATAGCCAGAAACTCACAACTCAAGCTCTGCAGGACACAAGAAATCTAGTCCGCCTCCAATAATCTGTGTACTATACATATTTTAGTTCCAATGTCTCTCGTTTAGATTATATTTTGCAGGATTTTTCCCTGCTGCTAGTGTAATATTTCTCAAGAATATACCTAAATGGTACTGAGAACTAGAGGATTCTTTATGGATGAGCCAATCCATTACTTGATGTAAACAGAGTAAGTAAGCCATTAGTTGTGGACATAATGATAAATGATTATAATCAATATCTTCTCCATTTAGAGATCTGATGTGTCCTACAATACGTGGAGAGAAAGCTCTACACAGAGTCTCACTCATTTCATTTTTATGAGGTGTTTCAGCATTAGGTTGGAGACCAAAATAAAATTAATGTGATTTAATATTACGTTAATTATTTTAACCCTCCTGTTACCTTTAGGGTCAATTTGACCCCATTCAATGTCGGTGTTCTTTGGGGTCAATTTGACCCCAGGCTGTTTTTCACTGTGTCAAACATAAGAAATATCAACTTTTTATATATTTAAAGGGCTATTTAGGTCGTCAACAAACATAAAGTACCTCACACTTAAACTTGGGAAACAATATTAATTCTAATAATTTTCTGGAGGTTTTAATTGCTGGGGTCAAATTGACCCCGAGGGTAAAATATGTTAGTAAATGTAAAGGTAACAGGAGGGTTAAAGATGACCATTTGATATTGCAATAGATTGAATAGTATTTACAAATAAATATAAAAAACCCATATAATTACTATAATATTATGCAACCTGTATCAAACTGAAACGAGAGCAATTAATCTAATCCACCTGCCAATTGTTTAGAAGAACTACGATCTCCTAAAGCGTCAACATGAAAGCGCGGTGCGGAACAAAGAGACCATTGGTTTGGATACTCTTCAAGTTTGACTGATTACGGGGTCAAACATGTGGGTGGTACTAAAGCAAAGGCCATAGGGTCATTGAAATTAAAGGTTAACCCGATAACATCAAGTATAATGTGCTCAAGAAAGTTGTCTGTACGGGTGGACATGTGAGCCCGATGGCGATCCCTTGAAGGAAGCAGGTGGTGCACTCACTCCCAAACAACGAGCGCATCAATAAAGTCGCTTTGTGAGGCCTGAGGCTTTGTACCAGATGGGACAGAGACAGCATGAGACAGACGTCAGACTGATGGTTGAAGTGTGAAATGTGAAACTATATGCTCTGCAAAAAAAATGGCCAGAACATGAAAGTAAAAATTAAATACAAATTTTTTTTTTGCGGCCAACGTCAATGCTCGACTGGTGTTGGCTAACCATAAACACAATCCTTCCCTAACTCTATATCATGACCAGCCTTTAATTTGTACCCTGGCTGCCAACTTTACCACAAGGGTGGCAGATAAGAGTTGTTTTTTAAAGCAATGTCACTTTCTAGGGAAAATTAACAAAATCTGCCTTTGTGACAAAATTCTAAATACTCTGCTGAGCATGTCCTTAAAACCCTCATGCATGTGCAGCAAGGGAAGCATCCAACTACTGTCTCACGGTGGGCTTCCAAACTGAGCTCTCTTCACGGTCCAGCAGCTCAGAGGAATATGGAACAGGCATCTGTATAAACAGCTTGCCAAGTAAACAGGCCTGCAGTTCAAAAGCTTCTATTGTCAGACTGGTGAGACCAGAAGATAATGACAAATTATGCAATAGTGCTGTACACACACACACAGCAGCATACACACATATTCTGCATCCTATTTGTTCCACACCAGATGCTGGCTGACAGGTTTGAACACATGCTGGTGAAATGTGGGCCGACACCCTCCAATCGTGTCTCCTCACCTCAACATTAGCGCACAGTAAACAGCGATGACATCGAACAGTGCTAAACGGTTATTTTTTTCCAGTCAAAGCTGAATCACACTGATTATTTGTGCTCTCCTCCAGTAAAAACTCATCCGATACTTATCAAATATCTCATGCGTGTATTTTCTGCACTTCATTCAGCTGTAATCCTGCGGGATGTGGACGTTTTCTCCAGACAGTTCAAATGCATCGAAAACATTTATAATAACCACTCAAATATGTCTATTAAAAATAACTGCATTCAGCTGGGTTTCTGGTCATATTTCCCATGTACACTAGAGGCATGTGTAGTTTTAATTGATATAAGATACACTGAAATAGACATTTTAATACAGTTAGCAGGTGGTAATTGAGAGCCAGCATTATACATCTGATCCAGATGTGCAACAGAATAGCAGCAACAGCCTCTCCAGCAATATTAATGCTAGAAAAATCTGAGTAACTTGTTTTTAAAATATATTCGAAACAACTTTAGGAACTGCAATTTATCCTAAAAAGTTGTGTTATGTTTCCTAGTATGTAGCGTCTACTGAATGGCCCGACTGGGGTTTCTATCTCTCCTGCTTTTTCCATGGAGAAGTTGCCTTCCCAACAAAATGTAAAACTTAATATAATTGATTGAGATTTGAGCAAACAGGGATTTCCTGCGGCTCGTCCTAAATGTATCGCTGCCTGTCACATAATGCATCGGCTAGATTGTTTAAAAGATGGCTGTTTGTAAGCTTGTTAAAAACTGATATCACAGCCGCGGTTACAGATGAAGTAGCCTTTAACTGTGGAGGAGCTCGTGCTTGATACACTGAGCTCTGATGTAGGAATCAGCATCACTCAAACGTCACAGAGTCAGACTTCATCTTTCTTCACATGTCTCAACCTCTTAATTTTCTCACACAATTATTTTGTTCTTCAGAGTGTATTGCGTGCATTTATAACCACACATATATCCTCAGATCTACAACATAATATGGCTCACAAAAAGAAAAAGTGCACACACTCATGTTTGGATAAATGAAGTTACATTCTGTAGTTTGCAACACTGCATTTGCTTTGACTAATATGCCACAAGTGTATTCATCGCCAGTCAATCTTCGAGAGAGTCAACTTCCTCCAGACACCAACAGTCGTAATCTCTGAATCGTCCCTCAGCTCACACAACAGACAAAAGGCAGCGAGTCCAACCCGTTCAAGGTGAAACACACGGTCATGTTTTGCATTGCTGAAGCACGAGTCCCACAGGGAGGCTCTACCCGAGGCTGCTCCGTCCGTTATGCCGACTCGCGTCTGAGGGGGCTCAAAACACTCAATTTTACACATAAAACGTCCTTTAAAAAGGGGGCGGGGTTAGATGGCCAAAATATTAATTAACGACGCAAGTCTTTTCATACCTTGATTAGGATATAGCATGTTCCAGTAATTAAGTATATACATGGTCTAAATGAAGCAACTACATGGTTTTGTACACTAGTGTAAATGAAATACTTGACAAGAGTATTTGTCCAACCCAATTAAGAATTTACAATTAAATACTATGTTCATCCCACGGGAGGAACTGTATATTTGCTTTTCCCTTGCACCTTTTGTATTCACACATTGAGGTTAGAGGTCAGGCTCAGACACACAGGAACAGAATACCAGGTCCCACACATCTGTGTGGCATTTGCAAACATTAATTTATCATTGCAAAATAAACTGCAGAAACCGCCACAGATCCGGAAGCATCCGTGTAGACGTTTCCTTCTGGTAGTTATTAATCCAGAGATTCTGTCCAGAGGCTTGTGAACCGCTGCTATTGTTCATTATCTCACTTATTTTAACTCAGTTTGCTCCAGGACAACAACAGTGAGGCTCACTTCCTGTCCTGTCCTCCAAATCCAGCAGATTGACTGAAGTAACCTGGCAGTGCCGAGCTAAACACATCAGACAACTTAAAAAATAAAAAATAAACTCTAAATGCTTTTTGTGCATATAAGAAAAACAGTGGCCTTTTGGCAATGTTAACACTTCAGAGACGCTCTCTAGAGTCAGTGTTTGGTTTGTCCCTTGCGGGCTACCGTAGATTGTACACCGGCGGTGCAACATGGCGTTTTAGGTAGAGTATGTACACAGAAATGTAAACTACACACTGGGTCTTTCGCTCCAATTCCATTTTATCTGAAAATCAGCATCTCAATTTAGATTCATTGTTCTAGTTTAAAGTTTAGTGGCAAATCTGCAGCAACATGAAACAACTGACTCAGTGAGAATACACTTGACATATACTGTAGTACGTTGCATTAGTTTCCTGTTTTTTCAGCTTGTAGAAAACTGAAACGTCAGAGCATCCCGATGTAAGAGTGCCATGTTAAAGAAATGCTGGACAACGCCAACTCTTCTGCATAACAGCTCTTTGAAGCTAAAGGGTGCTTGTGGGGATTCAAAGTTTCTCCCTTGATCCTAAAACTCCAACAAGAACAAGTTTACCTTTTCAAAAAGGAAAACCTTGGACTGAGCAGGTATCACTGCAGCTGCCAGAGTTGTATTCATAGTATGTGCGAGTAGGACAATGAACAGGTCATTGAGGTCAAACATATTCCAGACTCTGAACTCTCAACACAAAAATCACACTTTACCACTTTTTATGAATAACAAAATACTTTTAGAAAGCGGCGTTGGGATGTCGCTCCTACCTTTCTGTAGACGATCATGTCGGGGGAGTCATCCTCTGGGTCCACAATGCTCATGGACTTCAAGGACCCTAGAGGTCGGGTCAGTGGTTTGTGGACACTCTGCTTCGGTTTCTCAGACCCGTCAGCAGCCTCGGTCGCCTGCACAGTGCTCTGCTGCTCATCTTCCTCTTCATGCTCCGGCAGCGAAGGCTGATGAGGTGCCTCAGCCATCACTAAAGTCTCCCTTTCAGTTGCCTTCGTAGAGTTATCCTCTCTTCTTAATCGGTGTCAGTCTTCCTCCTCCTTTATGTCTTTAAGGCTCTCTTCAGTGTCTCGGAGCTGCTGTGTGGAGAGAGAGAGAGAGAGAGAGAGAGATGAATTACAACTCACCACTGGTCTGCCATCCCTCCCATCTTTCCTGTTTTCTGTGAGCAGGCACATGATGGATAATATGAGGGCATCATATATTCACCTAGTTTGTGTTTTCTATATTCTTCCTCCTTCGCTGTCACATGACATTGAAGAAACAGGAAAATAGACGATGTTAAAATAATGCACTTTTTTCCATCTGCAGCTTCCTTCTTTTTCCTTATAATCTATGACATGCAGGAGGAACATAACATGCTTATTTGCCATTATAGATTTAAAAAATAACTGCCTTTCAACTGAACTTTTACAAAAAATCATCATGTTTTCTAAACTTATACTTAAATACTACACATAAGGAAAAAAGTAAATCTCAGACATGTTGAGGTGCTCAAACTGTATATATATACTTTTGATTGAAAATGTCCATCTCACTTCAATATAACATTACAGAACAACAAATAACAGAAACACCTGTACAACAAGATATGACCCCATGCAGCAAACGCACCCACACACACGGCATCTAATAACTCAGGCCTATCGGTTCCACTCCGATGGACTGAAAGCTGTCAAAATATTGACGCCTGAGGACAGATGAGCGGAGACAAAATGAGAAAATGAAGAAAAACAGCGGAGAAAAGAGATGAAATTCAGGACAGGAAAAGGCAGTTAGCAGCAAGGAGAGAGGAGAACACAGGAGTCGTTGAAAGAAAGAGATGAGGCTCCACACAGCTCCTCCTGACTCGACAGCCAGCCCTCTCCTTGTCCGACTGAACTGTCCCAGCGCGTTACATCCCAACCATAACTGGGACAATTCCTATCCCTCATCTCTTCAGCTCAAAAAACTGCCTTTCACTTGCTCATTAAAGCAAACTGGTTTCCCTACCGGCTTTATACAACCTCATGAACGTGCAAAATAAGGTCACTTTGGGGCCTTCTCTTGTGTTTCCAGGCAGATTTCACCAGGCACCTTTCAAAAGTCAACATACTCACAATAAAAAGCAGCAGTGCAAGAAGGTCAACGTGGCAGGAAGCTCTCCCCTGGACCTTTTAAACATTTGACAAAAAGGAAACCCAGAGCCTTTAATTATATCAAATAGACCACACCTGTGTCTTGGCGCACAGGTGCTCATGGGAAATGCAGTTCACGGTTGTAGTTCTCAAGTACAAATACACAGGAAACTCCAGAATTTTAACAAAAGCGAAAGAAAACCTAATAAAAAATAATAAAATACAGCACAATCAATCTGGAAAGTCACCATGAAGGGACATGTAAACAGTGCATTCTGTATGCATTGTTTTAATTAAAGAAACATTTGACAATGTATGTTTCTGCAATTAACCTGGCAGGGAACCACAAGCAGCACAAAGACGAGCAACACAGCAGCACTTGGCCTACAATTAGTCTGGTAAAGCCAGAACTTGTGTTTCTTTTCTTCATGTTTCATTAAGTAGTGAACTTTAGAGCAAGCTGCTTCCCCCTGTTGCCAGTCTGTATGCAACACCCACTTTAAAGACCTGAGAGTGATATCAATCCTCTCGTCTTACTCTTGGAAAGGAAGCAAAAAAGGCATGAGAGGGGGAACTAGTCCAACGTTCTTCAGACTGCCTGAAGCTCACAAATTAACAGGTTGTATTTTGTTTATTACATCGGAAAACAAACAGTTATGATATGACAGCAATGTATGACTTTTGAGGAAGTTACACGTTTGCCAGCTAATTCTAAGAAACTAAGTGAATACTCACAAAAACAACCACGTTTCCCAATTATTCTACGTGACACTGTGTCATCAATGGAGTTAAACATCATTTGCTCCAGTTACAAAACTGACTTGTGAGGCTGGCTCTGAATTCTAAGTAGAGCATTCGTCGTTTACGTGTGTGTGTGTGTGTGTGTGTGTGTGTGTGTGTGTGTGTGTGTGTGTGTGTGTGTGTGTGAGTTTGTGTGTGTAAGTGAGTGAGAGAGAGAGAGAGAGACTGAGAGACTATCGGCACAGGCATTTAGCACCATGTCAACTGGTTCTCTAGATCAATACTCTCATCTGCCGGCTGTTAGAGTGCGCATGTTTGAGCCCCAGAGAGCCTCAGGGGGCCGTCATGAGCACAGGAACATGCAGCATGTGCTTGAAGATCCACATTTGAGGAGAGTTTAATGCATTTCTGAATCAATAGCTTTCAACATGCTTCTTCATTATTGTTTAACAGGTATTTCAACTCCGAATGAAAAGAAATGCCTGATTTGTTTTCTCGTAATGCTCAAGTTCACTGTCCCATTGCTCCGCCCCGCTCCTGGAATCACATGGAACCCAAACGCCGGCCGGGGATCAATACTCCGAACATTCGCCCTGACTCTTAATTTTGCATATAAAAGAAAGGTTCAGGTTGAATAAGCCCGTCTGCTCAGCCTAAATCACACAGTGACAGAGTCATTCTGAGGGGCCTCTTCCTTCTGCTCTAAACTACGCTGTGGTCCCCTTGACACACCCACACACACACACACACACACACACACACACACACATCTGATGTAATATCTAATCCTTCTGTCTCATAATGAGGTAAAATAATAATAAGGTAATAGGTATAAGGTAAAAAAAAAACGTGAGGATACGTAAATATCCCAGATGTTTACTGGATTGGGATGGTGAATAGGACACACAGGGTATTAATAGTTGTATGTCACATTTCTAGATGTAATTTACTGCCAAATACTGATGGTAGTATGTAGTGCTGGGGCGTCGTTAGGCTCAGCTGTGGAGGTGTGTGGGGGAGCGGTTCAGGGAACAGGTGCCGGGAAGAGGCCTGATTGGCCTCAGCTGTAGGGAATCAGGGTGATTGTGTCTCTCCCCTATATCAGCTGCAATAGAGATGGAGGGACGGGACTGGAAGAGATCTGTTTAACAATAAACCACTGGGTGGGAGTGCAGGGTGTAGTGGACGACATAGGAAAGAGGAGAGGGTGATGAGGAGGCTAAGGAGCTCTCTCTATGCGATTAAAAAACATAATTCTTGAAAATGTGACTTCTGAAAAAGATGAGACGGTGGACCGTGTTGGTATGTCAGAGGAATACGGGTCAGCGAGTTTGTTTTAAAAAAGGGGGTTAAGAGAGATGAGAGGGGGAAATATTTTGAATGTACTAAAAAGAAACTAAAGAAGGTGCTGTGTGAGTATTTAGAGGCGACACGCTTAATGAAAAGAATATGAGTTAATTGTGTTATTTTTTTGTTTTGATAGATATTTACTTTCAGTAAGAATACGCTCCAGATTAGAGGGTGGCGGTAATGCATCCGAAAGATGTCTGCCAACCGCCATGAAAAGCAACAGAAGAAGAAAAAGAAGAGGAAGGGGACCGGCAGAGCAGAGACATTCATAAAGTATCTCGCCAAACATTACAAGTGTGCTCATTCCTTGTTGCTGGGGGGAGAATGTGACAGGAGTCTTCACATTAAACTATATATTCTGTTTCTGCCACTGTCAAAGAGTCTGTCGAGTATTGTGAAATGTTTGTGTCAGTAATTATGATTAAACTCGCGTGTTGCGACGACACCAGATCAACGACTGGTCGGTGAGAGTAAAACATGTTTTTCATCGTTCACATTTGCTGTGTATTTTTATTCTTTGGTAATGTGAGCGTTTTGGCTGATGCCTTCATCATCGTGTAACTTAGTGTTTTTACTCCTCTCTTACAAAATAATAAAGACACAGCTAGAGGGAACTTAAAGTGTGTTATTTGTCCTCTGAGAGCAGTTTGTTGATATGGACGCCGCAGGTAAATGAGAGCGAGCGCACTGATCCTTCACTGTACTGCACTGATTTCTTCTCAAAATGATCCAATTTTCTCCACAATTTTCGACAATCAAACGATAACTGACACACAGAGAAGCGTTTATTCTTATGAATGTGTCGGGTTGTTATCCTAAGTGAACCGGATTACTCTGAGAGCTTCTTTCTCCTCATCACTTGCTGTGCTGCCAGGAAGTGGTTTCCCTGTGGACCCTCCACAACGCAACACCACCCTATCTTCTACGCTCCGGGCGAGACTGGATGAGGACATCTGGATGTTTTACGCTGAGGGGCGGTTGAAAAAATAAAGGACATCATCAATCCAGCAGGCGGCCATCTTTTATGAACAAATGATAAACGTTCGGGTGAAAAACAAAAAAAGGAACAAACATCCAAAACGGAGCTGTGTGAGCGCTCCTTCGTCAAAATATGTCGTTTGAAGATTGTCGCCAAATCATTTCAATGTCGAATTGATTCTAATATTTCTTAAATCTCAATTTCTCACAGATCCGTTCACTGTGCTTCGCTGCACACAGAGGTACAAGTGGCAGTAATAAAAGGCACAATCCAAAGTGTGATTGTTCAATCATTCCTGGAGTTATCACACCACCTAAAGTGTGTCCATAAGTACTGTCTTTGTGTCTTTGTGTTGTAATGCACTGTGACTGTTGAACATCTCAGTCCAAAACCATGAGCATTGGTTTGCTGCGAACAGCCTCTTCTGGCTTCACATCCTCTAAAAGTGAAACCAGACCAAACTGTGAAGGTCAGACAGACTGAAACCAGCCGAGTCGCTGTGTCTCCAGACGCGTGAACCACGAAGTCCAATCAGAACTGACAGAACAAGGACAACAGACCATCCATTAAACAGGCCACATGGTACTATCCGATCTGATATGGTGGAACAAACATCATAACTTCAGGACGCGAGACCAGAATGAAGCTGACATCTTCAACATGATACAAGTTTTTGATGGATGTTGTGAGAGCATCGACAAATGTCTCTCTGTCTCCAGCAGCTGTCTGTGTTCTCTCCGTCCTCACAGGACCATCCCCAGACAGAGAGAGAGAGTGCAGGATCTCTCTCTCTCTCAAACACACACACACACACACACACACACACACACACACACACACACACACTATCTCTCTCTCTCTTTCTCTCCCTCTCTCAAATACCTAAATGTACATAGATACATAGCATAGCACTGACACACATAACTAAATTGAATTAAAACGCAGTGCCCCTCGAGTGTCACTTAACTAACCAGCCAATCACAGGTGTAATTAATCTCTCCGGCGCGCGCACATGCACATGTCCGACATGTCCAGGACCGTCACCACATCCAGCTGCTGCTTCACTCTGAGGCGAACATCGCGGCGCTGACAGCATCACAGGCATCAAGTAGCGCGTGAGGGCGCCGAGCGCAACAGTCTTCTTTTAGTCTGTATTCTTAAGGCTACCCTCTCTGTCTTCATTTCTTCGTCCCCTCCCTCCCTCTCTTTCTTTCCTTCTGTCGTCCCCTCATCTTTACGCCTTCCATCCTCCTCGCTTACCTCGGCGCTGGCTTCTCTCTCTCGCTTGGAGCTCCGAAGCCAACAAGCGGCTTTACCGACCCACCAGAGCGCTGCACACTGGAGGGAGGGAGGGAGAGAGGGAGAAATGGGAGGGGGGGGGGGGGAGAGAGAGGGAGGGAGGGAGAGAGAGAAGGAAGGTGGAGAGGGAGAGAGAGAGAGAGAGGGAGAGAGATAGGGAGAAAGGGGAGGAGGGAGGGGGGAAAGATGTGGGAAAGATTGTGGGAAGCAGACGCTTCTCTTTACCAATAATATGCAGACGTTGATGTTGTGTGTGTGTGTGTGTGTGTGTGTGTGTGTGTGTGTGGTTGCGTGTGCGTGTGTGTGTGTGTGTGTGTGTGTGTGCACGCTTGCACTGCTAACATTGTGAGGACAAAACCAAACTCAAGGTTCACAGTCACGTCAGCATCATGGCCATGTGAAGTTATTCGGGGCTTTTTTTTGGGAGTAAATCAGCACAATAAACAATAAGTTTGATCAAATAGATTTATAGATTTACTTTCTCACGCACCTCTATAAAACGGATTAGATACACTAATAAGAAACAAGCGTTGGTTGATGATGTGCTTACAAATTCACAAACATCAAATTACATAACTGCCACGCAATCATGAATTTGAGACTTCGGTTCTCTTGAGGTTCCCTTCATCTGGGGCTCACTTCCCATTTGGGTTCCCCCAGAAGCTGGTAGACCACTCACGTTTAGGAATAGGTCTTGGTTTTTGGACATGGGTTATGAAAGAAAGGCTTTTTTCTTTTTTGGGGAGTTTTTCCTGATCCGATGTCAGGCCCTGGGACGGTTGTCGATTGTAAAGCCCAACGAGGCAAATTTGTAATTTGTGATTTTGGACTATACTGAATTGAATTGAATGTAGTGTTTATAATTAGTCTCCAGGGAATCCATATCATTTAATGAAAGGTCGATATGATAAGTAAAAAGGAGAAAATAAAAGTTTTAAATATGAGTAGATGTTATGTTGAATTGCAAGTTTCCAACCTAAATCAAATCTGTGGTGTCACAACATAATTCAACGTAAAAGTAAAATAATTCTGTTCACTAACATTTTGCTAAAATCTGGCAATTTTCTACTGAATTGTTGTACTTTCACCTCTTTAGACCCAAACAGCTGACAAATATAAAAGATATATCTTAAATTAGGTTTGGCTATGACTCACAATAATAACCTGTTACAAATATATATGATATATTAGCTCAAAAGGTTTAAAAAAATAAAGTAGGCTTTAAATGTGCTCAATTTTAAATTAAAAATTAAAATATGGGGAGAGAGAGAGAGAGATCAATGTGGTGCTGCTGCTGTCCACGGTGCTGATCAAATTACACACAGAGGGAGAATGGCTTCATTCTCTGCTCAGGTCGACATTACTTTATCTTGACATAGAAAATAGTTGTTTGCTGCTATATTAATGCGATGAATATCGTATGGAGAACCTTAAATACACAGCAACCCTAGATGTGTGCCTATAAAATAATACAGCAACACTAAATCAGACATGTTGACGCTGATGTAAAGCACTCCATCATTATCTTATTGTCACTTATTCTGAACACACCAACATTGTTGTCTCACTCGTGGCTCGTTCACTCTTCCAAACAAAGACTACATGGCCAGAAAGTGAGGTAACTATGTTACTGCACCATATCACGATGGATCCTTGCCTTGGGATGTGTATGATGGTGCCTAATAGTTCACCTTTTTGGAATCAAACACTGTCGGTGTCACTGAATGTTTTTCCTGTTAACAGTTCACAAATCAGACAGATTTATTTATATCAAAGCGTTGATCTCGTCTATCCGAAAGCGCCCAGGTTCTGTTCCAACACAGCCAGTCTCAAACTGGTTTGAACGACGCACGAATGGGAACGCTGTGTTTGAAAAGCAACCACGAACGCCTAAAACTAAGTTAAAGATACCCTGTGAAAAGAACTCTTTGAATATATTTTCTACTAGAGATCTGTTTGTTGGACCGAATTTATAATTTACTAACAACGTTGGTGAAGTGTTGCATGGTCGTTTTAATTTTTTGTGCTTCCTTATTTATAATTATTATCCTGCTTTAACATTTTTATTTTTCTGTTTCCTTATTTCATCTTGGCCAGATGCATGGTTAATTTGTAATTTATTTTTAGGTTTTATTGTTCTTATGAATTCTTACTTTTGAAGGTTGTATTTCTGTAAAAATACCTAAATAAAATATCAAGTATAAAAAAAAGAAAAGCCTCATGAAAGTATCATGCGATAACATTTAGCCGTGATGCAGGTTAATTTTCCGCACATTCTGACGCCCATGTCTATTATGCATTATGATTGAACATACTTATAATTCACTATAATCTTCTCACAGTATCATGTTTCATGATAATTCATAATTGCTGGTTAATCACTTTTGCAAGGATCATAGTGTGTTCTAATTAGTTGTAATAAATGTCTCAAATTGGCTGCTATCTAATAAATGGGGTAAACGCCAACGTCTCTACCAAGTGAAGCTTTTCCCTTCTCGTCTTTCCTGAGTGAAACTATAACACAAGGTTTTTGTCGTGCAGAGGAAGGCGGTAAACTCTCGAACCCTTTCTCAGCACAACGTTGATTCATTGGTGCTTTGTTTACAAGTTGTCTCATGCAACTTCAATGTGCTCACAAGGTAAATAACCTCGGGATAAAAGAAGTCGTTTTCTCATGACAACAAGTTCATTATTTAATTAGCTCAAGAAAAAGGTGTTTGGCTTAGAAAACAACCAAATGAACCCGTAGTCACAAGACAACAGGAGATCACTTATATAACATTCTGAAATAATATGATTTTGTACTTTAGTGGTATTATATCTCAAATGAATAGAGAAAAACATTTAAAATAGTTGAGACGAATGCAATCACAAGCTTTGATGTAGGAAGGGTAAACGCTCCGGACTCTTCTGCTCATGCAACAAAGCCAACAATCGTTTCTTCTTCTTCTTCAAACCTCTCCTCATGTTCACCTCTTTCCCTGTTTACTCATTCAGTGTAACCTCATCATGTCTCATCTTGAAGAGAAACATTTCCTAATTTCTCAATTTTAACAGAATAATCTCCTCATGTCTCATGTTGAATAGAACAATATTATAATGTCTCATCTTGAATAGAATAATATTATCATGTCTCACGTTGAACAGAATAATCTCATCATGTATCATGATGAACAGAATAATCTCATCATGTCTCATGTTGAACAGAATAATCTCATCATGTCTCATGAACAGAATAATCTCATCGTGTCTCATGTTGAACAGAATAATCTCCCCATGTCTCATGATGAACAGAATAATCTCCTCATGTCTCATGTTGAACAGAATAATCTCATCGTGTCTCATGATGAACAGAATAATCTCCTCATATCTCATGATGAACAGAATAATCTCATTGTGACTCATGATGAACAGAATAATCTCCCTATGTCTCATGGTGAACAGAATAATCTCCTCATGTCTCACGAGGAACAGAATAATCTCATCATATCTCATGATGAACAGGATTATCTCATCGTGACTCATGATGAACAGAATAATCTCCCCATGTCTCATGATGAACAGAATAATATCATCATGTCTCATGATGAACAGAATAATCTCATCATGTCTCATGATGAACAGAATAATCTCCTCATGTCTCATGATGAACAGAATAATCTCATCATGTCTCATTATGAACAGAATAATCTCATCATGTCTCATGATGAACAGAATAATCTCATTGTGTCTCATTATGAACAGAATAATCTCATCATGTCTCATGATGAACAGAATAATCTCCTCATATCTCATGATGAACAGGATTATCTCATCGTGACTCATGATGAACAGAATAATCTCCCCATGTCTCATGATGAACAGAATAATCTCATCGTGACTCATGATGAACAGAATAATCTCCCTATGTCTCATGATGAACAGAATAATCTCCTCATGACTCATGATGAACAGAATAATCTCCCTATGTCTCATGATGAACAGAATAATCTCCTCATGTCTCATGAGGAACAGAATAATCTCATCATATCTCATGATGAACAGGATTATCTCATCGTGACTCATGATGAACAGAATAATCTCCCCATGTCTCATGATGAACAAAATAATCTCATCGTGTCTCATGATGAACAGAATAATCTCATCGTGTCTCATGATAAACAGAATAATCTCATCATGTCTCGTGATGAACAGAATAATCTCATCGTGTCTCATGATGAACAGAATAATCTCATTGTGTCTCATGATGAACAGAATAATCTCCTAGTAGAAGAGGAGCCGGTCTCACAGCTCTACAGTTGATACACATCAAAGCATCTGATGCAACGATGGACTGTGAGAGGAAACTGGCTGCTTGCTGTAGTCAGGCGGGGTTACAGTCTCACTACGTGTGTGTGTGTGTGTGTGTGTATGTGTGTGTGTATCCATTTTACATTAAAGCATGTCAACACACAGCATGTTTGCAGTGGGCAGCATATTCTCACTGCTGGTGCTGGAGACGAGACACCGTCGGTGCCCTAAATCAACGGATCATCCCGGGTTGAGGGAAGCGACACCGCTCTTCAGGAGCAAGTCGTCTCTTTCTTTGTGTTCACTCTCATCTGACGTTTAGTGTGCAAATGGGAAAAGATGTCCGTCATAACGCTCACAAATCAATACATGCACTTACCAACTAACTGTCGTTAAAAACAATGTTGATACTAATGGACCACTCTGGCCTGACAGATTGACGTTCACACACACACAGACACACACACACACACACACACACACACACACATCTACGACAAGCCTCCACTCTGGACTGACTGAATTATTAAGCAACAGTAAACAGGAAGAGAAGATCCCACTGGGAAGTGTGTGTGTGTGTGTGTGTGTGTGTGTGTGTGTGTGTGTAAGTGGGTGGGAGTTGCCCCACATGTGGTGCTGCTTTATAGCTACATGTCTCATGACATGCATTAACACACACATTCACCCAGTGTGCCTGTGTGAATGTGTGTGTTAGCACCACGGAGGGATAACACCGTCTTGGGTTGTGAAACAACCACGAAGAGACAACATTAAACTAAAAAGAGATGCAAAATAAGCAAAAAGAGAAAATAAAAGACCTCAAAGACTCTCAAAACGAGCAAAACAAAACAGATTACCACCATAAAGAGACGCACAACTGCCACAAATATTGTACATAAAGAACAAAAGCTAAACAAAGAGAGACACAACACACCACGAAGAGAAGCACAATGTGCGTGGTGTGTCCCAGGGGTCAGAATCCACCCATGGCTAGCAACGGCTCTGAAAGGGCAAGAGCTGGATAGAGTATAACTGTATAAGAAGTACCGTTAAACAGGATATATTTACTTTAACAGAATTTTAAAGAAGGTACCGTAACATCAGTAAAAAATAAACCGGGTGAGCCCGACTTATTTACATAAAGGACTAATATTCTGAATAAAATCTCCCGTTTTCTGCTGCTAACGTATAATGATAATAATAATAACTTTATTTATATAGCACCTTTAAAAACAAAGTTTACAAAGTGCTCTACAGAGAGTCAAGGCAAAACAAATAGAATAGTAAGGACCGAATATAACATTAAAAAATATATATATATATATTAAAATTAAAATAAAATAAAACAAACAGACAAACTAAATTAGGGGAACCAAAGTTCTGCATAAAAGGACGAGATCACTTAAAAGCTGTTCTATAAAAATGGGTTTTAAGAAGTGATTTAAAAGAAGTCACTGATTCTGCGAGTATGTCTGGGTGCTGAGGGTCGGGTCCCTGGCTTCTTCTGCTCCTGCTGGGGGACCCCGAGGCCAGATGGGATATGTAATCCCTCAGTGTGTCCTGGGTCTGCCCAGAGGAAATCCCTCCAGCTGGATGTGCTTTCCAGGAGGCATCCCGAGCACACACTCAAACCATCTCATCCGGCTCCTGGAGATCCAAAGCAGCAGCACCGTTAGTCCAGAAACTCATTTCAATAGCTGTCGTCTGCGACTGGATGGGTACCCTAACCCAAACCTCGTGAACTCTGAAGGAGACTGCAGGAGTATGCGGAGGGGAGGGGGGAGGGGTTCATCTATTAAGCAAATGAAGAGGAGGCTTACAGGAGCTTTTGATGACTTCATCTTCCAGTTCACCTCAGTTTTCAACCAATTAAAATGTTA
Organism: Pseudoliparis swirei; assembly: GCF_029220125.1. Taxonomy (NCBI): domain Eukaryota; kingdom Metazoa; phylum Chordata; class Actinopteri; order Perciformes; family Liparidae; genus Pseudoliparis; species Pseudoliparis swirei. Next base: position 15,076,179 of record NC_079399.1, on the reverse strand, counting down.
TCCAATTAAAAGCACACCTACGGAAAGCTTTTCCCAACGCCTCCTCTGCTGTCCCCGACTCTCTTCTTGAGAAGAGCCGAGAGACGTGCAGGCGTTGTGTGGGCTGCTGCAGAGTGTGGTGTCAAAGCACAACGGGAAGAAAGAGCGACGGCCACATGCTGCCGGTAAACAGTTTCATTCCCCAAGTCACAGGGCAGCGGAAATCAAATGAAGATGATGCCATGTTAGAATAGAAGTGATATTAAATTGGGGCTTCATTGTGGTTATGAATACGGGGCAATGGTTTATCACATTGACGTGAAAAAAATAGAAAAGACTCCCACCTCCAGTGGGGGTTGAAAGGTCACCAGCGGTTGAACAGAAGAGCCCAAACGTGCAAACACAGAGGCAACTCAAACATCACATTTGCTTATGCAACCTGTATGAGGCTTTAAACTCTCCCCGATCAGACGTACATGTCGGCCTCTTGCACTCTGTGTCGCGATTCCTTGAAAGGAGGCGCAGGTGATGCAGCCCACACACTGTCCACCTGTACCAATGATGATGACGATGCGGCCTCCTCCGCATCAAACCGGTCCTCCTGTGCACCGAGGCTGCAGTGACCGCTGCGCCTCACGCAGCCCTGAACGATCTCTGCAGGTGGACGGCTGAAAGCAGCACGGGTCGATCCTCAGCAGCAGACCGACCGACCAACAAGTCCGATTGTAGTTCAGAGTTTTCTTTCACAGTCAGTTGCATTGGCTAAAAGAGTTGAAATCTGGAAAAGCATCATTTTATTTGGTTGGTGAAAGCATTTCCTGGCATACAGTATATGTGCAAGGATTTATAGATACGTCCCAGAGGTGAAGCAGCTTTTCTTTATAAAGGCTTAAAAGCGCTGCAGGCAATATCTGGAGAAGATATTATCGATGTGACGATAATAACCATGGTGAGGATAGAGAGAGGCCGAGAGGGATCTGATGACAAGATACTCTATGATAGGACTTCTGTGTTGTTGTACTTAAGCATCAAAGTTTGTTCTAACTACAACTTGTTAAGTGCTCTCTGAGAACATAACACAGGCTGAGCAGATCCATCGCTATGACAACTGCAGAAACGCCATCCACATCAAGACCGTGGCACGAGAATAAAAGCTTTGGAAAAAGCAAAATGAATGGACATTAGGGCTCGGATTCATTTCCAGTTTCAAAAACCTGAATCTTCTCTGAAGGTCCTTTAGACTCTGCATATCTAGTCTATCAATAACCATAATCTACAATGTATTTTACAGTTCAGTTTATCTTTTTTCTATTTTTCTAGTTCATACATTATTTTGAATATTTCACAGAGGCAGATTTATTTTATTTTATATAGACATTTGGAAACAAGCTAATTTCTCTAAATTACACAACGTTTATTTTTATTATTTTCTTTGCAGTGCCAGGCGTCCTGCTCCCAGGAAGTTAATACACACTTAACATATACGTTCTTCATACTTACTCTAAATAAAGGTTACCCATTCATGGCTTCACAAACAAACACACTTACAGAATAGTCTGAAACTACCTTATTTCAGTATGATCAGAGCTCCTGGAATCACACTCAATCTGGAGATCCTCCATCAAACATTACCACTCTGATTATTAATATTATGGACACTGACAGTCGGTGCGGAGGACCTATTGTTCTTAAAATCTTCAGTAGTACTGTACGTGTCTTCGGCACAATCTATGTTCACAATCAGAATATTGGTCAGAACAATCAAAAGACCGTGGAATAAAAGCTTCAGGAAGTTTATATCAAACAAGTAGCCCTCCGTATTATTTGGTGCCCTTGAACAAGCTCTCGGTTTCAAAACAGTCGGTGACCCCTGGTCTGAAACCACCTTATTTCTGTATGATCAGAGATCCTGGAATCACACTCAATCTGGAGATCCTCCGTCAGGCTGTGACGGCTCGTTGCGTGGCGGTAACTCAGGCTGACATTTAGTTCAGGTACAACAACATCTTTCCTTCAGTGAAGTTTAGATGTAGAAAGTGAATTAGTGCGATGGGGGACCAGCAGCAGCCCGGGGCGCGGGGTCCGAGGCCCAGAGCTCGGCTCACTCTCCTCCTCACCGGGGGTCATCAGACAGAAGCTCTGCAGGAGAAAGTGAATCCATACCCAGTGTTAAGAGTATTTGAGAAAAACACTTTAACTCTGTCCATCACATGAACTCCTTTTAAGTTAAATTGAAATTTATTTTATAACTTGAGGAACGTATTGAAGCTTTTGAAAAGCAATATCATGCAAATCAAAAATAAATGTAGTTGTGTGATGTATTTGTTTGCATCATGTTTGGCTTTCATTGCAATTTATTAAGCTCAGCAGCGGTTTTATTTTTAGACGTAAACATTTTTTTCAACTGTATTTACATATTTTCATATTATACATTTTTGAATAAACAATACACATTATTTACTACATAATTTTCATTGTAGTGTATTTCACTCAGGACATCACGATATATATTTGAGTTCCATCCATCGTCTGAACCGATTCTCAAGGTCGCTGGAGCCGGTCAGAGGTCACCCGACAGGTCTCCATCACAGACACACATCCACACCTACGGGACGTTTAGAGTCCAATAACCTGACCTGCATGTCTTTGGACTGAGGGAGGGAACCCAGGGAACCCACCCTGCCACGGGGAGAACATGCAAACTCCACACAGGACCGCCCAGAACCAGAACCAGACCCGGACCCCTCTTGCTGTGAGGTGATAGCCGACTACACCACTGTGCAGCCCCCTATATCTGAGTTGTATATCAATACATCTATCACCATTAGGGCATTGGTATCCCTACTGATCTTCCTATTCAATACTGATTAATAACTGTTGTGATTTGATATTAGAGAGATTCTCAGAGAACTAATGCTGATGTATCGCCCAGTCTTATAAGCATCCATCTGAGATGGTGCATTAATACAAGTCTTAATGTTTGCTTAATATTATTGTCGACGGTAATGTTAGGATCGACCTTTGATTCTTTAAAATCGATATACGATTGCCAAAATGAAGCTATATTTTTATTTATTTTCTATCCTTAGACAAAGACACCAATGCACTTAAGACATGTATGAACACTCAGAATACGTATCTTGTCAATGTAGGATACCATTTCTTATTATTTACTCAATAAAGTAGAAAGAGATTAAGACAAGTAAAAAGTAAAATCAATATAGTGCACAAACCAACAAGTCCACAGCACCAGTTGATACGGCATTTATTTATTTCAGAAACTTTAATACTGTGATCACTGCAAATGTCTTTTTAAAACCTTTACATGTTACAAAGACAATGGACCCGGGATGTAAACGGTATTTTAAACTCTGTCAAACGAACAAACGGTCCTCTTGAAATAGTTTGCTCGATCTCCAGTCAGCGCCGATCCCTCCACTGCTCGCCGTGTTCTTCTGAACGGGAGCCGGGACCGGGCTTCTCGAAACCTTCCTCACAATCCACAACCGGGCCGGTGGAGCTCGTCAGAGAACCAGCGTCCTCCGAGGCGAACAGAGTCCAGCACCTTTCTCGCTTTCTCATCGGCAGGAAAACTACAGCGTGACATCACGACGAGCTAGATAACACAGGAATGGACCGAATCACCCTTCATAGCCCAAACCTGTCGACACGAGCAGTTTTTATAAAACATTGTGCAAAGGTTCTTAAAAATAAACGATATTATAAAATGGAACATTTGAACCTCTGAACATTCACATTTCCCACATGCCTCCGAAAAGCACCGACAACTAATCTGAGGAAAGAAAAACAAAACTACACGCACTGTATTATTATACTGTGCGCACTGTATTATTATACTGAAGTAACTGGTGTGTGTGTGTGTGTGTGTGAGAATGTCTTTGAATAAGGTGCACAGCTGTATCTAACATCCAACGTCACTTCTAAAGATGCGAGCAACACATCTGCAGTTTGTCATTTTGGATACAGAAAGCTGGAGCACGTTCCACCTACGATAAAATACCAAACATTACCCAGGAGTGATTATTCAAGCGTCTACATGCCGAAGTTCTGGTGAGGAAACTAGTGCTCAAAACAATGTACAGTCGAAACCTCGATTTGGGAACATTCCTGCCTATAGCCTACGACTCATTTTTACTGACTTCACATAGTTGGATGACGACTCGACGCTTTTCACAACTGGCCAACTCAGTAATGCAACCAAATCAAGCGGAAACAATGAAGCACTCGACTGTCCACTGGTTATAATCCAAGAGATTCTTAAAACAGAACCGGTCCATCGGTCACTCATCTCCCTGCTAAACTGCTTAGTCAGTTACATTAAACACCGTGAGCCTGTTCATATTCTCTTTACAGTCGGCTGTGTGTTGTGCTTTATGCTGCAGGGTTTCAATTACATCAATTCAAGATGCTAATCGACTTCTAGAGATTCAAAAACTGAGTGTTTTTTCATCGAGGGGGGGATGGGGGGGGATTTAAGGCTTAGACCATGCATGTGGAGACAGTTTCAACATACATGCTCCAGCTCGTGACCTGAAGTGACCCCAACAGACAGCTGGCTGAGGACAAAGCTTGGTGGCCTGCGTTGTAATCAGCTTCATAATTTGGGGGAACATTTCTTCCGATACCCTCTCATCACTGCCCTGAAAGATACACGGCATGCAACTGAATGCAAAGGCACGGACGCACACGTCTCACACACACGCCTCTCGATACAAAAACACACGAGAGGTCCACAACTGTGAGTATGAGGCTATTTAAAACTAATGCGTGTGTGTGCAAGGTAAGTATGTGTGTTTGTTTGTTTGTTTTTCTGGATGAAGAGCCTTTCCCTTTCATCTGTTCCCCAGGTGCTGTCTCAAAGGCACATCCCTGCTCTGCCTGGGAGTAAATGACCAAAACGAGTGAGTGTAGGCACGGCTGAATAGACCCGTGAAGATTCACATGACGACAACACACCAGAGGAAAGTCCCGGAGCGCTTCCTTACTCTCATCACGCAAGTCGTCTTTACTCTCTAAAGATCCTCACTGTCCCAACGCCGGCCGAACCTGAGGAAAACTATACATGTCAAATTGTAACACACGTCCGAGTCCACCGAAGGTCTGCTCCCTTCATCCAGAGTCCACCTGGGATCGTCTCTCAGAGCTTCGGGGTCTCTTCGTGGTCGCCGGTCCACGTCTGGCTGATTGTTGACGACGAGTGAGGAATGTACAGAGTGACTGGCAGCACAGATAATAATCATGACATTTCCACTGGTCACCACTAGAGGGCACTGTAAGCAACACGACTACAGAATTCAACATAATACAGGTTTAAAAGCATATAGCACGGCTTTAGCCAGAATTAAGAAAGAAAGCCATTTAAATAATATCGCAAGTGACCGTTTTCTTGAGGAACTAAACACTGTTGTCAGTTGTACTGTACGAATAGAACAACTTATTTTTTTGAATTATAATACAAGGAAATAAATTAACCCGGGGAAAAACATCCCTTAGAACTTTTCCCTCCCAAAAAATGTCTGTCATTGCTTATCAGGTGGCTCTCAGTATTCCAGACAGTGGGCTGGCGAGTGGAGTCCTCTCCTCTTTCCTTAAAGCATGGCGTTCAGGGCTTTAATGGAAGACACAGATGGGTGTCTTTTAGGCTTGTAACCTTTAAAACATCATTTCCCACTTGAAATGTCTTCTCTCCACTTTTGTTGTTGAGAGACAGGAGTCCTGACTTCTTCCTATTGCTATTTAAGACACATACAATTGGAATGGACCAAAGCACTCTGGATATCAGTCATGTTGAATGGCACCACTTGCCAATGGCTTATAAATATACTCCTCTGCCAGGTGTTGGTTTGTGCTGTCGGGACAAACAGGACGCTGTAATCCAGAGATGAGTGACGCAGAGGAGAGAAAAAGAACACTGTACAAATCCACGTTTCCCTTCGTCAACCTGCTACCATGTCGGAGGCTGGAAACTGGCCACGATGGCCCTTCAGTGGTCAGAAGCTTCCAGGACAGGAAACACTCAGAGTCTCGACTCTCCATTCACATGTGAAGGACTTGAAAACAACTCCTGTGTCCAGTGGTCCTGAGGCTTCAGATCCCGTGTACGGCAGACCGGTCAGACTTCACGTGGCATTTCAGAGACGTCGTCTCTTAAGTCACATGGCTGTCTGCTACCCTCTGCTGAGGCGGGTTTGGTTTGGCACAAACGACTCAAGTAAGTGATTGAATATGGGAACAGAGGAACAGACCATATATGGACCGCAGGTTGTCCCTAAAGAGAATCACACCCACTGAGAAGGCATGGCAGGGAGAAGTCTGAGAGGAAGGAGAGGAGGAGGAGCTTCCTCTTGTTGGACATTTTGCACAAAAACAAAGATTTTGGCACAGCGAGATGAGAGAGAGATCAATTCAGCAACGGTCTCGTGGAGCTATTGGAGAGTAGAGGGCAGTCTGTCATAATCTGATAAAAACACATTTTCCTTGAGTCTCATCCTGAGAAGGTGAACACAGAGGCCGGCCGATGATACGACCCCGCTGAAGGTCGAACCCCGTGGGAGATGGTCGGAGGGTTCGGCAGCATCGGGCCGACTGGGTCCGACAAGCCTCCGCTCTTCTTCCCGCTCTGCGCCTCCATCCAGTCTGTGTGTGCTGACGTATGTGTGCATGTGTGCGTGGGCGAGTGACGATGTGCGGGTGGGCGTCAGTTCATGTCGATGGTGTTGAAGACCCACTCGGTGAACTTCTTGAGCTTGGCGGCGGAGGTCTGCGACTCCTCCTGCAGCCTCTGGTTGTCGTCCCACAGCCTCTTGATCTGACCCTGCAGCCGCACCTTCTCGTCATGCTCCTGTGCGAGAGGGGGAGCGGTTGGGAGAATCAATCCGTCAATTAAACCGGTTATTAGGCGGTTACATTTGGAGAAAAACAAACAAACAATGCCTCACGAGTAGAACTAAAAGATACAAACTAAGCGAGTCAATGCAAACACCTCACTGTCTGTATAAATACAATAAACACTATCCGGTGTTTACATAAACATCTCAGCTCTGCAGAGTGAGTCACACTCGAGAGAACTTTAAGGGCCTCGTGGGTAGATTTTATCAGTCGACACTTTGAATCTGTCAAAAGCGTCACGAAAAGTAAACCCAGAGTTGAGTGCACGAACAAAAATATGGAGCCAGTTAAAGAAAACACACTGAGGGGAGTTTCGCTTCATGCTGACAGCTGCAGGCTGATTGCTACCCGCTTGACGGAGGCTGAAGGAGGTGAGAGTGGAGCGTCTGAGCTTTTCTGGCGTCAAACTCATCGACTGCTACTTTAAAAAAAACTTGGATATAGACGGACAGCAGAACGCTTTCCAGTATTTCACAGACAGCCGGGAATTTACAAAGAATTGCGTAATCATTTAATCACGCAGACCACGGCCATTTAGCGGAGGACAACTCTTCACTGTTAACGGGCTGGATTGTTAACGAATAAAAAAAAGAAGCTTTCAGAAGTAGAATTTGGAGTGAATAATCAATATAGCCTGTCTGGTATCATTATTAGAGGATAGAGCTTGTGGAGGTGGACACAACGGGCCGTGTCTATCCAGCTGAACCTTGTTTTCGACTTTCTGCAATTAATTTTCTCTATTTGACTGTAAAAGAGACGTTTAAGAGTTGCTGTACAAGACTTTTGCAGTATAAGTGCGCTGTCAGAAATCGGCAAGTGTTGTTTGACACTGCAGATGACTGGAATGCATCACACCTACGCATCTGAAGCAAGCAATCGTGAACGTTGTTTTGAGCGCAAAGGAGCTAAATAAAAGAAGTTATTTCCTCCCGGGAAAATCGGAGTCAGCCGTTAACAACAATGAGTGATCAAGTGGATCCAAAGCAACAGCAGCCGGGCTCAACAGCTGAGTGTGTATTTTATATTTAAGACAAAGTGGTAATTTACACCACCTGCTCCATGTTCAGTCGTATGCAAATCAACCTTTCATTCATTCATTCAGGCACTCAAATAGAGGGGGAGGCAGACAACGACCTTTTAGCACAACACAGAGTGGAGGTTGTAAACATGCAGAGAAAAGTTCTCGACGCATCCGATGACAATCAACTAAAACGGTATCTATGTATATGGATGCATGTGCACTTGTCCGTGTCTTCTCTCCCACCTTCTTCAGGTCCTCCTGGAGCATCTTCACCATCGCCTCCAGCTTGGTGACCTTCCTCTCCAGCCCTATGTGACCCTCACTGTGGACGAGAAAGAAACACATAGCAGGACGTCCACATACACTCCAATAGAGAGCGGATAATCATATTGAATTATGAGTGAACTCCATCCCACTGGTTCACTGTTCATTCATTAGTTATTGCTCAGCAGTTATCTAAGAGGCTATTTGTTCATCTGTAGACCTCTAACTTATATCTATTCACACTTGGAACTGTTTATCATATAATTAGGAAGTGTAGAACAAGTTGAATCTGATTAAATCTAATTTATCCTCCCCAAAAATGAATGTGTTTTATTCAATAAAAAGTCTTTGAGATTAAAAACCTGGAGCTGTCCTGGCCAAGCAGGCCGCAGCACATTAAAACAAAGACAATAACACTTCAGATCACAGCACGAGTACAGAAATATAAGACTGAGCTCATCATATCCTGGATCACACAACAATTAGTTCAGCCAAAATGGTACCTCGCTCCAACTCCTTCAGTTTCCTAATGAAAACATTTCAAGAGAAGGGGGCTTAAACGGATCTGCAACAAATCCCAGACTAAGGAGCAGGAGACCTTCAGTAAAAAAAAATTTTACCATTTAAAGACAGGCATTGGGGACAGATGGCAAGATTAAGTCTTGTGAAGAAGTCCCAGAGCCGAAATCGTAGCTTCTATTTCAGATACGTTTAACAGAAGTGCGATGCAAGTAAATAAAGTGGTAAAGAGCGTATAAGTAAGTTGTCACCTGGAGGTGGGCCGAGACAGCGGAGCCGGCTGCAGATCTATGTGTGGCTGTTGGGGACTGGAGGCGCCGCTGCTTCTGTGGTTTGAATCTCCGAACACGTAACTTCTCTGGACTGGAAGCAGAGACAGATGGACACAGACGAGAACAAGTCGTGTGAAATTACAAATACACACAATCTGCACCAGATGCAGAATGAATAGAAACATGCCTCTAAATGAAAATATAGAGCAGGTAAGTCCATCTACAATGTAACATACAAACATGATTGGCGCAACAATGATGAGTAATGATGAGTCAATATTATAATTACTTGAAAGGACCGTTAGGACAATTTAATGTTGTCTTTTCTTGTATTTAAATCACGTGTTTATTTGAGTGCATCTTGTCCCTTTGCAAGGACATGTGTGTTTATTAGTATTTGGTAATACCGTAGTGTGTGTTTCTATCACTATCAAATGTATTGGCCACATCCACCAGGTGTGTCCAATCGAGGGTGTCGTCTCGGTCTTGAGACGGGAGGGGCATCAGCTCCTGAGGGAGAGGGCCGCGATGACGCTCCACCAAATCCACCAACGATGTGTCGGATGCCGAAAGGTCACCTGGAAACAGAAAGTTGTGGAAAGGACTGAATGTAAGATTGCCATCTTTTCTTTTGTTGCCATCGTATGATTTAAATCAAAAGAGGGCAGCAGCGACACATCTAGAGCTAAACCAGATGAAGCAGACACTGACATGTGTTGTTGTTTTAATGATAAACAAACCACATGACATTGTGGGGATGTATTAAGCTCCTTTTCCTGCACTGCTTTCCCTCCATGTACAAAATGACCACATAACACAAAAAGATATTGCTACAAAATATAGTCTTTTGCAAATAAATAGAAGCACCTAAAAACAAATGTTAATGCCAATAGATTCCAGGCAACCCACACTCATCCACCTCCTTCTTACCGTGGATTTTGACTCCCAGCTTATAGGAAGGCCGTCTGAGAGGAACACCGCGGGTGGTGGGTGAGCGTGGGAGGGTGGAGCAGCTGAAGAGAACATCTGCGCCGAGTGTCTGTTCCGTGATGGAGTTACACAGCGGAGGAAGGCGCTGGCCACGATAGATGCTCTCATCCGATAGGGTGCGATGGAGCGAGCGACGGTGGCTCAGAGGCTGGCTCGGTGGCGATTTCTGTCCGTGCTTCACAGAGTGAGAAGAAGTGACGGGGAAGTGTTATTGTATTACTGAGAAACAGGATCTGCACCCATTCATTATGTGGGTGAACATCTGTATAAAGACCAACGGCATCAATGCTGCTGCATGTGTGAAAGTCTTATTCAAAGTAATATTTCACCCACAAAAGGACTATTTCAATATAATTGGCTCACCCCGCATTACATTGAATATTTGAAAACAAATTATAGTTTTTTAAAATGAACCTGAAGAATGAAGAATCAAAAACAGATAAAGATTTGTTTTAAATCGGTGACATGTTTAACAGCAAAACTACATAAAAACATGTGTTTTCAAACTCTCACACAAGCCGTGCTGCATGATCCACAACTCATTCCTCTCAGACATGTACTCAACACTTTCCAAAACACTGTGGACTTGTTTGGAAGTGTTTTAATAATACGCTTTTAGTGAAGATTCAGGCCATTTGGAAGTAGTGAATATACAACGTGGATTATACTGAAAATAGTTTTGAAAACGGCTTTTTTTACTTTTCCCTGTCTCTAAACGTGTCCCCCATTCACTTAGTGTATCAAGACTTTTCTGCTTTTTGACTAGCCAGTTACCGGGAAGGCATGCGAGAACCTTTGAGTTATTTTATATACAAATTGAATACCTGATTTTACATATACAGTACATGTGCTCACACAATTTATTCGGATAACAAATTGGATGTCAGACCAATTCCACAAATGTTGGAAACTTAGAGATTTCCAAATGATCTCGTCCTGAGACAAAGATTTCTTTAAAAGATGTAGTTTTATTTTAGGAGCATATGTTTAATGACTTCATTTAGCCTCGTGTACAGAGCAGTATTTCTTATTAATCAACTTTACTCACAACAGCAGAAAGATTTACTGACATACAAAAGCTGTACAAACCTGGCGAGCAGCAGTTTAGTAATGTTAGGACATGTTCCTAGGTCTACTTACTGTAACAAAGGTTACAAACAAACCTTTTCTTTATGTCGCCGTGGTGCTGGAGGGCTGTCCGGGGCACAGCGTCTCTTCACATCTTCCTCCATCGTAGATTTGGCGTGAGGCTGGGGCGAGTGCATATCCCGAAGAGAGGGCCTGGCTGCTGGGGTTGGAGCGACCTCCAATCCACCTTCCCCCGGAGACTTCCTAATACACACACATAGACGCAGACAAATATTTTCGGAAATGTAGTAGACAAAAAGTATTCACGCAACACTTTTAATGTATTCTCCTTGTGTAGTAATAGCAACAATATAGAATAAAAATGTGTGGAAGTCAGTTTAATTGCATTCGGTTACTGCATTAAGCCTCAAGTGTAATATGCTCTTTAACCACAAGGGGGTAATCAAGTAGTATGCATATTATTACTACAAGAAGACATAAATAGTTAGGTACACTGGGAGGACAAGTAAAGGGATCAAACGCAGACTTAACATTCCTACAACACAAACCGTCATGGAAAATCTGTTCATGTCACCCTGATTTTGTTTTGTCGCCGTACATAAAGGGACGAAGAGCTGTCTGAACCCGGCACCATCACCTCAGACAGTCAACATAAATGCAACGTTATAAGCTTTCCAAAGGGTGGTATGGATGGAGCGTTATTGGGATTGTGAATGAATTGCACTACATTCTACAAGTCCTCTTCTTCATTTGCTTACTCCCTGCAAGAATCAGTGGAACTTAAGCCAGTATATCCCTGGATCACTTGTTCCAGACTAACTACAGCAATAGGAGCTCTAGTAAACGGTTACAAAATTATCTATGCAGATTAAATCCACTGCTGGACTGGGAACTACAATTAAAGACCCACTTAATCGTTTCTCCATTTCATTTCCGTTCCGTCCTTACTTGCGTGTGTCCCCAAAGTCAACAGAATTGATGGTGGAACCGGGTTTCCTCCAGCCAATCAGGTACTTGGACTGAGCTCCTTGGCGGGGGTAGAAGCTTTTAGGCCCAGGGGATGATGATGAGGACTGGGATGAAGGAGCAGTGGCTGCAGAGGAGGACTCCTCTCTTGGGGAGCTGTGGCCTGAATGCCTGGCACTGACGGATAAAAGGAGAGGAACAGACGATGAGAGGAGCAATGCATCATAAATAAGAGAAGCTCAGATCATGATGAATGATGATACAAGTCAAATCATAATCCTGCATCTTTAGGTAAAGACAGGTTTGTTCTGTGGCTTGATTAGATGAGAATCAGAATTGCTCCACAGGATATCAATGTTGTTCTTGGGTGAAGATTTATTAACAAATCTCAAGAGTGTAACATTCAAATATTCTAAGAATATCCAGGGAGGAATAACATAGTTAATTTATAGGTGGAAAATTGTTTAAAGTATCACCTGTGGTCAAACTCACTTCAGAGCATATTCCCCCTTCGCCACTTTGACAGAATATAAATTCATCTAAACTGCTGGAGCGACAATGTCCAGGTCATGAACTGTAACTGGAGGAACAAATCACTGGAGTTCTCTCAGCTCAAAACACCGACTCAGCCGTGTAAAGGTGGACATGTGTTGCATATTTCCTGAGGCCTAATGTGGAACGATAAGAGGGAGTTGAAACTGCTCCCGGGCTTGGTTTCCAGGAAAGACTCAATGAGAGTGTGAAGTGGTCTCGTGTGTGTTCCTCTTGGGCGGAGGCGGATCGGCCCCAGTAATGGGAACGGGAAACATTCTGCAGAGTTCAAGCAGATGCTGCGATGTCACGTGACAAAGTGGAAGAGGTCAACCGAGATTCATTGTACCCGGAAACTTCTCTCGAAACAAATAAGAAGGAAAAACAAAGCTTTGAAAAAAAAAGTCTAAATAATAAACAAGCAGACATGTTTTTCTTCTCCTGCCTGAACTTGTGAAACGCATCACAAACGCTCAGATTTATCTTGCCACTCACCACCCCCACGGGTTGTAACCACTCTACACATTAAGTTGTATTCTACTTCAAATGATGCACCGATACACAAACTCCTCCTCTCACAGACACTCAGAGCTGCACTCACACATACCTGGAGTGTGCTCCAGCTTCATTCAGACTGTAGGTGCTGCTGTCTCTAACGAGGAGGTGAGTAGGTGGGCTTCTGCCCGTCCCCTCCACACTCCTTTCGGCTGGAGGGCCCGGGGACTCGGCTGCAGCCGGAGACCTCTCCAGCATCCTGCGGCTCCCCTCTGTGGGGCTGTGCCACGGAGACGCTGCCATGTCCCGGCTCTCCCTGCCTCCGCTAGGAGCCAGCAGGGAGGTGGTGCTGCCATGATGAGAGTGGGGGTGTGCGTGGTGAGAGGCTCCGTAAGAGCTGGTGTCAATGCCGCTGTCGGCAGACGCCCCCTGGAGGTAGCCCCCTCCGCCCAGGCCGTTGGGCTCCGACTCACCCTGGTCTCCACTGGAGCCTCCGCCCGCTCCCATTTCAAACCATTTATCGCTGTCGCTGTGGCCCCCGCTGGACGCCGTGCTGGAGAGAGTGTTACTGCTGGAGTGGCCAGAATAAGGGCCGTCCGACTGCTGGGAGAAAAATAAAGTGGAAATGACAGTTGAGGGAGATTTCCCTCATCGTGAAAACATCAGTTTCGTATCATCAATATTACTTCAGACTACAGTATTCTTTACGATGATTACATAATTACATTTACACTGTAAGCTACCATAGATTCAGAAGTCCTGAACAAAATCAGCCACAGGAGAAGAAAGCAAAGATCAGGGTCCAGAACCCTGATGGTTGAAGGAAACGGATGCAAAGCCTGACCTGGCTGCTCTTCTTCGGGGACAGGTGAATGACCTGCTCTTGTCTTTGGATGCGAGGAGCTCCAGAGTAGCCTTGACCAGACTTGTTGACCGGGGTCTCTGTGATAAATAGAATAATATACACAGCTGGGGTTGGTGAAAAACACACAGCAACACTGATGACTTGTTGATGACGAAACAAAGAAGTCGTTCTGCATTCTGCTACGACAGAACTTGTGCTTCCTGGAGGTTCATGATGATGACACTGTTCTCACTCGGACTCTGCCGTGTCCATGGACAAACACACAGATCACTCGTCTTCAAAAGGATCATTAAACGCAAATGTGTCCCCAGACGGACCCCGCTGGCTTCGCTTGTCCTGGGCACGCTGTTCCGCGTGAGGGAATGCGTGGATGTGTCCTGAAGCTGAGCTCGGGGTAAAAATGGCACTGTTGTGTAATTGTCTACATCTTATGCAAGAAAACATACAGAGGAGGAAACTTGTGACCAATGCACCGTGAGAGCCAGAGCTACATCACAACATCTGCTAGGATGAATCTAGTCACGTGATGACCCCCCACATATCATATTAGAGTATTCTCGCTCTGCACAGTGGCTCATTAAGCTTTCTGCACTATTTAGAGCGTTATTGCTTGTTTGAGTGCATGTGCATACAGGACTGTCTCAGAAAATTAGAATATTGTGATAAAGTTCTTTATTTTCTGTAATGCAATTAAAAAAACAAAAATGTCATGCATTCTGGATTCATTACAAATCAACTGAAATATTGCAAGCCTTTTATTCTTTTAATATTGCTGATTATGGCTTACAGCTTAAGAAAACTCTAAAATCCTATCTCATAAAATGTTAATATTTCCTCAGACCAAGTAAAAAAAAAGATTTATAACAGCTGAGTGTTTGTCAAGGCTCAGGAAACCCTTGCAGGTGTTTCGAGTTAATTAGACAATTCAAGTGATTTGTTTAATACCCTACTAGTATACTTTTTCATGATATTCTAATATTTAGAGATAGGATATTTGAGTTTTCTTAAGCTGTAAGCCATAATCAGCAATATTAAAAGAATAAAAGGCTTGCAATATTTCAGTTGATTTGTAATGAATCCAGAATGCATGACATTTTTGTTTTTTTAATTGCATAACAGAAAATAAAGAACTTCATCACAATATTCTAATTTTCTGAGACAGTCCTGTATATAAGCAGGACATGCCACTACACGCTTCGATGCGTTAAATTCTTTTGTTTCTAAAGCGTCGTTATTAATGCGATCGGTCGTCCAGATGTGTGGGTGTGAAAGTCCCGATATTTTGCGACATGGTAGTTAAAAACTGCTGTGCACATGTTCTGCATGTCACCACCCGGCGTATGAATTAATCATGAACCTGCCACGGAATATCTAAAGAAAATTGAGCAAATGCTGTGGGTAAATGGATGCAACGGGAAAACCTGAGGCAATAATAACTCAAACTGGTGCAGTGGCCATTCAGAGAGTGGCAATTTAAAAACGTGATCGTTGGGAGTGTTGCCGTCTGACTGCTCGGCTCCAGGTTTAGTGAAGAGAGTTTGAAAGTAATGTTAGAATATCGAGCAGCAACAGTGACCTGCAGTCGATGAGCCAGGGCCCGGAAAGGCCCACTGTGGACCACATGCTGGTGATATGCGATGACAGAGGTACCTTGCTTTATTGTGAGATACAAGATGTGATAAAGGCTGATTTAAGGGCAAGAGTAATGTCAGTTTGTGTGACAGGAAAGCAAAAGTGAGAACTCTGCCCTCCGTGTGACTCAAGTTATTTCTGGGCAGAGCACGGCCACATCAGCTGAACACTTGACGGGTCAAGGGGTTGAAAATGGAAAGGAAGCGGAAAGGACGGAAACCCCAAACCACAGAGACGGCCAGGCAGACTGTAGGGCCGGACGGTTGGCCGGCAGCGTGAGGTGGCTCGGCCTGCATTGTTCCACCCTGACCGACATAAGTGCTCAAAACAACCACAAAATGAGAGACGAGGGCCGTTTGCTGTGATTGTGGCGCACAAGAACAGATTGAGGAAACGGTTTAAAGTGGGCCGGGCCACAATCAAAGCAACATCAAGCTGAACTTCAGAGGATTGGAAGAGGAACATGTCGTTTTTGTGGCTTTCAGAGACCGAGCTGGCAAACAAGAAGGAAACTCCCAAAAAACAGTGCCGGGGAGACGACGTGTAATTAAATGAAAGTCATCGTCCAGGAGAATGAAAAGATGAATGAGAGGCGAGTGTGGGGCCCTCAGTAACAATGAGCACAATATCACAAACTGGACATTGACCCCCCCAATATTTTCATGTGTTTCTTATTTTTATTGATTGTTAATCGTTTCATTTATTTTCCTGGTATGTGTGTATCTGCAATTGTGTGAAGGGTTAATGCTGGTTAGGATGAGTAAAGCTCATACAGGCACTTAGGTCAGCTTAGGGGTCCTTCAGGAAGAAAGCGAGGGAAAACGCTATGCTAGTAATTAGCTAGTTATAGACCAACAGCCAACAGCCTGCGGTGGAGTTGCTGGGTGTGATGTGTTTCTGTGATTTCAGTTGGTATAAACAGTTATCAAACCCAAAACCCACCTGGATGTCATATGTGTCCAAGTGTGCAACACAAGCATAATCGGCCGTGCAGAATGAGGAACCGACTGGAGGAAGTGAGGGAAGGAAAGCCAGACAAAGAGAAGTTTGGCCCACTGTGTTGACAGGAAAGATCGGAATGTCTGCCCTTTCCCTTTTGTCTTTATTAAACCTTACGGAATAGAGCGAGGAAAAGTCAGATACTTTAATTGAGGACGGTGTTAATATCATTTCACCCTTCAATAATCACCACTTTTCCGTTTTCCGTTTCTCAAATTATCTTCATATCTTTTTTGTCTGTTTTCAGAGACATTAGGACCTGCTCTGTGAAGGAATACAATTCGCAGTTTGCAGAGGAGGCGGCGGAAGAGGGGGAGGAAGAAAAGAAAGATTGTGGATGCTGTCAGAGTTGGTATCGCAGCTCCAAAAAACTGTCACTAGCAGATGAGGAGGCACAAGAAAACACCACGCACACACTCTTCTGGATATACCTGTCATTTCAAAGGATTTAGTCATCTGAATAACATGAATGATGTATTATCAGCATTGTCCCTCCCTCCACAGCTCTTGAAGAGTAGAAAAACATTTAATTATATGCTGAAAACATTAGAATCGACCCACGCTGTTAAGCCACGCCACTTTCCTTTATTATCAAAGGGAACTTGAGTATTTTTCAACCCCATATTCCCACCGACTAATTTTTTCAACAGACCGTGTTGAAATCTCACGAGATGAGACTCGTTTCCGTCAGATTAAGAAGTGAGAGTTGAGAGGAATGCTGAGAAGAGTTTGTTGAATTGGAGTATGGACATCTGCCTAGAGATTTGTCTGATTTAAATAAACAAGTTACGTATCCCGAGGCTTCAGATTGAGACACAATAACAGGCAGACCAGCTCAAGCAAAAGGTTCCATATTGTTGTCAGACACTTCGAAAGAACAATCTGAGATGTCAATGGGAATGCAGAATCTCCAAGCATCTGCTCAATACTGGATCAATGTATGTCCCCATCAGACACTTAAAAACAAAATCATGGAAAAATAGGGTTCATGTTGGAACAAAAAATACAACAGTAACTGTTAATTTTACTGTATATTCTCCACAATTTCCCCATAACATATAATTCACCTGTCGATGCTCGTTCGGCTCCTCCCCCTTCCTCCAGTCTCGACCAATTAGGAGTGGACTTTCCACTGGAACCGCCCTCTGCAGCCCCCTCTCGTCTCTCTGCAGACATCGGAGAGTGGTGGCTGCCAACAAATCTGGCGAATGAGGAACGGGAACAAAATCAGGATGATTTTTTGATATTCAGCTGTTTTCATGAGCTAAATGTGCATTTCCACTGATAAAAAATGCAGCGCGAGAAATAACAGTTTGAGAAAACAATACATTTGACCACAGACTGCAGTGGGTGGAAATATAAATAAAGATGTCCTGTCGAGAGCATTATAATGTACAAAGACACACAAACGCCATCACCTCATTGTCCTACACCAACGTAACACTGTTACAACTGTGGGAATGAGGAGAATCAGCTTCACGGTTGTAAAACGTTACTAGAGCTGGAAATACATTATGCTTTCTAAAAATGAAAACGATCAATGCTCTTTGTAACCCCACAATACATCAATCATGACAATTAATTAGTTAAAAATAACAAACATGTTTCTATCATTACTAGCTACGTAAAAAACATGAACAATAAAATAAGAGAAGAAAGGACAAAACAATGTTTGTGATACTGAAGGATTCTGATACAATAAATCAGAACTTGAATGAAAGACTCATCTGAAACACACCCGGCCACAGACTAACAACCCCTCTCCCCCCTCTTGCTTACTGCTCAGGCATGGACTTCTGTCTCCAGTGAGCAGAGCTTCCGGAGGCGTCACTGGAACACGAGAGGTTGCTGGGCGAGCTGCGATTGTGGGGGGAGCGACCCAACGCCAGCGAGGAGGCCAGGCTGTAGCCCTCGCTGCCCGGAGACATCCTGGTTTACGAACAAACAGATAGACACAAGCTGTGAGAATTCACAGGCAGGTGGAGATGTTGGAAACTAAAAGGAAGATGAAATAAACGCAGCAAAGCACTCTAGGAGCAAAATGGAGGAGATTCCATTGATTGCTACTTCCCATACATGCTGGATGAGTAAAAGGCATCAACACTTAACAGCTTCTGGTTATAAACAGACCCAATGGCTGCCTTTGGCTTACAGAAATTGCAATGTGTTTTTTGTTTAATTTTAACAGTGTTACAGGTGAAATATGTATTATTTCACAGGTAACTAGAACGGGCACTCGGTAGAGCGCATACCTTCGCATATCACAAGATTGGGCATTGAATTATGAACATTTTGGCATTAGTTGCATGCCAATTGGACAAAAATGTATCGTGCTATGGTAAAAAAAAGATGTTGACCTTTCCATGACCTTGACCTTGACCTTTGACCCGATTGATCCCAAAATCTAATCAAATGGTCCCTGGATAATAACCAATCATCCCACCAAATTCCATGTGATTCAAGAAGATTTGACCTGTTCATGACCTTTGACCTTGACCTTTGACCCGATCGATCCCAAAATCTAATCAACTGGTCCCCAGATAATAAACAATCATCCCACCAAATTTCATGCGATTCGGTTCAATACTTTTTGAGTTTTGCGAATAACACGCATACAAATAAATAAATAAATACACGGCGATCAAAACATAACCTTCCGGCATTTTCAATGCGAAGGTAAAAAGGAAACTCAAACTAATACTGTGCCAATGACTTAAGGCTAACTTCACAAGCTGTTAAAATTAAATAAAAAAGTATTTTATTTTTCCTGTTTGTTCTCACCTTTGCAACCAAGCCTCACCCTCCACCTGATAACTATAATATTCTAATAATCCATATCTAAAAAGGGTTTCTAACCTCTTGGTATCCAAGGGCCGGCCATCGCTGCTGACACTGCGTGGGATGGCTGCGCCCCTCTCCAGCCTCTCGGCTGACAGGGTCTTCCCCACTGAGCTCCCCAGGCTGATGGCCCGGTTGGGCTGGTGGGGCTGTGGCGAGGCGGTGAGGGACTGCTGGGGGCTGCTGGACGTCCTCTGCCACTTGTTGTTGTTACTGCGGAAAGGAAACTTGTAGTCGAAGGAGCCGCTATCACTGCTGCTGCCCTTGTATTCTGACCCAGGCATCCGATAGAGCTCTGAACAGCCTCTGTCGAAGAAATATACTCAGTTTGAGAGGCAAGTGTTGTTTGTGTCAGTGTCACATCATGTGTGGTTACATATAGCTTATATAACTTGGGACATTTTAAATCTCCAATGACCGATAAAACAAAGCAGGATATTGGTTTATATATACTGATTGATGTTTGCTCTATTATTTTCCAAGGTCCTTTGTGTGGGATTTAGAGCTATCTATTGGCAGAATTATATTCATAATTATCTTTTCATTAGTGTATAACCACCTCAAAATAAACTATTGTTGGGTTTTCGTTAGCCTAGAATAAGCGTTTCATTGACATCAATTATGTTCACAATTTCTTCAGATAACATAATTAACATATCAGTAAACAGATTCTGCACATAAGAACTTGAATGACAAAACTGATGGCACCGCTCCCATTCCTACCTGCGTGGAGTGGCGTCATCATGTGGTGGAATGATGACAACACGCACCGTCACTGAGGTCCGCAGGAGGTCAATCATCTGCTCGTGGGTCAGAGTTGCTACCGCAACTTTGCAGATTTCTACCAACCGGCTTCCCTGCCGTAGTCCCGCCTGCCAGGCGTAGCCATATGGCTCCACCTATGAGGGACAAAGCGTGATGACATTACAGCTGCAATCATCAGATCATATTTCCTGCGCAGCGTAACAAAAGGTTCAATAGCAGTAAACCGCTACAAGGAGGAAACTAATACAATAAAACAAGCAAAGACGAGGGCAAGTTACACTA
Source organism: Pseudoliparis swirei (assembly GCF_029220125.1). Lineage (NCBI taxonomy): Eukaryota > Metazoa > Chordata > Actinopteri > Perciformes > Liparidae > Pseudoliparis > Pseudoliparis swirei. Next base: position 15,055,763 of record NC_079399.1, on the reverse strand, counting down.
CCGTTCAAAAGTGTGGGGTCACTTAGAAATGTCTTTATTTTTCAAAGAAAAGCACTGTTTTTTCAATAAAGATAACTATCAAAAATACACTATACATTGTTAATGTGGTAAATGACTATTCAAGGTGGAAGTGTCTGGTTTCTAATGAAATATCTCCATAGGTGTATAGAGGCCCATTTCCATCAACTATCACTCCAGTGTTCTAATGGTACATTGTGTTTGCTAATCGCCTTAGAAGACTAATGTCTGATTAGGAAACCCTTGTGCAATTATGTTAGCACAGCTGAAAACAGTTATGCTGGTGATATAAGCTATACAACTGGCCTTCCTTTGAGCTTGAAGTTTGTAGAACAAAATTAATACTTCAAATATTAATCATTATTTCTAACCTTGTCAATGTCTTGACTACATTTGATATTCATTTGATAAATAAAAGTGTGATTTTTCATGGAAGACACGAAATTGTCTGGGTGACCCCAAACTTTTGAACGGTAGTGTATATTAAATGCGTTAACAGGTAGAGTAAGTGTCTAACATCTTCAATGTAAACACGTTCTACCGCAATAAATATGACATTTTCAAAAGAACATTTGAGTAAAGTGCAGAAGTACCTCAGCGACGATGCCTTCGTAGTTCACGTGGAAGCCGAGCTGCCCGAGACCGTTACGACGAAGCGTCATCTCTGAAGTCTCGCAGCCCTTAGTCAGGAACTGGACATTTGGGGGGGGGGGGGGGGGGGAAGGGATGCACAAGGTACAGATGTAACATTAATAGACATAATTTATCAGAGTAGAGATTATCAGAACAAAAGAAGTCAGAAGGGGGACATTGTGAAAAAGGAGAATTAACTTTTCTCATCTTCTAAACCCTCAGTCAAATTTAGCAAACAATATTTTTATGGTGTAGACTCAGTTTGGAAAAACATTTAATAGAATACTGGAAGAATTTATAGGACTATTTTGGCCTGTAAATGCACACGCACTCACACACGCACGCACGCACACGTGTGTGCGTGCGTGCGCGTGTTCTGAGACGCAGTTTGGGGAACACTGACACAGCCACGTATCTTTTGCCAAAGGAAAACAATCTGGTAAAGCCGATTCTTATTCCTGGCTTCTTGTTCATCCCTCTCTTCTTTCCTCTAGTGTCACTCCTGGCAGCTTCAGAGCACAGGCATGTATTTGTCTAAACCGGGCGGCTCTATAGATGTCGAGCTCACAAGCATGCGTGAATAAATAATGCTTGCAGACTGGCACCTGATAGGATTTGTTATGATGCCCTCTGATGTTTGTGAATGTGGGCGGGAGAAAGAGAGAGAGAACAAGAAAAAGGAGAGAGAACAAGAAAGAAAGAGAGAGAGAGAGACTTCCCTTCCTCTGACACCGATGTAGACCACATTATTGAAGATTAACAGATGCACAAAAAGTCCAGAGCGACATAATTGTGTGTCCGTGTTTGTGTTAAAATATGTTTGTGTGCATGTGTGCAAATCAAGGCAGGTGGACTCAATCCAAGTTACATAAATGTATGCTTAAAAACCCTCACACACACACACACACACACACACAGTTTGAATGTCGGGAGAGGCTGAATGTGGGCTGCGGGTATTCTAAAGCACTGAACATTGCATAAGAAAACACCTTTTTTTTTCTCTCTCCAGTTTCCATGGAAACAGCTAAGGAAGAGCGACTTCACTGTATGTGTATAAACCATGAGGTGTATGTTGTCCAGAGGCGTTTTTTGAAACTCCCTCAATAAGCTGAGGCCAGTAATGACACAGCTGCTTTGGCATGAAAACGGTATCATTCTGGCAAACTGCCAGCTCGCAGTAAATAGTAGGAGGAACTGCGAGGGGGCCAGGTACACGATCAGTGGGAGCGAACAGCAATTTAGTCAGTTGATTCCGCTTCTGAGTTGTCGCCTGCTGACATGAATGAATGTGTGTCACCTATTCCCTTCTGTTGTCTTACTCAGTCTCCCAACAACCTGATGGAGTCTGGTTACACTGTGCAGTGTGATTAGTGCCACCCATCTGGTTACAGGGGCCAAGAAGTCCCCGTGTTGACATGGGCAAACTACATTATTTTAATTATCTTGGCATCAACTGACCCAATTTTATTTTGGTTGCCATGTACCAGCTATGACAGCAGAGGGCAGGCAGTCCAACACATTTAAATGATTGATGTAACCATCACCAAGTACACACACCAGTCTCATTCAATACAGGATGTATTGGTGCGCGTGTCTTCTAACCTCAAGACGTTTCACCACCTCTTTGAAATCCTCAGTGGTGTTACCGATAGTCTTCAGAGACGCACTTTCCCCCCGCTCGTAGAAAATCCGCAAAGAGGCAGAGCTAATCAGTGTCCAGCCAATCACGTCCTTAACGGCACAGTTTAACACCACGGCCTTGGCTTCCTGGTCCAACAGGATGAGGAAGTCATTGGAGATGGCCAGTAGAGCCTCCAGTTCCCCTCCGCTCCCGTGATCCTCGACGTGGACCATCCAGGTCACCGCCCCGGGGCTGCGCAGCTCCGCCCCTCCATACGGCCGGCTCTTCTCTTTTTTCTTGTGGGCCAGTGAGATGAAAGGGAACTTTCCAGAGGGATCGATGGGTGTGCTGGTGGTGTGGCGCTCAGCCAGGTCGCGCAGGTACTCCTGGCGCGTTCGGGTGGCCATGGCGCGGAACTTGTACGACTTGTGCGCCGCGTTTTCGGCATTGATGATCTTGGCCAGCAGGAAGTCCCGGAACACAGACGACTTGGGAAAGGTGACGCCTTCTGGGATGGGAGGGCCGAAAGAGGGTACGTCTTTGGAGCGAGTGACAGCCACACTACAGGGAGAGGAGCAGATGAGGAAGAGAAAAGGAAGCAGGAGGAGAAAGAAGGAAACATTGAGGAAGGGATCAGAATGATTGTCGTCGTCACGAATCAGTTGTTCCAGTATTGGCCAACAGTCGGTTGCAATCGCAGTGGGTATTCTGTTCCGACATCATACACCCCGTGGCTTTAGATTGAGTGTGTTATGTAACACAGTTAATCTACTTAGAATATCACATCACATCCAAACAAGTATTTATGTCATTAAGATTTAAAAGCAAAAATATCGCTCTGCCAGATTCTGCCGCAGAGTTTATGTTTGATATAAAGCCTCATGCTCTCTCAAGTATGGGAACATAAAAGGCACAACTCTTGACTGCTCAGGAAAAAAACATTGAGGCTGAATTTAAATGTGGAAAAGGAAACAGACATAGCTCTCGTCCATTCTTATCTTGCAAAAATGATCTTTATGGTTTCTGTAATTTCTCAAATTTAAAATGAGTTGTCCGCTGCTATCTTTCTCTGCTTAAATTCAGATATGCTGTCGATGCATCTTTTTAAAATGTAGCTATTGTGGGAAGCCTATGTAATTCTTACACTGCAGAATCGACTTTATTTCCATGACCTATATATACCGCCCTGCTTTCCCCGCTCTCCAAACCCCCTTTTCCTCTGAATAAGTCTCTGGAATGGCCTTTGGAGGCTGTTTGTCCTGTCTGGTATGCCAGGAACTGAGCTGAGCTGCCATGGAGAGGAAGGAGAGTCAAGGAGGAGGAAGAGGGGAGAATACTATTCCAAATGTCCTGCCCAAAGCCTCTGAAAACCCAGAGTGAGGGAAAAGAAAAAAGGTGTCTGTGAGAAGAGGACTGTGTGAAAAACTCTGAAAGGATAGGAAAGAAATTACTTTTATCCTAAGAGACTTACAATCATACACTGTAGACATAGCTACGGGGAGCAATTCAGGGTTAAGTGTCTTGCTCAAGGACCCATCGACTAGGCCGTGAGCGGGGATCGAACCGCCAACCCCCTGATTGGAAGACAGACTTTTAGACAAACAGACTCACAGCCACATTTGTGCCATGAAATGGCCTTTTATATGACCAAGAAGGCACAGTGCCTGTACACGGGCGACCTTCCCCGTTCTCAACCTGACCACATGAGCTCATTCACAGGTCCTCTCTCAGGTGATGATTACTGAGAGAGTAGTTCAAGGTTCTTTTTTTTATAGCACCGGAAGTCGGAGCCCTCATACCACACGCCTCCCTGCTGACATGCATCAGCACACATGTTGACGACAGGATTAATCACTTTGTCTAATAAGCAACTTAAGTGAAAATGTCACCCACATATTTCTAAACATACCTCTCAGACACCCTGTCCTCACCGGAGACGTGCGGTGTTCAATTATACCAACCGGCAAACTGTTGACACCTCATTGCCCACCTTTCCTCGTTTGTGACAGACAGAGGGACGATACAACGGTGATGAAAATGTGGATGGGAGAATGATGGGAATACCCCCAGTAAATGCTAATAAGCCACAAAAAAATGTGATGGGGCTGTCAGTTTATAGTTAGCAATATGGTCTCGAGGCAATATTGACCAGTTTTTCTGTAGATGACTAATGAATCATGCTGGGTACGTCAGAGAGGACGAGCTGAAGTGGTTATAAGTAGGCTCAACAAATGGTTAAAATAAAATGTGACCTTTTATTATTCTGCTTCACTGCAAACATCACGCAATACATTCCACTGGAGCTCTAAAAGCACTTGTACTGGTCTCAAACACCTGTGAGTCAGTCGACCAAAGACCTGTGACTCATGCAGGACAGAGTCACGATGGAGAGAGAGAGAGAGAAAGGAAGGTAGAGGTGTGAAAGCCAAAGACAGAAGTGAATGACAAAAGAAAGAGAGATTGAATGAGAGGGAAAGGAGAATGCAGTGCACTGGGGCTCGCTGGGCTGTGTGATCTTTGTGGCAGGAGGTTTGCCAGTAGAAATGAAAGAGCACATTCCTGTGGTTTCAGTGATTTGTGGTCTTATAAATATCCAGTGTGTGGGCAGCTCCGCTCTTTCAGTATCTACGACCTGCTGCACACCGAGGCAGGGGAAGAAAGAGAACATGTCAATACCTCTTGGAGTGGGTGGCTAAGAGGTGTACTGTATGCATGTGTGAGGATGTGGGGACTGGGTAAGGTCCATCATATACAACATGTCTACTTGTAAAGACTGGTCCTCAAAGCGGGGCTAGGAGATGAGTCAGAAAAGTTGTAGACTCCAACATGGCACAGAACGGCCAGTACTATCTACAATAGAATGTATACAAGTGGATGGAGTCGCTTGTGTTTATATTGTTCAAATAATAATGATAAATATTGTAATAATTCCAGCGAGAAGTAGGGCCAGTGGCATACAATCGGACCTCTTTTTGAAGTCTGAGTCTCACGCAGCTGTCCATTAGAAAAAATGCAAGTTTACAGTATGCCACCGAGACATTGCATTCCCTTTTCAGAACCAGAGGTTGCGCCTACAGACCCTGCATTTGATTTCTGTTGGACGCGAGAGTGTTTTCTATTTTTTGTCATGGACACACGCGGGAGTTGAATGTGTTCTCCAAAAATATCTCATTAAATCTTCTAGGTACAAATAAGTGAATGAACTCAAATCAACATGTGCAAGGAAGCGAGTAATTTCTCACACAACAAAACGCGTTCAGTGTCACCTGTGCCTCATTCTGTGTGATACTTGTTAGTCTCGTCCAGTAATAGTCTCACAACTGCGATGATGCATCTATATGTGGAAAAAAATAAATGCATTGGCATCTATTTGACATCTCTGAAATCTAAAACCAGCCATCAATACCTGGTTATATGAGAGCGGCTTTAACCCTTGTGTTGCCTTCGGGTCAATTTGACCCGATCCAATGTTTAACCCTCCTGTCGCCTTCGGGTCAATATGACCCGATTTAATGTTTAACCCTCCTGTTACCTTTATATTTACTAACATATTTTACCCTTGAGGTCAATATGACCCCAGCTATTAAAATCTCCAGAAAATTATTAGAATTAATATTGTTTTCCAAGTTTAAGTGTGAGGTACTTTATGTTTGTTTGTTGACTCCCGAAAGAACACCGACATTAAACATTGAATCGGGTCAAATTGACCCGAAGGCGACAGGAGGGTTAAATAATGAGAATGGGTGGCCTGGGGTGCCATGACAAAACATTTCTTTTAAAGAAGTGTTTCCAAAACAGTTTGGGAGCAACAGCTTTAGAGGGCACAGCCATACTAAGTACTACAACGACGTGTGCTGTATTTCTTGTGCCCTGTGTGTATAGAAATGTCCCCTAACATACACACCAACGCTTCAAAGCATTTAGGTCAACCTGACTTCATACATCATGACTCAGTCAATTCCCTATGGTCATTACGAATTGAAAGTTTACATATTGTTGCACACTTGGGACACAGGACATCCAGGCGTGCATGGGTTTAAGAACGGTTTTACTGAACACAGAAATGCGTCACAATCAGTAACGCAACTGCAGGCTGAAGGCTGTAGGCTGTTTTTGTCTAGTTAACACAACTAGCGTAGCGTTTTCCCTCGCTTTCTTCCTGAAGGACCCCTGAGCTGACCTTAGTGCCTGCATGATCTTTACTCATCGTAACCAGCATTAACCTCTCAAACAAATTCAAGCCTCGATTGGAGATACACACATGCCAGGTGAATAAATCAAACAATTAACAATAAAAAAAGAAAGATGAAAATATTGGGTGGGTCAATGTCCCGTTTCTGATTTTGTGTCCATTGTAAATGAGGACCCCACAATATGAAACCTGATGTTTCGCCGTTATAGTCCGAGAGCGTGTACGAAATTAGTACCGACTTCAGAAAAATTACAGAAGGCACGTGTAAACAGTGTTTGCTGAATATTCACTTTGTTCCTGAGCTCTTTGTTCATGTGTTTATGTGTTTTGCTCAGTAATGAAGTAGCCCCATGGGGGACAATTCAGACCTCGCACCATGTGCTCAGATAGCAATTAAAACAGTGATTAGTGTGAGGAAGAGGGGGCAAGAGTCAAAGAGAGCAAGATGAGAGAGAATGATGGAAAACTAGATAACAAGACAGAGGCATGAGCAAACAGAGAAGGAAATGCCCTTCACAACTGAACGGGCAGAAAGTTCATTATTTCTTAAAAATGACTTTGCAGTAGAGTAGTCGAGATGGCTCTCCACACTCACTGCCTCCTCTAAAGTGGAACTGCAAAGGCAACTATGCGAAGCAACAGATAAGAGCATTAATATTTCAGCAGTGATGAAAGAGAAGAAAAGTCATGTGCTTACTTTTGGTAAAACAAAGTCCAAATGATCTTATCTAGACTTTTTTTCTTATGCATCTACTGCGCTGGCTTCAATATGAGATGAGACATTGTACAACAACCACCTATAACTAGTGCAACACCTGTTTTACTGTAGGTTATTAAAATGCCACGAAACTGACAATCTATATAATAACATTTCCTTTGCATCTTGAGAATTCGACCAGCGGAAGGACACTTGGATTATCACAAATTCTATGAAATTCATGTCACAAATTTACAATTAAAGAAAATAAAATTGCATCACTTTGCAAAATGTTGATCAACTATATCACACCGCATACATCATTAAACACGGTTATGACTTGAGCGGGAAAGTGCTACAGCTGCAATGTTGGTACGATAGGAAATGCCTTAAACAACAATCTAAATACTCAAGTACACACACACACACACACCCACACACACAGGTGAGTGTACCACACCTGTAGGAGCTGTTGTCTGAACATGGGTCGTGAGCACGCACAACCACAAAGACGTGCTGGAAGTGTGAGCGGATGTTTTTGGGGGTGAAGGGAAGTGCCCCGGGTTCCTGGAACACGATCGTGACGATATCATTCCCGATATGTCGCTTTCGCAGCAACTTGAAAAGCACAAAGAAAGTAGGAGAAACCAGAGTTAGACATTGAGTAATATTAAATAATAGTATGAGGTATCGAGAAAATGCAGAAAAAGCATACTTTAAACGTGCACTGACTGAACGTAGAAAGAAGCACTGGTTATCTTTTTCATTATCAAGATAATTGCTATTAAGCCACGTCAACTCCAACATTCTGACATCGATGACCATTCGTGTTCATGTAAATAAACAGCTGCAGAATCTTAGTGGACATAAAGACTCCAGTGTGTTGGAACTGTGAGCCCTGCCGTTTACCTACCTGTTGTTTATTGTTGGGTGTGTATGGCAGCATGCTCGACACGTGGAACATGATCTCGTAGTCCTTGTAGGTGGTGTACATGGAGTGGGTGCCTGTAGAGTCAGCTGTGGAAATAGAATTACATGTGTAAAATTGTATTTCGTAACCACAAACAACTATTTCTATCAGATATGGAGAAATGTTCATGATATGTGCAAGGACATTGATAGAAAACAGCCGACTGAGAAACTATTCAAAGTATACAATATGTATTCTCTCTGAAACGTCTTCCTGGGTTGCAAAATGCTGTTCAGTTGGCAATGATCTGCCTGAGCCAAAGACAGCCACTGCATGTTAATAAGCACCGACAGTTAAGTGTTCTCTGCTCTGCACGGAGAACAAACCCGTCACAAGGTGTTTACAAGGCCAAGCTAGCTAGATTACTTCAATTAATTACACTCCTTCTATAGAGAGTGCTTTGCATGGCCGTGTTTAATCAACTAGACGCTCCAGCAGGTCCTGCAACAACTAACTGGGGGGGGTTTGTGCCTCACAGAGCATTCTGGGGGATGAATTAAGTGACATAAGAAGTTAAATATCAAAGCAGACATGGTGTGGACATCAATCTCGTCTATGGCAAATGTAAAAGTGGGCGGGCAAAGGAAAGAAGTAGAGAATCCATAGGCTATCAGGTTCTCCAACAGAATAATCTGACACCAGAGGCCATCCGTCACATGTCTGAAATTAAAGGAACTCCGATTATGAGGATGTCTTCAGAGGCCGGATGATCTCCAAGAAGAGAGAGTGTTCCTGTGCAGTCCGACCCACCAATGGGGACATCCATGTTGGTGGCCACAAACAAACATCTTTATATAAATCCGTCTTAATTAATGAATTAGTTTGGACCGCTAAGCCGATCATATGTGCTGCGGCGATATGTTGCCACTCCACAAATCTTTCTCTGGTCATATTTACATCGCACCGTAACATATTACACAAATAAATACAGCCACTAAACAATCAGTGCTTCAACTGATATGGATTATCCCGGCTCCTTTCATCAATGGGAACTTCTCCATATGCGTGTCAATCATTCTTCACCCTGCTGCTGTGAGTTAGGCAAACGGTTCAGTGTCTCTGACGCCGTCTGAAGAGTTTTCTACTGTACGTGTCGGACAACTTGAGATTTCTCCACATGTACATACTCTTGGCGTCCAGCTGGGCCCGGTACTTGGTGAAGCCTTTGAGTCTGACCCTCTCCCCCAGCAGATGCAGGAACTCCTCCAGTGCAGGACCAGCCGATTCATTGTTGTACATCTCCTCCTCGCCGCTCTGGCCCGCCATGCAGTACATCACCCCCACTTTCCGCTGGAAACTCAACTATTGAGAGAACATAGATTGTTGCAATGAAAATATGGGGGGGGCGCACGCATATTACCGTGTAGAAATCATGTCGGAGTAACCATGTTGACATTTCAGGGCGAACTCATGTTGGCATTTTAAGAATAAGCACCGTGGGTTGTTCTGCAGTGATCGCGCTGCCATTTTCCAGAGAAATCATGTTGACATTTTCAGAGGTTCAGCTTTTGATGATTGCGTCAGGGTGCATGAGTATCAAAGAGCTTGTTCTGTATTATTCTCATTTATTAAAGGTGTGTCTGTGTGTTATCACATTGTGGAGATTGTCCTTCCTTTTGGGGCAAAATAGAGTTTGTGTGTGTGTGTGTGTGTGTGTGTGTGTGTGTGCGGGGGCTGATATGTGAGGGTGTTTCTCCACTTCAATCCCACATAATGGTCTGTGGGAGTGAATGGGTAAATTCAGTATAAACAATATACATTAATAATAAATAATTCTGCTTCACAATAAGACATCCCCCTGTGGGAAAAACACCACCTACACATTAAATGATTCATAAAACATAAAAGGGAAATTCATTTTAATGTCAAGGAAGCTATATGAAGTATGAAGTATGCTGAATGGATTGTAATTTTTCCGAATGATGATGACAGCTAGAAGTTTAAGTAATATTGTCTTTTTATTAAATCCATAGCAGTAAATGAAAATAGAGATTTCTGCCAATATGAGCAATCAAAAGATTAAATCAAAGTCACCGAGCACACACTCACCCCCTGCTCGTCCAGCTTCATTAGCTGCTCAGTGACCTTTGGCGTGTTGAGTGCGAGGCGCAGGCAGTGGACGTTGAGCTCAGGCACCAGGTACTCCAGCACCTCTTTGAGGGGCAAGCCCCGAGCTAGTCCGTGCTTGGATGTGGAAGGTACTGCATCTTCCAGGATGGAGCCCCTCAGGGTATTCAGCTGGAGACGGCACAAGCAGAGGGTGAAGGAAAAGATTATTGGGAAATACAAGGATTGATTCCTTGAGTTTGACATGTACAGTCTTTACTGTTGTCAAATTAGTTTTCCTTCAGCTAGAGTAAATCATATTTTTGGTGACCCGCATTGTCTCTACAGCAGTTGTGTGGTTCCACCGTTAAAGATTAAAATATCTTAAAATACTTTTTCCAACAAGGTTATATACATTGCTCGTACTGCGTCCTTATCTATGTTCTCTCCCGACACCTAAATCTATCAGCACCTTCAACTTGTGCTCCTTCCTTGAACCTGCACCATGGTGCGAGCTACTAATACACTTTAAACTAAAGTATTTTATAAGCATGCACATTTTTAGGATAATGGACTACTTACAAACTTATAATTTCTTCCTACAAAATCCGGGATAATAATTGGTTGTGCCAGACTGCGTTCACTGCTAATGTGGGCAAACTGTCTGCCTTGGAATGCGTGTAGGTTTTGCTGCTGTAGTTTTCAACAAGAATACTTTTAGGCTCGAGGCGAACGCGAGGAGGACACCCATGAATAAGTCAAGAGGACTGTGAAAGGACCAGGACTTAAATATTCATCAAGAACAAAAAACACAGCTGGATAGCGTAGCGGTCGCAAGGCTGTGTGTCCTCACTTAGCGTTCAGTACACAACACCCTCAAGTTTAAACAAACTGAAGAGACGTGCGCTTACATAAGAGGACAATGGCTGTCATTTTTTGTACAGACTGGACGTCTCTCTTTAACATCTGCACATCCCACTCGCTCCCACAAAGGCACACATGTATCTGAACCAGAACAGAAATAGCAATAAGAGAGAACCGGAGTCAGGAGAAAGGGAAATGCAGCTCAGTCGGTTGTGCGTCATCCCAAGTGATTGTAAGGGCTATTGCTCATGGCGCTCCTCAATGCAAGAGCAATGCTTTTCCTTCTCCACTAGAAGACTGTTGCTGCTATTATAGTCTCATTTAGCTGTGAAATGGCACAGCTCAGTCCTTCACAGATGAAGGCTGACAAAGATGGTAGGTGGGCGTTCAGCTCAGAGAATGAGGACATGGATCTCTGGCTCGAGTGTCTATAGGAGGGGATGACAGCAAAGCCTCGAGGTGTTCACACAAGATTTCCGATCTCTGCGTACTGTAGACTTTGTAAAAAAATTAATATATATATATATATATATATGAAACACATTAACTATTTGAGGTGGTGTTAAGGAATGGAGGTCTAAGGTCTCAAGCCAAGTCTGACAACCTTGCATTGAAGCTTTTCTAATGTCTCCCTCCAACCGTGTTTTTCAATCAGCAAGGCGATTATATGTTACGCCTACACAATTTCAACTCATAAGAGCTTCTCAGTCACATTACTCAGGACAGAGCGTATGAAATACTGACACATTTCTGAACATGAACGTTCATGGCGGCAGAGAGAAAAGCTACAAATACAGTATGTGCTGGTGAATGAACATCACATTACACAACAATCAACCAATCAAGCTAGTAAGAAAACATATTTATATATGTGTGTGTGTGTATATATATATATACACACACAGAATTTCATATAAAATATTATGCATTTCTAACGATAAATAAATATAATAAATAAATATAATTTTTTGACTCAGTTGAAAAAAGTCCTCCAGTTCTCATTTCAAATACGTAATATTTTATATGACGGATTTATGCCAAAAATTCAGCATTTTTAATGCACAGAGAACAAAACGCTGTTCAATGGTTCAACCAGACTGACAATTGAAAGATAAGAGAGCGACAAACAATTTATCTACCCAAATTAATTAAGACCCCCAAATGTATCATTGTGGTTTAATAATGATGGTAATGGTTTTAATAATTGTCCCGTGCGCTTTTCTGGTCAGGAAAACTAATTAAAAACCAAAGAGCATTTGGAGGGGAAATGGTGACAAGATTCCTCCCCTGGCATGCAACATTGTGGGCGCATCAACTAAACGCAAGTTTGCATAATGTAAATCTTCTTTCTTTTGAGGCCAAAGCCATTTAAAATGTCAATACATCGATATCTGAATGACCCTCTCACCATCTCTGTTAAAATATCACTATTGAAGAAAGGAAGCAACATTTCAGCATCACAGGAGACTCCAAAGTTCATGTGTCCATTTCAATGTACCTCACTGGTTCTGAAGATGACCCTGTAGTTATATTGCTGGCCATGCTCCTTGTGTTCATCCAATTTCTCCCTCCTCAGACTCACTGCTACTGGGCCCAGGTTCTCATCGACCCCCAGATAGTTCCAGTGTTCTAGGGGAGAGGAGGAATGAGGTTTGAGGAAGGGATGGACGGATAAGGAAAAATGTGAACGAGAGAAAGAAATTACAGAAGGGAAATCAAAATGGGATATTAAAAAGGACGGCTTTGCCACTTTACTCGTCTCACGAGGGAAGGATGTAAAACCCGATTAAAAAATGAACTCCTCCACTATTTGCTTAAATAAAGGATGCAGCATATGCATTAAGAATTAATCTTTTGCCAATTGTCGAAAAAACGGTCGAAGCCAAGGCGTTAGTTAGCAGAAAATTGGCATTTTCTCTGCCAATAACTGCGAGACAGTTTTTTAAAATCATAATAAAGCATTTAAGAAAGAAAACCTAGAAACTAGACCTATGGATCTCGAAAAGCCCAAATTAAAACGGTCCTATTTTGCTCACCTCTGAGGTAGAAGAACTTTCGGTAGTAATAGGTGCCGAGGTCCACGTGTTCCACGATGTAACGTTTGGACCGGTCAGCGTGTTGACTTGGCCCGTCCTTGGCGGCCTCCAGCACTGCCACACCAGCGTTGGTAAAGTTAGTAGTGAGGGTGGCATCCAAAGGTCCGTCCTCTGTACTGCCTGAAGAACTGGTTGAGATCCCACCACTACCAATGCTGCCCGGCTGGGAGATGAAGGACAAGGAAAAGTAAACAGAGTAAGCCGACAGCCATATTATTCATTTACTCTTTACTGCATCTTCCAAATGCAATCAACTTTTAAGTTTTCTTCCAACTTGGTGTTGAAAATGGCTAAAAAGTTCAAGAATGAATATTGCAAATGGCATTCTTGAGATAAAGACTGAAGAGCATGGAAATCTTTATTTTTTTTAAATGAAGACAAATAACCATAACCATATACACGTATGTATATTTTTGTATCTAATTATCACATTCTTGCACAAGACACACCTGTTTAGCAGACGAGATGTTCCTCTCCCCCTCTCCCCCGATCTCGTTCCTGAAACAAGGGCAGCTGAGCACCAGGTCATTGCTCTTATCGCCGGGGTCCAAGGCAGGGTTGGTACCGTGTCCTCCCATCCCCTCCTTGCTCAGCTCCTCTTGTGAGCCACAGGGCGACCCATCCACTCCACTCTGATTGGAGGCGAGGGAGGAAGTGGCCGAAGCGGAGGCGGCGGCAGCTGCCGAGGCTCCGGTAGTGGTGTTCTTGCGTTTCGACCCAGACTGCCGACTGTGGATTATCTCATTGAGGTCAAAGAGTAGAGACTGGACATCAAAATGGGCAAAGCCTTTTTGACAACCCCATGGTTTGGGAGGGGGACCACCGTCATCCCCCTTTCCCCCGTCTTCAGCATCTGAGCCAGCTCTCGATGTGTCACCTTCCACCTTCACACTACGCAGCTTACGGAATATTGATTCTCCACCCGTCTCCGACTTTGACCTCCTCTTCAAGTGCTTCTCTCGCTCCTTCAGCCGACTGGCAGGACTTCCTCTGACTGGACCTAAAGCTCCATCTGGCAGGTCCAGTGCGGCCAGTTGTTTAGTTGGGGCCACGGTAAGTAGCTCCGTTAGCTTCTCTGGAGCTGGGCTCCGTTGATCGGGGGCCTCGGAGGACTGGTATCCTTTTAGCATGTCAAAGAAGCTCTCACCTGAAACACCATGTTTATCTATGGATGAAGTGCTGCCATACTCGCGGTGCATGGGTGTCCACCCGGAGAAAGACCAGCCCTCATTGCCATCCACATCCAGCTCACTGATTGTTATGTCACTGTTACTGCGCTGGCGGATGCGCCTCATGCCTTTGCGAGGTGAGCCCAGATAGCCATCGGGTGACAGAAAGCGGTTGTCCTTTCCCTTGCTCTGCATCTTGTTTTTTAGTGTGTTGTGGATGTTCCGCAGCATTGATGAGTCCTGTGGGCTTATCAGGTGGCCCAGCTTGGCCGACAGATTGCTGTGGGCTGTGACAGCTGACACTCCTCCTCCTCCTCCTCCACTGCCACTACTACCACTGCCACCACTTCCTCCTCCTCCACCTGATCCCCCTCCACCAAGTCTTTCTCTATCACCACTCCCGGATCCTGAAGAGCTGGTGGTGTTGGAAGAGCTGGGTGAGTCCGATTCCACAGTAATGTGCCAGACACCCCCTCCTCCCCCATCCTTCCTCGGGGGCCAATCGGCCACGCGAGCTCGAACCCCCATCTTGGGGACGCCAGGGTTGGTGCCGGTGGTGGTTGAAGAGGAGATGTGGGTGCTCTCACTGCGTGGTGGTGGTGCCCCTCCATTGGGCAGTCGCAGGCGGCGGGTATAGAACTCATCAGAAGCTGGCACTGAGCCCCCAACCGAGCGCTCTGTCTGAGAACGCTTCAGACTGGTCATGATGGAGATGGGAAAGGGTGTGGGGAGGGGAGATGGGAGGGAAAGGTAGGGATGAGTTGCTGATGGATTTAGATTAGGGTCAACATAATGCCCACAGAGAAGTAACGAGAGAGTCTCACGGATACATTTGGTGCTGCAGAAAGAGCAAAGAAAAAGACAAAAAGGAATAGGGTTTATTGTTAATAAACAATAGTCAACAACAGATTCAAATCAATGGTCTCCAAGAAATGGAATGGTAGCATGTACAGGAAGTGGGTAGAATTTCACAAACACCCCAAGCTTATGAGTTGTTGCACATTTGGCAGGCTTAACCTTCACAAATCAAATACTGAGTGCTAAAAAGGTTAAATATATCTTACAAAGAACATTAAACATTGTCTCTCACCATTCCAGTTCAAGACCTTAAGTTTATATTCTATTTATTTTTAAAAAGGCAGTAAAAACGCAATACCTTTCCACAGCTGGAGCTTGAAAAGAATCGTGTTGATGGTGAACTTTTGACTGGTCTCTAAAAAGTCGTCCGCATCGCAACCAAAGAACTCGATTCAGTCTGAATGGGACCAACTCAGCAACTGAGAAACAGTACGAGGAGAAAGGAGAGAGAAATCAAGTTAGGGAACATCCACATGTTCTACAGCATCACGTCTTACCTTCATTTCAGATACTCCAAGAGACACCATTACAAAGTAAGCAATGGGAAAACTACTGACTGTGGGTCAGTGGCTAGCATGTCCGTCTTTTAATCAGGGGGTTGTTGGTTCAATCCCTAGTCGATGTGTCCTTGAGCAAGACACTTATTTCTGAATTTCTCCCTGTAGCTGCGTCTACGGTGTAAGAATGTAACATGATTGTAAGTCGATTTGGATAAAAGCGTCAGCTAAAATGACAATATAATATCTGTGAAATGTATAATAATATGGCTTGCATAATTAGTATCGTCATGAAGATAAACCTACAAATTGATCATGAATTCAGATGAACATCTGAGAAGTTGAAATGGGAAAAGCTGCTGGAATCAGACACCACGGTAAAGAGCGCTGTGTTCTGAAGAAGAGGGATGTGTTGCTTCTCTTCCTGTGTCGTTTACCCTCCCTGCCTGAAGGTGCTGCTGTTCTGTGCTGTTTTTTCTCTCGCGTGATCATTAGGGTGGTAAGCGGTCCATATTTTCTCTTTGTTTTAAGAGAAGGGAGCTGTATTTTTAATGATTGGTTTGTTTGTTGTTTTGGGCCAGACTCACCCTGACTCTATCGACACTTTAGAATAAATCAGGAGTGTGGACTGGGTGGCAATAGCACGCGTTATTGGGAGTGGGGGAAAGAGGGGATCCCTGTGTTATGCTTCTCCCAGGTGTGCCCAGGCTGGGCACAACACATTAATAAGAAAACTGTAGGAAGCCAAAAAACAAAAATCACCAGGGCTTGTCATTTTGGACTACTAAGACTACTAATCTTTAACAGAAAACTATGTTTACAAACAGGGAACCAATCAGTGTTTATGATTCACCAGGAGGGTCCAAGACCTGGTTTCATCAGGGAACTGTAGAAGCCAGCATTGTTCTGCCTCTTACCCATATCAGCAAATACATGTTAAGATATCATGAGCCTTTGCATCATTGGTTGAGACGATCTCACAAATTCAGAAATGTGTGATGTGGTTGTTGAAGTATTCTTTTCACGAGGCCACATCATTTATTGCTGTCAGGTGATATACTCCAGTATCATATAATTGAAAACCAAGGCTTCAAGATTTAGTGTGTGTTACCTTCAAGATGAGGTTTGTGTCTTTAAGAATTTTCTTCATAACATCAAGGATCCATGACACACACTAACACCTTGGTGTTAAAGACCTTCAACAGCCGACACACTGGAATATCCCCTGATGGGCTGGATAGATTCATTTAAATTAGAAGCATACATACAAAATCACCAACTGAACCACAAACGCCATCCGTAGCCATTAATATGAAGAAAGACTTCAACCTGCTTGTGTTTGCCTGCTGGCTGGTCCATTATGGTGCACTACCTCTCTCCTCCACACTTTGTATCACCATGGAGATGAGGACTTTTACAGTACATGTTTCAGTGTGTGTGTGTGTGTGTTTCCTTACCAGATACCCGTAACACATCGCTGTTGAGTAATTATTACTGCTTTAAGAATCACGAACAGACTGTCAGATGACACCCAAAGATATCCCATAAGACAAAACCATCTGCCCGGATCAATGCTGCATGCTGTCTGAGAAAATGGATTTTGCAAAATGGGTGAACTGGCCTTTTTAATATCTGAGGTGCTTTGTCGGAGCATTCTGCAGCTTTGTGAACATTACTCACGACACTACAGTGTGTCCTCCACTGACGCCGCGTGTGAGTGGTTCAGATGTTTGCAGCATGACCACCGAGTCTGGGCTGTGGATCGGCTTCCAACACACCAGTGTTTAAAGTCCAATAGGGAGAAACTCAAAAGTGTTAGTGAGCATGTGTATGTGTGTGTGTGTGTGTGTGTGTGACTCAGAAACTGGGAACACTTTTGATGTGCTAAAATTGGCTTTTAAGTTGTCAATTGAAGATTATATTCTAAAAACTGTATTTAAAGTACTGTAACTTCATCAAGATAACAAGCAGCCATGTGAGTTTGTTCAACGGGTGTTCTAGTAGAACAGACGTACAATCAACTGGGCTGGAGACAAATGAAACTTTCAATTCACTCTCAAAAGATATCGTGAATTGAGCATCTTAAAGGGCATAAATATAGTTGAGCCTCATTAGAAGGGATTTCCTCAATGCCAGCAACATTAATTATACTCGTCAAATTTTACTTCTCCGCAAATATAAAAAAATCTGAAGAAACCAATGTACCACTCTTTTCTAAACTCATTTAATTAGACTCAAATCCCCTCCAATGGACTCAATAGGATTAGGCAATACAAATATGGTATCGTGTTAAAAGAAGCATAAACACAAAAGAAAATGGTGTGTTGTGATGGTTTCTTTTACATCACATATTGTGAATGACAATTTGTTCCGTGACATGCAGATATTTTGGTCCCTGTCACTACGGGCACAATTTGGAAATTCCTGTAGCGACTATTTAGGGTACATGAACAAAAAACCTGCAGTACTAAACTACCTAAGCTTTATGGAGAGCTAGAAACTCTTTTCTTAGTTTCTTTTCTAGACTTTCTTATCAGGTTGTTTCACTGATAGTAGCCCGGGTTGTACAACTGGCGTGCTCACAACCAATCAGAAGCCTCACCGCAATACAATGCACATAACATTACAGACAAACACCGACTTTACAGCGGATTTCAAGTGTCTTCATGTTGAAAAAGAACGGCAAAAATTCCCCACAAACAATTCAGACGAGAAGAAATAAATTTATATTGTTTCTATTAAGACCCACAAAAAAGTACAGTACACAAGTACTGTCACATCGCAGCAACACTGCATTGCCCTCCACCAAGTGAAGGAAATCGTACTCAAGAAGTGTATCCCAAATAACTACAGAGTGCCTTTTCCTCGCTCCGTTGAGGACTTGTTCGCACTATTTAATGAGCGCTGAGGAGATGCTGTACGTTCGGTAAGGAGACTGGGAATTGAAACGAATGAATGTGGCATAGCGTGCCTTCACGCAGTCACAGAGGACCAATTACACTGACAGATGCTCATGACCTTTGGCAGTGTTGAAACGAGGTTGATTCCTGAGATATGGAGCATCACTGCTCAACGGCACAAAGTGCTGCCAAGGTCGTCTTCTGACCGTTTCCAGAGGGACCAACTTGCACCTATAGATATTGGTGGACCATAAACACAACATTACCAAATCATGTAAGCGTTGTTCAATATCCTATCAGGCCTAGGATATTAGAGAAATACACTTTTATACACAGATATACATTAAAGTTAAACAAATCTTGTGATTCATAGGAGAGTGAGTTTAATGGGCAATTCTACACGGATGGAGATTGTGCTATAATATGGCAGATGGGATGACACAAACTGTAGTTTGACCAACTCAAGACTGCTAAAGTGTCATAAAAACAGTTTTGAACGACTGTAGAAAATTGCACGATGAAGGGATCACTTATCAATATGAAAAGGGTAAATTATTACAGTGACCAACAACTCTTATGTTGCATTGTTTCAAGACAGTCTTTGAATTTCCAAACAAGAAAGACATTTTAAACTTAATGCTGTCCTGGATCATCTGTAAAGCACTTCAAGAGCAGCATTGGTTGTGTTGAATTAATAAGCAGTTCTTTATTTCTGGAGGAATTTCCTTGAAACAACAGTTCCAGATATAGCTAATTTAATGTCATTATCAATTTATGATGTTGAATGTCTAGAATTCATCGAAAAGCAAACAAACCAGTTGTGCCTGTTCAACTGACCTGCTGTGCTCGAGCTACCAGACTCCAGGCTTTGCTAGCAACTGGAGTTAATCATTTCAAGTGTACCATCTAAATAACCTTTTTATTCTCGTTACAATTAGAAACAAATTACAGTCTTTTCCAGGAACCCTCCTGTGAATTTACTGCTGCATTTTTATGAAAAGCTAAGAAACTATAGGAAGAAAAAAAAGTGTGAAATATTTTTTAGGAGCAATAAATGAGAACATGTATTAATTCACTGATGAGTACAATGCAATGAGGGTGCCACATTCTTGATACTATGGTGATATAAAGAAATGTAAATGATATTGCACTTATTTGAAACGCCTTTGGCTTCTCCAGTCGAAGGTTGTTGTTGTCAAGCAGCACAGGCGTGCCAGTACGGACACTGTGTGACTATGAATCTGCTCCAGCGCAGTCATATCATTAGTCATAACCACCTGAACATTAAGGCGCACACGAGCTGACTGACGACTGAAAGAGGCGAGTGCTGAAAAAATAAAAAATAAAGTCACAGAAAGACTCTTGAAGATGAAGATACTGTGAGCGAGAGTGCGTGTGTGCGTGAGTATAACTCAAGTTCAAATACTGAAACTGTATATCCTCCATTTCTTCTTTCCAGTCTCAGAAATACTGTAATTTGGAAATGGTATAATCAGACAATTTCAGCGTGAATTAATGTTCGGTATTCATTAATCAGCCTGTATTGTGGCTAAAGAAAGAAGGTAGTTTCCCCAGGCCTGTGTTTAGCGAAGATCTCCAACTTGCAATCACAGAGCAGATATTAAATGACAGAAGTGTGGAGGCAGGAGGCAAACAAAAAAAAGTAAGTTGGAGGGCCCAAGAAAAAAATAATCTAAAAGCTTGTGTCAATTGTGCCGTTTGTATTTGACGTGACCTAATCTGTGTGGATTATACGCCTGTTTCCAGGCGGACCTCCTCACCCAGCCGACTGGTGAGTCGAGTCACTTTGTTTGTTTTTTTGTAAAACCAGACAAAAACAAAAAGAGTTTGAGAACCCAAAACCCTCTAAGGAGACAAACAAGGCGAACCAAAAGCTTTTGGACATAGAGAAAATAAATAATAGAATAGAAGGACTCACTCAGGTGTAAAATCAAAAAGAGATCTCTATTCATAGATGGCTGAGGGTACCGTAGTATTTGGGCAAATTTCAGTTAAAAATAATCAGAGTGAGACACCGACTCAAACTTCGACAGCAAGTCTTGTCAAACACCCGTTTCGAAGATGCCGCTGGGCACATTTGTGAACGTTAGGGCAACAAAAACAGTTAGTCGTGCATCTGTTTACGAGGAGGTGTAGATAGCCTGAAGACGACCAAAACATAGGACACATTCCAGATTATGACCCAGGTTATGACTTCAGAGCGTCTCTTCCACAAAAATACTGAAACAAAAGGAGACAGATGATGAGAAATGTTGCATTACATTATTATTTTCTCACCCATGTCATCTTTCCCAGAATCAGTGGTTTAAACTTTGTTTGGAAAGCATTCAACTCTCGTCATATTCAAATATAAACTATACGCATGAAGTTTAAAGGTAGTAATGAGAATTTAACATGTTCTCTGGGAATTGCAATTTACAAATTCATAAGCAATGACTGCTCTACCCCAACGACGGACATTTAAACTAACGGCAGGCATTTCAAACCTCCCGCGTGTCAAAATGCATGAGCAGTGGCCCGGTGTTCTTAAATGCTCCTCAGACGTTTGAAAGACACACAGCTTTGCCGCTCGGCTTGTCTGAGTGTGGCTGAGGAACCGGCAGGCCAAGACACACAGGACAGATAAGAAAGACTAAAATAAATCAAACTCTTTGATTGTTGACGGGCAGTCAAACGTGTTTGAGTTTCAGCTCGGAGCATTTCAAAGGGAAATTGTAATTGTGTGGAAAGATAAACGTGCGTTGCTGTTCTTTCTCCCTCTACTGGGGTCTCCTCTCTGGTTCGCTGAGACGGGAAAAAGGGGCTTTTTAAGCGTGAACTGAAGTCTGCCGATGTTGTCTTTTTCTCTCGAGTGTGAAATTTGCGGAGGCGTTCTACGGCGTACACACCCCTCTCCCCGGCGAGCAGAGTGAAGAGAGGAGCGAAGACATGAGTGATGGGAGAGGACTAAGGCTGTGTGCTTCAGCAAGAGTTCAAATGTAGAGCTGGACCTTGATAGTGGAAGTTATTATGTTTGCTTTGGTTCCAGGTACCATAAAGGTTTTAAACAAAAATATTTAAATATCATTAACGAGATGTAAAGAATATCCCTTTATACTGAGCAGGATGTCTCTCGTGATACATTTTTATTTCAAATGCCTGAAACAGCAGCTCGTAGTATTGGGCTGCTCTACAGCATTGAGTTACAGAGAGCTGCAGTCAAGTGAATGGCTTTAGTTGGAAGTGTTTTTTGACTCATTACCCAAACAGATGTTCCCAAACAGATGTTTTTGAAGCACTGAGTCACAAATAATGAATATATCATTTCCATTTAGCAACTCGTTTCTTTTAATTTCGCCACGACTCATTGAGATGCTCTTTGTTGCATTTAGTCAGAGCTAGCGCATGCTTTATGAAAATGTTAAATATTCTTACCTTGCCAACAACAAAACATAAAATGCTCTCCTTTGACTGGATTTCTGGATCTCTTGTAAACACTAAGCCCCTGAAAAGAAGAAGGAAAAAAACTTGAATGTTTTTTTAGGATACACCTCAAACTGTTTAATCTTGGCTAAATAAAGTATATATTCTATTTAGAATCATCAACGACGTGAAGAGGCAGAATATCCATCAACTGACAGTCAAATTTGCTCTCGGTTGATTGCATACAGTATGAACTATGTGTGTTTGGGGAAGTCATTGCAAATGACAGTCTATAAAAAAGGAACTATAGATGGCATAGATGGATTCCTATATTTCCTTTTCATTGTAATGTTCTTCCTCAGATCACATTGAAGTCTTTTATGCCGTTTCCAGAAAACAGAAAATATATTACTTCCTGGATAAATGTCTTTGCCGTACATTACACGCCCGTACCAGTTTATTAGGTACACCTAGTTTAAACCAATGCAAATGCCCAGCAATAAAACCTAAGTTATAATGTTATTTATTTTGATTTAACTTTGTTAAACATTGTTGTTTTGGAGACGTCTGTGGTGCTGTTGCCTTATAACAAGACTTTTGTAGTATGTTGTCCACCCCCTTTATCGTAAGGGCAGACTGAAGTCCTGTAAAAAGACAATATACCACAACAAAGCAATTTAAAAAGCAAAATCTTTCCGTGCCACTCGTGTTTTTACTTTTTTTGTAAAATATATTTGCTCTGACCTTAAAAGAAAATATTGTTTGTATTGCTAGCTTGTTAGCTCGAGAACACAACGGTGTCGATGCTTTTAGGTGTCATATGTCAGTGAACTTGCGAACATGCTGTTTGAACACCCCTCTTGATAACAGCTGCTATGATGATGCTCTTTACGATGGGGAAAAGAAGAGGTAGGAGTGATTATAGGACATGGGGGGGGGGGGGGGGGGGCAGGTCTACAGTGTGCAGCATCGACACAAATAGCTATGGCCTTCTCACACCCCTTACGTGCAAGTGTGTCCATATTTGTACCGTTGCCACAAAGAAACGGCTCAAAACCAGTGATTATCATACCAGCACACTGAGAGTATGTAGCAACAAGTAGTTTACCACAACTTCACATGTATGACTGCTTATTCTGCTCGAGAATGTCGTTCAATCAAAGCCACAAACCATTTACACAGCAAGACAACAACACGCGTTTCACCCTCACACACACACACCCACACACTTCCTGGCCTACCTTCGTCTCAGGGGTCTAACACTCCCGTTTGCTCTCCTCTGTACCTCCATGAAGCAATGGGTTATTTTTCTCTAATCATTATAAATCCACATTCCTTCATCAAGTTAAAGCAAATATGATGATGTACACATGTGAAATACATCAAGCGCAATCAAATCAAACAAAGATTGAAAAATAAATATATCCAGCTGTTTAAATAACAGGAATACCAGTCCAGTAATCCAATAACCTTGGTATTACATATTATGGGGGTGACCATGTTTGTATAATACTGACATTGTGTCTGACATTCTGCCAATTTTGAAGTGCGGCTGATCACTAACCCAACACAACCTACATGAACTCCATCTGTGATGATGACGAGTCGCAACAACCTAGAGCTGAACAGGCTTAAGACTGTGGAGATGACAGTGGACTTCAGGAGGAGCCCCCCAGCACTGCCCCCCCTCTCCATACTCAATAACACTGTGTTGGCTGTGGAATCCTTCAGGTTTCTGGGATGCACAATCTCCCGGAACCTGAAGTGGGAACCTAATGTCAACAAAATCATCAAGAAGGCCCAGCAGAGGATGTACTTCCTGCGCCAGCTTAGGAAGTACAACCTGCCTCAGGAGCTGCTGACCATGTTCTACACCGCAGTTATAGAGTCTGTTCTGTGCACTTCAATCACTGTCTGGTTTGGATCGGCCACCAAACTGGATCAGAACCGACTCCAACGGACAGTCAGGTCTGCAGAGAAGATCATCGGTGCCAACCTGCCCACCATCCAAGACCTGTACACCTCCAGTCAGGAAACGGGCAGGAAAAATCACTGCAGACTCCTCCCACCCCGGACACAAACTATTTAAACTCCTCCCCTCTGGCAGACGCTACAGATCACTGTTCGCCAAAACCTCGAGACACAAAAACAGTTTCTTCCCCCTCGCCGTCTCACTACTCAACAATAACCCACTGGAGCATATATATTTATCCCTGCACTTCTCGCACTCTCCACTTCTTCTGGCACTACTGTTTCACAGCTACTGTATATAGCCATTCCTCTTGTATATACTTTAAGTCACTTTCTAAAACTTCTTAGACCGTTGCACTGTTTTGCACTGTTTGTTCTGTACTGCACTGTTTGTTTTGTTTGTTCTGTATTGTACTGTGTTGAAATGTATATTTTGTGTAAGCACTGAGAGAAACTTTACCTAGTCAAATTCCTTGTTTGTGCAAACTTACTTGGCCAATAAAACTGATTCTGATAACTACTGTGCTCTTCACCATCACGGTTGCTTTAAACCATTCACACAAGAGGAATCTGGGTCGCATGAGCTGTCGAGTTAGCGCCATTCAGCCAATTGTCTTACTGCCGGATTGATTCATTATTTATGGAAAAGCAGATAGGATTTAGGGAGGGTGGGGGGTTGCTTGGTAGATGAGTAGAGGGATTTTCCCTTCAGGTTAATCTGTTATTTATAAATTATAAAGGTGACTATGTTACCTATCTACCTACCATTCAAAGATTACATTTGAATCGTGCATCTTTGAGATGATGCATTTTCTTGAACATGTTCACCTGGGACGGAGCACATCATCAGGGAGCTTCCATTGATCTTCCCAAAAACACTACAAACACAGATCGCTCCACAGTTGGGCTGCCGTGGTTGATTTGAGCATAAAGTATTTCACTGCTCCGATGTGGAAGAAAGAAACTGGTCCCACTGGTGATGCAAGGTCCTCTTTGATCTCATCAACATTCAATCGGGTTGGCCTCTGCAGCCCTGAGTTTACAGTACACACGGTGCAGGTCCGGTTTGACTTGTTAAGATGGTCGGATATTGCGCCGCGCTCATTTTCATGTCATTCTGCCGAGGAAACCCCATCTGTTAAAAAACACAATTAGTTCAGGCTTACTATAAGCCTATGAGTCGGACAGGTGGCAACTGAATGGACTGATGAAGCGCAACAAAAGTTCAAAAGGTTATTGTAGCACACCAGTGAACATAAAACTACTTCGCCACTAATATTTTTCTTGACTACAATAAGAGGTTTCCGTCATTGGTCCCAAACTGTAATAATGATGCACGGTTCTGGTATTCAGGTCAAATGTTCATTATACAATACAACTGCCGGTATGACGCATCTCATTACTTTCTCTTAAGTCTTTTGGTGCCTGCTGATTTTCTGAGGACATGCTTGATTTTCTTTTCAGAAAAATAAAAAATGATATGGTGCGAATTGGAGGTTGCCGTGCCGTTTATACGTTGTACTTCCCTACATTTTTCAAACTTGGATATTTAACTGACGAGTACCTGTATATTGTGTTCTGGTTTTCAGCCTATGAAGCCATGCTGCCAACCATTGCTCCTGCTACATACTTCCTGTCTTTAATCTCACTGTTGCTTTCCGATATGAGGATATCGCCATGTATTACAATAGCTGCAATACCTAAACTAAACCCAAGAGGGACACAACAGTAGGAGGAAAAGGCTAATGGGGTAATCTAAGAACAAGTTATTTAAGTCGCTGTATTTTCAGACCTGAAAAGGTTGCATTTCTTTCCCTGAAACACCTCGGCACTAGCTGACATTTACTGCAAAATGAATGCCATCACACCGTTCACTCTTGGGTGTCTCCGTAAGACAATAAATAACTAAACAGCAGAACACACACACACACACACACACACACACACACACACACACACACACACACACACACACACACACACACACACACACACACACACACACACACACACACACACACACACACACACACACACACACACACACACACACACACACACACACACACACACACACACACACATTCCAATTAATTTAATCAAGCTGCAGGCACCATGATTGAAGGATACTGTTCAGGCTCCTCTATCAGTTGCTGTGTGCATGTCACGAACTCGATGCTCAGTATTGGTATTATTTTGAACCACTTACCATTTAATAAAGATGTATTTTTGGCTGCAGATACTAGCTTATGAGCTAATGAAACTAAGGAATAAGATTACTTCAGCATCATGTTCAGTACATGTTCTGACACAAGCAAAAAGAAGCCAGCCAGTCAGAGGGAAGTGGTCAGCGATTAAGATGGAAGATGGCAGACAAATAGCTTTGGGGAATCCTCTGAACTACGATTGGGGAGTTCAATGCCTCAATGCTAAACTGTTGAACGTTTATGAAAGGGGTCATTTTTCCCCACCTCTACTTGCTCGGGCTACTGTATACATCTGTAAGCTGGCCTGTCTTCAGCACTGAGGTGGCATTGTAAAAATGAAACCAAGAATTAGGTAAAACATGGTTTTATATTTAGCCAATCAGAAAGGAATCAGTCTTCATCCATTCAATGATATCAAATAGAATAAAATGTCATTAAAATAGTAACACGCACTCGGCGAATGGCTGTCAGCTGGTCTCAGACAGCAACCACGAAGCCGCTTGGTCCTCTGCAGGAGCCACCTCCGCACCAGCACCAAGAGCCCTCTAATCTCTGCCAATCAGATGACGCCAAACAGCCATTTGTTGTCGAATTGGGCATCAGTACACGCCCCCCTCCCATTCCAACAGCCATTGCGGACCCTGGCAAAATGCTGACAACATAGCAAAAGCAGGCACAGCAGTAATGGTGACAGAAATAGCAGAGTGGTGAATAACAGACAAACAGAACTGCTGTGCAATTAACGTGGCGGCTCGGGGCTGATGTACTGTAGAGAGATTCACAAAAAGGGAGGAAAGAGAGGGCGTTGGGGGAGAGGAGATATGAACGGAATTTAAGAGACGCAAACACAACAGGAGAGCAAACTAAACTATAGTCCCGTCATTAAAATATCTAGTGTAAATAAGATATAACGCGGGGTACATTTTCATTCACAAGATAATAAATCCTGGGAGTAAATGAGGATGTCTTGTTATCCGTTGCCTCACAGGAGGGGCGACTTGTGACGCCGCGGAGAGAAAGCCATCGATTACAGCCATCAGGAAAGAGCTGCTGATTTCCAAAATGGCGCTGCTCTGCGTGGGCTGGAACAGCACTGCGGTAAGGAGAGGAGTGCGTGGGACTGAGAACTGAACGCAGCTCACTCTTCAATACTTGTGTATGTGTGACGATGTGCGCGAGAAGACGGAGGAGGATAGACAGACGGAAACATGGACAGCAGCGGCGAAATGACACGCATGAAAAATGAAATGTAAGAAGGGGAAATATGAATGAAGTCAGAGGAGTAACAGATTCCCACCGAGCTCAACATGCACATTAGAAACAGATTGCATCTAAAAATGCATCTTGTTTCTCAAAACATTTCCCTTTACAATTTACACTTGAAATGATCAAAAGGCTCAAGATGGAAATGACACGGTTTTACAAAATGTTAATTATATTTTGGCGTTTGATGTTTACATCTTTGCTCTAGATTTGACTGAACTAATGTCACTCAAAACTAACCAAAACACTGGCAATGAGGAAGCTCTGGGGTAGATAATGACAATAAATCCAAAACAATATTTAAAGTCATATCTTCATAGTTTTAAAACAACAGCACTACTAAAAGCCTGTCTTGAGCAACAAGGTTCGACAGCAAATTAATGCAATTATATCAGAGGAGGGAAAGACAAAGTGGAACTAATATCAAAATGTCCGTTCATACATTGCAATAAGGCGTTTATGAAGTAAAAGTTCAAACACGTGGCTGTAATGTGCAGTGGATGTATAGTAGGGATTCAAGAGAAACCCTGTTCCTTCCTGTCCCACACAGCCAAGAAAGCCGTTTCACATTCCAATAGGAAACCCATCTCGGCCACTTCCTGCTTCCTATGAGGAAGTGACAGGTCAGACGGGGAATGGGTGAGCCAGTCACACTCGTGATTGAAGTCTGGAGTGAAATGCAAGAAAGAGAATGAAATCCCTTTCAAACTGGTTCGACAATATCTTGATAAACATCAGATTATCTGTGGTGTGTTGACACTCCTCTGCTGTTTGTACACACGCTCTGCCTCCATCAAGACGACCTGCAGCTGCCACGACTCAGATTATACCAACGCAAGAGGCCGAGTGTGGCGCCTCCATGCAGGTGATTTTGTTCACGGTTTTGAGATGCTCCTGCTTACTGCTGCCAACATTTCCATACTACCCGTTTGTTTAAATCCCTGCGTATTACTGCAGACAGTTACCTGCTGATATCGCATGAATAATTTACTACACTTTTTAAAGATTCTAAAAGAGCTTTTTTGATAAATCCCCCAGACTCGAATTAGTGTCGGACGTCACAAGTCTGCCTTCTATTTTGAAGCACTTGGTGACATCTGCATGTGCCAACTGTATGAATAAACATTAAGGAGAGGAGGAAAACGTTAAGACTGGGTGTACATGCTTGGCAGGTTTTACTGCCACACAAACCAGTTATATTGCAACACCACAAGGTTTGTCACCAGCACAGAACAACCAAAGTTTTTTTGCTTTAACATTTCCTCTTTTTATTCTTCTTTTGTGCTCAGTAATTATTAGTGACTGAGATAATTATGTCATGCATCTTTAAACAACTCCCCAAGAGAACATTTTGGCATGGCACGCTGTACGCCTTAATTTAACAGGAGCGAACAATAATATTGAGAGTCCTTTCTTTCAGAACGACTGCTTGTAAAGGTTGTAAAAAAGTACCATGTATTGTTCTAATGATGCACCAATTAGACACACTCCAGCTGTTCATGTAAATTAATATTCTTACTGTGCCTATTTCTTCAGAACAATATGAAAACATTCAGATTATCTGTAGAGCCACCCAAAACAAGCACCCATATCTGTAACATTACAGAAAAAAACGTGAGCCCAAAATCTTCTAGCTTGACCAAAGCCTGGAAAGAAACTATGGACTATGGATATAATTCTTCTGTCTTTCCGGCCGTGCCACAGCCATTATGCAGAAGACAACCACGTGGTGTTGGTGAGAATAACATCCGACTCTACAAGAAAAATCCATTTACTGAAATTGACACAGGGCAGCAGTGACCGATGGTTACTCAGGCCATCCTCCAAACCTACACACTGCTCACAGACCCTGTGGCAGCAAGGACTAAATTGCAGTTATTGGGGCTCCTGTCGACTGGTA
Source organism: Pseudoliparis swirei (assembly GCF_029220125.1). Lineage (NCBI taxonomy): Eukaryota > Metazoa > Chordata > Actinopteri > Perciformes > Liparidae > Pseudoliparis > Pseudoliparis swirei. The sequence continues at coordinate 15,026,438 of NC_079399.1, read as the reverse complement.
GGAAGAGGGTTTTTGCCCAATTATAGGGAGAACGGGATGAACAGGATAGGGCCGGCCTCGAGAATAGCCCTAATGAGGACGCGGTATGATTGCTGTGTGACACGGGCTCATTTGTGCCCACAGCGAGCAGATTCGATTGGTAGAGGAAACCAGAGTGAAGAGGCAGGGAGAGCGACAGAGAAGGATAGGGAGATTTAATAGAAGTGAGAAGGAGTGATTCCTCACTCAGTGTGAGAGCATGTGGGAGGAGATGAGATGCTGAGACTGAAAGTGGGAAAGAGAGAGAGATAGATACAGAATGTAAGTGTGTAGTCAGTCCACAGAGTCAATTATTCTCTCCCTTTTCTTTCCAGCCGTCCATCCATCCGATACAAACACAGCTGACAGAGGCAGCGCTGGGGGAACCATCCGTAATGATGCAAGCCCTCAAAGTCCAGTCTCGCTGGGTGCAAACGCATCCAAGCCTGTAATACAACAAACTCTACTTTGTCACGGCTACGCAGCATTTAATGGAGGCAGAACAAAACCTGGAAAAACCAGGGCAGCCATGTGACAGGAAGGGAAGGCTCTGCTCAGAGAGAGTGCATTTCTATTCAGACAACAGTTAATGGGCTTGTGTGGACGTAGCGGTCCATCGTAACAGACTGAATGCAGAGGTCGTACATACACATACACAATCAAAGTAAAATGCAACCCTCCTGTGAGAAATACGACCATTAATGGTACTTTTCCTCAATCACTGTGGGTCGATACCATACCGACACTCATCGACCCTCGATGGTTTCTTCTTAAAAAGGTGCACGATTTGAAATTTGGAGCATTTCTATTGCTTCTCGGAGACTCGACGTCATGGGCGAGCCAGACAGGCATGGTAGCCGACGGTGCGAACAACGCGACGGTGAAAATTCTGACGGCTAACGGTGTGTACCTGAGGGTGAACTTGAGGGCGTGTGTTACGATCCCATGCGCTGTCAGTCAGGACATTATTATCAGCTGTACCCAGCGTATGAGTGCAGTGCGGCGGCCGATCAGAAAGGCACGCTAGCGTGCAATAACATGTCCATGGGGCACACGTGTCAACAAAGCAAGGAGCAGCTCCGATTACAACACAGAGGGACAGCGCCCAGGTAGGCATCACTCCAATATATCTTTATATTTTAATGTTAAGAAAGTTAAAAACAGCTCCTTTAACTGAGAGGGAATTACATTTTTCCCATTGCGGTGCCCCCCCCCCCATTTCAATATTAAAATAAAAGAATCATAAATTAAGCTCTCAATATATTTCTTCCAATTTCTATTATCCATACCTCCTCCCCGGTGTGAGTTTCAGTTGCTCTCCAGCGCTGGAAGTGGGCCACAGCTACGCCGTTCTGGCACTTCAGCGTTATACTTTTTGGCGTCCTATACCATTTTCATCTGCGCCCTCCGTTGCCCTCTCCATATCAGGTTATTTGGATGATTCATAAGGGCAAAGTGCCAGCGTGTTTGCACCACGCCTCATTAGCCACATGAACAGAAAAACAATGCTGAGAGCATCTGGATGGGCCAATAGACGCAGCTCGGCACAGAGAAGACAGAGGAGGGAACGAGAGCACATTTATTTGTGGGCAAATACACTTAAGGAGAAATGCTATAAGTTTTCTTAACCTGCCCTGTGATTTGCCAGAGCAAATACTGCTAAGCCTAAGGCTCTAATATCTGTAAATAATTGAACGATTATTTAACTATCGCACGTTTTGTCTTCAAGCTTTTGGAAGCTTATCCAGAGTAGCCTTTAAATAAAAAGGTACACAATTATGTCAAATTGTTTAACTTTAAGTGTAAAACCGTAAGGTTTTCTTGGGTGGGGGGCCCCGTAAATCCAATATCCCTCGTATATTTTATTCATGTTAATATTAAGATGGTGTTTTAATTCTGCTGCACAATATGTTCAAGCATCCTGACGGACTCTGCTTCTAAAACATTAATGAATATATGACACCCTGTGGGTCTGGCCGATGCTGATTCCGGGATATCGGCATCCTAAAATATATTATAGTGATATCATAGGCTACAAATAATACAGGAAAGCACTTTTTACGTATGAACACTAAGTTCATGTATTGCCCATGTATATTAATAGAACTATAACATCACAACTGATTAGGCCTGTAATAGTGTAACATGCTTCAAGAAACAATCAATGAATAGAAATTAGTAGCAAGAGATTGCAGATTCCAGCCGGTACACACTAACATGTGAATAAGGGGAGTACTGGCACTTCTTCCCCCCCCCCCCCCCCACTTAAAGCACTCCTCTTCACACCATCTCTCATTCCTGGTCTTTTCACTCTCACTCCCATACTTGTGTGAACATAGTGGTGTGTGTGTGTGTGTGTGTAGCAGCATTTCTGGCTGGAAGAGGTGAGAGAGGGAAAGAAACATAGAAAAGCATTTACTGGAACAAAACATGCCGTTTCTGTCTCATCGATAAGGGCCGCCTACTCACCATATTTTATCTCTAAACAGACTATTTTACAATCTATATTATTTCTAATATTTTAAAAAGTATATCAAATTATTTTCCCTATGTCTCTTGTACCGAATTACTAGCGGAAATCAAAACATTATCCTTTGGCATTTCTGCCACCCGACTGAACTGCGAGTTGCTAGACCACCACCTGTCAAGTGTAAGTTAGTGGGCGGGGCATTTCACTTTTAAATGCTGGGAAAGACCCATCGATTTGACTGTGGACAATATAAATAAATATAAATAACACATTCACAATCAAATGAGTGATAATCAACAAATCCTCGATACATAAAATGGGTGATGAGTCAAATTGTATCCTCAATAGAAAAAAAACTAAAACTAATAATAGCCAACAAATTAATGTTTATAGAATAAAATGTGAAGAGAGTAGAATTAAATGGCTGGACATTTGTTTAGAGAAAATAAAAGGGAAGCCTGTCGTTAAAAACATAACCTACCAAATATCTATCATTAGCACATTTTTCACCAAAGGTGGCAACGATAACAAACTAAAGTTGGTCTTCTTTATGAAGTTCAGTGGTCCATAAGTGCAACAGAAGAACAAAAATCTTGACAAAACAAATAGTACGTGATGAACAGAACCACCCTACGGACCACAGACCCTCAAACTGAGAAAGTTGGATACTCACTGAGGATCCCAGTGTCTTGTCCAGGCCAGTGGACTCCAGCCGATACAGTCTGAAGGCTGCCAGGTGACCCTGAAAGATAGATTGATATTGTTTTGTATTAAGAATAATGTACATATTTTAAAACGCAATCATTTTTTAATATCGTTCTCTTCTTCACAAAGATCAGGGAACAAAACTCCCAGGTGGCCGCTTCTGATTTTCAACCCACGCCGACGGTCTCTACATTTTCTTAAAATGACAGTTGACTGGCGGCAGTTTATTTCCATGTTTTTATAGTTCCCACAACTCCAACAGAGTGAGACATCTTCTCTGAAGCTCGTCATTTCAGGTCAACAAGAGTCTCAGGCTTAATCTTAATCTCCACAATCAGACTTTGAGGCGCGCTCCCGCAAAATCCGTGAGGGTTTAGTTCTGTCCCGCTGTCAAATCGTGGAGTGTTTGCGGGTTCTCTAGCAGACATGTTGAGCCCTTTACGAACCTTTTCCGCAAGTCGGCATTAGATGCAGACCTTTCCGAAGGGCATTACCTACAATTCATAATGGGACGCTAAACACCGGAAACCAGTGGAACCATGGAGATGTGTAAAACAAGTGTGTAAAAAGGTAAACACATGTGTGTTCAACCTGAAAAAATGAACTCAGAAACATTAAGGATTAAAGATGGACCATATAAACACATGAAATCAGAAGATATTTATTTATCAAATATTTTATTTGGTCAAAAACACATTAATTGATTATTTGAAGTGACCTCTCAATTTGTGAGGAAAGAGCCTGGAAGACGTTCAAACGCCAATAATTGTACATCATATTTCGTGATCATTCTTGCCATGGTAACATATTAGTTGCAGCAAAGTGCTTTCTCCTTCGAAGTAACACCACTTCCAACCCGTACAGCCTCTCCTACTCATCAAGGCGACGCCAGCAAGTCTTTGAGTGTTGGGGGTTGAAGGCTTTAGGGGGGACATTGGGATTGGGCTTCGTCGTCGTTAATTTTTCATTCATATTCTCTAAACAGTTTCGAACCACGACCTTCAGTATGTGGATAAAATAGTTTGTAAACTTAGCACGCTAATTAATGATTATTTTCTTAATTAAACGTAACTTGAACAGCAGCTGAACAATTAATCAATTGTCAAGATTGTTGAGTTAATTTTCTGGCTCTGAACTATAAAATCCAGCTGAGATGACGTATTATAATGCTAACCGGTACTGTGCACACCAAAACATATTCTCACATTCATCAAGACAAAACCTCTCAAATACCAGAAGTCAGAATTTGGTTTTGGTTCCAGTGATACCTCCTCATTGAGAGACTAGTTTGTATCCGATACCCTTCTATAGAAAGCTAGAACAACAACAACAGAGTCCTGAGTGAAAAAAGGAGGATGAGACAGAGGCAACAGGAGCCTTGGATTTCTAAAATGCTAATGTTGAACTGTGCACAAGTTAATGATAGTCTGCAAATAAATCCATTACAAATAAATCCATTACAAATTGTAGGAATGGCTTTAGCGGATTTCTTGCTTTCAGTCTGTGAAAATCAGCATAAAACGCCTTTGGGGAAACATGTCAGTGACGAATGTAATGGAGTATCTCAAAATGGTAGAAGTAATCCAAGTGTAAGGACCATCACATTAACAAAACAAAAAAAATCTTGTTAGCCCCGACTTACAGCACCATGGTTTGACAGACCTGATAAACACTCTGTATGGATTTAATGAGAGTTTAACGGAACCAGCTCTGCCCATGTCAAATTCATATAAGAATGACCTGGTCAAGAAGTTCACAAACTGGCCTAATTTTTTTGTATTAAAAAACAAACACGGTAAACACTCCCGTCTCTTGTAACCTGAAAGAAGATCTGATATCCAAGATAACATGCAGCATATCGTCTCATAATATCACACATGAGTATCATATTCGGTTTGAAGGATTTCCCTTCCACAAAAAAAGTGCTTTAACAGCTAGTCTCCTGTGTCATTACCACGTGTATTTTCGGTTGGATTCAACACCTGGTAATGATTTGGTAGATGATTGAACAGAGGTGGTAAGTGACACGAACATGCGCTAAACCACTCACTGTCATCAGCTAGCCTTAATGAGCCAAACACTGACATCTCATCTTGTGCTCAGTTCTCTGGAGGATAGCACTTTTCTCTATCATTAATATGTGCTTTACTGGCAGATATAATGCGTCTGCCATTTGACCCTGTCGCTATGGTTTTTTTAAAGTGTAGTGATTGCTCATGACGTAAGCGAGGGCAGCACATCCCTAACTACCCTATGCAGCAGGGAACCCTGCACTTGATCCTTCACGGCACCCCGCTGCTCCTCCACCAAGCTGTCAGAGCTACCACGGAGCACACCCTTTCACTCCCTGCATAAATATTGTACAATTTTTGGGGGAAACAAAAAGCAAAATGGGAGAGATGGAGATAGAAGTGTTCATAATATGTGTTTGAAGGATGTATCAATACGTCAAATTGATTCAGCAGTGAAAACAGGTTAGACAAAGATAAAGATATAAGCGAAGGCCTCCAGATTACAGTGAATAGATGAATCACAACATCACCTGGCAATCCAGACGGATGACAATGAAATTAAGTAACAACGCTGCTCCTGTAAAGTCTGGTAGGTCTTTTAGTCACCGTTACAATCATTAAAAAGCAAAAGGATCATGTGCAGTGTTTTCGCAAAGGATTTGGAGAGACTATGGTGGGTGAACATCAGACCCTTTCAAAGGATCCAGGATCATGCTCCACTGAAAGAAAATATCGTATCTTATTTTATGAAATACTTCAATCTGGTGCACTTTGAGTGCAAAATTAATAGGGTAGATCTTTGGTTGGCCTCCACAGTCGGTAATTAATGGGAAACACTGATGTGAATACATTCAGTAAACCGGCAGTTTAATTACCAACTGTATTTCTAATAATCAGTATTATTATTACATGTGCCTCAGGCACTACGTTAAACAACTAGCTTGAATGCCAGCCTGAAAGTAAAGACAATGAGACCATTTTGAATCAGGGGGAAAAAGCATTTAGTCTACTTTTAACCGCTGATCATAATAAACTACAAACATATTGCGATATTCCAATCCTTTCCTCCAAACTTAAATGTACTCTCCAAATCCATTTGTGTCCTCTGATCCTCGTCAGCTTCCTTACCATCCCTAAATGTGCCAAGCTATTTGCACAGACTGCTAACGTGGACCATGGACCGCTCCGTCATTGGCATTCAGCCTAATCAGGCTCGCTAATGGGGAAACCTTCTCCTCTAAGCAAACTGGAACATATGGACACAGGTACTCGGTACACACTCACACTTTCTACCACGGTGCACAGTTGCTTTGTTGATGACAGGAGACACATAACTCAAGCACGAGTCAACGTTACACCAAACCTCTGTCTGGCATCCTAACATATCTCTCACACTCCATTCATCTTTCCCTACTGGACAGATCTGCAGATGTTATCTTGTGCGAGTACAGCCCGCTTTAACCCTGGTACTGAACTCCGTTTGAGGTTTTCTGGCTGAGAAATCTGCTTGGTTAATGTTACAAAGATTATACTTTCAACATTAACCAAACTCCAGATTTTAAAGAAAGAGTTGAAACAAATAACGACCCATGTTTTTAGCAAATAATAAAACACGTAATTGTAATGAGCAGACTGACTGGAATGAGACATACAGTACACTAAGTGGAAAACCTTTTGTTCCATCCTACCACTTATCCACTGGGACACTAGTGGTGACTACTGCAGCAAGTCCTAACTTTGATTGGCTTCCCAAGGCCACGCACTCACAGGAACGTGTCCATTAATCATGCTCTCCTAGTTAATGATTGTGAATCCTGTTCCAACACATTTATAAAGTGTAGCCTCAGTCTGGTGGTTCACACGACACAAGGGAGCTGAATAGAATACCAACGACACCAGTTTGGACAGCTTTGTTTCAGAGTTCGGAAGAAAATACAAACAACCGTGTGAGATTATGGAGAGACGGCTGCTCATCAGGCTAGGAAACCTGGTGAAAATAATTCAACATCATCTAAATTATGTATTAAACATGATTGATTGTACATGCATATGTATTGTAAGAAACGCAACGGACTTTAGAGCATTACAGGAAAACAGCCTAATGATTCAAGCTTGTCCGGGGAAGTACAGGACTGCAGAACAGTTTTACTATGACCAATACTGTGACTGCTAGCTAGGAGAAATCCAAATATTTTCAGGGAAGGGCAGACAAATGATGGCAGAAAAATGAGAAGGCGATGCAGGTTTTGGAGAGCAGAGAAAAAAAGAGAAATGAAGAAAAAGAGAAGGGCAAAACAGGTCAAAGCCATTGTGTGGGCTGGCAGGAGAGTTCATGTCTTAGGCCAAAGCCACAAGCTTCTCCACATGCTTTTACAACAGCCTACGGAGCGAGGTATTCGGCATCCTTCTGTAACTGAAATGGAGAAATATCAAAAATAGATAGATCGATCTGGAAGTTTGGGGTTTATCAAACATATTCTGGCCTCTCAGCTACACATTACTTTAGATTGAAAGACCAAGTAAAGTAGCAAATGTCAAATTCAAAATATTCCATGAATGTAAAGCTTAAAAGACCGACTGTTTCTTTCCAATTATGTATTCTTACTGTAGATTTTAAGCATTTTCCATCTATTAGCCATGAACTAAAACCCACTATGAACGAAGAAAAAGCTGTGATTAAGAAGAATGTATACATTGGCAGAGTTTTTTCGGAGACAGCTTGACAATACAAATCACGCTGTCTGTGGTGTACTGGGTTCAGGCAGAGAGAACATGAGCTCAAGTTGCAGGTCATAAAAGAGACACCGTCCAGATGTCTGGCAAAATGCACAAGAATGTAGAAGAGGATCTAAGGAGAAAGTTCTCTTTCCAGTCTACTGATGGCTGTGGTTCCTCCCAGGTGAGGATCAAATCCGTATTGGTAACCATAGTGGAAACACCAACTAATCCAAAGGGATTTGATTTGTTTAAAGGATAAACTTCTTTTTAGAAATTGTAAAGAAAAAGCAATTTTTTTAAAAATGAGATAGACTTTGTATTTTATTATTGTTGTCCCCTGAAAACAATAGCGGCCCGTGGTACAAACTGGTCACAACGACACACGGTTTCCTTTCTTGGTCTAATCATGGTGACTAATGGTGTCTTGCAATACAGACAGGGGAGAATAATTATTCGGACTATTGGCATGCGCATTCATTCACAAATAATTCCATTGATATGAATTAGCTTGCAAAAAAAAATAACCATTACAAACACATTTCCACATTACAGGAGTGAGTAAATAAAGTGCGACGTGATGCAGACTGAAGACGCGGACTCTAGAAAGCCCAATGCAGGTATTTGGGAGAGCTAGAACTTGCAGAAACTCACATTTCTTTGTGGATTCCATTTCAAAGCCACTTCGAGCCAACATAAGCAGCTTTGTTCCCTTGCCACCTATCCTCACGTTATGCCCATTCTAAACCTATCTTCATTGTTTTGGCCACAGCTCTTTAAAGTCTCAGCTGCCTGCTTTTCACATCCATCAGTCATGGGGACATAAGCTTCAGTTTTCAGAAAAACAGCCCTTCAGACAACGGGGATACAGGCTAGCGGAGCTGCTGTATCAAATCTATTTGTCGGCTAAACCTTCTTCAAAGTGGAGCCTGGATTAGACCTGCTGATGCTCCCGCCGCTGGTGCTGCCACCACTGCTGCTATACAGAGAAACCTGGCGTGCGTGCGTGTTTGCTTTTTACTGAGGGTCAGTGAGCTTTGACGGGCCAAGCTATTTGAGTAGTTCTGATTTGCCAGGAGTTCATCCAACGACCACAGAAGCCACAGATTTACCATCATCATGGTTATCGTGATTAGAAGTGTGTGGATATAAGTGCTTACTTATGAGTGTCTATGCAACTTGTGTGCAAATGTCCACAAGTTAATACACCGAGAACCTATTGAGAGAATTAATGCCAATCAAGAGTATTGAGGAGTTTAAGTGCATGGTTGCTTTTTAAGCCAAGTATCACTGCCATAGAGCCAACAAGAGGAGTAGGATTTGGAGGAGGAAAAAGAAAAGGAAGAAAAAAGTGTGTGTGTGTGTCTGAAGAAGCATGGGAATCTTTGTGCAGAGGGGAATTGACAACATGTGGCAAGGGGGGGGAAAAGCATAAACAAAGAAGCAGTTCCTCTGTGTAAATCACAGCAGAATTTATAGTCCACAAGCAAGGGACGGGGAGGGAGAGAGTGAGAGGAAGGTGAGGTGAGTTCAGGTGAAGAGCGGAGGAAGATAAAGTGTTATCCAGAAAAAGAAATAACTTGGAGAAACAAAGAGGGGTTATGGACCAAGAAGAGTGCTACAGATAGAAATATTCTTTAAAAATGGAATGATAGGAAAGAAAAGGGTAAAATCCTAACTTGAGTTTACAAGTTCAACTGGAAAAACCTTTCCACTCTCTCCACTTCCCCCCTCTTCTAAACTTCAGTGAGCACACATATCAAAGATTCAGGTATCCAAGAAAGTGTGTGCATCTGTGTGAGGCCATGTGCATGTTTTGCGTCACTAAAAGCCACCTGCACCTCAGCCCTTGATTGAGACCCGGAACAGAATTCATATTTAATCTGTCGTCAAAGCGGCTCCTTAGAAAATGTAAACTGTTCTGCACCTCTGTCTTGACACAATCTGGCAAAGTAGAAGCCTCAACAGTTATCTTAAGTGTAGGTCCGTCTGGCGTCCTTTGGGAACCAACGGTGTGGTGCTGGGGCGTCGTTAGGCTCAGCTGTGGAGGGGTGTGGGGGAGTGGCTCAGGGAACAGGTGCTGGGAAGAGGCCTAATTGGCCTCAGCTGCAGGGGATCAGCTGATTAATGTCCTTTGCCCTATATGCGGTGGGATAGGGATTGAGGCGCGCGAGAGCAGAGCAGAGGCACAGTATGCAGTCGAATAAAAGATATTTCCAAATATCATCCTGGTGTGCTGATCCTTTGGAGATTGGAGGGAGAAACCTACATGTGACAGCCACAAACTTGTTACGCTTGATAATGAAAGCTATAATTCACAGCTATTGTTTTCGCAGCCACAACGCCCATACAACTCCAGCCCACAACAGCCTGGCAACAAAAATGTGTTTTCTTGTGGCGCCTCTCTTTTCTTCTCTCTGCTAGTGTTCTCACAATAAACGACAGCAGGGGCAAGGGTTGCCACGGCCAAGCCAATCCACCATCAAGACTCTTGCCTCTTGCTACATCCACAACATTTCACCTGGCACTTTGAGAAATGTCTCCAAAATCAAGATCAATGAAAGTATGGGATGAGGACAGTGGATTGCGGTAAGACAAGGTTGCCTTGAATGTACGGACTGGGAGGCGTTTGAATGCCTGTATAAAAGATGTGTACCGAAGTAGTCACTTCTTACATCAACGCCTGTGTAGATAATGGGATCCCCCACCAAACAGAGAAAAAAATAAGCAACGACTTACCCTTGGGTCACTGTTGATAAAAAGAAAACTTCATCCGATTAAAAAAGAGCTGGCAGTTAAAATGAATTTCTAAGAATGAATGAAGTGAAGCAGCTACTCGAAAACAATGCAAGGAGGGCATGAGTGAAGTGAAGATAATTAACTCAGTGGATCTACACTGCACAAACAGAAGAGTTTGCCATTGATCTAAATTTCTCTTTTCAAGTAATGAGACTGATAGATTGTCCCAATTCGAGCCCAAGGGGAACTAGTCAAAGGGTGGCATGCCTATATGTGTAACATATGAGGTGCAGATGAATAATAGGAAACCCATCGGTTCTGATGGAATGGAAAACTATACAAAAGGGTCTTGAGCAGTAAAGTTGCATATATATATAATTAATTGTATCCACTAAAATATTTAACACATCACAAAGAAAACAAAGTAATGAATGAAAACAATTAAAATGTGTAGACTGTAGAGGACTACAAGTACAAGTAATAATGTTTTCAGTTCATTGAAGATAATTCTAACTTTATGGTCACCTAAAAATGTCTTATTCAGCATGCGGTTGTTCTTAGCTCCACCCTCTTGCATCACCAAAATGGCACTCAACAAACAACTGGATGACTATGTCCACTTAATAAATACAAGTTTGATTTGTAGTAGTCATAGCTAGCTAGTGCACTTTACCAGATAGATTTATAATGATATAAATACAGGTGTTTTTTTTCTTCAACATAAGTCATATGGGTCCTTTATACATTTTAAAGTTCGGTTCAGACACATTTGAAGAAATAGGCAAGATGCTCATCTTTGTTTGAAGCTATGCAACATCAAAGTTGCTTTGTGATCCATGATATAATTAATTCATTACAATCCGTTTGGTGTATTTTGTCAAGAAGAACCACATGCTTTGTTTATTCGTGTATATAATAACAGATGAAACTAATAGACAGCCCTGGTCTTCGCAAATATATCTAATCCTGTGTTTCTTAACAATATGTTATTTCTATCCTACGATTCTGAATCAAATGCAGTATTATTACATTTGTTTGTCTGCAGGTGTGTTATTTTAAAGGACGTAAAGTCAGGAGGCAACGATAGTCAGAAATGTGACAACTTCCCAACCACATAAACGCTTGGTGAGGAAGAAGAGACATCACAGGAAAATTGAAGCTGTAACATCGAGCTGAATAAGAGGGAGAGAGAAACATGTAAATACGCTAAGGCTTTTAATCCTGACATCTGAAGACAGAAGCCCGGTACTTAGCAGTTAGCTTCGCGTTTTGTTCTCCCACCTTTCCTTGTTGTGCAGACGGTCTACACAATCTCAAAACACCAGGCACAGTCACATTCCAGAGAGCATCATTAACAGGCAAGCCAAACAATGTCTGACACGTTTTCAGGGGAGAGCGTTCCACTGTAAATAAAAGGCCTAAACAAATTTAAACGTCTTCGTGAAACAGAAAGGTAGCAGTAGTTCTGCATTTTAATCCTTGGAGGGCAGGGCGGTCACGAAACAAGACAACAGCAGAAGTGCACCAGAATTAATTCAAGCTAAACCCAGGATGTGCAGGACAATACATTACGTATTATTTTGTTATGCGTTTGACTAAATGGTCCTTCTTTTATTGACTCCACAACCATGTCTCACTTCAGTTTTGGCAAATACTCAGATTATTTTGTACATGGGGAACCATAAGTGGCAACTGTAGGTAAGTGGTTAGCAGATCCCTCATTCAATCAGAAGACCGGCAGTTTGATCCCCCCTCACGGCCTGCCTAGTCGATGTGTCCTTGAGCAAGTGTATCTAGCTATAGTTTAGACCAGGGCTATTCAACTTCAGTAGCAAGTGGGCCGAATAAGAAAATCACGGGGGGTGTGAGGGCCGCACAGAATATTGATCAAATAATGGCTAAAAATGAAAAACAGTAATGTATATTTCCACAGGTAAACAGTCACACACGAAAATGCGTCGGTATTGTGTGGCAAAAGTGTTGCGAACAAGCATCACTATAAACATGTTTCAAAGTGTAAATATCCGCTCAAGGTAACCAATTGTTTCAGATCCTTTCAACCAAACTGTTCCCATGAAAACATAAGAAATGTGACTTAATGGATCAATATATAAATTATTTGGGCTGAAACTAATATCTGGTGGCGCAGCGCACAGACTGCATGTCTTTGAGTGCAGTCTCCTTTTGCGTGAAAGAGATCGAAACCAAGTTGGGCGATCTTTTTATTTTTATTTTTTCGAAAATGTATTTCTTCATACATGGCTGTGATGCACTGCTCACTAATACAATCGTAATCGCCGAAATGGATATGAACGGTGGCTTAAAGATCTCGAGCAATATGTTTGTGAATGTGTGACGAATCTGGTGAGCGAGACAGAGCCCCGCTGCAGATGTTAAGAGAACACAACGCACGCGCACGCAGGGAAACCAGTAGGTTTGAAAACCAGTAGGGGTGTAACAACGGCAACCAACACGGGTGCGGAACATAAAGATGTAACCATACAGGTTTGGTTGAGGCAACAGTGAAACTCAATGGCTCTGGGTTAGATGTCTCAATGTATAAAAGAGGCGTGTCCATCAGTTTTATTTTTTCTTACCAAGCTATACTGATTTGCAGGTAGTCTTGCGGGCCATAGTTAAACTCAAACGGGCCGTATCCGGCCCTCGGGCCGCTAGTTGAATAGGCCTGGTTTAGACCATCCATGCACCATGAGACTAAACACCAGTGATCCCAAAACCTCTGAAGAGATCAACATGTACTTGTTTTGGATTTTATTCCAACAAAACTCAATGGCAGCTAATTAATAGTAAATTAGTCTGAAGAATTCATCGTGCAGGTTTTAACTATGCTGAGACATTTCCTAGAGGCCTATGGTTGGAGACCAACGAGGTAGAAAATATGCACTTGTATTGATTAGTCTAAACCAGCTGAGAGGCTATCGGGCACAACAAGGGAGATCGATTGACACCTGCATGTTTAATGGCCGTGAGAACCAGTGTGCAGGGGTTCCTGGGTAATCTTGGTTTTAAGGGATGGAAGGAGGATAGGGCTGCAGACAGCAAGCCCTGTGACACTTTGACAGATGTGGGGGCCAAACAGAGAAAAGGACTTCGAATAAAAGGCTTACTGCTAAGCTTTCTGTGCAGTGCCCTCAGCCCCGCAGCTCACAACCAAAGAAAGGGTCGAGTCGTTGCTTGACTACAGGCATCTGGGGCTTTTCCTGGCAAAACAATTCAGTGCGGGGGAAGGATCTTCTTGAGGTCCACCTTTCCCTCCCTTGCATGGATCACTCTAAAACCTCTACTAGTATATATCTCAACCCTCTGCATTTTCCCCCTGTACGGATCAAATCATTTAATTCCTTATTTTTCGTCTTCCATCTATCTTCCTTCCCCTGCTTATCGCTATCCATGTGCATCAAGTCAACCCAGTCCTGTTGCTATCCATGTGTCTCTGTGGCCATCTAACTCTCCCAACTAGTCTCCCTCTGTGCCCCACCTCCTCAATTTATCAAACACATTTGAGGGCTCAAACAGAACTGCAGGAACTGCTTTGGTGCACATATACAGCGCCAATGGCTCCATCTTCTCCACCTGTCAAAGCGGCCAAAAATGGTTGATGTTCAGAGAGGCTGGGTTGGGGAAAACCAACAGAAGTACCTGTTGGGTGTTTTCAGGCAGCGCTTAACGGTTTAATCCATCCATCCATAATAATCATTTATTTTAATCATTTATTTTATATAGCGCTTCTCAAGGCATGCCGACATCCCGAAGTCGCTTTACAGAGTCCAGTAGTCACACACACACAGTCATCCCGGTGGTGGTAAGCTACATCAGTAGCCACAGCTGCCCTGGGGCAGACTGACGGAAGCGTGGCAGCCAATCAGCGCCTACGGCCCCTCCGACCACCACCAACATTCATTCACATCCATACGAACCGGGGTGAGGCTGCGGTGCATGTCTTTATGATGGTGGGGGAAACCGGAGTACCCGGAGGAAACCCACGCAGACACGAGGAGAACATGCAAACTCCACACATAAAGGACCTGGAACGGGACGACCGGGATTCGAACCCAGGACCTTCTTGCTGTGAGGCGACAGTGCTAACCACTGCGCCCATCCATCACTTGATGCCTCTGTGTGGTCAATATTTTGTTGGCTTTGGCATAACAAAAATGTGATAAACTGTGAACTTTGAAATGAAAATCTTCACCTTTACCCAATATAATTTGTATCAAATACAACAGGCATGCCAGAAGAAATGAATACCAAAACGTAAAGCTTTTAACTGAACATGCCCACCAAACATCAAGAGTGACCCTCTTGCTTTAGACATTTAATTTGGCTTATAACACAACTTTTATTTAATTTTAAATCACAGCTACCAGTGCTGCTGACATTTCTTTCAGTTGTTAGAATCCCTTAAGGGAGCTGGAGTTTCAGCCTGTGTTTGTTCAAAACAAACTTCTATTAAATGGTCTGTGTGTCTAGCTCTAGAGTCCAAGTTAAAGCACAGATGCCTCTTCCTTTAATTACAGAGGTCTGAGAGAGCAACATGATGAGCTTTTAATGATAGTCACTCTGAAACAGGCTTTTGAAATAGCGCATGCAGGGTGACTGGCCCCTTCCTGGAAGAAACCTGCAGCAAATATTCTGTATTTTTTCAAGGTTTATGTTCCTTCTCCTTTGGAATTTATCCCTAACTGAGTCTTCAGAGGTTCCCGTCCACAATCCCTGTGTAACTAATTGCCAACACAAGGGGAGAAGAGAGACTAGTGTAAGCTGCCTTTTTCTACAATTACGTGAAAGGATATTTGTTCTTGGTGCATTGCTCCACTGAAATGAAAGTGCTACAGAGAGAAGCTGTAGTTAAGAAAAAGGGGAAAAAAGAAGGGGAGAAAAGAAAAAGGCTTCCAATTACCGTTGTTAGAACCCTGCAGTATCATTACACTCCACGGTTTCTGACGACACAACAACCGTGTTGCCACGGCAACACCGCGCCGGAAGAGAGGATGTCGGTTGCTGCCGTTTCATGTCTTGCCCATTTGAATTTGATCCATACTGGATGCCTCTGATCCATACTGGCAACATGTGATCCGTCTTTTCAGGGTCAATCTGTTCATTGACCTCTACCCTGATCCTGAACCCACTCGGACGAGTGCAGGTGGACTCATCAGTCAGCTTGGCTGGCACCACTTCACCCATGGGCTGAACAACACCGTACAGCTGGGTTCATCCGATATTATGTAACGCAGCACCACCCCCGCAGGCCTCGTTCACACTACCCCTCTACTCCCACTCCCACGAGTGCACCATTGGTCATTTGCAGGCTGAGGTGCATTGTGATAGAAGAGTGCTCCAGCTCTGACACAACCTGTGGGGATATTTGTGGAGGATTCAGCTTTGGAAATAAATAAATATTATAATATGAAGCCAATGCATCCAGATGTTTTGACCAGCAGCTTATTGTGCTCATGTTTTCCACACATGTGCTTTTAAACATAAAAGGCAGACCTATACTTCATTTAGTTGGAGTTTACCACAGTAGCTGCTTCAAATTCCTAAAATGGACGATTAGATTCAAGTGTTTTAGTAATCATTGATCCTTCCGGTGATTCTGCCTTTACGTCTTGGACACACATTTTGTTACTAAGCAATACTTGCTAAAAGTGGAATTGCACCTGTTGCCTGGCAACATTAGCTTATTGAATCTCGTAGCAGGAAGCAAGCCCAGTGGTGCGTTCAGCGACAACCTTCTGGATACTCTTTTCATACAGAGTGGAGATTGTGACGTCCAAGTACAATTGTGCTATTCAAGTTATCTGATATCCCATTAAATCTGTACACCTGGCCTCTCACAATCATGGATATATTTCAACGCACATCCACAAACCTGATACTTTATGGAGTCATGAAGCAATCGAATACCCCCGACTGTTCTCTTACCCATAAATGCAAAGTATAACGGCAACAAAAAAGGCCATTTCTTTCAAACCAGTTTGTCAGTGACAAGAGGAAACAAGAGGGGCAGGCTGAAGCGAGACCCTTCCTTTCAACCTGTCTACGACTCCTCGACCGTGACCTGGCCTCCTCCCCCCATAAGTGCTTTATGAGATGTTAAAGAGCTTCAGGCAGTCTCTTCATTCCAATCAACCCTGTGGCCCGACATTGAAGATGCTTTATTTCTCAACTGTCCTGCTGTCATTAAAATGAACCTCGAGGGCAGTCAACTCTCCTCCCATGCGGCAGTTACTTCCTAATGAAAAACAGCTTGCTGAAGCTCACACAAGTCCCATCCATAAACCACTGATCGAGCCTTCCTCCTCTCAACTGGAGAGACCCAGCGGAGGCATTAGGCAGAAGTTGTCAGACCACCACTGGAACGGATCAAAGCTCTGTGTGGTAACTGGTAAATCGCCTACGATGATCCTTTAAAAGCACTCCGACGTCACAGAGCAGCACGCTCAATTTGAGTAACTGGGTAACGAGGCAGGAATAGACGCAGAGGAAACAGGTGTGCATGGAGGAGAGCACAAAGGTTTTCTGACGGACAAGTCGGCGATCGATTGCTTCATGAGTCAAGACTGTTTTTGTTTTTCTTCAGCTGAAAATAACGAGACCGGTTACTGCTAGGCGACACAAAATCTAGGTTTGTGAAGATAGGGATAGTATAAAATACACGTTGACACATTTAAAGGCTGTGACTCATAATTAATCGATGAACTGTCCCATCATAATTTCTCAGAGCCGAAGATGACATTTTGCGCCTTTCGATAAAAGAAGCAATATGGAGATAAAAGCATCTAGAGCTTAAAAAGGCACCAGAAAATGTTTGAAATAGCTTGAATAGTTTAAAAAAATAACATCTGATATGATCAATCAAGTATCGATTTATAGATCAATCAACTAACTGTTTCAACTCGTTTAATCTATGAAAGCAATCATAAGACTAATACAGGCCATCTTCACTCTGCAAGTCTGTGATTGGAAATGAAAGCACAACTTTTATTCTCTCCATCTACAGTTGGCTGAGTATATACACACACACACACACATATATACAAACACACATATATATAGATACATACATATATTATATGGATATTGTGAAACAAGATTTTTTTTTCTGGATTTAAATAGTACTTTATATCCACATTACTTATAATTTCTTTATCAAGAATCATAGTGTAAATATGTATTGACGGCCCCAATAGCCAGCCCTACAAAATCACTGCAAGATCTGCATCAAGGTATTTGGTCAAATTGATGGCGATATGTGATTTTCTCCATGTCACCATCTAGTTTACAGACTGTCTGAGCAGAAGTTCGGGGGGTGAGCGTGGTCAGTGTTGCATTCACGATCTGACATCAGCAACAAAGCCTATTGACGCTGGCTTCTCTGCAACAGCATACCAGCGTTTGGAGCCCAACACTTCCAATCCTGTCTGTCCAAATAATCATTAACCAGTTAAACCCTGAGTCAATATATAAATAACCTTCGTAAACTAGAAGGTAAATACACACCTCAGAGGTGAGCGACGTACACACACACAGTGTAAAAAGAGGACACATTCGGCAGAATGGGCACTGTGGCATGCAGATGTCATCGTTCTTTATCGTGTTGAAAACAATGAGGTCATCCCTGTTGTGCACACACAGCATTCTCACACATTGTGCAGCATGCCACTGAACACCGCGCTGAAAGCATAATGGGATGGACGCAGAGAAAGGCTGATGCACGTTTACCAAACAGTTGGTCTTTACAACGCCGTGAACCTGAAATCTTTTAAAGCAAACAATGGAAACTCGACTCTGGTTCTCAAGGCCATGCCAAAACACGCCCCTTCTTGGATGAGCACAGTGAGCAGAAAGATTGCAGTGAGCAGTGAGGATCATGACAAGCCACTTTCCTGTTTTGGTTTCTGCTTCCACCACCTGCCAGCCAGATGTTGCAAGCATGGGCACTGTGACCTCATTTTTATGGTAAAAATAATAAATTAATAATAATCTGCACATATGAATCCCATCTTCTAGCCTAGTTTATGTTTGTAGACTAAGCACTGCAATCAGATGAATCAACTGATAAATCAATTTGTTGATGAATTGAAAACAAATCGATAACATCAATTATATACTTAACCTTTATATTAATCGTTGAAAACTCTATAAAGTTACAATCTAATTTGGTTCTCACCTTTCTGTAAATTACATGCCTTTGACTTTTTTAACTATTAGTCAGAAACCCATTACAGGAAGCCTAAACTGTGAAGAATATTTGTCAGTAATTATTACACAAATACAAGTAAATCAAATGGAAGTAAACAGAAAAACAAGCGTCAGTGAGGAATGCACAGCTATCAGCATCATGTCTTTGTGTCAGGGATCTGCTGAAAGCAGGAAAACTGTTCATCCAAAAGCTGCAAGATGGAGTCATGTGTTTACTTCGCCTCCCAAAACCCAGACAAGATGACTTTCATTACGAGGACACACCAGAGCTATTTTCTCTTTGGCACAATGAGCGAGTGCTGGAGTCTTTTTCTAAATTAAATAACATTCCTGAAAATTCCCTCAATATGACACATTTTTCTTTAGCCGTTTACCAAATGCAACTTTGGTTACAGCCGTCTTTAATCCAGATGCGTGCCATTTTGTACAATAACACTTTGTAACAGTTTAATGATCACATAAATAGTAGTTGTACCATTTACTGGACTAGATACGTCAACACAAACATGAGCTTGAGCGCACCACCAACCACCAAGCACATATTCAGAGCAGGCTGTAGTAAATTAATAGCACAATTCATCCTAGGATATAATATATTTAACTTATGTCAAACAAATGTGATCAAACCACATTAGCATTCTTGAGAGTTAAACTCGTTGTTAAATAACAGAAAATTAGAATCTTTGACTTTAAGTCATGAATATTACAGAGATTTGAACCCAATTTTCAGGGATTTTAGAAACTTAACTCTGGTCAGATCAATAATCTATAACCGGACAACAATGATTAACTATGGTAATGGTATTTTTAGTATTATACAAAGGTGGTACATAATGACTGGTAGAGTGTTGATGAGGAGCGCATAGCTGGTTAGCAGTAGCACCAAGAAACCGCCTGAAAGAAATATGGTTAAAAACTTCACAACACCACATCTATGTTTAAAATGTGTGTTGCCGTGTCTTCTGGTAATGCGGCTCCCTGCCAGGCCGCCGCAATACCAGAAACATCAATATGGCCACAAGATGATCTGGTTTGT
Organism: Pseudoliparis swirei; assembly: GCF_029220125.1. Lineage (NCBI taxonomy): Eukaryota > Metazoa > Chordata > Actinopteri > Perciformes > Liparidae > Pseudoliparis > Pseudoliparis swirei. The sequence goes on along the minus strand of NC_079399.1, from coordinate 15,006,517 downwards.
TTAGCTGTGGCTCATTAGAGCCAAAGAAGAGAAGTCAAAGTGACAGTGTAGTAATCACAGAGACTGTCAATTACAGTACACTCAATGAACACATTTCAATGATGGGAAACGACTCTAAAGCCTGGTCACTTTAAAGCCACATTTCTCTCTCTGAGCCACTTATTCATGCTGTGGAAAATATGCAACGTGTGGTATGACACAGAAGAAGATAACATTCCTAATATCATCTTAATTGCATTAAAAGGGGCAGCTGCTTCAAAACTTGAAGATATTTTCATATTCTGCATATTCTTCATAAAAGGAAACTTACGGTCAACAGATGACAGCTTTGCTAAACTTCAAGAAGTAACAGTTCCCTCTAGATCAGAGAGGCGACTCCATCCAGACGTTTTCCTTTCATCCTGTGCCGACTCGGGACTGCCGCCAGAAGAGGGTTCCCTACAGCGACATGTGAGAAAAGCATGCGTCCGTTAAGGAAATGGTACATTTTACAAAGCACGGACGCAGCCTGTTAAATATCTACACGTGTGTCCGAATCTAACCATTAATTGACGAAGTAAAAGTAACCCGACTGACTTTCAATGCTTGATTACACCAACTATTATACCAATATGTCAGCGATTCAAGAGGATGATCATATTTCTGAAGCACACTCAAAATGGAGAGACATCGATTACAACAGCAAAACAATAACGAGCATCACATCGAGTCTGTTGCATTCATCAATCATTAGCATGGTGCGAGGATACGGTACATGCGGAAGACAGAAACGCTCTTTCCCCCCAAATTAACCGCATGCTTTATTGCAATACAATTAACCATGATCTTATTTATTTCCTTATCCGAGTAATTCAAGCAACAAATTGAGTGCATGTCTCACGGCATCCGAATGCTTGGATGACAACAGTCCCGTGAGGATGGGTCAAATGTTCCGGGGGCTTATGAGTGATAAGAAATTAGCCACGCTCCTTGGATAACTGGATCGTTCCGTTAGTCGGTGCATAATTCTAACACATGATTAGTAATTTTAAAAAAAGAAAAGGCGATTGTGGGTGAGTGCAGATAGCAGGTCCGTCTTTCAATCAAGGGGTTGGCAGTTGAATCCCCGCTCTAGTCGATGTGTCCTTGAGCAAGACCCTTCACCCTGAATTGTTCCCTGTAGCCGTGTCGACATGGTGTCTAAATGTAACACGTTTGTAAGGCGCTTTGGATTAAAGCATCAGCTAAATGAAATGCAAGTAATGTAATGTATCTTGACTTAAATTATTGATCCTCTAGCCATAAAAAAAGGCAGACAAGCATGACAAAACAAAAGAGTGCATATAGGGATCCACTTAACGGAGATGGGGCAGGGAGCTTCAGACAAACAAAACCAGTCCATCTCAGAGAAAACTAATCCCGTCCACAGAGAGCTTTCATGGTTAAGAATTCCAATTACAGAGGCTCCTTAGGTGAAACCCTGAGGTAAAAATAAAGTCACATAACACTTTAATCTCTAAATAGAATGTTTTTTTCAAAATTGCATCTAGCTATTTGTAATTCGTCATCCCTCACATTAATCTTCACTCACTATTTTACAAACCAAACGTGTGTACGTCTCTGGGTGACTAAAGGGCATTGCTGATTTAATGCAGAAACACTCAGTCCCTACTTGCCTGTCTGGGAGAGAGGTTGTGTCTCGATTCTCTAGATGGTAACCCACAAGTTGGGAAAACATACAAAAACTCTTGAGACTTGCTGCCTGAAGACCTGACCTTAACTGTAACCGTCAAGGTCAATGCCTAATCCCAACCATCTTGCAAGAAGTTTGCAACTTCAAGACTTCTAGGAGAGTTACACATGCCACCACTCCCCCCTCTGCATCAGCAACTACAGCTGCAGGCTGTCAGCTGTGTGACTGCATAGCGTAGCTTCACCCTTCGGGGTTTCCGCTCGAGTATTGCAAGCCCGGCATAACGTTGGGGCGTGTCCGTCCGAGAGAATGACCAGTTGTTGGCCGATGAGTAAGAGGTCACCAGTCATTCTACCAAATTTGAATTGTGTGCGAGCCAAAAAGGCCAAATCGTATGAGAAATTCAACCTGGTTATCAATCAAATCACATTTTTAATAACCATGTTATTTACGGACAAATAGCCTGGCTTGCATACATTTGTTTCCACAAACACAATCATGTCCCCAAAATGGCACAGAAGACAGCAACACTTTCTTAACCCTTGTGTTGCCTTAGGGTCATTTTGACCCGACTCAATATTACACCCTGCCCCCGCCTTTGGGTCATTTTGACCCGATTCAATATTTCACCCTCCTGTTACCTTTATATTTACTAACATATTTTACCCTTTGGGTTCAATTTGACGCCAGCAATTAAAACCTCCAGAAAATTATTAGAATTAATATTGTTTTCCAAGTTTAAGTGTGAGGCACTTTATGTTTGTTTGTTGACTACCGAAAGAACACCGACATTAAACATTGAATGGGGTCAAATTAATCCTAAGGCGGGGGGAGGGTGTAATATTGATTCGGGTAAAAATAACCCTAAGGCAACACAAGGGTTAAAGAATCCGATAGGGACAGAAAAGCATTTGTGTCAGTAATGGCAGCTGTGATATGGCGCCGTACGTGATGGCCGCTGTGTTGCGAGCTCCCGGATTTTGTAGCAGTTTTTTTATATTTATTCTTCTTATTGCGACTATTTTTGCACAAAACGTTAGCAGCCGGTTAACGTACGACAGATGCACACTTCTGGAGATTGGATCGGCAGTTGCTCGCCGCCTACCAGAGTTTTTCAACTCTTACTCGGACGTCCCGCCAGGAACAGTAGCGGAACTATCTCCGTCCATTTTAGGCGCGATCTCACGCAAACGTCGCCGACGGAGGGGGAAGCGAGCTGGCGTGCTGGTTAGGCTGAGACGCCGAGCCAATCGACCCCCACTACCCACCATTTTACTGGCAAATGTACAGTCTTTGGACAATAAGCTATGCGAGCTACAGGCTCGTATTCAATTCCACCGGGAAACTAAGGACAACTGCATCATCTGCCTTACGGAGACATGGATGTCGGAGGATGTTGCCGACTCAGCCATCGAGCCGGCAGGATTTTCCGTCCACCGCGCGGACAGAACAAAGACTCTCTCTGGTAAAGATCGTGGAGGGGGGGTATGTCTCATGATAAACAGATCTTGGTGCAACCAGAGTCATGTACATACTCTCAAGTCGTTCTGTTCCCCGGACCTGGAGTACCTAATGCTCATGTGTCGACCATTCTGGCTACCGCGGGAGTTTACAGCAGTCACCGTAACTGCTGTGTACATTCCGCCTCAAGCTAACACGGACATAGCGCTGAAGGAACTCTACGGGGCGATCAGCGAGCAGGAGTCGGCACACGCCGAGGCTGCTTTCATTGTGGCGGGGGACTTCAACAAAGCGAACCTGAAGAAAGTTCTCCCGAAGTTCTACCAACACATAAAAAGCAACACGAGGGGGGAGCGGATTCTGACCACTGCTACACTCCCTTCCGGGATGGATACAAAGCCCTCCTCCGCCCACCGCTCGCAAATCGGACCACCGCTCCATCCAACTACTCCCGCCTACAGGCAGAGGCTTAAGCAGCAACCAATCGCTGTGAAGGAAGTGCAACGCTGGTCGGACCAATCGGAGTCTATGCTACAGGACTGTTTTGAACGTGCGGACTGGGATATGTTCAGGTCGCGTCGGACAACAACGCCAGTGAGTACGCTCCTCAGTCACCGGGTTCATCAAGAAATGCATAGATGACGTTGTTCCTACCAAGTCGGTTCGGATTTATCCCAACCAGAAACCGTGGATAAATGGCGATGTTCGCGCTGCACTCCGACGCGTAACACCGCCTTTGACTCGGGAATATGGCGGAATACAAAGAGCCCGCCACGACCTCCGAAGACCATCGGCTCTGCCAAGCGGGAGTTCAGGAACAAGGTGGAGGAGAAGCTCAAGAGCCATGACGTGAGAGGTGTGTGGAAGGGCTACAGACAATCACGGACTTCAGAGGAGAACCAGCGGTGAAGAGAACTCCTCTACCTCCCTCCCAGGCGAGCTAAATACATTCTTTGCTCGGTTCGACGTGAACGGCAGCCCGCCAAGGCAGCGCCGCCGAGGAGACCAGCCTGCTGATCATCTCAGAGGCCGACGTGCGCAGAGCCTTCAAGCGGGTGGACATCCGGAAGGCAGCAGGTCCCGACCACATCCCGGGCGCGCCTCAGAGCATGTGCAGACCAGTTGGCAGGAGTCTTCGCAGACATCTTCAACCTCTCCCTGTCCCAGGCTGTTGTTCCTGAGAGCTTCAAGATGTCCACCATTGTGCCTGTCCCCAAACACCCCAAGGTAACCTGCCTGAATGACTGGAGACCCGTAGCCCTCACCTCGATTGTCAGTAAATGCTTGAGAGGTTGGTCAAGGACTTCATTTGTTCCATGTTGCCTGCCACGCTGGACCCATGGCAATTTGCATATCGTCAAAACAGATCCACCGACGACGCAATTGCCATGGCACTTCACACCGCCCTTTCCCACCTGGAGGAGAAACTGTTGTGTGCGAATGCTGGTTGTGGACTACAGCTCAGCGTTCAACACTATTGTCCCCGCCAAGCTCGACACCAAGCTCAGAGGTCTAGGCCTGCACTCTACCATGTGCAGCTGGATACTGGACTTCCTGTCTGGCCGCCGCCAGGTGGTGAGGATGGGCGGTACCACCTCAGAGCCGCTGACCCTCAACACGGGAGCCCCTCAGGGATGCGTGTTGAGCCATGCCGTCTACTCCCTGTACACCCACGACTGCACGGCCATGCACAGCTCCAACGTCATCATCAAGTTTGCTGACGACACAACAGTGTTGGGGCTGATCACCGACGACGACGAGACAGCCTACAGGGAGGAGGTTGGATCACTGGTACAGTGGGGCCAGGAGAACAGCCTCGTCCTCAACGTCAAGAAGACCAAGGAGCTGATCGTGGACTACAGGAAGCGGAGAGGAGAGCACACCCCCATCTCCATAGACGGAGTTGCAGTAGAGGGTCAGCAGCTTCAAGTTCCTCGGCGTGCACATCTCCGAGGACCTCACATGGACCACGCACACCACTCACGTGGTGAAAAGGGCCCAACAACGCCTGTATTTCCTTAGGCGACTGAGGAAATTCAACATGGCCCGGCGCATCCGCAGAACATTCTACACCAGCACCATCGAGAGTGTTCTGAGAGGTTGCATCACCGCCTGGTACGGGAACTGCACCGCCCTGGAGCGTAGGGCACTACAGAGGGTGGTGCGGTCGGCACAGTACATCGTTGGAGGTGAGCTACGCTCCATCCTGGACATATACACCAAGCGGTGCGTGGCCAGGGCCAAACGGATGCTGAAAGACAATAACCACCCGGCCACAAACTGTTCACCCTTCTACCGTCAGGCAGGCGATACCGCAGTATCAAGTGCCGCACAAACAGACTGAGGGACAGCTTCTTCAGTCAGGCCATCAGGCTGCTGAACAAGGACTGAGACCCTCATTAACACTACACACCAGAACATATTCTGTGAATATCTATGGCCATGGTGTATATTTTATTACATTGTTTATATATATATATATTGTATATATATATTGTATGTATATACATATATATATATATATAGTCTCAAAAAGTGTATATTTTATTACATTGTTTTATATATATATATTGTCATGATGTATATTCTATTACACTGTTTTATATATATATTGTTAATACTTTCTTCTTTTTTGTGTGTGGATATTGTATAGTTTATTCTCATTCTTATTCTTTTTTTAGTCTGCTACTGCTGTCGGGTGTTTTGCACATAAGAATTTCACGAACCGATTATACTTGTATAAAAGGGGATGTGACAATAAAAACTTGAAACTTGAAACTTGAAACCATGCAGCCAACCGCAGCAACATCCTTTTAATCACCCAGCAAGAGCGACATTTGAGAGCTCCGTCTGCTTGTAAACAGATGGCCAGGCAGTTGGTGAGAAGTTTGGCAACGTCCTCCGACATGTTTAGGGATAAGGTTTACGGTTCTCGTGCACGCGTCATGTCCTTGTGGTGTCATCGCGGTGTCTGAGGGAGGAAAACATCCTGAGACGACCATCCGCTACACAAATCCGTTTCTGATGAAGATTAATTAACACATGTTCCACCTGCACTTGACTGAATTTACAACAAATCACGACTAACATCACCGAATCGAGTTGCACGTGTATCATTTCCGCCGCAGTGACGGTGCATGAAATCAGTTTTTCTTTTTGTTCCTATTAAATTTAAAGCGAACACAACAGCGTATACTTCACAGGCATGTCAGAGCATCACAGAAATTAAGAAGAGGCGCAGCAGCAGGTGTGGTTTACGGGGCGAGAAGAACAATGTTATCACGATCCTACATTTATTCAACGGCATAGTATTGTATTATTACCTTCGCATTGAAAATGCGGAAGGTTATGTTTTGATCGCCGTGTATTTATTTATTTGTATGCGTGTTATTCGCAGAACTCAAAAAGTATTGAACCGAATCGCATGAAATTTGGTGGGATGATTGATTATTATCCGGAGACCAGTTGATTAGATTTTGGGATCGATCGGGTCAAAGGTCAAGGTCAAAGGTCATGAACAGGTCAAAATCTTCTTGAATCGCATGAAATTTGGTGGGATGATTGGTTATTATCCGGGGACCATTTGATTAGATTTTGGGATCGATCGGGTCAAAGGTCATGGAAAGGTCATAATCTTTTTTTTACCATAGCACGATACATTTTTGTCCAATTGGCATGCAACTAATGCCAAAATGTTCATAATTCAATGCCCAATCTTGTGATATGCGAAGGTATGCGCTCTACCGAGTGCCCATTCTAGTTTATTATATGCGTTTGCTGTGCTGCGTCAGACCAACAGAGTGAATACGTGTTCAATCCCATCAATCTCAAACGGTTTCATTCTGGATCGATGCGTGACCCTAAAAGTCATCCAAGAAGGCCACGTCAAGGTAAAGAAGTCAACATGAAATATGTTGGTGAGAAATGTAACTTTGTTTTATAAAGGTGAAGCTGTACTTGGGCAAAGTGTTTCCAATGCATTTGTGTCCTTAAAAGACGAGAGCAGTGGTTCTCGCTGTGGGCTCAGTCGTGTGTAGCTCAGTCGTGTGTCGCTCAGTCGTGATGCAGATGAGGAGAGGCCAGTCTGTGTTTTATGTCTTGGCGACATTACACCTCACTCCCGTAAATAAACCACTGGAGTTCTTTCAGAGGCAACGTGGTGGATACCACATGCTGGCAAATCACTTTGCAAAAGTGGCATCAGCTGATGAGCACTTTAGGCTTCTGGGCCGTTACCTGACAACACGGGCTGAAATGGCGTGGGTTTCTGCAGAGATGGTGCCGACCATGGCAGGGAAACGGAAGTTATTGTAGGCGCTGATAAAGAGGGTCTCTTTAAATATGCAATGGACCGAGAAGCGCTAGATGTGCTGTGAACTACTGGAGGTTTTGACCGATGCTGTCAGCGTGATCAGTTTCATAAAAACAAGGTCCCTGAAAGCACCACTGTTTCCACTGAGGAGACCGAGAGCTCAGAGACATTAAACATCCGTCATATGACGACATGCGTCATACGGGACAGTACAATACAATTGTACACATATGATCCATACACATATTATTCTGCAAAGAGGAGGTGGACTCAAATGTCAAATGTGTTAATTCAATTCTAATTATTATTTTGGAGGCAAGTTTGCTGATGAATAATTTCTGGTAGAATTGGCTTATCTCAGTGACATATTTGGAAAGCTGAGGTAATTAAATCTTCATCTTCAAAGGCAGAGAGCAGCAGCTTCCTCAGCCGAAGATCAGGTTTCACTGAAGCTGAGACGTGGGACCGGAGACTCGATCAAGGGAATATTATATAATAGATTCCTTTGAGAATCGGAGTCAATTTTAACCAATACTGATACATTGTGATGGCTCACGCATATCTGCTCTAATTTAGTTTTGCACCGGTTGCACGTTATTGTTTTTAAAAGATATTTAGTGTAAAACTCTAACTAATAAAATATTTGAACTTGTTTAGTTTTTCACAGATTGCACTTATTGTTATTATCTTGAAGAGATATCCACATGTTCATCGTAGCCACAATAAACAATTTGCCAAATATACATTCTTTTTTGCACAACTTGTTTTGCATTGTTCTCACAAAGTGATTTATTTGTTTTTGTCTGAGGGAGCAATCTGGTTTAATTAAAAGTTATTTAAATTTTCTTTATTCTATTATTTGAAAAAGCACAGTCACACAAAGTTGTTGTTAGAGCATTTAGTTACAATTTTGTTGGGGCGGTGGGGCACGAACATGTGTCTTCCTCTGAAGTGGGGCACGACAGAAACAGTTTGAGAACCACTGGACTAGAGGGAGTATGTATGACTTTGGATTTAAATTGTGTTTACTTGCATCACCAGTATCTTCAGGTCTCGTATTGGCAGATAAACAAAGTTGAGGTGTCGCAATTGGTATCAGAAAGGTTGATACGGTGCTTCTGTTGACGTTGTCCTAAATAGCCACATATAGAGATCAAAGTCTTTGTATCTCTTTATACAAGTTTAGGTTGTAGCTGGTGATATGGGTTCACCCTGGCTTGTGCTATTGTGAGAATTGCGAGCTAAAGCTGACAGTATTTAAGTATGGTGGTTGTAATGAGCTGGTCTCTCTCTCTCTCTGGGCTCTCCATCTGTACAGTATGTTCCATCTGTTTACTTCTGGATGGATTAGCCCGCCTATTCATTGTTCCATGGTGTTTTTATAGAAGAGTTGCTCATCTGTCACAACTGAAATGTGGGCTGTTTTATAAAATCCATTCTGTTTTCACATGCTATAATCCAATGTTACAGCCCTAATCAAGAAGTGTTTTCATCAGACAATGGGGAGAAATTTGAATAAGAGATAGGGGTCCAATACAAGTAAGATTTAGCATTTAAGTCCCCTCACTTCAGGTGGAACAGCTCAAAGTTATCTGGCGCTCCTTGTGCCCCCTCTATCCTTCTCTGGCTGCTATGAAAGGCAGCCGATGAAAGCCTCAACGGGGTTTCAGATTCATCCTCTGCAAAAGACTATGGATCAAAAGAGATGTGCAATTTCACATATCAGAGAAAATGCCACAATGGCTGCTAGTTCAAAGTAAGGACAATATGCTGACTTGCACTTCAAATGTGTCAGGGCACACACAGACGCTGCACTAGGGTCTTCAGGAATAAAATATTTAATAACACTTCCTGGATTTTGCAATCTTATCAAAATAACCGGACATGTCTGAGTAAATATCCGTTGAATCAAAAGAATGGAGCGGTGTAACGGATCATTGTCGATCCGTACGGTTCAGCGCGCATGTAAACCATGGATTAAAACAGTTTAACGACGATCGTTATCTGCCAATATTCAGTCAAATATACGATTAGGAAATGCCCATTCATGCTTTTCTAGTCACCGATCTCTGACAATGTTGCATTGTAAATTGTGAATAACGACGAGTGCATTGAGTGGTTGGAAGACTAGAGAAGCCATTACAGTCGATTTAAACAACCAATCAATGTTTAAATGGACATTGGCAGCATCACAAACTGCCATCGAACAAAGCTTCCATTCAGTTACATTATGATGCGTTCAGGTTCAGTGTAAATCATGACAAGATTTGAACTTTTATCAAAAAAATTACACTTATATAAATATATATATATAATAAATAACAAAATTGTCTGGAATCTTGTAGACCAGCTGTATAATCAGACAACAAAGGGATCTGTATCTGCCAATATGGATCTTCAATAATCAATAATCAGTATAGGCGGCAAAAACAATTTGGTTAGGGATCTGTAAAAGATATTTTTGCAAACTTTTTTAATTTGTGCTGATCCGATCTGTGACAAACATTTTTACTGAGCGTTAGGATCCGTTGCACCACTAATAGAATAGTTACAAGTTCACCTGTATCATCATAAATGTAAATGCATTGTAAAAAATGAGGATCCTAGTGGGGAAAAAGACCGTTTAGGTTGAAAATGTTTGAGGTCGGGACATTTTACCAACAATTATTATTGGTTTGAGCTGGTGGCCGTTTCTCTCTTCCAAATAGTTCAGCTACGCAACTATGAATGTATGAAATCGCACACTTTAGGATCCTACTCACCCCGGGAATATACATCAACATTAATGGTTTGTAAAAGTGGCATTTAACAATGCAACAGGACATAAAATATAAGTACTCCTGGCTAGTTAAAAGCCACAGAACAGCACATGACTCATTGCGATTAAACAGAACATATTCCAACAATGTAATCCATCAAATCACACGTCATTATGTTCTCTCGATTAAATTCTGGTTTGGTAAAAACGTTTTAATTTCATGAGTGGCTTTAATGAGGGAGGTGGAATCAACAATAGGGCATTTACAAAGACTGCCATGTTGATGTCTCTGTAAATAAACTCATAAGCATCAGAGTTATGAGTTTGCAGCTTTCTATTCTCTTTTTTTAAGAACTGCCTGAGAGCAAGTGCCTTTGTTTTTTATTTGTTTCTGCATGAGTTCTATCGCCCTGTTTCCAGCGATTTATTCACAGGAGAGTTGCCACTTGAGGGGAACTGGTTGATAAATAATAGCAGACTAGGACTTCCAGACAGTGAATTTTGCTTTTAATGGCCAGAACTAATAACCTGGCATAGCATCCACGAGCCATCCTAGAGGGATTCTGGGTTTGCAGTTGGCAGTGATGCATTTAGCATAACTCTTTTGAAATAGGTGTCATTATGTTCAGGTTACGGTAAACAAAACCAAATCTGCACAATAATCGAGCAAGAAGGCCACCGTCGAAATGTTTCTCTTCAGGGAGAGGCCTGATTAACCAGGGCATGGTAGTTGTATAAGATAATCCTGGCCGGCAGTGCGAGCTATTCACTGTCAATACATATTTCTTGATTTGGTATTTCTCCTGAGAGAGCCCACCCCAAGACCTCAAACAGAGGGAACTCACATTCCATTCTCCAGCATGCAGGGAGAGTGAGAAGAAGGGGAGGGACACCCAGAGAGGAGGAAAGGAGACATTAAAACCAGGGAGAGGGAAGGGGAAAGGGAGAAAGACAGAAGGAAAGATAACCAGAGGGATTTTGACTGAAATTATGAGAATTTCAGAGTCTTGACACTCTTTCCATAGCAGGAAGGAAACAAGACGAGAGTAAAAGGCACTGTCGGCTGGCAGAAGGGAGGAGGAAATCGTGGGAGGTGGAGAGTAGAGAAGCAAAGACAGAAATGAGGGGGGGGGAGACGATAGGTAGGACGCTATTTTCAGCTCGTCAGCGCAACGCATTGCATGTAGACAGCGAGCATTCAAGCTGCCCGGTTTTGAGATTGGAATGTCCTCTTTTTCCTGACTTTGCATTTGCCAGAATTCTCTCTGTCCATTCTGCCAAAAGCCATGCCTGTTCCAGATAAGCCGAGGCTACACGTTAGAGGGGTTTCGAAAGAGTGACCGCATCCACGATCACAGAGTATCCGATGCAAACTCGAAGCTAAATATGTTTGCTTGCAAGCCCCTTCTTGGGGAAATCTTTCTTTGAATCTCACAAGAATTAAGAGACCCTACTGCGCTTAGGCTGGAGAGGGTTGAAGTCCTTCCGAAGACGAGTTCTCAGCCCACTCGGGAACATCTAGAGATGGTTCAGCTGCTCTACATCCCAAAAACCCTCGGATAATCTTTCAGCTGCCCACCAGCAACCCTGACAATGTTTCCATTCCCTCCTCCTTTTCTCCCACCTCCCCTTTAAAACCTGTACAGATACGCGTCTTACAAAAACATGTGCGCCTCCACCTACACACTCCATTTCAAGAGCCTACTTAATATTGTAAATGAAACACAGCCTCCAGATCTGCTCAGCCTTGGTATTCACAAGCACCGCCAAGGGAGGGCTGATTGCATGGGAGATAACGCATGAGTTCTGGGGGGGGGGGGTTTCAACACAGCGACGGCAGTTGCCAAAGCAAAGCAGACACAGCAGCTGAAATGCTGTCTTGGAGAGAATACATCTCTGATGATGCCGTTGTGTTTTAGGTTGAGAATTTGACCCACCCTGGCCACCCAATGAATAGAGATGAGATCTCTTTGACATGTCCATTTAGGACTTGTCAAAGGAGGAAGCAGTGTGTGTGTGTGTGTGTGTGTGTGTGTGTGTGGGGGGGGCGGTGCAAGCCCCCTGGAAGGCTGAAGCTGGTAGCCTGGGGACAGGCTCTACAGGTTGAAATGGCAGAATGTGTAAGGGAGTAGCTGCAGCAGGGGTTGAGAGGGGGACTTAGAATAAGAATCCCTCTCAGGGTGTCATTAGAGGAGAGCTTAGACACATGACTAACAAACTTGCATGTAATCCAACGATAGTAAGTACTTGAACCTCACGCATAATTGAGTTCCTCAAAAGAATAGCGTATTCATGTAGCATCTATAGTTACATCACTTCTCAAATATGAGAAGTCTGCAAAGACGGCCATTTTGATTAATGAGACTGATTTCGGCAGAGCATTGGGTAGAAATGACATCTCAACTTGGCATTTGATTTCCTGCAAGTTCCGAGGCAAGTGCACTGTTTTAGTCTGCAACAGAGTATGCACAATTAATGAGATTTTAATAACAGAGACGTCTGGTTTGCAGAGAAACAATTCAGAAAACTTTCCCTGCCAATAAAAAAAAAAGGAGAGAAAAAACACGGTGCGGATCCACACTTCACTGACACCGCTGGGAGGGATCGCGATGCATGACAACTGATTGCACCGCAAGAGTCGTGACTGCGCGAAGAGCTTCACAGGAAGAAAAGAAAAAGAGCCGTTTCACCAGAAGTGTCGTCGTTCACAAGTAAAGGATGGACGGCGAGGTGGAGATGGACAGGAAACCCACGAGAACGACTGCAGCCAGACATCCCAATTACACAGCAGACACGCAGCGACCGAGCCAAACAACACTTATCTTTATCTGATGGACTTTTGTTGTTGTTGCAGCTTCCGGTTTCTTTAAGAGCCACGGGGTCGATCATTCAAACTGTGGGTTGTCTTGCAGAGGCATCGATGGTTGCGCGAAAAACGCAATGTTAAGCTAACGACGTGGTTGATGAAAGAGCTCGTGTCGAAAACACAGAATGTGGGTATGAAATAAGGCGGCGGATGAGACATGACGCTTGCAAAACTTTTGTTGTGTAGTTTTCCACCCCGAAGGTGTTAACTGTTACCTGCATTCCTTTAACGGCTCACGCGGATGTATTACAACTGAAATGCACAGATAACGAATGGCCCATTCATAAATTTACCGTTAACCCGAAAACTAACTGTCGATAGCTATCGCCTGTGTTTCGGAAGACCAACGGAGGAGAGAGAGAGCGCGCTCACCTTTATTAATGTCCACCTTGTCGGCGTTTTCGAGAGGAAAAATAACGCTCTCGCTGCTCGGCATACACAAACCGTCACGGCCGCTAAAGATGCAAACGAACCGACGGAGAGACTTCGGAGCAGAAACCCTCTGAATCTCTCCACCTCTGTGACTATTTTCGTCCGCGCACTCCGCCGACCGCCTCTCGGTTTGTTCTAATCAGAAGTTCATCCAAAAGTTGCAGCGGTTCGCTCCGCCTCGCGACGACGATGAGGTCACCGCCTCTCGAACTCCTCTGGGTTCTGCTCTCGCGATACGAATCAGAGCGGTCCCATAAGTGCACGCTGCGGTCTCGCGAGAGTGAAATAAATAAAACGAGCAGACGGGCAGATAGCTGGTGAAAGGATGGGAGAGAGGGAGAGCGTTGCTCTGGCAACAGAGTTGCATGGGCTTTTCAGTAGGCTGTTCTCCTCGAGCAACTAGTGCGGCAGCTTCGGGTGTTAATAAAGACTGCACATGAAGCTGCTTTTGCATTTTTTTAGTGCAGTTTGTATCCAGGTAGGCTATAGCAAAATAACTGGACAACCACCAGGAAAGACTCACTGGCAGGTGTGTTATTTAGTGTCCCTTGACAAGATAACGCTGACTTACGCTGTTTCCTCACATCATAATAAGGCACAGTTATATTGTGTAGCACCCTATGTAGCTGCATAATTTAGATCAGTCCAATAATGAGTTTAAATGTCCAATCGTGACCTTGGAAATATGTCCAATACATTCAATTGTATTCTTTTTCTTGCCCTGTTTTGGTTGTTATTAATTCCACACAGTGTATATGACTTTAGCTGCTTCAGAACGGTGAATCAGAATTCACTCACCGTTGCTGGAAATGTTACAAACAGCTTACTGTAAGTCTTAATGAAATGAAGATTAGGGATAGACAGTCATAATGACGCATGTAGTGCATGCATGTTAAAAGACTGGTAATAATTTCAATGAGCCCAGCTTTGCAAATTCCACCGGCATGCTTTCCTCACATACATTAATTATTCCAGCATTTCATTTTAATTAGATAAGAGAAAGAACACTGCCTTAATTAAAGCAGCTCAGCAGTTACTGACATAAGGAGTGGTCTTTGGACTAACAGGAATTCATCTTTCTCTCCCACATAATCACCTCTGAATAGTTACAACCTTGTTATCTGTGATATCTGTCTGCAAAGTCTGTCCGTCTTTCCTTATTCATTTTGGTCCCATGCTAGTTCACATCTTCATTCACTCATTCTCTCCACATTTACCTCTGCTTTACCTTTCATTTCCACTTTCCATCTATGCATCCATTATAAAAATGTCATCCAGGATTACATAACAATCTAATAAAGACAAAGGAACAGAGATTACCGTCATTAAACCCTCTCTATTCCTGTAGCGCTGTGGTTCCTAACACTACCCACCCCGTTCTGTCATGAGGCGGATATTTGTGTGGGCGGTTTGAATTATTCTGTGTTGAAAAACTGCTCCCCCAAGGATTAGCTCAAGTAGTTTAATTGGGTTTAAATTCAGTATGGATTCAAAGCATAGAGAAAAAAACATCACCAACGATAAATGGAAGTTTTTAATGCCAATAAAATAATGAGGCATCAGTTACTTGGGCGTCAGCAAATAATGTCATCTTCATAATACATCATATTAATCTAGCGGCGTAATTATGAGGTTAATACTGCCTGAGAAGTGTCCTGTGTCTTTAATCTGATTTTATTTCTGAGAACAATATAACAGGATCTCTTTTAACATCCAAAATATTACTACTTCATTATGAGATTATGACTTGAATGGCACATGTGTGTGTGTTTGTGTGTAAGTGTGTGTGGACTTGTGTTTGCCAATTATGCAACAAACACTATGCCGGCTGCTGGCATTTGTTTACTCTCACAGATCCTTTTCTAGTAAATTTGTGTTAAATGTAGCTATGAACTTATTTGATCCAACAACTAATGTATGTAATATATTACAACATACAGTATTAAACATACACATTTTTAGAGATTCCCGTAATCCAATTTATTGTTAATTTTGACACTTTCACCTAATGCGGCGTACCGATGCCATAGAATAATGATAGTGGAAACACTATATTTCATTATAACATAGATAAAAAATAATCCTATTTAGATTGTATCCATGTCATGGTCGATAATTCAGCAATTTAAATTCAGTATAACTCGTGATATTGACTCAGGATACCGTTTTGGTGCATCCCTGCCAATCCTCACAGTTCTGCTCGAAATCTTATTTCAGTTAATATCCAATTTCATTCAACTTATGAAATGCTATGACTTTTTCCTAATATACTGTTTAACAGATCGTATAAAAACAGCAGCACTTTACGGTTCTGTACCGCAAATGACACTTTAAGTGTCCTGATGGGCGTTAATGAAACTGACCTTTAAATACCATGAAGCCAATTCAACTACTGCAAAGAGAAAGCTAAAATTGTTCCCCAAAGCTTGTTGTTTATGTCTTTTCTAGGTTTTCAGAATCTTCCTGTAACTGTTCAAGCAAAATGTTTTGAATATTGTTGACTACGCTCTTCCATTTCTGTATTTCAGCATTGTGGGGCAACAGCTGGTGTCAGTATCTTGTCAACTAATTGTTACTTGAAAACACTTTTACAACTTGGACATATTACATGCCTGAAACTCGCTTCCTCTGTAGTAATTACCAAAAAAACAGAAGATAATGTTGCATTTGTTTTTGGTGGAGGCCTTTAGTTGACTTACAGGGCCTGTCCATTCGCTCCATCTGGCCTGTACCTCCACTATTATCGTTGATGTCCTCTCTTGGCGGTGTGATAGACAGATAAGTGGGAAAAGAAGGAATCTTAACGAGGGAGGCTGTTGTTTGAAGCTCAGTCTTTGACCCCGACTTTTACAGCCTTCCCTTTACATCACAGCATCAAACGTTACGCTATCATATCTGATGGTGACTCTGCAGCCGCCTGCTATTGCATCACGGCTGAGATATATTAAGATGTCAAGTAGAAGACAAGCGCGGGGCGACCACCCATAGGATACATGACCGCCGTAAGCCAGAGAGGGAGAGCGGTGGAATTCCTGGCTCTGTTGCACCGGGAAGCAGCGGAATGAAAAGAATGGGCCCCATTCACAAAATTCCACTCTAGCGGCGCTTGTACAATAATAGAGATTGACATGAAGAAAGAGGACAAGTTGTTTTCACATGCACTGGCTCTTTTGTCCCCTTTACTGAGGGTCATTATGCAGACAGTGTGCTCTTAAAATAGATAGAATTTGATGCGCTTGTTTTTCCTAAGTGGAGACCACAGTGTCGTGATTGGAGTGTGTGTGCAATTAGTGTTTTTGTTGTGCTTTGTTATTGTGAGAGTGAACTGTCAGGCTTTATTCGCTCGGCTGAGGGATTGGCAGACGGTTGAGCGTGGACAGGAGGAGAAACGCAGCTGTTGCTCAGTCCAATCAGCACTTAAAAAGAAAGCAAATGCTCAGAGATGGACAACGTTTGCATCCTGTCAAAGACGCTTTGAGCAATGGGGCATACTTAATGCGCATTATGATGCTCATAATTGGGAACTCGCACCACACACAAAGTACAGCTGAGGCGGATGGAAACTTAATTATTTACGAGTTATTTCATCATAAATGTTTCCTATTTCATCAGGACAGCTATGCGTTGTTGTTTTTCATCTTCCCCGTGAACGTGTTTGAGTGTGAAGCCGAGGAATTGGTGGGTCAGTACTCGGGTTGAAGCAGTTAGAGCTAAACAAATAAACGACTTCATCATGAGCCCATAGGCAGTCAGCTTTATTTGAACACGCCTTCAAGTCTTCTCAGCAAAGTTGAATGCCAGTTGCTGAAAACAAACACTGCAGACATGACTAAGGAACTGCAAATCGTTAATTATTTACTGTGTCTTTTATGGGTGCAGCTCCAACTGTAGACCAGAAGCATATTGAATCAAAATAGACCTTTGGTTTTGTTTTGTTTATGTTCATGAACTGTAGCTGGTTCATTTCCTATGCCGCTCAAGCAACTTTGTAGGAGTCTTTGGCGACAGACAGGTCTTCCTCATGGGAATGTGGGTTGTGTCTATGCTCCATACCATATATGTATTTATTATAAAGGAATTGCACCGCTAGAGGGATATATATATATATATATATATATATATGTTGTTCTCCATCGCTGCATGTAGTAAAGACGCAGGCAGTTTCTCAGAGGACTAACATCCAAGCCGCCTGTCAAGAGCTGCGCTGCACTTGGATCTTCGTGATCCCAGCCTCCATTTGTAGAATGCAGGCAATCCTTTTAAGATATGTTTGAAAAGGTAGAGGCAGAGACCAAATTCAAGTTCAACATACTCCATTTGGCAGTGCACACACACACACACACACGCACGCACAAACACACATACACACACACACACACACACACACACTTCAAATAATGTTGCTTGTCCTGAGAAGACATTGGAGTTACGTTTTGGATTTCAGACTTCATATGACGGGGGCAAGGGAGGCAAGCCAATGGTTGGCCAGGATACGGATATGCTCTGATTGGATTTAGGCGCAGAGGTTGAAAAAAAATAGAAATTAGAAACGAGAAGGTACCATCCAACTCATATCCTGTGAATCTCTCTGCGTCATACGAATGTGCGTTCACTATATATGTTCATCCCCTGCTGCTTGGACCTGGCTCCAGCTTCTGTGATGATAGCACTAGTAGAAAGGAAGTGTGATTAATTGTCAAACAGAAATCACCCCTCATAAATACTGAACGCAGGCGCACATGCTCAGTGTTTCTAAGGCGATTGAAAGGAAGGAGGCAGGATTCAAGCCTGATCTGTGAGACAAGTTGCTGATGCAGTGATTCATCAACAAAAACACATTTTCCTCGGCTTATTCAAAATGAAAAAAACATGCTTAAGTCTTGCAATTATAACTTTCCATAAGACAATCTCAGCTCAAGTCAATTTCAAAACTGTCCAGCTTTTAATCATACAGGGCATGTGCTTGATTAGCTGATATAAATTGCTTAGTTATCATCTAATTTTAGATGTTCAAAATCCCATAAAACCACACATATTTTGAGGATGCTCAAAAGGGATTGCAAGGCTGATTGGGGTCTGTTGCTATGAGAGACGCTTTTTACGTCACACAATCACAGTGGAGAGTAAAGAGCGGTTTTAAAGGACTTTGTGTTTATCTTGGAACTCCTTTTAAACATAAAATGTACACGTGGAAATGTGGTACCTGTGATGTGATGCATTGAATGCAGGAAGGTGAGTTTCTGGTGCACAAAGGCGAGATACGTGAACTGGCTCTGTGTGGCTCTGAAGTGCTCCTTGGAGTTCGACATCGAAGGGCACGTGGGAGGAAATAATAACTTCATGGACGTTGAAGAGAATTTGTTCACTTGTTGTGTATCAACATAAGGCAGAAAAGATTGATTTTTGACTTCAGTAGAAAAATCAAAGGGTGAAAATGTATCATGGGATTTCTATTTACAGCAATATATATTAACGATTGCCACATTTCTCCAGAAGCATGTCACAATGTTATCTAACAGTGAGCTACAGTAGCCTATCATACAAGAGACGGAGCATCATTGGCTCTGATTTGGTCTCCAACCATTTCTGAGAATAAATAATTGTCTATTTAGCTTCTATAACTTCCACTATGTTCATTAGCTTGTTGCTAACATTATGTGTCCAATACTTTGTTCTGGAAACAAGAATTAAAAGATAAAGAGAAGCAAAACAATTAGTTGTGGGTAACTGAAATATGCTAAAACAAGGAAAATACAGAATAAGGTGATGACTATTTGTGTGTTTGTTACTATTAACAACACCTTTCACATTACACATTTGATCACTTGTTCATAGAAAAATAATATTGCGAAAAGTCATCTTAGATGTATTAAATGGTGAAAATAGAATACACAACATACTGTATGATATTCTCAGAATGGCTGCAACATGTACACCATCAACCCACTTAGTGAAACGTTAAAGCTCTGGATATAAACTGCAGAATCAAACTTAAAGCTTTCACGACAACAAGAAAGGCGGGAAAGTCTATTTATTTTTTAGAGGGAGATGTTTCTGAAGCTCGGTAACCCCTTCTTACTTCTTTTTGCTTTTTAGATATAGTTAAAGAGGAAAAATTGAGGTAGTTTATCAAGAACACACATATCTTTTAAAAAAGCTCAGTGCAGCCACAGGCGGTACAAGAAGATGGAGAAGAAAATGATCCAATGTAAGATCTGGCTGTACAAGAAACCTTCCACCTACACTGCTACATCTGAATGTGTGATTTAGAGTCTATTTTCTCCACATATTTTCTGGCTCGCTCAGAACATAAAGCTACAGCTCCATTTGGACTGGCAAGTGCAGGGTGGGGGGGGGGGGGGATCTGGGTCTGGCAGGGTACTTCAGCAGTTAATTAAACCTGCCAGGCAGGTATTTCAGGATTAGGAGTGGGAGTGTAGAGAGGGCTCCTGGTGGCTTTCGCATGAAGTCGTCATCTTGTGTGTGTACTTTATTGTGTCTATAAATGTTGTCGTCTCAATAGAATCCATTTCACGATCGGTTACAAGTGGACCACGAGCATCGACAATGTCATCTCGCAAATCATAGCCCGCATTTATCCGGCTTACCATTGTACTGATGTGTGATTATTTCTCGTGATTAGTATTTCCTGGGGTTACAGACAATGCTGTTATTTTGATTGTTCATCATCACAAAAGAATAATTTAATGATCGTATATATATTGTATGAGCAAAATGGCCTGTAATTATTTATCAAACAATTGCGATGACATGATTGATGTGTCACATCAAGAGAAAACAGCCGTGATGCATGAAACAACTCCAGATGAGCGCCAACTGGATGCAATGTGCCTAAAAGTTGCAATAAATGTAACCTTTCACAGGTATGTTTTTCCCCTATTCTATGTGTCAGATGACCAGTGGTCCTCCTTTGTGACAGAACTGTACACGTTACAGCTCGTGTGGCTTAAGGTCAAGGGCATGACGCTCGCTCTGTTGTGTGTGTGTGCATTCATGAACTAGTCTGTATCTGTCCTTATCAGAGAGTCTTCTTCTATCTCCCACTTTCCCACACACAGACAGTTGTATCACCCTGACTCCCAAACAAACTCTCACAGACACTCACACTGAGTCACACGCACACGCACAAACACACACACACACACACAGACACACACTAAATGTCTGAAACTCAGACAGCTGCAAAACCTGGAGTAAAGTGGTCCGGGATTGTGTTGCAGAAAAGGATGATGATGATGATGATGATGATGATGATGCGTGTGGGTGCTATGTGTCAGTAGGCGTGTTGACTTGTTATTCTGTACGTGTGTCCGTGTGTCACTCAGCCGTGTGACAGATACGGAGCTGCCATATCTGACAACCAGACAACAGTTCAGCATGCATATTCATCATTATGATAATTTCACCCAGAGAGATTTTAATGAGTTCACAACATTAACAACTCCAATGAGGCGATGAACAAAAGCTTTGCAGCTTTTCTTTCAGTAATACTAACATGAGAAAACCCCATCACTCACAACTAATTACAAATGGATATTACTATAAAGTTACCGTGTGAACTTCATTCTGTGTAGGGTACTAAACAATCAGGTTTTTAAGGGTTTTAGGAATAAAGTGGACCTTAATTTATCTAAAGTATTGAAGTTATATGAATAAAAGTGACCACCAGATGGCAATAGCATGATCTAGTCGTGTTTATTGTTGTAAATGTTTCCTTTGTAACACTATAAGTGACTCATCTCTCTCACTGGGACACATTTTAAGTGTCTTACACTCTTAAAGCAGACTTTGACTAACACAAAAGATAACTGAGTGAACCTGTCATCTAGTGGTCAAATTAGGAATCCGTAAAGCCCCCTTCTGTTTGTGGACATGCAAACAAAACACCGGTTCAATGTTCAGGCATGAATGTGGAGGATGAGCCGTCTACCGCCTCTGTGTTATTGATCGTGTGCTCATGTTACACGAGGACATTCAGTCCTCGTAACTCCAACACAAGGCAACAGTGTGTTTCTCCATCTCATAGCGAGGGAGTACCGGGTCTCGACATAACCATGGCGACGAGGCATTTATCTGCAAGTATTTACTCATCAACATCTGACATCTTTTCTTCAAGAATAACATGTTGCATGCATGTAATATATTTCCACAAATACAAGTTGAAGTAGTCTAAAAGGGGAAAAATAGTAGTTCTTGAAAACAACACGGATACATTGTGCATCTAGAGCTGAGTCCAGAACATCATTCAGTACAACATACTGTCATTTCACACTGCGCACATGTCAACAACTGTTTCGAGGAGCATTTTGTATTTCTATGTTGCAAAAAGAAGTTCAGCCAAATATCTTCCGTTGATGATGATTCTGTTTAACCCTTGTGTTGTTTTGCTAGTAATTTTTGACGAAAATCAATATTACACCCCCCCCGCCTTTGGGTCATTTTGACCCGATTCAATGTTTCACCCTCCTGTTACCTTTATATTTACTAACATATTTTACCCTTTGGGTTCAATTTGACGCCAGCAATTAAAACCTCCAGAAAATTATTAGAATTAATATTGTTTTCCAAGTTTAAGTGTGAGGCACTTTATGTTTGTTTGTTGACTACCGAAAGAACACCGACATTAAACATTGAATGGGGTCAAATTAATCCGCGGGGGGGGGGTGTATATTTGATTCAAAAAAACCTAAAAGGCAACACAAGGGTTAAGTCTCAAACAGGAAGCTCTGGTCAAATGCTTATATGCGCGTATGGTCAGTTGATGATTAACTTCATTGAAGTTGCAATAAAAGAAAATAAAGAAAAGTGGATTGCATGCAAAACCCTCGCTCGTCCCTTTATAAGTCTGCGGGGAGGAGTAAATGACATCTCTACTGGACTCTGTACATAACAGCGAGAAAATGACAGAATGACCAAGACATTGTTATTTTCACATGAGGGAATATTTCAGAATATCACTGAACAAACTTTTTTTTAATACAGCCCTCTAATAATACATTAAATTAATGTTGCACCCATGATTCTACCAATCTACAATGCTTTGAAAAACCTGGTATATGTACAATGCAGCGGGCTGTGTTATATATGTTCTGGAATAAACTAAGACTATAAAATGAAAACAAACATCTTCCGTTCTGCTACAGGGAAATTGAATCATTTTGCTCTCAACGTGTTTCCCCATTTAACGACTTTTACTGGTGTCATTATCAGAGTGTGTGTGTGGTTTAACATGGATGATATTGCAAGCTGCAAAGCATATCTACTGAGTCAATATTTACATAAAAACAATAAAAGGAAATTAAAAAAATTGCTGCATATGTCTAGAATCCTTTCATCGCATTAAAGGTAGTCGCTGCGAGTGCAATTCCAAGCAAAAACAAAAGCATAAGAGAAGAGGGCAAAATAGCATAATTTAACACGTGACATCCCTCCAGTGTGTGCGTGCAGTTTTACCAATGCACTTAGCACCCTCTAGTGGTCACGTTCTCACACTACATCTAATGCATTCGACAGTAGAAAGGCGAAGTGTGCAGGCAGGGGTGCCAATTCCCACACAGAGGACACCACTGAAGGGCTGAATGAAGGCCAAATGGAATCAATCACATTGTTGATTTGCAAGGCAACCGGACCTATGAGCAGTATAAGAGACCGCTCGTGGAAAACATTGTGAAATACAACATCGTGAAGCGTTTCGAGTCCGTGGTGGACGATTCCAAGTCATGCCCCATCTTCTACATCTGAACACTGTACACATTTTGTAAGACGATGACAGAATCTTAACTTTGTGTTAAGTCCTTTCAACTGTAGGTCGATTGCAGAATTTGTAGAAGACTCAGATTTGTATTTGGTTACATACAAATCACACTGAAGTGAGCAGGAAATAGTACTTTAGACAATGAACAATCATTCTCACTGAGGGCAACCTTGACATTTGGACCTTCAGTTGGTTAATCCACCACACACTTGGCACTGTGAGGCTAAATGTTTCCATCTTTGTCCTTGAGACTGCTCTCAAATGGCTCGTGAGCATTTTTGGCCCGTGAAACAGGAGGTTGGTTTCAAAAGAATTGCAGCTCAATGTTCCTCTTTGTTTCGACTAACGACAAAAAGAAACATTTTGCCTCGAGTGTGCAAAATGTCCGGTGATAACAGATGATCTGATTTTAATTGTTTCTTCAACACCAGCAGCCTTTGCCTTGATCGCCCGCCGCACTGTCACAGAGTCCTTCCTCGACCTCCAGGGCGGCGAGATCGATCTCGTCATTCACAGACATCCGGAGAAGATCCAGGTCCTTTTTATTGGCCGCCAGCACCTGTTCAGCCAATCGTGTGAACGTCTTGCAGGGAAACACAGACACAGGTTGACGGCGACAAGATGCAGTCAATATTCAAGGTACGGCCTAATAAGTGGTTAGAAGACTGACACAAGGGTTGTGAGTTCAATTCTCACTACTTCCATTTCATTATCTGCAGTGCAATGACATTGAATTTAATTCAATCTGATCAAGTAATTTCTCCCCGTTATATAACCATGACTGCATGCATTGCTTTGATGGTGTTGCTACTCTGCGTGGTCCTAACATGTCATGAGTTCAGATCCCCTCACCTCTGTTATATTTTGGTTGGTGAAGGCACTTGTCTCAAAGAAGTCCATCCCGTAAGCCTTGGCCAGCTGCAACATAGACAACAGTGACATATTTGCTTTGCTGGGTAAACACGTTTCTTTTAATAGCCTTTTTTAATTAGAAGCACAGACAAATGACACATTATTGGTTTTCACACAGGAGCAGTGAGATCAGCTTTGGATGACCTTTACAGCTCATTTGTGGAATAGACACAGTCCTGATGGGGATAACAAATGGTGACACACTTTTGGGGAAGCCAGAATAAGTACCTCTTTAAAGAGACAGTTCAACATTTTGGTTATTAGTCTTGTTTACTTTCCTGCCAGGAGTCAATCGATACCACCGTCACGTGGAACAATGATATTGCTAGAGGACAGGAGGCAAGCTGCCTGGCTTAGCTTAAGACTTGAAGCAGGATGAGACAATTATCCAGGCTCTCTCCAAGGTTCAGAAATAGGCCAAACAATACTGCTGACATGTTGTATTTTGAGTCGCCAGGAGTAGTGATTCGCCAGCGTTCTGCACTGAATTGCTGGGATCTAACTAAACTGGAATGAGTCTCTTTCTGTCCGTCTTTTGATTTTCTCGACGGCCGTTCATCCGATCGACTGCGTGGAGTAGTTTGGATGAGCGGTTCATGAGGACGCTGTGCGCTGCGATCCCGGAGGCCCAGTCTGGTTCTGATTGGGCACTGCACGAGTATGGATAAACATGTGTCGCAGCACATAACATCAAATTGTCATTTTTTCCATTTGCGGATTAAACAAACAAGGTGATCATTCGTGAGCTTTCGAGGCCGGAGGGCATCATTTTGAGAGAGTTCGGGAAGCAGCTCCTTGTCTGTGTGCTAAGTTAACTGCCTCCAGGAACTTTGAGCCTTTTTTCCTTCCAGAACTCAAACTTTGAAAGTTTATTCTTTTAAAATATTATTTTTCAAACCATGCCATGTATCTTACAATCCATTATGTCACAGAGCCAGCGATTGACCCACCTTGATACCTTGCTCTGTGGCCACCTGCCTCTTGCTCTCTTCATCCGACTTGTTCCCTACGAGGATCTTCCGGACCTTCTCGGGAGCGTACTGCAGGGGTTTGTCATGTGAATATAAGAGGAGTAAAGAAAACAAAATTAAAGAAATAGGAAAGGAAAGGGAGATTGCAAATGTCAAGAGAATGCAGAAGGGAAAAAAACACAGCGCTCAGGAAATGAGACCTAGATTAAAAGTATGCAGGAAGTGTGCCAAGATCAACAGAGTGTATATTCAGAAAGACCAGGGAGGAAATTAGGTCCATCATGACTAAATGAATAGAATAAAATCATCTAGGAAAGGACAGGAGGAACCCGGGCAGACGAGATTGCTTCCTGAACCTTTGAAACGGAGAGAAAAATGCAACTGCGAGAGGAAGAAATATTCTCCTTCCAATGATGACACTATACGACCACAGTTGTTTGAAAATGAAGATGGAACATAATAAACACGGCGAAGCGTCATCCGTCAGGCCAAAGCATTTGTTTTTTATCAGACCTTGTCAGACAGCTGTTCCTTATCAACCTGAGGCCTCGGCACAGTAAGTCGGTGTGCCGGTTTTATTCTTTTCTGCCGCCTGTTGATCGTAAATCCCCAATATCTGTGACTCACCTCGTCCACATCACTGGCCCACTTCATGATGTGTTGGAAGGATCGCTCACTCGTGATATCATACACCAGGAAGATTCCCTGAAGAGAGAGAGCCAGTGCATTTTAAAGCATGTTTAAAGAGGGTTTTTGGTTTCTCGATGCTTAAAAGCAGCATTTTTAAATCAATACATGTGGAAAACAACCAAACTATTGTATAAAAACCAGACCACCACGGGCAGGATGGGCATTTATATAACACAAAACAGGAACCGGGCATAATTTCATTACCAGTTTCAGGGAAATGGACACTTCGATGTGAGCCAGTTTGACCTATTTAACAGCTAAAAGCAAATGCAACATTCATACAACAATGTCCGAGATGTGGTGGTTGTGTTTGAGCTACTCCCAACATCCTTGATCCATGAGAGATCCATTTAAACACTTCTAAATGGTTCATAAAAGCACCTGAAGTGTTTCCAAGGTGTGAAGCGTATATCAAATGTTATGTCAGAAAATAATTTTATTTAAATGTGTCGATGGAGAGTTGAAGTCATCTACCTGTGCTCGTCTGTAGTACTGCTTAGTGATGGTCTGGTATCGTTCTTGGCCTGCAGTGTCCCTGGAAAGACAACAAGTATATATGAACATACATATACAGTATTTGTATGCGATTATAATATATATATATATATATATATATATATATATATATAATAATATATATAAGTAGGCAGGATTTTATAGAAATACTATTAGTCCTCATCCATAATATTGATCTGGCACCTAAAATGTTTAATTATTTAGATTTTCTTGTCCAATGTATTTAAAATAATTAATATGATTAAAAAATAAATAAAATAGACATAACAAGTTGTTTCTTCTTTAATTGTACAATATCACTAGATTCCAATAACATTTAGTAAAAGGCAACATTTTCTAAATGCTAACACTAGTAGCACATCCATGTACTATTAGTTAATTGACCTAAAAGGGTAGTTAAATGTAAACACACAGTCTAAAACTACTGAAATCAGTTTACAAAATACTATCAATATGACGCTTTGTCATTGTAAAATATAAATTCTTTCATGTCGCAAAAGCTCCAACGAAAAATACAGAGGGCATGACCTCAGTGTTGGTCATGAGCTGCAGCCCTGAACATGAGCCTGATAGTGATCGCATATTTAGAAATGAATAATATCCCCTCCATCAGAACGACTGTTGTGTAATATCTCACAACATGTTGTTAATCTCCTGCCCACGGCCTTCCAGCGAGGCACCCTATGCCGCTGTCTTACCATATCTGTATCCGTACTTTGATACCATCTATTACCAGAGTCTTCATTTTGAAGTCGACTCCTGCAAGAGAGGAACGGCACGGTGAGGAAACACAACATTCACAGAGGAGCTCTGAATGCATTCAGACTAAATGTTCTGGATTCTCTCAAAGGCCTTCCACTCAATAATTGAATGAAATCAATTAACCCGGCACGTCTTCTACAGACGGAGGTTCGCCGGTCTCTGCTGCATCTTTGTGACCTCATAGGGAGGATACACTTCACCCCCGTATAATCAGCTTGTTAGGAGAGTGGGCTAATGATCCAGGCATCCTCGGTGAGTTCAGTACTCTGCATCGATCACACAGGAGTTGGAAAGAAAGGGAGAGGGGGGGGGGGGATGAGAGAAAAATAAGCAGAGCTGAGACGAGGTCGGAGGGTCACGCACGCTTCAGTGATCTTTGATCTATTTACAGACGGCTGAGTGTGATATCATCATTTTCTATATAGACAGAAAATCAGGCAGCAGCGCCAGTTTTTCTTTTATTTCTATCAAGACTTATCCTGTGTTATTAATATCCATGAGAGAGGTTGCAAATATGTATTATATGGGGCTGATGCTAAATATTTGAATGCTTTTACAACAATAAGTAAATACATATATTGATTACTTTCCCAAAAACATATTTTTTCAAAAGATCATTGAACACTATAAGTTCATCTGGAATATAACATATTCCTACAATTTACACTTCGACTAGTCTTCTCCAAGAAATCTCTCGTCACACAAACCAAACTCTGCATTATTTTTCATTTAAAAATAATGAGTTTTTAATTATAATGGTCAATTTCTGGTATGAATGTCATTGCCTTCTAGTTTTCTCTGCATACTGACAGGTGTGCAATTCTGGTGGGGATTAAAAAATTAAAATGTCAAAATATAGGATAAGAAAAATAACTTGCTATCAGGCGGGAAGGTGGCCATCTACATTTGTTTGCCCATGCAGGGGTCCATTGTATCATAATCCTTCTATACAGATGACATGACATCGTTGTTCTCAACACTAGTTACCAACAGGAATAATAAACAGTTGCAATAACAAACATATTAATCTTGACGAGAGACAATCATAAATGAAAATGTCAGTTTGACCCTTAACTCTGCCTCATGAATTCTTTATAACTTGTCCTTTTCGCCATGACAGTCTCCTCACACTAATGCATCCAAGTCGTTAAAAAGCAAACACACAGGCTTCTATAGACCACACTAATCCCTCAGAAATCAATTAACAGTTCATCCCTATTAACCTGACACTCAGCCCCCATGTGTCACAGCCCTTAGAGAAAGAGTCCAATCGATTCACGTCAGAATTGCTGTTTTTGTTAATTTATTGCTGCATTTCTGCAGAAACAGCTGACACATGAGCTATAGGCTGGCCTGGCTGGTTTGAGTGTTTGTTAAAACTACTGGAGTCAAGGGGAGACTCCGGAGGCTGGAGCTGCACTGACTGGGCAGTGCGAGGCCTCGTTTGAGTCGCGAGGCGGCCTTTGCATTTGACTAGAGAGCATTCAGACGAAGTGAAAGGTCAGCGGAACAATCAGTCGCTTGCTTTGCCCGAGGCGTGAGAGGAGCTCATGAAAAAGAGTCTGTCGTCCTGCGTCACTGTCCAGTGTCCAGTGTATAAAGCTCCAGTCAGATGTCATGCATGCAAACAGCATGATTTAAATAGCAAATGCAGCTAATGCCTAATGGATTCTTCAGCTGGACAGTGTGTGTCTACAACAAGGGGGGGGGGGACCAAATCTGGAAACTTAGATGACTCGAAATTAAAAGCAGCAAGTCTCCCAAACGAGTTTCTTTTCAGTTATATGAACAATAAACACGATGCGCCAGCTCACAATGTCCACTTCCCGCTGTTAAACAAGTAATTTGAAGGTGCCCCCGTCTGATTGCTCTGCATTGTTCTATACCAGTCGAACAAAATGAGGCTCTTTTATAGTCAGGTGCTATCCGAACCCGAGTGTGAACAATGAATGAGCCAGCAGGCTGTCGTGATGGCATAACAACATGTCTCTTTGTTAGAGGGTTGATATTTAACTTGTTGTGGGTGTTCCCATCACAACAGCACAAATGCTCAATCTGCATGAGAAGATGCATATAAGTCCTAAATGTTACCATGACCGGGAAGATTAGAGGTGCCCGACATGTTTCACTTAAAAGCAGCTGTTAGTGTGATGGGGCCACTATCTGGAGTCAGTCAGCTACGAGGTAACAAAGTCCTCTGTAGGTTTGGAAATGTAAACTGAAACGAAACTCCATCCATCCATCCATTATCAATACCGCTTCAAATACTCAAAAACTGAAAATAAACTCAAAAACTGAAGATAAACTGTAAACTGAAACTAAACTGTAAACTGAAAATAAACTGTAAACTGAAAATAAACTGTAAACTGAAACTAAACTGTAAACTGAAACGAAACTGTAAACTGAAAATAAACTGTAAACTAAAAAATGAACTGTAAACTGAAACGAAACTGTAAACAATACATTAGACTTAACTGCGTTCGCTCACTGCAAATCAAACCTTACACTTCAGACTGGCGGACGTTCCAAGTTTAAGAAGCACGACATTCGTTGTGGCTTTAATGTTAAAGCCGGCTTGAAAAGAAGAACAATTCATTCTTCCCTCTCTTCTTCTTCAGAGACAGCAGCTAATTGAACACAGCAGCCTTTCACACTCAGCAGAGTAAAGAAAGCCGTGTACAAACTAATGGCTACACACTCAAAATTGACGTGACAAATTAGAAGGATGACGCTGTTCCGCTCTGCAAAGTGGATTCGGTGGTGACACGTGTCAGTGTGCTCACTGATGGACGGACGGCTGGACGCTCCGCCACATTCTGTGGGGAATCAGTACATCATCCATTACTATCATCACGAGCACGGGACAGCCGGCAGCTGCCGACAGCTGCTGTCTTTAGGGCCCAGCGGGACACGGGACACACTTGTGATTTATTCAAATTAAAAACTTGATCAAACAGTTACACCTTGTATTGACCTCCTGTAGTATATGTGTAATTACTCATTCCAGACCAGCGCTCAGCAATAAGGCCGGATAAGTGGATGTCGTCACCGTGACCTCATCCTTTGGTTTGTGGACGGCTGTTTGGAGCCTTTTGGCTGCAGCCAGTAGCGTCACGAGGGGGTGGAGCTTGGAACAAGTGAACGCTGAACAAGACAGTTACAGTTAATGAACTGTAAACACTCCGGGAGTTTTCTGCGTTTCAGTCCAGGAACTTGAACCCTTCCCCAGTGTGGACAACGCCATGGCCGACAAGCTCAAAGGCATCCCATGCTTTAGTGTCTATTCCACTCTAAATGCAAAAGCATCATTTACAAAGTAAACATCATACAGTATTGAAGAAGACTTGACACTAAACTCATGAGACCATAAACTCATATTTATGTGTACCAAGGTCATAAATAAAGTTATAAGTAGGATCATTTTATCATAGACTTATATACAAACTGACTTATTTCTGCAACCAGAGGAGTCGCCTTGTTAGTAAGAACGCCTGAATCTCTTCCCGAAAAAAATAACACAAAGTAAAAAACCAAGGGGTAAAATATTATATTGTGTTTAACACACAAACTTCCGACTGATAAGCCAGTCAGTGCAGAGAAGCCAAAGATATGTCAAACAAAGACTTCATTCATCAGCAGTCAAATATCCTGCATTGTACACATCTTTAAAAATGTATTTTAAAGGATTGCAGATAGAAGAAAAGTGAGATCACGCCAGTCATTCATTCAGGAGGAAGTCAAGGCTGAGACAGCACCACTGGATTCTTTGATAGCTCTGTATGAGATGTGTGGTGTCTCAGCCCTTTAGACAAATGAGCTGGTCAAGCAGTGTTTGACCAGGCTGCGGCCACAACACCACTGGGATCACCACCCGGAGGCCCGCTGCTTATTGAGCCGTGATGTAGGGCTGGGCTCATACTTTATAGGTGTTGTGACATCCAGGAGCTCCGAGGACTCCGGTCACGAGACCGCCAAGGTAACGGGCGAGGAAGATTAAACTGGAATAGCATTAATAAATCATCTCTTCAGCTGCTCTCTGCCAGATGGAAGTCGTATGAGCAGAGTGACCTGTTAAAATCAAGTCTGACCCCTGGATGAGGGGGGGTGTCTTATCAGAACACCTGCGGCCAAAGAGTCTGGACCTGTTTGATTTCTCTGATATTGAAGGGGAGCAAAAGTTGGAGCTTATGTTTTATACTGAGCTGTAACTACAGTATAGGGAAGAAGTCGCATCCTTTGTTGATCCTACTGTATATCCAGGTGTGCTATTTATCGGTATATTTAGAGAATATCATGTATTCTCAAATAGCCTTGATGGATCAACAACGGTGGATTTGCATGCAGGTCCCACGTTGTGGTTTTGAAATAAAGCAAATCCAGACGCTTTCTCTCCACTTCCCACAGAGAAAAGGTTTTGGTGTGAGAGACGTTGACCGGCGTCCTTCTCTCCTTCTGGGGTGATCTGAACTGACTTTCTCGTGGCTGAGAGGGAGTCATTTAGCACGTCTACATGCATCATCCCTCTGTTTGCTCCTCGCATTAATTGTTAGGCTTTATTTTCATGCAGAACCACAGCAGGTGCAAAGTAAGGCTAATTTCCTCCTCTAATGTATACAGATAAACGTTGTTGAATCAACACCTTATAAAAGTGCCATCCCAGATGTTTTTGAGATAATTAAGGGCCCAAACTGAGCAAGTGGATTGGAACAGAAACTGATGAATTATGGAGCTACTCATGAGGGATACATGGGAGAGAATTGATATCCTTCTGTGACCATGAAGGTTAGGAAATTATTTATTGATCCTCCGCAGGAGAGCGCCGATGGTGGTCGCTTATGATCTCTCTGTCTTGGGCTTGTTTAGTTTGAACTATTGCACGCCCGTTACAGTCGGCCGCTCACGACTATTCGGCCGAATGCCAATGTCTGGACCCCGAGGCCTTGTGAACGCTTAGACTGCAACAAGCACAGACAATATAAATAAACTGTACTTACTTACAAACAGATCATTACATGCAGACAGGGATGTAATTACGAGCATGACTCTATGGGAGGAAGTGTCATGTGGAGCGACATATAGGTACACGACTTTAAATAGCAGCCTCAGTAAGCTTCACGAGCGTGTCATTAACGGGTGGAGCAGTGTGATGAGCAGAAGAGTCTAGATCTTGAGTTTGAGCCTAATGCTGTGGATGTTGGGTGTTTGCAGGCGTTCTACGAGAGCGTGAACACCAGAAAGGCGTTGATTTGATCAATATAAACATGTCTTATGTTATAATGAACGATGAATAGTTCAGACTTTTTTATCAGACTTTTTCAGGCAACATCTGTTTGCAAATCCCAGCTGGACGGCCAGCTTCACGACTTCTTCTCTGGACCTTAATGTGAATCTCTATATGAACTGAATACACTCATAACAGGAGATTAGAGACAACTGCAGCGTGAAGAAAAAACAACGGCTTATACATCGTTAATTCCCTCACCTCAAAGTAATGTGCCTGTCATGCTCTGAATCCTAACTAAGGAGGGAATATACTGCACAGCTCATATAAACTTTGAGAAAACAGGCGGGTTCAATAGTCAATCGTCATCTTGTGGATAATCTATGACACAGGTAGGAAGAGGTGCTGTTGGTTCACTCTATATACTCTGAATTAAGATGGAGGATCAGCATTTGTTTTCTTATTTGTTCTCTGCAACATCAGAAACCATCAAACGTTTTTTTCTAGAAAACCAACTTTAATCAATCAACCAATTATAGATATACCACAATGTATATGCCGATTCATTTTCTGACAATCCAATTGTTCCATATGGTTTAGCAGGAATCGAGACGGAATTAAGGGTTCCCCAAACATCACAACAAAACTATTTAAGACTTATTTAAGATCTTTCTTGTTCGATGAGAGTGAAACTGAACATGACAGGTGACTCATTCTGCTTTTTACACATAACTGAAATAAAACTCAATCATTTTGATTTGGAGTCTGCTTTATTGCCACACATAAAAAGTGTGCCTGCGCCGTTATTTCTTCTTTAAATGGCACTTGGTTGCACCGGCAGTGCCAAGTGCTGATAGTTGGTAAACTCATCTGCATGGCTGCCAAGTGTTGGACCCTCCCCCTCAGAGCTTCTC
This sequence comes from Pseudoliparis swirei, assembly GCF_029220125.1. NCBI lineage: Eukaryota > Metazoa > Chordata > Actinopteri > Perciformes > Liparidae > Pseudoliparis > Pseudoliparis swirei. Next base: position 14,973,255 of record NC_079399.1, on the reverse strand, counting down.
CACCAATGCAATCACGCTGATTTGATAGTTAACACTCTCTTTATTCCGCCTGAATCTATTCTGTTTAAATCCAGACCAAATATGTGTACAATTCCGCATCAAATATATAGTAGTGGAATTTAAATATAAAATGTAATGCCCCCGAAGAAAGGGCGATGCGGCGACGACATTAACAGACAGCGTTTAAAAGACCGTGCAAAATCGAGCCGGGTTATGAATTAAATAAAACAATTCAAAGAATAACTCCCGGTGGGGAGCGGAGTCTTACCGATGGTGGAGATGTGAGACGGGTGAAATTCGTTGTCCGTGAATCTGCATAACAAACATGTTTTGCCAACCCCGGAATCTCCGAGGAGCAGGAGTCGGAAGAGCACATCGTACTGCTTCGCCATGGTGTTGGATGTGGTGTTCAATGAATCTTAAAAAGCCCCAGTCAGCTGACTCAGCCCATGTCTGCTCCAATGCTCGACGGGGGGCTTCGGCGACGCTTCTTTTTGTTCACTGACGCTGGGTCGGTGCGCGACAAAACAGGGATGCTCCGGCTTCCCATGCAGCCTCCAGCTTCCAGTGGGTGCGGTGGACCATTGTCAAGTTAGACCTGATATTTAAAAAATAATCGACTTCCGGTGGTGCCTTTCAAAATAGTGCCGCAAATTCGCGAGAACGTTTGGGATTATGTGGTACAAAGAGGATTGGATGACTGTTTATGATTGCACATTGTATTTTTTTAAATATAAAATGTATTTAACCAGGAAATGCCGCATTGATATATACAATCTCATTTACAATAGTGTCCTGGCCAAGACAGCAGCAGCACATTACACAAAGTGTCAGACAATACAACATAAAACAGTGACAGACAATATAAAAAAACATATAACATTCAGTAACAGTATGGCGTATACCCCCCCCCCCCCCCACACACACACACACACACACAATATATCCTTATGAAGATGTCACATCCTGATTATCATGATAACATGAAACATTTAGAGGTGTTCAAGAGGATGCAGATATCCACATATTTTTATTCACATATTGTGGCGAGCCCATGTGGCAAGGAGCTGGCAATATGGTATTTGTATCTGTGGATTAAAATAACGACTCATTTGCAATTTACATGTGTACCAGTATCTAAGTTGTACTTTATTCATTCATATGATAATTTAACTATATCCAATTTCTCATATGCATTTTAGCATATATGTTATATCTGCTTCTTGTACATATTCACTTTTTACAGAATGTTTAAATGCAATATCAGCACTTTGCATTCAACTGATCAAACAACTAGAAAATAGCACAATATATAATACCATAATAAAAGCCGTATAGTCAGTCTCTTCACAATATTTGATCTGGTGGGCTCTGCAGGTGTTGCAGACACTAAGTGTACAACACACCTCAGAAGCCATGACAACCAGTGCAAACTTGTATTACTGTCCAGTGCACACTCTCTCTCCAACATAAGCGTTTGAACTGTACTTCATCTGGCAGCCAATTAGATTCCCCAGCAGACACTCCCTCCTGCAGTTAGTTGTTCTGTGTCCTTTGAATTAAATTACATCTAAAACATCAAACCATGAACATTATGATGCTAAACGTTATGTAATGCGTGTTTCGTTGTTGAAGGATGTATATGTTATGATACTAATACAACATATTTGTTTCTGAAGCATTGTAATTATGTTTAGTAGATATGTTTTATATTTGCAAAACAAAATGCATTGGCGTGTTACTATTGTGTTGCATTTACAGAGTACACTGTGTTTGTTATTTAATCGCAGGGAATTTAGAAAACATATTGTTTGTTCTCTAACGTGTTAGAAAATTAGCGCAATAGACTTTTTAATGTTTTCTTTTTAAAGGCAAAGTGACACCACTTCCGGTGTTGTTTTGTTGCAGCATAATATACAATAAAGCAGTGGGTTTGCTTCTTTCGACGTGGGTGAAACAACACCAATTAAATACAACGTGTAAACAGTATTACATTACTCGTTAACCCATAGTTTACATGACAACACTTTTACAAGAGGCTGTGAGCGTCAGTCGGTCAAATGAGAGAGGTTTGATCCCTTGGAGACGCCGTAGCGGGTGTGCGCGCAGTTTCCGAGCAGGAAGTGAGTTGAGTCTGAGAACTGAACTATCAAACTACAAACTAACGGCACAGTCACACTCCCCGCACCCCTGCAGCTAACGGGTCCCACGATCATCATCATGGACGGTTTACCGCCGCCTTTGCGGTGCTTCAACGAGCTCCACCCCGCGGAGAAGTTCCTGGATGACGGGGTGAAGACCGTCACTTCGGTGGAGCAGGTGAGCGGAGGCGCAGATTAGCGGCTTTCGGTAACGTGGCTCCCGTTAATACCGCTGCAGCTCTCCGGTCGGGACGGAGGCGCCTCCGGGATCAAAGTCGGACAGAAATTAGACTCAAACACACTTCGTTCCTATCACCGTGAATCAGCACGAAAACCGATCGGTACTTGTTAGCCTCCATCGGCTAGCTCGTCGGCAAACTGAACTTTTAGTTCGCTCGCATAGTGATGTTACCGTAATGAGATTATGTATTAATTGAATAAACTGTTGGTTTAGCGCGAGACGCCGCCCATGTACGGTAACGAGACCTAAGATGAAAAGCTCCAGATCAATTAGATACGTTACCGACTGGTCTTAGTATTTGTGGTTGACTTCAATCCGTTCCCCCCTAATTAAGAGACCCTCCCCCTTTCAGCCATATGGAGTTATCCAATTAAAGGCCTGATAAAAAATACATAATCGGCATATTATATTACTTCTTTGCTATTTATATTTCTTTAATGTTCGATTCACTTCTAATCGATGCACATCACCCTCTGTGAGCAGTGAGTCATGCACCTGCCAGTGGATCTCATTACATCTGTGTTGTGGTTAGAGATGCACCGATCAGGTTTTTGGTGCCGATCACTGAAATCAGTACCTGCCGATCCGATAATACCGATCACGGTGTCGATTGAAGCATTCTATTTATTGTGTTGCATTATTGCCTAGGACTATGAGGAAATGCATATATAAAGCAACTCAAACATTAAAGAAATAACATTTTTCTTTAAACATTTAGGACTTTTACTTTGAAAAATGTCCTAATTGATTCATTAACATTGTTTGATTGCTATTGTAGTGGATTTCAGATATGTATGGAACACATCTGCATTATTCATTTCCTGGAACTCTTGGGGAAATCTATTTACAGGACTTTTTTTAACATACAAAAGTCTGACTTATTTTTATAAACTATTCCTTGGTACAGTAAACATGTTTTAATGTTAGCATAATTTAAGCTAAATCTCAGAAACGATCTATAAAGATACAAAATCAGTTCATTGTTTACTTTTATATGCTAGTGCAGCGATTCCCAAAGTGTGGGCCGTGAAGGTACTGCAGGTGGGCCGCGAGAGGTCATTTACAATAAATAGATAAAATGTTTTTAATTTTCAATTTTGAAAAGTTTGAAATTAATATAAAAATATTTATGATTTAAATTACGTGTTATTCTTTTATCTGACCTATTTTTCTGACCGCCAAACAAAACAATGTCAAATGGGGCGCCCTCTTGTAGTATTAAAGTAAATATATATGAGCTCCGGAGAAAATGGTATACAAAACATACATTGTCGGTTAATTTATTTTTAATCGGTTAAATTCTGAAGGTCATTTAATCATCCCTAGTTTATGTTTTGATCAGAGTTGTGATCAGCGCCGCCGCTCCCGTAACGCGCACGACGCGCTGTGCGTAGGGCACCGAGTCCTGAGGGGGCACCACAAAATAGGCAACAAAAAAATCCTCATAGTTATAATAATTATAATGCCGATATTATTTCAGTCTCGAAATATTAGGCGAAACAGGCAGAACAAGAGATATATTTAATCTGCGGCCCCCCCCCGTTAACACTTCTCGGGTCGCATCGCTCTGCCGTGATGCGCGCCGACACATCCGCGCACACAGGTGAACACACTCACTAGCACCCCCACTCCCCTCCCCCCGACAACGCTGGTTGTGATTAAAGGCTTGGGTGGGCCGCAGAAGATTTTCAGATTTCAAATTGGGCCGTGGCATTCTTGAGTTTGGGAACCGCTGTGCTAGTGTATGATTTGTCGACATCTTATTTTGAAAAACGGATGTTGTTTCACGTGGTTCTTTCCGCTAACTTTGCAAAACCGGATGTTGTCACTTAAATCCTTCCGCTAACTTTATCAAAACCCTCGCTCGCTCCCGATCGAATGTGTTCACCGTGAACATCAGTCTATAGGGGTTCAGACACGTGAGAGTCGGCTGAGTCGACCCAGAGATTCAACTCGGGGGCCGGGGACGCCGCTCGGTGGTGAGGATCCCCTCTGACCTCTCACTCTGCGGCCCTCGCCGGGCGCATCGTCTCCGTTGCGGTGCGCGGCGATTGAAACGTCTGATAGTTCTCGCAGATGTTACGTCATCTGATCGATCGGCCGTTTTGAGAACGCCGATCAAAACCGAAAATGGCAATATCGGCCGATATGGATCGGCGCCGATCAGATCGGTGCATCCCTAGTGTTTGGTATTGGGCCTGCTACAACTTACTCTGCAGTTCCAGTTGTTTCCATCAATGTCAGCTCCTCGCTTCTCCTCTGGATCAATACATCTAAGATCAGGTCTCCAAACTCAAATCAAACCAGATCCTGGACTCACTGCGGCCCACAAGGTCGAGTTGTGATGTGATTGTGACTTTGCACACTTGTTCTGCTCTCCTCAATGAACCGTGGTGCACATCTACACATTTTAGCACCAGCCTAATACCCTCTATGAATCCTCCGACCAGTCAGTCCTAACTATATTTGGTCAATTGTTCCCATTATTTGTAACTTTAGTTTGACTTAGAAGTCGACATGAATTCTCTTTTACAACAACCTAATTGACTCTACCGTGCCCACGTTGCTGCCTCTAACGAGCGTGTTGCACTTGAAAAAAGACTTTTGTTCCATTTAAGCATCAGAGGGCTGCTACCAAACATTGACTATAGCCACGTTTTGTTATATGAGATGTCCCCAAATATCCTTGATTTGTCCACAATAGCTCAGAGCTATTGACAGTTGGGCTCTTAACCTGGGAGAGCTCTCTGATAGCTCAACACAAATAAAAAGCCCTAATACTTATTGTTTGTGTAAGATAATTAAATACATTTAAAAAAAATTTAATATTATTGCTGACACATTATAAAAAACAACAATTTATAAATATAAAGCGACGCAGTCCTTGTTCTCCCCACAACCCTCCAATGCCATCCACAACAGAGACAGCGGCTGGCCCACGGCGAGACCCGGTGGCACCTCCTTAGGACTGGTTAACCTCCAGGCGACATAGAAACATCTGCACCGGCATGATAAGGACACATCTAATTATTATTGGTCGGCTCTCTCTGTCACAGTTCCACTGAGTTTCTGCTCACCAGTTTGTCGTTGGTATTCTTTAGCTCAAAATGACCTTCGTAATGCGTTTTAACACTCCTCTTTCTTCTCTGCCCTTTATTTATTTTCACTAGAAAAAAGTGGAACACATCATTGAAGAAGTCATCAGTGATTACAAGCAACTACACAGCTTACCGCAGTAAGTATCCAGAGAGAAAATTAACAAAAGGCAGCGTGTACTGCTCGAGTCTGGAGAGTTTTCAGTTTTTCTCAGATTATTTCCCCATTGTTGCCTTTGGCCTTCACACACAGCGTTTTCATCACGTTTCTTACTGTAATAAAAGGTCAGAGTTAAAAGGGGCGCAAGCTACATGATCATAGTGAATCACTTCGGTTCCATTGGATCCAAGATGTTGTTGTTACTCCCCTGACTTTTGTCAAAATACAATAAAATGTTGACACAAATATGATTTAATGTATGCATTACGAAAAATACTAGAACTGGCAAAACAATATTTGATAACCTAACTATGAAGCAGAAGTTAATCAAATAGTGCCCTGTCCGAGGAAACATCTGCTGCGTCCGCTTTATAACGTCATCATGACTCTTGAGTTTGACAATCCCGTCAGGAGTGCAATGCAAAATCCAAGAAGTACTCTTTAAAGATAAGTGGATCTGCATTATCTAGATGTATGACATTAATTTCGGTAGCTTTGCGTTTGCTTCAGGCTGTGACATCGGTACAATTAAATCATATAGCAGTGCAAAAGTGTGCAATTTCAAACCCACGGAAACAGATTGGTCATACGATGTGTGGTTGTCGTAGAGATGACCACCTATTAATCATATTGTTGAATACATTTACTGCCATTAGGAGAGATTTCCAAGAACGATGCTCATCGGAGTTCTGGCTCTCAAACACCTGCTGTTGGCTGCAGGGCGACGCGTGACGGCCGCTTCTCTTACGGGTTTGTTGATCAGCCCACAGGCTTTGCTCCAAAGCTGTCATCAGTCCTCTCAACGGGGTGACTCATCTCATTTCTATGACAACTGCATGGACCTGAATGTCACTGCTGTAGCAGCCAATGGGGGGAAATGTTGCACAAGAAAATGAACGTCATTCATCGGTGCCTTTTTTATTTATTTAGTCGTGCTCGTCTTTTGGATAGAAGTTATAGTGAGATTTTGGTTATTTTCGCGTTTGGTTTCCGCCAAGCAGTTTAATTGGAAATGTACAGATTTATTTATTTAATTTGTGCTGAGCCAGACCAAATATTGACTTCAATATTGCACAAGCACTGCAGCAAAACAGGTATTTGGTAATATGCCCGTGGTATTAAGTAGACGGATGTGATAGGTGAAGAGTAACGGAGTCTTTTATGGGACCGTTATATCTTTTGTAGTTCTTCCAAGACTCTTTCGCTTCTTTTTTTTTCTTGCTTCTAAAGTAATTTCACCAGTCCACTTCAACACATGGACAGTTTTTGTGGCTCTGAGAAGGCCGGTACTTTGAAGTTTACTATTGATGTTAATAAAGTAATATGTTTTACTGTCTACATACAGGGTAGCCAGGAATACATAAATGGGTTTTATATTATCGACTTATTTTTACACACCCACGAATAATTTCAGTAGATAAAATCTCTCCTTTTTGTTGTTGTTGTTGCTGTTTTCTTTAATTCAACCCAAAATCCGCCTCCGTTAAAGATACATTTATCATAATTGGACTTTTAAAACACACTGTTGTTAATGTGTGTGATGCTAGGATGTAAATGTCTCACATAACCAGAAACACAACTGAGGGAACAACCGTGCTTTTGCTCTGTCGGCATTATTCCTAAAAATGTCAAAAATTGGCAGTTGCAAAATCAGCCAAATATGCCACCAAAACCACCATGTGGATACAAGTTGAGATGGTTAGATGCATTTATTAATTAGCGTCAGACATCAGAGTATTTTCTCTCCCTCCAGTTGTTCTGCTGAACCCGAGGGGGGGAATCATGGCGTAAAACCATTTGACGCCTTGTCTGACGAGTAGACCGGCAGACTGGCTTCTAGCTGCTTAGCGCCGGTCTTGTTCTCCCTTCTGATTGTTGCAGAATATTACAACAATCAGAATAAAGCTCTGAATTATTAGACAGAGGTCCATGACTAACCCTTTGTAGGTAGAACGTCATTACGGTCGGCCCAGAAAGCGCTGCGTGAAAAGGGCAGGCGGTAAATAGGACTGGGTGGGCCGCGACGAGGGCGGGCTGGCTGTCTTTGACTCACTGACACACACGTACTGTCGCACACTGGTGTGTGTTTGTGTGTTCCTGTGCAACACACTGACATCACGATGAAAGGCTGCTCTCACACCCGACTCTCCCCCGGGAATCAATTATGCAATAGTGTTAGATTGATATCGTTGTTACGTTATTATTTTCAGGTGGATCATTTTATTTCCTCTAAAACCACAAAATGCTTTAAAATGACTAATAGTGGAATTGGCTGTTCACTTCTGCTCCAGCAGGTGACACGGAACGAATTGCATTAGACGATTTCACAATTGCTCATTTTTCAAATTAGCCTTCATTTTTTGTTGCAAGCTGTGATATTTTCCCGCTCTTGTCAAACCATTTTAGAGAAGGGGGGAAAAAAAGAATACTTTTTCTTACATCCGTCACCATTATTACATCATCAGTTTTGAGAAGAGACAAAAAAAGACCCACCTTAAAGGTTTCACATAAATGGTAAAAAATGTTATTGCAATATCGGTCGGAACCATTTATTACATACTCGTGCTTTATAAGTAAAAATGGTATTGTATTGTTAGGCGCCATCATATTTTTTTTGAAAATGTACATTTATTTATGACATAATTGGTTCCTATGATACTGTACATTACGATGCTTTACGCATAAAATCTTTGTAAATTTTTTTTAAAATATAAAATGCCTTGTGGGAAGCGAGTAGTGGAGAGATTACCTGGTGGACTACCGACTGAAAACCATCTTTTCATTTTGTGTTACGACTCGAGGCTCCTCTCGAAAGTGGCCTACAATATAATTTAGGACTAAAAGTGAGTGAACTGTTGACTTTCAGCTGCTCGTCTCGTTCTAATTGCTCCTTCTCTCCTGTGTTTGGTCCTCAGGCCAACGTTGTTGCGGGAACAACACTACCAATATCTCAAGAAGGGCTTACGGCACTTATCAGATGCTTATGAGGTACAGTATCAGTGTGTGTGGGATTGACATGTCCAGTTAAACATTGCAGCAATGTTGGAAAATACAATCCCAGTCATTACCTTCGCATTGAAAATGCGGAAGGTAATGTTTTGATCGCCATTTATTTATTTGTATGCGTGTTATTCGCAGAACTCAAAAAGTATTGAACCGAATCGCATGAAATTTGCTGGGATGATTGGTTATTATCCGGGGACCAGTTGATTAGATTTTGGAATCGATCGGGTCAAGGTCAAAGGTCATGAACAGGTCAAATCTTCTTGAATCGCATGAAATTTGGTGGGATGATTGGTTATTATCCGGGGACCATTTGATTAGATTTTGGGATCAATCGGGTCAAAGGTCAAGGTCAAGGTCATGGAAAGGTCAACATCTTTTTTTTACCATAGCACGTTACATTTGTGTCCAATTGGCATGCAACTAATGCCAAAATGTTCATAATTCAATGCCCAATCTTGTGATATGCGAAGGTATGCGCTCTACCGAGTGCCCATTCTAGTTATATTATGAAGTGAAAACGGCAAAAAAAGACGTCGAACTGCTGCGTTGTTTTGACGATAAACACTGAATAATAAGCAGTGTGATGTCTTTCCGTCGTTTTTCCTCCTGAGGGCGACGCCTCCGCTGCTCTGGTTGCTCTGCTTGCTGTCCTCTGACCGGCTGATCTCACTATCTTGTTGGCTGCTCTGACTGGTCGTCTGATCGTGTGCTGCCGTCTGTCCTTGTCCGCGTAGTGCCTGGATGCGAGCAGACCGTGGCTTTGCTTCTGGATTCTTCACAGTCTGGAGTTACTAGAGGAGCCCATTCCTGCTGCTGTCGCCTCAGAGTGAGTCTCACACACACACGCACACGCGCGCGCTCAACAACTAGACTTCTACCGAGGGGCTGTGCCAAAGACGTTGTATTATTTATTACCGTGGCACAGTGTCTCATAATTACTAGAGTAGAGTAAATGTTGCTGCAATGGAAATTGCTGATAATTAACTGCAGCAGCTCCACATAAAATGTCTAATTGCAACGGTAACTGTAGGTTTGTGACATACAATACAAGTTTATATGACACGTGATATGGATTCCCACGTGGGCTTATAAGACGCACTGTTTAAGTGCCAGTTAATGAACGCCCGGCTCCATGTTGTTGAAAGGCGTGTATTGTTCTTCAGCACACAGCCAGTAGGTACAAATAGCTTCATTATTAATTGGAGGCTTTTTACTGTACACAAACACACACTGGCCCCGGTTTTAAAAGCACCAACAACCAGCGCAGTGATAAATCAGCATATGCAAATAAAGATCACAACTTCTTACATCTGATAATATAAAGAAAGAGTTTTGTCTTCACTCTAATGCTCTAGCTAACAAATGCAGTATGTCTTTTTAAAACCAGAAGAAATCCTAATTATCATATTATCAGCAGTAGCTATTTTATTTTCTTGTCCATTTTTCCAGCACATTAATATTAGTCAGTGTTGTTTTGTTCAGTAATTTCTTTTCTTTGTGGTTTCCATAAATAACGAACAATTCATCTTAATTTTGCCTATAATCCAACAGCCACGTAAATCAATAGTGGTGTTGATGTGAGAGGGAATTAATGTTTTCCCCCCAGTCCTAGTTATTTGTGACGAGTGTATTGACGCCAGAACGAGCAGGTGTAGTATTTTCCGGACAGGTCCGTGCAGCCGTGACTTCAAACTCTTTGATTGCCACCAAAATGCCATTTGATTAAATTACTGCCAGTCGAAAGTAACACTCGGCAAACCCTGGAGCAATGCCACGCCGCCAACACACTCATTACTACCGGGAGGCGGGCCAACACACCAGCTGGCCAGCGCCAATGTAACACACACACACAGACACACTCTACAACAGATTTCTTTCTCTGTCCCATGAACTGGTCACTGTTCTCAGGTCAGTATTGACACCCGGTTGTGAAGGTTAGAGAGAGAGAGGCTGGAGAGAAATGAAAGTGTGGTTGAGGAGGTCTGTGCCCGGCGCCACGTCAGCTCGAGGGAGCCGAGCCGGTGGCGCTCCACAGGCTGAGGTGCAGAACTGTAGTTTCCGTGGATTGAAACCGTCAATGTGTGACAAGAGTGAGGTCATTGGACACATCCGCAGCCAAATCTGGACCGAACCTCCGATAGAAACCCGGGCGGTTGTGTTGCAAACGCTGCTCCAATGTTTCCGTTGGTCTCCGTTGGTTACGGTTACACAATCGGTGCAGACGCAGTAATCAAAAATCAAGGAAGCCCTTTACCGTCCTGTTATCTGTCGTCTCAGTATTGGTGCCGGGACCTTCAACTGTCCGTCTGAAAGCAGAATGTAAACGACTTTCCATCTTCTTCCTCTTCTTCTCTCCAGTGTGTGTCAGTTTCTGTCTCGCTGTCAGAGCGCGACGGGCGGGTTCACCGGAGGACCAGGACAACACGCCCACCTCGCGCCCACCTACGCCGCCGTCAACGCCCTCTGCATCATCGGCACAGAGGAGGCCTATAATATTATAGACAGGTACGGTGTCCCGGTGACTCGGTGGTCAATAGTTGGGGAGTGGCTTCATCGGGGCCCGGGTGCTTCTTATATTATTTTATATAATCCCCTTTAGTCTCTCAAAAACTGAACTCCACACACTGACATCATTTCCTGTGACTTCCTGCTGATGAAGTAGAGTTTACGATACTCTGCTCACAGTAAAATCACTTCACATGGCAAGATCAACAACTTGTCACGGTGACTTTGTTGAAGCGATAACTAGAAGAATATACTGAACAATGCGTCTATGAAACCACCTCGAGGGTGTCGGCGTGTTTTTGTCGTGAAGTCTCATCCAGCCTGAAGGAAAGGGCTTGAGATTGTATTTAAATCATAATTAACTCGAATGGGCACTCGGTAGAGCGCATACCTTCGCATATCACAAGATTGGGCATTGAATTATGAACATATTGGCATTAGTTGCCAATTGGATATAATAAATTGACCGCGCTATGGTAGAAAGAAGATTTTGACCTTTTCATGACCTTGACCTTTGATCCGATCGATCCCAAAATCTAATCAAATGGTCCCCGGATAATAACCAATCATCCCACCAAATTCCATGCGATTCGGTTTAATACTTTTTGACTTATGCGAATAACACGCATACAAATACACGACGATCAAAACATTTATATAACACAATTCTGTTCACATTTCAAAGGTTTTAATCGGTGGCTGTATAATGCTGGTTGCCTTTTAAACACCATTCAGTTTAATTGAATTGTTCTGACTGACTCACTTTTAGTGCTTTATTTCTTCTCGCTGATCCAGGAGCTGATTCTCACAGCGTGGAGAGTTTATATATTCATATCTGTGTACCTGGCGGGTGAAGCTACTGCTGCTTACAGGAGGGATTTCTACTTGCAATGTTCCACGTGCCTTCCCATCCCCCCTTTGATGTTCCCCTCCTCCTTGTTCTAATCCCCCCCCTTTCTCCTCCTGTGTGACCCTCTCCAGGGAGAAGCTGTTAGATTTCCTCATGTCAGTGAAGCAGCCAGATGGCTCGTTTGTGATGCACGTTGGAGGAGAGGTGGATGTCAGGTGAGAGCCCGGAAGATGACGCTACCTCCTCCACCCTCTGTTCTCTCGCTTTTTGTTGTTTTAGGTTTCCGCACCACACGGGAAGATCCATAAATCACCAGAGTCATATCACAATTTTCGAGCACGTTTGGTTTCCACACTGGTATTCGTGATGGAGTTTTTGTTGCGTGGTGGTGAGCACATTTAGGCTGTTCAATGACAAATTAGGACGTGTCTCCATTTTATCTTCCTATGTGTTTTGCTTCTGTCCCCCTTTGTTGGTTTTGACAAAGAGCTTAAAAAGTCAAAGTTGCTGCTTCTCTCTCAGAGGAATCTGTTATCTCCAATGATTGATCTGCTGCCATTACGTATTTAAACCCTTTTCCTTTCTGGCGGGTTTGCGCATCTGTCACTGTGATTTTAAAAATCACTCGAGTGATCAAGAACTATGAATAAACAAGTTTGATGTGATTTTGAAAGGGTTTTTTTTGGCCTAAGAAGCAGCAGGATTTGCTCAAACCCACCTAACATGATTGCTCTGACTATCTACAAAGGCCCTGAAGAGACGGGAACCAACTATGAATTTGTCCTTACACTAAAATGACCAGCGTCTTTTATTTTGAAAAGACCATATGGCTGTATTCCTAATCTCTGGAGGAGCTCCACGCCACTGGGCATGCTCAGATGGACGACACGAGTGGTCATGCACCCAGAGATGAGCTGCAGCACAGATGAGATAAAGTCACTGATGTCACTGGGCCCTTCAAGGAATTTCTCAATGATAAAAATATATAAAAGATGAATTATTAAAGCCTTACGGTCTCTTGACAGCAGAGGGAAACGAAAAGCCAAGATGACTTTACATTATCACAGATTGCACCCCCCAAAAACCTTGTTTTTGACAGTCTAAAAAAAAGAAAGTGTAAAGTGTCAGAAGAGCCGACTTCCTGCTCAGCCGCATCTCTTGATCCATATCTGCGTTTTCCCCTTTCCTAGGAGTGCATATTGTGCAGCTTCCGTAGCGTCGCTCACGAACATCCTCGTTCCTAAACTGTTTGAGGACACGCCCAACTGGATCCTCAGGTACAGCCCACCACAGCGGCCTCTCGTCGGGCCATTAAAGCCCCGCTTTTGTTCCTCCGTTCCTCCATAAACCAGGGAGTGTTTCATCCGGAGCGTTTTCTTTCCTTCTGCCTCCAGTTGCCAGAACTGGGAAGGCGGCCTGAGCGGCGTGCCGGGTTTGGAGGCCCACGGCGGCTACACCTTCTGTGGCACGGCGGCGCTCGTCATCCTGGGAAAAGAGCATGTGCTGGACCTCAAAGCGTTGCTGGTGAGAAGCTACCCCTCACTTTCTTTGAGTTGTTCCACAATCACGGGCACGTTTTACTTTCTTATTCAACGCAAACTAATGTGTATTAAAATAACATGAAACCAAACCACCTGAGGGCCCACGTGGTCGAGTCCCAAAGACACACAAAGAAGACGCTTTCAATATAAGTCACAGCGAAGCACAGCTTTGATTTAAATGACAATAAAATGTTACATTCAGTGCGTTTTCATGATGGTATAATTCGAATCTTGCTTTAGTCGGACTATGCTATCTTTTGGGGGATCAGCTGTTATCCCAATATACATGACTGTCTCAGAAAATTAGAATATTGTGATAAAGTTCTTTATTTTCTGTAATGCAATTAAAAAAACAAATGTCATGCATTCTGGATTCATTACAAATCAACTGAAATATTGCAAGCCTTTTATTCTTTTAATATTGCTGATTATGGCTTACAGCTTAAGAAAACTCAAATATCCTATTTCTAAATATTAGAATATCATGAAAAAGTATACTAGTAGGGTATTAAACAAATCACTTGAATCGTCTAAATAACTCGAAACACCTGGAAACACATTTTCAAATGTTTGATTTTGTTTTGCTGTTATAAATCTTTTTCTTTACTTGGTCTGAGGAAATATTCAAATTTTATGAGATAGGATTTTAGAGTTTTCTTAAGCTGTAAGCCATAATCAGCAATATTAAAAGAATAAAAGGCTTGCAATATTTCAGTTGATTTGTAATGAATCCAGAATGCATGACATTTTTGTTTTTTTAATTGCATTACAGAAAATAAAGAACTTTATCACAATATTCTAATTTTCTGAGACAGTCCTGTACATGGCAGTGAGTAATTCGAATCATTGGCCGAAAGCATGTCATATCCGATACGATAGGTGGCGCTGTTTTCATTATAACTCGTGGTGATACAGCCATTTCCGCTTGACCTCTTCACCACTACCAACAACAACATTTCGAGAAAGATGGCGAACAGAGAGCAAGGCGAAGCTACATCCCTCTACTATTCTTCCATGGTGTTAATAGGAGTACAGCGAATGCAAATGGCGCGATTGGCTGAGTTGATAACGGAGAGAAGACGCCGTCGCCGAAGGTACACGGAGAAATTAATTTATCGTCTCTTTCGACTTCCGGGTCACGACATGGGAGGGAGGGAGGAGGCGGCGGGATCTCGAGCATGCGCAAAGACGCAAAGTCCAGTTCGAATCGAATTCAGAGTTACATGCCGCGAGTCGAATTATCAACTGGATCGGACCGAGCTATCCAGGGGTGTTAATCGGACCGAAGTCGGACCGCACAAAGTCCGACTAAGGTGTTTACATGAAACGGATAATTCGATTTCAGTCCGACTAAGCCAATAATTCGATTGCATGTAAACGTACTGACTGACGTATGTTTTCCTTAAATGAAAGGACTGGCCTTTGGAGACGCGCTGTGGCGCGGGACGTCGCCAGTGGGATACTGGGTTGATCCCTTTTAGGGAAATTCTCTGGCCATGTGCCGGCTTCAGGGAAGTGAGAGGGCGGAGCTGCAGCCCTGGGGCTTTAGTGTGGAGAGTTGCACTCGGGGTCTCTGCAGCCGCACAGATGCTTAATGACACGGCGCTTTAACTGTTTTTATTTTATTGGTTATCTCTTGTTGAAAGAATAAAAGCAGCTTGTGTTTGTCGCTTGGGTTTCTTTCCGTCATCGTTCATGAGCCGGTGATATCTCTCCAAACGCCACATTCGCCGTGGTCGCCATAGTTCTTTGTCGTGCTTGGACAGGGAGGTGAGAGCACAGAGCTGCTCAGTTGGTTGCAATCTGCAATCTCACCACTAGATGTCACTAGATCCTACACACTGGTCCTTTTTAAAGTCTGAAATGCTCCCGCGGCAAACGTCACGCGTCAGTACTTACAGAATATGTTCGGGTGATGGTAAAGGCCTTTGGCATTGGACCGGTCTGAACCAGTTCCCTGTAGGCTAGTAAGCCCCTCCCCTTTTGTTTCAACAACCCCATCCACTCAGCCAAAGTCACGGGTCAGCGGCGCACGCCCTCCGGCGTGTCCTGTGTCACTGGAGGGCACGGCCATTTAGTTTCCTTTACAATAATGCAGTATTGAAGTGGGTGTGAACACAATCCAAACTGGTTTTATGAAGCTCTCCCTCCAGGGAAGTCGGGCGAGTCACGCTGCACGACTCGGCTCCAGTTTCATCTCGGAGCGAATTAATTCATGTTCTCAACCCGAAGATGAAAATGCAAATGCGCCATTTTATTAAACGATGCCCTGCGCTTCGTTTGAAGAAGAGGCGTTTCACACGGCAGGGAACAATGTGACTTATTGCCTGTCGGCTGGCGAGAAAAGGGAAGCGGCGTAATTTCCACAGCGCCGCCTGGCCAATGAATGATCGGCCTGTTTATTCTCATCAAATAAGACGACGCTGAACTCGGCAGCAGCACGTATGCAGCATTTATGGTGCAGATTACGGCTCGAAGATCAAATGCCTTTTCTAGAAGCTCCAACATTAGCATATTTACATGCTGATGTTGAAAGTCCCTCTACTCTTGAAAGGGTTTTCATTCTTACACGTTTCTCACTGTGTGGAAAACATGTGAAGGCCAGGACTTAACAACATTGAATATAATGGGCAATTATAAAGTGTGTGTGTTTGTTTTCCCCTGGCTCGGGCTCAGCTGCTCTGCAGTTTTCCTTCTTTAGTCGAAATTAATTCCTGAACGGACGTCAGTAATCTGAACATTGTTCTCCGTCTTCAGACGAGACGCCAGCTCGTAATTAACCCAGAACTCTGGATTTACTCTATCCAAGCTGAGCACGACCGGATGTGCACCAATTAGTGGTTTCCATGTCAACCGTAATGCAAATTCTCATCCATTTTGATCATATGAAGACATGTGCCCTTCCCCTCTGCCTTTGGTCCTGTGAGATCAACCGGGTGACTCTTAAAGTGACGGGAGGAGCCGAGTCGAACATCCCCAAAGATGGCTTAAAGCAGGGGTGTCAAACTCATTTCCACCGTGGGCCAATCAGCATCATGACTGCCTCTTAAAGGGCCGGTGTCACTGTAAAACTACGCAAACATATTGTTAAACAACTCTTTGCATTTAATTATTGTTTATTTGAGTGTAGAAATATTGAACACAAGAAAAGTTCTCTAATACTATAACGTAAATTCATTTAATTTGAAACCTTCAAAATAAAAGCGCAGGATATTTTCCTTCAATTTCTTAACCCTTGTGTTGCCTTAGGGTCATTTTGACCCGATTCAATGTTTCACCCTCCTGTTACCTTTATATTTACTAACATATTTTACCCTTTGGGTTCAATTTGACGCCAGCAACTAAAACCTCCAGAAAATTATTAGAATTAATATTGTTTTCCAAGTTTAAGTGTGAGGCACTTTATGTTTGTTTGTTGACTACCGAAAGAACACCGACATTTAACATTGAATGGGGTCAAATTAATCCTAAGGCGGGGGGAGGGTGTAATATTGATTCGGGTCAAAATGACCCTAAGGCAACACAAGGGTTAAAGAAAAGGTGATCGCATGTCTTTCAAGCCGTCCGGGGCCACATGACGTGGCCGCGGGCCTCGTGTTCGGCGCCTGTGGTGTAAGGCGTGTGTTTGTCCCGTGTCCTCAGCGCTGGGTGGTCAACAGACAGATGCGGTTCGAGGGAGGCTTCCAGGGCCGCTGCAACAAGCTGGTGGACGGCTGCTACTCGTTCTGGCAGGCGGGCCTGCTGCCGCTGCTCCACAGAGCCTTATTCAAAGAAGGTACGCCGGGCCTCTGGAAATAGTCGAGCTGTTAACATAACCCAAGTATTTTGGAGCAGTATTTCTATTATTTGATCTAAACTCTTTATTTAAAGAATGAAAATAAATGTTTCGCGACTAAACAAACTAGTTATTACGTATTTCCACGCGATATCAATTGTGTTTTTCTCACCAATGTTTTCAGCATTTTTTTTCTCCAGCTGCCACAAAATCACATGACCAACATGTGATTTTGCTCACAAAAAAAGAAGACGAATTAAATGCGGGTATATGGTTTAATTAATAAAGTTTTCATTCGAAGGCCTCGCAACGAGGAGGAACCCGTCGAGGGGATTAAGAGCGTTTCTTTGACCACTTGAGTTCACTCTCGCTGCGCTGATGCTGTTGAGGTAAACACGGGCCGGTCACTTCCGGTTCTACCAGTGTCTCCTCCTAAAACTGCGGACGTGGTCATGTTTACCGGAGTTTCACGTGTCTTTGACAATTTACTGTACACAAGGTCTGCTGCTCAGAAACTGCTTCGTACTGTCAGAAGTAAAGCGGGAAATGAGGGCAAGATTGTAAATAAGCTGCTGATAATAGCGTTTGAGGGCATCACGGTAACTCTAACAATAGTTTGAGTCTGAAGGTTTGGGCCGGATTGTTTGTGCAGGCGAGTCGGAGCTGAGTCGGCAGCGGTGGATGTTCGAGCAGCAGGCGCTGCAGGAGTACATCCTGCTGTGCTGCCAGAACCCCACGGGGGGCCTTCTGGATAAGCCTGGCAAGTCAGTACCACGCCATCTGGACACGCACACACGCACACATGCTCTCCACACAAACACACACACGTGTTCTCCACACGCTCGCTCTACACACACACGCTCCCATGCGCTCTCTCCAAACACACGCGTGCGCTCTCTCTCTCTCTCGCTCATATACATACATACACACACACACACTCTGAGGCCGCACATGCGCTCTCCACAGTCGATTGTGGTTGTTGTTGTTGTTGCCCACGTCCTTTACACCGCCCTGCACTGTGTCCAGATCCAGAGACTTCTACCACACGTGTTACTGCCTGAGCGGCCTCTCCATAGCGCAGCACTTTGGAAACATGGACCTCCAGCACGAGATGATCCTCGGCAGGGAGGAGAACCGATTGGTGAGACGGCAGCAGGGCTGGGGGGAGGAGGGGAGGAGCGGTCACCATCAGGAATGGATTTAATGGAAGCGAATTAGATCTCGCTACCTGCTGAGGATATCGGTGGTATTTCAACTTCTCACCACTTCCCGAAGAAGATGAAGCTCTGCTGTCTGTGGAGCATGTAGAACCGTTACCTCTGACATCAGAGGAGCTGAAGCAGATAAAAACCCGGGATGGGGCGGTTTGGTGGGAGTCACCTTGTGTGATTCTCCTACACCCCATCCTGAAGTGGGGTTCACAGAAGGCCCTGAACATCTAACACACATCTAACACACGCACCGTGTCTCAATGGCTGCGTGACAAAAGCAGCCTGAACTCAGATTATATATATTTGTATTTATGGTATTGTATTGAATTCTGGTATCGTGGTAGTATCATATCAAAGATCGTGACAACCAGGTAGAGGCAGAACAGACTCAAGGCTCAGCAGAGCACACAAGACTTGGTTCATGAATGACCATATTATATATAATGACAATTTATATTTATTACTATTATTATAGGGCCCGATCACTGACTTAGTGAGAATGGTGGACCTATTGTTCTCTTAAAATGTTTATTTTCATGTAGATTTGTGGTCAGAACAATCACATGACCGTAGTTCATACAACATGTGGTGACAAAAAAGTCACCAGCACACTCCCCCCCCATGGTCACCTTTTTCACTCATGAGTTTGCAGGCATGCTTTTAAAAAAAGTCTCAACTGCTTATTTTGCCTCCAATGAATGAACCCTTTTATTTTCTTACCATGGAGGACAATTTTTTTATTTTTTATCTGCCATTTACTTTCAGTATGAAATGTTTTCAAATGAATTGCGTCGAGCGTGACGCTGCTCCTCATGATGACCCTTCTGGGTTCACGTCCTGAACATTTTGAAGCGGATGTGAAAGGCGACGCGCCGACGGAGGTGTTTATTAAAAGATGGCGTGTGGTTTTACTTTAGGATGTCGGTGGCTGTGGTGTTTTGGGTTATATTTTCATGCTTCCTGGCAAAGAGTCGGTGGCAGTGAGTCTGCCTCCGAGACGTGCTGGAGTATCTCTTCAGGTCCGTGATGGTCGGGGAGGAAAGAGATGCGTTGACTAAATAAAGAGGGTATGGACACACTGCAAAGGGCCGATGTCGTGGCCCCCAACCAATAACCAACACAGTGCAATTGTTGGATAAAACTAAGTCTTTTGGCAGACTCTTTTCCTTCTGAAGTCATGAAGTCTCCATGGATCGTGGAGGACGGGTTCCACTGCACTGTAATTAAGACACACACGTATAAGTAACACTGAAACTGTAATTGCACCCAAACCAGATGAGATAAAGCTCCCGGAGAAGTAGGTCGCCTTTGAGCCACAAATGGATCCAACAGGCTCCTGATGAAACATGACGCTGCTACAGCGTGGGTTTTATTCCCCTCTGTTCTGTCTCGCAGGCGCCCACTCATCCCATTTACAACATTTGTCCAGAGAAGGTGGCGAAGGCCCTGCTGCACTTCCACCGGCTGCCTGTCCCCGAGGAGGAGGACAGTGTGTCGGACCCCGCCGGAGCCTCCAGATCAAGTGACCGTCAATCCTAGTCGGTCATCGGGGGACGTTGCTACGTGTGAAGCGGCCAACTGTAGGGAACGGACTCGAAGCGGCAGGCGGCTGCGATAGACGAGCCCGACAGGCTGGGGTCGGTCGACTGAGGGCTGGAGTTTAGGAGCAACGTTTAAGGTCAACGTGTGTGTGTGTGTGTGTGTGTGGCCGAGTATTCAGCTGGATTTTTGCTTGCAATGCCTAACTTCCTGAAATAAAAGTGAAACTTTCATTTTGAATTCAGTTAAGAAAAGATTTCTACAAAGTTTTTTTCTGAAGGGTGTTATAAGATTTAACGTCAACGGTCGACTTCTGAAAAGAACTTAAAGTAAACAAAAGTAAACGCGATCAAATAATCTTTTGTAAACGTGACAGACTCCAGTATTGTAAGATTCATTTGAAGAGATTCAGTACATCACTAGATCCTTTTATTTTCCATAATTTCCTAATAAAACAATTTCCTGAACTGAACCGTGTGATTATTTGTTATTTCTTGGGGGGGAAAAATTGTGAAACTTAGCAAAATAAAATGTCGGTCAATCAGCTTCTCAATGATTCGACTCATTTCAACATTTCTTTGGGGAAAAGCGTCTCCATTTAAATCAAACGTGCAGAACGTCATCAGGTCACTTGATAATTAAACTTCCTGAGGTCGATGTGGGCCGTAAGACGTTTCCCCTCCAGTTAAAACCTAAACCAGAGCACAGGGAGAACGTTCCAGAACAAGAGGACGTGGTGTTCTTCGTTCTAGACGCCCGTCTGCGTGGAACGAAGGACCCAGAAGCACGCCGCGTCCTCGGAGCCCTGCCTCGGGCTCCGATGGAGGAAAGGTGAGTGTGAAACATTAGTGACTTTGGTTTGACGGCTAAATAACCACAAGGAGCACGCTAAAGGATAAAATAGTTTATTTTATAGTCTCATAGTAAAGGTATCGGCCTCAACTCGCAAGACAACTGCTGGCAGTATGTACAACATACTTGTAATTTCCATGGAATGGAATCGGACAAACAAAGACCTGTTACACTAATGATATCCTCCTAAATGGAAATAAAATGGAAACCATATACATACACACGTTTCCTAGACACGCAAAATGATTCCTTTTTTTTTTCCCTGGGGGGGGATTCAGCAACATTGATTTTTACCGTGTAAAGCACAACACATCGAGGGAATTGTTTCGCTTCCTTGTCCTGCAAACGACGGGAGCTACCTTTTGACATCCAATACCTATTTCATTCCCTTCAGGAAAACTACGTGACAAATTGGCATTTTTCCATGACTCGTGAGATTACTACAAAATGCATAACATACTTTAGAACTTGAAAACATCCAATCAATGCTTTTTATAATATATAAAACGAGATGCCCAACGTATTCAGCCACCTTAATTCATTCACGACTTCAAGCTAAAGGACAATACGATACAAGTTTAGGAATATTCTCCTTCAAAACACCAATTTAAACAAAGGAGTCATGATTTCTTTTTTCTTTTTTTAATTTTGTGATCACAACGACGTGTCGGGCAGAAAGCATCTGCAATCCAGTGGGCCTGAGGAGGGGTCACTAACATTTGCTTCAAAGCGAGAGAAAAAAGTAAGCTACAAATGTCTTATTTCATATTTTAAAAAGGTAAATTCCTCTGGGACGATTTTTATCTAGGTTTTGTGTATGTGTGTAAATTCTAATTATTTTTTTTTATCAAGAAAAACAACAAAATATATAGCACACCAGGAGCACCGCCCCCCCCCCCCCCCACCTAAAAAAGCATCAAGTCCTAAAGTAGTCAAGCTGCCTCTTTTGGGGTTTCGGATTGTTGGTGTTGACGGGGGGAAATACCAACGACGGAGAACCAAAGAAAAGAGGAGGAGAGGGATGGGAGGGGGAAAAACCTGAAGCTCTCGACACGGGTAGAAGCAGTCATCTTCACACCGGCTGACTTCCTCCATCCTGTTCTTGGAGATCGTGGAGAGACAATTGTGGTGGCGGCGGCGTGAGGTCAGTGGGGTCACGAGTCTCCAGTGCAAGCCCACGCACATATGGAGGAGGGGCAGGAGGACGGGGGGGGGGGGGTAGATGAGCCTCGAGAGCGCTGAAGGCCGCGTTTCCTCTTGCCCTAATCCTTGCTCCGCCGCCTCCAACCGTGACGACCAGGCGTTCCTCTAGCTGGCCTCCACGCGCAGCTTCTTCCTGTTGGGCGGCTCCTCGGCCTCCGACTCGGAGCTGGAGTCGGAGCCGCCGTCAAACGCCGACACGGCGCTGCCTTTGGGGTTGGTGTACAGGCTGCTGTCAGACGAGGAGTAGCTGGCCTGGAGCTGGGCGGAGCCCTTCACCTTCTCCAGAGCGCGGACTGCATGAACACGGGGACAAACACGGACGGTGAGGAGGATAACGAGGGAGGATTTCTAAATGATAATCAGCGAGGAACTATTTAGGGGAGGCGGGCATTACTTGACTTCACGGAATAATTTTGTAAAAAGTCATTCTTGCGCGACAAATTAAACCAAAGGTTGTGCTGCTCCCACTTTGAGGAAATGCAGATAATCTGGGAATCCAGGATGGATATCAGTCGTGTTGCAACCATCCATTTGTTGATATAAGCCCTTCTGCTGAGTGGGCAGCGGCCTCCATCGAGATTTCCTCTTCACAACCACAGACACCTCCATCTAATACGTGCAGTTGGATTGAGCTTTTAATTCCTGCTTCATTTGCATTTTTCCTACAGTTGGCCTCTATTCTGTTTTCTATAAACATTACACATGTTCCTCGGCTTGACGTACATCTACTGCTGGACTCGTTCATAAATTTCAAAATAAGACACCGAGATCATATTCAGTTTAATCTCAAATTTAAATTAAAAAAATAGGCCAGGCTAGTGAGGCTTTAACTCAGTATTTTTTAAGCCGGGCGACAGTCTGAATGCATCTCAGCCGCTCGACGTTTAAGAGCAAACCGACCTAAACTTGAGCTTTCCAGTGGCCTCGTGTTGAGATTGGGACTCATGTTCGCAAACCCCCCCGCCCACTTCCTCTTTCACTACCACCCTCACAACAACGAAGACAAACGTGGCAGCGTTTGGATGTCCACGTGAAGAACACAGCGTTGTTACCTTGCTGCTCCAGCAGCGCGTTCTGCCTCTTCAGGTCGTCGATGTCCTGCTGGTGTGTGTGATTTTTTCGCCTCATGTACTGGATGTACTCTGTAGCTTTGTCTAAGATTTGAGCTCGAGACGCCTGTTTGGTATAAACAGCTGTTAGGGACACATTGAAGCAACGACACGTACACAGAGGTCACATCCTCACTCATTGCCCTGGTCAAATACTGCAGGAGGAAACAAACGCATCACGGTTTGGGTCACTCGCGTCACACAGGAGGAACGCTGCCGCTAACGAGCTGCAAGTCGGCATCAACTTATTCTGTTTCCTATCACAATGGGGGGGGGGGTAAACTCTGACGCTGCATGAGGCAGCTGTAACCCAACACTTCCTCCAAATGATCAGCAAACATCCCTCACTTCATCTCATAACTGGTCTGGTTACTGAAGCAGCTCTCCAAATACTCCCAATGTAATGGATATCAGGAAGAGGAGGAGAGCAACACAATGTCCTCATGACAACTCCCTGACACTGGTCCATGCATCTGTCCTGCGACTGCCAATCTGCACTCGTCCACCATCTTTCCTCCTCCCAGTCTCTTCGGAACATTTCTGACCGACACACGCGTTATGAAGAACGTCGGAACATCTGCATCCCTGGAGTCGTCCAGCGAGAAATCACTTGACTGACATCACGTTAGAAATGCATTCAGCCCAACATGCACAGTACAGTTCACACAACACACCGTATGTCCCCCGTCCAGAAAAGATGGAAGCGTTCTTACATGGGAGCCGGAGCATCGTGTGCCTGGAGGACTTGCAGGCTGAACTTTGCCAACCTTCTCCCCCTGCAGGGCGGGGACCGAGTCCCGGAGGCTGTGGAAGCTGTCTTTGATGTGGTCCCTACGTTTGCGCTCCAGGGCGTTGTGGTGCGCCCGTTTGTCTGCCTGCAATGACAAGAGTCACACGGCCTTCAGCCCGGCAGCAGAGCAGCGTGGGTAGAGGACAGCGGGTGTCCCTGGTCCACCTACAGACGGCTCTGCTGCCTTCACAACAACAACGGCCCGGTCACTGGAGCAAACATCCAAAAGATATCAGGGATCAAACTAAGGGTCATTTTCATTGTCGATTAATCTGCTCATTATTTTCTTAATCTAATAAAATAGTGTATTCAAAATATCTGAAGGTCGAAGTGACATCTTCATAATATATATCTTCAGAGGGCGTCAACAAAAACTTTAAATTGTCTCATTCAAAAAATTATATACACATATATAAATAAATAAACATTATACACATTGTGTAAACTTGAAATCCATGTAATGACAGACAATTGTGTAATAAATGTGCCCCCATTTTCAGATTCAAATTAATTGCAATAGTTCACGTAAAAAAATAAAAACATTTACAAACTAGTCACACGCTCCCTGGCGTAACTGCGTGCACCAAATGTCCCCGACATGCCTTTTGTTGAAACCGCTAACGGATAAATAAGCAAAAATAATTATTAACTCATTTTAAATTCAACATTCATGACAAGTTGCTGTACTTTGTGGTCCGTTGGCCCCCTGCTGACTCCCCCCCCCCCCCCCCTGGATGCATGCATGTCCCTCCTCCTCTGCAGGAGCACTGAGGAGCGGCCGGTCACATTCAGGCCAGAGTCACTCAGATGGGGGAGAAACGGCGGGCGGCCGAGACCATCGGATCCCAAACACGACACTGAATACATTAAACTGAGGTAGTTTCCTAGTTTAAGATTAAAAAAGGTCAAAAGAAGAAGATTTTAGTTGCCTTCTCCAGTATGCTCTGTACACTACACGGCGTTAATTATATGACCGCAGCCACACTAATCATATAGAATGACGGGCTGTTTCATATCAAATCACATTTGTTCGGGTCTTTTGCCAAGTTAAATAACAACCCGATCCTCATTGCACACATCCCCAATTAACATGCAGCGGCTCGTATGACAGCGTCTAACAGGTTTAAAATGTCAACCGCACACGCTTGTCCTGTCATTAGAACGTAAAGGCACAAGACGGCTGCCGCGGTCACATGACCAGAGGCAGTCAGGAGATCCGTTCGCTGCCTGTCGTTCGACCTGTTTTGAGGGGAAACCAACGCAACCGCCAATCACATTTGATTGTGGACTAATCCACGCCGTCACCAGGCTGAGACATCAACGGCCAATCACAGCCGGCACGAGCTCCAGCGATCATCTCGCTTCATGCGCCGCCAACAGAGACGGGCCCGCTTTTAATGTGAGCAATAAAACGGCACGCTGGCCGACCGAGTAGAAGGCGCGGTGTCATCCGACTCATCACTCCGAGGATCACGGGAACAGTCCGAGTGAGACGCCACGCAGGTCACGACAAGCCTGCGGGGGGGGGGGGCGGCGGGTCGCGTGCGACTCGGTCACAAACCTCTGGAACAAAAACAAGCTCTCAGCTCGTCTTTCACGGCGACCTGCGAGACCAGATGCAACGCATTTGAAACCGTAATAAAAAGACCAGCTCGTCAAAATTCCCTGCATATAACTCACAACTCTTTGCTGGTGATCAGCCTGACAGCTGCTCCTGTTGCACAAGAGCCACACACCGTCCAGGAGAGACCAGTCCACTAGAACCACGTGCCTCCCCCTCCTCTTCCTCCTCCTCCTCCCGTCATACACAAAGCCAGAGGACTCCACTCCCTCCATTAACAGGGCACAAACACATGACTGGTATTGATGGCATGTGCAATTTCAAGTCTGGCTACCGTTGTGATATGCATAGTTTCAGTTTCAAGTTGAGTAAGACTATATCTATAAATATATATATATGTTTGATCCAGTCATGCTTCACTCAGTGTTATTGCTTTTTGCCGTCTGGAGTTTGATTTACTGCATTTCAGATCCCGTGTTTGATTGGATGTTGTATCATGTAGTTTTGCTTTTAGCGTGATGTTTTCCGGTAGTGTTGAGCACATTCTGTAAAACACTCACACAAAACACTCACGATGCATTTACTGCTGCGATCAGCTGGAAAGACACATTTAACTCCTAAAACAAACTTCTTAC
Source organism: Pseudoliparis swirei (assembly GCF_029220125.1). Classification (NCBI taxonomy): domain Eukaryota; kingdom Metazoa; phylum Chordata; class Actinopteri; order Perciformes; family Liparidae; genus Pseudoliparis; species Pseudoliparis swirei. The sequence goes on along the minus strand of NC_079399.1, from coordinate 14,947,041 downwards.
ATCGAGCACTATACTTTATATCAGGGGTGCTCACACTTTTTCAGCATGCGAGCTACTTATTATGTGACCAAGTCAAGGCGAAATGACATGCTTCTGCTGTAATGTGGCGCTATAGAGAAAGTGACAGGGGGGCGGGCCATTTTTTAAAATATATATTTTATATATATTTATTTGATATATTCCTATATATTTCATACTACGCCGCGATCGACGTATTGAGCACCCCTGCTTTATATCATTAATCTTTGTAATTAAGATGGATGTATTTAAGCACTACGACTCTCTGGAGCTGCTCTGTGTGTAATTACTTTGCAATTATGGACATTAGGTGCCCTGGGTGATTTAATATGAACACATAATAGGCTCCTTCTAAATATCACTTATTGCCCAATACATATTTTGTTATCGTTTTTACAGGATATTCTTGACACCACCTCTATACTTTCATGAAATAAAATTCTATATTATATAAATGGAAACGGGCAGGTTTGTTTCACACAGCGAATGACACGTGTGTGTAATCGACGTTACGTCGGCCGCCGTCTGCGACCGAATGGATCACGAGACTGGAAGCATCCGGGCGGCTTAACGCCTCGACTTAAACCGGGTGATACGGATAAAATGTTTAATCGTGGTTTATTTTATACCACACCATTAACACAAGATGTGATAGTCGGCTCCATCTTCTGATGCACAACTACACTAAACGAAGCGTAATTTTTCCCAAAAGCGTAATTATATTGAAGAAAAATATCAGAATGAATACACGCGGAGAAGCTATATGACGGTTTATGGACTAATTTCAACTAATGTTACTATTTCATTGCATGAGGGTCTTGTGGGCATCTCCCGTGTAGATGAAAAACAAACGGGTTCCTTTATATCCAGACACCTTTAAATCTACAGGTTTTTGTTCTGCGTGTTCTGGTTCTACGCTTCATCGTGTACGCGAGTGGAGTTCTTAACCACATCAGGCACCACGAATAAAAGGTGTCCAATTACTGAAGTACAACCATTATCAGCTCATTATTAAACCGGCTGCCTAAGAGGACACGCCAGCCTCTGTTCTATTCATACCTGACCGCCACGCTTTACATAACGGCCCCAGGTGCCGAGTGGAGGAGCCGGCAGCTGCCGCTTCCTTGGTACCGTCCCACACTTTGTGCATGAAAGCCTCCACTTGGGGCGGGTGGAGTACGTGGAACACCTTCCTTCACCCATTGAAGCTGCAGCGGTCTAATGACGCCACTGCTATCGCCAAAAGATATCGCCTGACATGTAGAGCATGCGCTGCTCTCCTGTGAAGCTAGGTTCTTAATAGAGATGCAAGTACAACACCTTACATTTTGATTTGATTATTTTCTCGATGAATATTTTAGTCCGCAAAATGTCGGCTAAAAGCGTAAAATGTCCGTCACAAGTTCTGAGAATCCAGTGAGATATTCTTATCTTGTTCAACTTACAGTGATGTCAACTTTCACACGCGAGAATCTAAATCAGTGGATTGTAAACGGTTTTACTTTTATCTTACTTGTATACTTCTATATCTTTCATCCCTGTTTCTTATATTTTGCGTTTTGTTTTTATTCTTGTGTGTTGCTGCTACTGTCACGACAAATTTCCCCTTGGGGATTAATAAAGTATATATCTATCTATCTATCTATCTTTAGTATTTTTTTTAAAGGACGTAATTATCTAAATTCTTAATAGATTTGTCAATCGAGTTAATTTGAGCTTTTACGGACATAAAGCAGACGGTCGGCATCTTACCCCACAAACTAAGAAAAAAGAAAAAAAAACATTTAATATCTGAAACACCGTCAGCACTTAGTTTTTTTTGCAATGTTGGGGTGAACGATGCATCATTTTATATTGAAATATCAATTTGTAAAAGTGCCACTGGGAAAGAGTTTTTTTTGCAATGTTGGGGTGAACGATGCATCATTTTATATTGAAATATCAATTTGTAAAAGTGCCACTGGGAAATTGGAAGAGCTCAATTTAAATGACACCGCATATAGCAGACGTGACCGCATCTTAACAAGCTGCAGAAAGATAAAGATTAGGCTAGCTGACTTTAACGGTATTAATTATCCCGCTCTATCTGTATACCTGCATACTGTAAAGCTCCTTCCTCGATCATTTAAGCAACTCTCTGGGCGGCACAAACCGCCACCAGGATGTACATTTTATAGCTTCTGTAATCAAATGAAATGATACGAAGTTTGAGTTTCTTCTTTCTCTGTGGTGAAGAAAAATAAACCATGATCTAAAGAGAAAGGCCTGAGGTCTGTTGAAAAAAACTCTTTCCATCTAAATCTTTTCTGGGCTCTGATTCCGGTTATCTGCCTGGAGGCAAGTCGTCGTGCAGTGCAGCCGGTGCGCATCGCTCGAGTCGTGCGGCGATGTTGTTCTCTGGCCGGTATGCGATGCAGCGATACGTCATTGAGGCTGCCAGCCCTTTAGTGGCCGGTAGAGAGAAGATGGCTCGAATCACGAGCTGCAAAACAGGAAAACATCCCACAGCACCCCTTCCTGACACGAAGGCTGCTGCTGCTGCTCCACCACACGCAACAAGCACCCTTCTCGACACCTTGTCCACTGCATCCTTACCATGAATGCAGCACAGATGCAAACTCTCTTTACCGAGATGACCTAGATGTGTAATTTGCAAAAGCCGATCACGAGCGGAACCCCCGCGGTGTGAGGTGAGTCGGGGGGGGGATCCGACTCGGATGGACTAACCGACTGCCACCGATTTAAAGCAAGCTTTGTATTAACCGGGAGAAGAAGAAAAAATTGAACATGCCACAATAAAGCTTTGGTCTAAATATAGATGTACAGGCGTGATGGGGACACCCTGCACCGCGGAGCTGACGCTGAACCACCGCTGCACTCATAAATGCTGCACAACTACAGTAAATGCTTTACAGTTCAACAAGACGTGCGCACATTAATTAGAAACGTACATGTGGTTGTTCCACGAGGCAGAGATAAGTGCTTTTTGGGGGGCAACAGCAACCATAAGAGAATAACCCTCACCAGTGGATTAATTCCCCCCTCCCCCGAAATAAATAAGCAGAATGTGATGATAACGTTACAACAGTGAAACATGTCTCGACATTGGAAAAAGAAAAAAAATCCCCCAGCGTTACGCACCACACAGTGATATCTCGGTGAGTCTTCCTGTAAAGAAACAGAGCAAAAAGTACAATTGTAGCCACATTTGTTCAGAAATCTCCCCGCCTGGTTGAAGTCACTAGAAAGTCAAGTTTAGCAGGTTTATAACGCTGTGAAGCAACAAAGGCTAGCGTTGCGTAACACTTAACAAGAATCCCGACATAAACATATCGCGTTAAACACAGAGAAGCTAGCAGGCTTATCGAGCTAACGCTAGCCGCTAGCTCGGCTAACGCGTCAGCTAGCAGCATAACATCCGTAGAAAGCTCAAAGTGGCCATACTCACGTCACTATCGACTTCGATGTCATCGTTGTCACTCATTCTTCGATATAATGGTCTAGTTTACAGGGACATGTGGCTAAAAACACAACATCAATCGGTTTAGCACCGAGCGGCGCTGTAACAGGCAGACTGCTCACGTTCTGTGTGGACAGAACCGAGGCGGACGCGAGCTGCTCCACGTGACTCCGCTCCACACACACAGACGCCGCTGCGCAGCGCGGATGCGCAACACTCCGGGGACGTGTGGGAAGTGTAGTTCTGCGGCCATTTTCTTTTTCCGTATGTCGTTTGAAAATAATGACATGGCTCAATCATATTTCGAGTGAACTAGTTTGAAAAGAGAGATTCGTTTGGCGAAGAGGAGTTTTAACATGAGTACGTTATTTGATATTGTCAAAATAGAAAGTAGTTTGTGTTCGTGAACTACAATATCCAGGAGGCATTTAGCATGCCTGTGACGTCACATCAAGCGACGAGCATTATGGGAATTGTCGTTAGAGTATGTCAGAGAAGTTAAATAAGGAAATGGCTGAGACACGTGGATAAGAATAGAGCCAGGGAACACAGACTCTCACACACACACGCACACACACACACACACACACAACCACGCACACACAGAACAGCCTGCCACTATGTACTCCTTGTGTGTTTTATTTATCTTACCGCCTATAATTAAGGTATATTTACTGATTTATTTTTGTATTCCTGTTTTTCTTTCTTTTTCAATCACAGTCCAAACAGCTGTACTGCTTCAACATGTGTTGATCTGAAACAATTAAACAAATGAAATATTGGCAAATTGGTTTTCTGTTGAGTTTATAACTGTTGCCCAAAACAAACATTTTATTGACGAAACAATGAATGGAGAAAATTATACTTAATGTTGGTTCTCGGCCTAAAAATCCACCATTAAGCTGCATAAGTTTTGCACAATACATACTTTTAAGATTATTTCCTATCCATGTATTGGTGGAGAAAAACACGTCTTATTTAGTTCGGGCACTGGTCTCAGGACACATTGCAAACAATCTGCTGCGGTGCTTCCGTTTTCACTCAATTGTGCTGAAGATAAGGAGCTTAGACTGTGGATTATTTTGCGCTGCAACAGTGGATCAGTAAATGTGTAAAAAAAGAAGAAGCTGAGAGCGGATTTATCTATTCCCCCAGCAGGTCAAGAGGCCACAGCAGCTGCGGGCGACACCCTGGCCTCCATACAGACCTGCACTGACCTTGATCCCACCATCTCTTTTTCCACCTTCTGGGGATCACCCCCCTTTTCTGTTTTACCGCTATATCTCGTCCCACTCCACCCCAGTTGATCCCCCTATCCACCGTTTTATAGAATGACACCACACGTCCTGCAGCAGCAGAGCCAAACGGGGTCAAACATGGGCTATGACAACACACTAAGGCCAGGCTTTTAATAATGCATGTGAAACCTCTCCATCTTCATGGACGACAAGCGAAAAAAGCATCTTTCTATATTTCTGCTCTACAATTGCACTTGGAATTACCTCTCGGGAGGGGTAATGTAACAGAACAAATATGTTAGTGAAGCCTGAGCTGAGTTATAAAGTGTTTTATCACAATTTCAGTCAATATTATTCAAGCTGCAGGGAGCTCAGACAACGCTCAGCTGTTGCCGGGACAGGAGGGGGGGAAAGGAGTACAAATCCAGGTATCTTAAGCACCAGGTTGTAATTATAGCAAGGTTGATCAGCCCAGGTAGAGTCCACGCCCCCCCCCCCCCCCCCTATTTCCATTAAAATGCCCTCTTTTTGTCCCCTACTATCAAATTACAGACTCCTCTGGAAGGGCCACAGTGTGCGGTCACCATTAGAGACTTTAATTGTTTGTTCTTGCCATTGTTGTCAGTGTATGATTCATGACAGGGAGGGAAGGGGAGGCGAGGAGGTGCACTGTCAGATATGCCATCAGATTCAGGGTATAAAATGCGGAGCATATAATGTAGTTTCAAATGCAGTTATGTCAACTGCAACACATGCAGTTTAATAAAAATACCTGTTTGGCGTCTCCTTTGCTACATTATTTAAAGTACTAACTTGCTAGTAAGTTCTATCTCTTTTCTAATATATATTTGTATGATCTTTAAGGAAATGGCAATGACCACTTTATCTAAAAAGGCATCAATGGATCGTTCATCGCTGAACAATTTGGATGAACAGTGTTGTGATGAACTTGATATCGATGTCATTTTGTGTTTGTGGGAGCCCAACATGTCTTTCATTGGATCTTTTAGGGTTTTGTATTTTCACATTAAAAGAAGCACGCATTTACTCGACTATTGATGTGTTTGAGGAACAATGCCACACCAGTTTACTTCAACTCATCTTTATTCCATTGTTGCGTCAAAGGATGACCACACCAGGGTTTACTGCACTCAAAAAAACGATTCAAGCCCTTCTTCGAGGTGACACATTTAAATATTGTTTGATACATTTAAATAAATCAATTACAAAAATAGATGTTTATATTTAATGGGTGTACCACAAAATGTATGAATACTTTCATTTATTAGATTTATTTAGGTTAGATGGTGTGCATATCAACTCAAAATAAATGTGTTTCATTGAGGACTACCCTTTGTGCATGCGCCAGCTGAAAATCAGTTGTTTACAAGGTGAAGACACTTTCAGGGCTGTACGGTGGTGTAGTGGCTAGCACTGTCGCCTCAAAGCCAGAGGTCTGTGGGTTCAATTCCCAGTCGGGGCGTTCCTTCTGTGTGGAGTTTGCATATTTTCTTAGTTAGTTAGTTTATATTTTGAGTTGGACAAACACAAATTAATTTAATTTAATGAATATCGTTATTTTATTTGAGATGTATTTGATACAAATGAGTTGGACTAACTTAATTACATTTTATTGCACTGATGTGCTAAATTTGAGTTGGAGTTGCATATAATGATTGGATGGAAAACCTGCCAACAATTTAATTGAGTTCATCCAATGAGTCATTTCTTTGAGTGTGGTCACTGCATGGTGAAGACTTTCTTACTCACTCAACTCCTTCACACTTCATGACACTGTACATCCCTTTGAGAGATTTACAATGATGCGGATGTGAAATTCTAGTAGACATAAAACACCCGCTCCACCCGCTCCACCTCCCTCAATCCCTCACAACACCTCCTCCCACGGCCTGGAAATCTCATTGCATGGAGGCGCACTCTCTCCTCCTATAACCGCCATTTCCATTTGAGTCTGATGCACCAGAGGCTCAGGTACCCTTTAATGGACAGTTTTAAAGCTGGTTTTATGACAACACTTTTAATGGAAGAAGCAGAGGGTGTGACAGCTGCGACGGGTATCAGCTCCTCTTCTTTTCTCTGCTACTCGTTACTGAGCTGCTCACCTGTACTGACGAGCTGGAAAGTGCAAGCAGCTCCTCCTCCGTCCATTTAGTCTTTTCTTGGAGCGCTCAACCTCCTCGTTCTCCCCATGTCCCTCTAAACCCAGAATGTTCCCGATTGTTTACGTCTTATTCATATGTTTTGTAAATAACTTTCTGTCATAAATGATCCACGCGGTGTGTGTTGTCTCTCCTCACGGCGAAGCAGCTTCAGGTTGAGGGGTGATGTACAGGGTGGGGCCTTTTTGGAGCTGATTGGTTGATGTGAAAATAAACACCAAACGATCTAAAGATCTAAACTAAAGATCAGCTTTCTTTTTCACACCCTTCCTGTCCAGTGGTTACGATGCATCTTCCAATTGTGTGATTATGAAATCAATAAATGTTTCGGGTAAACTGAAGGAAGAAGTGTTCCTGTATTGGTGAATTATCTAGCTTGAGCTCATCAGCTCTTTAAAAACAAAAACAAATGGGATCACACGAGAAACTGACTTCTCAGGGCCGCGTGTATCTCACAGGACGGCACCAGTAGTTAAATTCGACCTATACGTTGAATGCATTGAGTGATGTCGGAGCCTCTCTGCTGCTGCATGCATGACGAGATTCTTCTTTCATCCTTTCCCGTCCCCAGAGGGGTTCTGCAGCCTGGTTAGCAACAGCAGAGCTACTCAGCAAAAGGAAGCTGTGAGGGATGTTGGCCTGAGAAACAGATCGAGGAGCAATCTGTGCACGGTCAGCTGGCCTGAGTTCTGTTCACTCTGAATCCTCCATTTGTGTTTGTGATGCTCTCCTCTTGACAGGTTCTGAGGACAACCGTGTTCGCCACTCTGAGAGCATCATGTCCTCACTGAGAGCGGAGGATACTGCATTTCTGTTAATACTAACCCATAAACTATTATATACCCATTTGTTCAGTGAATGTTGTAAACCTCTCATGTAATGCTCAAGCTGCAGGCGTCAGCAGTTGCACTAGATGGCACCTCTGTTCAACCAGTAGCCACCGCGTGTGACCGACATAAAAAGAGGGTGCACTGCACACACAGAATGAGTAGAACTGTGATAGAGAGAGCAGCGGAGGAGAGTAGAGGAACCTCCGGCCCAACAGGTAACAACACAATATTTGAAATATATAGCTGCGAACAAATCTGTCATTTTTCCACTTGGATAAGTATTTGTTTCTGGTGATTCCTCTCAAGAGGAGGGGTGGGGGTCCTCTATTTAGTTCAAACTGATATCCAAGAATAGGTGTGCAATTCCCACCTGCGGAACTGTCAGTATGCACTTGAGTAATTTTCTGGAGATTTTAATAGCTGGGGTCATATTGACCTCAAGGGTAAAATATGTTAGTAAATATAAAGGTAACAGGAGGGTTAACATTGAATCGGGTCATATTGACCCGAAGGCGACAGGAGGGTGAAACATTGAATCGGGTCAAATTGACCCGAAGGCAACACAAGGGTTAAGTGACTTTCTGCAGAAATATGTATTTGGTTGGAAAGTTAACAATCAAACACGAATATGGTGAAATTAAATTGAGATGTTTTGCATCCTATTCTATTTGAAATGACCCCTTATCATCATCACATTAATTGTATTCCTGCAGCAGGACATTGTTTTTTGATTATTTATACTGATACCATTGTGTAAATGTTTATTGAAAAATGCTTCAGGAGTTCAGGTTTCTTGAATACTTTTAATATTTTTTGTTTTACTATTTTTCTGTCTTGCAATAGTCCGAGTAACAATAACTTGAGAGCAACATATCTGTATATACGCCTCGAATTAATGGTTTATAACTCACTAAAATGTAATTGTAGTGGTAAGCCTTTATTAATTATTTGTCAAGAACCAGAAATCCTTCTGTGGGGCAAAACATATATATGTCTTCCAAAGAGAATTTATAATTGGTTTCTTAAAGAAACACTTAGTGTGAAACTACTTATTAGTGTGTCATAAACGATTTGTGAAATGTTTGTATACTGCTCGTAAGGAATCAAGTTCCTTGGCACATTTAGGGATAGGTATTTGTATTTGTTCCTGATATTTGAACAAAATATGAAAACAAATTGGAAATACAGGGTAAAAACTAAAAATACAGGAAACAGTTGACAAGGATCATAAGATTGTACGATGTACTGAAAGATTGCGACTGAGAGACACTCACACTGAACTCAGCGACCTTTCCCCTGTTCAGAGACAACCAACACTTCAAATAAAACAGCAGCACACACAGAATATTTGTATTTATTAAATCAATAAAAGTATTTGACTTGAGGATCTCCACATTTCTGCAGAGGACAGTGTGCATGTTGCTTTGTTTCTTCTCTAAATGACCACATGATGAATGTAAGTGTAAGAAGAACAATTTAAGAGATTTGGCGCCACTTTATATGACGTCAATATCTATCATGCATTGTAATATAATGTGCTATAATCTGCTTATAGCACTGTATAAACATAGTTATAAACACTCACTTGCATCGTAGACATGTGTATAATGCATTATAAGATATGGGAGCCATAAAAAGTGCAACTTAAAATGAACTTATATGAAATTAAAAAGAAGATTGTGCCTGTAGCGTGTCCTCTGTCACTTATCCAGCATGCTGCATGTGTGGTTGACTGCAGACCTCCTCTGTCCATCAAGTGCAGCATGGAATATTATCTGTATTTGTATAAAGCTGCTCCGTCTCTCTCCAGGACGTATCTTCTTCCTGGCTGCTGAACTTTGAACTCTGAACCATTTCTTTATATTGTGGGAAGGCAGGTGTTCCTCGTTGGAGTGCAAGGCTCAAAACGAGGTCAGTGACTATCTGCCTATTGTCATAAAAACGAGATACCTGCATACAGTTGATCTCAGATAGTTCTTTGAGCAGAATGTACAGTTTAAGACAGTTTGGGAGCAGCCTGAGGACTCGTGCTTCACGGTGTACACGTTAGTGCTCTAAGTGAGTTGAGATTTTGATTCTGCTCCTTCTTGAAGGAATAAATATCCTGATTGATGATTCTGCACACGGTGTTGAGTAACCGTTTTTCTACTATAACTTGGTCCTTTGAGCCGGATCTCAAGACCTCCTTTTTTCTCCAGAGTATTGACCTGAAACCGAGCACAGGGGAGTCCAGGACTCTGGCAGAAAGCCCTCCGCCCTATCCTCTCAATAGAATAGTTTGGTGTATTGAGAGGCCAGGATCAACCGAAGGAAAGAGGGGGCACGGAAATCCTTTCAGGTAAGATATATTTGTTCCTGTTTGTGCCTAATGGACATTAAAACTTTAGTTCAGGGGATTGGAAAGAGTCTGTGTGACTCTAAAACTTTAGTTCAGGGAAATAAAATGAAATTTGAATCAAAGGATTTCTTCTATTTTACCTCTCTAAACATAATCAATGAAGAGAAACAGGTTAAAGTTTTACTAGAGCGGACGAGGGTAAAGATCGCTTTTATTGTGTTCTTAGTTCAAGAAACACAAGGTTAAAGAAACCTAAACAGTATAGAATAAAAGCGCTCGAGATAATATAATATATAAACTATGGGGTCGAACACTAGCAAGACGTGTAGAGAGGATACCTAAGAGGGAGATATATATGAAGATGAAAAATGAAAGAAATGTTACAAATCCAAAGATATGGAAATAATATAAGGTTTCAATGGGAAATTGACATTCTCAAGATGTCAGCTTCTGATTGACTGAGAACACGACTGTAAATGACCATATCCGCTTTGCATAATTTTGAGTTGTTGGCGTGTTGATGGCATGATTGTGTGAAATCCGTTAACATTAATGTCGCAGTGTGTTTTTTTTTATTGTACTGCTCTGGGTTATCATTTCCTGTGTGAGTAAATTGATAGGTTGAGAAGCCAAACGATCACTCGGTTTGAATGTCGTGTTTAAAGTTAGTCAGATTGTCTTAGAAATAGATTATTTTGGCTGTTTTGGGTTTCAGTTAAGAGGTAAAAAAATAGAAAATAGAAAACAGAAGTTAAACATTCTGCTATTTCAGATAATATATTTGGGGTACATTTTGTACACCAAAAATTAATGTTAACAGAATTGTGGGTGGTGGAAAAATAATTCGGTGAGAATCTTGTTCCATAAGAAATTATTTTGTGATGTATTAGACACCAGAAATGGTAAACTTGTAATCGCACGTATGAGAGAGCTGGACAGAC